>NW_026087412.1:6784351-8100851 GCF_022539395.1 Myiozetetes cayanensis | reverse complement strand
TTAATTCTCCCCCAAAAAGTTTACAGACTTTAAAAAACCTTTAACGAGGTTCAGAAGTTTTTAAGTAAGGAAAAAATAGTAAGTTACTTGACCAAGTAGTTCAATTACAGAAGAAATTAGAATTTAAATAACCATGCCCCACACACAATTAAGAACCGAACAGCCTCTAGCACTCTTCAAGCAAAAGGAAAGCCTCTTTCATAGTAAATGCTGAAGTTACATCTGTGTTTCTTAAGATCTACCTTCCCATCCACTCAATTTTCCCAGCCCAAACTGCATGAGACTGGGACTATCATCTGTCAATACCCTGCCAAGCACGTGTCACTCTGTTCTCTGCTGGAAAGTTTATAAGGAAGATCCCATGTTGTGTTAAACTTCCAAAAACACTAAAAGACCCTCATTAAACACCTCAAAAAATAAATTAAGAAACACCAAATTTACTTACAATTTCTACATGACAACTCTGACTCTTCAAATAGCAAGTAGAGCAAATACACTGGCATCAGACACATTGGAAGGAAACAAGATCTGAAATATACTCTCTATACACACCTAAAGAAGTCAACGGACTTCGAATTTTACTTACTAAAAAGTGACAGGTAAAAATACACCTAAAGCCTTATAAAACACCTTGTAACTAGGCTGGAGCTTATACAGATCGACTATTCTCTCCAGACAAAAATAAATAAATCTATAAATAAATAGAATAGCCCCGTACTACGTTGTTAACCCTCGAAATATTACGAGTACTCCCGCAGCTTCAGCTCTCCCCTGGTTGTCCGCCAGCTGAAAAAAAAAAACCAGGCTGCGAGGAGCGGCCCCGAGCCCACCCCCGCTGCCCGCACCGCAGCCCCCGGCCTCGCCCCGCGGGCGCAGGGGGGGCAGCGCTGCCCGCAGGCACACAGCGGGCACGGGCACGCCGCAGGCCGCGGGAGCCGGGCGGCCCCGGGGGGAGGCGGGCGCGCTGCCCCCGCGCCGGGCGCTGACAGCCCGGTCCCTGCCCCGTCCCGCCCGCCCGCGCTAGGCCCGGCCGCCAGGAAGTGGCTCCGCCGCCGCCCTGCTCCCCAGGCCCGGCGCCGGGGCCTGGCCGAGCCGCCCGCCCTGCTCCGCCAGCCCCGACCCCCCGCGCCCCCGGCCCTGCCCACCTGGGTTGCCAGTCATTCCAGCCCCGCGGGTGGTAGTGCTGCCTGCTGCCGGTGCCGCTCAGCCGAGACCCCGGGGCTCTGCGGCTCATTACCTTGCCCGAGACGGCATGGCCGGCCGGGCAGCGGCGCGGGGCAGGGGCGGGAGGAGCGGCGGGGAGCGGGGCGGACGCGGGCAGAGAGGCGCGGGCGGCGGCTGCTCGGCGGCGCTGGGCGGGCGGTGCTGCTGTCTCACAGCGCAGGGAGGGGACGCGGCCGCCGCGGCTGCTCCGGCTGCTGTCCGGGCGCGCGGCACGCCGGGATGGCGGACATGAGCCGCCCCTCCGCGGGGCACGCCGGGAGGGCGGGCACGGGCCGAGGGGCCGCGGCTCCGCCTCCGCCTCCGCCGGGCCCGCCGCGGGATCCCCGCCCGGGGGGTCCCCGGCCCAGGCACCGCCCCGCGCACGGAGAGGGGACGCTGCCAGCCCTCCGGCAGCTGCGTGCGAGGGCAGCGTGAGGGGGGCACGCAAGCACGGAGTAAATGAGGTTGGAAAAGACCCCTGAGGCCATCGAGTCCAACCTGGGACCGAACACCACCATGTCACAGAATCACAGAATCAAGCAGACCGTGGCGCTGAGTGCCCCGTCCAGTTTTTCCTTTTAACACCTTCAGGGAGAGTGACTCCACCACCTCCCTGGGCAGCCCATTCCAGTGTCTAATCACCCTTTCTGTGAAGAAATTCCTCCTGATGTCCAACGTAAGCCTCCGTTGGCACATCTTCAAGCCCCGGGCACTAAGGGGCCAAGGTCCCCAGGGTCCTCGAGCCCTGAGAGGAGCTGGGGCTCCCAGGCCCTGAGCGGGGCTGGAGGGAGGACCTTTGCCTGCTGCCCTCTCCCACTGTGGAGAGGGTGTGGACACATCCCCCCTTTATGCTGCCCCAAGCCTTAGTGGAGCTTGCAGTGAGCTGTGTCCCTCTGAATGGGGACACATTCATCCCCACGTTTCTCCCCATTAGGACACCGCATCGCCCACGTGTGACTGTCAGGGAGAGGTCTGATGTTGAGCACTGGTCCCACATTAAACACTAAGCGAGCCCTTAAGGTTTCTTCTTCCTCACAGACCTCTTTCCTGCAAGCCCTGGAAGCTGACATTAGCTGATTTTATAAATCCAGTTCCTGACTGCAGAATATTGCCTTAGTTATGAAAAATTATAATAGTTGAGTCAGATATTCAGCAAAGAGACCTGGGTAGATCAAACTCTTTTTTTTCAATTACAGTATCTGAGGTTTGAGACCACTGCAAGACCTGAGGAGACTTTTGAAATTCTCCTGTGCTTAATACACCGCGGTTCTGTTGGAGACTTCACTAAGACAGATGGCATACTGCCGCCTCCCTTGGACTCTGCCATCATCCTGCTGACACGGTCTTGTTGGCTTACCGTCCATAAGCAATGCGTGCAAAATGTGGAGATTTCAAAATCAGTTTTGGGACAAAAAAAAACCAAATACCACAAGGCTTCATCACGACATAGTGACATTTTGGCACAGTGACCCCATGCCCATCAGACTGCGTTTCAACTGACGTTATGTTTGTGTATCTTGAGTGAATTAGTTTTGCAAAACCATTCAATTCCGTAAGCTATGACAGATCATTTCTTTCTGCCCTTTATAATTGAGATGGCCATCCAGAATTACATAATATGTCACAATTTATTTCTTTTTTTTTTGTAAGTAGAACAACAACACCCATTGCAAATTTGCTGACCCTTTCCAACTAAGACAAGCAGATCCTCTGCCCTAGTGATGCAGCAGGTGATTCTTTTTGTTTCATAACTGAGTAATATCCCAGAGGTAACAATGTGAATCACTTGAGGGACAAGGTAATACTAGCAATGTATTTTTAACTACATTTCAAATTAATTTGGCAAGGGGAGGCAAGAAAGCAAGGTGGCTACTATGAACAACAACTGCCTGCTTATAGCAAGGGTTTAAGAGCCACTGATTTAATGTTCAGTAGAGTAAATTTTGTATTAGAAATCCTGTATTCTAGTGGTGAATTTGCTGCAGTCTGTGTGGTCTAATGCAGATCTCTCTTCTGAGTGCAGTTGTCTCCATTTGTAAAATGGAGCAGTGATGTTCAGCTTTCTAAATGGCTGTTGTGCACTGCCTTAAATCTGTAAAATCTTATATAGCTGCCAAAATAAAAGATACACTAGATTTGTTTCTGCAAGGATGATTATATTGTGAAATTTTAATGGTATTATAGATAATAGTTTTTAAAAGCTCATCAAGATTTGTGAGATAGAGTAATAATTATTCCTATAGAATTTTCTCAGTGGCAGATTTCAATCAGCCAAAGATGGATAAGGGCATTCAGATATCACGCTAGGAATTAAGAA
Source organism: Myiozetetes cayanensis (assembly GCF_022539395.1). Classification (NCBI taxonomy): domain Eukaryota; kingdom Metazoa; phylum Chordata; class Aves; order Passeriformes; family Tyrannidae; genus Myiozetetes; species Myiozetetes cayanensis. The sequence continues at coordinate 8,097,331 of NW_026087412.1, read as the reverse complement.
GCCCAAGGAATCTGAGGCCAGGAATTTTGGAACTGCCTTCTAATTTTCAATCCTCAAAGTTGGGACTTCAGTTTTGGATACTGAGTGGACAGCACAGACATCAGTTGGAGCTGTACACTCTTGAGTCTTGTTAAAAAATAAACTGTTTAAATCTGGACCCTCTCAAAATAGAGATATATGGACTTAAAAGACCTGCCTTAAATTTCAGAAAGAGTCAATGACACTCGCAGAGATTTGTGCCCTGTCTCACTCCTGAGTGTACGCTCAGTCCACTCCATCAACCTGTCTGCGTCCATCCTAGCACAGAATTCTATTTTGACAGACACTGGTGAACCACACTTTTCCCACTTTATAATTCATGGTAATGGTTTCTTTATTTAATATATCAAAGAAAGATGTATTAATCTGAGTGTTATTTTTAGTTGGAATCAAGTGCAGATTGTATATATTTAATGTGCTGAAATAAGGCAGTAAGCAACATATTGCATCTTTTACCCCTCACTAGTTTATTTCCTTACTAAGCAGTATGTCTAGAGAAACCAGCATGTGCTGAGGATTGCAAGTCACTCGTGGCCCTTGGCTCCCTCTGATCCATAACAAAGCTACAGATTGAGAGAAAAACAATCACCAACCATGAGAGGAAAAGACATGCTATTTCCTCTTCTGGAAATAGGACAGAAGCCAAGGAGCAAAACAGTATTTAACTAGAGCAGAGAAGAACCAGTTGCCAAGATCCTGTAGTCTATATATTTCAGGTGGATGCCTCGTAAGAATTATAGAGGATTCCTAGAATAGTATTCCCTATACCTGCCAATTCTACTGTTTTGATGGCAGAATCCCGCTTTTATCAATAACTGAGCAGATTTTCAGTTGAAAGGCCCCACAGACTATTTTCTGGACACAGCAGACTCAAAGCACATGTGATGCATGGCCAATCTGTGCAGGCATCAGGAGCCCAGGGTGTCCAGAACACGTTGTGCTTGCGGCGCAGGCACAGCCGCCAGTGCGTGCACAGGAGGTCCCCCAGGACTCCCGCTGTTCTCTTCATTAAAAATGTCTGCAGGTACAAGGAGCTATGGGGGTTGCACTGCCCAGCAGGGATTCTGTCCATCACCAACAAATGGTGCGGTCCCTACTGAGGCCTACCTTGTCTCATCCCAAACTGGAATTTTTCCTTATCTCATGGGGTGTATTAATACAGAAATTCAATGGACAATTAGTCCTGATAGCAAGGCATATTGAACTATCCTACAGTTTTGTGTTGAAAATCGTTTTAGTGTGAAAAAGTTAATCTTGTGTTTTGGAACACCGATTTGAATACTAATAAAAATCATCTTTTGCCTCCTTTTCTTTACTTAAAAGACTACAGAAAAAAATTAATTTTCTTTTTTTTCTGAGTATTTATAAAGCCACTTTAAATTTAAGTGGGATAGCATATGCAACCATCTGCTCCGTTTCCTCAAGGTCTTTTAGAGGATATCTTTTACTGAACAGTATTCCTCTACAACATTGCAACAAATATAAAACATTACCTTTCTTAGGACTTGCATCTTTGCTCTACTGAATTTATGTCTAATGCATCTTCAAGGCATTTTACATGTCCTAGGTAAGTAGCATTATGTCCAATATGTGAGTAAATATTTGAGTTCCTGTCACAGACATCATCCTGTCATAGATTTATTACATCGTTAGCTATATTAGTCCTTGTTTGTGTGTATAAGCTGTTTCTTCATTTTCTGTTTATTAACTGTATGCTTCCTTAAATGTCCTAGACATGATTTATGTGTTACCAGCAACAGTCAAACATAATACACAAGCTGAACACTTCCATTTAAGTGACTGGTTTCAAAACAAGTAGTTGTTGCAGTTACTTTGACCTGACAAATACATAATCTAAAGCAGTTGCAGACCTTTAAACATTTAGATCTTGAAAGTCAAAGGAAAAATTATAGAAAAGTAATTTTTTTTTTTTTTTGGTCAATACAATCACATATGTTGCATCTGTTAAATTTCATCCAGGGTGAAAAATAAGAGATAGCCCAAAGCAGTAGTTTCCATGCTGGTTTCAGGAGAGCAGAAACTGCAGCAATCCTTTCCCCAGTGTTGGGATCCACACGGGATGCCTTAGTGGAAAGTCATAACCTGCATGCAGTGTGTTGCGTAGTTAAATTGACACCATCATAGCAACTTGGTTACAAAAATGTTTCAGCATCTCTGAAAATCAAACTTCGTGGAACAGCTGAATGTCTGATGTGTAGACAGCACTGGCTGAGAACCAAGAGTGCTTTTACTGACACCAGCTAAAATCTGCGCTCCAAGCAGCAGCTCCCTCTCCTCTGCTCAGTGCCACAGGGCCATGCCCAAGGTCCTGCCCGAGATGTCACCTGCAAACTGCACAGCGTGGCTGCAGATCAGTTCACGTTGCTACAAGAGCTGGCTGTGCGGACCCACAGCTGTGGGGAGAGCTGTGCTGCTTGCCTTATTTCTGGAGAGCCTGGGCAGAAGCCCAGTGACAAACACTGCATTCTGCAGGAGTGAAAGGCTGAATCAGGGCTTACGAGCACTTGCACATTATGAAACGCTGCACAGGCAGGAGTGGAGCTGGCGTGCGCTGCACTGCACTGCAGAGAAAGGCACAGTTGGAGCAAGAAGCACTTGTCTTTCACCGTGGATGCCAACAGCACAGGATTATTATACTGTGAAGTCCTTTTGAAAAATTAATAGTGCACTTGATGCTTCACCTTTCTGGTGAATCTGAGAATTTCCACCTGTTAAAATATCTTCTCTCGCCCGTAAATTTTCATGCTCTACAGACCCACGTTTATGTCATGTTTATTGAAAAGGTAATTTGAAAGAGGCTGCCAGGAAAGTACCAAGCCTTTAAGGCATAATAAGCCCAGGGAAATTTGTTTGAATGGTGTAATGAATCCAACTTGTTAATTTAGCCCAGTTTGGTGCTTATTGCTGATAGTGGAGTGCTATGAAAAAGAAAAGAAAAATTGGTCTAAGAGGTGCAGTACAAATAGAAGTGAAACACACAGTAAACTCCCCCAAGGTATTTATCCTTTAATCTTCTCTAATTTTAATTGCTTTTTCTAGGCTTATTTTCCTACCTGATTTTTTTATGTGTTCCAGATCTCAGCATTACTAAGTCCTTATCTCTCCATCTTTCCTTGAAGCCTCTGGAAAAGACTTTGATGAGATCAGTAAAGATGTCACTTGAGTCATACTTCATGTGACAGCTCAATAACCAGCCTTTATGAGAAAAAAGCATAGTATCAGAGCATGGAAGAGAGGGACCATGAGTCCAGAGTGAGAGAGATTTATGCAGCAGGTCCTTATCCCTCAGAGTTCACTGCTCTGACCCAGACAGTCTTCCATGGGACTAATTTTATATGTGATGTACAACCAGATCACCTGTCAGTTCTGCACTCATTTCTCAAGTCCCATTCACGTTTTCTCACAGCCCTTCTGAAGGGCACTTCTGTGGAAGCTCACAAGTCGAGAGGCGCTGGACCACAAAGCTGGCAATTGGACAAAAAGTAATTCCTAGAGGACCCATGGCTCATCAGCTGGCCAAGGGACCACATAATCTCTGCCTCCATAGGAAACCAGCTAAAAAGACAAAATCTTTCTCATCTCTGGATATTTGCATGGTAACATGCTAACAGGGTGGGAAAACACTCATGAGCAGAAAACAAATCGCTTTGGATAGACTTGTAGCATGTGGATACAGCTGGGGTAACCTTGGGCAGCAGCAGCAATTTCTCTGCCCCAGCACAACCAGGGCTCTTCTGCTTGGCACTGTTGGGGACAGGCATCTCTGTGGCTACAGTCACTGGCATTGTCCAGAGCAAACCCAGAAAGGTTCAAAGCCTCCACAGGGAAAATTGAGGCCCCAGGCACTACTTGGTTGAAATCTCACCTGCATAGCTGTTATTGCATGTTATTTTTGTGAGAAAGGCTGTGTCCGTGTCTGAACAATGACACAGTTCCAGCTGAATCAAAGGAGTGTAAATTGCCTTTTACTGCCACATGAATTCAGTGCAAAGACTCAGTATTCATTTGAGCCTGTGAAAAGCTTGGTGTGGGAGAACTGTCTAGCATTATGTAAAAGAGAATCTGATTTCCCAAATAACATACGTGCATTGTAACCACAAATCATGTTCCTATAGTGCCCCATGTAAATCACTACAATTTGTAGCTTCTCTAACAACAGCTTTACAAGCCACAGTTTCCTTCCATACACAGCTTTGACTCATCTCCAGGCCAGGACAAAAAAATAGCATGTGGCTTTGTACATAAAAAGCATACATTATTCCTGGTCAACCTGAGTTCTGACTTTTTCTCCAGTTTGCAAGTTTTGCTTTTGCAGCCTTCATAAAGTTTTCTTCATTCAGTTTTGGCACGTTTACAGAGGAAGCTCCAAGGATTTAATCAGAAATAAATGAAAGAATGACAGCAGATCTCATTGTGCCCTGTTGATATGTTCTTTTACCTTTTTCTTTTTTTGTTTGGTCATTTACACAGAAATGATACTCCTTACTCCCCAGTACTTGTGATTTCTCCTGTAAAAACATGTTATTCTATAAAGCACTGTATGTTGTAAATCTTTCCAGGCAGAAATTAGATCTCTCCTTATGTTTAGCACAGTAAGACCTTGATCTGGCTGGAATTTGGAGCACAGCATAACATTAAGTGTAATAATTCTGCTATAGAAGAGTTCAAGAACCTGAAGTCATTGGGAGCACCATCATCTGAAGCAGAACAAACCCTTAAACAAAGCACATCTATCTCCTTCTCTTTCTCGTTGTTTTTGTAGACCACATTTACACTACACTCTCACACAGTTCCCTGTAGCACCACCACCATCTATACCCACAGCTCGTGCAGCCAATGCACACGAGCCTTTTGGCAGCCATGACCAGCCTTTCATTCAGCTGGAAAAACAACAAATGACATAAATTTACTGCTTACTTTCACATAAGTTCCTTTAAATTCTTATTCGAGATATTAATTAGGTTGTTTTCAACCTATGGTTTGCAATTACTTAATTCAAGTTCCTTGAACTCGTTGTTCCTCAGTCTTAACAGATACAGTGATCATTCAGAACAAGTAAAATTAGCCTTGAAATAATCAGTAATGCACAAGATAGTGCTTCATCATGGTGCTTTTTCTTGTTATTTCTGTTCGCTGAATATAAAAACAGTGGATGTTTTGCTCTCTCAGCTCATTCATTCAGATGTTTTTGTAAAACACTGACACTAGAAGCTGCCCTGCATTTATTCCATGTCTGATGTGCCCATTATTTAAACACCTACTCTCCAGATAAATGGAATTTAGCTCCAAGCACGCAGACCCAGTGCACCAAACCCATAATGGCATGTTCAAAAATCCATAAATCCTGGCTGTACACTTTCACCAACACACAGCCGAAGAACAAGCCAAGCCTTTAAACACCCTGAAGAAACCCATGATGAGACAAAAAAGTGACACTGAGAAATGTAGCAGTATGAGCCAGAGCTGCACAGGTAATTGCTGTTCAGGCATAGCTAACCCTCAGAAATGCAATCCCATGTGTGGTGCATACACACATAGATTCCTATGGACACTAGCTGGATCAACATAACATAATGTTTAAATCTGGGATTTGGGTGGGAAAAAAAATCTAGGTTTGAATGAAATATATCCTTTAACTTCTAAATTTCACAAGATTAAAAATGGCACTGAAGCCAATTAAAAAGCAGCCCGTCACTGCTGAGACATACTGAAATCAACTGCTCAGAGTAGATTTCTAATGCATTTCCCTCCTCTTTTCCGTCTCCACTGCCTGCCAGTACATCGGCTACAGCGTGTTGGCTCCCTAATGCAGAGGGTAATTCTGGGGTACACCTCCTAAACCAGCCCAGCTCTGCACTGTGCTGAGCCAGAAATAGCCCAGTACACACCAAGGAGATGCACATTAGCATTTTAAAGCAGTTTAGTGTGTAACTAACTGATTTTATAAATCAGTGAATAGAGAGTGATTTGCATAAGTGACAGGGTATGTGTGATTCCTTTGGGTTGTTCCCCAAACCCCACCTCATTACAAATCATGAGCCTCAGTAAAATATGTAAATTTGATGTACATTTTTGTAAAATTACAGAATTGATTAATTACTTCATTTTATTTATATATGTAGATACATTTAGCTGGGTTCAGCTGCTCCTAGTACCTGCTGAATATTTATGGCTCTGCGTAGCACTAAGGTAGAGATTTGCAGACTATCTGGCTACTTCCAGATCTCTGGATATGAGTGAGCTCTGACTTACCCAGCAAAGGTCACGGAGTTACTTTCTCCATCTCAGAGTCCTGCTATGGCCTTCTAACCCCAGTAGCCAAATGACAGTGTAGCTGCTCCTGAGTTACTGCAGGGCATAGACCGACATATTAATGCAAACTGGAACTGAGGATTATGTCAGATTGTGCACTGGAGTGGGGGAACAGGGCAGAGAGCTGGGAACTGCAGCCTCACCTGCCATCTCAGCATGACCCACAGAGCTATAATTCCTACCTTGAACATGGAACTTTATTATTTTAAAGGCTGCCCTGTTTATTTTTGCCTGCCCACTTGCATCCACTTTGAAAAGAGTTTTCCCACGGTACTGAGTCCCTGTTGGGCCGGTTTGGAAGGATTCTTCCCCCTCCTGTGTCAGAAGGAAGACACTGGTGTGCTCAGACCCACTGCTGCTGGCCCTCCAGCCCAGCAGTGACTGCTTTCCTTGTTCCAGCTGCTGTAATACCCCAAATGATAAGTTCTTTTATGTCTTGGTTTTCTCAGTAAAGCCTCCACTTCTGTGCTGGCCACAGTGGTGTGAGTGCACAGTGCCAGCACTCAGTCAGGTTTCTCCAGGTTGTTGGTGCCACTTCTACCAGTGGGATCCTGCTGTCTCCAGTGCAGCTGCCCCCACAGCTCTCTGGGAGTCAAAGTGCCACCACTTGACTGACACAAACTCTAGTGCTGCCCTGAGGGGGATGCAGTCTTCATCTGCAGCATCAGGATACTGGCAGCGTGTGGAGCTGTCATGTAGTATCCATGAAATACCACTATACCTGTGTTCTCTGCCCTGATCCTCCAGTTCATGGGCTGCTTCTGCTCTTAAACCAGCAAGTTCAGTTCTTCTTGCTGTTTGGAGACTTCTCTTTTAATAGTCTTTCCTTGTCTTCTCAAAATAAATTCTTGGGAAATCCTTAGGGTCTCCAGAGCTTCCATTCACCTACAGCACACAAACACTTACTCCCTGATCTGAAATGGTCTCCTATCAGAGACAGCAGTGGCATGACAACTAAGCAGGATGCCAGCTGAAGACCTGAAGAATAAGAGGTTTTTGGACTTGGAGAGCTGTGCCAAGTAGCCAGGGCAAGCAGTGGGCTACCTCCCACATGTAAGATTTGCCTCCAAAGCTTCCAAACTGTGACCATTGAAGACACCTTTCTGTAGCCCTGCCCTTAGGGCTGTGCTGTGTCAGTTCAGAAGGGCTCAGCACAGACAGTCCCTGGCATAACCAGGCTGGACACGCAGGTGAGCAGCCAAAAATTTAACAACACCCCTTGTTCTGAGCAGTGAGTTATGAAATACACATTCCTCGTGGGGCACTGGGAGTTGCTAAATGAGTTTGTGATAGTCTCCATAGCAATGGGAAAGCATACTAAGAAGAGAAACCACAGAGAAGATGTATGCCGGAGATATGTCTCCTTGACAACAACCCAGGCATGGGACTGAGAGAGCTGCCTGGAGGAGCTAAAGCTGGATCCTCATGTCCTCCTCTCTGAAGTGACTCAGGACGTCAGAAGGGGCTGCTCTAAATAAAAGCAACAAGCACCAAGACAAGAATAAATTAAACCACTAACACCAGGAATTACACTATCACTGATATATGTCTGGGTATATCAGTTCCTTTGCCTACCTATATGAGGTTTATATATTCATATGCTGTGAAGTCAAATATTCAAAAATTATCAGGCTTACTCTAGGCCGTGCAGCTGTCTCCAGTCCTCCTCTCTCTTTGCCTTTTGAGATATTCCTTGATAACATGATAAAGGGAGATTTTTCTTGTAGGACTCCTGCCTTGTTCAGCACACTGGGCAGATGATGCTCACTGAATTGTTGAGTCAATATTTTGTCATTCCCTTGTTCTTCAATAGCTTGCCTCAGGCCTTCTTTATTTCATGCAGTGCAAACATACTCACAAAAACAGAATAAATTCCCTCATGACGATTTTTGCAGCGGTTATTACAGCAACAAGGTTAAATGCTACCAAACTGGAATAATGCTAAAAATACTAGGGGAAAAAAAAATCTGCAACTACAAAGGCAAAAAAGCAGAAGGCAGCAAGCCAAAACTGTTCTCCAGCTGTGCCACTCACCAGCTTGCCTGCAGTCAAATAATCCAGCTGTTACTTTTGCTCTCATTTCTCTTTCTATTTATCTAGATTTTGATAAGTTCCACCAGCCCAGGAGTACTGGAAGGCTCCCCTCATATCTTCCTTCCTGAGCCCTCAGCCTCTTCAGGGAGAGCCTGTGGTGGCTCTGTACTCTGAAAAGGAACTGCAATACTTCAGGGATCTAAAAAATATTATTAGTAAGTAACACCCAGACAGGCAGATCATCATTCAATTTAGTGCCAGGTTCTCCCAGTGAACTTTGGCATTGATAACAGATACTGCCATACAGACTTGGGATTATAATTTAAAAACAAAGTGTAGGGCCCTGGTTTATTTTTCAGTTGAGTGCTGAGTATTAAGCAAAATCCATACCATGGTTTATTGAGTCAATGGTGAAGATAAAGCAGAGTATTTCCAGGCAGAATATCTCAGTGCAGGAAGTTCTGTCACTTCTGTATTAAACTAAAATCATAGCTGAGTTGGTAGAAGTATTATTGAAATTACATCCTATAGTTTCCCTCATCTTGCTTATAATTAAAGGAAGTAACTGCTCTTTGATTGTTTAGGTGATCTAAAACTAATTCCATTGTTATCCTACTCTAGTTATTAGCTAACAGATGCAAATCTCCCAGGACCATTGAATAGCTCTAGCCATGTTCCTCCTCCCTCCCTCCCTGCTGACTCGTCCCTTCCTTGAGGTTTGGAGTATTCCCTGGAAACCAGAAGAAGCCTATGAGTCCTCTCATCAGTGACTTGGACCTGGCTGCTCTGGACACTGTGTGCAGACACTTGTGTGCCAAGCGAAACAGAACAATGGCAAAATATCTCTGAGGCTGCCAACAAGACAGACCACGGTGTGCAGGGTGCCTGCCTGGGAAGCCAATTAAATACACAGCACTTGAGGAGGGCTCAGGACGCGTTCAGTGTGAGAGCCAGTCCCAGAAGAGGCAACACATCAAAAAAACAGGGGGGGATTTCCTTCAAGCCTTTTATCCATGTGAGCAAAGCTGACAGTCTTCATAAGCCCTGGCATAGATCTTGCTCGCGTTGTGTGAGTAATACCTTTTGTCTTGTGGCAAGAATGACTCTGTGTCTGCTTTGGTTCAGCCTTGCAGCTCAGCAGCACGGGGCGTCCTTTGCTGCTGCTGCAGTGCAGCCAGCTCTGGAGCAGGGAGCAAGAGCCTGAAATACAGCTCAGCGATTCCTCACGGCAAACACACGGGGTGCACCTGTACCATCCAGGCTCTGGGGGTCGTTCAGGCTCTTCAGAGGTCAAATACTCTCCTTGAAGTGAGAGGATTCAATACATAAAGATGAATATGGCCCTGCCTAACATAGTGGCATAGTGCCTCAGTTGACTTCAGGTGAGCTACAGGTAAGCAGGACAAGTGGGGAACACTAATGTGAGCCCACAGAAATTGCCTTTTCTCTTCCTTTGCTTTACAGCGTTGTTTTTTTGTTTAATTGAAACTGAGGGTGTGAAAGGGGAACACTAAACAAATCAATGACAAACTCAGCATAAAGGAAGTATTCATGAATATCCCAACCTCCAGCTTTGTAAGGGATCAATATTCATTCTGTACCAGATGTGGCAAGTGTAACAGTAGCATTAAGTGCTACTCAGGATATTATTACGCTATCAAATAAGAGAGGAAATGGGAATACAATTGCTATTGCAGGTCACAGACAGATCTCAGCCATGTGTGGAAAGATTTTCACTTACAATTAAGGACTGTGGTAAGGGAGAGCACAAAGCTTTTCACTTAGCAGGGTGAAGGAATTGCACAGGATTTTTGTTCAAAGGAACATCCAACTCCTGGAAGTCAGGCTCTCCCCTATAGGGTCTCCTAACAGGGACTTTGTCCCCATACCTCTAACACAAGTACCTCGCTCTTCTGTATGACATCTCCAGCAGTTCCTTCAGTACACATCAAGTATATTTTTTGCTCTAAACTAAAACAAAACCATAGTGCTGCAGCAAAACAACAACACTGAGCTTGAACTCCACGATACATTCTGGGCTGCACTTTTTTGAAACAGCAGCTGGATCCAGATTGTGCAAATTGCTGGGGTCTTTATAAAAAGCCAAGCTGTAAGCCTTGCAGCAGACATCTCTTGTCCAAAATATATTCAAAATTGTCAAGTGTGAGGATGTGCCCTGTCACAGAAAGAGCACAGACTTGAATGGCTTCTGGTGAGACATTGAGAAATGTGAAATGAAAAACTGAGTTGGAGAGCAAATGAGCAGAAGCAAGTCAATACGCTGCCTGTCAAATATGGAAGTGATTTTCAAAGTGATGACAGTTGAAAGTAAAAAAAAATACATATTTTTTACAGATGCAATCAGAGTCCCCACCTGAAACAAATTCATTACAGCAGTGCAATCACCCCAAGGCTGAACCAGGTGCTAGGGGGTTCAGATGATAACTTTTGACAGAGGAGAATTTCTCCTTCTCCCCCAAGAAGACCAGACCAGCAGCAAGCACACCCCGAGTTCTGCTCCACATGCTGGAGGCCCTCAGCACTGGCCAGCCTGGGGACACTACTCCTATTGAACTCCATTGATTCAGCACCCCTGCTATGCATTTTCTTACCCAGTTCTAGCTCTTGCTGTGGGACGTCCTCCCAGCCCATGACCCACATCGGAGACTCAGTGTGGATACATGTGGGACTGGTGGCATAACAATGCCAGCTGCCTGACTCTATTGAGGGTGGGCTTGCAGGGCAAAACTCTGGCTGTGCTGAGAAAATTCAGGGTTAATTGAGCAGAAAGAGATGTAACAAACATGTTTAGGAAAGAACAAAAAAATATGGCTGTGCTATTTTTTTAATCTCTCTTCTAGAAACCTTCCCTGACTTACTATGTTTCAGTGGGTTTAAAAGCCAAGTCCTACTTTTTCATCACCTAAAACACCACCTCAGTATGTTCTGGGGTGCCAGGGATTACAGCTTCTGAGAGCTCTTTCTGATAGGAGGAGCATCAGATAATCAGATATTGTTGGAGCTCACCTGAGTGCCTTCCACGGGGCAGGCTGCAAAATCACATCCCTTTACACAACCTTTTTTTGTAAAGCACAATACCAACTTTCCTACCTTTTAATTTAGACCTTTTCCACTTTGTGTTTGTCCTCATTTCCTCTTCGTTCTCTTCACACCTCTCCCTTTCCTCCCTCACCCAGCTGTTAGACCCTGATTTTGTTCCGGGGTGCGGTCCCTGACCCTGTAGGTTACAGACATCAGGCAAACACCTCCAGCCACTGAACGCAACAAGCTTGCCACGGGCCAGCAAGGTCACCTGCTACTCGCCACCCACAGGTACTATTACAGACCAAGGTGGTGAGCTCAAACATGGATTAATTTTCTTGTGATGCCAAGTAGTCCGGATGAGGCTGTCAGCCCCCTCGCACTTTGTGGAGCAGATCCCAGCACCTTCCAGGGTGCAGGGGTCCCTCGGGTCCCCCTCCTGGCCGCAGCTTCAGCAGAAGCTGGTGAGAAAGGGCTCCCTCCTGCCATGCCCGTGCAATTCTTACTGTCATCAGCAGATGGCCAAATATTACCACACATACATAACATTTACATCCAAAAGGGCACATAACTGGGTAGAAAACGCCTTTCCTTGCCAGAAGCATTTATTTATAAAATGGCATATGTACCCTTGGCATTTACCTCTCTATATGCAACATTACCAATTGTGTGACGAATGGTGACACTCATTTCCTTTCCCACTCCTGACATGCTTGCCAAAGTAAAGAGCATTATGCAAACAAGTAGTAGGATAAAGCTCTGTCCTAAACCACCTAAACATTATTTCTTGTTTCAAATTTATTTTACAACGTAGAAAAAAAAACAAGGCCTGGACCTGGCTGCAGCAAAGCTCAGGTCAGCAGCAGCTGGCAGCAGGTGGCAGAGCGAGAGGTACCTGGAATTTGAATGCAGAAAGTGTTTCATTAAACACTCAAAAGGCCCAGCAAGGGGTTGTGGTGGCAAACTCATAGGTTTATTAGCTTTAGCTGTTTTGAAGAAAAACACACAAAGCTGTTCTCCCACTTTCTCAGGAGGGTGGAGGGGCTTTACCTGCTTTAGCATTGCACAGTGTCTGAAAAGAATCAATATGGGCACAAGCACTAATGTGACTAACAGGAGAAAAAGCCAAGGAATAACCTTTCCAGCATCACCTCGGGGCATGCCTGTGCAGACAGTCGGTCGCAGGCTGGGTTGATTCAGCCAGGACACGTGCCAGACAGCAAAAACAAGCTGGCTGTAATTGCAGAGGACTGGGAGCAAAGACACAGCAGCATCTCGATTCTCCATTGCCTTTTTGGGACCGTGGCAGAAACACACACCAGCATTTCACTGCTTTGGTCAGCACTGTCAGGTCATTGCTGCTGCTCAGCAATCAATTTGCACAGATATAATTTAAGTACCAAACTTCTGAATGTGAGAAAATAACTCCCTTTGTCTTCTGAGAGCCCTGATTATGGACTGAGGGTATCACTGACTTTACAACAAACATAATTCCTCTCTCACACACCAGTATCCTGGTAGGCAGCTTTAGACACATGCAATTCTATATATGTCAGAGAAAACAGATCATCTGAAAGTAAAATAGCTCACCAAAGAGTAAACAAAGCATCCCGCCAAGGTTTAGTGCACCGCCTTTCCTTGGCTGTGGGCTGGGGACTTCCACAGAGGCATATTTTGAGCCCCAGCCCTTTTTCTGATGCCTGTTCCCAAACACAGCAAACCCAGAGGGAAAGGCTCTGCTGTGCCAGAGGGGTAAGTGCAGGACAGGGGATGCAAGACCCCCACGAGCCAAAGAGTTTGTCACCTCTGCAGGCAGGAGACATCAGCTGCTGGGGCAGAAACCCCCGGCCCCGCAGGTCTGAGAGCTGCGTGATTTGCAGGCACTGACTGGGAGGGACCCGCGAGGAAATCTCCGCACGTGTGCATTAACAACGCCTGCTCCCATCCTCATCACGCCAGCGCCGCGGCTGCTAAGCAACTAAACCCGGCCAGGAGGCACTTTTGAGATAATGCTAAAAATAGTCCCCAGCAGGCGAGACAGCGCCAGCAGCCGTAGCCGGTGACGTCAGGTTCCTTATTGCTGCCCTCCCTGCTGTTGCAGGCTCCGTGGATGACCAGGTGAATTCCTCCAGGCCTCCCCAGGGACCAGCATCGGGGCAGGGACCAGCACTGCTCCCATGTGCCCAGCCCCAGCCTTCGCCCGAAGCTGGGCACAGCCCCAGCAGCACAACCCTGGCCCTTGTGGGAGGGCAGCAGGATGACCCCATCGCTGCCCGGGTTGAATCCTTGCCCAGCAGAGGAAGGAATGGAAAGCAGCCCCTGGGCAAATCTAGTGTTAAAAGGAGCAATTTGATTAAACTGACAAAATCATGCACACCATTGGAAATGACAAATGACATTTACAACTCTGCTACAAACACGAGGCAGAGCATACGCCTCCCTCTGTCTCTCCAGTCTGTTGTTCTCAGCTGCTGAAATCACTTTTGTAGCTGTCTGTACCAAACCCAGTTTGCATCTGTCCTCACACAGAGATGGCAGAGAACAGAAACCAAAACACAGGAAAAGGTGCCCATATACTTTATGCAGCAGTGTTTGAATTTCTGGGTCCAGAAGAGAGAGAACTGGCAGGAAGGAGCCCTGCATTTTACCTGTTTGGCCCCAGCACATTGCCCTCACCTCAAGGGCAGAGCCTCGTCTCTCCATCAGCTCAGTCCTGTCTGAATTGGGCCACTACAGCTTTTTTTGGGAGGCACAGTGCAAAGCACACCATTAAACTGATCCAGTGCAAGAATCACCTCCTTTGGTCCACCTCTCCTCTCTTTTGGCTGCAAGGTATTTCCTGAGCACACCCTTCCTCCGTGTGTGCAGCCCCTCTCCAGTCCCTTTAGCCACATCAGCAAAATCATCAGGGTGAAAAGAGCCCCCCAGCTCCTTTTCTCCAGGGGTATTTTGGCCCGAGTCTGCTAGCACAGAGCCCCATATTGGACACCCTGGGTTCCCACAGGGCTGGGGTGGGATTGGGTGATCCTGCTCCTGGCAAGAACTGGGAGCAGGGAGGGTTGATTAGTCACAGGCATTGAGCAACAGTCTCCTTCACCTCCTTGCAACACCAACCATAGCAATAGGAAAGTGCAGGCAGGTGCCACCCCTCATTTAAGGATGACTTCAAAGAATGTCTCAAAGAAATGTGTTTTACTCCTGGAAATACCACTTTCTTTTAAAGCACTGGCACAAGATTACAGAGAACTGATAAACAAAGTTGCTCAGGTAAAAATAAGCAGCAAGAGCCCCCTGCCTCAAACCAGCAAAGGAGTCCCCTGGCAACCAGCAGGGCCCTGTGACACCCACACAGGGATGCCAGTGGGGACTGGGACAAGCTCTATCTCAGTACTCCTGGTAACACATTTTCCAGTTTCATCTCTTTTTCTGGTAAAGCAGCACAAAGCCCTTGAGAACAGCCTTACAAACCTCTGCAGCAAACCCCACAGCACTTGAGTGTTGAAGGTGCTTTCCCTTCAATGGTGCTTTCCCTTCTCCCCTTAGGATGTTGTTAATGACCCCAGGGTGCAGCTCTCATGGCAGATGATGAGTTTCTACCTGCAGCCCACACACATGATGTGAATGGGCTCCTTTGGTTACTGAGAAAATGCCCCTGGAGAAAGGAGCAAGGTCTGAAGAGCTGAGGTGGCTCCCAGCTGGCACTGACCTGTTTGCCCTTTCCAGGACTCTCCTTCCTGCACACAAAAACATACTCAAATGGAGGAAAAGCAGAGCTAGAAACCAAACTTTGAAGTTCACTGTAGAGAAAATGTCCTCTCAGCAACTGGGCTGTAAATTTCCCACTGAGCGTGAGGGGGATGTAGGTGCACATCTTCCAAATACAAATGTCTTTTTCAGTGGCAGTAAAACCAAACTGATCTTTAACATGCAGCACTTAATTTCAATGCCTTTTGTACATCAACGCTACCAGCGAAACAAACACCAGATTTTACTAAAATGAGTACGTGTCAACATATTGGTGACTCACACCCACACCCAGTTGCAGAGGGAGACTCTGAATTACCCAAAAGCTTTCTGTTTCAGCACTTTTTATCCAACAATGATAGAAATATCCCAGCTGGAAATCCTGATGCATCCCCGGTCTTTCTTGCTCTTGCCCTGAAGCTGAGGTTTCAGCGTGTTTGGAAAGAGATTTCCAAGCGGGAAATACCGTGTGTGTCAGCCACACATGGGCAGCACTGGAAACATCAAGGCAGCAGCTGCCACTAAACCTTTCTACAAACCCGAATGGAGAGGGTTTAGCCAAAATAGGATGTCTGTAAACATTCATTACCCTTCCTGGGCCATCCCTGCCGCTCAAGCATGCTGAGCATCGGGAAAGCAGATCTACCAGGGACCCATGGATGCCTAGGCTTTGGTTGCAGACTGCCACAGCTCCACATGTATTTGCTGCTCCTCTTTATGGTTTAATTTGAATGAATCATCATAAAAAAGCTGGGGTTTTGATGCCTCACAGCTGTGAATTATAAAGGAAGACCTTTAGAGATATCTTGGACCGTAAATGTACTTGTCTATGCTGGTCTATATCTGAGTGATAAATGAAGCCCAAGACACTTGAAAGAGCTTCTTAATCTTTGGAAAGCAAACCAAAGCCAATCATCCTTTCTAGTTTTATTATACCATCCGTCCAGCTTCTTTTGCTCTGCTTCCAAAAGCATTTGTGGCAGATGGGCAGTCTGCAGCTTCCAGCCTGGCTGGGTTTGCTGGTGGGGTTCATTCCGGGGCAGAGCCATCGGCACCGCTGAGGAGTTATCCCCACTGTGCTGGCCTCAGACCTCTCCAGGTTTGCAAACCTTCTTCCTCAGGGCCAGTTCCTGACAAAATGTCCCATTAAACCAGACAATCCAGTCTGACTTTTAACTGACTTAAACTTTGTGCATCTAAGGTACCTCAAAGGTGGGGTGCCAAGAGAATGGTGCCAGGCACTTTTTGGTGCCCAGTGATAGGACAAGGAGCAATGGACATAAAACAAAATACAGGAAGTTTCCCCTCAACATGAGGAAAAACTTCTTCACATTGAGGGAAGCAGAGCATGGAACAGGCAGCCCAGGGAGGTCATGGAGTCTCCCTCTTTGGAGACATTCCAAACCTATCTGGACGTGCTCCTGTGTCACCTGTGCCAGGTGACCCTGCCTTGGCAGGGGTGTTGGAGTAGGTGATCTCCAGAGCTCCCTTCCAACATTAACAGTTCTGTGATTCTGTGATTCTGCTACACCAAGCTCGACAAGCTGTCCCTCGTCTCCTGGGAAAACTCCTTGCAGAGCTGTGGTGACTCTCACAGATCTCAGGCACTGTCGACAGCCTACAGCCACCCACAGCTCCCTGTGGACCCAAACCCAGACAATGAAGACCTACCACCATCACAACCCCACAGGGAGGTGGGAGGATCCTACAGAATCAAAAGCCTGTTGCTATGCTTCATTTTCCCCCTAGGCTCCACCAGAAAGTCTCTTCAATAATGTCTTTATAGCTCCATCAATCTTATTTAAACTTCAGTACAAATAAATTGCAGCACATTCAGAGTCCCATCACAGCTCTCTGACTCACCCAGTCCCAGCAGACATCGTATATTAAATTAGTTTTGGAATGTATTCAAACGCAATTGTTTCAGCTTCTTCAGCTAAGCACTCCCCATGCTGTGTGTCAGGGAAAGGAGTGCAGGATGTCCACCTGCTCTCTTTGGGCTAGGTTACTCCTGGCCAGGTTACTCCACTGAACTCCTTCCCTCATTCCCAGCCTGGCTGCAGCCAGATGTTCTTGCTTTGGTCATGTCTGTAACAATTTCCACGTGGTCCCCACGGGCTGCAGGGACACAGCCTGCCTCACCAGGCACCACAGGACGTGAAGGGATCTCTGCTCTGGTGTCTGGAGCATCTCCTCCTGCTCCTTCTTGAGGGGGAGGACTACTCACACTCTTCCCTTGCTCCAGCATGAGGTCTCTCCCACACAAGACAGGAAGTTCCCACAGGAACTTCTCCAGTGTGAGTCCCTCCCGTGGCTGCAGTTCCCCATGAACTGCTACAGCATGAGTCCCCCACAGGATGCAGTCCTCCAGGAACAGTCTGCTCCAGCCTGGGTCCCTTCCATGGGGTGCAGTCCTTCAGGAACAGACTGCTCCAGTGTGGGCACCCAGCAGAGTCACTAGTCCTGACAGCAAACCTGCTCCAGCACAGGCTTCCCAGGGGTCACAGCCTCCTTTGGGCATCCCCCTGCCACACCTAAAGACAGAGGCTGGGACTCGTAGTCTTTATCTATCATAGTTTCCTCTTCAGAAAATCAAAGGTGTACTCTTATACTGAGTCAATATTAACCAAAACATGTGGTCCTCCATGTGAAAGCAAAGACTGAATTCCTTTCTAGAGGGCCCCATCCTTGAGATGTAATTCAGAGACCTGCTGGATACAAAAAACCCTCCAAAACCAACCAACCAACCAACCAAAACCACAACAAAAACAACCCCCCAAAATCCAAACAAACAAAAACCCCAAACAAACAAACACAAACAAACAAAAAACCCATCAAGTCCCATGTTTTGGCCTGCTTTGCTTTCCTGCAGCAGCAATGAGTGAGGCTACAGGCAGTGTCACCCCAGGGACTGAGGGTGGTTGTGCCCCTGTGTCCTGCAGAGCCTGGGGGATCAGTGACCTGCAGCCTGGGCAACATCACAACAGCACATGGAGATGCTGAAGTGCCAAATATGCTTCCAAGTAGGGAAAAAAAAAAGGTGTGCTTAAACGGAATTACTATTTCCCTCACTGGTTGGCAAGATAATGATCTGACACAGCTAATTAGCAAATTCCTGAGGCTGTTGTAACCCTCAGACCAAAAGCATACCAAATTCCTTGTTAATTCAGCCTTGCTGCATGGTCTCCTCTGGCTCCTCTTATTGTGTATCCTTATCTCCTTTAAGCAACAAATGGGAAACACCTTCCTATTTTAACTGCCTGAGCTCTGGAGTGATTTCCAATAAGTGGACATCAGCATCAGTTTTGGATGCAGAAATCCAGTTAATCTAATCTGCCTGCTGGTTGATTAATATCTGTGAGGTTGTTGTTCCAGGGGGAATGTGATCGGTCGGGTTGATGCATTGATAGCATTGCGATTGGGTTGATGCGATGATTATGCAGGCTCACGCTTTCCCCATCCCATTGCTGTGTGTGCAGGGAGCTGCGGGCAGCAGGGAAGCTGCACTTCCCAAAGCCTGAACGGAGCAGCCCAGGCTGGGGAGAGGCAGGAGCTTTCAGCTCTGCTCCTTCAACCCCATTTGCATTCCAAAGCGAGAGGCAGAGAATCTGTGGTGACAAAGACTTCCAAGGCAAAAGGGCATCTACTGCCCTTGAAAAGCTATTGAAATACTTCCCTCTGCAGCAAAGTGAACTCGGTGTTCCCAGGTCCTGCCAGCAAGTTTCATCATTTGCTGGTTTTGCTGGTGTTATGGGTCATATCTGTACCCCCAAGGACTGTCGATCAGCTCCAGCCACGGACTGACCTTTTGCTAAGCCGTGCTGATCAAGCCTGGAAAATGACAAGTACTGAGGCTTTTCTGCTTCCTTTCTAAATCACATCAGGCTGCTCAGCAAAAGCTGCTCTGTGACATCCACGTCCTGGAGAAATCCAGGTGTTCCCTGGTCACTGGCTGTGTGCATGTGCAGGCATGTGCTTGTGCCTGCAGCCCTGGCACTGCCCCAGGGTGCCCACTCTGCCCTGCCAAGCACTGTGCTGGCCATCCTGCATTCACCAGCTCAGAGTTTTGGGGTGGGCAGTGGTGTATTTGGCAGAGCAGGTGCTGAGTACTGCCTCCTACCTGCAGGGCCATGGTGAGCCCTGGGCACTGATCATGAAATCATAGAACCATTTAGGCTGGAAAAGACCTTTAAGATTATATAGTGCAACTCTTAACCCGGCACTGCCAAGTCTACCACTAAATCCTGTCCCAAAGTGTCACATCTACATGTCTTTATAATACCTCAGGGGATGGGGACTCCACCTTTGCATAAGGAAGGAGTTGGACTCCACAAACCTTCCACTGACTCTGTGCAAGTGGGTGCATGCAGGGTGTCCCAGCCACAGATCTGGGGATATCCAGGAGGTATCTTGAGTTCATATGGGCCAGGACACCGTGGTGCCAGAATCCCCTCTCCTCACCCAATGTCCTGGTCTCCAAGGGACAGGCACCGAGCTGCAGGACCAAAAAGGTGTTGGGCACAGCCCAGCTGGGCCTGACTCTGCTTTGCTTGGATCCTCACTGAGCTGGGGTAGGGAGTGGAAACACTGACTTTGCATCCAAAGGGATGCTCTGACAGTGCCATAGTGGCAGAGGGGTGGCCAAAAGTTCAGGGGTGGGGAGGAGGCTCAAACCAGACCTTTGCTTTTCTTGCCACTGCAAAGTTCCCATAACACTGTCACAATGGTTCCACAACACTCAGACCTTCAGGGGCTGCCTCTGTGGGACTTGCCAGGCAGGAGCACTGGGCTGCCCATCACACAGCTCCTCTTTCCCCACGTCCACTCAGGCAGACTCTGCCCAATCTTCCAGTCTCTCATCCCAGCGTGGGAGCAGGGCACTGCTTCTCCTGCTATTGAAAATAAAATGTAGGGTCTCTGGCTTCTGAAACCACATTTCTGTCAAGCAGTCACTGTTTTGGTGTTGAGGGTGGCTGGGATCAGTCCCGCTCCTGTCAGCAGCAGAGGAAAGCAGCAGGTTTCGGCAGCCTGCACTATGAACCGCTGCGAGCACCATGGCAGCTGATACCGTCTGCCGCGATGACTCACCGCTGTTGATTTGGGCAGAGGCAAGAAAAACAGCCTGAAATGCACCAATTCGACATTCATGTTCTCAGCAATGGGCTATTAGTTCAGAGCAGGTCCCCGTCACGTCCCTCCCCCCCCCCCTTCTTTCAGTGCAGCATCACCGAAATTTATTTTTCAATATTGGAAAAGTGATTTATATTTGGGAAAGCAGCTTACATCACTGCCAGAGACATCACGTTCAAATGGACCACATCTGCATCAACAAAATACCTGGCACACTTTGACCCACTAATCTCCCCAGTCAATTCTTTCTTTTTTTTCAAACATTGGCTCTATCACCATGGGAAGGATAAGGGCAACCTACAGAGCACATGCTCATGATAGCTAACAGGACTATTGTGGCAGGGCTGCTCTCCCAAAAGCATTCACCCCAAAAGAGAGTTTGACTCAGGGTGAGCCCCCAGGAGGTATTTCAGCCCAGCACCATGCAGCTGCAGCCAAAGAATAGGTGGAGCTGAACCAAAGGCTAGTGGTGGGTGCTTTCCGATTGGAAAAGAGATCACACAGCACAAAGCAACCCCACTGGGGTTCAGAACATACCACTACAGCGTGGGTGACAGCTCAACTCCATCCTGGCGTGGGAAGTGAGCTGTCAGATCGCATTTCCTGCATCCAGCCTCAGCAGCCATGAGCATTAACTTATGTTTTTCCAATAACTTCTATTTTCTCTTTTCATTTTCAAAGAAAAAGGACTACAGATGAGCTGTTTGGCCTCACACATATTAAAAAAAAAGGCTGCCATTCCAACAAATAATCTCTACAGCTGCTGGTAGCCTGGAGCTGTCAAACCATAACCTGTTCACTTAGAGGAAAAATCACACTGGTGGATTTTGTGGGGATGGATGGATGGAGTGAGTCATGCTTAGCTCTGGATGGTGCTTGCCAGAGAGGGATCAGATATTCTATTTTCTGAAGTTCAATTCTGAAACCTGTTGTGCCTAGTGGTAGTAGTCACCACTCAATTCTGGGCCACACACAGACTAAAGACTGTACATAAAGTAGAATGCTCACTTGTTTGCTGGTTGTAAACTCCATTTTTAAGTCCAGGAAAGTGCTCATTATGTGGCTTCAGATATTGCAGTGTGCCACTGAAGCAAACAGATAAGCCTGAGACTTTCCACCGCTTTCCATAATTAATTTTCAGGAAGTCTTTATCTATGTTGGGTTGAAACACTAAAAATAGCCACTTGATTGAGTCTGTTGTTTGGAAGAAAGGGCTGCTGGTGTCCTACTGCACGGTGTGCTCTCTCGGATGCTCAGCTTGGGCTGACAGGTGCCACAATGGTGACACCTCGGGCAGTGTTGAGCATCGGTCAGGGCTCTCCCCTCGCACCCAGGGTCACTTCACAGGGTAGAGGGAACAGCACACGGCAATGGGAATAGTGGTAAAAACCACACAGAACAGGCAAGTAGCGCATAAGGGACATTTTCCCAGGCAGTGTGAGTTGCAATGGGACCCGCTGTAACTCGGCTGTACCTCCTGATTTGCATAGCCAAGAGATGGCAGCACGCTCTCGCGGATGTGCCGCTGGAGCAGCTCCCTCGCTCCCAGCAAACGCGAGAGGTTTCAATCCAGCGGCGAGGCACGTCGGAGGGACGTCCTCCTGCCCCGTCTGCTGTGGCACACGGCCAGACTCGCGGCCGTGGGGCTGCAGCGCTGGCCGCGTGGGGCAGGGGAGATGCTGCTGCCTCTTGCAGCACCCCTGGTGCCGCCGCACCAGCCGGTCCCCGCCGAGCATTGTCACCCGCGGAGGACACGGCAGGAATCATTTCACACACACCTGGTCATGCCCCCCCGGCCCCGAGCGGACGCTGGGCTGGGCATCCAGGAGTTTGCCAGGTGTCACTGGAAGGACCTGTTCTCCATCTTCTGAGTGTTGTTTGGGGGAGAGGAAAAAAAATAAGTAAAAAGCATCCTTTGTCAAATTGTGCACCTGGAACGGCTCTTCCTTCCCCTGCCCCCACACAGTGCAGCTCCTGGTGCCCCCAGTGCACACCAACTTCTTATTCAAGTGCACCATCAGAGCTTGAGCAAAGAAACCCAGAGAAAACGCTCAGCCTTGGTGTTTGCCTTTCCCAAGATGTTAAATTCACCACATGATTCCCTCCACCTGCTTTTTTATCCTACCCTGCCCCTATTTCTTGCCTGACTTTGTTCAGCCCTTTGGGGTGCACCCTCAGGAACCTGCTGAACACTAACCCGCCAGCCCCTTCCAAGGCTCTCTTCCCACGGGATCCCGCCAGGCTGCTGCCACAGCCCGGGATTGCAGCCATCCCTCCTTCAATCCCAGCGCTCTGCGAACAGCAGAACCTGAGGTTTTCTTTCAACAGGGCTGATGCAAAGATCTGCTCTCTAATCCCTCAGAAAACCGAAGCCACTGAGGGGCGGGGAGCTGCGGGGACATCGGGACTGGCAGAGCCGCTCACAGCATCTGCGGGCGGAGGAAAGGCTCGGGGTGGCGGTCCCGCCCTGCCGCGTGTGACGCGGGTACCTGCACCCAGAGGAAGCCGATTTGTATCGAGAAGCCCATCGGCAACGGGGCGTAGCGGCGCACCAGGAGCTGCAGTGCGTTAGGATAATCACATCTGCAGTGCATTAAGGACGAAGTCAGGGGTGAGCGTTTTCAGTGCCCCGGGGGCCCATCCGGCAGATCCGGAAAGCCCGCAGCAGGGAAACTACCCCAGCTCTGCAATCATTTTGTGCCAAATTAAGGAGAAAAAAACCCACTTAATTTCTCTGGGTGTGGCAAGCCCAACATGCAATCCTGCAGCCAGGGCAGGTAGAAATGGGGCAGGGTGATGATGCTGTGGCTGCTGAGTTCTGCGGGCTTGCTCTGGCTTGGGTTTCTGCAGTGAACAGCCCTCTGCCACTAATACGAGAAATCTGAGTGGAGAAGAACCTGGGATAAAAGCTAATTAGTCACAGCATTAATTAGGGGCAGCAAGGTGACCTTGCCTGCAAAGGCCACCATGTCACAGCCTCCTTGCCTGTCACAAGAGGGGAGATCCAAGCTGGCAACACTTTCCCACAGGGTACCCACCACCTCTGGCAGCCCAGAGGAGCCAGCTTCAATAGCAAACATTTCCTAAGGGCTCTTTGTTTGAAGAAAATGTATCAAACATTTTCCTTAGCATGGAAAACTTGCCGTGTGCCAGCTGCTCATTAAGCCCAACTACTCTCTGTCCTCTGCTCTGCGAGGGCACTACTGCTCCAGCTGCCACTCTGCAGCACAAGTACCCAGAGCAAGGCATGCTAAAAGCCCAGAGCCAGTTATTAAAAATCAAGGAATCTGGGATTTGGACCAACTGTAAATAATGACCGACAGGAAACACACTGAGAATACTTGGTTTAGTGTTTTCTGCTTGATTTCCCACAAATCTGACAAGTTTCCATTACAGTGCTCCCCAAACCCCAGGAGCAGACACCGTGTCGGCAGCTCCCATGCAGTCACATCCTTTCCCCTCCTTTTTCTTGTCCAAGAAAAGGTTGTCCAAGCATCTCTCAGGGCTGGACACAGCCCAAGGGCCAGCATCTGTGTGCTGTCCTTGTGGGTGCTGCTGTCCCCCGTGGGCAAGCAGAGCTCATGCTCCCCTTTCTGGCAGTGCAGGCAGGTGATCCCTGTGCCAGTCAGGCAAAGCTCACCAGGGAGCAACCTTGGGGCAACCCTTGCAGGGGGGCATTTGTCACTTTACAGGGAGCATTTTTCTCCAATAGTTTAGTGAGGTCTGTGCAAAAGGCAAAGAGCAGGGCTTTGAGATGCACTCCCTTGGCAGCCCAAATGCAAGGTGATGGTTGCTCTCCCTGTGATGAAACCCTACTCTGTGACCATTCTGCACATCTAAAAATACCTCCCTTCTCCTCTTCCACTTCTCTTTTATGAGACAAACCATCTGAGGAGGGATCCCCCTCTTCTGCTTATTTTTTAATTTTAACAAATTTTAACAAATTTCTAATAAGGAAAAAGTGTCAAGCATGAAAGCAATATGTCCTTTAAGACAGACACTAAATCTGTTGCATCAGGGTGCAGACATTTGACATATGTCATTCATTGTGTAGGTTCCCTTAGTGAGCACAGACAAGGCTACTGCCACTGCTGGAAAATTCAGACATATCCCACAAATGGCATATTAATAACGAGATCTTTCAAAGGAGGATCCGTGACTCATCCAAGAAGAAAAATGGGTCATTCACTGCACTGAACTCTCAACAAAACAGCAGCTTTTTTTGGGTTTCCTCAGTTTAAATCAGAAAAATGGAGAAAGTAATGGGAGAGAGGATGCAGTGGGTGCAGCTGCCAGACAATATGAGCAGTGAGAGTCTGCACTGGCATTTTGGAGTTAAAAATCCCACCCTGACAGGAATTTTGTGCCTTGTGTGTCTGTATACTAAAACCAGGAGTGGAAGAACTGCAGCATTCTTCATCATTGCTTCACCCCACTCCACCCAAACCCACAAACTTGATAGTCTTTCCCTAAAAACTCACCAGTCCTTCCCCAAAAGTCACATCCTGGGGGTAAGACTGGAAGGGACCAAACCCACCAGCACACTGGGATGCTTTGGGAACCCAGTCCCTGCAAGGGACATCTCTACAGCAGGGAGTACTGAAGGAGCCAGGGCAATGTGCAATGAAGGATGAATTTACTGTAGATGTAGAACAGACCCCAAAATGTCAAATCCAAGCAAAGATTTTCGGTGCTCTAACTGTGTTTACTGCCAGAGCAGGAGCCACTCTTCCTCTCCTGTGTGGTTATGGGGCCCAGGGTAGTAAGGAACACTGACATCCCAGTCAGGCCAGGTGTACGTAGGGGATCTGAGGGATCATGTGCAAAGTGACACGCAGCCCCCCAGCCAGCTATCACAGATTGCTTGATGGAGTCAATGCAGGAAAAAAGGCAGGTTACAAAGCTGGCATTTAGGATTTGACTAGAGCTGTTAATATTATTGCTATTACCAAATTATAATCACTTTCACAACCCAGGGCCATTATCCATACTGGATTAATACATTCATCATTTGCATTCAGCATTTATTTGAGGCCATGACTTCATATAATGCTTTGGAGATTAATAAAGGCCATGGCCCTTTCCTGTAAACACTTGCCCTCCACACTGATGAAATACCACATTTAATTGCTTTAACCCACACTTCTGCTGTTTCCTTCCTCTACGTCTGCCTGTGATCTTCATGTTTGGTGCCTGCTGATTGCAGCCCATGGCTGGTGGTGGGAGGATGGAGGCAGCTGGCTGTGATGGGGGGGGATGAGGTCCAGCAGTTCCCGTGGTCCCCACAGGCACCTGTGCCAGCACTGCTGAGCAGAGCAGGAGCCCACAAAGGTGTTACATCCTCATGTGGAAAAGCTGCACAAAACTATTGACAGACCTGCCATGATGTTCTGCCTCCTAATTTAATTATTTTAGCAAGACACAAGAGCAGTTACTGGCAAATGGCTTTTTGCCTTTAAACGAATACTTGATAAGGAATGCTGAGCTCTTAAATGCTGGGTTGTGGGTCAATTGACCAGGGCCATAGAGTCTAAACAGCATCCAAATGAAATTAATTTTGTCTTCAGGATAAAAAAATAACCCTTCCCTATCCTCTCCTACAGCCACCTCTGAAAGTTCCAGCCAGCCCTGCAGCATTGTCCTTTCCTGGTGCTCCACAGACAGTGCCAAATTTTGCAACACCAAAACCCAGTAAGCATTTAATCTGAGCTGTCATTTTCCCAAACCTTCAAGCCTCCATGCACTCTGGAAGCAGAGGATAGTGGTTATTCCCCTGTGAGCAGGATCACAACGCTCCTATCTTGGCTAATGGGTACTGCTCCTGTGGCCTCTCCAGCCATGGAGCTCTCACCTCCTCTCCTGAACACATGGGGATACAGGAATTCCTCAAATTAACTTCCAGCTAAACTTCTTGCCTTCCTACCCCATGGCAGATTCTTGAGCACAGCCAGAAATGTTATTTGAGTCCTCTCCATGCAAGAAGAGTATCCCCTGTCCCATACTTAGCTGGTCTCTCATGACAAGTCACTCAGATTTTGTTATCCCAAGCAACTGCGGAGTACAAATGGATGTCAGAGGGGATGAGCAGAGCAAGCACTCACTTCCTAGGCCAGGGTGTGTGTTACTGGGTGTCTGCAGGAGCGATGCTGATATAACACACCCACACTCCAGCAAAGCTCCCATTCAGAAATCTGCTCAATAACGGCACCGTTCGCTTCCACAGAGCCCTTGACAAACAGGGATTTATCGGCCTCCTGACAAAGAGCTTCACAAATGAGGCAATCAGCAGACCAGTATAATTTCAAGAAATACAAATGAGCAAATATCTAGTTGCCATGGTAACCCCAAGAGCCGGACTAGACTTTTTTTTTTTGCAGATTCCCAAATACAGCTACATTTTACCAGTGCAGCAGGAGCCCCGTGCCCAGGACCTCACTCGGGGACAGCAGCCAGGCATTGCTGAGCAGCATCAGCTCTTTCAGTATCAGCCCAGAACAGCCCCATCCTCCCTGGCTGACTCCGGGGGTTCACGTGCCCGGTGCCAGCTGCGGTTCCTTTTTCTCTCATGTCACCTCTGTCCTTCAAGGCTGACCGGCTTTCCAAGCAGGGACCACAGCAGGAATTGCACTCCTGTCAGATCTGCACTTTGCCTCTGATCAGTGGCAGCTCTGGCAATGTGCACCCAGGAATGAAAGTTTCCAGCCAAATCACTGAGCCCTGGCAAAGCGAAAGTGGTTAATAAAAAACACAACCACCTTATTTTAGACAGCTGTGCTGCGGAGCCCCGTGCCAAAGGGGGAGAGGGATATTGGCCCACAGCCAGCGCTCCCCACCAAGGCAGTGTTCTCAGGAAGCCTTTAAATCCTTGGCCACAAAAGAGGGGGAGACTTTTGGGGTACCAATAAAGAGCAATCAACAGCAAGATGGGCCCTGCCATGAGACAGCTCCTGTGGTGAGCCAGCCCCGTCCCAGGGTCCCCCAGGCTGGAGGAGCCCCTGGCAGCAATGAGCCTCCCTGGTGCTGCTGGAAGTCTCACTGAGCTTTTGCAATTAGTCAGGGTGCCATCACACACCAGCAGCTTCCACGGTGTATAAATCCAGCTTGACTCATGCCTCTTGATGGCTGCCTCAGACAAGCCCTTTGGCCGCCCAGAAAGAGATACATTTCCCAGCAGGTTTGTCCCTGCTGGCTCCCACTGTCCCACTCATTCCCTGGCAGCAGCAGGGAGCAGCTGGTGTGAGGTGGGATGGGAAAGCCCTTCTGCAGAACAGCAGGAATATCTCAGTTAAGCCATCATCCTCTGGGACCTACACAGCCAGATCCTGCTTGTCTTCCCCGTGCCCCACTGCTCTGTCTCTCCCAGCCGTGTACATTCGGGATGCGCTAAAGCTGGGGGGTTTAACACACAGATGGGCAACATAATTTATCACAGGGGCTTGTTTTTGTGATGGGCCTCGCTGCCACAAACAGTAAATGTCTGTAATGTGCTGTCTGAGCTGCTGGAAGCCTGGTTTTTCGGTCCTGAGATATTTTTGTTCTCTGTCAAAGGGAACCACTTTGCACCATCCTGGCCGCAGGGCAGGAGCTGAGCCGCTACTCAGACAATTAAACCCAAGGGAAATGCACAAGAAAAAGCTCATGATTCAGCTGTGCAGCCCTTATCCTCCCAGTCATTTTCAGGAGAAAAAAATCTTACGAAATTAATAGAGGAAAGGACAGCTCAGCCCAGCTCAGCCCAGCCAGGCGTTGGAGCAGTCAAGATAGTCACTGGGGAGGAAAATCCTCACCAGGCTGTCTGGGCAGCACAAGCACTGCTGGTGACATCCAGCTGTGACATCCACCTCCCACATTCCAACATCCAGCAGCATATCTCAGGAAATAAAGAACAATCATAGTAGGAATAAAAGGAATCCAAAGGTCAAAGGTGCAGAAAGGCCCATCTCTCCCCGCTGCTGTTCCAGGGCTGAGGGCAATATTGTCTGTATAGCTCAGGAACGGGGTATAGGAGGGTAGAGACACTTGTCACAGAGACTATTTCGGTTCACTACCAGGCTACATCACACACTGTCCACACTTTCCCCAGCTTTCACACACTACAAAAGAAGATGTTCCGCTCCTAAAAAAATCAGTGTCATAAAAGGACCCCCCAGAAATCAACCACTTGCAAGTGATGTGCAGGAGAGGTGTGGGAAAGTCCTGCTGCTGTCAGGTTCCCATTGTCTGCACCATATAGGAAGTCAGCAGGGAGAAATTCAAGCTAACAAGGGAGTGAGGGGTTATGGGACAAGGAGCGTGGAAAAATAAAAACTTCAGCCTGGAGAGCTGGAGTGCCTCTCAACCACCCAAATTCTGGGAAAATCCATGTCGAGGGAAAGGGCACATCTCAGCTTCCATCAAGCCCTGACCTAGCCAGATCCACTAGAAGTTAATTAAGGAGGTGAAAACTCCTGTTGTTTTCTGAATTTCATTTGATTACTGTGAAACAGAAGACACTGGCAAGGAGAGATGGTTGATTTTTAAGTAAGGACCCTGGAGTCTGAGGAGAAAGACAGGGGGCTTGCAAAACAAAGCCCCTATTAACTTTGGTCCTGCCTTTCAGGTCACACATGTTCAGTTCTTTTTACCTGGAAATGAAGATGTTAATTGGAGGTGACAGCTTTCAGAGAGCTCCCCATTAGCAATATTTTAAGCCACAGTAGGGCCCAGGTCTTCAAACGCTTTCCCAAGGGAAGGTTTTAACCTTTCTTTTGAAACATCTCATACCACTTGCAGTGAGAATAGACAGTTGTTTGGCTCGAGGCATACCTATCCCCAGCCGTGGTGAACTCCCAGCTCCTCTGAACAGGGGACACAGGAGGAACAGGGAAAAGAATCCGAGGAGAGGCAGCCTGGAGCCAAGCTTGGCACCGTGCGGCAGCTCTCGGTGTGACTCCCACCCAACCCTCCCCATAGTGATGGGCTCTGGACCCACAGCCAGCCCAAAGGGACTCTGGGGGTCTGCTGTGCCCGCTCCCTGTGCTGTCTTCATCACAGAGATGGGATGACACCTCAGCACTGGCACTGAGAACCAGGAGTTCATCAGACACGTCCCCCACCATGCTTAGTTCCTCAAACCCTTTCCTGCCACAGACAAGGTACTACATATCAGCTTTCTTTAGCTTGTTGGATCCAAAACTTTTTTTTTTTTTTTAAAGAGCTGGTTTCTTTACATGCTGTTATCATCCATACATAATTTATTGTTTTCAAATGAAAAAAAAACTTCTAGAAGGCACATCCAGTGTTAAAATCTAAAACTGAAAGCTACACAATTGCTTACTTTCTATATAAATATATGGATAATCTGTGTATATACTATATATAAAATCTAATAAAAGTAATATAGCTTTGTTTATATGTATTATCCATTTGTATATTTATTTATATAAAAATTTTAATATATTTCTAAAAATACATAATCAGGGATGACAGCGCTTCATTATTTTAGAAACTTGCTCCAGCACACATATTCCACATACAATAACCACCACTGTCCCCACCAAGTTTTCCAGTTTCTCTCCAAGTGGAAATATATTTCAGCCAAAAGCTGAGCTGCCATCTGAGGAAGTTCCAAGCTCCCAGCTACTTACCTCATTGTATCCAGTGTGATCACTCTGCAAAGTCTTAGTTCTGAAATGTTGTATTTCTAGGATGGTGACATCAAGGGGGACCAGACAATTTTATGGGGATACTTTTGCCCATCTTTGCAGGCAGTGGCTGAGACAGGGCAGTCCAGGGCTGTTCCAGCTGCCTTGGTGCTCTGAGACCCTGGGGCTTTGCCACAACAGGGACAAAATGGACACATGGCTCCCAGGAGGGGGCAAGGGGCCCCTCTGCAGCCCCCTCTGCACGGGGCAAAGCCACCTGGATTCTATAGGGCTGTGTGGGATCAGAGTTCACACCCCAAAGCTCCCTGGGGAGCACTGGATTTATGGCATTTGACTGGGTCCAGTAGTGCCCTTGGAGCTGTGTCCCCTAAAGGAGAAGCATGTCTTTACCTCCATAGCACTGCCTTTCCCTTGGACCCTGGCATCAGCTTGGCCCCACTTGCATCCAGGCCCTGCAAATTCACCTGCTTACAAGGAGGAGGGTCCCACCTCCCCACTGAGCAGCTCAAGCAGGGCACACTGCAGCTGCCACAACCACACACACCTCCCCCGAAATGACCCAGAAGACAAATACCTCTGTGGTGCTACTGCAGCACTGAAGGACACCAGTAAGGACTGAGAGAAAGAGCATCATTTCCTGGGAATTAGGGTTGTACCAAAAGCTGCAAGCTCTCCCCACATGGGACAAGGATGTGAGGATGGGCTGACCCCAGCTGGTGTGTGTCAGCCCCTCACCTGCCCTCCAGCTGATCCAGTCAGCCCTAAGTAGCCAGGGTGAAATCCTGCTCACCTGCTGCAGGCAGGGATGCTGCAGAGGTGTGGGGCAGTGCCTGGCTCCATGCCCCCTGCACAGTGACACTGTTTGCTGGGGGCCAGGCAAAGGGCAGGGTGGGCACACAGGCTGCCCCAGGGACCCCCAAAACCAGTCAGGGTCGATAAAATAAACTTTTCCATGCACCCACTTCCTCCACACACACATCTCTGTAATACAGAGCAAACTGGGGAAAAAACACTTTCACACAAAACCCCATGACCCCAGGGAGTCGCTACTACTCGAGTCCCAGAAAGACAGAGGAGCCTCCACCTGCTGTTTGCTGTTTATTTTAGCAGAGAGAAAAATAACGTGGACAAGAGGCATTTTGCATAACTTAAGAGAAAATAACACTTTTCCTTCACAGATCAACAGGCAAAACCACTTCCTACACATGGCTATTTTTTGGTGCTAACAGTTTGATGTATTGGTAAAATCATGGGCTTCCTCTAATACGCTCTGATAATTAATCTGAAACCCAAAGCCAGACTTAGGCTTGGGGGGCTCCTTTACTGTTGAACTCCCATTGCTTCACCCCCATGGCACTCCCAGGAGGTGTTTTACAGCCAGGGGTTGTCTGGGGACGCCAAGCAGTTCCATGGCTCTCACAACCCATGCCATGTCTTGACTGCTCTTCCCCAGCATGGCTGGAGAGGTGACCCAAAATGAGGGGGAGCACGGGCAGCGCCAGCAGCCTCAGTCCAGGGCCAGCGAGGGGATCTTGCAGACGAAGGGGAAGGCTCTGCCACAGGCATTGTCGTTCCAGGAGCGCAGCGCTACCCCCCAAAAAAACCACAAGGCATTAGCTGAAAAAAGGCACAAGGAAGTAACTATACCCTTGGGATCAGGACCTCCTGCCATTATGGGAGGCTTTCCCTGGGTGTGCTCCCATTTGCATCACTCCCATCCATGCCCCCTCCCAGCATTCCCCTCCCCATCTGGAGGGGATCCTGGGCCCCAGCTTGGACATGGTAGTGAAAGAGTAGCTGCAAACACAGTCCTGTACCCCCAAAATATCAGGAGGCTGCCCATGGACAGGGCATTTATGTATGTCTGGGGGTCTGGACACACCTTGCTGATCTCACTGGCACTGAAGACATGAAGTGGGATTTTTGCAGAGGCAGGGTCTTATCCCACTTCAGCAAGATGCCCTGGCCTGAGCATGGGAGAGAAAAGCTGGCAAATCAATGGGTGTTTCCATGAGCCTCCCATGTGGGAAGGGAAATGGGAAAATTTGACCTTTGGCTAAATTTGGTAGTTCTTCAAGACAGCTGATATTCCTGTCCTGCTGCTGCTATGGGAGAGGGAGATGGGCTGTGAGCAGTGGGAAAACAAGTGTGTGTCTGTGTATGTGTGTGTATGTAAATGGTGAAAAGGGAAGACACACTCCTTCTCTGTAAAGAAGAAAGAAAATCAGACTTAAAAATTAAAATGCAAATCCTCTGCCTGCCTCCAAACTCTTCAGAAAAGCAGGAGCTGTGGTGAATTGAATTTATTGACATGCAAATAACACCAAAGGTGCCCTCGGTACCCAGTGCAGCACTCACCACTGCTGTGTCTGTACCAGATCTGCACACAGTCCTCCTCCTCCGGGATGGAGTGGATCCCATCGTCAGGCTGACTGCCATCCCAGTAGTGGTAGTCGTAGGAGGAGCCGTCTGTCCACTCGAAGTGACCCTCCTGGCACGGGATGGGTGGAGAAAGGCCATCACCTCAGATCTGCAACTGCAGAGGGTGGGGGGCCCACTCCCATGCACAACCCATCCCCATTCCCATCCCCATCCCCAGTGCCACACAGCCCGGGGACGTGGGGAGAGGCTGTCACCACTCAGCAAAGGCCAAACACCTCATTTGGGTTTTACAACTGAAAACTTCCAAGGACAGCCCCAGAATTTGCAGTGTTCTCACGAGGGGAAGCCCAGAAATTAAATCCATTTTTTTTTTTTAACACCCCCACCCAACTCTGTGTTTCTTTTCCTTTCTTTCCTTTCTCAGTATCTACCAAAAATTTGCTGACATGGGACTGTTCTCCTGATGGTCTCAATTTTTCTTTCTAACATATTAGACTATATATTTCCACAGAGTATCACAAGAGAGCAATGGAACTTGGTGATTTTTGACACTGGAGGCCTTTTCAGTTTACTAGCTCTTCTTGAACCAGCAGTACAATACTCTATTAATACAGTAATAAAATATGAATAATTATTAATTATTTATATTCACTATGTGGATATAAATAAGTGCTATTACAGTAGCACTTGTAAAAGCAGACTGGAAGGGAAGAAATGACAATTTTTTCCATGCACTGCACAACAGATCCTATGCCACCACTTGGTTAATGGAGCTATAAGGGCCAAAGAAGAAAACCAAGTGGCTTTACGGAAGGAGAACGCAGAGAGGTGGATTTTTCAAAGCCATTTCCCACAAGACTTCAGAGAGCTCTCACCTCACGCAGGTCGTTGAGTCCCGTCCAGATGTCGGTGGGGATGCCAGGCACGCGGCTGTTCACCAGGTCGTACACAAACACATTTTCTTCCCAGCTGGCAAAACAGAGCAACACGGAGCCACCAAGGGGGTATGTCAGCAAATGGTCAGGAGTGTCCCTAAGCATTCACCCACCACTGGACCCATGGCCAAATGGCTCCCCCTCTTGCGATTGCTGTTGATTACTTTCCGGGTCTGTGCAAGAGGAGCATAGTGCTGGTGAGAGCTCGGGGAGAGGGAACGGGGGAAAAAGCCTGTGTAATCATGATGTACTTCCATCCCTTTTTCAAGAGTGAAAAACGCAGTTTGGGGAAATTTAGGGAATACTGTGCCAGTTTTCCTGCCAGTCGATGAAAAGACATTTTCTATATTACCCTTGTGAGCCCAGTGCATCAGACTTGACCAGGTTGCTGCTGCAGAAGGATGCTTAGGCTGCAGCATGAGGCTACAGCTGATAGAGAGACTGTGCTGTGCAAATGGGACTTTGTCCCCATTTTCCTTCCTCCCCATGTTGTGATGACATGTTTCTGCAACCCTTACCTGTGGATGGAGGCCAGCTTGGCTGATCTGATGCCAATGGAGAACTCAGCGCAGTAGAGGTCGGCTTCAGCCCAGGTTTTGTTGATGGGGAAGTACCGGTAGCAGTGACCTTCGTACTCTGTCCAGAAAAGCGGGCAGGAGTAGGCGTGGACAGGCTCGGGCATGGCTGGGGGCAGAGCAGAAGACAGCTGGCAGCGGTGAGGCAGCATTGCTGGGCAGCTGAGCAGGCAGTGGAGGCAGCAGTGCCCAGCCCTGCTCCCCCACTCACCCAGGCAAGTAACCACCAAACACATGCACAGAAAACCCAACCTCTGTGGGCGCTGTACAAAAGATTGCAAAAGTGAAAATACATTTTGCACAAGTTGTGGATTTCTCAGTTTTAGCATCTGCCCAAACCAGGAGGCATATTCCAAGCCATCTTGACATCATTTTCAGAAGAGGGTGCTTAAAATAAAGGCACTGACATTTGCTAGTGGGGAAACCAAGATAAGGGCTCCTCTCGCCTCTATCAGGCACCACTGGAGCCACAGTGCTGGGATGGGAGCTGACAGCCAGGGCTGCGGGGTTATGACCGTGTTCTGCCCTCCTGCAAGGACAGCCTGCACCTCCTCCCTCCAAGGAAACCCCCTCACCATCCCTGTCCCTGGATGCAGCCGTGCACGCAGGCACGCGTTGGATTTCAGCCCCATAAATAGCCGGGCGAGGCGCGCGTGCCGCCAGGAGCGGTGCCAGCCTATCTGCCTCCCTCCGCCAGATAAGAGCTGGGGCCGCGGAGCTGCTCATCATCCCTTGTCACTTTTCAGCACAGTGGGGACGCTGCCCCAAAAGAGGCCATTGTGGGGGCAGGATGTCTTTCTGGAGCCTTCACAGTTGCCGCTGTGTAAAACCGGCGTTAACGTGCTCCGCTCTCCTTCCTCTGTGCCGCGCTCCCTGTCACCCATGGGGATGGTGCAGCACACACCACACACCCCCCAGCACGAACACACATGGAACCCCCAAAGCTTACAGAGGCTTAACTCCCTTAGCTGCTGTTTTTTGCACCTTAGAGAATTGCCAGCTCCCCTCTAGCCAGTTCCCACATCCCCAAGGAGTCCTGGTCCGGGGTCAGAGCTGCTGCTGGAGCGAGCAGGGCAGTGGGCAGGGTGGGTGTGCAGGGGTTGAGGGCAGACATCAGATGCCATCAAACTATCCAAGCAGGTAACAGGCTCAAGCCTGGAAAGGTCAAGGTAGTGCTACAGGGCCTCCAGTACTGAGGGGCTATGGGGAATGGTTTTCCCCAAGGGTGGGGAGAACAAAACCCTGCCAGCGGCAATGAGGGATGTGTCCATGGCAAGGGAAGCAATAGCACTGGGAAAAGGAGAGGCAAGGTGAATCCAAAGCAGCTGTGTGAGTGTTCATGGAGCCAAATCCTTCCCTGTGCCAGTGCTGGCAGCTCTGGGTGATAATTTCATATTTCATCAGCTCTTTCCACACGGGGATCTCTGAGTGTTCTACAAACAGCTACCAGCCAGCCCCCGGGTCCCTGCTGTCACAGCCCACTCCCAGGTGACAAAGCACAAATGCAGTGAGCCATTTTTTCCTCCTGAACAAGGCCAAGTCAACTGCCAGGCCCTGTGGGGCTGTCACCCAATCAATCTGCCTCGGGTCCTCCAGCCATCCCTCTGGAGGAGCTGAGGCTGGGGGTAGCTCTGCACCCCACAGCGACAAACCCTCGAGGGGCTCAAAGGGCTCTCCCATCCTCATCAGCACTAATTATGGGCTATGGAGGAAAAAGGATAAGGCATGCCTGGAAGAGCAGCATAGCTTTAGGGGAGGATGGCCAAATTTCAGCCAGCTCAGTGGCTATGCAGGGTTCAGCTCTTTGGTTCACACCTGGCCATACTTGCATAGAGAAAAAACTTAAAACAGCCCTAGGAAATGCAAATTGTTTTACTGTAGCAATAGAGCAGGACCAGAGAGCTGATGTGATTCCCCAGGAGTCCAGCACTCCTTCCCTCATGATGCTGGCCAAGGTTCCCAACCTCCACCAAACACAAAGAAGAGCAGGGGCCGAGGGCCAAACCTACAGGATGAGGCTTCAGCTTCACCACCAGGTCACGGGTGAGGCACATACCCCCATTCAGGGCAGGGCTGGGGTCTGGTCCTGGCTCACAGAGATTCCAGGTTGCTGTTCCTTCTTGCCGAGGGCAGCGAGAGGTCTGCGCCAGACAGGCACCACCAGCAACTGGGATTTTATTGTAGTGCCTTGACAAACTCCTCACCTCTAGCAGCGTGGTGGCAAAATTCACAGGGCTTATCACAGCAGCATCCCCAGCAAACGGAGCCTTCACTGCTGAGTGCTAATTGCAGTGGGCGTCCCAGTGTCCTGGCTCAAAGATGGGTCCATCAGCACCCCAACTGCCAGGGAAAATCACCCTCCTGTTTGTTCAGAGCAGCTGAAACCGAGTCAGAAACACAGACAGCCTTTCTTTGTTATTCCATACTGCTTCCCATTAGGTAGCATTAATTTGACGAGCTTCAGTGAACCAGAGGTGCCTGAAGGAATTTAAGGTTAAATATACCAAAAAGGAAAATATGGGAGGTCAGCTTTTAATTAGCATCTCTTCTGTTAGGTCAGGATCAGAGGCTTTGGCTGTCTCTTTGGAGGAGAACTACTGCTCCCAGTTTTACAGGCAGGAACAATTAGGGGAGCTGCTTTATTTGGGGTCTTCGAGGGTTATTTTTAGCAGAAAGGCCATAAGAAATCTGATGTATGGTTGTGAGTATAGGAGCCTACTCATGACTCTGTAGGAAAGAGTTAAAACACAAGCCAGCAGCTGTGAGTGCTATTTTGATCTAGAAGAGGACAAGGATAGCATTTTGGGAATATATGGACCAAATCCTCACTTTTAAGCACAGCAGCAAAACATCATCCCAAAACATCATCAGCTCCTCTGCACAGGGCAGGAGCAGCACAGCCAGTGCTGCCTGCAGGACAGGGGTTTCTGCTGACCCCAGGTCAGTTCATCCATTTGTCTCCAAATTCCTGGTGAAAAATGATGGCAAGAATCCTTTCTCCCTTTGCTTATTTACAGTGCAACAGTTTTAAGGGCAGGACCATGTTTTAAGGCAGCACCAGCAAAATAGATGTCCCGACTTGGCTGAGGATAAGATCAGGCAGCTGTTACAAACTCAGAAAAGCTGGAAAGAAAGTATTTTTGGGTCAGAAAAATCTCTGGATTTGTGTCAGTGCCAACAAAACTGGAGCCTTTTTATTTATTTATTAGCTGAGATCCACTGTAGAACCACCAGGAAAATCACTTATCAAAATCTTGCAGAAGCTGGCACTGCTCTGCCAAGAAGTTTCACTTCCCCAACTGGCCTCTTTCCAATTAGAAATAATTAACTGAGAAAGTCCTAGCCAGTTTCACAAGAGGTTTTTTTCATTCCAGGATGCTACTTAAAAAAACCAAAAAAACCAAAACCAAAAAACCTCTAACCAGCTGTGTGGCTGCTGAAGAGCAGGTTTGCTCCTGATCAGTTTCATCCCAAAGAACAATGCTGCCTCACCTCCACAGATCCACAGATTTGAGATATGAAGTTTGGGGCGAGGAGAAGGTTGGCAAGAAATGCCCATGCAAGGAAGATTCCTGAGGGGTTGTGGGTCCATCAAAGGGTTTTGGACAGCAGATCGGGTCAGGTCACTGCTGGCAGCAGATGCTCTTTTTGCTGCAGAGCATCAAAGAGCTCCATTCCATCAACAGCTGACAGCTCATCAAAAAGTTTAGGGGCGTTAGGAGACACCTCACTGACAGGCATGTTCTTGAGACATCCCCCCTTGGCACATCCACAGGCTAATGCTGCCATCTGACCTGAAAAAGCAAGTGAACCTCTTCAGCTCTTGGCAAGCAGCTGGTTTGGAAGATGTCCATCAACGCCCAAGAGGCTTGTCTGGAGCTAATGCCAAGGGAGAAGAGCTGGGGAGATCCCTGTCAGGTGGTAGGCTGGGTCCTTCCCAGGGCAGAGCTGCCCACAGAGCAATATCCAAAGGCTGGGATGCTGAGAGTGAGGGATGGGGAGCGGCCCCAGCTGGCAGAGCTGGGGCTCGGGATGAGTATCCTGGCACTTGCCAACTGAGCCACCTCTTATCAGCTCAGGCCATGGGGAGGGCCAGCAGCATGGCTTTACCCTGGCTTGGCACTGCTGGAGCAGTGGACAGTTATAGGGGATGGGTGAGACAACAGGGCTGGGACAGGGGACCCCAGGACCCCTCCAGGATGGCTTCAGCAGAACCTGTCTGTGGCTAGGCTGGGGGGTTCAAAGTGCCAGCTGAGCCAGACCTCCATCCCACCACAGTCTTGACACATCCACCACCTCCTCATTACTGAGTAGACCCAAAGAATAGGCATTAAAAAGGGAAGGTTGTGGGTCAGAGCCTGTGTCAGGGGCTAAGACAGTGCTGTTGTGTGATGTTGGGATGCCTCAGGGCACACATGGATTTAGAAGCACTGAGAAACAATGTCACCTTCATGTTATGTGCAATATTTGTCTTTCATTAACAGATGAAAGAATCTCACACTGAGTGTCCACCATCGAAGCAAGCAAATCAAGGGAGGGATTTTGGTCTTGTGTGTCTGAGGGTTATATGGACCTGGAGGGAGTAATATCCACTGATGGACGTGAAGCTCATTTAGGCAATATTTTCCACACTCTGACATGTTTTTTAAGGTGCATATTACAAATCTCCAAGTAAAATATTAAACAGCAGTTGAAGCACATTGGAAGGGACATCCTTTCACACCAAGGGCTTAGCTTTTTAAAATTCTTTAATGAAAGGAAACCAAGCTGGTTCTACAGCTTCAAATCTTCCGCCAGGTATGTCTGGAGTTATAAGGATACAGCCAACACCGGGAGCAGCACTCCTGCAGCTGGCACTGACAGATAGGAGTTATCTTGCAGAGTTTTTTTCCTCCTTAATTAGTTTTGGCAAAGCTCCCACGGATTAGGTGTCTGGCAGGAAAGCTGGGCTTGTATCGATCCTTTTTCTCACGATCTCACTGAACAGCACTTAAGGAGCCCCTTTCTGCTCACATTCCCAATAAACCTAACAGGGTGCAAACAAACTTGGAGCAGCAAGTCTCACTAGCGCCAAGCCCATGAAAAAGTTTGGAAGAAACTTAAGTGACATACAGCAGACACCATCCTCAACAGCTCTGAGGAAAAAAAAAAAGGGGGAATAAGGGGGAATCCCATATTTGTGGCTACTTATCACACACGGTAAGTAAGAAAGAATTAACGGGGAGCCCGGGGGCCACCGCCCTGCACCCCTCACACGTGTACCTCGTGCAGTGATTCCTGCAGTCCCCGCAGGACCCACGGCCCCGAGCCACCCCACGGCGTTGGTGAAGGAGACAGAGCAGCCGCTGACACACAGAAAAAAAGCCAGCCCAGAGAGACCTTCGACATCCCGATGAGAGGGACCGGGGCAGCCCTTCTCCACGTCCCCATGGCAAAGAAGAAAGTTGATTTCAAAGCAAGTCAGGGATTTCTAGAGCAGCCGGAGCAGGGAGGAACCAGCTGCCAGCCCCGCGGGAGGCACACGAGCTCCTTCCCCGCCGCAGCCACCGCCGATTAAATCACCCTCACCCCACGCCGCGGCCACCGCCGGGCACTCACCTTGGCTGATTTTGATGTTGGTCTGGGGGAAGGCGTGTGCGGCCAGCAGGGCGGCGGCCAGCAGGGCGCACAGAGCCCGCCCGCAGCCCATGGCCGGGCCGCCCCGGCACCGCTGCCGGGCGCTGGGGTCGCGCTCGGCCCGAGCCCCGCGGGCTATGGGGGGCGGCCGCGGGCCGGTGCGGATATAGGGGCCGCGCTGCCCCCTCCCCCGAGCAGCGGCTCCTCCGCAGCCCGCCCCCGGCTGAGCCCGGCCCCGCTCAGCGCATCCCACAGGGGACCCGCGCCCGGGCCGCTGCCCCCAGCCCGCCCCCGGCTGAGCCCGCCCGCCCTCAGTGCAGCCCAGACGGGGGCTCGGACCAGGACCCGTGCCCAGGGCGCTGCCCGCAGCCCCGCTCGGGGGGCACGCTGCTCCCAGAGAGTCACTGACACCCTCCGGGGCTGTAGGGGAACAAAGACATTATCCCTCCTCGCACCCCCGGCTGCATCCCGGGTTGATATTTAGTGTCCCCATCCCGCGGCGCCGCGCAGGCTGCGACCCTCGGGATGCCGGCGGAGGGGACTCGGGGCAGCCGGTCACCTCGGGGGGTGACAAACGGGACCCTCTGCCTGCAGGCAAGGCCGGCAGAGACCGGGCAGGGGTTGGCGGCAGGAGGGCGAAGGCTGTGCTGACACCGGGGAGCGGCGGCAGCCGGCGGCGGGCACTGGGGAGGCACGGGGAGAGGGTGCCAGGGCTGCAGGGCAGTGGGGTGTAATACAGTAGTGCCCCATCTTGTGTTGCTTTTTTCTTGGTTTGGTTTTGTGGTGGTTTTTTTTGTTGTTACTGTGGCTTGGTTTTTTGTTTCTTTTTTTCCTATGTTTGGTTTGTTTGTTTGTTTTACCCAGAGCAAGGCAACGCTATGACACACTACAACAGCCTGGAATAGGGAACCCCCAGCTATGCCCGGGGCTCCAAGGCTGTTTCAGAAACTCACACTGTGCCCATCTGCCATGTCTGTGCTGGGTCCATGCAGTCCTGCAACAGCAGAAAATCTGCTATGATATTGCACTCTGTATCATTAACAGCCCATACTATCCAGCATGTCTCCTTCCCACGGTCAACATTTGGTTGGACATAAACTTCAGATTTTTAAAAGTATTGTATAAAGTCCTTTCCTAACTGTTGCAGTGGTAAGGGAAACAGCACAGACACAAATACTATACAATTTTGTGGCCCTGTTCCATTTCCAATTTATGCCTTAAGTCAGCATTGAAAGAACTGCTTAGGAACACACTCAATGCTGTTCCCTTTTTATTCTTAGCTACCAATTAAAATATTCAGCATTTTTTGGGACTTCAGTTGGGATGACCAATTTTAGAGGCAAGATTCAAATACAAACAATTTGGAGTGATGGAAGGCCTTCAGTACAATAAAGCATCCAGACTTACTCCAGAGACAGTAACTCATTCAATCAATTTTCTATATTAAATTTTCTTTCACTAAATAAAGCCTTTTAAGAACACCTCCCCCTCACTTGCATACACTGATCTGAAACTATGTGGCTCAAGGAAAAACTTATTGCTACAGAAGACCACTAAAAATGAAGGAATTGAGATTATTAGAAGTCAAGGCATGCCCTCTCCCTTCTTTCCTGTGTGCCATCCCCAGATAAAGACACTGTTACAAACAACCTCCAGCAAGCTATGGAACAAAAATCTTTTGAGTATTTTAATCTACTTCCAAAGCACAGATGTTCAGGGAGGAGAGATCCTGAATAATTTTTATCCTGTTTCTAACAGACCCATGGCAGCAGCGTCCCCCCAGTGCAGGCGGGAGCACCGAGCCCCCCGTGCTGCCCCTGAGCCACAGCTCTGTGCCTGGCACAGCAGCTGGGCACCAGCTTTGCTCCCAGCACTGGGACAGCACAAGCACGTTGAGCACGCAGTGCCAGCTGGAGTTGCAGCTGCACTTTGTGTTACCTTCCAATTTTGCCAAAAATGAGATGTGGTTCACCCGCTGGGCGCAGCCCTGGGAAACAGGTCTCAGTGATTCAGCCCTCCCACTCCTCTCGCTTCCCATCCTGTGTTCTGATTGCCCTGCAAGTCAGCAGCTCCTCAGTGTGTTTCCATCCTGCTTTTACTGACCTTTCCTCTGGGTTCCCTCACCAATTTTTGGCATCCTCTGTACATGACAGCCCCCTCCCTGCGAAACAGATACCTCACAACTCCGAGGACAGACGCGGGCAAGAGTACCTTCTGTTCACATTTCATCCCCAGTGTTAAGCAAACCACATGGCTGGGCTCAGATCAGCTCCCATGGAGCTCATGCTGCTGCCCACAGGTTCCACATGGAAGAATATTAATGTCCACAGCAGTAACCGCTGAAACCACAGCCCCTTGTCTGAGCCTTTCTGACTTACAGGAGGAGATCTGCCTCCTACAGCATGTGTTCGCCCAGGACTCCCCATGGGGTTCCTCTCCACTGTGATTTATTGATGAGACAAACCAGGAGGAAGCCAGAGAACTGAGATTTGCTGTCGACCTCACTGCAGGACAGAGGAGGAACTTCACCTTGCAGAGGGGCAGGTTAGATCCACAACGTGCTCGGAAAGAGGATGCCCGTGGACAGCCCTGCAGCCACCACTGCCCCACCGCTGTGTGCTGCCAACATAGAGCAGCTCCCCCTTCATCTACAGTGAGGAACAAGAGGCTAATCACCAGCATTTTGGCTTTTCATCTGCCATAAGCATAACTGAGGGAGCTCAACGGAAAGGTGAATTCTGCCAACCAGTATCACCCCAGTCTACGTGGCACAATTAAATAGAATTTTATTTTCAATAAATATACAATCTGCATCATACCAGACAATATGCTGT
The DNA here is from genome assembly GCF_022539395.1 of Myiozetetes cayanensis. Taxonomy (NCBI): domain Eukaryota; kingdom Metazoa; phylum Chordata; class Aves; order Passeriformes; family Tyrannidae; genus Myiozetetes; species Myiozetetes cayanensis. The sequence goes on along the minus strand of NW_026087412.1, from coordinate 8,055,023 downwards.
GAAAAAATAAAATGTACAGAAGCAACCAACAGGACAGCTTGACCGTAACTAAGTTCGCTTGGTGACCTGGAGAACTACCAGGGTTAACACACACAACACAGAAAGAGCCACTGCAGTCTGTGAGAGAATCAAAATTGTGTATTTTGGGTCTTCTTAACCGCAAAAGTCCCTGCAGCAGGTTCCTTTTGCACAGCACAAGTTTGGAAAGATGCGAGCTGGTTTTCCCGGTACAAATGGTATTGGAAATGTTTATTTTGCTATATCATCACTGTATCTACTACACACACAGACTGCTATCGAGAGTGGCAGGTCTCACCGCTGACGGGACATCAGATCCATCTGACGTGGGGACACACAGCCACACCTGTGCCCCGGCACACAAACGCACGTGCACGTACTAACAGGAGCTTAATTCTGTTAAAACTAGTACAAGGACAAAACTGGAGTCAGAATCGATTTCACCACAGGTTCTACTGTTTAAAAAAATACTCTAGCCTAATTACCACGTTCACCAACGAGAGCACATGGGTACTTATATCTCTGAGAGGATGAGCCATGGATTCGGACTGGAAGGACAGCAGAGGCAACTCCCAACTCCTCCACCCACTCTGCGCTTACCACGGCACCTCCACGTGCAGCCCACGCCGCCCGGCCGCGCGCTCCGCCACGCGCGATGCAAACAGCTGAGCGGTGCCGGGGGCAAGCAGCGAGAGGTCCGGCCCCAGGGGAACAGCCAGGACCCAGTGGGACACGGTTCACAGAGGCCAGCGCGGCCAGTTGGGTGCTGGCAGCCGCTTCAATCCAACAGAGCTGCTGTGGGGTGTGTGTAGGGTGTGAGGTGGGGTGTTTCGGTCTCTGGTTTATGTTTTATCTCGTCCGCCTGCTCGGTCTGGCTGCCGTCAGTCTCCCGCCTCATGTCACCTCCAGGGATGCTGGCGAGACGCGGTCGCACTCCTCCCGGGACCGCAGGCTGTGCCACTGCTCCACCGCTGTCCGGTGTGCGTTCAGCATCCGGCGCCAGTGGTTGGACTCGGGGGCACCTGTCGAGTACTGCCCGATCACGATCCTCCCGATGAAGTCATTGCTGCTCTTCACGTTGTGCCCGTAGACTGGGGAGAGCAGAAACAGAGACTGGTCAAGACAAAAGCACCGCTCGTCCACCCAGAGCCCTGCCTCAGGAAACCAGACATCCTGCACATGTCCCCTCACACCATGTGCCACATGCCAGCATTTTTGCTATGTGACTCGGCACCTCAAAAATGTTAAGAGACCAAAACAGGGGTTTGGAAGGAATAAAATAAGCTGTACTACAAACTAAAATACAATTCAAATAAGCGAGACGCAGATCCACAGTTATCATGGAATTTAGCAAGAACAGGTGAAGCAGAATCATAAAATGGTTTGGGTTGGAAGGGACCTGAAAGATCATCCAGTTCCAGGTTGCTCAAAGCCCTGTCCTGTCTAGCCTTGAAGCCAGAATTACATCATGTAAAGAAGTGCCAAAAGCCCTGCCTGGGCATCATGAAATGACAAAAGCAGCCCAGCAACCTGTGCCTGGGGAAATGCAGAAGCAGCATCTCAAACTCTCCTCCTCCAAATGCACATGACCCAAACCGCTCCAGTGCTAATCACCAGCCTTCCCGACTGGAAGAGAGGCACTGCACACGTCCAGGCTGTCAGCAGGATGTTGACACGAAACCATTTGCCATCATTATCACTGCAGCTACTTGTTAGAAGTCCAGGAAAGAAACTGAGGGAGAGACATCCACCCCACACCCCATCGTTTGGAGTAGCCCAGTCTCCTGGAACAAAAGATCGCAGACAGCAGCAAACCCTAATGATGGGCCCGATCCTGGGAAAGGCTGAACACTCCCACCAGACAGGAGCAAAAGCATTTTGTGTGCTGCAAACTAAAGCCCTGCCTTTGCTCATTAGAAAGTTGAATAAAAAGTCTTTGCAAGCTGCAGCCAGGATATCCACAGGCACTGGCTGGAATATTAAGGATTAAAAAATCTCCTCAGGAAAGAGAGGGATTTTTAAGAACAAATGTCTGCAGGAGCTCCAAATCCAGCCAGGCTTGTGCAGCAAGAGCATGTTCAGAGTGGAGTGGAGCCGTGAGCCCAGCATAGAGCCAAGCGCTGCCCTCTCTGCCCCTGCCAGCAGCACCAGCTCCCCAGGGCTGCTGGAAACCAGCACTGGCAGCAAAGCCACATCTGGGATCCCTCACTGCACACCCTTCCAGGCAGGCAGGACACTGAGCACTATGCACTTGACCTCACTTTTAGCCAGGCACCTTTGTCAAGGCTGCATATTTCCTGTTATAATAGACCCCACAGTTGATTAGTGTTACTTTAATGTGGCACTCTGTCATCTCCACACTCTGCAAAGGCTTGTTCCTCACCACTGCGCCAGTCTGGGAGCTTGTTCCCTGGGTGACTCAGGCATCACCTGCCAGTGCAGTCCCAAAATCAAGCTGAGCAAGGTTACATCTCACTATATCCCTTCTGACAGCTCTGACAAACAGTTTCATGGGCAGAGATGCTTCTGCCCACCAAGTCACCTGCGGAAATTTTAGGTAACAGCAAACCTTCAAATGCCCAAGTAATTTGTCCAAATAATTGCCCTAAAAAACCCATTCTGCAACTCAGATTCCTGTAAGTTTATCTTCAAACAATGATTTGGCATTCACCATGCCAGCAGGAAGACTGCAGCTGTTCTGCCCATCACCAGCAGCTCCCTAGGGGTGATGCCATCAACTCTCTGAGATGTGTCACCAAGCAAGTGCCCCTGTCAAGAGGCCAGGTTGGTGTTATTTGGAAAGGCCACCTTCTGAGGATGTGGTGAGGAATTTTAAGTCATCCATTTCCACCTAGTACACAGCTTGTCACAGTTATTAACGAGTTCTCCTACAAGGCAATGGATCACAAGCATAGCTAGCAGGACTATACTAAATGTCCAGCTATGATTTATAAGCCTAGAGAAATCAAATATTGTGATAAAATTTATGTGCCATGTAAAAGTACCCTCAAAACAAAATTTTTAATAGGATTTTTTTCCATCTTTTTTTTCCCCATTCTTTTTTTTCCAAAATGAAAGAAGATGAGGCCTAATCTTGGGAAACAATACCAAGTAATTTAAACCAAGAAGTCTTACAGGCCATCAATTAATCACAGGATAAATTAACAGTGGGGAAGTACCCCAGGCATACAAATTCTTCAAAAATATTCCATGCCAGGACTGTAAAACAAGCAGGTGTCCTAAGTAAGGGAACCTGTTATTTTACTCTTGATTCAAGTATTTTGAATTCCTGCAATGCAACTTGCTAAACTCATCGTGTCAGGTAATTAGCATGCTGAGTCCTTTGGGGTATTAATGAGCTAATTATACAAGCATTGTTGCTTCTATCATTAACTAGTGTAGAGAGCACAGAGACTTATTGCTAAAGAACAGGGAAGACATTTTCCAAGGCCAAGTGCTTGCTCACACACAGACCATAAGAGGTGGCACCAGAGTGACCTCAGGTTAACAAACTCACAGCTTCACTGCAGCAGCTTTCTCAGAAGATGAGAGATCTTTGTGTGCCAAAAATTCCACTCCACTCATCAGTTCATGAGTCTTTTAAACTCAAGGACATGCTTTTCTGAGAGGCTAACTGCTGTATTGCACTCATAAATGGCCAGGATTTGCTGAGCAATTTGCTGATGGCTGAGTTGTACCAAGCTGGGGCACGGACCTTACCCGGGAGAAGTTGGTGTTGTGAAAATAAGCCCTTTCCTTTGCTCACATTCAGGAGCACAATTTTTCCTGTCGCTTTCACCGGCTCTTCCAAGAACACCTTGGAAAAGAGAACTGCAGGAGCCCAGAGGCCCTGCCCCCCCTCAGCTGCAGCAATCACTTCTCAAACACAGGAGAAACCCTTTCCTTGAGCACCAACAAGCGAGCATCAGCCACTGCTGTGCTGTTTACACTCATGTCAGACACTTCAGCTGCTCCAAAACCCTGCAGCAGCAGTTCCCACCACGCTCTTGATACAGATCCCTCAGGTACTCATGGACTGACCAGGGCTCCATGTGCTCAGCCTCGGCAAGTAAAAAGGACCTGCTCTTTCCTACCAGCTTCTCCCACAACAGGTAGAGGTGGAGAAGCCCCTGTGGTCCAGCCATGGGCAGCAGTTGAGCACTGCTCCATGCTCCAAGCTCAGGTGACAGTACGAGTGGACTGAGCTGTGTTGCCTGATGTCTGAGCATCCTCTAACAGAGTCTGAAAGCAGCTCAGAGTAAATTTCAGATTAAATCTGCCCTTGGCCACAAAAAACAGTAACTCCATGGAGCTGATCAGAGGCAGAAAATGAAGTAATTATCATTTTGGATTTTCAGACTGACCCAGACTCTGGTTATAAACAGGTAGATGCTGCTTTCCATTTAAGAAATCTATTTTCCTGACAGAAACTATACACCTGATCTCATGAGCTTTTTTCCTACCATCGGGGTAATTTACACAATAGCAACATCCATTTCTAGGCCAACACAGAGCAGAAAGCAATTAAAGAAGCAGAGGTCAAACCAATTCCTTCTGCAGCTGCTCTTCACTGAGCGATGCATTTGGAAACAGAAAGGCTCCTTAAAAAGAAATTCTTCATAATAGAAATGCTGAAATACAGAAGAAAATTGGGTTCACTTATGTCCATTAAATGGGTTGATTTCTTGAGGACAAGTTACGCGATGTAAATAAAACATTTTCATGTTGTACACTTACTGATGCAGCACTCCTAAATGATGCATATTAAAGCGATGGGGCCCTCAGTGCCACATGAGACGTCTTTGGGGCAAGGACCCATGTGCCCCACAGGGTTCCTGCACAGAAGGGGTGGTTGAGGGCCCCCCAGCCTGGCTGCCTGCAGAGCTGAGAGCACAGCATGGTGGGTATCAGGCACTGCACAGCCCAGAGCTTCTCCCAGCAGGGCAGTGACTTCCAGGGGATGTGATGAAACTCGGAGTTCCAACATCTGGCTCCAGGTGCAACTCCAGCCTGAGCTTTCCCCTTGTCTCCCACCAACCTCAGTCACATGGAATCACATTTTACCAGTCACCTGTTTTGCACGTCACTACATAATCAACCCTTGAGGTTGCCTGGGTGGCATCAGCCCTGGCACCAGATCCAGCCAAAGCACCCTTTACCTTCCCCTTTGCCTCCACACTGAGACTTGCAAGCTGCCTCCCTGTGAAGAGCACGACTGCAAAGCTCTTGTCATCTATGAGTTATGTGCAATAGTACAATTTAAGCTGGCATTTCAGATACTAATTCATCCTTTGATTGAACTCATTAGCAGCCTTGAAATGACCAGGGATGAGCACTGACTCAGAAAATTTCCTTAAGCTAACTTCAAGGCTACCCAGTACCATACATGGGATGGGGAAAAGCTTGCAACTTGCAGCTGGGGCCACAAAACCTCTGCATCTCCTGCAAACCCTTTTTCAGATGTGCTCAGCAATTACTCAGCAGTGAAGGCTGTGCTGCACCACCGAGGACGGCCGCACAGCGCCTCTGCTGCTGCCTCTCTGGGAGGAACAGCAGAGGAATCTCAGCATGCTGGAACAGCTGAGAGCTTCAGCACAAATAACTAACTCTTCTTCAGTCACCTACATCGTTACCTGCAACGCAATTAAAACCATTTAACTCAGAGGAAGGAAAAATAAGCAAAAACGTGCCCAAGGCTGCACGTGGGCAACTGAGGGGCAGAGTCTCACAGATTCTCCGGCAGAACCACGACACTGTTTGCACTGACCCATCAGCACTTCCTGCACTTCAGGAAGCCTCAGCACCTGGCAAGGTCTTAGAAAGTGCCCCCTTCACAAACCTGCACTGCTCGGGCAGGCAGTGCCTCACCCCACCCTCGGCAGGCAGGAGCCAGTGCCCAGCAGCCAGTGCCCAGCTCGCTCTGTGCTGACCACCAAGCGCCGCCACCAGCCAGTGGGGGTGAGCTGTCAGGTTAAGTAGGACTGAAAACTAATTCTGAACTGCTTGACATCAATACTGAAAAGCTATTTAGCACAAAGAGGTGCTGCAAGGAGCAGCAGCAGCTGGGCTAATGATGCACGCCAAGAAGGTCACAGGTATGGACCAAATCCTGCCCCTTGCTCCCTGAGCATGGCCTGTCATATTTAGTAGAGAGGAGAGAAAAACACAGGAGGAGATGCCATGGTTTCACATTCATCAATTTAATCTCCATCAGGCTCTGATGTGCACGTAAAACTCGCTTCTCAGCCTCTCCTCCCTGAGACTGCTCCCTGCAATGTCTGTACCTGCCCAGTTCCAGAGGGAACTGGAACTACTCGAGCACGTGGCCAAATCCTGGCCCAGCTCCAGCATCCAGCTGATGCTCCACGAGGGAAAATGCCACCACAACAAGACACTCTCTCTGGAAAATCATTTCTCTCCCTCAAGGGCAGCCCCTGTGCCATGGCTGGGGCACCAGGGAAGGGGACCCTGCGGATGCACCCCCAGCCAGGCGTTTGCCTAAGCAGGGTCTGACCTCAGACAGGGAGAGGAAAGTCCTGTAGGAGACAGCAGGGGCCCAGGGTGCAGGGAAAGTGCAAGAGCACAAGTGTGTCTTACAGAGATCTCAAGGGCATGCAGGGATGACACCTCATGAAATTACCTCATCAGGAGACACTGGAGTAACGGGCTGGATGCATCTATCACGACAGCCCAGAGGATACTGAAAAGGAGTATCTACAGCTGGCTTTTCCCACCTCCAATTCCTCCTTTTTTTAATCACATCTTAATTCTCCGCTCTATGAGCCCCAGATCCAACAAGCACACGGATGGTTTCACACACACTTACACACCTCACACAAAGAGGCTCCAGCACCAACACCACACAGCACCTGCAAACAGAGGCAGGGATGGCCGTGAGGGAGAGGCAGTCTCTGCCTGCACAGTCAGCTCCTCTGATGGCCACAGGGCCAGGCACAGGCATTCCAACTCCAAACACTGCTCTGCCACGCACAGCAGCTCCTGCCACCGAGACTTTTCTTTCTTCACTTGATATGCAGGGAGATTCCAGCCTTACAAGACGTTTGAGCAACTCCTTTCACCACAGCGTGAGCCAAACAAGATGAAGTGCAGAGGTCAGGAGAGGCAACACTGCTTAAATTAAGGGTCTTGGTAAAAGCAGTAAGCACCGATCAGCCTGGAGAGAGGGGGGGTTTGCTCCTTTCTTTAGGAGAAAAAGATTCCCAAAAAATTCCAGAGAACTCCAGCACAAGCCGTTTCTGCCTCATCTGATGCAGTACATTTATTAACTAAGGCCACTTGAAGAATCTAATTCTGCCTTCTAAGCAAGCAACAGATTGGCTCAGGAAGCATCAGCATCTTGTTGCTCTCACCAGGATTAATGGTGTTTCACTCCTCCTCGTTAAAGAAGCCAGTGTGCTGCAAAAAGCCAAAGCCATCCAGGAGCTTCTTCCCTGAGTGACCCTGGACCAGGATCAGGACTGCAGGACTCCACTCAGCATCTCCAACCAACCCTTGCTGCCTGCTCTGCTGTCACCTGCTCCAGGCTGACAGACAGCATCTATCAAGGACTGGGACATCCAATCCCCCACAGATGGGGACTGAGAATGGAGAGCAACAGGGACCTTCCTCCTCCCAAAGGGGATCTGAAGCCTTTGCATTGTACCTCTGCAGAGGGGCTCTGCCAGGCAGGGTAGGCTTCAGGAGGCCAGTGTCTCCCACTGCCAGCACTCCTTCCTGTGCCCTTGTCCCAGCACCCTAAGGTGTCCTCAGGAGAGACCTGCTGGGACACCTTGAGTGGCCAGAGCCCCTGGAGCAACCTGGAGCAGTGCACTGCTCTCCTCAGACCTGGGCATGGACCATATGGTGTCTGCTGCATAAATGTATCAAGTGTTTTATAATGCCAGACACAAAGGCCAAATTCTGATCTCAATGAAACAGGTATAAATCCCCAGAAAACCCGGTGCTGACATCAATGGTTTTTTCCATTTTTTCTCCTTTGGCTAAGATAGGATCACACAGGTTTAAGCAAGGATTAGATTTTGTTTCTGAGCTCCAGATATGGGAAATATACAGTCAGTCTGATACTTCAGAAAGACACATTTAATAGACATTAAGAAGCAATTTTCCAGCAGCAAGTTGTCTAATTATCCATCCATCCTGAAAATGTTATGGTGCCCAACATGACAGTGTTTCAAACAAGAAACCACTTCTTCCACCTGCATTCCAGCACAGGAAGAAAAACCACCAGTTTAGTTTGACTCATATACTAGGGAAGATTTTTTTCCCCCCCATATATGTGTGCAAAAGACAAAGTGCCTGAATGTTTGTTGGTTTTTTGTTTGGTTTTTTGTTGTTGTTTTTGTTTGTTTGGTTTTTGTGGCAAAGAACAAGCAACAAGATAAAGGAGAGATGAGCATCTGAGTCAGCAAGTCAAAATGTAGATTTGTGATGACTCCAGATACATGGTGGTTTCCATCCCTGCAAAGATGATCCTGGCATCTCAAGGTCATGCTTCCATACAGTAGGGAAATCAAAATTCAGATGTATTTCAGGGGAAGCCTGAGGGCAAAAACATTATCAACCTTCAACCTGCTCAGGTAATTGGGACATTTCAAAATCAGTTTGTTATTAAAAAAATACCACTGAAAAGCCTTGCTATCTCTGCATCCTGTTCATGGAACATTTGCAAATCTCATGCAGCAGGCAAACACCAGAAGCATCACCTTGTCTCCAACTACTACACCACAAATCTGACCACCAGAGCTGATGATGAGAAACAAATCAGTGTTAAGGGCTGAAGAGAGAATGCTCATGGGCTGCACACTCTCAGCCAGTACTTACAGGGAAGATCTCACCAGCTGTCACACACATATCAAGGTCAACTTCTCCATCAACAAGCAAACCCTAGCCCAGTCTGCTTCCCTCCCCCAGGAAGAGTATCCTGTCCTGCTGGAGCCATGGCCAACTTCCACACGGGAATGGTGCGGTGGGATGAGCCCCACCACTGCTCTCCATCAGATACCATCAGCCCCAGTGCTGTCCTAGCTCCAGCTCCACTCCCAGCCAGGTCAGACAGCAAAGCAGGTTTTCCCTCTGCAATTGCACCGACAGTACCCTGAGCACGAAAATGGTGTTTCCCTCTTTGGGGACTCTGGTCTCTTCACAAGCCATAAAGATCCTGCCACTGTAAACATGTACAAGAGCTTATTTAGATGGAGAAAGACACACACAGTCACCACAAGGACCTCGGGGAGATAAATATTCCCTAACTGTGAGTGCTGAAGGTTGCCTTTTTTATGGTAAGTGATCAAAAGATGTTAACGAGTCACCGAGATGCAGTTTGCCCTGGAGTGCTGATGGTTTTTATTGGGCCATCTGGGCTTTACTGCAGCACAAACAGCATTACTGACGATTGTTATTAACAACATTATAATCATTAACAAATACTACAGTGCTTGGATTTCAGGTGTCGGGTACCCTCCCACTGCACAGCCCAGGATTTCTGAAAGTTAGGCTGGGATTTAGAGGACAGCCTGCCAGAAATCCAGCAGTGGGGACAACAGCACAGGATCTCTAGGTACCCAGCATCCAGCTCTCCTGAACACAGAGGCTGCAGCTGCATCTCAAAAAACCTTTTTTCTTCTTGGAAATGACAGCTGACAGCCTTGCTGTCAGGGCCAAACTCCACCTTCCCCTTACCACTGGACAAAGAGTAACCAACACCTTTGTTCACAGGTAAACAGGGTTAGGAGAACACCCTGCCTTTCACAGCCTGCCCCATTTCTCTGCAGGAGGTGAGCCCATGACTCGCCTGCACTCAAGCAGAAGGTGGCACATGGGGGATCAGTGTGAAGTTGCCAAAAAAACAGAAAGTGGAAAAAAGAACCATCCAAGAGTGCATTTCTGTTATATATGGCTGCTTATTACCTAGACAACATATTTGATAGAGTAAATGAAAATCAAACATCATCTCCACCAGCTGTTGCTTCACTCATCATCTTTTTTTTTTGTCAGGAAATTAGACGTGTTATGAGGATCAGTGGCTTTCCTGTTTTCAGCCTCTTTTGGTGAGAAACTGTGAACAGACAACATTTGCAGCAGCAATCCTGACCCTGGATGCCTCCTCCTTGAGAGGACATCTCCACCTGAGCTCATCCCACCTCATTTTAGGCACTAAACTGGGACATGTGAGTTAATGTGGAGTGACAGCTCCAGTAAGCATCTGAGGTAAGAACAGAGGGCAAGGCAGAAAGGCAGATTGTACCAACTACACCTTCCCCAATCTTGACTAATGCAAAGCTCTCCCTGTGCATCCCATCTTGGAGGCACCCACTGCCTCTCTCCTAATCCAGCTGTGCTTCAAACCTGGGGTTGGTCTGGAGTCCAGCTCTCCAGAGCACCGCCAGGAAAGCAGGGAGCAGGTCGGTGCTTTACCGTCCCCTCACGATGCTCGCACACACAATCCTTGCTAAATCACGGCAAAATGGTGGAGAAATCCTTACCAGAGTGCACAAAACCAAGACAGTTCGATTCAAGATGCACAAGAGAAAAACACACAGGGGGAAAGAAAATTAATTTTACTTTCTCTGAATATAGTGCCTTACTTTGCAGTGTGGTACCAACCCTACAGGGAGCCAGGAGCCCCAGCTGATGGGAACTGGCAGGGTTCCATGGCTTTCCAGTGAAGCCAAGCCAATGTCAAGACAGCTGCAGACTGGGTCCAAAACATGAAGCCACAAAAAAGGTTCCTCTAAATTATTGAAGACATACTCACTTCTGGCTCCCATGACTGCTTTTACAGCTCTCTCTCTCCATTCAAGGCATCATCACCCACCCGTCAAGCAGGATTATTTTCCTTTTCAATTGGACTTTGACTCAACAGCAAATTTAATTAACTGACCTAATGGACTAGAGCTGTGTATTGAAAAAAAAAAAAGAAATAAAAACCACCTCCCAACAAAACACTCAACAGAAAGAACCACTACTGCAGGAGAAAAAAAACCAAACCAAAACACCCCAAGAAAAAAACCCAAAACACTTAAGTTAAAAAAAACCACACAAAAAACCAAAACAACAAAACAAAACTATGCCCCTACTATGCAGAGATGCAAAATAAAAAGATCTTTACAATCCAGGGTACAGCTTCTCCATGCTGCCAACCACAGCTTAAACACAACAGTGTGACCAACCCCTCTGGGTCCAGCTATATATTGGCTACACAGTCCACACATCTCACACAAGAGCTTCCCAAGCACAGCAGGAGCAGCCAGCCTGAGGACACCCATAGCAGTGCCGTGCCCAAGTCGTGTGTCACCCTTCAGTCTGAGAGCAGCCAGGAAAACATGACCCCTCCCCAGCTCTTCCAAAAAACCTCTGCACGTTCCTTCCCAGTCTTGGAGCTGCTGGGGACATTTCTGGCCTGGGATTATTTATTGCAACATTCAAAGCAAGCAATATGTCACTTTGAAAGTGAAGCACCACTTACAAGGCTCACCGCTGAAATCCGACTGCGTGATGCATGGAGACAATTCAGCCAACTTCCCGTTGGCTTATTTTGGAAATACATCCCTTTGCACAGAAAAATTTAATCAGAGATCCACTCATTAATACTGACTTCATCCACTGTGGTGAGGAGCAGCGTATTCCCCTCTCCCTCCTGTCTGCACAAAGCTGCTACTCTGTTTGCCTTCTCTGCTACTAGTAGGAAAAGTGGAAAACAAAGAATAGGAGTGTTTCCCACCTGTCACAAGATCACCTGATGGAAGCTTTCAAGAAGGAATTCATCACTGCACACGTAAGGTACAGTCAGGGTGACATGCATGCAAAACAGTGATTAATTATAGATGTTTTGCTGAGGAAATTTCTGAGCATGAAGGGCAAAATTTAAATTGCTGATCAGCATCACTTTTGTTCTAACATGTTTGGAAACAAACTAATGGGTTGGAATTAGCCTTCTTGTACCAGCTTTGACACCTGTATCTGGCATGTAAAAGGTAAAATTAAAAAACCACTTCAACATACATCCTTTCAGAAGCAGATTCTTTTCTCTTCATCAAAAAAGGGTGAGTAACGGGTGGAAAGCTGCCAAAAAACGTCTTTGTGAAGCACGAGAACCCAGCGTGGTAGAAGAGTGTGGGTCCCACCACCCAGCCCCTCTGACCCTCCAGACAGCAAAACGGTCCAACCCTGCTCCTGATGGTGCCTGAGCTCCACAGATCCATAGGCTGGGTGAAGCCGTGGTGTGGGAGGGAAACCCACCCTTCACAGGGTCCCTGCAGCCCTGCTCAAGATCTCTCTGCTGGGAAAGGGCAGAGAATGCCACCAACCACAGCAGGTCCCTCTCCCAGTGCTGCTGCCCAGCCAGGGACCATCCCTGCCCTCTGCAACTCCTGCTCCCAGCAGCACCTCGACTGCCAAGCTCTACTGCCTGTTTTCACGCCTCGAGAACAAAAAAAAGAGATTCAGAAATTGTTTAAAAATAGGTATTCCTATCCCAGCCAAACATCTCCAGCACTGACAAAGCTCTTGAGTGAGGTCAGCCTGGGACTGCTCCTGGCATGGTCTGTGTCTGGGTCCACCTCAGCTGTACCACACAGGGCTTGGCACTGAACCCCAGCCCTTCAGAAATAAAGGCATGAACAAACCTGGTTACGGAATAGGTGAGGTCAGTGTGAAACACCTCCAGCTGCATCATCTCACCAGCAAACCATGTCAAATCTCTGCCAGTGCCTGGGCTCTGGGATCATTCACTACTGCCCTCTCATTCTTCTAATTTTTGACTTCGTGCCCAAGTTGGCTGTCACTGAGAAGTGCAATTAATGCTCCTCCTCCTCCCCTGCACAAAAGCATTCTGAATGGCACCAATTAAGCCAGGACTGACACGGTGCGCTCCCAGCCAGCTCCAGCTGTTGGGTGGCAATGCTGGGAACAGCTTCTGCAAAGCACAGAGTGCTAATTAAGCTTCCCTGGAGACCCCAGCGATGGCCACTCCTTGCAGGGTGGCTGCTGGGACAAACACTGCCCTGCATGGGCTCATCTGCACACCCGCAACTGCTGCTTGTTCACCCCAGAGCCAACCATGACCGTGCTGAGCCAGTAAGACCACCACAATTACCTGTGAACACCAGGCTGGTATTCTCCAGCTCTTCCTGTGGAACCTTGAAGCTGAAGGACTCATTGTAGAAGGGATCTATCGTGCCCCGCATGCAGGAGGTCTTCTTGGTTTTTGTTAATTTTAATCCGTGAACAAGCTGAATTTTCACAAAGGGATCTGGCAAAAAGCACAAGGCACAGGCTCTGCATTACAGGCATCGTGAGTCAGTACCCCTGTTCATGAAGGCTGGGCACTACAGGGATGGACCATGATGAGAAATAGCCTTTGGAAATGGTAGGGACTTGTACCCCCACGCTGCTCCCAGGGATTTGCAGTGGACACAAAAGTCAGGCAGCTGGATTAAAAACAGTCCCTGCCAAAACCAGAGTTAATGACAGCCTTGACACAGACTGTTCTTTTTGCAAAATGCCAGTATTCTGGCAGCAGCAGTGGCTGGGGCTGGGAACATGGGAAAAACACCTGAGAACACAAGCACGAAGCAGTTACCAGCCAGCATGCTCAGAGCCAGCAGGGAGCACTGCCCACGGGCTGCCTTACAGAACACAAGGGGGGAACATTAAAGCTCCTGGCTCCTCACCTCACCCTGGTACAGAGATTTTTACTTTAAATATGGCAAAGGTATTCACACCCTCCCCTGTATCTCAGGGTAAGCGCTCCAAGCGCTTGGTTATACACATAAGACGAATATCCAGAGCCTTGTATTGATAGGGCCTCTGGGTGCCCCACAAATTGCTGCCTTAAAGCACTGATGTGCTTTAAAGGCACATATCTATATTCTGTGCATGAGCATTGTGAGAAATGCACTGCCCTTTACCTGAACCTTGACTCATGTCTGTCTGAAGAAGCTGTTTTGCTCTAATGATGTCCACGTTCAGCCTTCCCGCGCTGGGTAGATAGTTTAGTGACAACAGCAGCTCTCCCAGCTCCACTTCATTCTGCAGGGAGAAGGCAATGTGGAAATTTAGAACAGAGCTCAGAGGGGAAGGGAAGAGAACGAAGAGAAATTAAATAAATCCCATTTGTCTAAGTGCCTGAAAAATGAATTTTAGTCACGCTCTGAACTGCAACCAAGAACCATCTGGTGGTTCCTCGTCCTAAGCAGAAACAAGAAAAAATACTATCCCCAAGTGAAAATCGTTCTTTAATCACTGATTCTTCATCAGCTTTTCAGCAGCAGTGCAAAGAGGACCTAAAAGGAGGCAGAAATACAAGGTCAGTAGTTTCTACCTGCTCCATTTTGAATGGTTCCAGGTGGCTCTGATCTTAGCAATGTGCAGAACACAAATCCATTGGAGAAGACATTATCTTTACTTCCCAGTCCCCAGGGACCACACCAGTCACTTGGGAAGTTCAGGCATGCATTGGTTAATGTATCCCTGGGTCACAAGAAGGCAGTTCAGAGGAGAGATTCCCTCACCATCCAGCCATCTACCCAGAGACCACGGCACAGCCTGACTGCCCTTGCTGTTCATTGGACTGTGCCACAACCACAGTTCTGCTTCAATATAGCTGTGTGGCCATTATTTCTTTTCCTTCTACTTAATGATGCTTAAAACTAGCAATTAAAGAGCTGGAGAGCTGATATCACTGCTCCTCTCCTGCCTTGCACAACCTGGCTCTGAGATGCTCTCATTGTCAGATGCAAATGCACACACTGAAACAGCTCTGGAGAACTGAAAACACACCAGCCAGTCCAGGAAGGGCATTGATCCATCTGCCTTGTCCTGCCTCAGGTCCATGCAGGAGTGCAGCGCTAGTTCTTCATCCCAAATAGTCCAACACTTCAAAACCAAACTAGATCATGTGGTTACAGACCACTTCCAAGAGGAAAAGGAGTGGCAGTGGCATTGCAATCATAACAAAAGGCTTAAATATCTTTACTGATGCCCCATATACTACATTACAGAAACCAGAGACTAAAGGGCTGGGTAGACAATAAAGTAAAAAGCTCTGAGACACAGTCACAGCCTGAACTGACCCAAAGAACCAGGTTCATCAGCAGATGGGGCAGCACACAAGGCACAATCCCTGGCAAAGACATCAGTGGCTCGGGGAAATTGAGGCTGGGGCTGCTGGAAAACCCAACCAGTTCCTGGTTATTCAGCTGCAAGTGGAAAAGCACAATTTCCACAGGGAGTAGAAGAATCAGAGGGCTCAGGCCAAATCCAAGTGGACACTCAGGAAAACCCCTGCGCCCTGCCAGGAGCAGCACAGCACCTCCTGCCTGGCTGGCCAGCAGCCTCCAACAGCTCCTGCTGATGGCAGGTCACTTGGCTCCTCACCCAGCGAGCCAAGCACTAAAAGTGATGTCAGGTAATGACATTAAAAGTTTTTCCCTTCGTGCTTTTCAAGTGTGTCCATAATTCTATTAATTATTTTAAGGGAAGGAACGTGCAGGCCCCACCTCCACAATGGTGGGATGGGTGTGCTCAGAGCCAGCAGGGAAGAACAGCCCCACTGCAGGCAGAGCACCAGCAGCATTTGCAGCAGTGACACAAGGTCCTTTCAGAAGGAAGCCCAGATCCCTGGATAGCTCACCTCCCCAGACAAGTGACTCAGCCTTTTCAAGGCACTTAATTCCAGCAGCCAACTGCCTCTGATATTATAAATGCATTATTTCCAGCTTAGCCAGGAGGATCTTGGAAACATGCTTCAAATCCTGCCCTGGTGCCTGAGGGGATGTCAAGCACTCGAGAAAATGAATCAGTGGCCAACAGTCACCACACTTTCCTCCCTGGCACATCAGGCTGGCACTGCCCCCACTGTGCCGCGCTGCACCACGTCCACCAGCTTCCTCCTGCGGTCCCCTGCCATCATTAGCAAGCAAGCAAGCACAGAATTCACGGGTTGCCCCGAGAAGAGGGAGGTATAAGGTACACCCCCAAAACCTATGGGAGGTTTTAGTTCCCTGTGCTTTCCCCGAAAAGCTTTGCTGACGAGACAGTCTTGCTCACCCGCACCTTGGAAACACTCTGTGCTGCCTTACCCGTTGACCCCCGCGCCTGTTCCCTCGTTCACAGACACCTTCATCAGCACTAAGGCACTCTGTGCCAGGGGCAGCGGGCACAGAAGCGTGGCTCATGTTCTGTCACACACACTGGAGCATCCCCAAGCCTCAGGCTCACGTAGGGGCTGAGCTGAGAAGAGGGGTCGTGCATGAGAGGTGTCATCGGCGCGCTGTTCAACACAGGGCAAGGGAAGTGCCTGAATTTTACTTTTCCTGGGTCTTTTCATCAGGAAACTAAAATGCTGTCGGTTTTGCCGTCAATATTTTGCTCAGAGAAGGCAGCGTGCAAAGGTGCCCCTACGAACCCGTGCTAAGGCATCATTTCAGTTGCCATTATTATGCTGATGACGTGCTGATTTCTGCCGAGATCCCAGATGACCCTGGAAAAGCAATTTCCTGTTTGATGAGATGCCGGAGTGACACCAAGTCTGGGATGTCTGAGACTCTCCTGAAGCTCTGATTAACATTTCACTCCTGGCTGTTCCTCTCCACAGCTGTATTACACAGCCAGGTTGGATTTGCAGCCTTGGGCTCGCCTGTGATCCAGAACTTTCTGCAGTTACTGCCTGGGCTGAACCCAAAAATTTTGAAGCAGAATTCTTTTTTATATTTTTCTGTCATCTCTGAAACACAAAGAGGCTCCCCAAAAGGAAGATGAGCTTCTAACTCATGCCATTTGCACATTTTGTTTGGACCAGGGTAATTCCTTCCTCACAGCCCCCCAGACTTGTTTGTTGTGCATTGCTCCAACACCAGCAAAATTCTGCAGCTGAAACCCTCCCCAGTTCCCAGTGGGAACCAGAGCACATTACATCAGCACAGACATCTATGCAACACTCCTAATGAAGTTTCAGATTGATTTTCTTCCTCAAGGTTATCTGTGATGATACCTCCAGGCACATTAAAAAACTGATGGTTTAAAACAGTTTGCTCTAACAGGTTTTCTACAGCATCCTGTGACACACAGACATCATTTTGGGAAGGCTGAGCTACTAAGGATCAGAACTTGAAAAAAAAAAAAAAAACCCACCTACCAATGGAAAAGAACAGTGTTTCCTACGTAAGGTATATTGAAAAGAATCACAAAATCCCTTCTAAAATGTAACTGTCTTTGCATCTGTTTGGATGGCCATAAGAAAGCCTGTGTTGTGCAGAAAGCTTTGGGAAGAAGATATCCTATGGAGAAGTCCTGCCCACAACCCCCACCAACCCCTCTGAGCTCCTGCTCAGCAAAATACACCCCACAGCATCCCAGTCCTCTGCAGAAAGGGCAAGGAGTGAACAACACTGAGGGGAACAGGTGAGGTGACAGCTGGAAGCAGAAGAAATAGATAAGGATAAAGAGAAAACAATAAAGAAGAAAAATTGCTCAGTGATGGAGCTTTAAAGACTGAAAAAAGAAAGGAGGAAAAAAAAAAACAACTGAAATGGAAAATACAGAGTGAAAGAAAGATGGTAGAATATTATGATCCAAAATAGGAAAACAAACATAGGTTAAGAGCTAAAAATACTGTCATCATGACAGACAATAATCCATCATGGCTGTCTGTCTCAGTTCCCACAACTCCAGTGACCTGAAGGGTGAGTGTATCCTGCCCTCTGCCAGGCTTTGCCCAGGGTATCTCCCACGCTGGCAAACTGCCAGGTTGATTTCAACATCCTGCTGCTGAACAAGCATGGCCCCACATAACCAATCCATGTTCATCATCAGTGATTCTGCATCATTCCTTCAGCTACGCAGCCACTGAGCTTTTGGATGGCTAAAAAAAAGATGGATTTAATTTCCCATGACTGTCACAAACATGGACCCCCACTCCATACAGATATACACAGCCTTGAGCCAGCTGTTGTGCCAACTCTCCGAACTAAATCCCTGTCTGTACAGCCCTTTCTGCCTGTATGAAACATAGGGATGGCACTAATCTCAATAATACATTGTGCTACCAAATGCAAGGCATCCTCCCCACTCCCCAAGGATGGCTCCTTCTCAGGGCTGCAATGGATAAGCCAAGGAACATGGGCACCAAGAGTAAACCTGGTACATGCACAACTGGGGGCCTCCAAGACACACACCATAACCACCTGGCAGAGCAGATACCACTAACAGCCAAGGAGGGAATGTTCTGAAATCAGTCACTACCTGAATTTCCTTTCTCCCTTTTCCTTCCCAGCCAAGGCATGGTAAGAACATTGCAGTACTCATAGGTTTATCCCTGAGACGGGAACCGAAAATTGCAAAGCTGCCATGGCAAAGCCACTCTGTGTGTGGAGCTCATAACCATCCTGAACATAAGAACTGACAGGTCATTCTAGTGCACTCGTAGTATGAAGTTAAAAAAGCAAGTTCAATACCAACTCCCTCTACTACAAAAATGGCTTAATTTGAGCGAAGAAGGAATTTCATGCTATTTTCCCACCACAACCAGGCAACTTTTTTTCCCCTTTTGAAGAATGATCTCCAAGCTCTCATTACTGCTGGTCTAAAACATTTATTCCTGCCCACTCAAATCTGCCAAAAGAGAAATGAATCATATGTCAATAAAACCTGGGGTCCTGAACATGTGCTTCAGAATGAGTTTCAGCGGCGAAATGTACGAATCTGAGCCCAGCTACAGCAAGGCCTGCCAACTTCATTCATGGTAATTAAGCAAAGCCACACACATTTCAGGGGATATTTAAGGAGCGCAGTGTGTTCCTATGGGGACTGGACTCAAGAGCCTTTCCATGAGCTTTGGAAAGGCATTAATTACCCTGCAAGAAAAAGCCTCCCAGAACTACCAAAGATAAAGAATTTGGCAATACCTGCACTGACATTTTCCACAAGGAGTAAGTCCTTCTGCTCAGCTGCTGGCTCTGATGATACATCGGGCGGCAGCTCCCCCGTGCCTCCACTTTGGACTCAAACCCCCTAAGCGCTGAATGCGTGGTTCAAGCTCAGAGTGCTCATGTGCAGGTACAGCCTTCTGCCTGAGGCTTGACATGGAGCAGTTTATTGCCCTGAGAGGACAGCCCACTGCTCACCCACACTCGGGTTCTCTGACCACCCATTCCTGACACAATGAGCAGGGCAGTGCTGCACCGCCCACCTCCTTTCAGCCAAGGTAAATTCTCCAGCTCTTCATTCACAAGCAACTCCACGAGCTGGCAGTGAAGATACTCCTCTATTAATGATAATGGGCTATCACCCATTGAGGAGCTCGCTGTATATCCCACCCACACCCCAAGAGAAGGAGCTTATCGTGGTCCAGCTGGAGCCAATGGAGCTGTTGGTTTGCTATGGAAGCTGGACCATGCCTCACCTGGGAGAAGCTCAGTGTCCCTGTTGACACTGCACACACCAAAAGATTCCTGGCATTCCTGGCATCAACACCTTTTTCTTCTCTCTGGTGCTGGTTCTGTACTAAGACAGTGATCCAGCTCTGGGCTTGATGGGGCTCAGAGTGATGGTGAGACAAGGACTCAGCACCTGACTTTATCCACACACTATGCCAATGCCATTTGGACACTTCCTCTGCTCTTCCACAAACCCTGCCACCCTCCCACTCCCACCAGTATGAAGAGAAAACTTTCTCCACAGCTCCTACCATCTGGATTCACTTTCCTCCCTCTCTCCAGCTCATAATGGTTCTGTCAATAAATTCCACTTAAAAAAAAAAAAAAGAAAAAAAGAAAAGAAAAATTCACGTATTTTGAGTCTTTCATCTTTACATATCATGTCTATGACTGACTGTGTTTCTCTCCCTCCTGTTACTGCTTTTCCAAGCACCTGCTTCAGCATTTTCTCCATCAGGAGCTTTCATCACTGTGGGGTGCTGCCAGCTGCTGCTCCGTGTCACAGCCCCGGGGCAGCCAACCCAGACTGGCAAATTTTCCTCGAGTAATGATCACAACTGCACCACAGCAGCTTTGTGTTGCTCTCCAGCATCCAAGGACACCTTTTGCAAAATAAAGTGCTACTGCACATAGATTTATTTTTTTGCCCCTATCACAATCTCACAACACAAAGCACACTTCAGCAGGCTCAGGTTCAATCCAACAAGAAACTGATAAAGGCTGTCTGTCCCTCAGCTAATCAAGAAAAAAAAAATGAGAAGTACAGAAAAATTGTCAACGTGTCAAATCTATCATTCCACAGGCAGAAGGTTCCAACTAGTCATAAAAAAACCTCATAAATTTCCAGCACAAAGCATCACTGTTATCGAAAGACATTAAAATGCATTTTTTCAAAGCGATAAGCTGTATTGTTTTACTTCTTCTAGGATTTATTTTAACCCTTTGATCAATTAATTTAACTTCAGTTCCCACTAAGATGAAATATACCTCACTAAATGAAAATCTTATCATTGAGGAAACATGGGAAGATGATACCAAACATCCCCCCAGGATGTCCTGTACAAGCACTGTTGTTCCCTTTGCAATAGCACTCTGCCAGTTGAGGTAAAAAGAACAAGGAGGTATGAAAAGACCAAAACAATGCTCTTTACTAATCAAGGCATGGAGGACTTTGCTAAAGTTTTTCCATTTGATAGCAAGGAAATAAATTCAAAAGGCTTCCAAGTTTAGGTCTGCCCATTTAAACAGAGTTTTCTCTTTCTCCTTCCTTTTATAAATATCAGAAATGACAACTTCTGCATAAATAATTTATCTTGAATGCTGGTGAAGCAGACAGCATACTGAAAACAGCAGCAGCTTTCAATGAAACTTTGGAGAGGGGGAAAAGGAAGAGCTGGCTCCAAGCTTGGCACACAAAGGCAGAGATGATCTTGCCTAATCAAGATCTGTATTAGCTGTGGAATGGATCCATGTTACTCATACAGAGATACATAATACAGGAAAGTATTTATCATGCAAAAGTAGGGGGTGGCAGGGAGAAACAACTGCATGGTGGGAATCACAGGAGGATAAGGGAGAGCTCAGTCCTCAGATGGATAACACAGAGCCTGTGATGAACTGCTCATACCAAAAATAAAGGGAAAAAAATTGTTGCAGGCACTTGTAAATGAACACTTGGGGGAAAGGCTCAATGAGGGGAGCCTAGGGATATGTGGTGACCTTGGTGGTGCTGGGTTAACAGTTTGGACTTGATGATCTTAAAGGTCTTTTCCAACCTAAACAATTCTGTGATTCTATGGTTTTCCTTACAAATCACTTTGTAGCACAACGGTCCCCTTGCCCCTCACTGCCACACTACTGAGCAAAGCAGATCTCAGTGGCACAAAGACATGCCCCACATAAAGGCACATTCAGGGACCATGTGATTTTGATTTGTGCACAACTTTCAAAACTTTCCTTTTTTTGCCTGAACATCGTTCAAGCAAATCCTGCAATGCTCCTCCAACTATTACAGCAAATCCAGTTGGCTCTCCTGCAGTTACCTGAAGTCTTGATCTTCCTTCCCCTTATCCAAAGCAGCAGGCCTGAGCAAGAGGTAAAAGTGCTCCCAGCCCCTCTGTGCACACACAGAGAGGTTAAAGCAGAGTCAGAGTTCGAGTGAACACAAAAATCAAAGCAAATGTGAACCATATAACTTCACACAGGGTTTGATTCAGCAAAGGCTCTAAAACTTAAAAACTTTAAAAACTTAAAACCTGGCTGGCAAGGAGGTGGCCCTTTCCTGAGAACAGAGGTGGAAGCACACAGGCCCTCTGCATCTCCTCTTCCCATCTCACTGCATGGTTGAATCAATCTCAAAACCCATACAACACGCCACTTGAATCAGGCAAATATTTATGGCAAGTTTGGTTCCTTCAAGGACGTGATGAAAATAAATCTACAACTCCTGTGCACATTTTTGCTCATGCATTACGCCACAAGTCTGTAGAGATTTCACCTTCTATATGCTTTATTGAATCAAGTCATTACTGAACTGGCACCAGTGGTTCCCCTCATGACCTCAAAGCACGGGCACGTTAACAACCACAGGAATGACCCGGGTGGGACAGTGTCACTGCAGTGCCTGGGAATGGATGCAGGTCCCTGCAGTGACAAGAAACATCTTCCCAAAGGGGCAGACTTCCAAAGCAGCCTTGAGTTGCTCTCATTTAAGCTGACACAGGATCTTTGGTCATGCCATCTCCTCTGAATATTAAAGACAGCTCCTGTACCTCACACTGTTATAAAACCAGTCATAGGCCCACATTATTCCAACACAGCAGATTTTGTAGTAACTAGATGACAATGACTAATTAGAAACTGTGTTACTTGCCAACAGGCAAAGGAATCACACTCAAAAAAAAAACAAACAGTGAGAAAAACGGCATCAATAATCTGATAAATTCTGTTACCTGAGAACTAGGCACAAGGGCTTTCCACCAGTGTCCACCTTTCACAAGGTCTACATCGCTCAAGGGCATTGACACTTTGCCAATAACACAATGGCGTGAGAATTTGTCAAAATCCACTACAGTTAAAAGCAGAGTTCTTCTCTGGGCTTCTAAAAAGGGGATTTCAAATGTGTACCTCTCCTCAAACACCGGGTTCTGCGTTTTGCGTTTCACTCCGGTCTGCTTGGAGTTCTTCTGATCGGGAAGAAGGCAGATCTTCACGTAGGGGTTGGAGTGAGCCATGTCTTGCCTTGAACCATCGTAAGAAATTGGAGGAGGCAGATCTTTAGCCTCGATGACTCGCACTATTAGGTAATTATGCAACAGATCATACTGTGTGCTAAAATGCAGCATGCCCAGCTGATACTTCGACAAGATCTCCTCATCTGTCAAGGAGTCCATATCATCACTATTTGAGTCAAGAGAGTACAGTCTTGGTTCAAATTTTCTAAAATAGTCATCTGGGGTGTAGGTTTTTCGCAGGATAGTTGGCTGAACTATTTCTTTCTTAGCTCCTATTATTCCAAACTCGATAGGCTTAATGTCAATTAGCGGAGAACTTGGCCTCCTCGAGTCTAGACCTAAACAAGAGAAATGCACAAATATGACTGTCAGAAACTCAACTGAAGCAATTATAGGTGCACATCAACTTTGGGTGCTTCTTTGGGCACAGCTATCCTGTATCTGTGCAATGCAGGCTCCACAGTGGGACTTTTCCTCATTGCACTGCCAACAATTAACAGCACCCTTAGCTACACCGAAGCACAAACCCACCTACACTTTTCCCTCCCTGTCCATTTTCACGTGCAATTACCACACATATGCTTCAGCAAGAAAAACAGGGCTGCTCCCTTCCACTGTGCTCCCGCAGAACAGGATGAGATTTTAATCAATGTACCTTCAGCTTGACTTGATTCCCTGTCTAAAAGATGAAAGAGGAAGCACTACAGTTTGATTTTCTTCCCCACAAGAATTACATTAATGTTGGAAGGACGACCTTACTTGAAATCCGCCGTGTGAGGCTGTAAGTGGACCGTGATGTATCTGACGACGACCGCCTTCTGTCAGGGGAAACATCCTGAAGAGTGGGAGGCAGCTCGCTGATTGTATTATCAGAGTCTCCATCTTTGTCCTCATTTTGGCTGCTTATCCTGTTATAATGAGAGACCTTTGGATGATTCAACCCAGTACAAGGAGTATATACAGAATAACAATGTGTTCTGGCATTCTGGGTCTAATCTCGGGTGCTCATCCCTGGATGCTGTGGGGTATCTCCTGATCTATCTGGCAAGCAAAAGGCTGAGCAACAGACTTCAAACTTATGCAAAAAACAGATTCTTTATCTTTCTGCCTGTCTTTCAAACACAGTTTTATCAGTATGAGAGCACGACACAGGCCACAAAGGCACATGTAACTCAAATCTTGATCAGAAATATTATACTTGTCTCTAAGGAAAAAAAGTAAAACCAAACTCCCACAAACCACAAACCTCAAACAGAAGCTTACTGCTGTAATTCACAGCTACACTTTGTAAGCACAGACTTTACTAGGAGTGAACCATCATGACAAACCTCCATGATCAGATATCCCAAACCTACCACACACCTCTCAGTAAAATATGGCTTTGCGGGTTTACCAGTAAAGTTTCAAAACTCGACCTCATAAACACAATTCATCAAAAGCTATTTACTGACATGCCTTTTTAGATAATTGGCTGCTTTCTATCCACTTCCATAAACCAGACAGTAATTTTACTACCCAGGGGTCTTGGTGGGAGCAGGGAAGTTAGCAAGATTTAAATGACAAAGCAAGTTTTGACGAGAGCTGTAGCAGCTTTAAGAAGACTCAACAGAAGACTGGCATCACAGAGAAGTCCACCTGTAACTCCCATTTCAGTGTGTTTATATACACACACACACACACACAAGTTGGTTTTGATACAACAACATTCTGGTTGAAAACCCCAACGTGTCGCAATTGCAGTGGCTCCAAAAAGCAGTGAGGACCTCCCAGCTTGACTGAAAGAAGGGCAAGAGCAGACAGTAATAAATACAGGACATAAAGTCTCCAACTGCATGCTCAGAGGGGAGTGCTGCTGATGGAAATGAAATCACACAACAGTGCATGACGTGTAGTGCATCATGCAAAACAGCTCATCCACGAGACAGAAAATAGCAGCAGATCACAAGGAAAGTGTCAGCATGAAATGAGCAAAGCAAAAGGGAATTCTGTGTGTTTTGCTTCCAATTCACCCTTTCTACGTGCATGGCTCAGCTGGGTATAAATGAAGTAAGTTGAATCATTTTCATTAGTAACCAATGAGTGGAGTAGAGCAAATCACATATTCTGCAAGAAGCAGTAAACTTGCAGAAAAGCCCCCCCAAATATTAAAACAAACAAACAAACAAACAAAACAAACAAAAACCAAACCCCCGAAATCGATTGGAAATGGAAATTCTTATCCAAACCCACAAAGTTCACAGCAGGTTCTATGCAAATCTCACCAATTCAGACCCACACAACTCATCTACACTAAAAAAAAAAAAAATAAAAATCTGTTAATAATCAAAACCAAGCCCTATGCTAAAAGGGGCGTACAATATTTGCACAGTTCTGCAGCCCATTAAAGGCAGTCCAAATCATGCAGTTTGATATATAATCAGTACTTGGAACACAAATAGCTTTTCCATGCATAAATGCAGGGCTACACAATCATAGGTGGCATTTGGATCTGCTTGTGTTTGAGAAGCAAACGCACAGAACAAGGCGAAGGCAGGGTGAAAAGGGAATCAGGAAGAGAGGCATTAAGGATGTTCTACAATGGGTAAACGTAATAGTGAGTTAATAACATACAGATGACCTTTAGTAAGGAAATTGCTACTGAGCCACAATAATTTTTCCTCAAATAAACTTTGGCTCTGGTTAAAGCAGCTCTGTTTCTGTTTAATCCGAACCTTTGGAAAGAGGAGTCGTGTCCTGATTTCAATTCAGCCTCACAGTGTGCACTGTTTATCTCTGGGGTTTGTGTAGAATATTCTGTAACAGGCAGCTCCAACACAAACCCTCATTCCCAGCCCACTTCTGCAAAGACCAGGATGCAAACACTCCTCATGAAATAACAAGAAGCTACCAGGCACTCAGATCAACACAACTGGACTCACTGCAGGAAAGGATTTTTTTTTCCCCCTAAGTTGTCACTGTAAAAAATTCAGAAAGTGAGAAAAATTCATGGTCTCCCAAGAGAAAGGGCTTAAACTTGCAGCTTTAACATCCCCTCCTGAATTTCCAGGACAATGAGGTGTCTCAGAGCTGCCAAAGGGAAAACCTATGGGCAGAAAATAAAGGATGGGTCATTAAGCACAGGCACTCAGATGTTTGCCAGTTCACCAATGAGGACCATAAAAGCAGTTTTCCCCAGGGGAGTGGGTAGGAAGGTGAGGAAGGAACAAATTGCATTCTGCATTACACCAGTGTCCTGGGCCCATGAAGAAACAGCAAGATGGAAAGATCTCAGCTGAAAACTTAGTTCTATTTTTAAAACACTTTCAGGCTGCAAGCAGGAGAATAAATTGATTTGTTCCCAAATTCAATGCATGCATCCAAATGCAAAATATGGTGATGTCAAATCTGTTTTTCCTTGTAGGGGTTTCCACTGAACCCAAAAGCTCCCTTTTGAAAAATAAGAGTTAAAAAAAAAGAATGAGGGGTCAACTGGCATACACAGATCTCTGAGCACTTAAAAACATACCCATCAAACACCTTATTCTAAGACCATGTCCAAATTCTTACTCTGCTCACACATCTAACTCCAGACATTGTTCCCTACCTCCAAAACCGCATATGGATATTTAAGAGCATAAGATCAACACAGTAAAAACAGAAATCTTCTTTGGCTTCTGAATTCTGAGCCAACAGAGGCTACAGGGATCATTTCCACCTTAAACCTGCACACACCAAGAGCTTGGCTCACCTGTTCATCAGCGAGCAAAACACACCAAGTCTGGCTCCTGCCTTTTACTCTCTTTTCCTCTTTATCTTCCAGATTGTTGTTCCTCTACAGGCTCATTTTTTCTCCTCTCAAGTCACACCCCCTTGACTCGTTTACCTCTCCATATCTCCTCTGCTCTCTTTGTCCTCCTCAAATAATTTCTGTGTTCCCTCACCATTTTCCAACAAAATCACCCTGGAAGCGTAAATTATTGTCACATTCCCTGGCATTACCCTGGATACATCTCAGCTCAAGAAGAGGAGCCCACTGCCCTTTGAAGCAAGCAAAGCCTGATGTCCAGCTTCTAAATCAATGTGTATTCCAGGCATCCTCAGAAATCACAGGATGTGCAACAGTGCCACAGGAGATGGTGACTTCAGTGATCCCAAGGCATGGCAGCATCCCTTGTACCCTCAAAAAGCAAAGCTACTTCTCTCCTGTGTCCTCCTTTTTTGGTGCCTGCTGCCCTCTCAGGCATTATCTCTGGGAACTCACCTTCTCTCAGCACTTAGGGAGACCTTAACTGCACCAAATCACCTGAAGCCAGATGGAAAGATGGATATGTGGCCTGGGCTGGGGTCCCAGACTCTTCCCAGGGTTGTGAGTGTCCATAGGTAAAGAATAAAACACAATAGGGTTGAAGAACTGGGTGGGTTTTTTTCCCTAGTATGTTGTCTTCTGCTTATGGCCATTCCAGTAAGTTACTGTAGGGGCTTTCAGATAGAGCAGGACTGGGGGGAAACAATACAGGCTGGAGAAAGCATTTTATGAGTCCAAAGTCCAACTCATCTGCAAAGCCACCACACATCTGAGTTTTGAGATAAGAAGAACAGAGCTTCAGTGCCCAGAGTGCCCCTTTAGCCAGACAGAAGGATCCAGGAGTCAGAAACTAAACCATGGTACAATCACCCCATGTCTCCAAACACACAAGATGTCCCTTCTGCTACCCAGCACACCAGACAAACCCTGAATCCCTCTCTTGCTACAAGCTCAGCTACTTGTTCCCGAGATGTAATTGCTCCTGTACCAATCTTTCCACATCCAATACTGCAACCTCATCACTGTGCTCTCCTGTGCGTGATGCTTTCCTATTTAGCATTGATTTTGTTTCCATTCCCCATCCATTGCAGGTGAATCCATTTCTGGGGATATATCACACTCTTAAATATGCTGCTTCACATTTAAAAACCACTCTAACACATCTTGAACAGCTCTATTTTTATTGCTTCAGTATTAATTACCACCCTATTCTACCTGGATTCAAAAGAGTACACAGACAAGACTGTGATTTAAACATGAGACAGTTTATTTCATGCAGCACCAAGACATGAACCTTCCAGCCCTGAGACAGAGCAACAGTCAACTCACAGGAGTAGATAAAATTACCTGAGTGTCTCAGTGCCTGGGTACCAACCTCTGAGCATCATATGATGCACTAAAGAGGCCTCTCCTGTGCCACAAATTCTGGACACACTGTCCATCAGTCTGCTCCCACAGAAGACAGCCCAACCCAGCTGACAACAAAGCCACTAAAACACTGGAGAGCTCTGCTCCCTTCCTGGTTTCATGAATGTCTCCACAGGGTCACCTCTGTGCCGCAGATTCCCAATTGAGAGGGAGTAAAACAGGGAAGACTTCACTGAGTTTCTTTGTAATGGATTTGCAAACACACTAATCAAATCTCCAGACAGAATCTGGTGCTGGTGCTGTGGTTCTTTAATGATTTCAGAAGAAATCTTGAAGAGTACTAAGGTGGAGCAGGAGATCAAGTTCTGCTAAATGAAACTTTAAATGAATTTCCCCTTCAGAGCACGTACCAGCTACGCCTTTCATCTGCCTATATGATAACCACCTTCACACTAGGATAAGAAAACATTTCAAAACAACCTCATCAGCATTTCAGCCAAGTTGAAGTGCTCCAAAGGGCTGGTCCATTTGAAGAGGAAATAGGACTGAAGATGAAAGGCATCTTTAGAAAAGGGCACACAGCTAAACCAGCTATCAGCTTGCTATGCCAGCTGACAAAACAACTTCTGTCTCACCCATAAGAAAAGGTTTTTACAAAGACTAACCTTGCTGTTTGAGTTACCAGAGATGCCCTTCTGTCACCTTGCTGTGAGTAGCCTGTGTTCCCACCCTCAGGAGGTTCCTCCTTTCTAAGTGGCACCCTCTGAATGTCCCACTGCATCAATACTCTCATCACAGCTGAGCAGTCCTTGGGTAAAGCTAGAAAATCATGCATCTAAACTTACAGCCAGGCTGGAGTTTGAGCAGGAAAAGGTCCCAGGATTTCAACTTCATCTTCATTTGTTTGACAACAGCTACAGTCGAAACACTTCTGACAGCAATTTCTACAAGTCCACCGGCACAGCAAGAGATCTGAGATTCTAGCGAGCAGACCCTGAAGCCATTGGAAACCAAAGTACAACATTACAACCCATCAATAGCTATTGAGAAAAAACATTCAGCTGTATTTATGTTTGTGTTTCTGCAACAGAACATTAAGAACTGTATTTATTTCAGCTATACCAACAGACAAGTGCTATGCAGTTACCAGCCCAACCCCACCGATGCCATAACAAGGCAGGGAAATAAGCATTCTCTGCAGGTATTTTCCCTCTAGTAGAGATGTATTATTATGTAGGTTGGCAAGAGGGTGATTTACAAAACACTGTGGTGTAGCAACATGCCAGAGTAGAAACACGCATATTCCTTCACGAACATCAACAAACTAATAGATCAGCAAACATACAGCAGAAGGAATTAAAAACAGAAGGTAAGTGAAAGCTCCAATTTAATCCAGCAAGGATCTATTTAATTAACACAGCACCGTGAACACACCTGGTCCCTGTAGATGTACCAGTATGTAACATTTGTATGATCCATACACATATAGCATTACAGCCCAACAAACTCGCCACTGAAATGGATCAGCCAAAGCACACTATCCACAACATCTCCCCTCTGCCATGATGGTTAATTTAATGAAAAACCTTCAATTATATTTTTTAAAAGAAGGTAGTTGACCCAGAAAAATACTTTATTTCTTAGTTTCCACAGTGTCACTGGCAGCAGCACCTGTAACAGTGCTCCTCTGCTGGACAACCAGGGGTGGAGCTCCCCATCAGAGGGGCAGCAGATTTGGCCCCATCTCCATACCATCCCTACAGCCTTCCCTCTGCTTTGCAGCTCTGTTTGCTTTGAGAGGAGCAGAGACATAAACTTTAGCCCATTTCCCACCCACACCAACTCCAAGTTCTGCAGTTCATGCAAAGGCTCATTAAGCAGCGCAAGGGCACTGCTAAGAAAGGGCACCACTCCATAGGCACGGGGGAGACACACAGCTGCCAGGGAACACCACCTGCATCCAGGGTCAAACAGCTTTACAATTGTGTGTGACCTTGAAATGTTCCTGGGAAGCTGAAGAAATAAAGCACGTGAGATTTTCTCCAGATATTTCCCCAAATACTTGAGACATCTGCAGTATTCATGAGTGTACAGATACAAGGGCACTACCACACCACAAGGGGTTTCCTTGGAGGAACTCTGATCCACAGAGAAGACTCCTCAGATACATGTCTTTCAGCCCCATAAACAAAATCTGGGTATTGAAAACCAAAAATTACCAGCCCAAAATGTGGTGCAGTACTTATATCTAGGACATCAGCAGAGAGTCAGAAAATACGAGACAATCCCCTCAGGATGGTGCGAGGAGACAGAGTGGGGAGTGAATCATCAGATTAACTCACCTCATTTATTGGTTCCAACTGTCCTTTTAGACATCCAGGATGAAGCAAAGGGAAAGAAAATGAAAAAGACAAAAACAGGTTAGCAATGCTCAAATAACTTTAAATTTTCTGCCATGACATGCCCCAGCCTGAGATGAGCTTGAATTTCTGGCAAGGCAGTACCCTGTAGATATTAGAGGAAGGAGAAGCCTCCGGACTGGGCATCAGTTGCTGCTGCTTCCAGTCCTTCTCCACCAAGCTTCCTCTGCTCTTCCCTCCCCAGGAGTGAAATTTCCAAATCCATCCTGGAGCATGAAAGTCCTGCTCATGGTTCCTTGCTAATGGGGTATCACAAGTAACCACTTCTTTTCTTTCCTTAAATAACCTGTCTCTAATTGCAGCAACTACTTGCTGCTGACAGCAAACCACATCAAAATTTTCCAGTGGGAAAAAAAAAGGCTTTTCTCCAGATGCAGCCCATATCAATGCAGTTTCAATGCTAACTTGTTGCAGCAACGTTTCTAGGAAGGGATACAGACTGAATACTCTCCATTATGTACACACCACTGGACACCTTCAGCCTCATCCTCAGATGCAACTTGAAGAATACAAAAGATAGAAGTTAAATGCTTGAGCCACACACTCCAGAAATCCACACTGCAGCCACTGCCCCAAACCACAGCCAAGAAGAAGTCATTTAAAAACCAAGTGTTTTATTCACAAAGTCACCTTTGGAATATTATACTTGACTAATGTCATTTATAGTTGGAGACTGAGTAGCATTTCTGATGCCTGCTGAAATGTCTTTCCTATTGCGTTCCCATTGATAATGCCTAAAAGTTTCCTAATTGTTCTGACTGTCTTTCTGTAGGTGGAATCTCTAAAAAACAAACCCAAACAACACAAAACCACAGAACAGAACAAAACAAAAACCAAAACAAACAAACAAAATAACCCCCAAACTTCATTCTACTCTTCCACATGTAGAAATTGGTTCCTAGCTTAATGCTTGTGACAGGGGCAAAACCAGCCTTTTATAAAGAAGGTGGGATGTAGAGGTTCCAAGAACTCTCCTATGGACCACATTTTGGTGCAAGTCTCCCTTTTAAACTTCTTGGAAGCCACTGCTTGCCAAACAGGCCACCACTTGTTAGAAGCACAAACTAAAATACTAGAAACCTGCAGTGCAAGATGACAAAACAGCGATTACAGATAACCATGGACCAACTGTTACAGAAAACTGTAAATGGTTTAAAGGGCTTTATCCATTCCTTATTAATGCAAAGTTGCAGCTGAAGTTACAGTGGTTTAGCAAAGCTGCAAGGAGGATATTTAAATTGCTCTAAACAAAGCAGCTGGATCCATGCCACTCAATCGAACACTGTAGCACGTGCCATGAGAAGAAAGTGGCTTTTCCAAATGGCCCACAGGGATGCACGGCAGGCTCGTGTTAAACAGCCCTCCTGGTCACCATCAGTCACCAGTCTGACTGATGGTGACCAGCCCTGTGTGCCACCAGCCCAAGGGCACGTGCTGCTGTCCCAAAGGTACCATGAAAAAGTGAGCCTGTGACCACCCACTAATCTCCACCAGGAAATAGGAGGGCAGGGATAAGAACTAGACGTTATAGTGCTGAAGAGGTAAACAAGTCACAGGCACCATACGGGGCTGAAACGCAGGGCCCATGAAAGGAAAGCAAACACGACCACCTGTTCATCCACCTCGCTCACACCAGGCAGGAGGGTCAGGGCTGGGGAAGAGCAGAGGTTTAGGGAAGGATGCAGCAGTGAGCTGGTGCTGGGGGATCCCTGAGAGCACAGCTGCTTCAATGTACTCAGCAACCCCCGGAGAAGGGCCCAACACTCGGGGTCGGGGAGGCACCGTCATTCCCTGCCACTTCATCCCAAGCTGGCTGAACAGAGAACAACCCAGACGAGAGTCTCCAGCTCAGAGTGAATCCCCATCAAGGGCCAGGTGCATCCCTCTGCCGAGGCTGAGTGCAAGGCAGAGCCCCAGTCCCAGAGTCTGCCCGGGCCTGGGTGGGGGTCACCTGCTCCAAGCCAGCATAAACACCAATCCCAACCGGGTCCATGGACCAGTGACAACATGCCACGGTGGTAATGTCCCTGGGGATGCTGCAGCAGGGTGGGGTCCCCACTAGTGACAGATTGTATTGTGCCCCTGCAGTTACACCCCAGGAAAGGCTCACAAGCTCCATCCTCCATCGCAGTGACCACCACAGCCTGGGGACAGCTCCACATCCGCGGGTGGCCCCCACCACGACTGACACGCCGGTGTGGGGATAACGCGGTATTGCTGCTGTTCTGAGTCCCCATCCGGGTAGCCCACCTTGTACCCACGGGCCCCGACGGCCGTGCTGCCGGAAGGCAGTGCCGTGTCCGGCCTCACTCGAGCCTCCTGCTGAGCCGGGGGGCCCGGGGAGCCCCGAAGGACACCGCGGGTCCACCCGGGGCAGCTCCCTCAGCATCCCCGCTCCCACCCTCCGGGCGCGGCGGCGGCTCAGCCCCGAGCGGGAGGGAACGCGGGGGGGAAGACAGAGCGGGGAGTGAAGGGGGACGCGGCCCCGCGGGACTGGGGTGCCGAGTGGCGTCGGTAGTGGGGTCTATAGTAGCGCCCGGCCGGCCTGTGAGGCTGAAGATGCCCCGCTCGTGTTCGTCGCGAACTGGGCGGCTGCGCTCGGAGCAACGGGTGGGAAACGGGCGGCTCAGGGGTCGCTCAGGGTCTGAACGAGCCCGACAACAATTCATCCCCACAACGCTGGGTGAGCCCATCCATAACCCCCGCAGCCCGCGGCTCCCCGTAGACCAGGGCGCCTGTGCCTCCCACCCCGCCGGTGCCCCCCACCCCGCCAGGCTGTGCCCAGGTTGGAGGGGCCCATCGCATCTCAGCCTGCCCGCGGGGTTCAGCATCCTCCTCCTTCCACGAAGTCCTTGTGCAAAATGAGGACTCCCACGTCCCCGGGGCCATCCCGCTCCCCCGCCAGAGAGGAGAGAGGCCCGAGGGCTGCTCGCCAACCCCGCGGGGGTCCGCTCCTGCCCCGGCAGCAACAGCTGCCGGCCCCGCTCCTGCCCCGGCCCCGCCTGGCCCCTCGCCGGGAGCCGCTGTCGCCGCCGGGAACTCCTCCCCAGAAGTTACCCCGAAGTTGCGCACCCGCACCGGGCACGGAGGGGAGAGGGGGGCCCCACGGCGGCACCGCACGCGTCCGGCAGACACCCCAGACCCCCCGTCATCCCCGGGGCTCAGCGGCGGCTCCGCACCCACCTGGATGTACGCCATGGCTCCGCGGGCGCGCCCGGCGCCTCCCGCCGCGCGGCTCCACCCGCGCCCGCCGCGCAGCAGCCGCAGCGGCACCGGCACCGCCCCGGGCGGGGCACCGGGGCGGCCCCGCGGGCAGCACCGGCCCCGCGCCCGCGCAGCCACCGCCGGCCCGGGCGGACCCGCCGCCCCCGCGGGGCCGGGCGGAGGGAGCGGGGCTGGAGCTCCGAGCAGCTCCCGCCCGGCCCGGCCCGGCCCTGCCCGCGGAGCATCCGCGGGGCCGCAACAGGTCCGCCGCAGCGCGGGCGAACACTGACCTCCAGAGGGCCCGGCGCGGAAATTCAGGGATGCGAGCCCCTCCTGGCCGCCGGGACACGGCGCCGGGGGAAGCGGGGCACGGGCGGGCGGGTGCGAGCGGCGGCCGTGGCGGATAAAGTGGATTTACAGCAGCGTTTTGCCACGGAGAGTTCGCTGTGTGAGGGGATGCCACGGACACACCTGAGGTTCAACACGGATGCGATGGTTTCATGAGGTTGAATGAACAAAACGTACACACTCACGCCTTTCCAGGCAGAGATGAGGTGGCTGGAGCAAGGAGGGAGCTTGTAACTCCCAGACCTCAATGAACATCGTGTCCCTGCGCTGATGTGCTGGGTCCAGCCAGAGGCAGAGTGGGAGGAAACGTGGTCTAGCGACGGGCAAATCCCACCGCGTGAGTGGTTTGACCTGGAGAGCTCAAGTTGCAAAGCGCTCTTTTGAGGTCAAACTCTTGAAAGCACAGCAAAGTTGGGGATTTGGGGCTGTTCTCTTGAGCACCACCTTGGTGCCAAACAAATTGGAGGTTTCCCGGCATCCTGGTGTAAATAAAGTTTTCTGCCCTCGGTTTTGGAGGGCACTCTCAGGCTACACTTCTGGCAGCAGTTTACAGCTCAGCCCAGCTGGATGATCGGCAGTTGCTACAGGGCACCTCCCTGAGTCACAACAGCCCTGACTCACCACATTTCAGCTTACTGTGGTGAATGGTAAAAGCATCTCCTGCTCTGGAGGATACTCCAGCTTCAGATGTTGGCCAGACTAAGACCACTGGTGACTGCTGCTCCTTGTGGTAAGGAGGGAGCATCTGGGGCAGGATGTCTTTGGAAAGCTCTTGCATTACTGATCTCATTTAGTTGCCCATTTAAGTTCTCATTGAATTCAATGAAAACTCCTGTTGACTTCCGTGGGAGGGGTCATACTCTGAATCAAAAAAACCTAAATGTTCTTTTTCCCCAGGGAGAGCAGCTACTGCTTTAGAAGAATAATTACCACAGTGAAGATAAGCAAGGAAAAAAGCCTGTAGTGCTTACATGTTTCAGGCAGTTTTGAGCATATGATTAAACTGTGGTACAAGTTGTTTGTCAATTTTTGCTCTGCAGTTCTTTTTAATTTCACTTCTTTCCAAGTGCCAGTGTTTAAAATGTCAGCCTTTACTTTGAATATTGTTGCTCTTTTCACCACCGCCTTGATGCAGCTTGCAATCACCGAACACACAGATTTTCTTTTTTTTTTTTTCTCCTGTTGCAACATAATGGAGAGAGGCATAAGCTTTTCAGACAGATTTTTTGACTCCTTAAAGGCAGATTGCTGTGAGTCACAAAACTGTGGCATGCACTACACCAACATTATGTGCATGTTTTTACTTACCCCTTTAAAAATGTATGGGGCAGAGAAAGACCAAATGCTGCATCACTTGCCACTGACTTTTTTGGTTGACACAAAAAAGAAGAGCAAAAGAAGTTTTATGTGGAGAGGGTGCCAATACTATTGATTTGTGTGTGAAAAAAATGCCCTTCCCCCCCACCATGCTCTAATAGCAGGTTGTAGCACAAATAAGATAGATGTGCTTCCCTTGCACAATCATACATATACATGCCTTTAAGTGCCTTTCACACTGTCACATGGAGGCTTTTAGATTACATTCTCCCAGCACACACATTCACTAAGCAAACACAGCTCTAACCCAGGGAATATGATGGATTCGAAACAGTAGACAGGTGGTTATTGTAAAATCTAATTTCAAATCTGCATATGGCTGATGCTCTGATTAAGCTCTGCTTCTTCAGCACTCAGAATAAACAGACCCATTTGACATGATGACAACATAACCTTTGGATGTCCTTTGCTGTGCACGCTCTGTGTCTGATAAGACACATTCCATACTTCCCACATGTAATGGCTGTGATGCAGATGGTGAGGCTTGCAAATGCAGAATTTCTAAGCAGAAAAAAGGAAATGAATACTGCTTTTGCACAATATGATTTTGTGATAGATTTCTAGCCTTCCTGGTATTAATACACACTGGGAATAACATCACCTACATCCAAAGCATGCACTCAAATCATTACAACCAGCCCAGCAAGTAGCAAAATGTACTTCCAGCAGAGCAAATTGGTTCAGCAGCTTCTCAGCCAAACCAGAGCCAGAGCTGTTGGTATTCAAAATGCCATGCCATGGCCAAACCTAGCCAAAGACTTCCATCCTCTTCATGCCTTAATTTTAAGGGAGAGGAGCAGCACTCTGAAAAAGTAGAGAAAGAAAGGAAAGGAAGGCAATCTGATGGCTATTTCAAAGGATTTTCATTTGAATCCTCCTAAAGGACAGTGCTACCTGCTGCAAGAGGGAAGCAAAGAGAAAAGTGGCTATGCAAGGTAAGATGAGATGTCTTCCTCTGCTGTTCATCTGCCAAATCCTTACTATCATCACTTGAAGTTGCTGGAATAACCAGCCACCACTCTGCCTAAAAATAAGCTCCTTATCTCCAGATGTTTTTATAAATGGCAAGTCCCCGTAGCTGGTGCTTCCCCACTGCTGTTGGCAACCTGTAAAAGTCCAGCTTCTCACTGTTACAGAATTGGCTTCATTTCCCCACAGCATCATCCCTCCAATAAAGGCATCTTCAATTCACTCTTCCAGAGCCATCTCTAGCAATGTGTTTGTCTCCTTGCAGGTGTCATGGAAATGCAGTTTCTTATCCTCAGTGGTTTCTCAGGCCTTTTTCTGCTTTGGTCTTGTACCCTGAAGGGGCAATTCCTTAAAGTTTTATTCAAGAATTTCTAGGAAAATAGGAGCTGTTCCCTACAATTTGCACCCAGGAGAGAGGAAGGGCTGGTGGGCACTGCATGGAAACCCCCAGCAACAGAGTGGTACACAAGGGAGAGAACTGGGGAAATACCCCTCTTTGGGAGTGCAGGCCAGGCTCTGAGAAAATCTATCCCAGCTGTAGAAATAGGAAAGCAGCAAACTGCTCACCTGCCTTTACCCCCAGCTGCACCCCAGCAGAGCCCTGACACACCGTGTAGGGTGAGGGATGGTTTGCTCTGGGGCAGGACAGCTCTGCCTCGCTGGCCCCACACCTCACAGTCTTCCAGGAGCAAGGATTAGCTTTGACTTTGCCACAGGGGCTTGTATTTATTCTATCTCTAGGAGTGACTCAGTGTCAGGGGCCGTGTCAGAAAATGCCTGAAGTGACCTGAGCTGAGCTCTGCTTCCTGCTGATAACACAGGTGCAAGCTCAGCCCCACCGGCTGCCTCCCAAGCTCATGTGCTGGTCCCTTCAATCCTTTCTCCCAAATTCCCACCTGACATCATGCCCAGACAGCTTTGTTGAGAGTAGGAAAAGGTCCTTTTAGATCATTCCTGGTGTACTCCAGGGATCAGCAAGAAGCCTGGGCTCCAGTCCCTCTGTCCCAGGCTCTGGTCTCTTGAGGCATGAGAGGGTCAAAGCAACAGATCTTGTGCCAGTGATGTTGCAGTTTCCAGCAGGAACTGGGCTGACATCAGTGTGACAAACACAGATTCCAGCTCCTGACAAAAGGGGAAGGTTTTACAACCCATTCCCATGACTCATCCAGCCTTTGGTCTCAACTGCCTCTAAATCAGCCCATCGACACAGTGGACACCTGTGAATCTGCGTGATTTGAAGTCAAGATACCATTTCCAGGCTTCTGCATTTCCAGGAGTCAAATGTTCTTTATATTCCATTGCATTCCCCTACTTTTTTTCTGCACATAAGCTCTTACCCCTTTCTGGTCTGGCATTACCTACCCCAGGATCTCCCTCTTGTCACATCTCCAGGACCCAACTCACATCTGTAGCCAGGATGAACCGGATGGTGCTGTGCCCTGGAAAGCTCTCCTGTGCTTCACTTCAGAAACAGCCTCTGCTGATGCTGCATCTTGCAGCACATCAGGGTTATTAACTGGCCACCTGGCAGCTCCCTAATTGGCAGTATCAGTAAAAGCACATTTTTCTCCTTTCTTAAATCTCCAAACAAAGGGGATAAATTTGATCTAAAATCCTCAGATCCTCATCGCCTCGTATAATTTGTAATGGCCTTGCTTATGCCATAAAAATTACAGCTACTTTCTTGCACTCACACACTTTCTGGTTTGCCTTTAACATGCACTCTGGCAGGGAACTGAATGACACAGCATAATCTGCTAAAGCTATTTCTATAGTAAACAGAGATAAAAACCACAGCCAAAGGGCACGCAGCCTCCGGGGAGGCAAGCACCGCGTATAATTGTCTCCAGCACTCGAATCCAAGCTCCTGCTCGAAGGAAACCTGTCCCCAGGGGGAGCCGTCACCGCCCGGTGAAGTCGTGCCCGTTCCATCACTGAGCACGTCCGTGCACCGGTCCGGCACGACAGAGCCCTCGGTGGTCTTCAGGCGGTGTCACTCGTGTGAGCCGAGTGTCACCAGCTGACCGTGTTGAAGGGAAATGGTGTCTGCTAGGTCACAAGCGTAAATACGAATTTGAGGTCGTGTTCAACGACCTAATTTTTGCAGTAAAGACGGGACCTCTGTGACCTGTGAACTCACTCGCTCGCAGGGTCCCCCCGGCTCGGTGCAGCTTCAGCAGCGGGAGAGAAGCGCCTCGAAGGCACGGAGCCACTGAGACTCTTCTGCTTTGGAACTCACTCCCTGCATTGAGGCCAAAAAAGCTTGGATACGGTAGGCTTTGGGTCATGCTAAAAAGGCTAGAGTATTTTCAGACTTCCGAGGAGAGAATGTTGTATTTATAGGGAAGTTTAGTTTTTCAGTTGCTTTTGTAATTCATTTTGTTTATGACTGGTTTATTCAAGCTGTAGGGATGAGGAGTTAGTTGCTAGATTTCTTTTCCAGGCTCACATCTCTAACTGTTTGCAGGCATAGGACAGAGCTATTTTTGTAATATAAGTCATTACAGAGAGAATATCTCACAGTCCCCACTGAAGCAAATTCCTAAGGAAGCAAGCTCTATTTTTAAAGTAAATTTCTACTTCATATTTGTTTTACTGAGAAACGAGCCACCATCAGCCTGTCTGAGGCTGAGCAGTATCCCCATGTCCCAGGAAGACAAATTCAACAGAATGAGAATCACTCCTACCCAGAGGAGCTGGGGGGAGCTGCAGAAGTGGCTTCCCAAGCACCAGGGAATTGGGTGTGATCCTGCTGAAGGGGTTGAGCAAATGAGGGACAGAACCCCAGCCCGCAAAGTGACACAACTTTGGAGATAAAGATACTCAAGACACTTCCAGCGCCCACCTTAGAAAGTAGGACAATATTTTCTAGGAAGGCCAGAGTGTGAGATTTTATAGAATAGGGCAAACTCAGTCTCAACATCATCTCTCTGAGACTCAGGGATAGAACTGTAAGTTAAATGCTGAGAGCTTTGGTTGTGTTACAGACTCATGGATGATTTATTTTAGAAGAACAGTCTCACCCCCTGGAAGTTATCCGAATAACTGTGCTATGACTCTTCCCATTTGATTCATACTAATTTAATAATTCCTATTCATAGGAGCATTAAAAACCATATCAAACCTAGAAAGTGGACAGGAAGGAATTGGCATTTACAGGTTTCTCCTTTCCAGCAGTGGCTTAAAGATGTAAGTTAACACAGAAACAGATGTGGTCAGGCACACTTTCTTCAACTGAATCACCAAGGCATTATAACAGCCCTGGGCCATGCAGCTGTAAAATGTAGCAAAAGTTATCCAAACCCACTTAAATATGGCTGTAAGAGAAAAGCTTTTTTTTTTTTAGGCTATGAAACAAGTTACCAAAACAGAAGAATAGAGATTGTTTAAAGCTGTTGGAAAAAAACAATATCAACAGCAATGAAACCCACTTTCAAGCTGTGAAGGAGCAGCTACAGGAATGAGTTCAGAATTATTCAGGCTGCAAATACCAAATCATCATTTGCAAAAACATGCCCAAGTCAGCTTCAGAATTCAACAGGTTCAGAAGGGCAGGACTATTTTTATG
This sequence comes from Myiozetetes cayanensis, assembly GCF_022539395.1. Lineage (NCBI taxonomy): Eukaryota > Metazoa > Chordata > Aves > Passeriformes > Tyrannidae > Myiozetetes > Myiozetetes cayanensis. Next base: position 8,015,280 of record NW_026087412.1, on the reverse strand, counting down.
ACAAAAGGTTCTGTTTCCAATCATTCCCTCACAGCAGCAGAGACCCTTACGTCTGCTTTTCCCATTTTGCACATCTCATTAAGCAGATGTGCAAAATACTGTTTCATGGCAGTAGAACTAAACTTGGTGGGTTAAAGGGGCAGTTTGCATTCTAAAGCACTGCAGTGCTGTAACTGAGAAATAAATGTAATTCCTGAATATTTCTGCCTTGAAGGGACCTCGGTTTCACCTGTTTCTCTTGTTCCATTCTTTTCCCTCCTCCCCATTCCTGTGCATTTACCCTGCAGCACTTTCAGTAGGACACAGCTCTGCTGAAGAGTGAGGCTGCAATCCAGCCTAAATGCAACCAGTATAAATGAACTGACTCCTTTCTGAATTAAAATTTCCTTCTCACAAGGAATCTCTCTGGACAGTAATGGAAACTAAAATCACTACACACAGCAACACACACCGTGCTCTCTGACACTCAGAGCTGAACTTTGAAGGCAAACCTGTCTTCATCACAGACTGAGCGAACCTCACATACAGAAATCTGCTAAAATCCAGGTGATAACATTACTCCTTGCTGCTGGGCATTCCCCTGGGTGTCTGACTGAAAACACTGTCCTTACAGATCAGATGGTAACACGTTAGATCTTGGGGCTGATCCCTATATGGTCCTGTGCAAGGCTAAGAGCTGGGCACGATGATCCTTGTGGGGCCCTTCCAACTCAGCATATTCTGCAATTCTGTGATTACACAGGTAGCAGCACATTATGTTCCTCCCCCATAATGTGCCCAGTAACTTGCAGCTGATTGAGTGATGCTGTCAGGGAATGAGATGCTGTCCCTGTTCCTGAGCAATGTCCTGGTGTGTGTCCAGCCCCATCTACGACCTCATCCCGCTGTGCCAATAGCTCAGTCTGCATCACCTGCCATCAGGGGTGACAAACTGCATTCCCACTGGCCTCAGAAAAGCAGTTTATGTGAGTCAAATACTGCATTAGCCCTTTCCCAAGGGAGGAAGCTTACTTGCCCTCCTCCCTGCAGCATCCCTTTAACAGCGTTGAACTGGGGACCTCGTTAGCAACACAAGTAAGTTTCCAAGCAGAAAAGGGAAAAAAGTAAATCTGATCTCATCCTGGCTTCCTCCCCCCACTGGAAGAAATGGAGCAGCAGTGGCCAGCATGTGATCACCATCCTGTCCCCATTCTGCAGGGATGCCATTAAAAGGTTATGAAAATACTGTGAGGGAGGGAGAAGGGAGATATCTGTCTGCTCCCTTTGCTGCAAGGGCCTGCTCCCTCTGCAAGCCTGGAACCATCACAGGGAGGGGAAATTTGCTGAAAACAAACCCTAGGTGCTCTCGAGGGGCAAAGATGTGCCAGAACAGCCTATGCCGGTATGTGCAGGGTCCTGTGTTCAATCAGAGAAGCACATTATTCACCCAAAATTAACCTTCTGCTCTGCAACTCAAAAAATTTTGGGGCAGGTGTGTTTGCTGACCACTGAGAGTGAGCAGTTTTATACAAATAAAATACCTGTGCACTTCAGATACAGCTACACCAATGGCAGTCAGGCAAATAGATACTCAAACTATTGCCCCACCAGAGCCCTTTGATATGAAAGTCTCATTATGAGGGGTTTTATCAGCCAGAGATAAAGTTCACCACTGAAATGATCCTTCTTCGGGGTCCCTCCAGCTGCCAGAGACAGGTGAACGGCACTTTCACCAGCTGACACTTCAGAAAGCAGGAGGCAGCACTCACACCACACCTTCTTCCACAAGAGATACAAGCTCTGAAAGCTTTGGCTGAAGAATTTCATGCAAATCCCCTGGTTATCCCTCAGACAAGCTGTCACATTTTCCATGGAGGGCTGACTCTTCTGATGACCATCCAGGTAGTTACCATCTCCCCCAAGGGGATGCACCTGCCCCTCCTTACAGCCTGGCTGCTGCCTTCCCTACTTACCCCTTTCTCCCACCACCTCCTCTCCTGTTTATCTATGTGGATGTTTCTGTTGTCACTCTAAGTCAGATACTAATCTCAGCCAAAGCATCTCATTATAATTAGCTCTTAATTGCCACTTAACACAGGGATTGCTTTGGAAGACCATAACAATTCTTCCTTGAGGAATTATTTGAGTGTTAAAAGCTCATTATGTGCCCCTATACACGTTTTGGATAATGAGAATTGTTTCAAGAGGCAAATTTAAAACACCACTGTGCACACAGGCTCTGCACACAAGATTTATAGGGTTTCTTGGAGCACTAGTAGCATTTTCATGTAACAAACCACAGAAGTCAGTGTGCTTTGCTACCAGCCTCCCTCCCTCACACACCCACCATGTCTTTATACTGAAAGCAGGAACATTTTAAGAAGCACCTGTAAAATGTGATGGGTAAATGTCACAGTAAAGTTGCATTGCTACTGCTCTGTTGGAATTGGTGTCCTCAGCCAGGTGCAAGCTATCATAAAGACTCTCCACTTCAAGGCAGACAGCCCTCAAGGAGCCAGGAGATAAGCACATTGTTAGAAGAAACTCATCCTTAGGCATACACAAAGCTTTGGCCAAGACTTGCTTTGTTCCTGAACAGGTCAGACTCCTGAGAGATTTGAAAATGGACAATTTGTCAAATTCTTAACAAGATGTCCAGTGTTCTCACAGCAGAAGCTACAAGTGAGTGCCAGTCTGCTCTATTTAGTCCTCTACCTATCAGGGCAGCAGTGAGGAGAAAGAGAAGCCTGGTTCTTTTCAGGTATTGCCCCCTACACACTGTGTTGTTGTTGTTTGTTTGGGGTTTTGTGTTTGGTTTTGGGTTTTTGGTGTTGTTATTGGTTTGTGTGTGTGTGTGTGTGTGTGTGTTTTTTGTATGTTTTGTTTTGGTTTTGGTTTTTGGTTTTGTTTTTTTTTACTGTTCAGGAGATGTTATTCGTTTTGGTATGGTCTGAATGGCTGCTGAGCTCCAGTAGCTTCTGGGAAAACATACAGGCTCTGTACGGAAATATTTTTTGGGAGAAGTTCCCATGATTCACAATCCTCACGACTAGCAAGTTTCTCCTTTTTGAAACACACTCAAACAAGACTCCAAGGGCACACAACAAAAAGAGGTGTCAGAAGGCACAGTCACACCCTCCATACAACCACCTCTTCGGCAGCAGCCCCTCTGCCAGCAAACGGACCTGGAGCTGAGAACTGCTTGGAATTCATGGAGTTCCAGGAAGCTCTGAAAAACCCTCCCTGCAGAAGCCAAGCCTGCACAACCGATTCGAGTGAAGTGAAAGTCTGTAAGTGCCTGTTGATCTGATGGTTTTTATGCCTAAACGTGGTCCTAGGAGGAGAACTTCCAAGAAGCAGTAGGAATATATTCCTAAATGCATTGCACAGCGCAGAGAAGTCTTTTGCAACAGAAACAGAGGAATGACTCATTTCCTCTGTAGCGGCTGCTCCAGCGTTTCACTTGCACAGGCAGTGGAGCAGCTCCCTGTGCCATGCCAGGAGGAACGGAGAAACTCAAGAGCAGTTTCCAGCACATGTAAACCGAACTGAATTTCACAAGGACTTGTCTTTAAAACCAGTGATCCCCCATTGTCCTCTGTCAGAGCACAGGAGACAGATTCACAAACTGTGAATTCAACACTCCCTCCCTTGATGGGAGTTTAGTATTTCAGCATTTTAATTTTGCACAGGATTAAACCTTGAAATTTCGAGTGAGCCTCTCCGTTACCCTCCTCTGAAGCAGGACTAGTAAGCACAGGGATTTGTCAGTGAATTCATCTCCAGGTTTCTCTTCTCCCCTACTTGAAACTGGAAAGGAGTGGACTGAAATCACAGGGGAGAAGTGGGCTATCAGTTGGACTTTGCTGCAGCTCTTCCTCTATTTCTACAGCTATTGGGTTTCTGTCAGCATAGTGAGACTTTTCACAGCAACCCTTTCACTTTCTCCACTATGAATCTGCCATAAGGGTAATTTTTCCTCTTTAATTTGATAGCTAGTAACCTTCACAGCATAATCTCCATCAAGCCTATCTCCTAGATACCTTACATCTCCCTTTCTTTCCCCTGCCCAGATTATTGTATTGACTCTGCGGAAGAGATAAAAGCCAATAGAGGATCATGAGGATCATTAAAACACTAAAAAACTCTTATTACATCCAGCCCAGAGAGCCGAGTATTCTTTATGCAGCTTTGGTCTCAGGGTTGTTGTTTTTTTTTGGGGGGGGGGGAAGTGGGGGAAACTCCTAGGGGTCTCAAGACAAGCAGCCTGTAACTGGAGTAGACAGAAATTTTCCAAGTCTCTGAATCAGCACTGCTGTCCTTTAAAAGGAAAAAAACAAGGCTTCCTCAACACAGAGACTGGTATATGGTGACATTTGATGCACATGTTTGTAACAACCTTTAAGCATTTTGCATAAAAATTGTTAGTCGAATCCACAGGCTGTTTACAGCCACAGAACACACAGTACCTATAGCTCTCTTGCTGATGAGTATTACAGTGCTTTGTTTCTCTTACAAAGCAGTTGCCAACATGCCAAGTCTTGGTTACCTATTTAAAATGGAGCACTGCAGGCACACGAGCAGAGGTAGTCTCTTAACTAGGCATCCCAAATATTTAAGAAACCCAGGCAGATCTATCCATGGTCAGCCCTCCATATCCTGCTTGTTTTAGAGTTGGGAGCTACTCCAACCCCTCTAGTAAGCACAGCACTGCTCCAAAGCATCAGCAAGTACTGAAGGCAAATCCTTGTGTTCTAAGGGGTGTTGGTCCTCGCCCTTACAATGACCACCAGCTCCCTAGTGCTGTTGGCCCAACAAAAGTGGGGCTGGCTGCTCTTCTGCTGGCAACTCAAATGTGTGTCACCTACCTCAGGAAAGACTCACCAGGCACACATTTAAAGAGGTGACACAGGAAACAAACCAGCTTGGAACAGCAAATTTCTCATGTCTGAACTCTTTTGGAGCCTTATGGAAATGGGATGCACGAGTCCCTTCCCTTCCAGGCAGCTTTAACTTGCTTTAGTGGTATTTAATCAGCAATTCACTACTGACCTTGGCTGCATTACAAGGGATGTATTTGCACAGGGATGGAAAGGTTTTAAACAATTTATCCAAAGAGCTGGATGCAAACAGGCTTTTCTTTAAACATCAAGCATGCAAGTCCTTAGGCCAGTTAATTTTTTGTTAACAGGTTTATCATGAAAGGAAAGGCCTGTGTTTCCTTTAATGATTTTCTGCTGAATAGAAACTCAGGCTTCAGAGAAATACTTCACAGCAAGGAATGAATGGAGACCAGAGGATGGTTATTGCTTTTAAAAGGAAGCCATTAATAAGAGACAGTGTTATGAGAGGTAAGGTTCTAAATACATTTCCACCGCACTGACTTGGGTGTCTGAGTGTTGACACTAAAGGAATGACATTTTTCCAGTCTCTGCCAGCGAAAAGTGCTGGGCTGCCTCAGCACTGTGCCAGCAACTACTGCCCCTCTCACAGAAGCTACTCCCTGCAAGGCAAAAGCAGGTACACAAAGATCTGGAGATCGTTATTTTCAGCCTGCTTTGATTCAATGATTAAAAAGCTCAGGGCCTTGCTGTTATTTCATTCTTTAATAGGGAACATCAGCACAAGCTCCAAGAGTATAGTTCTAGCATCTTACCAAAGACTAATAAAGGACAGGTAACTTGCTGGCCCATCCCCAAAACTCCTGCTGGCTCCAGAAGGACTTTTTCCATATTTAATAAAGTGCGACCTACACAGTTTGGAACAGAGACGGGTCTGTACATGCCACGCTGAAGAGATCACACAGATACTGTGAAACCAAGTCCTAGCTTTTCATTAAGCAACAGAAAAAGCAGATTTGCAGCAACCTAAAACTGGAACCAGGGAAACAAGGACTGAATCCTCCTTAACCTCCGAGCAGGACAACCACAAACCCCAACGTGCTCCATTTCAAGTCAGCAACACCACAGAGGTGCCAGCCGTGCTCTCCTCTCTCTTCTGGCTCTCCTCCCACGTCCCTCTGCACAACTCCCAAGGTGTGGACTTCCTGCTTTCCCATGGTTTTGCCACTTTAGTATTCTCCTCCCAAAGAGCACAGAGACCTGCCAATCACAGTTCTGTGGCCACAGAACTTTTCTTTGACTGAAAAAAAGATAACAAGGAATTTAAATCTTGAGGCATAAGTGCTTTAACACAGCTGTTTATTACTACAGTGAAATATTCAAACAAAACCACCAACTTTTTATGGAAACAATAAAAGTGCAAATGTATTTTGGTATTAAATAGGAAATGAATTTATAAACGTTTCATTAAAATGGGCTGACACTTTGAGCCTATAAACATTTTAAAACAAACCAAAACAATAGCAGCTGAACACTTCAGTTTAATCTTTGGTCTTATGATTAACCAGCAAAAAAATTATTGTACCAAAAATGTCCATTACAAACAGACACTTAAAATTTACATTACTCTGCAGAGATTCAAAATCAAGAGGAATGTTTGCAAGATATTTGGTCAGATAAAATACAACAATGCCTTTGAGAAATACACAGCATTTTTCAATACAAAATGAAATCACATATATGAATTTTGGTACTGAAAATAAACTTATTCTCTTTCAGGTGTGACTCCTCTTCCCAATTAATGTTCAATAGAAACAACTTCATTTGCACAGTCTTTGCAAAATTAGGTTGCAGATAAGAGAACCAAGAACTTACCCATTAGGGGTAAATTAACATGCTCTTTCCTCTGTGTCTGTGTTTCAGTTTACACACACAGAGGGAACCACACCAAACCTGTGGTACATTATAACAGCTACAACCTTAACAAGCAGGTACTCATAACCTCGTTCTGTGTGCAGTATCCATGGGCTGGGAGGGGAGGAAGAAGGCAAAAGGCCCACAGGATTACTCATATGGGTCAAGTTCTCTTTACACCTCCTTGCAGATAAGGCCCTCTGACTGCTCCAGCACGCTGCAGGTACCAGTGCTGTCCACCTGCTTTGGAGTAAGATGAACACTGTAACAGAACCCAACTTTTATCAGCTCCTTTTGTCAATCGTATTCAGGAATGCATGCTTTAGAGCAGACAAGAAAAATACATTTAATATCTCAATTGTACAACTGAGACGCAAGTTAATCCAATCCAAGAGATTTTCTCAGACCTCTCACCACCTGCACAAGCATTGCCTTATGGCAGGATGCCCTCCCTCTTCAAGAAAGCTCACCCAAGCCTAAGGTGAAAGCAAACACATGAAGTTTTCTCCCATCACCACCCATCACAAACTCAAAAATGCCTTGCTGAGCATAAACTCACACTGAAGATCTGCCTGCATGGCTAAAAACAGAGGGTTTGCCTCACTTTTCATCCTGATTCAACTGCTTTGGAAATATTGTCAAAGCAAAACCCACCTAAATCTCTTTTCCCTGCACTCCAAATCTGATTGTTTTCAGTAGCTCTCTTCCAATTTTACCCTGTGTTCTTTGGCTTGTTTGCAGCATGTCTTCACTGAGAGTTTGCCATCATTCTCACCCCTCAGCCCAACTTTCATTTTCTAAACCATTTACATTCTCCACCATCTCTGTCATGCATTTTCCAATGCCAATCTCTTTTCCTGGCCTTACTACATATTAATGAGAAAATCCTTCCCAAATCTATTTCAGATTTTCCTGTATTGTGGCAATACTGAACATATGTACATCTACCTTTTCAGAGAGAGACAGGGATGCAGTGATGTAAACTGACAGACAGCTGACTGAAGTGGTCATGATGCCAGAATTAACAGCTAAAGGGTTTTTATGTCATGAGTTCAGGCAGCCACAATACCCTGGGCTGGCTGTCTGGTTCTTCTTCGGGCAAAAGATTCAATGGCTTCGATTGCAGAACCGCATCTTATTTTAAATACCAAGGAACACAAGTCTGGAAAAATAGAACATATCATGGTCTGCTACCAAAAAAATCCCGGAAATACCAAGGTAGCTGACTTAGTCTTAAATACCATGTGCAAAGAACATTTGATCAATACTACCTATAAATACACTATTTGTATTTGTAGAAGGAAGCACAGTGCTTCGAATACAAAAATAACCCAGCTTGCGGGTGTGACCTAAGGCTATAATTACCTGAAAACAAGACTGCAAGAGCAGTTAAAAAAATAGACAGAAGTAGGCAAACATATGCCTAGGGAGTGTTTCCACTTAGAAAAATAGATTTTTATAAAGCTTCATAGATTTTGAAAATGTTTGTTTTGTGCTCTGATGCACAGAGCTGTGAATAAGCCACACTGGTACATCGAGGAGAGGAGGAGCAGATTAGTAATTTCAAGTTATCCTAAAGCTTCCCAGAAGTTACACTTGGTCCTTCATAATTCATTTCAGAGTGCTCACCTAGGACACAGTAATAAGTAGTAAGGCACACACTCCTAGACACCAGCAATTCAGCAACACATTTTGGCCCTTAACACATCAAATACTTGAGCAGGTGACCAAATAAAGCAAGGATTTGAAATTCTGACTTTGCTGACACCCTGGCACGTCAGGTTCCCGTACAGCAGGTACCTGCACTGCGAGCTAAGGACACTTGCAAAGCTGGATGCATTACAACTCAACAGGTTATTCCAGAACTGGGACATAACAAGGCAAGAAGTGGAAATATCTGCCTGATGTTTATACTTAAAGGACACCAGAATCGGTGGTCTAAAACTGCCACTGTACCAAAAAGTAGTGCTAAATAATTTTTAAGTACCCTGAAATATTTTGTTTCCTCCTCCCCATAATAAAATAATGATTTGCTATGACACAGCACTAAAAAATCCCGTCAGGTTATTTGGTTCAAACACTGACACAATCAGACAACTGGTTAGGCAGTCATCCTAAAATCCCACCAAACTCCTACCAGGGAGCAGGAGGGTGCAGCAGGTCAGCTTTGGCACTGAGATTTGGACTGCTTTAAGATTTGTTACAAAAAATAATACAGAATTTGTTAGTTTTGTTGTTGGTCCTTGAGGTAAAGCAAATTCTAAGAAAATAATACTTGAATACAGGAACAAATAATAAAACTCAACCAGAACCCACAAATGAACCTCAGAGTATTTCTTTAAGAGGTTTTCCTTAGGATGATCCAAACACCACTCCTTTAACAAAATACTAATGCCTCCTCCATAGCAATATTTAGTGCAGCCAATTACCCTAAAAATAAGGCCTTTGTGAAAATAAAGTGCTAATTGTTTCATTTTATCTCTATTTTAATCCTTTGTTACAACCCTCACTGGAACACAGCAATGTGCAACTAGGTTCTTCATACTGTTATCAGAGAGGCTTCACGTCGTCCCTCAATTTCATCTCAACATGTTATATTTCTGTTCAGCACAATGCGCTCTATTACACAGGAAATTTAAAGCATGGCATTGAGCATTTCAAGCTGTGATCCACATCCATGCTCTAGTGCTCACTGCATTTTAAGAGCATCTTGGTATGTTGAAAGGGAGTTGTTTACAGGATTTTTAATTCCCAAATGGATTTTCTGTCATAAAAGGCAAGTCTCAAAAAAAAAAAAAGGTCAATTCTGCCACTAAGACAAAAGTTAATGTGGCTTTCTAAAAATGTCAGTTCAAACCTGTTAGTTTGCAAACAAGTCAACTGAACGCAAGACTTCTCCACTAAGGCACTTCCCCAGCAATTTCACAATTTTCCCATGTACAACCAATGAGACTCAACAACAAGAATCACAATTTCAGTCTTGGTCTCCAGATTCCAAGTTTTCTCAGGTCAGGGACAAAACCACAGAACCACATTTAATCAGGTCCCACCTTCCTCAGGCTCGTGAAGGACCATTGGGCTGGGATTGTGCATCGCCCTGGAAGGGTCCACGGGGTGACACTGGCTCACTCTGCCAGCGGCTCCTGCTTGGCCTCAGCCATGTGCCCACACGGGGTGGGCACTGGCCGCAAGTACCGGGGACTGCTGTACATCCTGATGATGTGCGGGGCCTGGATCCAGGTGCTGATCAGCTGGAAGGCCACGAGGTCCAGCGTGGGCCCGTCGAAGGCAGCCAGCAAGTTCACAGGGGCGGCTTCCTTGAGGAATCGGGGCAGTGCCACAGCCTCGGGGATGCTGGTGTTGCCCAGGAAGAAATCCATCAGCACCTGCTTGCGCAGGCAGTCCCTGAGGTACAGCACCAGGTCCTCCAGCCGCTCCACCAGGAACCGCTCATCCCAGGCCTCCAAGGGCCCCCGCAGCAGCACAGAGAAGAGGGCCGTCTTCAGGATGTAGGAGGAGAGCACCCGGCCCCACTGGGAGCAGAAGGGCTCCTCCAGGCTCTGCCCGCGGAGGTCCCGCAGGCCCTTGAGGATCTGCAGGCACTTGAGGTGGCAGGAGGAGGCCGGGGCCTGTTCCTTCAGCCAGCCCAGCAGCCGCTGCTCCTGCCGCGAAGCATTGAGGCCCCAGAGAGCATCGGGGGCCGGGGGACCCGGGGAGTTCTGGGGCGGCAGGGCTGTGAGGTAGAGCGCGTCGCCGAGGGGGATGGCCGGGATGAGGCGCACGGCCATGGAGATGTGGCAGCAGACGTAGTCGGAGCAGGGCAGGATGTGCAGCGTGGGTGGGTGCCCGGGGCAGGCCGAGAGGCTGATGCGGCAGCGCTCCTGCAGCCGGTACCGCACGGCGCCCAGGCAGCGCTGCAGATGGCCCTGGAACCAGCGCAGCACCAGCCCCGAGGAGAGGTGGCTGCGGCCCTGCAGCTCCACGCAGAAGCCCTCGGCGAAGGGCCGGCAGCGCCGTGACCAGCCGTCCCTCGCCCGCAGGCCGCACACGAAGTCGCCGCGGGGTCCCAGCCCGTGGGCGCAGCGCGGCTGCGGCTCCAAGTGCGGCGGCAGCCGCAGGGGCACCAGGATGTCGAAGCAGTCGGGGCTGCGCACCTTGTGCTGCTCGTAGGCGCTGCCGATGCGCACGAAGTCCCCGCGGAGGCTGAGGGCGAGCGGGCCGGGCTGCAGCCCCTGCGCCTTGGCGGCGCGGACCAGCTCGGCCACCACCCGCCCGACGTGCGCCTTGCTGTGCCCCAGCACGTGCGGGGACACCCGCAGCTGCCGCTCGTGGAACCGCTCCAGGGCCCCGCGCCGCGCCCCCGCCGCCCACCGCGCCCCGCCGCGCCGGGCACCGCCGCCCGCCGCGCCGCAGCACCGGGCGAGCAGGCAGCCCAGGAGCAGCAGCGCCGAGCCCTTCAGCAGCGGCACCCCGGACCCCGCCGCCTCCTCCGGCCCCGCCGCGTCCCCCGCGCCCTCGCCGGCCGCGCCGCCGCGCAGCGCCTGGTAGAGGCAGAGGACCGCGGTGCAGAGCGCCGTGAGCAGCGGCCAGAAGCCGCGCACGCCGAGGGGGGAGGCGGGCAGGGCTCGGCGGGGGCTCGGGCCGCGGGGGAGCCGCCGCCCGGCCCCGCGGGCGGGGAGCGCCCGCCCCCGCCGGCCCCCTCCTCCTCCGCCGCCCCGGCCGCCCCCAGCGCGGGCCGCGCCGCTGCTGCCCCCGGCCCCGCCGCGCCCCTGCCTGCCCCGGCCGCCGCTCCGCTGCCGGGCTTCCTCTTCCGACGGACGCGGCCCCGCGTCAGCCGCCGGCTGAGCTCAGAGGAAATGCCGCGGGCGGCGGCCCGAGGGCCGGGGGCGTTGTCCGACGGGGGCCGGCCCGGGGCGGGGAGCGGCGGGGCCGCCCGCGAGGTCTCCGTTTCCCGCCCTCTCGCCGTCGCGCCGGGGGAGCCGCTCCGAGCCTGCCGAGCCCCGGCGGCCCCGAAAGCGGAGCGAGACCCGCTCCGGGAGCACGGGGCCCGTGGTTCCGCGCCCCCCTCACCGCCGCACGGCTCTGCGGGGTGCTCTGGTGTGGGACTTGGGTGTTTCTGTACCCCCGCACCGGGGCACGGCGGTGTCGGGGACCGCTGCTGCCCGCGCTGCGGTGCCGTGTCTCGAGCTCCACGTTGCACGTTTTTTTCCTCAAATAAAGAAGTGTTACAGGCCTGTCCCGCTGCAGGGGAGGCCCTCCGGTTCCCGGCTCTGCCTGAGGGATTCGGTGCCAAAGGCACAGCAAAGCCATCACTGCCAGTGCACCAGGGTGCGGATGGGCTGCTGCCTTACAAACAGTTGCTTGCAGTCAGAAACGTTCAAAAGTCTCGAGTTTTTTTACCTTGTGCCCAAATATTCTTACATTAACAAATTAAAAAGGAAGAAATAGCCCTGGGATATATCTGCACAGATACCTGAGATAATTTTGAAACATATTTTGCTGGAAGTATGTGAAACAGCCTCAAATGTTGATGGGACAGGATCATCATCCTCAACTTCTGCTTGGTTAATAAACATTTACTGAGTTTTGAAGCTGTTTGCTGAAGTTTAAGGACCATCTGTGTAAGCATTCTGTGGTTTAATTTCAGGTGATTATGTTCTTACTGCATTACTGAGACTTGCTGCATCTGCACACTGGCAACGGGTGGCCCCATGAAGGTGAAAAAGTAGTGCTTGAACAGAAGAGACTGAAGCCAGCGAGCTGAAAATGCTGTAACAAAGGACCGGTCAGAGAATCAAACAAAGGCTGTACAAATCTTTGGTTATGTAATTTGTCTTTATATGACACAAAATATGACTTCAACTACATGAAAATCATACTTCATCGAAAGTAGCTTATGTTTTATAGCCAAGATGCTTCACACAAAGTCAAACTGGGTAACCAAGGTCAAGCAGCCTGAATTAATTCACAGGCAAAAAAACTAGGGTGAGAGTCAAGAGTACATTTGAGAGATACAAAGAGAGGTCCTAACCACTCCAACTCTGACTCTTGGACTTACAATCAGGAGTTTGAGGACTTTTTAAAATTAAAAATAAAGCAGATGCAAAGGTAAGAAACTGTAGGTAATTTTATAACAGCCAGTACAGTATTCCATGCTCCACAACCAAAAGCATGTTTTCTGACAGCTGCAGGCAGCTGAATCCACAGCCTTGCTACTCAGAAATGTCACTCCTCAACAGCCATATCTTGGGGAAAAAACAACCAGGAAGTGAAAAGCATCTTTCTTCCCCACTCCTTGTTTCATGTTTTCCTGTATTTCTTTACAAAGCCAAATAAGGGGACAAAAACATGCATTGTGCTGCTTATTGCCAGTGACCCCTCACTTCACTTTGTTCTGTACCCCCAAGCCTCCAAACTGTTTAAAAAAAACCACAGCTGTGCTGGTATTAAACCAATCCTTTGAGATGTTTCATCTGAAAATACTGTTGAACTCTGAACCTTTGGCCCATGCATTCAATTTTTACTAGCCTTTGCTTTTTCACACCCTCAAGCCCAGCATGTTTCACATGCCTCCAGGCCTTGCTGCAGGCACACTGATTTCTGAAGACAGCCTGCACTCTTTTCACGCAGGGTTGATTTGATTAGCTGCACGGCCACGCTCAGGAGACAGACAGCTACACGTGCAGGAGCTGGCACAGCCCTTCGTGCCTGTCCACGGGGTGACCTAGAGCTGAGCAGCACAGCAGTTACCCCTGTGGGACCTGTGTACGGGGAAATGCTGCACCCTCCCAGCCAGCTGTGGGCCCCGTGGATGGGAGGAAATGCAGATGTCACCCCAGCCAGTGGGACAGGCCCCGGGGCCAGCGGGCCAAAAGTCTGTGACCAGTCACACCAGACCCACCAGCACAAACACCAGCCCAGCACAGGCTCCTACGTGCCCAGCTGGTGCCGGGGCAGACCTCTCTTGAGGCTGCAGAGTGACGTGTTGTACACAAATAACCGCAACCGTAAAATCAGCCAGAATGAATCCACAACACTGATTTACACTATTGCTGTTTAAATTACCAGTGGGCCCTTTCTCACCTCCTCAGCCAGATGCACGATGAGAGCTGTGGAACCTGAGGCTGATAAAAGGTGGCCAACAGCCTATTTTCTGGGGCTTGGCTGCTTCATGTCTCCCTGAGCACAGGGTGGGTCTCTGGTCAAAATGCTCAATATGTCAGAGGTGGGAGACATCACAGAGGTGCTCAGCTTTATGAACTTTTTAATAGCAATTGTGCACTCAAGAAAAATAATAGGTTGTACACTAATAACCCTGACCTCAAAATTGTGACCTGAGAGAATTCATAACATCAATTTTTACTACTATTGTTTAAATCACCCATTGTTTAAATCGATGTTATCTAAACACTCGCTTCAGAATGTCCCATATCCAGGATATCCTGTTCACTAAATAAGGAATAATGGTATTCTCAAACAAGCCTGAGCTAAAAATAGATATCCCAGTATATATGATCTGAATGATAGCTCTGGGGCAGATTTGCAGAGGCAAAAGAAATCACTGGGTTAGAGCATCCATTCTAGCAGTATTTCATCAGTCACATCTGTGTGGCTGATTTGTTCATGCTACAGTATGCCAGACACTCTTAGATGTAGGCAGAGAAGTCTGCACCATCCAAGGAGGTAGAAGAAAGTGGCAGAAAAACACAAGACACGGACAGGTGATGATGTTTGTCCGGTGTTTCCACAATCTACCTGAGACACAAGCCTCAGACTTCCCCCCATCTATCCCAGGTCAGTATCTGCCCTGGTGAACCAAAGCTGCGTGTGGTTCATTGCAGGTGCAGGAGGAAATATGTGGGGATCCCTTCCTGCACCAGTGATGTACAGCTGCTCTTCTACCTCCAACTTCTTATAGTGCTTTATTAAATGGTCTATAGCAGAAAAGTAGAATAATTGATTACAAAAAAATACAAGATGTGTCACTCAACTTCATGCCCCAGTCATTACTCTTTTAATTATTTCCTCTGAAAGCAAAGTTGCCAGCACATCTGTCCCCCAGCCCACTGGGTGGTCCTGCCAGGGAGATGCCACAATCATAATAAACATCCTTCGCCTGCCATTCGTCTGACTCCCAGGTTTTATGGGATACTATTAACTACCATGCAAACCAACAGCATCAAGCAGACATGAATCCATCTTTTATTGTGGACTAATGAATCTCTGCCAGCCACAACAGCAAGGGATGGGAGAACAAGCAAGGGTGTTCTTGCTACCACAAACAGATGAGGAGACTCAACAACCCAGGACTGAGGAGAGTCTAACCTCCAAAGCATGCACATGGACATGGAGGAGTTTTAGGGGTAGAGAGATTAGTGCATATTCCCTCTTAAAATATTTTCTGTTTAATAAGTGGGATGTTCTTGCCACCTCTGCCAGTCTGTTTGCTCACTAGTTATCAACAGGGTGTAGCACTTCTTAATCTGAGAGCCTGCAAGCAGCCCAGGTTGCTATAAATCACATACAGCCCAATACAGGATTTCCTTGCTGTAGAAGGATGGCTTCCTGAGTAACTCATACAACAGCCTCTTGCCCAAGCTTGTCCTTATCACAAACAAAAATACCCTGGCTCTACACTGATGATCAGTAACAGCATCAGCTGGTTCATTTCCAGCTTGTCCCATATAATTTGCAAGGCCTCAAGGACTACTTTTTTTGCATAAAAACTTGCGTGAGCAGGGCATTTACACTTACCCATTACTCCAGCATTCAGAAAGCCATCTCTATATGTTTCCAGCTAAGCAATGAAACAGGAAAAAAGGCACCAGCCTATCTACATCAGTGTCAGTTGGGATGCTGAGTTCTGTCTGACAAGCTGTGACCATGGCAGAGTGATATCCCATGTCCTCCAGAAAGCTGAAGTGGCTCATGTTGTGAAGAAATCCAACTACAGCATCAGAGAGAGGAAATATCTTTCAGCATGAAGAATGCAAGTATGCAACCATCATCTGGAAAGGGGATCAGCAGTAACTGTGAATGTTTTTTACACTGAAAATGGAAACATGACAACTCTCCAGGTCAAGACCATAAATCTTGACATTGCTCTAAGTTCAGTATTTGATGTGATCTACATTTGAATGACAAGTCATGCTGAGGTATAGCTTCCAGTGCTCTATCTAAACACTCCATCCAACCAGCCCTGGTAGCTTTCCTAGGGCAGCAGAGGAGGTGATCATGCTGTGCTGGTGACAAGGCTCCAGTGTGTCACCTTCCCC
The DNA here is from genome assembly GCF_022539395.1 of Myiozetetes cayanensis. Classification (NCBI taxonomy): domain Eukaryota; kingdom Metazoa; phylum Chordata; class Aves; order Passeriformes; family Tyrannidae; genus Myiozetetes; species Myiozetetes cayanensis. The sequence goes on along the minus strand of NW_026087412.1, from coordinate 7,999,271 downwards.
GTGCAGGAGCCTGCTCAACGCTTCCCTTCCCCTACCACCCCCAGGGCTCAGCAGAACTAGTGGGTCTGAGAACCCCCAACACGGAATCCCCAGGCTTAAAAAGCATCAGATAGAGTCAAACCTTGCATGTGCTTGTGTTAAACCAGTTTAATAAAAAACAGTTTAATACCAATCTAATTAAATCCGGATGCATTTGTGTGTGTTGCAATGTAAATTTAATCACTGACTGAAATAGTTTAGCATAATTAATGGTAAGTCACTGAAATGGGTATTTGCACCATAACTTGCTAAACTAATAAAAAGTGATCGCATAGCTGAGCCCTAATGTGCTGATTAAAGAAGAGTAATTCAAATGAGGATTGTAACAGTTTCATTATACCAGTTTGGGGTTGTTGTGCCATTTCTGTTTTTCATAACCGGTGCAAGAGAGTTAGAGAGGAGACATCAGGCTTGTCCCACAGCTCCCTGCTGTTTTCAGCAGTGCTGTGGCAGTGTCACTGATGGCTTCTAAAGAGCAGCAGTGGCAGCAGCTGCCCCTCTCCCCTCCAGTGACTCTCATTACTGGGTCCCAGCCGTGAGCCTGCCTGGCCTCCCTGTCTTTCAGCTTTGGACTTGTGTACCCCTAAGCTTGCCATGAAATTAGAGAAGGGGTTTTGTGCCTGACAAACAACCTGCAGCAGCGAGCTGCAAAGAGGAAGCTTAGGCACAAAGCGCTGAGATACACCCTGCAGAATCAAAGGTAAGCCCACAACAGGGAACAAGCCCTGTTATCGGCTTACAGCCTCACATAATGAGATGATCCTGGCTCAGCTGACACTCCTCCTGATGAGCCTGGGCTGGATCACCCACCCAGGGAAAAGGAGGGAAAATGCAGCGTAGGAGGAAACCTGAGTGAGGGAGGATCTGTCCAGGGAAACCAGCTTATCAGCACTTAGCAATTATTGTGGGAAAAGCTGATGCTTTGGCTCACAGCACCCTGTCTGCCAGGCTGGAGGGCAGTGGTAGCTCCAGGAAGCCTTGCCCTAGACCATTACCTCATCCTGTCTAGGACAGAGAGGGAAAAAGCGAATGGCTTAAAAGGAAAGTGACCTATGGAGAAGGAAAAGCAACCCAAAACTGATCAAAGGACCCAAGCCAGCACAGTTTCTCACCCTTGCATTCCCGCAGGGACAGTAGCAGAGGTCCTTGGGCTCAGGGGGGTTTCAAGGTTTCACCTCACACCCACACATGGAATTTGGCAGCAATCCCCAGCTGGGAGCATCTCCATCAGGAAGGGCCATCCCAGCAACATCATCCAATGCAGGGCAGTGTCCTCTGCACTGCTCTGGCCCACCCGATTTGGATGGAAAGGTGCTGGGAGATGCTACAGGCACTGCTCACCATCAGTTGAAAAGAAAACCTTGCAGCACGGTGCCTGGTATAGGAGATGTCTGCACACACAGGTGTTTAAATCATGCCTAAAAATCAGCCTCAGTCGTGTAATCTTCCTGCTGCAAGGGAAATTCTTAACCTGCTGGGCTGCCCTGTGAGGTGTCGAGCATCACAGTGATGGAACCTGAAATCCCACCCAGATGGCTAATCTTGATCTCTTCCCAGCATCCCTCCACACCAATTTCTCAGGCTGCACCCCTTTAACTAAGATAAAACTTTCTACAGATCAATGCAAAGCAACACAATTACTTCATTAGCAAGAGAGCAACTGCAGCATATTCCCATCTTTGTTCAAGGCCATTCAGATGAGCTCATTAAATGACAGCTATTTTTACATCTGGTGTCATAGGTTTCCTTATTACTACAGTGCCATCCACTTGATCAGAGGTGGGAGCATCTTTCATGTTCTACCTAATTCAATTTAAATCTATTTTTTTAAATTTACAATACAATGTTCCCTGGAACTGTAAAATATGGGTTGCCCTCATCTCACATAGGTACAAACACAAAGCAAACTCACTGAAACAACAGGAATGGCAACAGGCTTCCCTAAGGGAGACTGGGGTCAAGCCCAAACTGCCTTTTCAAGCTGGTTCACAGCTGGATGTTATTTCTTACTTTACTTTCAGAACATGTTGCCTCCTGTTCCCTTTGCCATCTCTAAAGTGGTACCTGCAAATGGGGAAGAGAACAATGAATACAAAAGGTTCACTTTTCCCTATCTCAGCACAGGTGGGAACAGATACATCCATGACCAGGCTGAAGTCCTACTAGTGCAAGTGAGTGGATCCCTCACTGGGGCTTCTACAAACATCTCATTAGCATTGGGCTCACCTTGCAATGCCCAGAACCAGCCCTTTCCTTAGCAGAAGGGTCACCAATGCCTCTGGGATCTTTATGTCTGGATCCTCTCTGAATGGGAAAGAATATGCTCATAACTAAAGGAGGACATAAATGTCAGAGAAGGCATGGAGCAGTTCAAGATCACCTACAGTGTTAAAGTGAAACTTGGACCCACTGCAGCATCACCCTTCAGGGACTGGGGATGTGGACCACAGAGCAGAGATGTCCCAGCCACCCCCACAACAATTTGCTGATCCCTGTGGAAACAGAGGAAAGGGATTACCATGGTGAGCAAAGAATGAAGAGCATGGGTTGAAAAATAAAGAACTGCTACCTACCCAAACCCAAGCTTCTGCTCAGACTGCAATACTTTAAATGACACAGCTTTGTCCTCATATTAATGTGTTATTCCCCTCCCTCTCTCAGCTCTGCCTCCTGCCACGGTGTGACAGATGACAGAGGTTTGGGGAGAGCTGCCTCAGGCTGCATGGATTTCAAGCTCTCTGCAAAAGCACTTTGATATTGGAAGTTACAGACTTGAAATCTCCATACATTGTGCTCCCAGCTTTTCTGGGATCTGATCTGAGGGGAGCTTTAACAGCTCACCTCTACAGGAAGATTTTTAGACATTTAAGAAGTATGAAATACTAAGGGTTGCATCTGAATTCACGAAGAGATTTCAGCTCACAGTTTCAGCATCAGTCTTTGGCTTGGGAGTAAATGATAAACCCCCTTTCTGGATCAATTTTTTTGTCAGATTTATGATTATAAGCATAAAAAAATATTTTAAATATCACATAACTATATTTGAGAACAATGAATTATTCATGATGGTTGAATGCTTCATTGGATTTATTTCCCTTGTTTTAATGAACCATTCATGCACTTTTGGACATTTATCTTACTTGAAGTTGTTCACCAAATACTTTGTGTAAGCAACTTCGAAACAGCGGTTTCTTGAGACTTGCCTCCAGTGCCCTCTGTCATTTGTAGTTTGTGCTGTTTATACAGCTTCTCATGCCCTACAGCACTGCTTTAGCTCCACAAATAGATGACTATCACAAAGAACAGGTATCTCCCAGTCAGCCAACAAGTCCATTTACAACCTGTCCATTGATCAAAGAAAGAGGGGGAAGTAGAAACGCAGGTAACTTTAGTGCCTATCTTCATCCATTGGCAGAAGGCAAGCTATCCAGGTCAAAAGCCACCTGAAGATAGTGGCCCAGTATGGGGAAGCTCAATGACAGACAGGTTGTCCCTCTCCTGGCCTCCAGTCGTGCTGCAGGTCACTGGGACACCATCAAATCACCTCCCCTCTGCTTCAGGGAAACCCAGCTCCTGCTCAGCAGTGTGAGCACACCCTTTGTCAGGAGCTCACCAAGAGGGGCTGGGAAGACTCTGAGTCCCAGACAGACATAAATATACCTGTGTGCTCTCTGCATCCTGGAAGAGCCAGTGGAGAGCACCCAGCAGACCTGAAGATGTGGCCAGATGGGTAATGGCTACAACTTCTGAAACTTCACAGCATGCAAGTCTAAACACAGGGGCAAGAAGTAGGGGCATGGGTGCAGCTCCAGAGACCACATGGACTTTGATCCACTTGGGATTCTTTCTCCCTAACAACAAACAAACAAAAATGAAAGCAAACAAAACCAGCTACTGAATCAAGTCCATGCTGGTGTGTTGTAGCAACTTCAGATCACTGACTGTTTGTATGAAAAGCAGATTAATATCTTGGTATGTGGGAGAACTAAGGAATGAGTAAGTGTTGCCTAAGATGAAGAGGGTGAACACTGAGTAAGAGTAGAATGTGAAACAATAATTGCCAGATACAGGAAAATTTATCACTGGTTTTACAGTGTGGATAAATATTCTCTAGGAAATCTCCTCTAAACTTCTCTTGGTTTTCTGCTGTTTTCATAACACATGCAGGTCATGTAATTTGTTCTGTAATTTGGTTGCTCTTGGCTGTGACTTATAGGACTTCATAAGTGAAATTTTTGGGATTAGGTTTTTGGGGTTCTTTTTTTAGTAAATCAAAGACAAGTGTGCTAAAGTTCTGCTGATTATTCCTAACTTACTACAGGTCAGCCTGGAATAAGTACTCAGTATTAGAAGACAGATGGAGGGTGTAGCACAACACATCACCTAAAAGCAAAGGCTGTAGCAGTACCATATGTATTTGGGCAAGTGTAGGGAAAAAAGAAGGAAAAAATATAACCATGCATTTTCTTGTTAATAGGAAAGTCACTGAAAACAAGACACGGGGCTTTCACCACTGGTGCTGGTGAGTTATTTCTGTTTGGATACTAAGTCTATGGAGAATGATGAGTCAGTAGGAAAGAAATAATGAACTATCAGAGTACTTCAACGCAGTAGCTTCATGTAAACATTTTTATCCCAACAGTTTGCAACATCATATCCAAGCAATGTATCAGGTGGGTCCAGCTGGCTGCTTCAGCAGTTATGAATTGCCAGCAATGCAAGCTGAAAACCAGGCCATACTTCTCCTGCCTTATCCATGCAAAAATCCCAAATGGAGCAACAATCCATGGGAAAGCTTCAAGAACGCTCATACCAGCTTACCAGGATAAATCCTCTTGCTGGTCACCAACCTGAAACATCCAGTGAGCATTAGGATTCATGTCACATCTGCTGGAGAGGACCATATGTTCCAGCTTATGCTGAACTGGTGCTCTGTGCTGCAAGCCTCTGCATTTATGACAAATGATAAGCAAACACAGCCAGCTCCAGAGTCTGTATATAAACACATGTATCTGTCATCTTCCTTTGCAAGGCTCTTCTCCCAAGGAGAACTGATTTCTCATGCATTATCCCTCTAAACATATGCCCCATGTCTCACAAGACTCTCACATTTTGTGTAAACAATAGCACTTGTGTCACTTAAAATTGAGATATAATTATTTCTCATTAGCGAGTATTGCTGCAATATTTGGGTGGGAGGAATTGAAAAGCGGACAGTTATTAATTAAAGAAAAAAAAAAAGACCAAAACACATTTCAACCACTTTCAGTCTTCTCTCAACCACCTTCAAAGTCTTCAAGTAAACAGCATTTTTCCTGCCAAAGTCAGAACAACGAGAGCTGACAAGATAAGATGTGAAAGACAGCTCCTCACCCGTCACTAGCAGTTAGCTTGCCAGGTCAGGGCTGGAATCAAGCCATTAACCTACACTTGCAGAATAATCTCACCAGTGATTTTAAGTCCTGCTGCTGTTCTTTTGCTGGATAAAAACCCACTTGAAAGCACATTTTCACTTAGCAGGAGTGCATAGCAGGTTAGTACAGCTAGTACAGACAGAAGGGAGATTCAGCTCCTCTCAAACTGCATTTCCAGTGTATTTCGGCCACAGACTTGATAAGTGGCCACAGGTAAGTCACTAAAGCCTCCAAGTTTAACATGGAGCATCCAATTATCCCCATTGCTCTTGGGCTGAGAGTTAAGCATAAACTTTTATCTGTAGTAGTCTTGGTCTTCTCGTAAGCCAGCCCTAAAGCAAAGCCCCTTTCTCATGAGAATGCTTCAGGCTAGCAGGGGAGAGACCATCACTCCTGACAGTGGGACTGCTGCACCTGCCTTGGCATCCACAGCCACTGGCTGATGGGGGATTTAGGACAACACATCCAGACAGCAAAGGCTCCTTTGTGTCATCATTTGGGCATCAGTCCTGGGAAAGCAACCTGTGCATGTTCCCCTTCCTTAGAAGCTGGGTGGCACCCTGAAGCAGGTCTCTGCCCCACGGGAGGGAGGAAACAATCTACCATCAGCAAGATGGGACAGTTTTAAATTAGGCTACTATCTAAAGAGGGAGCTTACTTTAATCCAGAGATAGCAACAGAGATCAACACGACTGAGTCATCTGCCTTGACACTGCATGTCTGTCTGCCCCTACAAGCAAATGCTTTTCACTCCACTTAATGTTTCATGCATTTGCATACATAGTTAGCAGCCTCTGACTGTACAGCTGCCCTCAAACCCAGGCTTGGGAGGAACTCTTGACAGCCTGCTAAAACAAGGCTGGCAGAACTTGCCTTCAAAATGCATTGCAAAAAACCTCAAATCCCCCTCACCCACTGCTGCCCCTGCTCTGACCTGGGCAGCCCAGTACACTGGGAAGGTAAGATCTGAGGGATCTAATAGCTGCCTAAAACTACTCAAAAACTATTTACTAAGATAGTGAAGGCAAACCCTTCTCCATGGTGTCATATGACATAACAAGCAGCAGCAGCAACAGCAAGAGTCTTGGAAGGTTCAGGATAGATATCAGGAAAAAAGCATCACTGGTAGGTTAATGCAGGACCAGAACAGGCTGTGGAATTTCTGTCCTTGGAGGTTTTCATCACCTGGCTAGAAAAAGTTATGGCTGACCTCCTTTAGTGCTGGCCACAGTTCTGCCTCCAGCAGGAGGTTGGACAAGATGACCTCCAGAGTTCCTTTCCAAGTAACACTGTGTGATTCCTGGGTTTCCATCAGAACATCATTTGCTTCCAGCTAAGAACAGGCACAAGTAAAGGCAGTGCCATGGCCAGAGATAGTGAAACAAGGACATTCAGCACCAAAACCTCCACCTTCTAAATATCAGCATAGGTATAACAATCTGCATCTTAACACTAGGAAACACTGCTGCTGCCATAAGCTGTATTGCTGGACACAGAGGTACCACCCCTGCTCTGCTCAGGTTTGGGTTCTGCTCTGCAAAACTGTAGCACAAGGTGGTACTTCTCAAAAACACCTGAGGTACAACTGCCACTGTCCTAAATCCATTCAGATTTTTCATCTCAGACGCCCTGGAAAACTGAAGTAACAAACAGAAAAATGGTACCTTTAAACAATCTCCTCCCTTATCACACACATTCCTCCTTGAAACCGGCCAGTATTTTTATCTTATCCCTTTAAGCTTCCCAGGCTAAAAAAGTACATGCAGAATTCAATGCAAGTGAAGATGCCATAATCTTGAAGCCAGAGGTAAAAAATTACCAGCACACCATTTCAAATTATGTCTTCCCTAACGCCAAGAAACAAGGCACACACAAGGGCCTGTATAGATTAAATAACCCTGGAAACGCTAAGAAAAAGTAGATATATACAACCCACATCATCCCCAGCATGGGGGCTGTATGGCATATCCTCAGTTGATGGCAAGCCTAGCTTGGTGTGCTCAAGTGGCCACACATTTACTGCAAAGATGAAGCCCATCCCAGACAATGATTTCACTCTCTGCCAAACAATCCTATGAGTCTCATTTTACATGATTTGCACCATAAATCATGGAATCATAGAATGGTTTGGGTTGGAAGGGACCTTAAAGATCATCTAGTTCTACCCCCCTGCCATGGGGGATTTCTGGGACACCTTCCACCAGACCAGGCTGCTCCAAGCTTCATCCAACCTGGCCTTGAACACTTCTAGGGATGGGGCATCCACAGCCTCTGTGGGAACCTGTTCCAGTGCTTTACCACCCTCACAGTGAAGAAATTCTTCCTTCTGTCTAATCTAAACCCACTCTGTCAGCATAAAGCCATTGCCCCTTGTCCTATCCCTACATGCCCTTGACACAAATCCTTTCATCTTATGTTCAGCATCACCACATTAATCCCAGCCATGGGCATTTGATTTTTGCCTGGCCCAGTGGCCGCAGCAAGAGGCTGAAACGTGTCCTGGCACAGCCACACCTACACGTGCCTTGTGCAGAGATGCTGCTCCAGAACTGTCAGAGCATCAGGAACAGCCCCAGTGCTCAGCACAGGGACTGCACCATCTGGCTGTGCCACTCACCTCCAAGCACTGTCATTACCTTAATCTCTGACTCAGAGCAGCTTTGGAGAAAAGGGGCCAGGTCCCCCAGCACCGACTGCAGAAGGAACCAGCAAGAGGTGAGACGCTGATCAAAGAGCAGGTAACAGCCCTAGAGCCCTCCACACACACAGACTGACACCCTCTGCTCCCCCTCACCAAGAAATAAAACTCTCCTTTTGCATGAGAAAATTGGGATCAAGCCCTGGATAATCACAGGAGATAGAAGAAACCCTCATTATTTTGAGGGGAAGGATTTCATCCCCCTGCATATTATGAAACTCAAATTACGGGTGTATTTTACGGTTTACAAGGAAGCCACAAAACTCAAAGTCACAGTGAAGACCCTGTCAATCTTTCCCACCCCCTGTTTTGAAAATGCAGCATTTCACAGCCCTTCTGTCTCATCCAGGCTCCTTTTCCTCTGTCAACATGACCAGAGTTCACTGAGAATCACAATGATAACAGACTTGTATAAGCTATATACTTTGGTCTCTGCCTGCCATTAACCCCTGCTGGGATGGCTAAGTTATTAGTTAGCTTAGTTCTGCCTCAAAATAACATCCAAAAAGTAACTACAGCCTTGCAGCAGCTGTACAATAGTTCTGTACAGCACTGAGCATCTCTAGTTGTTTTGTAACCTTCTACCATTTTTTTCAGTCTTTTACAATCCCAAATGGGTTTTTAAACAAAAAAGTCTCTTTCTCCTGAGAAAAATGAAAAGCAACTCCATTTTCTGTGTAAAACAACAACAAGAGTAAACTGGCAGGGAACAGGGAAATGCATAGCCATTGTAAGTGACAGAAGAACAGCCCACCCACATCATAATGGATTATAAATCTGCTGCTCCAGTAAAGAAGGACCAAATCCTGCTCTGGAACATAAAGCAGAGTTGTTCTCTCAATTCACATTTTATGCTCGCAGCTAGAAACAGTGTTACTGTCTGACACCCTAATCAAATGTACGGGATGTGTTCAGATGGTGAGGACAAAGAACTCGCTATGAGAACTTCCAGAGTTGCAGCAGATACGGCCAAACACACTGATCTCACACAGCAACTTCCCGGCATTTGATGTTCCCAGCCTTTGGTCAAAACAAATATATTAAACATAAGATTTGTCTCTTAAATGTTGCCCCAAGTGAGCAGTGTGTGATGGTCTCAGAGGCCTCCCACATCTTGGACAATCACATGAGCAGTTCTGTCAGAAGCCAGTCCCACCACTGCTGAACACCACCCAGACATCTTCAGAAAACCTCGGTAACCACGGCCTGGGAGAGCACCAGGCTTCAGCTGATCTCTCTAGGAAAGCCCCACAGATGCCTTGTCCAGCTTTCAATCCTGACGCAATGACTAAAGACCAGGAACTCTATGGCTCTGTTTCAAGTTTGTGTCACAGGACCATTGTATTTATGGGTGTGCAAATTGTGGCTTTGAGTCAAAATATACTGTGCCCTTCCCTCCCCCCCAGCTCTAATAATGGACTTACAAAAGATGCTGTCCCATGCTGCCCCTGCTATTAAAGACTTTACAATGGACTATTCATCAAGCAATCCTTTTCCTTCTTTTCCTCAATTATTAAAGCTGATGACTTACACAACTGCACTGCACAGGCTTCCAACACCACGTTTCAGTCTAAGCTCCTTCACAAAAAGAAAAAAAAAAGGCTAAAAATTCCTCTTTAAGAAGCTTTTCATGTCAAATTACACACCAGTCAGTACCTACAAACACTAACAGAACTAGTAAAAAGGTAGACCCAGATGTGCCTGGATTAAATGCTGTCTGAAGCAAAGTAAGATAAGCTTGAAAGCTCTAACAGAATATTAAATGCAGCTCCACAGGTGGTCCAAGTAACTCTCTCCACCTGCTTTGAGTCAGGAATCAGTTCCTTTACATACACACTTGAGTCAAAAAAACCAAACCAACCCAACCCAAGAAAATACCAAACAACAACAACAAAATCCCACCCCAACAAAAAACAAAGGAAAAAAACTCTACTTAAAGAATTTAGAACTGCACCTGAAAAACAACCCACTCCAAAACACAAAGAAGTCTCTAAGTAAAATTGGTTTTATAATACCAATCTTTATTCAAGACTGATTGAAAATAAATACTTGCCAGTAGTTCACTTACTCTGAAAACAGAAATCAAAAATAATCTACTTCATCAGTATTAACCATTTTAAAATTAGCTGATGAGCTCCAGCTTATTTCAAGTACACACAAATTTGAAGGCAACAGAGAATGTCTTTATCATTGTTAAGTGTGTGTATACATACACACATATTGTATATATATCACATATTTTGCTGCCACCTTGTGAACAGTCTCTGCATAGGGAGGTTTGGTTCATACAGACCCAACTCTGCCATCTTTGTTCACATTTAGACCAACTGACTTTATAAAGATACTTTTTCAATGGGTGCTCAATGTGACAAAGGATGGCTGAATCAAGTGCTTAGTGCAGAAAATTTGAAAAGGCTGAGTATGATAGCTCTTAGTCTTCCATGATTTCCATGCACTTGTGCCCCAGTTTACTGCCACAGCCATTATGGAAAACATCACTAAATTCTTTCTGATAAAAATATTGCAGCTTTGCATCCAAGTTGTATGGCTGTCTTCAAAACAGAATAAGCTGGTGTCTGCAAAAAGAATAAAAGATTAAATACATCTCCTGAAATGTTTTGCTTGAACCAGAACGTGATAAGGAATAGTAAGCATCATATAAAACCAAAAACACGCACACACAAAAAAATCCCACCTGCATTTGTAGCCTGACTGACCACAGAGAAAACTAAACTAAAATCTATCAGCTCTGCAGAATATTTCCATTTCTTCACAAGTGTAGGTCAGGAGAAAAATAAGGAGAGAAGTCACACGTTCCTCATCTATTATTCCAGGGAGCACAGAATTTAGTTCAGTATTTCAGACATCCTAACAGGGTTGTGATCACCTACCCAGATGACACAAGTTCCCAGCTGTATGGGTAGCACTTATTAGCCTTATCTTCAAAAATATCTAATCTAAACTTAAATTAAAATTTAAAATTTTGCAGAGGACACCTCTTGGGAAAACACAATCACTTCAACACCTGACATGAGTTCCAACAGATTCAGTTCTCTTCCACAAAAAGGGAAAGCTGTAATATTGCAAGGCTTTCTTATATGGATCTTTGGGAAAGAATAACATTGCACTTACTGCTTCTGCATCGTGCTCTATCCCAATGTCATGGTGCTCCCGTTCATCATCCCGAAATTGCTTTATTACCTTTAAAAAAGCAGGTTATTAGAAATCTACTTTGCAGACAAATCAAGGCAGCTGGTACATAAAACTATCTGCTGTTGACCACTGCATGCACCACAGCAAGCTGAGGTCTCTCAAGAACTTCTCAAAGATCTGAATCTCTAATTCAGGAAGAAATGAATTCTTCACAGTATTCTCCAAAAAAAGTCTTTAAGGCCAAGGTGCTGTTTAATTCTGTCTTTTTCACTGTTTCAAAAAAAACTGTAGTCACAGTAAACTTTTAACAGTGATTAGTTTCACACACACACACAATCCTCACAATCTGAATAAGGAAATTACGGTCCCTTTCTTCTAAGGGGTGTTTCCCTGTAGGCCAACTGGGCTATTTTCTGTTCTAAAGAATTCTTTTTTTCTCTTTGAGTTTTTCAGCTGGGACCAAAAGGCACTGTGTGCAGCTCTGGGCCCTGCAGTTTAATGAGGATGTGAAGGTACCCGAATGTGTTCAGAGCAGGGCAACAAAGCTACTATGCAATCATGTTTCTGCTTTTTATTTCCCTTTCAGACCCTTCCTTTCAATTAAAATTTATCAAAATTAAAGCACAATTCTCCCACTCAAAAGGGAAACACTGAATTACTGAAAGTATGCTGAAGATAACCAACGTACATTTTAATTTTGGTCCTTGATCCATTTAGTGCTGCTGAAGGAAAAAAACATCCTTTTATTTTAAAGGTTTCTGCTGACTTCAGTATTCTAAGTGACAGAACAAAGAGATTTACTGTAAATTCTAAAAGCATGTTATTTTTAAAAGAGTAAGGTCACATTAAGTAATTCAATGAGTTTGTTAAACTACTTTTTAAGTCAGTTAAATACCTGCAGTAGTTCTTTGTACTTTTCTGGATCCTCTTCCATGAGAGTTCGGATCTGGTTGTTGTAGTGGTCTGATATACTCTCTTCCACTGCCACTGTGCAAGCCATGGCACCTTTCTTTCCCAGTAAAGCACTTCCAGCCCCTGTGATTGTGGTGCCAAACATACCAACACAATGAAATCTGAAGCGATACAAATAATTTGCACATTTATAGACTTCACAAAACAATAATAATAAATCCCACCTAAAACAAAACCTGCTACATTCCAGAAAGGCAATAAAACAGTGGGTCGAACTCTGTATGCAACCATGAGCTCATTGAACTTTTTCAGGTGGTCTTTTTCTTGATCCCACATTTGCTGCAAAAGAGCCAGATCGCAGTGAAGCACAAAACCACAGGAGTTAAACTCTTCCAATAAAACTAATAAACACAGAGAAAAACAAAACAAAAGACAACACACTGTGACAGCTGAAGTAACACAGTAACATCACAGAGAAAAAGTGAAGAAGGGCAGAGGAGGACAGTTACAAAGAGGCAATATAAAAATATTTAGCAAAAGAGGACAACACTACAGTACCTGCAGTACTGGTAACTTCCTTAGCAAGTAACCCCACCCCTCTTTAGAAACCCACACGTCTGGACGTGCTTAGAAAGAAACGTACAACAAACTTGCCACGAAAGCGACGACCTTTCGCCTTCATCCGGCCGCTGTTAATCAGACGCAAATTAAACAAGCACAGCGCTCGCCCCCAGGCCCACTGACCTGGATGACCGGCCCCACGCTCGACCTGCCCAGCACGGCCATCTGCCCCGCGTAGATGCGGTTGGCCCCGTACTCCCCGGCGTGGTCCACGCGGATGATGCGGTCGATGACGGGCCTGTCGATGCCCCGCGGAGCCGCCCGAGTGCTGCACGGCCTGGGGGCGGCCCCGCCGGCGGGCACAGCCCGCGGACCTGTGGGAGGGACAACGCTGACACGAGCTCCGCTGCCCCCCCGGGGCCGGGCGGTGTTGCGGGGGTGCGAGGGCCGGGCAGGGAGGGGAGGGGAGCGGAGCCGCGCCCGTACCGGGCCCGCAGCGCAGGCACCGGCGCAGCCCCAGCGAGGGCCGAACCGCCGGGGCCACCGCCACCGCCGCCATCGCGCCCCTACACGGCGGCTCCTCCGCTACGTCAGCACCGCGCGCCGGCCTCCCGCCCTATCACGACTCCGATTGGCTCCCCCGCGCCGCCGGATTGGGCAGCCCAGCTGTCAGTCAGGGCCGGCGTGCCCGGTTGCCATGGGAACGGGGGCGGGGTGGGCGGAGCGCTGAGGGCGAGGGCTCGGACCGCCCGCGGGCACCGCGACACGCCGTGAAACACCGCAGCCCGGAGTAAAAAATACAGCATTTATTGAACGCTGATCTCTTTAAAATGAAGGCAGAAGACATCCCGGAGCGTTACATGAAAGTGATGGTGCCTCACATTTAACTAAAGGGCAGATTTCAAGGAGTTACACACAGTTCTGTACAGAAAATCCTTAACACAAATCTTCGCATAAAGGAATCTCTTAGTAGCCTCCTGGGACTGCCCCAGAAATGCAGATAAGTGAGAAGAAACGTTAAATTAAGGGGCAGTGACACACAGTGTTACCAACCGATAACTCTTAAATATTCACATTTTAGAGCAAAAAGAGCAGTGGTCAAGATGCTCACACAAGAATAAAACACAAATAATAATGCTTTAAAACATTAAAAAGAGGGGAAAAAGGAAAAAGGAAAAAAAATGCCCCTCCACAGCAGCTGGTGCCTGAGCAGGGCTGTTCCTGCTGACCTGGCTGCCTGTTTCTTCCTACACCCCAGTGTTTATTCAGAGGTCTTTTATCACAGTTATTGTTTTCTCTGAGTCATTTTGTGACATTATCCAGTGTTCAACGACACTTGCTACTTCAGAGCGAAAGAAAAATATAAAAACCTCATCTCTAAAAATATTTAGAAAACTGATTTCAAACCCATCTGTGGTATTTTCTTCTCCTATGCGCCGTTTCAAAACACTTGCCTACATCTTTCTTTTGCTTTGGTTTTAAAAGAAGTTTCTTGGAGCATAATTTGTAAAAACAGTACAAAAGAGTTTCAGTTATGATCACATTTTACCCAAACTCCTTGGAAAAATAGGGACTTAACAAACCCCAACAACCCTGAAACTATAGCAGCAATGAAGTGTCCTGCCATACAGTCTTTTGAACAGGTCTCACACAGTATAAATTAGCTGAATTTCCAGTTTTGGAAACTTCAGGCCCTACTACCTTAATCAAGACTAAGACCACAAGCATCCACATTCCATAGTCTGCAGTGCCAGGGTGCCAATCAGATGCTCAATTTTTTGGTGCTGCAGACGCTTCTATTCTTATCTTGTGGTTCTGGGAGTTTCAGGAAGTCAAGCTCTTCTGGCTTTCGTGGTTTTCAAGGTTGCCTCTTAGCTTCTGTTATCTTCCTGATTAGGAACATCTTGTCACGACTCTCCTGGAAAGACAGAATAAAAAGAGTGCTCTAGACGAACAGTGTTAATACAAGTTATCTATGAACAGCTCATTTCTTTACTAGAAATAAACAGGTGTGCTCACTACATTGTACTCTCATTAGTGGCTCCCAGAACACTCTCAACTGCCTGAACAATTTGAAGTTTACAATAGTCTTGACTTCCTTTATCTCACATTACGGCACACATTAACAGTTCTGCATTAAACCTAGCAAAAGCATCTCACACACCTAAAAATTTAAAACTCTACTTCCAAGAAGTCTAAAAACAGCGAGCAAGCAAAAATAAAAAGCACGCAAGAATTTTCAGAATTCCCAACTGATCTGCAAACCCTTCAAAAAGCAGCAAGGCTTTTGTTCCTAAATTCCCTACTCCTCAAAAATCTCTCCCTGGCAGTTTTTTTTCTACAGATGGGTTGTTAAATTCTGTATCTAAAAGAAGCATTACCAAGAAATGGGCTGTTTCCTAAGAAAGTGAGAGGTCTCATCAGCGAGGCTGGGTTCTGACTCGAGCAGTTTGTCAGACCACAGCACACAAGTGCTGCCAAACCTGGCAGTGGCTTTTGCTTTTGATGGCCACAAAGCAGCATTTCTGCACTAGCACCCTTCTCCAAAGGACTGATTAGCAGGGACTTGTTCCACTTTCAGTATTTGCTCAAGAGGTGCTGGGACCTGCACTCAGGAACGAGACCAGACACGATGTGGTAGAAATACAGGCCTGGAGGGAAGGGTAGGGAGTCAGGTACCTGTTTGTGAGGGCAGAGAAGGAAACAGAAGTGGGGGTTGTGCAAGGTAGTGGAGGGGACAGGAAACACAAGATTCAGGTTCTCTTTTGGCAGAAAAAAACACACGGATGGGTGGATTTAAGCAAGGCAACAGATGAAAAACAGAGACACAGCTTCTCAGAGGCCTATCTCTTGCATGTGCATTGCCTGATATAACCAGACCATGGTGCAGTTGCAGCTGATACCCAGGAAAATGAACTCCACTGAGAAATACCCTGATTGTTTGGTTATTTTTCCTATGCAATTTGTAAAACATTCTCCACTGCCTGTGCAAACACCAGCTATCCAGAAGACCATACAAATCGCTGTTCCTTCTGCATGCCTCATTTCTGTGCCCCCAAAGTTCTCTCTGTTGCGTCAGTAAACTGGGTCAAATCTCACCAAAGCCAGTTGTTCTTCCAGCCGCTCAACCACTCGTTTGTGCGCTCCAGCCAAGGCCATAACATAGAACATAACGAGGCTGCAAACAACAAACACGGTATGTCAGCATCATGCAGAACCCCATCCGTCACAAAAAGGCTGTTATGGGCTAGAGAAATGGTGAGTTTGTGGGTTCAGATGTTGGAGAAAAGAAACATTTTTTAAAAAGATCAATATGCTGCTGGGGTAGGTTGGGCACAGCTCTGCTCAAAAGCATCTGCTGAGAGATTTGTGCTGCCAGCAGGCAGGGCGTGTGTTAGGGAGTGCCAGGGGACGGAGAGGCACAACACAGATGTTACAGGCTGCATCCTGACAGCTCTGTCTAGACTGCCAGTTCCTGCCCTGCTCCAAGTGTATGTATAGGGGCGGTTGTTCCTCAGAAATTAAATTTAATGAGGCTTCACTGGAGCAACTCTGCTCTCACTGGGGTTTCTAACTAGAGTAAGCAGCCACAGATGAGTTTGGCAGCCATTCCTTATAGCATATATCCCAGTGTGACTCTGTGACTGATTATCCACAGTGCATTAAATGATGGAAAATAGCAAGAACCTGAGCGGTAGAAATGCCTATAGAAATCATGTATTTTCTTTTCCAAATAATAAGCAGTAGGGTAGTAGTGCAAGTCATCCTTCACCTTTTACACCAGCTTGATGATAAAGTAAAAAAAGAAAGGAAAAAAACAAACAAAGAGGACTTGAGATTTCCTGTATACGTAATAACAGGTTCAGTTCAGGAGAACACAAACATGTGCTATGAGAGAAAGGGCTGGGTGGAGTTCAAAATAAACTGCATGGTTTCTCATGTGTACAAGTTGTAGAAAGCACCAGGTGACCTCTAACCTTAAAAATTTTATGATTCTATATTGAATTTTATATTACAAAATGACTGTCTTGAGAGTTTTGTTTAATGTTCGTTTGGTGTTTTAAAACTAAGGTTTGTGGATAGGAATTGTGATCACAGAGCACACAATGCTAACTTGCAGAGGATTTGCAGTTATTTTTGAGAAGGACACTGTTAGATGTGGGAAGTGAGAAGAAATGGAAGGGATGAAGATTCATGTGTGCTTTGATGCTTTTGACTGCAGATGAAAAATCTGGTGTAATAGATGTTTGGTATTAGTTCAGTAAGGAAGGAAATGAAGCTGCATAAGTGAACCAGGTCTCCACAGTACTCACCAAATGACCATAAAAAGAGGCACTGCAAAGGCTTCTGATGCCATGCCAAAAAGGACCTGCTGCAGGCCTTTTGGAAATCCACGTATTGTATCTGGAACAATTTCCCACGAAGTGTTAAAATTCCTGAATGGCCCACATGCCTTGGAGGAGGGGATACTGTCAAAGAAGCAAAACAGAAAGAAGATGTTACACCAAAATATAAAGATAAAATAATCCAACACAAGCCCAGCACCATTTTGCCGATGGGGTAAAAGTGTCCTGTGTCTTTAAAACTGTAAGTTTTGTTTATATGAACTGTTATAATCCAATGTATTATACACTATATATTTCATTCCAATTAATCATTCCAAAGTCGTGTGTCTGCTTTTATGGAACTGACAACCTTAGAATGAGTGTCACCTTAAGCTGTCACTTACCTTGCTATGCTGACTCCCACAGGAATAAAAGCCAAGAGGAGCCCAATCAACAGCACAGCCAGGAAGAAAAATTTGGAACTTGATGCCCTGATAGGCTTATCTGCAGGTTTCTGTGTGTGTATCAAACTGATCTGAGGAGGGAAAGCCAGCAAGACTGTTACCAGTACGTTTATATACACCCAACCAAGTATACTTTCCCCACCAGCTGAATTTTCCATTCTCAAACATGCTACCAGCTACCACACAACCACCCTCCTTTGATGCACATGGGCTGAGAAGGGCTAAGACAAGAACACCTTACATTTTGGTCTAAGTCTCCAATTCTGATTAAGAACTTGGTCCAGGGGACCAACCTCATGCACTTGCACAGAGTCAACAGACACATCCAACCCAGCTTGGACTTTCCATTTTGCTTCCAAATTTTTAGCAGTTTTGCAAAATTTTGCCCAAGTTTTCAGCTGTGTTGCTAATATGCAGATTATTACAGGAAAGTGTTGTAAAGTAGCTTTAGTACATAAAAAAGATTTTATTTAAAAAAGGACAAATAATAATGTAAAAAGTAACTGAAATGGGGTTTTGCTTGATTTCAAAGCAGAATTCTACCTTCACTTAACAGTACAAAACCTATAGAAAATGGAATGCCATTGCCTCATTCCAGTATCCTGCATCCACAGGTGTTTTTAGGGTTTTTTGTTTGTTTTAGATCATATGCATACCTAAATATCTATATTACAGAAACCATAGAGATGTGCTCAGTTTTCTTTGTTAACCATACACCTCCATTACCTTTTTAATGTAAAAAATGATGAAGTATTTAACAGTTGCTATTGCAGGGAGAAGTGGTGAAAAGAAGGTTCCAATCCAGCAAATAGTCTGCCCATAAATGATTTCAAGGACATTGTCAGAAATTCTAAATTCCGGCAATCCAAACCACTGAAGTGGCTTGCAGGAGCAGTGAGTAACTAACAACCTAAAACCAAAGAATATCATTAGTCCTAAATTTAAGTTACAGTGCTTAGATGAATTCTAACGCATTTGGAACACACAGAATTTATCATTTAAGCATTAGACAACAGAACAGAAAATATCTGAAGAAAAAAGATTCTCAAATATCAAAAGCTACACAGTCACCTGAATAACAAATACGTGCTCAAACCACCAGAAATACGTTTATGTGTATTTTAAAGTTGGTAACCTGGTTAGAACTAAGAGGAATTAATAACAAAAAAAACCAAAATATGTTTCATATGTCATTTGCAAAATATGCTCCAAAAGCAGAGATACTTACTTTCTAGGAAAGTCCACAAACAGGGTCACAGCCAGAATTATAATAAAATCAAATATCATCAGTTTATACATTTCTTGTCCAACGTCAGATTCCCAGCACTATAAAAACAAGTCAGGAAAAACAAGATTAGCAGTCTAAATAACAAGTGAAAAATAAATCTGTCCATCACTAAAGCAACAGCTGTCTCAGCTAACACCATAAAGTTCCAATTAACTCCCATTCCTAAAATATTTAAAGTCTCAGAGCTCCCATGCCAAGCTTTTCACTTGTTTGTTTTGGTGGGTTTTGTTTGGTTTGGGTGATTGGTTATTTTCTCTTTGTATTTTTTTTGGAGGGAGGGGCGTTGTTGAGGAAAAACCATTTGCCTTATTGGAGCAAAAAGCAGTGGCACAACTGTCTCCAAAACACAGCCACCTCAAACAATACTCAAGGTAGACAGAAAATCTATGCTAAATGATCATCTGCCACTGGACTAACTCCAAGTTTTAGACAAACAAAACATCCATGTAATAACTGTACTGGTTTGCACTGAGCAGTGAGAATCAGCACCTGGGACAACATGAACGGCAACCCCAGGGCTGATACTGAACACCTCTAGACAGGCAACTCTCATGGAAAACAAATCCTCTGTTCACAAGCTCAGATGATTAAAGACCAAGATAAATCTGCTTACAGGATAGAGTTTGTAATTGTATCCACAGGGCTCACACTTGTCAGCAGTACAGTCAGAGATCTGACTCCACAGAGAGAACAAGAGAACACCAATATTGGCCAAACGCAGGAAGACACACCTGGAAGAAAGGCAAAACTTATTTCCAAACCTGCCAAAAGAGAGCCATGCTAATGCTTGGCTCACTTTGCACAGGAGTCCAAGACAGCCTTGGAACACAAAAGGGTCAAGCAGAGCTTTAACAGAACAGCCAGATAGATAATAAACACATTTCTTTCCTTAATAGTAAGTTAAATTGCTTTTCACTCTCCCAGCTTTAGGCTACAGTCCTTTGTTTCTTTTCTCAATGTGGTTCCCGGATCAGTCATTTCAGTTGCAGATCTTCATGCTGCAATGGGTTGCAACTCTCTCAAGTACAATTTGGGAGGCCAGGTGACAATTCTGTGAGCAGCGTTTCCACCTCATGTAGCTTCAGACCTTCTGAGGCACTTCGCCAAATCAGAAATACAAAGGACAGGCTTGGAGAATTCAGATGCTTCAGCCCAGGTCTCACTGCCTTAAGCAGCCAAACACCAGTTCTTCATGGTCTCACACGGAAGTATCTTTTACCCCAAAACTTTTAACTTCTGCCTTGAGCAAAGCTGTGCTTCGATCATTGTTGTACACACCCATCTGCTCATCCAAGGGAACTGCTGCACACAAAGCAGTGGGAATCCACAGCTCTGCAGCCACAAATTCTTTACTGACTATTCAGGTTGTTGAAGATCTCCAGACCACAGAGCTAAATGGGACTGAGAGAAAAACTTGGACATTGAGATGACTGCACTGCACTGTCATCAAAACAGATTGTTCCCAGATGTAACGTTTCCAGCTAAACATTAGCCAAACAATGCCTGCTTGGTTTTCATCACCAACTTCTCTGCTTCCTGATATTTCAATGTTTACAACACACATAACCTACCAAGAACAAGTTTTTTAAACATCCAAGGCCACAACAAAAACATCTTTACCTCACAAGTGTCAGTGTGATCTCAAAGGCTGGTAAAAAATCTTCAAATCTGATCAGAAATGAGAAGATCTGAGGACCAATGAAGTTGGCCAATGTGATCACTATTGAAGGCAAATACTGCACTAAGAGATTAGCCACGAAGTTCGTATTGCTGATGTCCTGCACAAGAAGAGACGAAAGATAATACTTAAACACACCTTCCTGACATCATGCTCTCCCCAGCTACCCACCAGTCTCTCTTGTCCAGCACTCAGGTAGCATCTTTTACTCTGTCTGCATTCTCCACCTACATTTGCACTGGGCAGTAAGAATCAGGTATAACACGAATGGCAAACCCATCTGACTCCAAATACCTCTAGATGAGCAAGTTTCATGGAAAACAAATCTCTATTCTATATACTACAAGCCTGATTACTGCTATCTATCTAGGCAGTTTGCTGCTACACACCCCTGCTTTCTCCTGCTCCCTTGACCAGTAACTCCCTCCACCTCCAGGTAAGAGTATTTCTGTGCTTCCCCAAAGCTTCTGTTTGAAATGTGTCTGACTATGTTGCTAATCAGCACCAAGGCTACCAGGTTTTACACCTACCCAAAGTGTAAACACTTTTCAAGTTCTTCTCACTGCTGCCAAGCAGCTCCCCTGACTTTCCTACCAGCCTGACAAGCCCTTCTACCTGCTCAATTAGGCAAGGTCAGGATACAGACCCTTATGCATAAAGCCCACATTAAGTGAAGCTGTTTTTTAAGTTGTTCTGTGTTGTGCTGTCCTCTTCTCTGCCCTCAAACAATACCTCTGACACAAACAGTTAGTCCCCATTTCCTGCAGTTTACAGAAGTTAAGAGTTGGGTCCACCATGAGCATAACTTTACCCATGCACAGCCAGGCCCATCACATCAGCAACAAACACAGGGGAGAGGAAATGTGCAGTCCCCATTCCTACCAGGCTGACTGAACCCTGGGGTCCTACGGAGAAGTTGCAAAACTGTCATAACTGTTGCTTGCTCTTGCTGTGCTTCTGAACCACTCTTTTCGTCTGCTTGTCCTGCCAGGGGCGAACAACCCCACCCAACCTGATTCTTTCCCCTACTGAGGCAAGAACCTTTGATTTTGAAAACTTCTCTGTGTTCAAAGCCTTCCTGTTTCCCCACGTAGCGGTAACTCAAGTCACAACACAGATCACAATCTCTGCTCTGCCTTCCCTTGCAGTGCAGTTTCACAGTGAATCAAATCACGTGATGTTGATCACCATGAAGTTTGCTTTAAGCAGATCAGTTCCCTCAGCCAGTTCACTGCCCAGACCCAGCAGGTCACAGCGAGGTGAGCACAGTTACATGGGAAGGGTGGTGAGGGCTGCTCTTCTTGTCAGCTGCCTTAGCTCCAAGGCACCTGACACCAAAGCCTCTGCAGCAAAGGGAGACATTACTGGGTGGTTTTTTTTCTTTATTTGCACATGGTTCTTGATCTTTGCTGCTCTCTCCTACTAAAAAGAATTGTAAGTCTGTACAAAGCATTTTCAGATCCCTTGCATAAAAGGTGCTATATTAAGATACTTCACTCTTTCACAATAGTTCCTCTTGCTGTAATCACCAGCCTCGACTGAATCTGTCCTAATGTAATTTCTGATACTCACATTGGACTTTTCTTGAGAGAAGACAGTTACTCTATAAATAGAATAAAAACATCCTGATAAAATGGCAATAACAATTATATTTATAAATATTCTCAGAGAGTAGATGCGTAGCTTTTCTTTTATTGTCCTGTCAGCTATTTTTTGCTTCAGTCTTTCTTCCTCCAAGTCCATCTACAAACAAAAGAAAAAAAAAAAAAGAGATGCAGTTTTCTGGTGCAGCTACAACACCTGACACCACAACTTCTACCTCTGGGATGTGCAAATCCATACCCTGTTCTAGGAGGGTCAGTCCACCACCTGCCCAAGTACACAGAAGTGAGAGTGCCTTTTCATTGACACAAAAGGGTCCACACAGGAATGAAAGTCCCTGTGTGCTCAGCCTCCTCAGGCTGAGGGCCCTGCAGCCAAAGACAAGTGTCTTGCAATCCCCTTATCTTTGCTAGACCAGTAACATATTTCCTTGAGGGCAGAAAGACAGTTTGCCTGTTCATCGTGATAGACAGATCTCAGATAGCTTGGTATTAAACTCTGAAACGACTAAAGCAGCTCCCCCACCTCATTACTTCTGCAGGTAAGTAACCAGTCCTCACCAAAACTTCCTTCTCCTACTCATTGTGAAGGAAAATTGAGGGGTGGCACAGAGAGAAGGAAGTACAGTCTTGAGCAGCTTGTCATGAAAACTTGACATTTTTCGCCTTATCTCATGTGAAAATACAGTATTGCCTGTGAAGGCAATTTAACCTGGGCAGACCCACACATTACCCAGGTATTTTCTGAGGATTTATTTCCATTGAACAGCAATATTAAGGGGCAAGTTCTTCCAAAGTGTGAGTTCTAGAGACAAAAGTGTGGTAAGTAAAGGAGGTTCTAGTTATATGATGAAAAAAGATGGCTGTGAACTTCACTAGAGCAGAAAGCAACTCACTGTAATTTATGAAAGCTGTAATTACTGCTTTGTGGTTTGCAGTGGAAGTGTCTTCTCAAAGGTAATTGTTTCACTACACAAATCTCCACGTCGAGTGTGTAGAGAGCAAAAAGAAGGTACTTGTTTCACCAAAAAAGCCTTTCAGACTCTCTTTTCAGAGCTTTTGGGAAATCTGTAGCTGCATCAGCATTTTGTATGTGCATGTGTGCCAAAGACACCCAGTGAAAAATCTTTCAGATACTTTCAGTATCTTCTTACACTCTCAAATTGCATGAAGAGTACCATCTGAGCTTTACTCCTCCCCAAATAACTGCCTACCACGTTGCAGACTTAAAACCCAGAGCGCTCAAACTGATTCCTGACGGTAGAAGGGTTTTGCCCACAGCTGGGACAGCCTTTCCTGTTGGACTGTGTAGAAACTAACACAGGAAGCAGGACTGAAGTGTGAGGAAGAGGTAGATAAGACAAGCAGCCAACAGGTTGGCCTCAGTCCCCAGTGGAAGGGGGAAGGGCCGACAACCCCGATTCCAACTACCTAGAAAGCAAGAGGATGTGGGCTGCCCCACCCCCAAAACAAACTGCTTTAGTCCTTATTAACCTTATTCCATTATATGCAAAATTACACACCTCTCTATTTTAGCCACCTAAGCCATAAGAAACCATAATCACAGAAAGGTGAAAGTTACTCACCTGGAGCTCGTATCGCAAGCTGCGATGTTTCAGCCGAGCTGCATTTGGATCTGTAATGCAGAAGTCCCAGCCTGCAAAGACTTTGTTACAGTAAGTCTGAAATGGGTCTGCATTATGCACTAAGCTCTGCTTAAATCCTTCCACAGACCTAGAGAAAAATGCAAGTTTATATAATTCATGAGAAGACATATTTTATCCACAGCAAAAAAAACCACACTGAAGCAACCTGGCTGATCAAAGACTGAACTACCCCCTCTACGAGCAAACTGCTGCACTTGCTTTGCATCAGCAAGGCACTGGGAGGCTTTCAGTGAGAGGTTCTGCAGCAGCTGAACCTGAACCTGACTGGCCCAGGTTACTTCCCCCTGCACTCAGACACAGTCACACCATCCCACCTCACTCTTCTCTGACACTGCAAAGAGCTGGCTCAGAAAACTTGAGAGGGTGAAAATAAAAGCCACAACCAAAAACCCCAAAAGAAAATCCCCCAACAACTACTGCATAGTTGAGGGCCTTTTATTTATGTGTACATATGAAAAACTGATACTTCAAAATTTGTTGTTGTTGTTTTGTTTGGTTGGTTTTTTGTTTGTTTGGGGTTTTTTGTTGGCTCTGCTTCTCAAGCACAGACAAAAGCTACTGTGGCACTGCCTCCTCAAGAAGAAGATTCTCTATTTCCATATAAACCAGTTCTGGAAGGCAGTATGTTCCCTTCCAGTAGGAATACAATGTAAACTGTGCAGTAGGTAGCAGTAAATAAACTACACCAACATCGTTACCTTTTTATTATCCAGAGGAGACTTAATGCAAGGTAGGCAAATGTAGCCAGGAGGTATGCCAGGGGCAAGTTGTACCTCATGACACTGATCCACACAGCATCTACTGCGTAATAGCCATAGAACAATCTTGTCAGTTCAAGGAATCCCTGGGAAAACATGAATTTGAAACAGAACTTGTAACAGCAGCAGCAACTGCCCTGTTAAATCCAACCCGGCATTAAGCAATCATTTTGTAAATTTAAAATCAGGGCTCCCAGCAAGCTACAGCAGTCTGTAGCTTCTCAATATTGCAATCACTGCGTGATTAGAATCCCTCCCCTCTCCAGTCAAAGAGCTCTAGGACACGACACTGGGACCCTACACAGAGAGCACAATAGGCACTGTGCTCCAGAATACATAAGGGTTTAGCAGCTGAGGAGGAGAGGCCAGGCTGCAGCACATGGCCAGCCAGGCCTTGTGGTTGCTGAGCAATTAGTCAGTTTGAAAACTCCCTTTCTCACAGATAGAGACTAATTTACCCCAGTGATGCATATGCCTTATCATTTTTCAGAATTTTCACTAGTGGAATGAAGCTTTGATATGTTTTCACATTTTAAATGTCATGCAAGCCACAGAAACTTAATTAAAACAGAAAAAAACTAATTACTTACAGTGCCACTGAGCAAATCTTGGAGGTAAGTATAGAAGTAAACAAGTCCCTTATTACCACCAGGTTCATAAATTGTGCAGTTATACTCTGTCAAAAGAAAGGCATGAAAAGTCGCTGAAATTGTAATGCCCACTGAACCGCAAGATCAAACATGGCACATTCTTATAAAAAAGCATGTCTTTGTTCTGGGAGGTGGAGAAGAAGCTCATGAAAAGGGGGAATCTTACAACAGCTGTACTTAGAGAAGATGTTTACCTATGTTCTTTGGAGAAATGTTAGCAATGGTACTGTTGAATATTCCGTAGTCAGAAATGATGGTGGGAAGAGTAACAAAACTGAACATTAGGATAAAAATTATAAAATTCAGCAGGACCAGAAAACGCAGGAAGGAGAAGTAGGACTGGATACCAGTACCAAATGTCCCTGGGAATAAAAAGAAACATGTGTCAATAATTAGGATGAGAAAATAATTGAAAATACAGAATGAGCAGATTATCATTTCAGTTACATTGAATTAACTAAAAAAAAAACATTGCTAAAGATAGTTCTAAGTACTTCAGACTTTTAGCAATATAACTGAAAAGGAAATTGGACTTTTAAATAATTTTCTCCAATATATTTCCTTCTACCACATGGTGGATTTTACACTCAGTAGTAACAAGGGAAGAACATAAACACATGTAGTTATATCTGAAACTACACTCACACGTGTAAAACTGCCAATTACAGAAGCAACTCTGAAGAGGAGAAATCAATATCAGACAACAAATACCTTCAATGCTGTGAATATCACGTCGCCAAAGCACCAAATAAGATGACAACCCCTTGGCTTCACTGAGGACTTTTTTCAATGATTTACTGCTAGCTTTTTTCCACTTCTTCCATTTAGATAAATATTTTATATCAGCCTGCTGAGAGTCCCTAAGAATCAAGAAATACAGTTACTGAGCACAAAAGTAACTTTTCACTGCATGTAAGAGGGCTCAGCCCGACAGAGCCTGCCTGCAGCCTTCAGGGGAGAGCACAGTGGTGGGAGCTGGAGTAACACACACAGACTGTTCCCATCTGGTCCTCCTGGTAATGGTGACATCAACTTCACTCAAATACAGCAAGTTCTCTCATGAAAAAACACTTGCCTCTCTTGGAGGAAAAAAACCCAACCTAATTGACAATAGCATGCACAACACAGAAAAAAATATGTATCTGAACTTCCCAGTGGGATCTCAGGGAAGCTGCCGTTAATGACTTCATATTTACAAACGGCTGGAAAATGAAGAGAAGATTCTTTCCTCAAAACTTCTGAAACTTCTGACCTCAGCATCTCCACCAAGAGGCTCTTAAAAAATTTCTCTAAAATACTTATCTAAAGTATGTTGTGTGGGAAAAAAAAAAAAAAGAGAGAAAGCACACTATAGAGACTTAAATATTTCATTTGGATTTTATAATTCTAACGTTTGTATCACATAACAAAACAAATGTTACTAAAATAATCAATTTTTCATTATTCAGTTTTAATAGGTTTTTAAAAAGTTTGCTGGAAAGTGCCAACTCAATGAATTTTAAAAAGTAGTTTTTGCCACATCTGGGGGTGCACTGTTCTAATAACAAGGTGCAAAAAACCACTGAGGACGTGCCACTGTCCGTAATTTTTAACTACTTCTCACTTATCGATTTTCATACTGTATGCATTCATTTGCATTTTAGAAATTGCTGCATGGTCAGCAACAGCATCAAAGAGAATTCTGAGTGGGTCAGAGTTTGCATTTTATTGTTTCTTTTAAGAAACCTGAAAAATAGACAAAACTTCCCAGAAAACTTGAAGATGGACTTGTATGAGCAAATGCTGTTCCAGCCTCTGATGCCACTGAAAAAGGGCAGCAGTTCAGCACCCATGGACACCGTGCTGGGGTAGAAGATAAAGGTTTCGGTTTTAAAAGACTTTGTACACAACCCTGCTCAAGTGCCTAAGTGATGCAAGTGCCACGCCACTGCCGTGTGTGCTGTTGCCTGTGTGCAGTTGAAAGTAAAACAAGCATTTTGGCAGGAATCCGAATTAAACCTATACACAACCATCAAACAGGCAGCAGATGACCTCAGCTTTAAGTGCAAATACAGCTCCTTTCCAAAGATTTCATTTAGTGCAAACCACAGGCTGCAGCACGCAGAGTTTCAAACACACTCTCTGGAGAACCGTCTGGCCCGTGTTCGGCTTGCATTTTGAACAGAGGCGTGGGCTGCACATTCATCTGAGTTACAGAAGTTGAGTGTTCAGCTTTCAGGACGTTTATACCAAGCACTTTGTGTTGGCAGCTGCTGCACAACATCCAGAGCACTGATCTGTAGAAGTGCCAAGAAGCCCCACCAGAATCTCTCAGTGCTAACATGTGTAAACAAGCTTGGGACATTGCAACTCCACTCCTCCCTCCAGTTCCTTTTTTCTTAAAGAACTGAACCCAACTTCAAATAAAAATTCAAGGTGTCGAGCACTTCCCTTTACCATGATCCAGATCTTCTGCTACTTCTTGAGTGCACACTATAGGGTTAAACATAACTCCAGGGTCAGGCTGTTTCCCACTCCTCTTGCAATAGAGTAACTCTCGTTTTCTCTGGAATACCAGACGTTAACTGCAGTTTCACCTCTCTCCTGGTTCATAACAGACTACAAGGTACCTGATTTAAAGGTGCAGCTGTTCCCTGACAGTATAAAACCACATCCTGTACCCTCCCTCCTCAGAACAGCTTTCAGCCCAGCAGCGAGACATGAGACAACAAGCAGAGAAACCCAGGCGGGGACGAAGCATGCACTCTTTGCAATCCCTCCAGGGGGCTACCACCAGAGGGGCAGGAACTGCTCACAGCGCACAGGAAAGAGCCATTTAAAAAAGAAAATGAAGAGAAAAATATGGGGAGGGGGAAGAAAGGGTCCTGAGAAGCTTCCTTCCAACTGTACTGAGCCACAGCAAAGGAGAGCAGCGCATTGTGTAAGAGCAGCTAGGCAGACTCAGAGCAGCAGCACTCGCATAGCAGCAGATAACCCACAATGACCCTTGCAGGCACAAAACCCTGCAACAAAAAAAAAAAAAAAAAAAAAAAAAGGAAGCCAGTAAAAAACACGTTTGGCTGCTGCAGGTAAGACCCAGGTCCCAAGTTCTGACTCATTTCTTCCAATTCAAGTTGCCCCTGCCCCCAGCCCGCGACTCCCTCGTGCCAGCCAAGAGCACCCGGGCACCTTCGAGTCGGAACCACAGGGTGAAAACCAGAGGGATCTGAACCCTGTTCTGCTTCAGCCTTCTATCCCAGCGGGGCCGTGTTTAGGAAAGGTCAATTCAAAAACAAACAAACAAAAAACGACAACGAGGAAAAAAACGGCGTTGAGGATTCACCTTAATCTCCTCTTCTCCGCGATGCTCAGCGGGTACTCCCTGGCAGGGCGCGCAGCCAGCTCGCCTCCCTCCTGCTCCAGCGCCCAGGGCTGGGTGGCGGCGGGTCCGTGCGGGGCCGCCCGGCGCTCCCGGGTCCCGCCGCGCCGCCGCCGCGCCGACCAGCTGGGCAGCTCCTGCAGGAAATCCACAGGTGCGGCGCCGCGCGGATCCTCGGCCGGCAGCAGCCCTGCGAGGGGAGAGGAACGGGGGCTGCGGGGCGAGGGTCGCCTCAGCAGGGCACCCGGGGCCCCGCGGCGCCGAGCGGGTCCCGGCCCGCCCGTCCATCCCGGCCCGCCCGCCCCGCGCCCTCACCGCTGCCCCGCTGCCATCCCGGCGGCCCCGCGGCCGCCCCGGCTCCGCTCATGTCCGCGGGGGAAGCCGGAGCCCCGCGCCGGTGCCGCCGTTTCCGGGCGCGGCGGGGCCGTGGGGCGGCGGCTGCCGCCCAGAGCGAGGGCGAGGCCGCCCTCGGGGCCGCCTTCCCCGCACCGGGGCCGCCTTCCCCGCACCCCGCCCGCCGGGCTCACGGCTCCCGAACGCCGGGCTCTCCGCTCCTCTCGCTTGTTTCTGAACTCGAGGTGCGCAAACGCGTGCTGTGCAGGGTACACCAGCAGCTCACCCTCGTTGCAATGAGGCAAGGCTCACGCACCCCAGGTGCGGGGCTCTGCGTGTTGTGGCTGCTGGGCATCTCTCACCGACGCTTGTCCCGGCAACTGGCTTTGTTTCAGTGTCTTCTGTTGCTGTTAAACGCCCGCGCTGGTGGTGGGTGCTGTAAAACTTACAAACTCTTGACACTTGGTCAGCTCTCAGTAGGTCACGAGCCCGAGGTGTCAGCTCTTTCTGAATGACTGGATCCAGTGGAAACAGCACAGCTTCACCCCTGACTGTGAAAACTCAGTATGAACTGGAGCAAGCAAAGTAGATGCTGGATCTCTTTTTCCGTCTGAGGGCGAGGAGTTTGCGTTAGCTTGTACTAAACATCTCAGAGAGATTTATTTCTTGGAATAATTCTTGCCTTTTGTGTGAAAATAACAGCATGTGTGACCAAAAACAAATGAAACCTCTAGTAGGTTCAGCAGCTTTAGGTGCTGGGTGAAAAAAAACATAACTTCTAGCATTTCTTACTGTGTTCTACTGGTAGTTAAACTGATAAACAGCTTTTTCTGAACCTTCCTCATCCACTTTTTGCCATACTTTTAAAAATAAGATATTATTAGGTTTCAGAATGCTGAATCAGACATAAATGAACACGTTGTTCTGTTACATGTGTGTCATCAGCTCAGGTATATGATTTTCAAATTGCTTTATTAGCAATAAGAATCTTTGTGGATCATCTGTTTTCATAATAAAACAATAAAATGTTATTGATAAAATTGATAAAAATGTAGGCTCTCAAAGTAATTTAGATGTACATGCTTATAATCTGTGTTACTGGCAGAGGTGAAAGATGTAACTTAAGGGGAGTTGTTGTGAAATACAGAGACATGGAATTAAAGCATATCAACTTCCTTATTGCACTGAATGACTTAAGAAAACAAACCACGAAACCTACCTTGTAGGTGTTCTTACCTTCATACCAGTAGGTTGGTCTTTGACAATTGGACTTGATGACCTCAAAGGTTTCTTCCAACCTTGATGATTCTATGATTCTATTCCTAATACGTTTTTTAGCTATTTTTGATGAGAACAAGTTATAACTTGCCCTCATGCTTCAGTAAGTCACTCTGAAGGCCTGTTGCTTTTTTCCCTTCTCGTTTTCCCAGATCTCCAGAGTGGTTTTGCCCAGGTGGTTTTTTTTTTGTATAGCAAAGGCTGATGCTGTGAGAAAGTGTTTGTAACAGACAGATCCTTCTGCAGGATGGGTGTGTTGGTAACAGAACTGGACACCTCAGTGAAGTCCGTTTGCACAGGTGATTCTGGTTCCTTGGCTGAGCCCCACATTTCATGGAATTCATCTGAACAACTGCCAGTTGGTCATTCTGGAAAACTCAGGGGATGGAAATTGAAACAGTAGCAACCCTGAAAAATCATTGGGTGTTGTTCAGCTTTCCGGCTGAGTGTGTGATTCATATACTGAATATGAACGTGCATTATACCAGAGAGCCTAAGTACCTACTTCTACTGGTCCCTTGAAGCCACCCAAGCATGGGCCATCTTTCAGTGACTGTGAACACAGAGCTGGGCCAGCTCTACCCTAAATAGGAATATTTATGGGGTAAGGCTTCCCTAGAAGTGTCATCTGGAGTGGCAGCTGGCTTTTTGTTTATGTTTCTTTTCTTACCACTAAGAATACAAAGAATAAAGGTCAGTAATACACTTGCTGCTTAATTAGACTCTTTCTGAAACTCCATGTTCTAGAAAAGTATTGGGTTAATGACCCCATGAGAACAAATTTAAATAAAGATTGGAGGAATTGAAACAAGATTGACTTCCCCAGGAGTTTTGTGAGAACATTCTCTAATCTATCTTTTTGTTTGTTTGTTTGTTTGTTTCCAGTGAGAAAGTTTTTAAGACACTTGGAAGTGTTTCAATGAATTTAATGGATCACAGCAATCTCAGGTGAAAAAGCAGGAATACAGGCATGCTAAGGAGAAGAGAATGGATGATTCTGTGGTAAATTCCTTTTGTGTGTTGTTTGTCCAATCCACCTTGTTCGCAAAAGCAGCAGCTCTCAGCCTGTGCTGAGCATGGAAGCCAATGCCATGTACTGTTTCTCAGGATGCTGGGAAACCATCTGACACATTTAGTAACACCATTTCCAGGACACTTTTTCTTTCATGTGGTTCCTCTTCCTAATGCCACAGCTCCAAAATGCTTCTAAATGTTTAGGAAAGTTCTGAGTGATTGTTTTGAATTTTTGGGGGGCAACTCATGTTCGACTACCCTGGTGCTTTGGGCTGTGTCCTGTGCAGCAGGGAGGCAGCTCTGGATCAGTGCAGGAGATCTGCAGACAGGTCCTCTGCAGTCATGCCAGGAATGTTGCTTCGGGCAAAATGTAATCTTAAAGTAGTATTAGAACACTTCACTGAGGTCTACAGAATGTGTCAGACACAGAATAAACACGTTTTTTGCAGTTGAGGAACTGGAAAGGCACTAGCCATTTGGTAAAAGTGATCATCAGCTGTTACACTGGCACAGTTTCTGAACACAGACCAAATTGATTTATTGCCAGTTCCTCACTGGCTTTAATCCAAAAGGTTGACAGGGGTATTTTTCATTTGTTTGTTTTCTAGTCTTACTGGTCAGAGAAGTTACTTAGGAATAGAAGTTTTAAGATATGTGGTTTTCTGACAGGATAAAATATGCCAAAACATCATAACAGGCTCTACCAACACAAAAGCAGCTGGGGGTCTATAATTCTGTGAAGTGTTGGTAAAAAGGAGAAAGGTAACAGGCAGGCCACAAGTCTGGGACAGCAGATCCAGTCTTGTCCTTATCCTCTTTCCCTCTCCGTCTGTGCCCATCCCAGTGGTGGCTGTTTGGCCCCTCATCCAGTTTGAAGATACTTCTCTTTCCAGAGGACAGCATTGGCCTTCGAGAGGGGCCCTGGACACAGCCTGGCAGTGACTGTTGCATGGTGGATGTGCCAAGGTACCTCCATTCCACTGCAGTGGAGTGAGGGAAGGTGATGCAGACATCCCTGTGAGTGGCTTTAGGACAGAAATTCCTGCAAGAGGCACCACCCCAGCACTTTGACTTCTTTGTGTTGCACCCTGCCTGGTGGCCGACTGTAGCTTAGTCCAGTCCATGGTTTTTCCCATCTCTGTGTGAAAGGGGAAGAAGGAGGGAAAAGAGAAAGACAGGAAAAATCAGTATGTCTGTGTCTCACTAAAAAAGAAGTGCCTTCTGACCCATACAGAGTACAGGAAGGGCTGGTATTAAATTCCCCATCCAGGAACTGCTGATTACTCTCTGTACTGGTGTGAACTAATTTTTTCACCCTTGGAGGAGCCTTCCTTTAGTGCAAGTAAAAATATGTTCTTCATCTCTGCTCTATAAATGATTAATCCAGGGATAAAGGTAACACAGCACACAGCCTGTGTCTGAAGACCGTTTTCCTCCGTCCTTTTATTGTGGTGTTATTGCGATCCTCAGCCCAAAGAAAGCACGTTTAAATTTATGGGGGGCAGAGACTGAACGTCTCGGAACTCATACAGCAACATAGCAACGCGTCCCACGGCAGGGAACAGCAAAGAGCTCCGCGTGGTTGTTTTTCTTGTCCCTCTGCGAGCTGTGCGAGCCGGACCTCAGCTCCCCTTTCCCGGTGCTGCAGTTCCCTGCACGGCCCGTTCAGGGGGAGAAGGGAAGGGAAGCGAAGCGAAGCGAAGCAAAGCCGGCGGACCCCGGTGGCTCCCCCGGCACCGGGGCGGGACCGGGGCGGCGGGAGGAGCCGCCGGCGGGGCGGGAGCGGCGCCGATCCCGGGGCACCTGGCGCGGGCAGCCTCTCCCGGCGGGCAGGTAAGAGCTGGGACGGGCGGCTCCGGGGCTCTGCCGTTCTGGAGCGGCTGGGAAGGGCCGGGAGGGCGGCAGATGGAGCGCTGGGTCCGGGCTGGGTCTGCTCCGCGGCGGGGCTGCAGGGCGGTTTCTCCGTTCACCTGAGGTGCAGGAGCCGCTCGGCACCCCGACAGGTGGCTGCTGCTTAGCAGGCGGCCGCTGCTAGTTCAGAGTGATGGAACCGTAAGGACTGAGCTGCGGGCGTGTCAGGGGTGCACTCGGCTTCTGCTCTCCCAGAGGTGAGCGGCCGCACGGCGCGGTGCCCAGACCGTGGTGTCAGCCCTGCTGCTCGGCACCTCCCGGCTTTATCGCCCCGTTAGTCACATACCAGCTTCCTCTGCCTTCGGCTGGAAGGGCTGGTCCCATGGCGGATAAACAGCCACACGCTTCCCTGATGGATTTAGCAGTGTGCCACACACGGTCTGACCAGCCTGGCTGGGATCACCAGCCTGGAGTGTGACATCTGCTTTCTGTTTGGTGTAGGTTGCATTTTGGTGTGTGCTAACTGGTGTATGGATGTGGCACTGTATTTTCCAAGGAGCAGGTTGTGAGTTTTTCGTGTTTGGAATAGATAACAGGAATCTGTATTAAATAGGTGGGAAAAATCTCAGGTTTAAGTATTCATGTCCTTTATGGTCAGTCATTGTCACTTCCTCAAAACACACAAACTTATTATTTAACCTACAAAGACTGAAACGTTTCTATGCAGAAGACTGAATATTTATCTAAAATCCAAATCATCACATCCAAGATTTTATTGTTAGGTTGCTGTCCCTCTGTTAGTTAAGTGAACCTGCAAGCAGTGGCACTGCGTGGGAGCTGTGCTGACCTCTGCTTCCACTGACCTACTGTCACCATGGTCCCCTCTGCCAACCCAGGGACCAACAGCAGCCTGATCCCGCTCTGTGTGGCAGGAGCAGCCAGTCAGTAGCTCTAGAGCCACGTTCAAGGAGTGATAGTTTCAGTATGGGTGTGTGTCAATCCCTGCCCATGTGGCACAGCCCTGGCACAGGATAAGGACAGCACTGGCTGTAGTTGGCATGGCACCTGTACCGGGCTGATGTGTCAGTGCTCCACCCAAAGCAATTAATTTCAGATGGTTTTTTTTGTTTGTTTGGTTGGTTGTTTTTTTTTTTTTTTTAGTTTGTTTTTAATTCTTTTGGTGGTTTGTTTTGTTTGGTTGGTTACTTTTTCCCTTCCAAAGTAAGCTTGTCAGAAGGACTTCTACTCTTGCCATGAAAGTGGTAAAGTGCTGAGTTGGTGTTGTAGGGCTGTATGGGAAGACATAACAGGAACTAGAATTTTACAGTGTGTCCCTGTTCACATGTTTGTGAAAAAGCCTCTAATTATATAGTCCATAGGTTCTATATGTTCATTGTGGAATAGAGCCTTAATATACTAACATGCTACATTGCATTTTAATGAAGCTGCATTTTGTCTGAGAAAAAAAAGGATTCAAATCATGTGAAATTATTTGTCCAACAGTTTGAAAACTGCATGTAAGGATTTTGAAGAATTAGGAGAAACCTGTGACAAATCTGGTTCTCTTTTCTGGCTCTCCCGAGCCATTTTCTAATCTCTTAGTTTATTTGTCAGAATTTTATGAATTCCTTTTGTTTTCCCTCAAGATCTGCTTAAATGCTGCCTGTGCAAATAGTAATGAGATGACAATATCCTTAGCAGGAAGTTAAGCCAGAAATTACAAACAGAACAATGCCCTTTTTTAGTCCAACATCATTGTGTATATTTTAAACCCTGTTTATTGTATAAAATGATCATATGTGTAGTCTTCATTTGCTTTTCCAACTGAACTTGTGAATGAGACTCCTGTAACTGATACTGCTCATTAAAATATAATTTGAAGGTTGCATTTAAACTGGATAGGTATCCATTGCAAGTGCAATAAAAAGAGCTTTCTTTTAAGGCAAAACATCAGAACTGTTCTGGTAAGCAGTCTCTCATGCCTCTGATAGACCTGCTGTGGTGGACTGCCCTTCCACTGAAAGCAGAAAGTTATTCCAATCAGGTACTCAGAAACTGCTTCCTTTTTTTTTTTTTTTTTTTTTTTTTTTTTTGTAAGCAGTTATTTCCTTCAAGCACTAGTGGCTGGTAATGTTGGTTAATAGACTTAAAAAACTTGTTTTTCAAAGCAATATTTAGTCCTGCTACATGCAAAGAATGTGACACTCTGCAGTTTGGAAATTTAGTCACAAGACTGAGTTGCACTCATACAAAATGATTCTTGCTTTAGTCCTTTTTCCCTGTAATGGTCAGACTATGAGCTAGGTAATTGTTTTCAAGTGTTAAAGAAATAATGCAGGGTTTTATTTCTTATTCTTGCTAATCTTACCTCTCTCTGCCAGGTATACTGTTCTTGCTCTTCAGTTCCCTGTTTCCAATTTTAGTAGTTATATAGTTTATAATTTTCACAGTGAATTAAGTTTGCAACTTGTGGTCAGAGTTAAGAGCATAAAAGCAACCATGCAGCAAGCAAAGAGAGAATTGCTCTCAAAGGGATCTCTGGGAAAGGATTAGATCATGCTAAGTCACTGTCATATGTACTTCAGTCCATAAGGATTGTGATCCCCTGGGGCCTTTTGGGTGGAGAAGCAAGGATGTGTGTGGTAGATTAGGGTGAGTACTATGAATTTCACAGAATTAATGAGGTATCTGAACTTTCAGCCACTGCCTTTGAGCAAAAACCCTGAAGTGTGTGCCACACCTTTATTGGACACTAGAATTTAACTACATATTGTAACATTTTTTTGAATGTTTCAGGGGCATGTTTATAATAAAGGTGTCTAAACTCAGGTGAAGATGTAGAATCCTGCTTGAGCCACTGCAAACATGAAGGAGCTGGCAGTCCTTCTCCAAAGCCTTATTTGAGCAACCACAGGCGATAGAAGGGCTTTAACTTGCAAACAAAGTGAACAGGATGAAAATACCGTAGTCTTGTATTGGGGGGAATTACAAGAGGAAGGTTAGATGGAAAGGATAAGGCAAACGAGTGAGTAGGTGCAAAAACAATGGATAAACAGCAAATAAGGAGCAGAGCTCACGGTGCTGGAGCAGTAGCTGGAGGCACTGGGAGCAGCCAGGTGAGGGCAGAGACAGTCCAACAGTAGGATGTTCCCTGTGTCAGACAGACTCTATCCTGCCTGCCTGGCTGCTCTCTGTGCCACAGCCTGACCAAGAAGGGCTGGGGGGACAGGGAGGGTGGGATCTGAATTCTGGTAGGTAGCACTGCACTATACCACATTAATTTGAGCTCAAGTTCCTATGAGGTGATGGGAGAGACAGCAGCACTGCCACTACAAGGGGGATGCTGTCACTCCCTTCCCGGTTTGATTATCTGTCCTTTCCCTGTGCATTGGTAAGCAAATGAGTTTTTAGTGCTGCTAAGACTGCACGTCATCACTGGGAAGAGCTCTTGTAGCAGAGGCACAATTTAGATTTCTGAAACTGATTCAAGGTGTAAAATAGCAGAGTTGATATTGATTCCTGTAATAGGCTGTGCTGCCATTAATAAAAACACAGTGGGAGGCCTGTAGGAGGTGCAGGTTGGGTACTTTGGCAATAAAGGCAGTAAAGGTGAGTGGTTTTCATTTCCGTGTATGATTCATGCTGGTTTCATTGCTAATATATCAATTAAAATGAGGTTTTCCCGAGTGTAGTGTTTGATTAGGGTCAATTCACAGGCCCTTCATAGCCTTCTGAGAGGCTTCTCTGGTTTGTTGCAGCAGTGTTGAAACTGTTGGGACTGAGATAGTGGAAGAGCAGTGGTCAGTACTGGAATGTATTTGCTGATGCAGCATGTAAAGCTCTGGCTTGTCTCTCAAACTCACTTTTGGCTTCCAGAAATCAGTCTGTCTAGTTATACCCTACAAACTGAAATATTTTTACAGAAATAAATCACATTCAGCTTTCTGAATAAGTTCTTCCATGAGTTCTATTCCCTTCAGTCAACGTTACTAAGTTACCTCTGTTGTAGTTCTAGAATTTACTGTTCCTATTCCTCTTCAAGATGTGTGTAAGTAGGATTTGCTTTATGTAATCCTTTTTACTGAGGGATTACAGGTAAAGAACTTGAAGGTCTAAGTGGCTTTCCTGAAACTTGATGCCCGGACAAAGTGCTATTTTGGCAAGACAGTCATGTTTATTCATGTTTATTTGATTACATTCTAAATGAGGGTTAGTGTCTACAGCAGAGAATTACCTGTCCAGGAAGGGATGAAACTAACCTGGAATATTTTATCCAGGCTGTTGGTCTGTGACGTGAAGGCAGTTATTTTTCTGGGAAATGATCCAGAAGCTTGAGTGTGCACTGCTTGGAGTTTCCTGTTCTGTATCATTACAGTGTGTGTTGAATAATTTAAGGGGAAAGCACCCACTCTCCACCTAACCTCTAAACTTATTTACATATCAGTGATTATTAAACCCACTGATCTTAAACCCTCCTGTACTCAAGAGGAGTAACATAAGATTTGTCTTGTTGCTTGCTGAAATCAAGAAATGTAATCCACAAGTGGACAACACCCTGCAAAGAGAAGATTTGTCAAGATCCTGCTTTCTGTCTTTCCCAGATGACTGCTGTTCTCCATCTATTTTTTTTTCCATTTGGAAATTAACTTTTTAAAAGGAAAACTAAATCTATATGTCATAGCTTTTTCCTGAAGCTGTGGTTTACTGCATCCCATCATAGCTCAAAAAGAAGAAAGAGATGGTTTAGTTTGAGCATTACCTTCTTTGGGCTCTTTGCAGTGAAATATGACTGACCAAACCCCAAACCAAACCTGCAGTGTAGGGATTAGATTGGATAAAAAGAGTTTCTCACGATCTTTGGACTTGGCATGGAGGAAATGAGTGGCCTGATGTGCCACTTGTGCACCCTTGTCATCCTACCTGTGCAGCCTCGTCGTGCCAGCTGTGCCCCCTGAGCGTGTCTGTTCACACACACTGCCCTCCCAGCCTAGAAAGTCTGTCCTGGACTTTTTTCAGTTTCTCAGTAAGTCTTTATGGATAAGCCTAGAGGTCTTTCAAGTAAGAGAAAGAAGTGCTGGATGTATTTTCCAGTCAGGCTGCTCTGTTTCTGGGTGGTTGATGCTATATCGAGTTGATGGGGATGGTCAGTGCTTTCTGCCAGCTTGCTTCTGGGTACTGCTGAGCCTACACATCCCATACACTTCCATCAAAATATCTGTTCTCCCTGCTGCTTCAGTGAATGCCAGGCAAGCTGATGAGCTGTTCAGATCAGTGCTCAGCTTTCCAACTGCCTTGCTGGCAGGCTTCCAAGCTTTCTGGATGTCTGAGTCCAAGGGAGTTGCGTTCCTGGGAAACAAGTTTAAAAAAAAAACCCAGAAAAATGTAATTTTGCACACTCTTCAAAGGGAATTGTCTCAGAACTTTCTTCCCCTGAGAAAGTAATTTTTCCTCTTTAGCTTTTCATTGCAGTTTGAAATGTAAACCACTCTTATAGGGGATGTTTAGTTTTCCAAGCAGGCTTTGCAGAAGTCCATGGTTATCTTTTTTGAGAATCATTTCCATGCATTAAAATGGAGTATAAGGACAGAATGTACAAATGCCTGAAGAGTTTGTATAAAAGTTCAGATATATTCTAAGCAAGTTCTCAAAAGATCACCAAGAGCTAAGTGGTTCCTGTCAAAGAAAAGCTACCTCTCATGAGATTTAAACTTTTCATGACCTTTACATAAGAGCCTCGGATTCCTTGGGTGTTCATTGGTTTTCTTTGGAGATGAGGAGAGGGGGCTCTGCTGATGACTTTTCTGCATTGGTGAGAATCTCACTCTGCCTCTGTAGGTGTGGAGTTGCTGCCTGAAAAGACAGCAGTTTCACCTGGGAGATACTGTGTTTATGGTTTCTTGTTGCCAGCAATCACACCCCATTGTTTACAGGAGGCAGGGGTGATGCACCCTGGATCCACATCGCCTGGTGTGCTTCTTTTACTGAGTGTGCTGAATCCGTGGGCCCCACAGCATGATTCATCAGGCTGTAATCAAAGTGTAGTCAGTGTTCTGATTAAAATGTGGGACTTTGAGTTCAATCAATCACTCGTGTTCATTGTGTATCTCCTTGCAAGTCAGCATGCAGAACCTGGGCAGTGCTTTACAACTGTGTCCCACTGCAGGATTTTAGACTTTGTTCCAAGGTCTTTAGGCGTGTAAATGACATAATAGTAATTTAAGAGCTTCTTTTGGCAGAACAAGAAGATTTTGACAAGCCTTTGGAAACTAGACTCTGTAAAATTATCCATTTTGAAGATACTTTTCATGTGATACTTCCTTTGCTTTAGTAAAAAACACAAATAAACCCCACTGCAAACAGAAAAGTTGGTAGAGACTGTGCTGTGAAATGAGATTCTGGTCTGCTTTTCTAGGAATGGAGCCGAAATAAAAATAGGGGTTTTATGGGTTTTGCCAGATGTGCCCTTTTTTGTTTATTT
This sequence comes from Myiozetetes cayanensis, assembly GCF_022539395.1. Taxonomy (NCBI): domain Eukaryota; kingdom Metazoa; phylum Chordata; class Aves; order Passeriformes; family Tyrannidae; genus Myiozetetes; species Myiozetetes cayanensis. The sequence goes on along the minus strand of NW_026087412.1, from coordinate 7,959,751 downwards.
TTTTCCTTCCCTGCTGTGGAATAGCTCTGCCACCTGACGAAACTTGGCATGGTGCCTTGAAGAACTAATGCTAAAAATTGCTTCATTTTTTATTCTGAGTATGATTTTTGATTAATTGCAACAACTGCCTGTTTAATTTGGATTCTGTTTTTCTAATGTGACATTCCCTTCTCACTGACTTATCTGGGCTCCCATTTGTTAAACTCTGACCAAGTCTGGTTTGTGGAAGACTAAAATGGAGGACCCTGTAAGAAATCCAAACCCAACTTATTTACAGGATCAAGACATCAAATCATTGGAAGAGCCCTCATTAAGAATAAGTCTAAATATTGGCAACTCCATACACAGCAAGGGTCCAGCAGGTCCCCTCTTGACAACTAAGGCTTAGGGATGCACTGCTAGTGAAGAGGAGGGCAGGCTTCTCTTCCTCTTTGGTTTTAGAAATCTAGTCATTTTTTTGAGAAATTTGTGTATTTGACTTGCCCTGTTTAAGGAGGAGAGAGAATTTATTTTTTCTTCCTAATGTTTTGATATGCTCCTAAAACCTGGCTTAATTTTCAGTGTTGGGGAAAACATCGGTGGCACTCCAGCTCCTTAGTTTTGTTGAGAGCTTATTATAGAGAAATATTAGTTCCCGTTTTACCTGCAATTTCTGGTGGATCCCAGATTCCTGATGGTAAATAGCATGAAGTTACAACCACTTCTGATTTATTTTCTTCCATGTTATTTGTTAGTGGGATGGCAGAATCTTCTAAGTTGCTAAAATGTAGTTCCTTCCTTTTCATTTTTTATGTACGTGCATCTGTTCTGTAATCAGGTCTGTAATCAGTCTTCCCATTAACACACTGATGAAGCAGTAGAGACAAAAATAAGGAAGATTTCATCCTTCAAACAAAGGACTTGTCATGTCTTATCATTACAATGAAGGCTTTGAAAATCCAGACTACTACTTCTCAGAGACATTGGAAATTGATAGAAGGTGAGTTTATTTAATTTTGCTGTGTGACTGTGCCATAAGAAATTAAATTACTCATATGCAGGAGCAACTTTTCCTCCAGAGTTTTAATTTGTGGATTTATTTTAATCCCTCCTGTAAGCTTTTATTCTCAGACACAAATTTTTAAAGCTGTTACCAGGAAGGCAGCATTCAAGGGAAATGGCATTTTACTTTTTACATTTGGATGAATTCCAGTAAAATGTATTCATGGCACAATATCATAGATACTTTTTACTTCCAGTAATTTTCACAATAACCCAGGATGTCCTTGTTTTCCAAGCAGTTATTCCTGTTTAGACAGAGTCTAAGCTAACTTCATGCGGAGAAAAGTTTTAGCTTTTCTAATTCAGTTGGTCACTAAATCAGAATTACAAAATACATCTCAGTATCAGAGTTTGGTTTATAAAGTACTCAGATTTGATGATAATAGGTAGCAAAATATTAAGGATATCTACTGAGAGTTTTTGTGACAGGCAGGGTTTTCTTTTTGATTGCTTACACAGGAGGAGTTCTCAAAAGCATCCATTCTCTCACCAAACCCCTTATGATTCTTCACTTCATGGCTCCTTTGGAGAGCGCAGTGGAAGAGAGCAGAACTACCCTGTGGCCATACCGATGGACTCCATGAGACCTGGCTCTGAGTACAGAGAGGATTCACCAAGCAGAAATCCATATGGAACTTTCACAGGTATGTCATTTCTCCACGTGACCAGCTTACAGAAACGCTGGAACAAACAACAGCTTGCTCTGTCCCGAGGGAGTCCTGCAGCTCTGCAAAGCTCAACTCTCTAGGTATTTTTTGCCTTTTTTTTTTTAATCTTCTTAAAGCAGTTCAGGTGTTATATTAACAGATCCATGGACTGTGTTGTATTACCGGATCAGTAAATATTGTTTTGTATCATTGAGTACTAGAACGGACACTGGAGCGAGATCAGGGAGTTTTGTTGAGGGAGCAGGTTGTTGTGTTTGCAGTAGAGCTATACGTGATCACAGGGCTGCTGTTCTGTGTCCATGAATAATCCACAGCAGTAAACAAGTTTCTGTGTAATTCTGATTCCCTTCAACAGACAATCTTTCCTTTGAGCCTGAGCCAGAGCTGGCATACACCCCAGCTTCTACCTTCCATCTGCTGGATTATCCCTATGCCCGCAGGACTTCCAGTGGATCGGAAGGTAAGGATTGTGGTGCATCACAGTATTGCATGTCAGTCTCACCCTCCATAAAACAATGTAAATATTTAAAAGCCTTCTGGTTCAGGTATGAGTGTCTTCATATAATAAAAGGAATCATAAAATGTAAATTCTCTTTTACTACTCTACATTTTTCCTCGTAGCTGAATTTTTCAGTATCCTTCTGAAAATACTCACTTTATTCCTTGAGTAATGAAAGATATAATGCCTACCCATTTTATCCCAAACTTCCTTTAAGTGGGTCAACATACAACAAATTTACACAGTTATCAGAAGAGACTCTTTGTAGGAGGAAATAAGGGGAGGATAGGGTGTGCTTTGAGACTGCCTGTAGTGAATTTTTCACCATGTTATGTCCATATAAATTCTATAATAGTAATTAGATGTTTATATTCGTTAAACTACAGGAGGGTTGTAAAAAGTACAATTGGCCTTCTGTGTTAGGCTAGCATAGCAGTTTATTGTTCATTGTCTGGGTAGGAACTGTTCCTCCCATATCATGTAATTTTTCTATTACAGTCAGTTCAGTTCCTGTCTGCTGTTTCTGGAATATAATTAATTCTTTTCTGGAATTCTTACCTAGGTGGACAGAAGGAACCCTCTCTCCAAGGGCCACTAAAGAGATTCTTGGGGGTTTTTTTTCTCTCTTTTTCATCTTTAAGAACATGGTCTTTAAATTAAGATCTGATTTGGCAAAATCCTGTATTTGTATTAAAAAAGGAATTGGTAACTGGAAATGTCTTACTCCATGCATGCCCATGGAAATAGGAGATTTACTAGCATGCATGGCTTTTAATTCCTGATAGGAAGGAGAGGGGCCATTTCAAACCAACTAGAGGATAAATGTCTGGGTGCTGAAAGTTCCAGAAGTACCTCCACAGGAGAGGCACAGATGTTTTTCTTTTTCTGATCCTGTTTAGTTGCTACAAAGGAAGTTGTCTCCAAGTGGAATTGACAGTAGTATTAAAGAATTATTAGGTTTAAATTAAGTATGAAGGAGCCTGTGCCATGTGCATTAACTAACAGATGCATCAGTCGGTTGGGTCTTTCCACACCAGACTTGAACTCAAAATTGGCACGTAACATTGGCCAGTAGCTTACTGGGAAAGGAAAGCTGTAGCTACACTCATCTGCATCAGAGCTGGAAGGCAGATGCTTTTAAAGAATACAGCCACTTGTGTTTGAATAATTGGATGAAAGAAGGTGGAGAGAGCAGCTGCATTTTGGTCCCAGGGAAATGGGAGTCTGGTACACACAACATATTTAACCTGATTGTGATTGTAAAACAATCCCCCTGAAGTCAGTTGAAAGATTTTTAAAGAAGGGCCCTGTCTCTAGGAAGGAAGTCTTCAATAATCAGTGTATACATTTCTCTTTTCCCACACGTATCTGCATGACCAGGACAGAAGTGACTGGGGGGAGCATGTGTTTGCATGTAGGTAGTGAGTTTGAAGGGTCACCTTCTAACTTGTTTCTGTGAAAGTGAAATTTGAGTTTCTTAAGTCAATTTGTCAGGACTACCTGGGCTTACTAAAGAATTCATGTTCTTTAGATAGCTTTATTCGGAGACGCAACAGGAGACCACCTGATGAGGCCTTCCTGGCTTCCTCCAGCGTGTTTGAAGCTGATCCAGTGGGCAGTGAAGGTAGGAGTTCAGAGGAGTGATTCAGTCTTTGACAGCATCTTGTACAAGGATGGTGTGGTCAATACTGTTCTTAGTTTATCACCAGAATTGCCTGCACAGTCTTTCTGTGGTTATGGGGACAACTTGGTTTCATATTATCACCAGTGATTAATATTTTATGCTCTCCTAACACGCTCAGATCCCACGACAAATGAAGCACAGTGCAGTGTGAGTGGGAATTGTAGCTCTTTATTAGAATTTGTTTGACCAGCTAATTGATTGTTTTCAGCCACTGGGTTTGGAATTAGGATCAAATTTCAGCTATGGGAAAACAGCCTTGTTATCAAGTAATGCAGTTCTGTCTCTTGCATAGGCAGTGCTGTCTGGGCACTAACATCAACTAAAATTATGGAATAAATAAAACAATAGTTTAGCTTTCAAGTCAATATGTAGCATCACAGAAGTGTAACTACCAGACAGTGATGAAGCAATAGACCAGAATCTTGAAGTTTGTCAGAATTTTATTTTCCTTTGTGTTGCAGCTCTTTGTGTGAACATTACTGTACTACTGGCTTCCATCTGTATTAGAGTACTGATGGAGCTGAAGATAGTCTGGACAAAATTATTAAGTCTCAGAACTTGCAACACCTTGGTAGCAATGAAAATGGGGGATGCTGTTATATTAATTTCAGGTTGTGTATAAAAATTACTGTATTAGTATCCCAAAATTTTGGTTTTTTCGTGGTTTTGATGCAGAGAAAGATTTAATTGGGAACCTTGCAAATATGTCCACCAGTGAAAGGATTAAGGCAATCCAGAAGATGCCAGGGACCATGAAACAAAAGAGAGAGATCAGGTAAAAATAGAAGTTTATCCATTTAGTTTTACCAACATTATACTTCTAGCAACATCTAGGTCTCAAGTATGGGGATTTGCCATCTGCTCAGATTTGTTTTGTCACTTTATGACTAAGAACTTTTTAATGCACTTTTTAAAAGTTAACATCTCACAGGGGAAATGATTTAAAGATGGAGATGAGAAGAATCTCTATGGTAATATAAAACAGAATATCGAGATCTTGAAATTTGGTTATGAATGATGACTTCAGATCTCTTCTCAAAGAAAAACTTGGATGTTGGCCTTTGAAAATGGAGAAGAGACTTCATAGTCTCAACTATCCTTTTTGTCTCCTCACAGAACATATTTAAATTTTGTTCCCAGTGTGAGTTAGTGGAGGGGTTCAAACATGCTGTCATAGCTGGGACAAGAGCCATGGCATCAGCTGATATAAAAAGAACCGGCAAGAACATCCCCGTGTTTTGTTAATTCTGTTCATGTGCACTTGTGCGAAACTTCTTTTGCAGTATCTTTGGCTTCCTGTTTCAATTACAACTCACACTATAATGCTTGTCACCCCCTGCCCTGCTCTTCCACAGAAATAAAGTTCTTAAAGAAATAACAGAAAAGTCAAGGCGCCGTGGTACTCAACCTTCCTGCTGCACACAGTGTCTGCAGGACACAGCAGTGGTAAGTGTCAGAAACTTCTGGCAGTCACAGCAGAGCAAACCACTGCAGCTGCAATGTTATCCCTGTCTCCAGAGGAATCTGATGTCTTGCTCCATGGTACTGACCAAAGAACCAGTTAATTGCTGCAGTGATCGTTAGTGTGTTATGGTAGGGCTTAGGAGCACCAGCTGAGCATCTTATGGTGTGTGGAGTGGGGCAGATCTGTTGGTAACATCAAAATGAAACTGTAAAAAAATGTGAGGCTTTATTATGTGAAATTGCATCCCGTTTGCTTGCTGAGGTTCACCTCTCTCCTCTTTTGCACTTCAGTCATTTCGGCGATTTGGAAACACCATTTCAGAATATTTTGACCTGCTGTGGGTGTGGCACAAGGCTCTGAAGATCATTGGTGCTGAGTTTGGAACAAGTGTTCTTTCTTATTTTATTTTCTTGAAGTGGCTGCTAAATTTCAACATCTTCTCATTCCTCATAAACTTCAGCTTCATCACAATTCCTCAGTTTCTGGCACCAGAACCAAATAACCTTTCATTCACGGGTCTGGAGCTGCTCACTGGAGCTGTAAGTATTGAAATTTTATGTAAATGTAAATTCAGTCACACCTGTGATTTCACAGTAGAGAATGGGACAGCTCCCACTTCTGCTGATTTGGCTTCAGATGATGATACTTTCCACCACACAGAAGTGATAGCAAACATTCTGAATGATGTCCTTGTCTTTCCAGGGTTATTTTCAACAAACAGTACTCTACTATGGCTTTTACACCAATGCTACAATCAGTAAAATAAAGAATGGTCCATCTTACAACATGCAGCTGGCCTATATTTTCACTGTTGGAATACATTTTGTCATCTGTTTTCTTATCTTGTTGTTCAGGTAAACTAACTGTGAATTCTTATTTCTCTTGTATTAAGAGGAAAAAACCTAAACAACAAAAACCCTGACCTTGTCAGCAGTTAGTAGTAATAATTACCTGAGTGTGTTTCTGCAAGTCCTTATTTCCAGGTATAAAGCAGAAATTTCTGCTCAAAAGACAGTCTCCAGAAATCAAACCTTTATTAGAGAAATTAAAAATAACTGCAAATTAGTAAAGGACATGCAGAGAATCCCACTTGAAGACAAAGTAACCCTTTGTAAGCTGTTGCTCCTAATGTAGTCCCTTATTGATGATGGCCTTCCAGAGGTAAAGATTGTCAGCAACTACTGGGAGAAGGAAATGTGAAAATTTTTTTCTTACATTTAAGTTTGTTTTCCACATTGTCTTTTGTGACATACTCTTATACAGGTCCAGTAGCCTTGAGACAGGATGGAAAAACTGACACCTCTCCTTTATCTCCCTTATCTGCCTCGCTGTACAGACTTGCGATGTATTTCCCATGATGCGTCTCACAAATTCAATTTTCATTGCAGCATGGCAAACTCCTTCAGCAGGAACTTTGTTAACCCTCAGGTGTACTCTGTGAATGCCAGCAGACTGCTCTGCACTTGGGACTTCAATATAACTAATGAGAAAGCTGTGAAGCTGAAACAAAAGAATCTCAGCACACAAATAAAGGTACAAAACACAGGAGGTACAAAGCTAACCTGCATGAGTCATTAGAAATCTCTGGCAGAGTGACACAAACCTGCTAGTCCTGTGCCTAAGAGAATTAAGTCTTCCTGCTAAGTTTCATTTGGTTTAAGCTCCTGGAGTTGTCTTAGCTGCTTGTTTTCCTTTTCTCTTTAAGCTACATATAAATATTTGTATGCTTCTGAATGAATCTCTGTGACTATTAAATATTTGCCAAACAGAACATTTCTGCTGGGTTTTTTTCCTTCCTGCAATTTAACCATTTTGTAGACAAAAGGCAGGCTGGTAGTGTTAATCTGTGAAACACAACTTTCAGGATAGGAACACAGTCCAGTAAATGTTTCTAGGATATTACTCTGCCCATCTAGAGAAATAATCTTTTTCATTCAGTTTCTCAAGGAGTTACTTGGAACAAGTGTTGCCTTATGCTGTTGACTAAGAAATTCTTTATTGGGAATTGTTTCCTTGCAGGAACACCTCACTGAAGTAAACAGAGAAGTTGTGAATTTCTCTGTGACACAGAGGATTGCTCGTATGGGTGTTCATCTTCTTTGCTGGTTTGCTTCCCTGGGAACAGCAGTAGCTGCTTGTGCTGGTGTTTATTTCCTCTCCATCAATAACCTCGAGGTAAGGATAGATTTCGCATTTTTCCACATGTGTGTCTTACACTGAGCACAAGCTCAGTGCTGTTCACTGCAAAGGACCACAGGGAAGCAGAGCTGTTGTTCCTGCCAGTGCAGACACAAATTCTGCTGGGCCTAAAACGCTGGTTTACAAAGGCCTTGCACCACTGGAGACTGTGGCAAGGGCATGGGACCTGAGGGGTCTGAGCAAATCTTCCCCCTCTCTCCAGCAGCTGCTTGCCTGGGCCCATGATCAGCTTAGGGACAGTGCAGCTGGTGACCTGGGAAAAAATAGCAAGAAGAAGCCTCAGCAAGACCTGCCTCTTCTTTCCTTGGAGCTGCATTTGAGCTGGGGCTCCCACCCTCGGGGCCACATAACGTGGGAGAAGGGGAGAAGGTCACTGTGCTGCTGGTCATGGGCCCATCAAACATCATAGTCTCTAACCTGAGAACATACAGGCAGGTGTGCCAGGTGCCTTCCCTGTGGACACACCTTGAGGCAGTATTTTGGTTAAGGCTCTAAGATGGGGTTGTTTGATTGTGGGTTTTTTTTTTTCCTCTCTAAGCTGTTTATGAAAGGGCATCAAAATGACCTCGAGAGCCAAGCTGCCATGTTGGTGCTACCTCTGGTTACAACTCTCCTCAACACATTCACCCCATTCTTCTACTCCTGGCTTGGGCACATGGAGAGGTTTCAGACTCCAGGACAGCAGATATATGTCACTATTGCCAGGTATTTGTTGCTACCACCTCTGAGTGCTTTTTGCCTGAAGTTGTCTGACTCTGATACAAAGCTGTGTCTGGATGGTGTGGTGGGCAGTAGGGAGCTATGGAAGAGAATTCATCTTCTCCAAAGGCTTCTGTGCACTCATCTCTTCATGATTTGTTTGTCTTCCATGAGCCTTCTGGAGTGCTACATCTCTGCATGAGGATGGGGAATGGCTTCCCTCTCAGGTGCACTGTGACACTGGGCTTAGTTTTGTTTGTACCATCCCTAGATGGCCCCTGGACTGTTGGTCCCTTGCCAGGAAGGGAAGGGAAGAGAAGAGAGGACTGAGGTCATCTCACTTAAAATCAGATGCCTGGAATTAACACTGCAGGTCCCTCAGACCTTCCTTCCCTGGGGAGCCCACACCCCAGCCTGTTTAGCAGAGCCTTGTGCCAAGGTTGTCATGCCCAGCTCCCCTCCTGCCAGGACAATAGAACAATGGCACACCTGAGCTCCCAGGAGAGCTCCTGTTGGTCCTGGCAGGTTATAAAGTGTAACCAGCGGTCATCCTGTCATCATTCCCTCCAGTGAGCTTGTGGACCAGCTGTTGGTGCAGTTACTGTTACTTTTTCTTTATAGAAATATCATCCTGAAAATCTCAATTGTTGGAATACTGTGCTACTACTGGCTTAACGTTGTGTCTGCCTCAGAGTCACAGGTAAAGTTCCAAAAATACAAATCTTTCACTTACAGTGCCAGTTTAGGAACCACCTTGATAAGATATTTGCTTCAGCAAAGTACATGTGGTGTCTTGAAAAGCTGAGTTTGCCACCCCTATATTTTTTATTACCAAGTCTGGAGGGATGGACTGTAGGAAAAAATGAATGACTCAGCTCAGGTCTCAGCTGGTTGGCAGCATTGTTCAGTGAGAAGTCAACTATGATTAGTCAGGCTGTTAGCATATATTTGATCAAGATTTCAGACCTTTGATCAAGTTTCAGCATTTGGGAACAACTTTAGAATTATATGATTTTTGACTCTAGGTATGTTTGTTGTTTTTTTTTTTCTTTCTTTCTTCTGCTTCTTAAAGTGCTGGGAAACTCTAGTTGGCCAGGACATCTATCGTCTTGTCCTAGTTGACTTCATATTTTGTTTGCTTGGCTCTTTCTTTGGAGAGTTTTTACGAAGGTGAGTAAGTACAGCTTTTCCAATCCTGTTTTTATTCATTACCCAAAGACATGCTCTGTTTTTCTCCAGTGGGAGAAAAGTCCACTGAAGCGTGGGTGTGGCACCACTGAAGCTTCCTTGATTGTCTCTGCTGGGCAGTCTCTGTGTAGATGCCTTGTATATATATCACAGCTCCTCCTTAGTAGGAGGTCAGTGTGTGTAGCATTCTGCTCTCCCAGTGTGTCCTTTTTCCCTTTGGAGATGGAAACACGTGAGGGGAGGAAGCCACATGGTACTCTCAGGTCTCAGCATGGAAGGAAAAAGTAATTTACTTCTGACATCTGCTGTGTGAACCTTCCTATTGCCAAACATTACTCAGGGCTTAGGCAGTAGAGTGTTTAAGTGCTTGCCAGCTCTACAGAGCATGCAGGTTCCCGATCATATTTACGTAGGAGATCCATTGTTTGCTCTTTACCCATGGTGTGAACAGGACTGGTTTACAAGATAAGACTTTATTTTGTACTAATTTAACAAAAAGTTAAGTGTTGAGAAGCCTTTGAAGACTTCTCCTCCACAGCTCTTGCCAGTGTGCTTTAATCTTCCTGTCCTTGTGTTCAGATAGGAAGCCACCTCCCAGCAAAAGGTCACAGAACCAAAACTGCAGTGTCAGCTCTGATAAATGGCCTCCCCTAAGCTGGCCAAAAGCACCTGACTTAGAGCTGAGAAAGGTTAAAAGTACAATTGCTTGTATTTAATTGTATGTGTTCAGAGTAATCTGAAAACCCAGCCCTGAAACGCTGTTGATAATGCAGTTGATAAGGTGGTAACAAGGTGTGTATTCAAGGCAAGATGGAATAGTTACCAAAATTGTTATTGTTCTTGCTACAACAAGCAGAAACTGAAACTTCCCACCTCAGGAAAAATGAGGTGATGGAAAGGGATTATTTGCCCTCGGTAGGAATCTTCTTAGCACTTGCTTACCTGTGTATGTCTCAGCTATTTGCAACCTCAGTAAGTCTGAAATAGGATATACTTCACGTGTCTGTCAAGAGTATCAGGCTACAAGACTTGTTTTCTGATTGAGGCTGGAAATTCCCAGGACTCAGGACCTGAAAAGCTGTTAGGGTTTTGTACCGAGGCAACTTGACATTTCAGCTGCTTAAGCACAAACACACTTGTGCTTAAAGTAAATAACAAATAGTTACGTTAGTAGAAATGTTTACTGATACAGTAACAAACCCTTGTTTGTTGTCTTTTTTAGTTGCATGAAAAATATCCTAGGTCTTATTTCAACCCTGCTGTGTATTATGGGAATTTGCTTTTGCCAAATTTTGATTCATTTTTTATGTGTTGTCTAATGAACGAGCTGTGGCTGCTTTGCATGACGTTAATGCAGCCCCTAAATAATTTGTCACTGATGCTTGTATTCAGGAGGTCTTTTGCAGAGATTTCTACAGAGGGCTTTATCCCTTAGCAAATGCTATTGTGCTGTAGCTTTTGGTTTTCCCCTCCCAGAATTATTGGAACTACGATCTGTGTGAGCCTGGGGCAGCCAGAATTCGATATCGGACGAAATGTTTTAGATTTGATCTATGCACAGACCTTGACCTGGTAAGTGTTACATTTACAGACAGAACTTCATTTGCACTTAAAAATGCCATGGAACATTCTTAGTCTGACATTTCTGGGTGCTTCCCATCATGGGGGATAATTTTCTGAGAAGTGACCTATTAAGTACCTTTGGTAAGGATTGCAACTTGCCGGTTTTATTTATAATTCTGTGGGTAATAACATCAGTCAGTAGTTTATCCAGTGGCCACCTGGTCTGGGAGAAACCCGATAGGTTCCTGCAGGAATATCCTTGAATTTTGTTTACTTCCCCACTGCAATGATGTTCATGTTGAAATAGTCTCAGTATTAAACCCTGGAAAAAATGCCTGATTTCTAAGAATGAGTATGTTACTCCAATTATAAGAGAGTTCTGCCAATCTGTGCATAGATATGCATGTTTGAAGTTGCATGTTTTCCAAGGTGGACTTACTGTTACAGGATCAAGGTTAACATAATCCCATTTCCAAATAATCCAGCACTCTCTGTATATGAAGTTACTGTGATATTTTTTTGCTCTCAGTGCATGGAGAGTTGTGTGGTGAATAGTGAAAATGTTTTCTCTCTAAATCCCTTCTTGTAGGATCGGTATCCTGTTCTCACCTCTGCTGCCTGGTATCCAGATGATTGCATTTTCTATAGTATTTTATGTGAAAAAGGTAACAAACTTCATATGTATTAATAATAAACTTGCACAGCTTGAAATCTGGGCAGAATTTATTGTGTTAAAGTGCTGCTTTTGGTTGAGGCTGTGGGAGTTTTGCATTTAGGGGAGCAGTTTGGTTGATTGGGGTTTGGAGGGTGGGATTTGCTTTAAAGGAAGACTAGTTAGATGCACACCCTTGAATTACAAATCTGTTAAATCTGAGAGGGGAAAAAGGTGTGGAAGGGTTATAGGAGGAGTTAAGAGCCCAGTTGGAGAGGGGAGAGGATATAGTAGTAAAATTAAAGGCTGAGGAATTAAGAGCGGACAAGTGCATGTGTCAGTAAAGACACAGCCTGTGACTCTGGCCTCCCACTTACACCCCAGCAATGCCCCTCTGCCAAGTTAACTACGGGTAAGCAGGGTGATTCAGCTAAAGATCATGGTGGAAACGTCTTCCTTTCAGAGTTATCTCAGTATTATGACTAGGTGGTAAGTTGTTTGTTGGATCATTAAGCAGTTTGTAGCACTGAATGTAGAAGAACAAAGCTGTAGGTAGAAAGATGGATTCAGACTTCTCAGAACCAAGGGTTTGCATATGCTGCAAAAGCAAATTCTACCCAACAGAGTCCTGAAGGACCCATCAGAACCTCATTTTGCCTCTTGCTGTTTAAAGACTATATTTTTGAAGTTTTCTGAAACTACAGACTGTCGATCAAATTCATATAAAAGAAGTTATTGGAAACTTTTGATAGATGCTGTTCCAGAAATTTCAGTGGGATTGACTTAAGCTGAGTTGAAGTGGCAGGTAACACCATTCCAAGAGTACCTTCATCTCTTTTAAGGTCAGCCTGATGAGGAATTGCCAACCCCCTCGCAAAGTCTGGAGAACTGCTCAAATGACAACATCCTTCCTGTTCTTGCTGTTTTGCCCTTCCTTCCTTGGAGTCCTGTCTGTCGTTGGAGTCACTGTCTGGAGGTATGGAAGATCACCGGTGCCCAAGCCTACTAAATTATGCTGTGTGACCTGATACCAGGCAGAGGAACCTGCATTTCTCCATAGGAAAAGCTACATTAACTGCTGATGGAAGGTTTCAGATGTTCAGGAGATGTTCTGTATTCTGAAAACAAGAGATGCTCAATGAGCTTGGGAGAATGTAGCTGAGTAGCTTGTCCCGTAAGAAAGTGGGACGAGAAACAAAGTTGCATTGAAGTTTTGGGTTCCTATTTAAATGTAGCATCAAACTCCTGCTCTTGAAAGTTTCTGTGACTGAGTCCTAGCTCCTGGATTTATGTATGTTATAGGCCATGCTGGGTCTGCAGCTGAGAAACACCTGAAAAAAGTCAGTTGAGGTCAACTTCTGACTTATTTATGAACTTCAGAAGCTCTTTTTGCAGTGCTGACCTCTGTAATAATGCATCTCAGTGTTACCAGTGTTTTAAAACTGCTTTGGTTTTGTGCATGTTGCTCTGGCCACAGTAAGGAGGAGCAGCCTTTTTCTTGACAATTGACAGCAATGTGATTTCAATATTTAGTAAGACAGGTGACTACACGTGAAACTAGGTGGGATGAAATCTGTCAGAGCACATATTTCCAGATGGCAAGGGGGAATTCCAGACTGTCTGGAATAGTTCAGTTTCAAAGCAAAGAACACTTTCTTATTTCAGTCTACCTGAAAATGCTAATTCTTGCAATGGGCTGCCTTAGCTCATTCTGTTGATGCTGAAAATCTGCAGTGACTCATGCCCCTGAAGGCAAGGTGAAATGATGGTTCTCTGTGGTGAACCTTTAAAAAAATCCATTTTTTCCAATTTGCTATAGCTTGAGCTACTGTGATTGACATGTTACATTGAGGTCAAGATTGTGTTTACAGGGCTTGGTACTGATCCACTGCAGCAACTGCATCGTCTGGGGTGGGCATTTCGTGGCTGGAGAGGCATCCAAGTTAAAAATGAACCACAGATCATGGAAGCACCCTGAGAGCCCAAAGAGAGCAGAGGGCTAGAGCAAACTGATGAGCATCTTGATGTACAAAAATCACAGTACTGACTAAAACACTGGTTAATATGTGAAGCTTTAAGTAGCTGGTTTTTTCACACTTTCAGGTTAAAACCTTCAGAAGGATGTGGTCCTTTCAGAGGCTTGTCTTCTATGTATGCTGCAGTGTCTGAGTGGATACACACTCTGGACAATTACACTGCCTCAAAATGGGTTGTGTGGATCTACCACAACTTAATTACAAGTGAACTTTTCTTCTTCATCCTCTCTGGCATTGTACTGTAAGTACCTGCTAATGAAAAGCACCGGCAAAGGGCCTGAAATGGAAAAACCTGGCAATGACATAGCCCTTCTTCATAAAAAAAAATACTTGTAAAGTGCATTTTAAAGCATCAGAAATAGTTAATATATTGGAAATTCATGTATTTGAAGTACATAAAGAAGTTATAAAACCTGTTCCTATTATGTTAGAATACCAAAGCTCTTTACATATCAGCTTCAAGCTAACCCTGTGTGGAGTTAGGGGAGTTTTGGGCCTCTCTTATTTGGGCCTCCTGTTTTTGGGCTTCCTTTTATTTTTTTCCTTTCCCTGTTTGGGCTGGGAGGGTGTGGTGGTTGGATAAGAGCATTAGTTTGCTGTTTGTTACATGAAATGCACCTTGTATTGCTGACTTATTTAATTTTACCTCTCATATTTAATACAAGTCCTTAGATCTTTGGGTCTTTTTCAAGAGAATGTTTTAAGCAATTTCATGTGTTTGCCATTCCTTGTGTAATTGTACACATCTATTTTATATATCTATGTGTGCGTGTATGTGTAGAGATGGGTGCAGGTATGTCTTTTAATGTATTAAAGTATCAGGATAATTTTCTGTTTAGACAATGACTACGAGGAAAAGCTCTTATGTTGGACTTTTTTGTTTTGTTTAGAATTATTACTTATCTTTACTGGCAAATAATACAAGGAAGAAAGACCATGACCAAATTCTTACGTAAGCAAATTAGTAATGTAAGTTTGACCTTCACCTATATCTTTTTTTATAATTTGGCTTCTTTGTTGACTGTCTCATCCAGCTTTGTGGAGCTGTAACATGTAAGGGAGGGTGGGAGACCTTCCTCATGGGAGCTGCAGAGAAATTCAACTCACAAACAGAGTTGTTGCAAAAGAATTGTATCTTCCAGATGTGCTGCTGCGGCTCCCTCTGTAGACGGATTATTTTAGGATAAAAGGAGTTATTCTGATCAGTGGTTACTTACAGGCCTTGAGCCTCTCAGGAATGATTAGTCCATTCCAGCTAATGATCTAATATGTCTCGACCACAGGCAGGAAAAGATAAGATGTTTTTACTTAAAAAACTACGGGCACTGGAGAGGGCAAAGCGAAACCCATCTGCACTGAGAGGACAAGGCCAGCAGGTCAGTCTGCCTGTTCAGGTACTGCTGTTTAATTTACATGCTTGGTTTGATTCCCTGGGGCTCCTCCAGCCCTGCAAAGAGGCTGCCCTGTAGAGATATGTCTGTATTTAAAATTTCATGCAAACTGACTGATTACTAGTTAACTCCAGACAGCAAAAGGATACTCTGAAAGTTCCCCAACTATTTTTTCCAGGCCAGAATTTAACCTGGGAAGGATATAGAAAAGTCCTTACCCTCACCAGACATAATTTACAACTATGAAACTCTAAGAAAACATTCTTAAAGCGTGCACTGTTGATCAACCACACTTGAACCTTGCCTAGGCTGAGAATGAGGCTGCCTTCCTTCCCTGACTGTGGTTTTCCTTAGGGTTTTATAGTTTGTGGTTTTTTCAACTGAGGTAAAGCTGAGTGCTTTGATTTAACCCCATTTTAAATCCCATACAACATCGATAGGCATCTGATTTAAACTTAAAATTTATTTTTTAAGGCAGTCCTGTCCACTGAGCAACCAAATTAATGTAAAAATGTGCACATGTAGGTGCTGTCTACTGTTTTGTGTTGAGTAAAAACTCCTTGACCTACATACTGGTAGAGAAAAAGTTTTTGGTAGGTTCCCCTCTTTCCTCCCAAAAAACAAATCCCCCTGTATGACCAGCCATCATTAAAGTGATAATATAAGTAAAATAAATAAATATGGATAACAGTTGATATTGATCTATTGTTAAATATAAATACGTGTGTGACAATGTAAGTAAATATTGGCTGTAAAGAGGGGAACTGAAATTGAATGGGCATTTTCTGTGTGCTGGGGATTTTCAACCAACCAGTGGCCGTGTCCAGTGTCACAAGTGGGACTCCTGAGAGGAGGGCTTGGTAGCCTATGAAATGTGGATATTCTTGTAGTTGTTAAGGTCAGATTTCAAAAGGAGATGCCAGAATAATCTCAGTGTGGATCTAGTAGAAAGGCCAACTCCCTAAAGCAAGGGTGTGAGCACTGCTGACCATACAATCGTGACTGGAAGCCAGAATACAGACTGCTAATGCCAAAAACTCTGTCTTTCAGAGAAGCTCCTCTCCATACCAACCACCCAGGCAACCTGCCCAGCAAGTGCCAGGCTACCCAGGAGAGGCATTTGACGGGAACCAAAACACATCCTACCCAGAGGTGAGATGGTCTAAAGAGGGAAACCTGCTGGATCTCCTTATACAGAATCTGGGGTGTGATACAGGTGTATGTGGAGCAAAGAGGCCATCCTGTGTGCATGGAAATAACCTTAATTTGAGCAGGTATAAAAGTCTAATCAGAACAGCTGTTGGAACACTCCTAATCACAAACCTGCTTAAGACCTGGAGAGTGTGGCTTTGTTACAGGTGACTGGTATCTTTTTAAACAGAAGATAACAGGCACACAAGGGAAATCATGACCTAAACCTGCTTGTGAATTTTGTTTTCAGGATCCCTATTCTTCTGGGATCTCGAGTGGCACTGACCTCCCTTTAGGTAAGCAACAAAGATGAAACACAGGAAGCTCTTGGAAGTTCAGCTCACTAAGAATGTTTGCTGTACAGACACAGCATGTAACAGCTGGATGTCAGGGGCACAGCTTTTAGCACCTTGTATAAAGAGAAAACAAAAAGACTGGGTTTCTGAGGTGAACATTTTTTATAGGATGTGTTTATTGGTAGCTTGTTCTGGTGCTGATGGTGACTTCTGAAGACTGTATACCAGAGAGTGGAATTTCCTTGGGTAAATGAGCCATTTTCTATTACAGGAGCACCCACAGACAAGAACATTAAATCACTTTAGAGATAGACTTCACATCTTGGTGTGATCTCAGAAGGGGTTAATAATGAGTAGAGTCCCTAGGACATCATCATGTCCAGAATAAAAAAAGCTACGGGATCTTGGTGGTAGTTTTGAACTATTCCCGGTTTACACAATCACGTCACTTCATTCCAAATACTTTGGCAGATGAGACCCTGAAATAGCACGGGGCTTTCTGATGGGGGTGGTGGTTACACCATGTCAGCACAGTTAACGTTGCCTCTGTGGTGACAGGTTGGGAGCCAGCCCAGCCCAGCAGCAGTGGTGTGTCCAAGGCCGTGGCACTCGCCCTGCGCGCCAGAGAAGCAGCTCAGTGGGACGACTACGATGATGAGGGAGATTTTCATCCCTGAGCAGGCACAGTCAGAACCACTGGCTGGTGTTCTGCAGAAAGCAACAGACTTTTGCACTAAAAACTGAAAGAATCACTCAAACATTTTTTTTTACCTCTAAATGGGACAAAAAATTAGAACAAAATGCATCCCAATTGCCGTTTGTTATGATAGGGAATGTCCTGCGGGATGAGTTTGTTTTGCAGCAGTGACACCACTTGTTGTTGACTGAATATAAGGAAAGTTGTGCCTAATTGTAAATAAAAGTTATGGTTTAAAAGTATTTTTGTATCAGTTATATCGTTTAAAACTGCTTTTATCTGATCTAAACCAAACCTAAAGTATTGGTTAAATAAACATAGAAGGAAATTAAAGTGCACTTGTTTTTAATGACTCAGACATTGTAATGGCTGTGAAATAATTTGTGTGAACCAGGTTAAACTTCCATTCCATTTTCACCTTTCTGTGCCACTTTTACAGTTTATTACAGTCACTCAAAAGCAGCTTTAATGTTAAAAGCTTTCAGAACTCTTAAGAGTGACTACTTATCAAAATTCTCATCTGTGTAAAACCACTGCTTGTAAACTAAAATTTTTCACATCTTTTCCCTAAAGGATTGATTGGAAGTAACACAATAGAGATTTATTTTTTTACCATGCATGACTGAGACACAATGCAGCTTCTTTTTATTCAGAGCCACAACTTTACTATCATAATTTATTTTGGTTTGTTTAGCCCATTTTCTATTACTGCCTGGTTTATTCCTCCCTCATTGTTTTGGACATAAAAATGCTTTCAGAAAAAGGGACATCTTTTCCTCTTGCTTGTAATTTAGGCTAAAGACAACCCAAAACCCGCCACCAAAGACACAGAAAAATGGACAAACTTCTCACACAACACAAGACCAGAGATTCCATTTTTTTGTCTCCCTGTGTGTTTAGCTGTGGAGTCTGGCTGTGAGTATTGGGTATAGGCCTGGTGTTTGCACTGAGGATGTGACTCAGCAGTGCCAGCAACTCCAGCAGCAACTAAAACTGGACCTTTGGAGCAAGGGCCATTTGTCAAGAAGTTGTTTGCCCTTCAGTGGCCACATGGGGAGCTCGTGTTGGGCTCAGCAGTAACAATAGAGGCTACAGCACTCACTGAAGTGGCTGGACAGAAGCTGGACATAATGTACATGTGCTAGAGGATGGGCAGCAGAAGGCTGAGATTGTTGCTTCTGCAGTGCAGGGTTGATGACTGACATGAACTGAAGAGGTCCTTGTCTTCCTGACAAGGAAAACCACCTCCTTTGTGCTTCTTTGTGCTTGTATGCAACTTGAGATACAACCAGAAAATCCATCACCCCTGGCAGAACGCAGCATGAAGCTCTACTAATTTTGAAGTTTTACATCAAGGCACTGCTGCACAGCTGAAAAAGAATACCCTTCCCATGAGCTCTCAGATACTTGTTTATTGTAACTGCAGACTCTTTGGAGTTCAAGTTATATCTGGATTACAGTTTCCATAACCCTTTGAGTGCCCTTCAATCATGCAAACAGTAAGCAAACTAAAAAGGACATGTCAGCTCCATTTGTTCTGCCTCTTACCAGCACTCCATATGTACCTTTCTTTTAAAAATAAATACATTCATGTGCTGTGTCATTAGAAGAAACAGTTTCCTATCTTCCCTTAGCTCTTTTGCAAAGTCTGGAAGATAAGAAGCTAAACAAGTTTTATTTGTTAATTCTCATAGCCTTCCCATTCCACGTGGAAAGTTGGCTTTTTCTTCCTTGTCAGGATGCAGCACCTTTCCATGCAGGGGAGGGAAATGCACTCACCCTCTGTTTTGGAACCATTACTTTCAGGTTCTGCTTTAAGAACAGTAATGTAGATGTTTTAAAGACACCATGAATCAACCTCAAATTATTATACAGTTTTAGATCGTGCTGTTAAAATTAGTAAAATCAAGGTATGACTTTAAATTTTGGCAACAAAAATTGCTAATAGGAATTTATAACCAGAATTTAAACACAGCAAAGGAACAGTCAGAGAATTATAAAGCCACCTGCACAGACAAGGTTTGGCCCAGTTTGCTTGTCAAATCTTATTCTTTCACATCACAGCAGTTCCCTCAGACTGTGGGTGGCTCTGTCCAGTGCCCCAGAAGGGTTTTCTGCATTTGAGGTTTGACCACAGGCAGAATAAAACTGCTGCCCTGCCTTTTCCCAGAACCATTGTTATGGTGTTCCATTGGCACTGCTGGATGCCCTGTGGATGGTGAATGGACAGGCTGGGGAGGGAGTGCGGGGTGGGTCAGTAGTGAGGGTCACAGTCCTCCACCAGGCTGTCGGTGATGTAGCTGCACTCCAGGACGTCTTCGTAGTAGCTTTTCTCTGCAAACGTGTTCACTGTCCAGGGAACCACCTGAATTCCTTTGGAAGACCAGTGACTCACATAGTCCCTGCAAGGGATGAAGACACTCTAAGAGGTGGTTGACACTACCCCAGAGAGAAGGCAGACAGTGCTGAAGCTGCTGCTGGGTTTTAGTCTTGCATCAGCATGGCACCAAGAATGACAGCGGGTCCTCTTGTGCAACATCATCTTTTTGTGCTTTGTTATTGTAAACAGGCAAAAGCAACAGTTTTCCTCTTTGAGAGTAAACTTAGAATCTAACATAAGATAAAAATTCAGATTAAAAAGATAGAGGATTAAAATAATAAAATATCATGGAGGAAAGAAACTATCAAAACAACCTTACCCAACACTAAATGGAACATTTTGATAAGCACATACTGTGTTAACTCCTCCCTGTATCCTAATGGAATGGTAATACCTCCTGGTGTATGAGCAAGCTTTAACACTTACTGAGAAACAAAATTCTTCTGTATGAGGAAAGCTGAAACCCCACACAATCGCCACAAGAAACTGTGTAGGCTCCAATCCAGAATCATGTCCATCCCCACATGCAAGTAGTGTTTCCAGAAGGAACTGAAACGGCGTGTCCCATCTCCTAAGTAACTCAGATGCCAAGGCCGGTGTGTAAGTGCTGTCACAACATTTCTGTCAGCTCGTCTCATCTGCAAGACCAAAGAGAAAAGACTGGAATTCATCCACAAGCCCAGCTGCAGTAAATACAATTTTTGAGATACAAAGCGATAGTTGGAGTTTGCAGCTCTACCAGAATCCTTCTCCCCTTCCCCTCCAGGTCCTTTTGTAACTATTTTGGAAAGCTGTTTATGAGATTTTATTGTTTTTTAAAAAAAAAAACATACTGAGTAAGCACCTGCTCTTATGTTAAAAAAATTCCATTGCAGTCATGCAATGTATATACTGGATTAAAATACACAGTAAGTAGCAGTGGAAATGACAGTTAGGAAACAGTTTTAAGAATAGTCTATGTTTACCTCAAAATAAGAGGTATATTTAGCAGGTGTCTTGCACACAGACACCTGGCCACACAGCAGCTGTAATGGCAACACACTTTTTCCTGCATTGCTTTCAGAATGGAGGGACTTACAGTGGATTCACACGTGCATTTGATGAGTAGACTGATCTAATAGGATTATGCATTATGCTTCATTTGCTTTTAAAACTCTTGGCAATTTTAACAACCCCAGAGTAACCTGGAACTGGGAGTTGTAGCCCATACTGAAAGTACCAGGCAGTACTAAAAAAACCCAAAATAAACGTTTAGGAGACATCACCTTATAAACAACATCTGGCATGAAGGAACAGACTATGCTGCAGTTATACAACTGTGGAAATTCCAGGTAGAGTCGTTTCAGGGCATCAACTGCCTACAATTAGAGACACACACAGATGTCATATTTATACATACATTCATATTTACACTACAGAGTCACTCTAGAACAATGCCCTTTACAAACACTTTCCAGTTTTGTGTAGCAAGATTGAAATAGAAAGGGGGAAGAAGAAAAATAGCATCTTGCTTATAGCAGTAACACAGAAATGACATTTTGTTTTTTGCAACAGAAGTCCTTTTTATTCTAGATTCTAGATTCTTTATGATACAAGAAGAAGTAGCATTCTCAGTGTTTGAAATACCCTTAAAGATAGTGTGGATATAATTCTGAAATACTACTCAGGGTTTAGCTCAAGAGGAAAATGAATGTATTTCCGTATTTTGCTATGCTAAAGAAAAAAATGGTTCTAATTTGCATAAAATGTTAATGACTGATAATCTGTATCTATCTTCAGTAATGCAAATTATAGGTCCCTTGTTGGAGGCTGAGGATGAGGTTCTGGCTCCCTCCCTCCAGCACAGGCAGGAAACTCAGTTTGCTTTGTTTCACTGTGGTGCTGTGAGCTGAAGGTAACACATACACCTCGTGCTAATTTTAAGTTGCAGCTTCCCAGAACAATTTTGGATGACACAAACAGCAGGCCCAGTCCCACTCTTATTATAGAAGGGTCTGTACCAGACATATCAGTTTGAGACCAACACAACAGCAGGTTAGAAACCCACAGAAGGTGTGAGGGAAGGTGTCTTGGGAGTGGTACCTGATCTGCATGGCCTTTGACGTCGAAGTAGATTGTCAGGTTGTGACGCATTGCCTCCACAACACCTTCTCTCAGAGTTGGCACCTTTTCACCTGGGAATTTGTTCCTGTAGAAATGGAGAACTCACTGGAATGCAGTCAAGATACACATGCACATACGCACACAGGGTCACAGTGAGACTATCTAAAATCTGTCTAGCTCCTTTTCAACAGTATAAACACAATGTTTAGAATCCCCAAGGCACAATTAGTCAAGAAATATAAGCAAATAAAATTAGTTTTTGAAGCAATTCCTTGAGCCAATTCTGACGTATCACAAAGCTCCCTGCATCTTTAGTGCCCTGCAGTCAATTTAGGACAGCTTTTGTAGAGATTGACCTGTTTCACATCAGATGCCTGGGAATTTTGTCCTCGAAAGCCAGTTATTTTGACTCTTCTTCACTGTTCCTATTGTAACAATGGGTAAGAAGATATAGTCTCACATGGTTCTATAATCAAAGTAACATATGGGACTAAGTTTTACATTTACAAAAATTTTCATCAGTGACAGATCAAATCAATAATTCTGTTTCTCAAGAAGGGTATTTTTCACTGTTCAAGGAGTAATTTCAGAATAGCAATAGTTCATTTACCGTAGCCTGTGTTTGGCAGATGGATTAAGCTTCCTAATTTCATCAAAAGTCAAGTCACATAGTCTTCCAGACCCATCAGTTGTCCTTTCCACTGTATCATCGTGCATTAGAATGGCAACACCATCTGCAGTAAATTCAACATCCACCTCCACACCCGTTGCTCCATTCTCAGCTGCCTTAAAAAAAAAATTTTAAAAATCACATACCCAAGAGACAGCTTTATATATATGATATAGGTACAACTATAATTAGCTTGTGTTCTGGTAAAAAATATAATAATGTTCTTTTCAGTAAGCTTCATCTGCAGAACAAAGCAGGTCTTATCCAAGCCATTGTGAGAGCATTCACAGATCAGTGGAAAGCATGTAATCTACTTTAGAGATAAAACCATAGTGACAATGTGATAAAGTGATCAGGACTGTTTCAGGATAAAAACGCGGAAAAGAATCCTGCTTACTCCTGATGTAATAACCCCGGAGTCCTCATGTTATTTTCTAAAAGAGAAGGGAAGCAAATGCCTACAGTTTACAAAATCTACAGGATAACACTGCTTACTAAGTTACAGGTGTGCACTAAGCAGTAGATGCATTCAGGCAAATCCCTGCTCCTCTCTGAGGAATAAGCAGCCAGGCTGCCTTAGAACATTTCATATATCCTGCTCCTGCCCTGGCTCTTTCCCAGGAACTCCTCAGGAAAACACTCGAGTGAAGTGCAATCAAGACCAATTGTTCTGAAGGCCAAATGCCCTCCTGGGAAAAAGGACAATGCACCAGAAAGACAAATGCCAGGTGGGCACTAGAGGTAACCCTACAGGTGTCTGCCCTGTAAGGATTGTGCAACTTCAGAATGCACCAGAACAAAGAGCCCTCCCTCACCCAAAGGTAAGAGACCATCAGAGCAACATCATCTCACCCCCACAGATACACTGCATTCTAGAGACTGCTAATCACGATTTCAAATGATTCTCAGGAACATTGTGACCCCTGGCTGTGCCTTGATGCCTTGCAGATGGGGCAGCAGTAAGTCATGGCAGGGCTGCACACAGTGAAGTTCTCTCAGTGTCAGATTTTTCCCATAACTGTGGATTCTCATTACAGATCTTCGAGGTTTAAAAAGCACAACCTGCTACCGAGTTGCTGTCCTCTCTCTGTGTGCTGTTGCTACATCGGCAAAAGACAGTATTTCATAACGGCTTCACTGCTGAAATATCCATCAGCACCAAGGCTATAACAGCTCCCCCAGGACTCAGATCTTATCTGAATCCCCTTGGGGACGAAGGGCCGACCAGCCTCCGATCAGCTTCCTGCTGATGTCGGGAGAACATCTGGAAATACTGAGGATGAGGGAGGCTTGGCACCTGCAGGCATCGTCGAGCACAACCCACCCGTTTCACCGCTCACCCACCGGGCCATGTGGGCTCCGCGAGGCCCCGCGGACCGTTTGGCAGCTTCGCCTCGCAACTCCCCCCGCCCGGCCCAGGCCCTGCCCGCCCCCCGGGCCGCGCTGACCTGTCTGATGGCGCCCAGCGTGTTCTCGGGCGCGTCGTGGGCGCCGCCGCGGTGCGCGACGCGGGCGGCGGAGCCGCGGGGCTGCAGGACGCGCTGGGCGCTCCGGGGCTCGGGCGGCTCCAGCGACAGGAGGTGCAGCGTCAGGTACAGCCCGGCCGGCAGCAGGCACGCCAGCACCGGGCTGCGGCTCAGCGCCAGCACCACCGCCAGCAGCGCCGTCAGGAAGCTCAGCAGGCCCTCCCCGTGGCACAGCATGGCCGGGCCGGGCCGGGCCGGGGTCAGGTCGGGATCGGGGCCGGACCCGCGGCCGCCGCCTCCCCCCAGCACACAGGCGACGGCAACGCCGCTGTGCCCCCCGCCAACCAATCAGCACTCGGCCGTCAGCGCCCGCAGCCAATCAGCGCCCGCAGCGCCCGCCCGCCCGCGCTGAGGGCGGAGCTCGGGTAACCCCTCAGGGGCGGGCCCGGCGGCGCTGCCGGGAAACGAGCGGGGCTTGCCTTAAAAAGGGGTAAAGGGGGTCAGCGGGAGGAAAGTATCGTCGTCTGGAGGGTCGCACGGCAGCTGCGTGTCTGGGGAGGGGTGAGGGCTTTCGCAGCTATGATAGCTGATTAGAAACACAGCATCAATAGCGATTATTTTCCATTTAGTTGCTGTGGGTTTATATACAACGTTACGTATTGTATATCTTACAAAGCTGGCTGTCCACTCGTGCCTGCCCACAGGCCTGACCCTGAGCCCGGGAGCCACCGGAGGAGCAGGCAGTGCCCTCCTGTCCCGACAGAGGCTGGACAGGGAAGGCCGCTTTTACCACCTGACACAAGCGTAAACAGCTGGAAAGAATCCAGAGGGAAGAGAAACAAGGCAGGAAAACAGTGACGTGAAGGCTGTAGAAACTGGGTTTCTGTAGTCTAGGAGCGGAATAGCAAAGCTGAGGAAATAGCTTGCATTAGGGTTGTATTAACCTAAATGAGGACTCTGACCCTTTTCCTGGTGTGTGTGTTTGTGGGGGAGAATGTGAAGCAACTGGCTTTGTAGCGAGGAACTCTTGCTGACCAGAGGTGGAACAGGCACCAGACAATCTTCTAAACTGGATTTCATTTTTTTTTCAATAGCTGAGATGAATATTTGTCATATACTGTCCTAGCTGGTTCTGAGCATCTCAGATATTCTCCTCTGTTTATGGTTTTGTGCTGCTGCTAGGTGTACCTGAAGAAAAATCAGAGAGATATATGCATACACAGAACAAATAATGGAGTGTCTAATTAGATGTCATACATATTTAAAAAATCTTTTGATAAACAACAGCATTTGTTAAGATTAAAGATGAAGATTTTAAAAAAACCCCAAAACCTCAACAATCTCTAACATATTGAAGAGGTAACAGACGACAAAGTTGTTTTTTGAAACAAGAATGACAGCCTTAACAGCTCTAAATACTCACTGGGAACTAGAGGTTTCCATAAATTTGAATTTATTTTGCTTGGGCTAAGTCCTGCCAAACAAGCGTGGATTTTCCTTCCACCTGACCTGCCTGTTGGGTGAGTGTTACCTGCTGCTGGGCTGGCTGGACTGGCGGCTGGCTGCCGGCTGGGCCAGAGGGATAAGGTGTCTGGAATGACACCGGGATGCTGTCCTGACAGAGACCGTGAACAGGTGCTCACGTTTATCTTGCTCATCACAGCGCGTTCCGTGAAACTGATACCCGCGGAGGCACATTTGTTGTCCTGACTATAGAAGGACTGCACAGCTGTGTGATATTTAATGTGATAAAGCAGAACACACTTCACCTGTGCTGGCAGGGGAACTTGTCTGGGAGAGCGACGGGTGGAAATGGTGGGAAAACAGAGCAGCAGGAGGGCGCTCCATCCCCTCTCATCCCTCTGAGCCGGGGCTGCCTTTGCTGGGCGCTCGCCTAAGCACGGCAGAGCTGCCCCGCGGGCTCTGTTGAGTGGAGCGCTCTGCGGGCCGCGACAGGCCGAGCCGAGGGGTTTGTCGCTGTGTCGCGGGCCGCGCCAGGCCGAGCCGAGGGGTTTGTCGCTGTGTGGCGGGCGGCGCCAGGCCGAGCCGAGGGGTTTGTCGCTGTGTCGCGGGCCGCGCCAGGCCGAGCCGAGGGGTTTGTCGCTGTGTGGCGGGCCGCGCCAGGCCGAGCCGAGGGGTTTGTCGCTGTGTGGCGGGGGAGGCAGCGGGCGAGGGGCGGAGCGGGGCGGGGCTGGCCGGGCCCGCGGCCGGGCGGGTGCGCGGCGGTTGCCGGGGAGCGCGGGGGCAGCGGGGCCGGCCGGGTGCGAGCCCCGCGCAGGTACCGAGCGGGGCCGGGGCCGTGCGGGGGACCGGGGTCACGGCAGCCGAGGCCGGGAGGGCCGCGGGAAGGTGAGGCAGCGGCCCCGGCCTGGGCCGGGCTCGGTGTCTCGGGCCGGAGCGAGGGAACAAAGCGCTGCCAGGCCTTGCCGGGCGCTGCTGGGCTCTGGGTTTTCGCTCCGGTGGGGACGGGCAGTGTCAGATATGTAGGCGCTTTTATCTGTAATTTATTTTTGGGGTGTTGTTTTTCCACGTAGATATTGGCGTCTCTTCATACAGACGTATGTATACTCTGCATCGGGACGGGGACTCACGGGAGTAAGACACAAATGCCTGTCAGCCCTCTAATCATAAATGCTGTTCTTTCTTTAATACCAGCGTTTATTTCCCCCTCTTTTTTTTTATTTATTTATTTTTTTAAAATTCGGCTGCAACTTTATTTACTGGTTTTTTTTGCGTAGGATCTGTCCAGTTGTTGTGGAAGATCTCAAAGGTTTAGACTTTGATGGAAATTAAGATTATCTATAGCAGGTGTAGTTCAGTAAATCCTCATTATCTCAACACTTGTTTTCTTCTCCACGTACCTGTGATCACCATTTTTTGCTCATATATGCAGATTCTGTTGTTATGGGGAAAATAAGGAACAGCTTTGCAGCTTTTGTGAATGATAGGAAGAAGAGAAATTGATTCAGTTTTCTGGTGTAGAATTTGCTTCCCGAAACATAGTGACACAGAAATAGTTGTGATGTTGTTTTCTCTTCAAGGTCTTTGAGGTATATGGAGGAGTAATGTTATTATTCTTTGCAGCTTAGTTAACATGAAGATGGAGGACTATGAAATATTCTGTAAGAAGCATCTTTCCAGAATCCAAGAAGAGGCAATAAAAGGAGAAACTTCCTTTACTGTTCAGCACAAAAATATCTCCCTCATTCATTTCTATGGAGTCCCTGTGCTCTCCCCTCTGGTAAGGCCTTTTTCCCCCTTTCCTGCCTGGTGTGCTAACTCTGCTTTTGGCACTAGCTTTGATGTGCACATGTAATGATTCTGCTGAAGATATCTGGGTGAGCCATCATTTGGCCTGCTGCTTTGTGTGTTCTAAGCATTCCTAACCTTAATCTTAAAAAGTAAATGGGTAAAATGTACTTTTTTTTTTCCCCCCACATTGACTGCATTACCTGCAATTTCTGGAGATTTGTTATCTTCATAAAGGGAGAACAAATGTTTGTGGTTTTCAACAGACAAATGTTATAGCTGGGCTTAACTTTACATAAAACCGTAGTGACATTTCAAATACTGAACATGTGAGTTAGTTTAACAGTGTCAAAAAAAAAAAAAAAGTGAAAATAGGAAATACTGACATAGTTTAAAAGCTGGAATTTAACAGGTGCACAAAGTCTCAGATGATTGGTATTCTTCTAATTGTTTTGTTCTCTTGAGTTTTTTTTCTAATTTACTTCTGTAATTCTGTCTTGAAATTTGCATTTAGTGATATAAACCAGTTTCTTACACTCTGTTTTGCAGCTTAACCTTGAAAAGAAAAAGGAAATACAACAATATAAGGAGAAAGCACTGGACCTAGAGACCAGGAAACGGAACTCCCGGAACAGAGCTTTACTGAATCGTGTCCAGGAGATTGTAGAAAATGTCCAGGTAGTGTTTAGTCCAAAGCCACCTCATAGCTTTACAGAAAACCTCTCCTTAGAGACGTTTTGAGAAAGCACTGAGGTTTAACTCTTCTGTAATTAATACCAGTTAACTCTGCACAACCAGCATTTGCTGGTATTTCATGCTATGTGTCCTGATACTTGATTATTTAGTGATACTCACTGTAAGGGAGGGGACTTGCTTTTCACTGCTTGTTTTGCTATATGCAAAAGACAGACCACAGTGTTGCTTTTGTAGCTGTGTTGGAATCAACTGGATTGTAAACACAAATTAACAAACCCCTGGTGTTAGAACTTGCTTTATTTGCAAGCTTACAGTGTAATAGAAAATAATCTATATTTAACCTTGTGATTACAGAATTAAAATTACCTTCTCAATTTGTAATTCTATTGTGTGCTTTACAATTATACTGAAACTGTTTTGTTTCCTTTACTGCTTCAGTGATGGATTTAGTAGAATTTTAAATTGAAAAGACTAATAAATACATCTAATCAAGGAGTTGTCCTAGAAACAGTTGTAATGCAACCAACTTGCTTAAACAAGTACAGTTAACACTGAGTTTGTTGAGTTACCAAGGTGGCAAACAACACTGCTTTGCACTGTTTACTGGAGCATATGTGGCAACAGTCATCTGGCTTGGGGTTTGACCTGTAGACCAGGAACATACATTCCATACAAAAATAAGTTGTGGACCACCATTCAAATTTATATTTTAATTCCAATGACCTCTTTCTCATTGCAAAGAACTCTGTATTATATGTAATTTCTAGGAAATCAGTAACAGTTGAACTGAAAATTTTTACTGGTTGTAAGGTGTTACTTATTTTAATATTTTTTAAATTTATTTTTATTACTTTTTTAAATTCAGGTGAAGTGTGCAGGAATCTGAAATTTCATTGAAAATTTTTGTTTGTTTGTTTTTTTCAATTTGCATTTGTAGATGAAGAAAGGACTTAACGTGAGTGATGTGAACGCACCGGAGGCTGAGAATTCTTGCCCCGATTCAGATTCAAAAGCTTTGAGTGACTTCACAGCTCCATCAGATGTCAGTTTGACATGTTCTCCTGAGAGACACGGTCCCACAGAGCTGGAAAAGACACCAGAACTTGCACCATCAGGTACTGCAGGGCAGAGGACATCAAATGTGACAGAAGTAGCTAAAGCAACAGAAGAAAATGTTTCTTCAAAGCAAAATGAGAGTCGCTTCTTGAAAGAAGTCCCATGTCCGAGTGCTGCCTCCCCTGACAAGGTGTGTCACAAACTCACGTCACGTGCTCTGCAAAAGCAAGAGGGACGAGCGGGGTCACCGTCGGATGAGGATGTCCAAGATCCATGTGTAATGAGCCTTCAGAACCTGATAAAGAAATCCAGGGAGTACATAGAGAGAGAGCAAACCAAGCGTACCTCAAAAGGCAGTTCAAAAGGAGCATGAGTGAAAGTCATTCAGATAAAGAAAATGATGGTGTTAAAACCACCGACTCTGCTAAGGAAAGAGCAAAGCTTACGGGCAGAAGTTGCACTGTTCAGACACTTGATAAACCCAGTCTTAATAAATCAAATAGCCTTCTCCAGGGTGCCTCTACAAACACAAATAACACAAGTATGTCCACTTTATCCAGTTTTTCTAAAGTGGACATACCTATGAGAGTTGGAACACCCCCTTTGGTGGATTCAGATTCAGATGAAGAATTTAAAAAGAATTCTATGTTTGAGCGTGACAGTAGCATTGTCAGGAGCCTCACAGGCTCCTACGCTAAGTTGCCAAGCCCAGAGCCAAGCATGAGCCCTAAAATGCACCGACGACGCCCGAGACCTTTATCAATGGGACACATCATTATAAATAACCCTGTGAATGCCTACGAGTTAAGTCCTAAAGGCAAGGGCAGAGCCATGGATTTAATCATGCAAGACATTGCAGATAAAAATAATGTGTCCGAATCAGTGCCAAAGTTCATGATGGACTTCAACATGGTTTGCCCTGGCAGAGTTCCTGGTGTCAACAGGAATTCTTCAGGCCCTGGTGATGGGTTGGGCATTGGCAAACCAAATCGCCATTCCTTTGGGCTCTGGGAAAGCAGAGGAGTGGTGTCAGCTACAGTGGAAGGACAGGTGGTGCTGGACAGCAGAGGCCCATTTAGAGTAGAGACCAGTACTAACATCATTGCTCCAAAACTGACTGAGCCGTTTGCCATCAGTCAGTCTGCAGTAACACAGAAGATCCCAGCTGGGAATGAAGTGAAAGCACCTGTTTTGCCAGAAAACACTAAATCTAATTCCACAGTGGAACTCAATAAATCTTACGACGTTGAAAACCCATCTCCGCTGCTAATGCAGAGCAAGAACGTGCGACAGCAGATGGATACTCCAAGTGTTTCCTCGGCAAATGAGCAGGTTCCAGAAAATTTTGAAAAGGTGAAACGTAGACTTGATTTGGACCCCAACAACTGCCAAACAGAAACCAGTTCCTGTGTTCTGAGAGTTGGAATGGAAGAACAAGAGAAGCAGTGGTTGCAAGAACAGAAATATCCTGTGGAATCAGTTTACATTGCCCCTGAAAGTATGGCAAAAGGTAAATACTTCCTGTAGTTGAGTGTTACTTCTCAGTGCTGCTTACTTCTCAGTTTATAAATATTTTATAAAACCCCCCAGTGATTATTAGTCATTAGTGTTTCTAAGTATGTATTTATATAAAAAGGCTAAAATTTCAGTGCATGTGCTTAGCCCACCAGTATGACCACGCAAATATTTTGAAGGACTGCAGTAAATTATGAGGTTCTTTATAGGAACCTTACCAAAGGAAACCTGATGTCAAAGACATCTTTTTTATTTTTTACTGATGATGCAAATTCCAATAAAGTATTTATGTCTCTGGCAAAGACCACATAGAAGTTATTTAATATTTGATTCTTTGTTATACATTTTTTCAGAAGATATTTTAAAAACTAAAATGTTGGCCTTTGAAGAAATGAGAAAGAGACTTGAAGAACAGCATGCACAGCAACTGTCGATTCTGATAGCTGAACAAGAGAGAGAACAGGAGAAATTGCAGAAGGTAAGGTTGAAAGGAGAAATTCTAAGCAGAGGTTGTGTGTTGTATGGAAGTTTGTCAGGAAGCAGTTGGGTTTAAATATGTATTCTGTTGCTTTGCAGAGTTAGTCTCATGGTTGAATCTTCCTTTTGTAGGAACTGGAAGAGCAGGAGAGAAAGTTGAAAGGAAAGAAGGTTACTACAACGGAAATAGAGATTTCCAAAGTGAATATTAACAGTAGGATGGAGTTGGAGTGGAGAAAAAAAAGTGAAAGTGGCTTGCTGGAAAGTGTGCAGTCTCAGCTGGAGACAGTCCATAACACAAACTCCACCAGCATTGGTAAAACTGGGAGGGAAGAATATAGATTAAGTGTTGTGATATATTTTGTTCTGCAATGCTTGACTGGACGAGCTGTCCCACTGTACTGATCAGTGCAGTGTTCCTGCCCCAGGGCTGGTCAGGATACACCGACAGCTGCTGCCCTCAGCTGTGGACAGCACATGTCTGTGTTGTGTCTTTGTGTCACTGGCATTTAGCACAGATTCAGCCATCCTCAAACTGTTCCAGGTACTGTACTTGTTATGTAACTGTTTTAGGGTACATTCAAGGAAAACAAGCCAAGAATAAACTCTTGATCAAGGATGAGGACGTGGATTTGCGTCACGTCCCAGAAGGTTCACCCTCGTGCCGTGTAGCTGCACAGCAGTGGGCAAGGTGGTTGCATTTGTGTAGATGGTTTAGAGGGACTCTGTCATGGGATCTTGACTGCAAGACAGTGCAGCTATAGCTGATGGAACACCTCTGACCTGTTCTAGAACATTATGAAGTGTTTTGTTCTGTCTGCTGTTTAGCAAATCTTGCGCAGATATGAATCAGAAATATTCAGGTTGCCTCTTGGCTATAATTTACCTTGTCAACAAAGCTGCTACCCCCAGTTGAGTGTACACACAGACATAGTCATTACTTTATTGGCAGAAGTGTGTGTTGAACTCTGTGATCTGCTTTGCATGCAGGTTTTGCTCAAACAACACCCGACACCTTTTCTTCGACAAGTGAAACTTCCTTCTTTCTCTGGGGACCATCAGGTAGTGGAGTCATAAAAACCTCAGTATGCAGGCCAACTAATAGAATCAAAACTAGATGGTCTCAGGTAAGGAAAAAAAAGATTTATTTATATCTTAAAAAAACCTTTGTGTTTTTGTAAGAGACTGGTAACTGTGCAGTAATAAATCTTGCAAAAAATTCTATGTCAACTATAGGATATTTTTCTCATTCATATATGCAAAATAATCTATAAAAGTATATTGCTTCTTCTAAATTCCAGTGGGTACTTTTGGCCTAGCCAAAACTTGATTAACAGCTTGTTTCTTACTTGAGAACTCTCATGTGATTGATGTTATTGAGAAATAATTCATAATTCTTCCTTTTTAATCAAAACCTTAGGAAATGTTTGTTTTTTTTTTTTTTTTTAAGGTTTTCAGTCCAGAGATACAAATGAAGTTTGATAAGATCACTGCTGTGGCAAAGGGATTTCTCACTCGTAGACTCCTCCAGACAGAAAAGCTGAAACATCTTAAGCAAACTGTAAAAGTAAGATCAGCTTTTTTGTATTATGCAGTTTCTCTTCTTGTTTGTTTTTGTTCCTGCCTTCAACTGACAGATGAAATCACCCATTTTCTGCTTTCAGGAGAATTGGGGAGTGTCTGTTACATGAACATGTTTGAGGTCCAAGTCAAACAAAGAATTTATGTCCTACGTGTACTGTTTGTAATAACTGCTTTGTTGTGAAGGATTATGCTTGGTGCTTTATCTCATTTTCTCATCTTTCCCAGGATACTGTGGAGTTCATAAAAAATTTTCAGTCTGAAGCCCCACTGAAAAGGGGAAGTGTGTCAGCACAAGATGCATCCCTTCATGAAAGAGTAATGGCTCAGGTGACACAACTTAAATCTTTTTTTTCTGTCATAGCTATTCTGCTTTTGTAATATAAATACCTAAAACCTTGATAGTGATTTTGTTTAGAGTAAAAAATTTAAACTAAGGCTGCAAAGAGAAGACTCCATTTTTGTGCTGACACTATGAGAGATTTCAAAATTACGCAGTTTTGCTTAGTTTGAGAAGAGCTTGATGATCAAAACCGCAGACACATTACCTCAACTAAATATTTTATTACAATTTTAATTGTTCTTTCCAGCTGCGAGCTGCTCTGTATGACATCCATGACATCTTTTTCACAATGGATGCATCAGAAAGGATGAATATTCTGCGTCACGATCGTGAAGTTCGGAAAGAGAAGATGCTCAGGCAAATGGTGTGTTGTGTTCCAGAGAACATAAAACTGACTTAAGACTTTAAGTCTGAATCATTTTACACTTAAAAGATTCTTACTTGCACCCTAAAACGTTTCTTCAATCTAAATTTTTTATGCTTCTTCAAGTAACTTTCTTCAATTTTTTTTTCTTTTTAGGATAAAATAAAGAGCCCGAGAGAGCGAGTGACACTTTCAACAGCTACACAGAAATCTCTGGACAGGAAGAAGTACATGAAGTATGTGCTGTTCTCCCCTTGGGACTTGGGGGAGGGAGGCAGGGTGCAAAATGATGAGTAGGAGGCATAGGAAATTGTGACAGGAAGTTTTTGGAGTAACAGCTTCTTTGCAAGCTAACATCTCTCCTAGGAAGAATGAATAAAAAGCTGTCCAGGTGTTTGGAGTCTTGCTAGTAGTATTTTGCTCTTACTGTTAAGAGTCTTCTTGTTTGTACAGGAGAAAAATGTTTGTTCAAGTTGAGTATTTGTGCTAGATTCCAGTGGTGGGTGCTTAGTTTGTGGTTGAAACTTGTAAATTGTAAAACGTGTTCCAAGTGATTTTATCAGTTTGAAATGCCTGGCAATAGAGATACTTGATAGAGTATCTCTAGCAAAGTTTTTTGGGGAATGGTAGCAGGCATTATCCTTCAACACAGTGGACTGAACAGTTGTGTTACACTTGCTTCTGAGTAAAGAAGTGATAATCTGTAGTAGTGCTCTGACACATGTAGGTGTAGTTCCTGTTGTAGGCTTTCTCTGAGTGTTTCTGTTCAAGACCTGGATGATGAATTTATAATTGAAATGTGTTTCAATACTTTTGTTTCTCTAGGGCTTCAGAAATGGGAATACCAAGTAAAAAAATAATCATAAAACAAAAAACTCCTGAAAACCGGTGGGTGATGGTTACTGGTATTTGGATGCTTTTAAGAAACTGTGATTTTGTGATCTGTATTTCTAGTTTGCCATCAATCAGCTCAATTCCTGGTATAATTATGATGGGCAGTAATGAAATCTGGTTGAGCATGACCTAAGAAAGGGGTTTATTAGCTCATTAGAAAAGATTTGTTTTCTTCAGAGTCAGTCCTAAAATTTTATCTTCAGAAATTATTTATTTATGGCTTTAAGTCTCTGTGCTAAGGTTCAAGGTTTTTCTCTGAGATACACTATTAAGCTTCAGTTTGGCACTATTACTTTTCCTAATACCTTTACTTTGCAGTGAATCCTTGATAATGCTTATCCTTAGGAAGCTGTCAGGAAAGAAGTGGCTCTCTGTTGTTAGGAAAATGCTTTCCCCTTGATTGTGTGATTGTTTGCTTAGATCACAGAAATTACAGTGTTCAGTACATGCTGTTCAGAAAGACAGCAGCTGCTCTCTTATGAGGCCTATCTGCACCTTTTCCTAGTATAAAAAGTCAGATACCTGGCATCCCTTAAAAACAATTTTTATCCCATGTTTACCCAAAAACTTTGAAGACATGCTGTCTACTCATGCAGTTCGGTCTTCAGTGACTAGTCTGACTCAGCCCTTTTTTCCTGGATGTCTTTAGCAGTGATTGGTAACCCAGGGCACTATTCAGGGGGTTCTATCTGTGTGCTTTTTTTTGTTTCTTTGTTTTAAATAATGGAAGTAGTAATCCTGTTCTGGAATTTTAATTCCAGCCACTTTGCCTACATGTCATGTGCATTACAAAAGCTGTTAGCCTTGCTGAAATTTGCTGTGTGAAACATGATGCATAATTTGGTAATCCTTATGAGGTTTTTATTTTTAAAGGGAAAAAGCACTAATGAAGGTTTGTGTTTTAACAGCATACTTCAACCAAACCAAGGACAGAATGCCCCAGTTCATAGACTGCTTTGCAGACAAGGGTAAGAGCACAGCGTGTTTATAGCCTAAAGATGAAAGTAAATGCAAAGCACAAGAGTACAGTGGTTGCTCAATAAGATTTACACATACTGATGTAACTGTTGTTCAAAGTAAAAATAATTACTTCTTCCAGTATTTTGAGATGGTGATGAAGCTTTGTTAGACCTTATACTGCAACAAAAAAAACTTAGTGTTGTCACCCTCTTGTGTATGTCTTCATTTACACTGTGTTCCAACATTTCTATTTGTAACATTCATTCCATGAAGCTTTGCTTCCACTTAATGAAATGTGTGTATTTTTATATGTATACTGTAATGTCACAGTGTCTGAACAGAATCAGTTTCTTGAATAGAGTTTTTTTAAAATCCATTCATGGGGATATGTTCTTCTACTTAATGTATCTATGTAAGACATAATAATGTTGATAGAAACTGCACACGTACTCAGGAGGAGGCTCTGTGGGGCATTAGCATGAAAACGTTTTTACAAACAGTTTGATAGTGTCTCATGTTTTTTATACAGCCTTTCAACTTTGTTGCAAGTGACTTATTAACTCTTTTATATTTAATTAGCACCCTTAAGACCTCAGTGAATGGGGTTGAGCATAATAGAAAGAAGGCCTCAGAGAGCAGAGTGTCTAACAAGGCTGTTTCAGGTGTGTAGAAAATTGGTGCTTGGATCTTATAGTAAATAAGTTACTAGTATCTAGACAAAGTAACTGGGCAATATATTGTTTTCCTTTCCTTGCGCACCTGCTTTGCTATGTCTTAAATCTAATCTATCTCTTCAACAAGCATGGACTGGTGACTTAACCATCCACTTTCAGATTCTATAAACATAGTATATAGAATGTGCTGCACAGCTCATTTGCTTTCACTCACCAGATGCCCAATCATAAAAGAGACACATTCACTGTAACTGTTGAGAAACTGATTGTAGTCAAAATAGACTTGGGTTAGAATCTCATGTCATTTGAGTCTGAGTTCTGTACACATCTCTGTTGAAAGGACAGGAAGGACAGTTCTAGACTCATCAGTGGGTGTTCGGTCATCATACAGTCCTAAATTATATATATTACTGTAGCATCTTACAGCATGTGTGAGTCTTAATGACCCAAGTTTAAAAGTGGAGTATTCCCCTGCTTGCACATGGAGACAATTGATTGGTTGCCTTTTAATAAAAAGATTTGACTAGCAGTGCTGAACCTCTCTGTTTTCAGCCTATTCAGGCATGAAGGGAATAAAATACTATGAAACATCTTACACGAGTTTCTATTTTTTAATCAGATTTTAAATTTCTTAACTGACAAGCCTCAATTGGTCAAAAGGTAAAGTTTTAAAACTGTTTAAGATCTGGATTACACTTTTTTTTCTCAAAGGAGAGTATAAATATATTCTATATAATATAGAGAGTTTTATGCTCTCCACAAGGCAAGTATAGAAATTGGGAATTTTGGGGCTCAATGTGGCAAATGTGTGATGTGGGAGGATTCTGATTGTTTTCTGTAGTGATTTGACTTATCTTTATGTATTAAGCATCAAAGCTTTCTTATAAGGGAAATCCTTATTCATTCCTGCTCCAGAGAATTCCGGGAGGGAGTATCTGCAAGTTTTAGTGCAGTGTGTTTTACACTGTTTAAATGTGATGTTTCCCCAGATACTACTTCATGAAGTCAAGAGAAGTGGCTACAGAAGGATGTAGAGTAAGGCAGTATGCATGTATATATGTAACATTTTAGAGAGAGGGGAAGATAAAATAGCAAACAATGAGATGACAGCCAGGGTTTATTTTATGTTTCTGCTGTCAATTCCCCTGGCAGTGCTGTCACCACCAAAGTGGAGCAAGGCAGTTGTTCAGCTGTGTTCAGTGACACTGCAGAAAAATTAGCAAGAATAATAAATAATCTCCCTGAAATATAAAGAAGAAAATAAAGTTAGCAGTATAATTTTGGCAACCAGAGGTAGCCATTAAGGCAAGTTTTCATCTGCAAATTTGCAATAATGTCTGCTATTAACTAGTAGTTGAGAGTGCTGGAGAACAGGGACTACCCATTACTATTCATTTAGTACAAGTAATCTAACCTATTTCTAAAGGAACACCTAATATATGGGTAAAATGTGAATAGTGAAAGGTCTGGAAGTATGACTAACAAATTATGCTTATTAGAGGGGCAAAAAGGGAAGGAGGATTAGTAGAATACAGCTACCATAAATATAATCAACTTAGACATGAGACAAAAGCTCTGAAGAATATAATAATATACTCATACAACTTTTTTTCTTCATTTTCCTGATTGTTGTTTTAAAATCTGTCTGCAAAGTGCTTTGTAGCTTTAATACCATTGTGACTGGTTGTTGTCTTTTTCTGGGAAGAAGGCATTTTGTTTAGGAATCAACTGGCAATCCTAAATTCAGTTTTTTCTTGTTTTTTACTCCTTCAGTCCAAAGTTCTGAGCTAAAGACAGAAGTACAAACTTGTGAATCAGTAAAGAGTCTTATTTGATTTATTGATTTATTTATTTATTTATTAAATTTAATTAGTTTAAATGGGACCAAGATGTTCAGTCAATTGCCCGCAAGCTGGGGCCAGGCAGCACATTTAATGGGGCCTGATTTTGTTAGAAAGAAGATGGTTGAGATCAAGTTGCTCCTACAACTAGACCTACTTATCTCCTCTGTTTCTACCTAATTTCTTCTTCTATGGAAAAGAAATACAGGGCATGAGGCACGTGGAGTGTTTGGGTGGTGGCGGCACTTGGCCCAGTGTGGTCTCTCCCACATGCCTGTGTGGCTGAGCAGGGCAGTGTGAGGAGGTGTGTGCTGAGAAGTGTGTCAGTGTTCACACCAGCACTTCAGGAAGCCTCAGACTTGGTGTGTGAATAGCAGATCTGTCCTTTGTCCCAGCAGAGAGGCTTCATGTGCTTGCCCCACTGGAAAAGGTTGGGTGATAGTTGTATTCAGGAAGACTGTCACTCTTTTTAATCAAATTGGCCTTCTGCAGTTCCTTAGTCTGGATTGCTGGGGTTTTTTTGCGCTTCCATAAACTAATATATAATATCCTATTATTTGTGTGAGATTTTTATGTATCTCTTGGCACTTGAGGAGAGTTAAAGGGTAGTGTTAAATCACCATAAAGCACCATACCTGTCAGCCTGGTTGTCTTACAAGATCACAGGTGAGCTGGAGTCCAGCACTGGAGAGTGCCGGGCCAGCGAGAATGCCTTTTGTGTAGTGGGAACCTGTTGAGGTGTGAGGGATCCTGTTGTGGCGAGATCTCTGGGCGTTTCTAAAGCTTCTTTGCCCTGTTGTGAATGTAGCCCTTGGACACCTGTAAGTAACCACTGCAGCTCTGACCAAGAGTAACTGAAGAGCCTGAAAAGGACTGGCACTTCTTTGTCACATTCATTTACTTGCCTGCTAGTCTTTTCTCTTCCATGGCTGTCTTCCATTCCCACCGCTCTGCACCCTGTGGTACGATTTCCACTGCTTTGTGTAAATGTTTGCTCTCACTGCTGCACACTCTGGGTAACTGCTTGAACCTAATGAATGCTGAGTTGTGCTACTTTTTAGCGGCTTGCAGTGCTGAACCCTTATTACTGGAAGATACTTGTGCTATGCATAGTACAATATGGATTTTTAATATATGTATGTATATACTTGTTCCCTGTGTAAAGACTTATTTATTATTTTTGTACTTGAGCAGCCTTCCTTTTGTAAGGGCTCTGCCTGATGTCCTTATTCATACTGCACTTCTAATTCTGGTTGTGTATATTGACTTATGGAAACCTACAACTGTCTCTTGGTTTAATTGATGTGGCAGCTGGAGAAAAGGAAAGTTGTCTTAAGTATTTGATTTGTGTAATATTTTTTAATTGATTGTTTAAAAGTACTGCTTGGTATAGTTAAACCTATCAGCCACTTAATTATTGTCTTGGTGATGTGACAGTTCTTTTAAAAACATATGAATTGTAGTTGTAGATGTTTTACAGTAGCAGAAAACACTTTGGAATACTTACTGTGGAAGGCAGTGCTGTAAAGTGTCAGAACTTTCAAAACTACAGATGATTTTTTCTAAGGCATTCTGGGTGTAAGATTATGAAAACTGTAATTTTAGAAGTAATCACTGAATACATAATACTGCTCTAAAAAAATTGTCCTAAACTTTTTGAGCTATTTTATTTTGATAATCCTGTTACAAAATCCAGTATTATTAATTGTAAAATTGTAATGTTTCTACTTATTTTTAGGAGCATATGCAGGAAGAACCCAAAGAAAGAAGCCAAATGTTGTGACAATTTAAGAAGACAGCACTCACTGGGATAAACTGACTGTTTTTTACTGAAGGCATTCTCAGCACTGATTTTAAATATTGCATCTTCTTTACGTATATGTATATTTAGAAATTACAAACCTGCTTTGTCATTTTCAGATGACACATTAATACAATCATATTGAAGTAATAAAGGACTTTGAAGATCTAATATTTGTGGAAAAATTGCATGTTAGAACTTATTATATGTTAATACTAGTGTGTACACATTCATAGTCTTGTTTATTTAAAGACCACCACAGGGCAGCATGAGAGTAATTTGTGACTTTTTCACACTTTCTAATTCTTGTGTATGATATATGCTTTTTGATTACATAAAATTGCAATTTCTGTGTACGATTGCCACCACTAGTCAGTCATGGGTATATATTTGGTTTCATACCATAAAGTTAAAGCAGTTAAATGTGAAAAAACCCTCCAAACTTAAGTGAGCTCTCATGTCAGTGAATGTGTCACCAGCCGTTTTGAATGTACTTTTTCTGTATGAATGAGATTGACCTCAATTTCAGTACTAATGACCTAAATGTTTTGCATTTCTGCATGGATCCAGAGTCATTGCTGGGCAGACGGACCTACTTTCACTGACTAAACCAAAACTGTGCATTTATATTTGTGATAGATCAAATCACCACCACCAAGAATCCTGGGACTTTTTTACCCTGATGTCTACTGCATTTTCTTATGGAAACAACATTTGGCCACGATGAAGACGTGTATGTTCTACAAAAACTCAAGAAGGCAAGATTTTAATTGTTTTACTGTTTCAGACTTAAATAGTAATTTCAGTCCATAATAGTAATTTGGATATGTTACATTTCGTTGATGACAGTTGCAATTTTTCCTAAGGAGATTCTCTTCTACCATGATCAAACAGGCCCTTGTACTGAATTCATGATTTTGGGTGATGGGGAATCCCTATCAAACCCCTACAAAGACTT
This sequence comes from Myiozetetes cayanensis, assembly GCF_022539395.1. NCBI lineage: Eukaryota > Metazoa > Chordata > Aves > Passeriformes > Tyrannidae > Myiozetetes > Myiozetetes cayanensis. The sequence goes on along the minus strand of NW_026087412.1, from coordinate 7,919,454 downwards.
TCATATTTATGAATATCTAACGTTAAATGATCATGCTCATGTTTTACCTCAGTCTTCCAACTGATGGATATTATCCATCAACTTGAGGGGAGTATAATTCTATACCTGCTTTTAATGAACTTGAGACATGATGTTAACACAGTTCCTAGGGAGAAAAGATCTTCTTGTGTAATCTCATCAATAGAGAACTGACTGCCTGAATGTGAAATAGGTTATATTTTGTTATTTCCCAGTGTGGATAGAATGCAACTTACTAACTTTGGAGGCTTTGTAACGTGTTGACATGGATATAAGAGAAAAAAGATTGAAAATTTCTATTGTGTTAAATAGTTAGCATGAAAGAGGAACGTTAATGGTGGGATAAGGACAGTACCGTCATAGGCAGTGATGAGCGATTGGCTTGCTTGTGGCACCAGTTATAGCTTTTATCTGCCACCAAGTCTGTCCTCTGCAGGTAGTAACATTGTTCAAAACAGGTGTGTTATACCATGCAGAAAGTTACCCAAAGCACTTTGAAGAATGACACTGCTCAGTGGCTCTCTACCGTGGCATTTATTTGGAAGCCTAACAGCTTTGAAAACCTAACGGTGTAAATTTTAAGAGTTTTCACCAGTGTGGGACCTATCTCCTTCATACAAATGCTGTGGTGCTTTAAAATCTCAGTTGTAATACAGCAAATGCCCAAGGCAAGCTTCCTGCTCACCCTGTGGGCATCACAGCTCTGTTTCGGCTCTCAGCTTTCCTTAGGAGTGAAATACATCACAACAGGGTTAAAATTAACAATGACAAGAGTAACCTGTGTCAGAGGAGACAAAAGGTGCTGTTGATGTAGGATTGATGTTTTTAAAGAATGTTCTATGTGATGTATTTATTATTAGCGTAGGCACTATGTTGATGCACAAATAGGTTTAGTGTGTTAGTAGAAATTAATGTTTGCTTTCTGCTTGGGTTTCACATCTAAGCTTCGTCTTTAAGCATGCTTCCACTGTGTAATAAAGCACTCTAGCACAAGGTTGGTGTTTTTTTTAACTTTCATGAGGCCTTTCTCTTGGCAAGTGCCAGACTTTGTTTTTGTACTTGATGTTTTGTATTTATACATATTTATCTTTTTATTTTGTGTGAAATTGTGATACCATTACAAAAGTCTATTTATTTTTATACTTTTATTTCGTTGTTTGTTTTTTTTTTTTCACCAGTCTTGCTTTTTACTTAAAGCATTCTGCACAATAAACTTTGAATCTTTAACGAGCGCTGCCTTTCTGTTCCTTTTCCCGCCGCTCCCCGCCCGCCCTCAGGCGCTCCGCGCTCTGAGGGGCGGGGCGGGAAATGGCGGCGGAAGGCGCCGCCCGCCCGCAGTGTCATGTGACGGGGTGCAAGATGGCCGCTTTCCCGTGGTGAGGCACCGGGCGGCGGGCACCGGGCGCTGCCTGTCCCCGCCCGCGCAGGGCAGGGCGGCGGGGGCGCTGAGGGGCTGTGGGTCCCCGCGGAAGGGCGAGGGCAGCCGTCATGCCCCGCGAGCCTCACCACCGCGGGGGTGAGGCGGGGCGGCCCCCCGTGTGCCAGCGGGGGGAGCTCCCTGTCCCGCTCTCTGCCCGCGGGGCTCGGGGCCGCTCGGCCTGGGGGGCGGGCAGCCGGGGCGCTGGGTGCCGTGGGGCCGCAGCCCGGCGCTTCGCTCCGTGGCTCTCGGAGGAGCCGGAGGGGGTCAGGTTCATATATAATGTAACACGCTGCTGTTACCTTGAGTTACCGGGTGCTGCTCTGCTGAGGGGCGGGGGCGCAGCTGGGAGGGCACGGCCGCTGGCCCCTGCCCGCCGCTGCGGACTTAATTTAACCTGAAATAAGCACGGCAGTTCCCCGAGGGCCGCTGTCGTTGCCCGGTGTGCTGTCACGGAGCGTGTCCCGCTCGGAGCGAGGCGCCGGTGCGGGGAAGGAGCGCTCCCCCCGCCCGCTCCGGGCGGGGTCACTGCGGGCTCGCCGCTCCCGCTGCCCGCTGGGGGAGGTGAACGTCGCCTGCAGGGAATTCAGCTTTACTAGCACAGTTTAGTCTCTGTTAGTTACCTTTGCAGGCTCTCTAGATGTAGACACGGGTTACAGACTGACGTGGCAGAGTCAGCTTCTAGCAACGTGCGGTATTACTGCAGGAAAAGGTGGGGTACAGCTGAGGAAGCTGCACTGAAAAGAATAACTCGCAGTCTGGTAATTGTTATGGAAAGGAAAAATAAAACAGGCACTCTGACAGACAAAAATATGTTAATAGTTAATTTTTCTTCAAACTCTTTCTTGGTTACAAACAAACTGATTTTCTCTTTGTGGAAGACTCGCTCTCCTGAGTCTATTGTGCTTTTAACACATGGAATACATCTAACTTCCAGGTTTTGGTGTGGCTGATGGGTTGTAGTCCTGAGCAGACTAGAAACCGAGCCTAACGTGGAGTCAAGAAAAGTAATATGCAACATTTAGAGCATGAGGATGCCAAAAGGTTTTCCCTGTATATATATTGTCATGCTGAACATCATCTGGCTCACTCTTTCATGTTATTGTGTGAGCAAACTTTCACGTTTAATAAAATGCAGGAATAATTGGTGGATTTAAATATTGTAATTAAACCAGTTGAGGTTGTATAAAAACATCAGAGCAATGCTTTTAAAAATAAAATTCACTGGGATATGAAGCACTTTAAAACTTGAATTTGTGTAGCTAGGAAGATATGAGGGTGTAAGACAGCAGTAACATGTTAGCTGGCTGTTGCAACTGTTGTTACTTCGAGTGCAGTGATTTCAGTGGAATCTGTGTGTGGTCAGTGATCTTGCAGAAACAGAAAGGAATAAGGTGGTGCAACTCTGGGATTTCTAGCAGTAGCAAAATAGAGCAGGACAAAGCAGAGCAGTAGGGATGCTGACAAATTGATTTTTACGTAGTACAGCAGTGAGGTAAGGGGCTAGTAAGTAGGTCTGGTAACACTGATGCAGAAGTGGCCATGAAGAAATAATGAACCACAGTGTTTCCATCATGTTGTTCTGTCACAGGGAAGATACTGCTGTGCTACAGGGTTTGGCTATTTTTTAGCTATTTTTCTCTTTTTAAGGCATGCAAGATCAAGAAACTATGCCTCAGAATCTGAAGTGTGCAAGCTGGAATCTGTACCCTTGGATTTTGGTGATTACCATCCGCTGAAACCCATTACAGTGAGTTTTTTTGTGCTTTTGGAAAATGAATGTGAATTAAAACTGATTGTGTTCCTTCTTTTACTTTTGTTCCTTTAAAATTAAAAGGCTCTGAAGTGGGTGGTGCTACTTGTGAAGTTGCTTTCTATGTTAGTGGCTTGTTATTTTAAAGGCATCAAGGTTTATTCTGTTTGTCCTTTACAGAAATTTGCTGGTGCTGTTATGTGTCAAAACCAGTCTCCTTCTGACAAATATAGCACTCCAGCCTGTGGGTTTTCTTGGTTGCATTAAATGCTGAATAATGGATAAATTTCAAATCAAATTATTGCATTACAAATAACCTGCATAATTGCTTGATGTAAGAAATGGGTTTTGGGTTAACTTCCAGTCAGCTGTGTGCTTTAAAACATTTATCATTTCTTTAATGTATAAGAGGCTTTTAAAGATGTGGATGTGCAAAAAAAAATCCAGCTTCAAAGAGATGATAGTCATCAGCTAATGAATGATAAATGGGCAGCAGCTTCTGCTCAGGAAGGTCAGGAGGGAGATAAGACAGTGGCCTTAAGAATGGATTTGATGTGCCAGGCTTGAGTGTCCTACAGGAAAATTCAAGATGAAACTGGTGGAGGTAATCAAATAGCAAGAAAGAGGTTGGAGGAGAGGGATAAACCTAATAAAATAGAGGAGAGGTACTAGAAAGAAATTTAGAATGGTTGTTATAGTTTTGTAGACCTAGGATTGGAAGGAAAAAAAGGTAATGGAAATGCTATTGAAGAGCAAGTACCTCCAGATTCAGGGGAAGAGGAGATGCTGCAATTTAAATGTTGGTGCTCACTCCAGACAGTTTGTTTGATTTGTCCTTGCTTCTGTTGCAGCAGCACAATTTATACAGCACATGCTTTTGTGGTTTATTAAAGAAAAGAGAGGAAAGACAAAGCCTTTTTGTTTAATAGTTTTGAATTTTTCTTTTAGGTTACTGAATCCAAGACCAAGAAAATGAACCGGAAAGGAAGTACTTCTTCTACCTCCTCTTCTTCTTCTAGTTCTATGCTGGATCCATTGAGCAGTGTGTTGGATGGCACCGACCCCTTGTCATTATTTGCAGCAGCTGCAGATCCTGTGACTACCACTGCTACCATGGTAACACTAGAGGCAGCCAGTTATTTCAACTAAATAAAATTTAAAAAAACCCATAAAACAAAACCAAACAAAATCACAATGCCAGCCATGGATAAAATATATTTGTCTCATCAGGTTAATGCAAATAGGAAATATACCATATTAATAGAATATTCCTTTTTATTTACCTATTTTTGTTTGGTTTATGTTGACATATTTATTTAAATATGGATATTTTTTTTTAATTGTTTTTATTATACTTTAACTTTTGGAAGGATAAGCTTGCACTTGAAACGTGAAGTTGACTTTTATCAGCCTTCTCTTCTTTTTCCAGATTTGTATTGAACATTTACAGTAACTTGTTCTCCCCTCATAGGATGGTACACGAAGGAAACGGGATAAAGATGACAGTTCAGCAGTAGGAAGTGACTTTGAACCATGGTCAAGCAAACGGGGTGAAATCCTTGCTAGATACACAACAACAGAGAAACTGTCTATTGTAAGTGGCAGTTTCTCCAGTTTTATTTATTTCTACTAGACCTTTATTGGACTTTGGATGTTCCTATTTTGTAATTATTACATGAATAAATTCTGCTCCTCTGAGTTCCAGTTTTAAGGCTGTAGAAAGCTGTACCACGAGCTCTCACTTGTAAAGATTGTTTTGGAGCTGAGTCCAAAAGTCTTTTGATATATAGAAGCCATCACTTTGTCTTTTTGTAACAATACAAATAACTTCTGGTCTTATACCTACTTCTAAATGATTAGAGGCTTAATTAGCAGTGTAATTACCCTATGCATTCTGGAAATGCTAGTGAGGTCTGCTAAATAGTCTACTTTTTCTATTTCCCCACAGAATCTGTACATGGGATCTGAAAAAGGTAAGCACTTTCTTTTACCATAACAGAGTTTGCTTGAGGTAGGGTGCAGTGACAGGTTTGTGGTCAAGAACAGTTGAAATGGGTTTTCCTGCTTCCCCCATTCTGACAGTTGATTTGGTCTATGCTCTTTTGTGGATGAGACTGCTGGATTTTTACTTAAAATAATTATTGAAAACAAGCCACCCAACCACCTTGTATTTTATTCCTCTTGGCTAATGAATTTGTGGTTATTTGACTACCTTCCACTGTAGCTTAAAACCCTCTTCCATTTAAAGTGAGCCATCATGTTTTGAGTATCATGTTTATCAACTCTTCTGCTAACCAGGAGGAAAGCAAACAAGTCCTTTGGGAACTTGTTCAGTTATTCTCTTTACATGAAAGTGAAATGATTTCATCTGTGTACTGGGTGTTCAAAAAAGAACCAGGTGTTAAATATTTTATCATGTTTTCTAGCGAAGCAAATCTGGCCTAAATAGTCCTAGCTGATTGTATAGTAGATCAGGATTTTTATGTATGAGTAAACATGCAGCATTTCAGCTGCTGCAAAAATATAAAACACTTTCTTGCAATGAGAATGGTCAAACACTGAGACTGGATGCTCAGGGAGAGTGTGACATCTTCATTCTTAGATACTGTTAAATTAACTGGGTATAACCCTGTGCAACCTGTCATAGCTTCAGAATTGGACCTGCTTGGAGGAGGGGAGTTGGACACAAACCTATGTAGGGCTTTTCTAACCTAAATTGTCCTGTGGTTCTATCTGGTGATTCTTTTCTTACCAGTAAAACTTGCAAGAAAAATCCATTTGTATTCAGTTTTGCTTGTCATTCCCCATTCAAAGTGAATTCACTGTAGGTTTGTTTGAATGTGTATCTTCAGGAATTCTCACTAAGTGCATCAAACCACTTGTCTTCTGTCTCAGAAGCTGATTAGTTGCCCGAGTCTGTCAAGTTCCTTCAAGTTTGTTTCTCTTTAGAAGTCCCAGTGTTTAAATGTTAAACAGACTTAAACATGTAATTCTTTACAGGAAAAGCTACAACTACTGGTTCAGCAGTCTCTGAAAAAGTGAGGACAAGGTTAGAAGAACTGGATGATCTTGAAGAGGTGAGGAAGTTTTCTGATCAAATTACAGCACCATTATAACAGTGAAATAAATGTGTGAAATAAAAATCTTTTGTGAAACATTTTAAAAAGGTCCAGATTTCTGCATGTGCCTATGCACTATTTAGATAAGTATTTACTTTCTGTGAGGATTCTCTAGTAATTTCAACCCTTATTTTTGTAGAATAATATTTTTATATCACTGGAAATTGTGATTTGAAAATTTACCTGGTCTATTGATGTGGATTTACCTTGTTACTGAGTACAATCTTCAGCTGCTGTAAAATTTTGTGAAGCCTGATAGCCTTAACATCTGATAATTTTGGTTGCCCCTCTTGCAGAAGCCGTACACTGTCTGCCTGAGGTTAATTAAAGATACAATTAGGAGCTCAAGAGAAATGCTGAGTACTCAAGTTATTTCTCAAGCTGCAGTATTTTACTGTGCAAAGATGAAACGTTTTGTAACTTATTTTCCTTAAACCTAAATCTTCTAAAATTGTTTTGGGTAATGTTTTTTTGAAACCTCTGCCTCTTAACTAACTTCAGGTTGCCTGTTGCCTGAGCCAGCACAGTTTTAATGCTTGCGTATCACAAATAAAGGATTGGATTCTTTTGGTGAAAAATGAAGTACCCTTTATAATGAGGAAATATGTAACCTTTTGTGAAACTCTAATTGCATTTGCATTTTATCTCTTCGTTTTTGGTTGTTTTTACTGGTGTTTGTTTCTAGACCTTCAGATATTATGAAATCAATTCTGTAATGCAGCTTAATAAACTCATCAAAACTAGTCCTACAGGTAGTTTTTGATGTCACTCATGCTCATGCTTCTGCTGAAGGCTATTCCAGAACCTTGTTATGATTTTTTTCTAAATGCATTCTTAGTCCCTTTGTTCCTGTGTCAGTTGGGTTCAAAAGCTTAAACAATTATTTCTGTTTTCAGTGTTTAACTAGTTTATTTTTGATAGGTAATATTTTTATAAAGGTAAGAAGAGAAAATTAGGGAAGTTGTAATAATTTTTGTGGGGTTCCTCTCTGCAACATGGTGATTTGAGTGTATAATAACAGCATTTGCCTTCCTTCCCTCCCACTCCTATTAAATAGGCTTGTGTTTCCTTGGCAGGGGTCACAGAAAGAGCTGCTGAATTTGACTCAGCAGGATTACATGAACCGAATTGAAGAACTGAACCAGTCTTTAAAGGATGCTTGGTCCTCTGATCAGAAAGTAAAAGCTCTGAAAATAGTCATCCAGGTCAGTTTTACGTGTGGAAATTTTACCTCCCTAAGGATAGTTAAAATAAACAACATGTAGTGATATCAGCTCTTTCTGGCCTCCCCAAATAATACCAGAATGGCTTTTTAAACATCAGTGTTTTACCCATCCAGACTTACTAAGGCATCTGAGTAATGTGATTTAGGACCTTAGCAAGGTACAGAAAACAGCTCCAGAATTTAAAGATGTGTTTATGGGGGTTTTTCTTTGTTTGTTTGCTTTTTACAAACTTGTCCACAGTCTCTCTCTGGGTCATTTGGGGTGATGGGTTTTGAGGAGGGCAAGGGGAAATAGGACAATTAAATGCTCTTTTGTGTGGCTTGGCCTTTAAAAAGGGCCAAAGGCAAAGTGCAGCAGAGGACAGAGGAGATAATGACATCCTTAAAAGCTGTAAAACTGATGTAATGCTAACAGTCATCCAGTGGGGTTATATATAATGTCAAGATTTTTTCCCCCTTTCTGTATACTCTTGTGAAAACTGTTTGCAGTAATTTCAGCTTAAATTGTGGTAAAGACAGAAAAGGAAATGAAATGTTAATGAAGTGAGATCAAACTATATGTGACCTAGGGTGACTAACGTTCTATTGTAATACTATGAAATCAGCACTATTATTGTTATTTTTAAAAAAATCCATATATAGGATTGTGAAGTGTGAATATTGTCTTTGGATGAGAAGAAAAGGGACAAGGATGTACTGTACTTACAGTGCTTTAATATGTGTATGTATATATATATGTACACACAGTGTGTGATGTGCAGTGATAATCTATGCATTAATATTTTCACAAGTTCTTTTACAAATGGTTCACAAACAATTTTAAAATAATATGGTTTCTAAGATGGGATTCACTGCTTGCTTTTAGGCCAGTGCAGTTTATTATCTTTATCAATGATCTGGACCAGGGGATTGAGTGCACCCTCAGCCCATGTGCAGATGACACTAAGTTGGGTGGGAGTGATGACCTGTTTGAGGGTAAGAAGGGCCTACAAAGGGATCTGGACAGGCTGGCTGGATGGGCTGAGGCCAGTTCTGTGAGGTTCAATAAGGCCAATTGCTGGGTCCTGCAGCTGGGTCACAACAGCCCCCTGCAGTGCTACAGAATGGGGGAAGAGTGGCTGGAAATATGCCCAGTGGAAAAGGACCTGAGGGTGCTGGTCGACAGCAGCTGAACATGAGTCAAGGTGTGCCCAGGTGGCCAAGAAGGCCAGTGGCATCCTGGCTTGGATCAGCAATAGTGTGGCCACAGGACCAGGGCAGTGATTGTCCCCCTGTACTTGGCACTGTTGAGGCCACCCCTTGAATCTCGTGTTCAGTTTTGGGCCCCTCACTTCAAGGAGGACATGGAGGTGCTGGAGCGTGTCCAGGGAAGAGCAATGGAGCTGGGGAAGGGGCTGGAGCACAGGGCTGGTGAGGAGCAGCTGAGGGAGCTGGGGGTGCTGAGCCTGGAGAAAAGGAGGCTCAGGAATGACCTACCTGACAGGAGGCAGTCAGGCGAGGTCAGTCTTTTCTCCCAAGTAGCAGGACAAGAGGAAATTACCTCAAGTTAAGTCAAGGGAGGCTTAGATTGGATATTAGATAAAATTTCTTCACCAAAAGGGTTCATAAGCATTGAAACAGGGCAGTGGTGGCATCACCATCCTTGTAGGTATTTAAAAAATCTGTAAATGTGGCACTTGGGGACATTGCTTAGTGGTGGCCTTGGCAGTGCTGGATTAAGGGTTGGACTCAATGATCTTGAAGGTCTTTTCCAACCTAAATGGTTCTATGATTCTATGATTCCTCAAGTGCCTTTTTACAAGATACTTTACTTGTCAAGATGGGGTAAGCTAAGCTACTTAGAGTAAGCTGAAGTAAGTTGATTATGTATGTGAGCTCTAAGAAAAGTGGAAATAAAGTCTTCATGGTATGTGTAGGCCCTAAACAGCTACTGAATTACCTTTCTTTGAAGCTGACGGACTTACCTCACAACAGGGAGGCTTCTGCTTTGGTTGTAGGATTTGAATGCTCTCACCTGTCTTTCTGGTGCACTCTTAAGTTGTTACCCTGATGAATAAAGCAAAAAGATTCACTGGGCCCCTTGTTTAAGCATGTTCAAATGTTACTATTTTCTTGTTTGAACAAAGCAGTCTTGGGGATTATTCAGATTGCTTTCTGTATTTTTGAAGTGTAATGAAAACTTGAAATTTATTTATTCCACTGAGATTGAAGAACTGTCTGCTGATGAAGGAGAGAAAAGGGACAGAGATCATAGAGAATAAAATCAGTTAGAGAACACAGAGGTCTTGAGGCCACGTTTGACTCAAGCAGGGAGGAGGTGGATTTCTCTCCCCAGTCAGTCATTTGCCTACTTTCTTCAGGTAGAAGCTTTTTTTTGTGAATAAACTTCTACCAGACTTTGTGACTCCAGTTTAGGCTTGGAAAACCAAGAATAGCTTAGTTAAATATCTTAAAAATATCTTCATTCCTTCATGTGTATTTTGAATTCATATCATGAATGAACATGTTTCTCCCTGACCTTGACTTCCAGTAGTAGTAGAAGTAAGTGGGTAATACATTTTCAGATGTGACTGGATCAGCCAGCACTTTAGTCCAAATGCTGGGATCAGGTTGGGTGCCAGTGGGTGATTACAGATCCCTCCCTGGAGCTGGCTGTGGATCAGCTGCTCTGTTTCCAGAATGTTTGAACTAGTTATATGAGCCACAAAAATGTGTTGAAAAGCTCATTAACTACACTTTTAAAACAGGTTTCTTAATCTAGTCTATAATAAATGTTGTGTTTGATATGGATGTTAAGAAACTGAAGAATGCCCTTTAAGAAGTTGTTTTAGGGAAGAAGTGCCTTTTAATGATGCTTCTGTGAGAGAATTTGTTTCATGTGAACCACTGCACAGATCTGCATGGTCAGCTGAAATTCTGCAGTGTAGATTATCTTATATAAAGGAAAACCAGGTCTGTGACTAGCTCTGGAAATGAGGAGTAACCTGAAAAAATACAAAGAACACTGTGGTGTGTTATGTTAGAGGTTCTTGTGCTTTTGGCTTGATAGTTCATGGTGGTTCTTTCCATCTGTGGATATTAATCTGTTCCAGCCTTTTTGGAGTAAAAAACACAAACTTGCATTGGCCTCTAAAAATGTTTCTTTGGTTTTTTTCTCTTTCTAGTGTTCTAAGCTTCTTTCAGACACAACAGTAATCCAGTTTTATCCAAGTAAATTTGTTTTAATTACAGATATCCTTGATACTTTTGGTAAGTATCTACTCTGCCAGACTTACTACACAATTGTTAATAAGATTAAATTAATTTTTGTAATGTTAGAAAGCATCAAAGTTATCCAAAAAGGGCTTTCAGTTTTAACATGGAATATTTCCAACACAAATATTTCCAACACTACACCAGTGGCATAAACATGGTGTATAATTCTTAAAAAACTCTTAAGAGCAAAGTCTTTAAAATAAACATATTTAATTTTGTAGTTCTGTGCTTTATGTATTAATGAATAGCTAGAATAAAACCTTGGATAAATCATGATCTCTGCATTTTGAAATTGAAAACACTGTCATTATGAAAATATTTTGGGTTTTGGCAGCCTCTTAACTCAATATTTCATATATTTATATTTGAAGAATAGAAGTCAGAAAGTTTTCTTTAACTAAATAGAGACTATGAAGTGATCAGAAGGCAGTTAATGAATTTTTAAATATATTTTTAAACTTTCAAGTCAAATTGTCATCCACTTCATGTGATTCTCTTGTTTTTCTGCCATGTTATGGAAAAGATTTACAATGGCATTCAAAGTTGAAGGGTGTTTTGATGTTAGCAGGATATGCTGTGACACAGATCTAATTGTTTTTTTTCAGCTCTTGCTTCCTCTTTGTGCTCTTTCCTCCTTACTGAAAGTTGCTTAGGATAACATAATATCCAAAGTCAGCACGGGCAGGACACCAGCTGGCCCTTCCTGGCCGGGGGGGAAATCTGACCTGTGTGTTACCTCTACACTTAAGGGAGCCAGAGAATTGTTTTTGTAGCGTGAGAATTGCTAAAATTGCACTGAACGTTTCAGCCTCACCAGGGGGCAGCACAACGTCAGCGTTCTAGGAAGCTTTTCCTGCTCATTTCACTGTATGTTAGAGAGGGAACCTTTGGACCAACGTTTTGTGGTTTACAGTTTGTTACTTTGTTATGAATTATTTTTGAGGTTTTATTCTTTATCTTTCTTTTTTTTTTTTTTTTTTCTTTTTTAACCAGGGAAGCTGGTGTATGAACGAATTCTGTCAATGTGTGCTGATAACCGTGTCTCTCTGCCAGGTAACTTTGTGTTTGTTTCCACTGTACTCCTGGAAAAAATCATGTCAGAACTAACTCGAGGAAGGTCAAACAGGACTTGCTACTGTATCTCCTGTGGAAAAATTTCTGACTTGAATCTAGTAACTTTTAGATTTTTACAGAGTACAGTCCGTTGCTTGGAGCCTCCACTGTTCACAGTGTTCTTGCAAATCTACATTTTAACTGTGAAAAATATCCCTCAGATGTAATAAAATGTGCTTGTAGCTTTGATATTATAAAACATAAGCTGGATCTTCCTGGAACTTGCAATCACAAAGAATGATGGATAAGTTCTTCAATACAGAATCTGTTAGGGAGAGGGAGAATTAAACATGAAATGGCCAAATGAGATGAAGGAAGATCTTTTTTTCCCTCTTAGCATATGCTCTTTTCTGAAAGTACTACATTTTAGTTGCTTAAAGTTAATGGTAAAAATATAACAAAGCTGAGGTCCTCAGTTTTTGGTAAGTAGATGATTTTGTTGCTACATTGGAAACTTGATAGTTTTGCTTTAATTAGGGAAGATTTCTGGAAAAAGCAGCAGGATGCTTCTAGCCTAATCTTTCTAATTTGGACCCTTTTTATTTTTTCAGTTGAAGTTCCAACACAGTGTAAAGATCTAATTTGATACTGACAGTACAAATGTATGTGGAAGAACCACTTTAGCAAGACTTTGAAACATTCCATGGAAATACAGGCATTTCCTTGAAATTTGGAGTGCATTAAGTGCACATCCTTGAAATATGAAACATTCTTATTCTGTAGCTGGCAAAGCAACAGTACCATTAGCTTGCAGTTAAATCTATAGGATTTGAGCCAGAAGCTTGAAACCAACAAATATTGAAATCTGAAATAAACTTACAGAAAATACTGAAGATAAAATTTGTTTATTGCGGACCTGACAAGCTGTTCTTATTAATGAAGGCAGGCAGTTCCCACAGCACATCACTATTTCTGGGCAGAGTTACCTCCATCCTGGAGAGCTGAGCTCGTGCTGCAGTTAAACAGCTGCTGGAGGCATTGCTGGGGAGAACTTCCTAAACAGCTATAAAAGTGGGAGGGAGAGGGAAAATCTGTGCTGTGCTGGCTGTGCACAGCAGTGTGAACCTCTGGGTGCTTCAGATGCAATCTCCAGGCTGTCCCTTGGGAACCAAGCGAAACAAAGTTGGGTGAGAACTCCTGAGGTCCTAGAAAAGAAAGAACATCTCAGAAGATGCTCAGTCAGCATCAGAAGATGCTCAGTCAGCATCCAGTGTGTGACTTCTCTCATCTAGGAAGCTGGAAACTTTCTTGTGGAGCAGGGACTTTGCACCTTCTGGGGGAAGGGGTGGGAGAGCCCTGGTGTTTTAACCTGTTCCACAGGGAGTTGATAAGGAGACATTCACAGCAGAAGCTGTTCATGCAGCTTTAAAACTGAGAGAAGGGAGACCCATCCATCCCAGCCATCTTGCCTCAGACCTGGATTGATCCCAAGCAGCCAATTTTGCCTTCTGTTCCAGGCAGTGTAGAGAAAGAGGAAGCAGTGAGCCATGCCTCTGTCAGCCTGCCTGGCCAGAGGGCTGTGCCCCACCCCATCTGTTGCAACTCCGGGTGGCGGCTTTTCCCTGCCGGCAGCTGCCACAAACAGTCCCTGAGCTCACGGGGACAGAACCGCACTGCAATGTTCCATGTGCAGTGTACAAAAACAAGTGTTGTGTCAGTGTTTAGCATTTCCTACTTCTTGTAGGAGATCTGTTGTTTAAAAATTATATTAACCTTTTAAAAGAAAGATTTTGAATGCTTAAATCTCTTCTCTATGCATGCATTTGTTACAGATGTGTAAATACATGTATTTGTTACAGATTCCCTGTATTTTCCTTTTTTTACGATTTCTGCTTTTGGGAAAGCAGAGAAAGAGATTGGATTTCTCAGTAGCAGTTCTGAGATCAGCATTGAGCGCTTCACTTCAGCTTCTGAAATGTTACTTAAATGCAAGATGGAGAAGTTCTGTTGCCCCTTCTTGCTGTGTGCTCAGCTCTGACTGCTGCTCAAGAAAACTGAGAAGTCAATGTATTGCCTAGTTTATTATGGTGCACCTGATTTATTGCTGTTGGAAAGAGAATACAGTTTTAAATCTAGAATGAAAAGCAAATTGTTTCCAGAAAGAATATAACTATTTCTGGGTTGGTTTTTTTTTTTTCCCTCAGATAACTTTTCTCCAGAAAGTGTTAACGATACTGCTAAAGAAACTTGCTTAAACTGGTTTTTCAAGATTGCTTCAATCAGAGAACTCATTCCCAGATTGTATCCTTTGTCAAATGAGACTCTCAAAGAGTGTGAGAGTGTGGGGTTTTCATACACATTTTCAAAAATGAACATGTTTGTTTCAATAAAACTCACAGTATCTGATGTTTATATGGCTTTGTTTTCTTTGTTTCAGGCTGTCTGTTTTGAATATGCTTTTGAATCATGTTTCGTAGTAAACCAAATACTTAATTATTGGCTCTGAGCAGTGTGGCAGCGATAAAATAGAGATGATGTATGAAAAATTTTGAAACAGAATCTTGTAGATAAGTTGCAAAAATCAGCAAAATGTAGTGGGATTAATTGCAGAAGGCGTTGAAACAGCTTGTTCAATATTTAGTTGGTATGTGTTTGCTTCATGTTTTTCAATGTTGTGTATCTTAGTTTTGTTCCTTAACTTGGCTTCAACTTAGCTATGTGGAAGCAGCAATACTGAAGTGCAATAAGTTCCTGTCCAAAACGTAAGAATAATGTTAAGTATGGGAAGGAAGTGAACGGGCTTAGGAACTAATTGAAGGAGTTAAGCATAAGAATTCTGTGATTAATGGTGGGTAAGGTCTCAGTATATCTGAGAAGAAGCAGTACTGAGAGGTTTTGGAATTTTTAAAGAGAATACCATGGAAAAATTCGAGTTGAACTGTGGTACAATTTGAAACGCAATCATACTTGCAGTTTTGGAATATGGGTATGATGGTGATATCAGGATGTCACCAACCCCGATGCAAATTGAAAATCAGTGGCTGCAGATGGTGGAAGGGAAAGGAAGATTGCTGAGGTGAGGAATGTGGCAAAAGGCAGGATAGAAAACTGAAAGGAAAATCTTGATATGCCATATTGGTAGAGACAGAGTTGGAGAAATGATTTAGGAGCAATGAACCATTATCTATTGAAAACCCTGGTATAAGCTGAATGTGTTGCCAAACGGTGTCAGCTGCTAAGCAGAAAATGTTCCTTCCCATGTAATTGTCCTTCTTCAGTTATATTTTGAAATGAGTGTTGTAAGCCAAATTGCTACTATAGTGACAACTTTATTATCCCTAGAAAGCAGTTCTTTTACTGGAATTGATGGACCCCATCTCCAGGCGCGAGTACAGCTCTGTCAAAAAGGACCTGTGGGAAAATGAGGCATGCAAGGAGTTCTGCCAGTTTTCTAAGTGGTTGCTTTTCTCACATTGAGTTGCAGCCTTTCCATAGCTCTGCTGTTCCTCCAAACTAGAGGAGGAGTTCTTTAGTTGTATTTGTTTTACTCATAGTAGCAAATACTGCAATTTGAATATAGGATACGTGTTACTGTACATGTAAAATTTTACTTATGGAATGAAGACTTTTCTTTGATAAGTCTTTCTATAACTCAGGGTCAATTGTTAGCCTACAAGGCAGCTATTGAAGTTATTGGTAGGTGATATAATTCTGTTATCAACTGTTAAACCTCGTTTTCTTTTCCAAAAATCTTAACAGGGGGATTTTGGAGTGTCTCCCGCGGTTAACGTCCATGATTAGAGGAATTGGAGATCCACTGGTTGCAGTCTATGCAAGAGCATACCTTTGCAGGGTAGGCTGTCATGTAACTCTTCTGATCTGTATCAAAGATTTACTGCAGCTAGAGCTGCCACCGCTTTTACTGCCTTTATCTGAAGTAGTCAGCAGCCTGTCCCTTCTAACAAACAAACAAAATAAATTGCTCTTCTGTTTTAAGAATTTTTCTTTTAGTGTTTATAGTAAGTAAGATAATTCTGTGTGGTGCTGTAGGCTCTCTGCATACAGTAGGCTGTTGTAGTGTGCTGGGGTAAACACTGATTTCATCACTGCTTACAGACACTTGGAGCTGATGTGAGGATAACCATGTTTAAACACAGCTGTAACTACCTCAGGGTAGCTGTTAGTGAACATATCTATAATAGTAAGCTAGGAAATAGTCAAAAGCATGTGATTCAATGCTCTTTGTTTGATATATGTGACTTTGGTGTATTCCTTCAGAAAGTGCATTTTTGTCTTACAGTTGAAGGAGAGTCAAAGGTGATAGATGCCAGTAAAATATTTTTCTTTCTTTTAATACAGGTTGGGATGGAAGTGGCACCACAACTCAAAGAAAGCCTGAACAAAAATTTTTTTGACTTTCTTCTAACATTTAAGCAAGTAAGCAAATAGGGAGGTTACTTGCAAAATCAGATAAATACACTCCTTAGACAAACTGCCACATATTTTAAAAAGTCTTTGAAGTTCTTAAATCTAGATTTAGTGATCTGCCTGTATCCACATATAGTATGGGACATCTTATAAGTTGAAACTGCTCTATTCTTTATGTT
Organism: Myiozetetes cayanensis; assembly: GCF_022539395.1. Taxonomy (NCBI): domain Eukaryota; kingdom Metazoa; phylum Chordata; class Aves; order Passeriformes; family Tyrannidae; genus Myiozetetes; species Myiozetetes cayanensis. Next base: position 7,903,007 of record NW_026087412.1, on the reverse strand, counting down.
TCCAGACTTGAATAATATTTGTTCTGAGTTTGCAAGGAATGCTTCAGAATATCTGTGTATATTTGTGATAGTGTCTGTTGTCGTTTCCAGTCATGTACAAACTTTGTCCAGTCTATCATATCTCTCATTAAATACCTTCTCACAGCAATGTATTTTCAACAGATACATGGGGATACAGTTCAGAACCAGCTGGTGGGACAGCGTGTGGAGATGCCTTTGTATTTGACCCTGTACTCTCCTGCTATAGACTGGATTTTGCAGTGTATTGCTTACCATGCTCCAGAAGTAAGTAAGCAGGGTACTGCTTAATGCTAAAGAAAGTCTTGTGGTGAAGAGTTAATTTTGCTTGTTAAAAACCCCTCAGTCAGTACTGACATGAGTGTGACAGTGAGTATAAAGAGCCCACATATGACTGTCTGATTCTCTCTTCTGTACAGGAACAATGTTTGCTTCCACAAAGCTCAAGTTGGACCACTTTGAGTTCATAGGCAGTATTCCTGTTTGTTTCTTGCTGTCCTTTAGCTACTTTAATCTTTATGTCCTGAATTCATTAGTTTCTTCTGTCGTACAGATATAAAAAGGGTTTGAGTAAACTGTAGCTTTGGAATTGCTTAACACAAGTGAACAGACTGTTTTAATCTCAGTCAGTCTGGTTTGCACTCTGGTAGAGTTCATTATCTTCACCTCTCCTGCCAGACATAACTGACCTGGCTGGGAAATAAGGATTACTTGGAGTAATGGCATGGCTGAAGAATCACAAATTTGACTTCCATGAAATGGTGGTTTTGATTAAAATGCCACTGTACCTATTCCAGAGGGTGTGTTTTGTGTTGTACTACACCATTGTTTTCTTGTGTTGTAAATGCAGGATAAGACAGGATTACTGGAATGTATTGGAGAGGTAATTAAAACAGCTTTTAGTAGCTTCACTGCAGTCATTAAAGCTGAATTTATTTGCAAAGTCTCTAATCACTAATTTTAATAAGTAATTTTTCCAGGTTCTGCTTACTGAGATGATGGAGAGATGCAAAAAATTGGGGAACAAGTAAGTGTTGCTCAATGTAGAAGACAGGAGTCTGTAAAGAGCACCCGTGAGTCCCTGTAATAAAGTTCTCTCCCTCTTTTGGAAACAGTTTGGTTGCATAGTATAGCTTTCATTCTCCCAGTAGCTTACTAAATCATGATTATGAACATCTGTTTTCCAGAGATGAATTCTCAAATATGGTAGATTAATTGTAGAGCAAAAGTTAATTAGTTTAACTTGGTTGCTGCATTCTGGCTCCTAAGCCAAAATTTAAGATATGTAATGTGTTCTCCATCAGCCATGTCTCTGATTCGAGGTTGTGCTTCATTTTGCTGTGTTTTCTTCTCCTTTCTTTCCATTCCTTCTACCCCCCTCCACTGGCCCATATGTGCATTAGCAAGGGAAGCTGTAAAGCAGCTGGCAGCCTTTGGAAGATGGTAATATTTAGGCAACTGCTTTTTTCAGCATTAAAATTAGTATCCCAAACATCTCCTAGAAGTTTATGTGCAGGCCAGTCACCTTCAGTGAGTAGTTCAGGAAGATGGGCTGGTCTGAAAGTTTTGGATGTACTTGCTGAGTTTTGTGAATGCAGTTTGGGCTGCTGATGGGCTACTCTGTTCATTTTAGTGGGTAGGTGGGCTGACTTCTGTGAGAGTTTTCATCTACCTAATTTTTTCCACTGTGCTTTGCACAACCCAGTTCTGCAGCTGCTGAGGAACTTGGATGAGGAATGCCAGCATTCTGTGACTGAGCTAAGGAGTGTGGGGGAGAAGTGTGATTTTTAAAAACATGATGTGAAGGTGGTGTTGTATCAGAGTGCATAATATAGATAAAAGTAATTCACGTGCTCTGATGTACTAATTATTTTGTATAGGTGTTTGTTTGTTTTGTGGAACTTATTTTTAAATCAACTTTTATAATTTCTCACTGTAAAGATGGGCTAGGTGCTTCCTCTTTGTTCCTGTTTGCTCTTTGAAGGAAAAACAAAATGTTGAGTATAATGAAAGGTCTTTTTGAAGTAATGATTTTGGGACATGTCGTTTTTATTGGGAAGTTGAATAATCCAGTTTAGATGATCACAGTAGCTTTCTTTTAAAGTGGAGTTCTGTGTTTTTTGTCTTCTCGTGATTGTCAAAATACTACAAAGCAAGAGGCATCAGAATATAAATCTTTAAATAATCTCAGTGTGTGCCATGAGCTACATTGCAACCATCTAAGTGAAAAGTGACAGCCTGTTCTCTGTGCTGCAAAGCATATACCTAGTGAAGTGGAAGTACTTGTCTAATGCAAATTAAATGCATTATAAAATGCATTATAAAATGCAAATTCCAGTCAAATTGTGATGGGACCACTGATGCTCAGGCAGAAACACAGGGGGTGCTGGGCTATTTTAAGTGCTCCACAGAATTTCCCTCATGGCGAACTGCCCCCAGTTCCAACTGTCTGTTTTAGACTAGTGAAGGGCACGGTGTTTTATGAGGAAACTTCTGCCCTAACTCATGGCTGAGTAAACTGAGTGTTACAGGAGCACAGTGAGTTCACTCTTCCATTGGTGACTTTGGCCTCATAGTAACACCAATACGTGTCTGAATGATTAATCATAAATGTCGAAATACATCGTTGCCAGTTATCATATGATCATGACTGTTTGGATTTATTTTAATCCTAACAATGCAGGTGCTAGAAATGTGGCTTTTATAATGCTTGTGTAATTTGATTAAATGAGAAAAATTTCAGCGGGGATTTGCCCTCCCTAAGTATTCTTCTGAACTGTAGTAAAAAAGAGAGAGCAAGTTTCTAAATGTGTCAGCTATGCCTGGTTTGCTTGATCTTTCTATTAAATTGATGCTAAAATGATGGCTTCAAAAACACCTGTGTGGAACAAGCATTCTACAGGCTGGCTTTATGTTTTCTTGTTTTGCTTATGTACCACTAATCCTCACCCATGCAAGCCTGATTTGTAAGGAATTTTCCTTCTTTATCCCCTTTCTTTTAAATTTACAATAGATGCAGGACAGTTGTTAATCTTAGAAGTTCAGATTAATGTAAATGCAGGGACAGCCAAATTTGAGTTGATGTTGAGCTGTATTGATGTGAGCTGTGTTCATTGCAGTGCTTTGCTGTTGAATTCGGTAATGTCGGCGTTCAGAGCAGAGTTTATCGCTGCCAGGTCGATGGACTTCATTGCCATGATTAAAGAGTGTGATGAGTCTGGATTCCCAAAGGTAAAATTTTGTATGTAATTTATAACAAATCTTTTTTTTTGGTCTGACAAGAGTTCTCTGTGCTCTAGTTGCCTACATAACTTGCACATCACTTGATGAAAGGTGGTTTGATCTCAAAACCTTTCTGCACAGTGTACCTGCTAGAGCAGTGTTGGGTCATACATCTTCTGCTTTTAATTTAAAATTTCTCGTTGACTTCCAGCATCTCCTCTTTCGGTCCTTGGGATTAAACTTGGCATTGGCTGATCCTCCTGAAAACGATCGCCTTCAAATATTAAACGAAGCCTGGAAAGTTATAACAAAGCTAAAGAACCCACAGGTGAGTTATTGTCCATTCTGTTTCACTCCTGACTCTGGGTTTAGGGCAAAATTGTAGCTGGTTGTTCAATAAGCATATGCTTAGCATGGCATTGTTTAGCTTTTTCAGATACACACAGTTGCAAAAAAATGGGATGATTGGTAACACCTTTATATGATCCCTGCTTTTCTTAGCTCTACTGAAGCATAGCTGAATCCTACATAACGTAATTCTGCATAAGAACTTTTGAGTTCTGCATAAGAACTTTTTAGTTCTGCATCTTTAGGTCTGCATGAATCATACCTCAGGAGTTAATTCTTTTAAGGATAATTTTTGCAAGTGTATTTCTTATAGCCTCCTGTAAATATTGGTAATCATAAGACACATGTATTTCTAGGATTATATCAACTGTGCTGAAGTGTGGGTGGAGTATACCTGCAGACATTTTACAGTAAGTGAAGATTACTTTGTTTCCTTTGAAGTTTTTCTGGTACAGAGTAAGTGGCTGTGTTAGCAGTTTGGTATTAGAGATGGAGGAGCTTTGACTATTCCACAGAAGTGTGTAGGATTTCAGTAGTGAATGAAAAGATGTGTTTCCTTTCATGAAAGATTTAATAAGGACAAAAGATGCAGCTTTGTAGCTTCACCCCTCCGCAGCACTGCGTATTTCTTATCCTTTTGTTTTAATGGCAGATGGACCAATTTAAGTAAGGATTTACTGGAGCTATGGCTAAAGTTCCTGGCTTAACTCGAGCTCTGTATAAAGCTGATTCTTTTCCAAATGGAAATAAATTATCCACCTCAACTGGTGTTCAGTGACTTGATTTATGTGCTGATTCGTTACTGTATTTTGTGACCTTGTTTTATGCTACACAGAAGCGAGAGGTCAATACAGTTTTGGCTGATGTTATCAAACACATGACTCCTGATCGAGCATTTGAAGATGCTTACCCACAGGTAAAGAACTTATTTTGCCAAATCTCTAAAAACCTGATGTGCATTCTCTGAAATGAAATTAATTTTTAAACATTACTCATGAATCTTACCACGAAATAATTATTTTTAAACACTGGCCGTAATTTGGGAAGCCCTTTGGGACACTGTAATGCTGCGATTTATTCCTCCTTTTTTCCCCTGCACATCAGTCTTTTGGTTCTTAGAAATGCTAAACCTGAATGATTCATGTATTCACAAGTAGCAATAGTTAACTCCTACATCAGCAGTGGTGTTTGCTGAAGGAAATTAGCAATCGTGGTAGGCTGTTTAAACAGAAGTAAACCATAAAATAATCCATCTCTGCTTGGCACTGTTAAGGCTTCAGTAAATTATTGTGTGCAGTTCTTGAGACCAAATGCCACATGAGATATGGATTAGTTGGAGAAGGTTTTTCTGCTTACTTGGAGGGTAGATAAAGTGCCTGCAAAAGAAGATTTAACAAACTGGCTTGGGTTTTTTTGTTTATTTATTTGGTTAGAGTTTTTAGTGCAGAGAGCTGGAGGACATGCAAACTCTAAATTGAAAAAATCTGCCTAACTATGGAAAGTAAAGAACAAATAAAGCCTGGACAGGCTGGTCAGCCTCTGTTCATATGGGTTCTGAAGGGCATGTTGGAAAAGTGTGTAGGAACAGCATAGCTGTAGTTTATCTTGCTTTGTGGAAAGAAATTACATTGATCAATGCTGGAAGTGTCTTTCAAAACACTTTTTCTACGAATAACTAGAGAAGAATAGTTTATTGTATGGAGAGTCTTAATTTAACTTGTGTTATAATAATTTCCCTTTTTTTTTCTTTTTTTCCCCCTATAGCTGCAGTCAATTATTCAGAAAGTTATTACCTATATCCATGACTTCTCTCTGCTTTTTTCAGTGGTAAGTAATACTCTGTTTAATAAATTTTTAAGAAAAACCTGTTACTCTGTTTCTGTAAGAGAATTTACCTGAGTGGGATATTTAGATTGTTACAAGTTCACAGAATGGGAGGACCTTTTATCAAATAGGTAAATGCAGAATTATTTTGGGAGCTTTCTGCTGCTTGTACTTAAATATTCATTATTCCAATTCCAATTTTTGATCCTTTTTCAGTAGGCTGTTAAGTTCACTGAGTTTCTTTGTTACCATGGCATAAATATTTATTAGTTTAGTGTGTTGTTTGGTAGTATACCTAATTTTACTTGTTTATGTGTTTGTACTTTCAGGAGAAATTCTTGCCATTTCTGGATATGTTCCAGAAGGAAAGTGTGAGAGTGGAGGTTTGCAAGTGCATTATGGAATCTTTTATTAAGTAAGTGGAGACTATTGAGGTGAAATGCACTCTGGAGGGTCTGAGAAATTTATTGAAAGATGGCATGGGAAGAGTCAGTATATAAGACTCAGGCCATTTAGCTGGTAAAGGTGTTCCAGGCTATGGGAAAGAAAACAGAAAATTGTCAGTTTTGTTAATCTTCTGGTGGACTGTTTGTTCACAAAGGAAGCTGAAATTGAAGTGATTATATTGATGCTGACTTGCTGTGGGTTAACAGAATAGTTGTTCACTGAGCGTTTTTTTTAATCTGTGTTGCCTTTGTTGGTTTATGAAATTTATTTCACATTCCGGTTGCTTTGACAGCACAGAACTGTTGTCTCAGTGTAATGGAGTATTGCCACAGCTGAAAATGAACTTAGAAAATGAAAATATCTTCCAGTATTGTAAAAGTCAGACAGTCCTTCTCAAATAATTAACGGGTTCCTTGAAACATTTTATTCATTTTCCCCTTCCCTTCAGGTATTTGTATTCACTGCTGAGCCCCCTGAGCCTTCTGTCCCTTGGCCTTTGCTCATATGAGAGGCGCTGTGGCCCCTTAATCATCTTAGTGGAGCTGCACTGCACGTGTGCCTCTGTACCTAAACGTGACATTTATCCTTCCTGGCTGTCCCTGAGTAGCTGAGAAATTACATTACATCTTGGTAGATCGAGAATTGCTTTGTTTTGATGTTCTTAGATTGCCTCAATGTATCACATGTCTGGCTTGCTGTGTCCCATAAGGAGTCAGATTCTGTGGCTTGGCACTACAGCTCTGTGTGTTAAGATAATATTTCTTGACTGGCATTTGCTGGAATTTTACATCTATTAACCATGTGATCTTTGGAGTTCTGTTGGTTCACCAGTGAATATAAAACTTGTGGAGTGTCACACAGCTCTGGCGACGGGAATTATTCATGAAATCAATGTTATTCTGGTCATTGTTTTTCATTTTGACAGAGCAGGATTTTTCATCACTTTTTCTAAAACACCTTCTAGGCATCAGCAGGAATCGACAAAGGATCCTGTTATACTCAATGCTCTTCTGCATATCTGTAAGACGATGCATGATTCTGTGAAGTAAGATTAACTTACACTAATAACTATCATTTATGCAAAGTTTGGCTGCCTGGTGTGTGTACCTTCATGTTTCTGAGGCTGTTTGTTCCAAGGTGGATGAAGATGTGAATCCAATTAGTGGTGAGGGAAGAGCTGTGCAGTGAAGTGGCAGCAAGTACCATTTGCTCTTTAATTGCTGCTCTATTTTAAATACTGAAGCAGAATTTTAAAAAGAAAAGTAGCAACAGCTTTGTAGAGTTTTCTGTGAAGCAGAGGCAGTACACAGTCCAATCTTAAAAACATTTTGTGAGTGAAACCAATGTAATCTTTGAGTTATAGTGAATAATAAGCTATTTGTGAGATTCAGGAGAACATGTAGCTCCTAAAGCACAGATTGCCATACTCAATTATACCTTTTTTGGGGCCACTATTTTTAGCCATAACAAAGGGGTGTGAAATCTTTAAAAGAATGTCTGGAAGACCTCGAGGAACTTGAGCAGGGGAAACCAGAACCAAGAAGAAGTTCTTGAACCATCTATATCTTTCCCCTAAATCCTTCTCTTCTCTTTTCCCCTTGACTCTGAGAGCTGAGGTTGTCAGAGATCCTGGGTGCCCTGTTGCACTGTTGCTTTTTCAATAGCCATTGTTCAGTGTGGAAGATGTTGAGGTTTGTAGGTATCTTGCAAAAATCACACCAAAATCTTTGTCTGATTGAAAATAGAGCCAGAATCACAATGCTCTCCAGAGCACAAATCTCCTTTTTTTTCCTCTTGAATTGGAAGGGCACAGTTTCTTTTGGCACTCTGAGCCCAGAGCCTCTTAGTGTGGCAGATGCTGCAAAGGAACTTACAACTTTCTCGGCCTTGATAGGCCAGGAATGCAAGATTTATTGCCAATAAGGAAGTCAGATTTGGCATGTAATTCCAATTTATATCAGCTAGAGTGCTTTATTTTGGGTCAGAGCACCGTATTTGGCTGTATGTTGCACTAAAAGCCACTTCAGCCTTTAAATGGAACAATGTATTGTACCTAAACCAGCTTATTAAGAAAAGAAATAAAGCAGTTTATGGCAATCCCTATTTGGTGCTGCCTCTGACATTTTGCCAAAACAATTTGATAGTTTACTGGGATTTTTAAAATCCCTTAAACCAGCAGTTCCTTTAGCTGAGATAAGATGGTGTACATAATTACCTTGGTTCTGTTGCTAAATCACCATAAATTCCAGTTTTCTTTGGGTAACTGCTGCATCTATTTTTGCATCCTGGTTCAGGAAACTCCCAGCCCCAGTGTGGGGCTCACTGACCCCCGTAACAGCTGTTGGAGGGTGACAGCCCTTACGCTAGTGGGGATCTGATTCAGAATTGAACTGGAAACCTCTAACCGAGCTGGAGATCTCATTACAGGCCCTCTGAGCCTTTCAGAGCCCATCAGTTGACTCTTTTGACTGGCAAGGCACTAATGAGCTAATCATGCTGAGGTTTTTCTTTCCTCCTTTACTGAATTTGTATAATAAAACTATTGTTCTCGTCCCATCTGGTGTCTGAGTCGGAAATTGGTAACTGATATACCAAAGGTCAGAGCTGGAGCCAAGTGTATAATAGTAAGAGGATTAAATTGTATTAGTTAATTGTAATTGAGCTTTTTATTCATCCATTTTCAGTGAAACGGGTTTGATTAACTGGATTTTAACGTGAGGTAAATTTGTTTCAAATCAGATTTTGGACTCTTGCTACAGAATAGGTATCTGTGATAATCTTGAAAAGAAATTCCTTTTTACATATCACTTTAATTCAGTTCTTACTAAAACATCAAAAAAGCAACTGTAAGAAGGTGATGTTTATTATCTTTTAAATTCCAAGGCAAAGTTAGTTAGAATAAAAGACCCTAAACAAAACAAAACAAATCCCAAACCAAACAATGAACTAATTTTTTTTCTAAAATAAATACACTTTACATATACTATTTAAAGTTTATTTTAAAAACTTTACCCCATAAATAAGGTAACTTTCTTCTAAGAATAGATTTACTAGTTTCTTTAGGCTTTTGGAGTCAGTTCCTACTCAAGTTCTCACATTGCAACACAAAAGTGAAGCCATTTGTTTGCTACAGTAAAGAACATTATCTTAGCTTCCTTCTCCTCAGGCCCAAATCTGAGTTTTTGTAGATCTAAAGACACTGTTAGCAATTTTACCTTTTTTTTTTTTTTTAAATCTGGAATTTAGTTTGGTGCATGGTTGATTTGGTGATATTAATATTAAAATTAGTTTTATACATAACGTTATATAAAATATTATGTATAATTTGAATCTTTAATAAGTGATATTCTAAAATTTACCATACAGATTTTCTCTTCTAGTGCACTAACACTTGAGGATGAGAAAAGGATGTTAGCAGCTCTGATAAATGGATTCATAAAAATGGTGAGTGACAATTGTGTGCAACTGTGGGGTTTACCTTAGAGCTTGGATTTTCCTGAGGTCCCCATGAGGAACAGATGCCTGTGTGGTTGAATAAGAGCCCATGTGTCTGATGCAATAGCAAAGTTGAAAGTGCACACATTGTTTATTTAACTGTATTTTCTGCTATTTTTGTAAATCTCCTGTAAAACGTAGCAAGTATTTCAAAGTTAAACAGCAACTGAAATCTTGTCTATTGTAGCATCAGAGAGGTCACTGATTTATGTGAATGAAGTTCCACTACCCAGCTCTAAATGGAACCAATACCAGCTTTAAGAAGCACAAAATAAATATGACTTGTGTGTTATTCTTATATCTGTTTATCTTAATTTACAAGCAATTCAATAATTTAATAATTTACAAATAAGATAATTTGTATCATTAAATTAATAGTCCCACAAGAACTCCAGGTGTTTTGTCTTGAAATTAATTTTTAACCCTTATCCCAATAAAATCTTTTGTGGGTCTCTGGTTTTGAGATGTCAGGTTGTTTTGGGGAGACTTCCTCAGGCTTTTTTTATTCTCTAACTGTGTACTCAATGCTTGGTTTTTCTTCCACATCCTGCTGATAGGCTCTGTTTCTACTTGTCCTCTTTGCTCTTTGTTGCAATTCTATCAATTTGATCTAGATGGTTGTTTTCCCTTCAGCTATAATGATTTGCTAATTAATATGACTTAATAGAGTTTTGCTTTATTAAGCTTTTTATGCAGTATAATATTGTATAATTTCCTTTAGGAGGATTTCTCACATTACATAAAATTTGATGTGGCTTGATAGCCTTGGTTTAGGAGGGGGAAAAAATCCCATAGCAGCAAAATGACTAGTTATGAATTTTAAACCAGCACACATTAAGATATGGAGGGAAAAGCACTTGTAAAAGTCATCCCTACAGTCAGCCTTTTTGTGGAAAAATTTGTATTTCTAGAGGAGTTTTCTTGAGACTGGGACTCAAGAATCAGCAGTTGTACAAATAGAGGAAAGGCAAAGACAGTTGTCTGTAATGTGAGAAGCAATCCTTTGTTTTCTGGTGTAGTTTCTTTGATCTTTTGCTGTATGAATTAAATGTAAATTTTATTCTAATTTTGTAAAAAAAAAATCTTTTGCATATGACTTGAGAAATAATAAATAATGCAACCTTTACTTCTATTAGAAAAGAATTCCAATAGAATACATAAACACAGACTGCCTGGAGACTGTTTCTCATGGAAGGCTTTTAATTGACAGCTGAGACACTGCAGCTGACAGCACTTGGAGTTTTTTTAAACTAGAGGGTTGGAAGTAGGGTGTTCTCACACAAGGGTTGTTTTCTGACTTCTTTCCTGCCAGAATACAAGGTTGCAGGCGTTTGCCATACTATATAAGCAGGTATTTATTAACCAAACCCGAGGAAAACCTGCTTTTCTCTCTGGTTTATCTAGTTAGGAAAAATGCTGTTTTCTCTTGGAAGCCCTTTATCAACTAGAAATTACAGGAATCTGAATACAGATCCATGGATCTATTTCTGTTTTTCTACGTTTTTGTTTTGTTTTGTTTTGCCTTTTAAGGATCAAAACGAGGTCTTTGTCCCTTTTCCATAAAGAGTCAAGAGTTCTGCTGGGTTTGAGAACACTTCACAAACCTAGGATTTAAATTTTGTTTTCTTGATAAATACTTGATCTGTAAAGTGGAACACCATGTCGAGTACAGAAAAAAAAACCACCAGTAGGTCCTTCAGTGTCCCTGAGGGTTAAGTATTGCAGAAAGTTAAAATGACAGAGATTATCCAGGTGCTATTTTGTTGTTACTGGTGGGTTTTTTTCCTAACAATATATGTGAATTTTGTCTTTTGAATATCTGTGGTTAATCTGCACACACAGTTTTATGTATCTTAAAGTTAATGGCCTACAATGGTAAAATCTAGGAGGTTTTTTGTCTTTTATAGGTTTCATTTGGTCGTGACTTTGAACAACAGCTGAGTTTCTATGTTGAAGCCAGGTCAATGTTTTGCAATCTGGAGCCTGTTCTAGTCCAGCTGATTCATGTAAGCCACAGTTTATCTACATTTCCTTAACAAGTAAGGATATATTTGCAGTTCTCCCATTGCCTGCTCAGATTATATGGCAAAATAAGTCTGAAATATTTTTATCAGGTGTTTATAAAGTAAACTTTGATCTCATCTCTGATTTTATCACTAAACACTCTGAAGTTCTTGCTTGACAGGCACTCGTGGTATCATTGCAACAAAGAAAACAGGCCATCCTACAAGAGATGTCATGTCTAATAAAATAATAAATGGCCCTTTTGTGCATTCAGAATTTGGGTCCTCTCTTCTGTAATCCTCCATCTAGGAGAGATTAGACTGTGTCTGGATGCAGATTCAGGCACAGTCCTGCTATGATTGGGAAGGTTAATCCCTTTTCTGTATTGAGTCATAGGTAAGCATTAGCTGCCTCTGATTCCTTTGCAACATTGTATCTTCTCTTAAATACTTCTAGTGTTTTGGTTTTTTAAGCAGTGTGTTAGCTGGAAACCACTATTATTATTCTAGGAAAGAGGTGACAGCACTATAGCTGGGAAGCAAAGGATAGGCTAAAGGCTTGAATAAATCAATAACCTTCACAAAACAAGTCATATTTGCTTTAAGGAACAGTCACTAAAATTCTCCCAGTAAAAACTAAATACTACAGCGAGGGCACGCTGTATCAGGGTTCCTCTTGACTCTTGTGTTCTCCACATGCATGCAGTAAAACATGCAGTTTGTTATTTGCCCCTGGGGCTGTGCATTTTATTTCATGGTTTTCTTTTGGTTTTCATGTGTAGTCTGTGAATCAACTGGCAATGGAAACAAGAAAGGTGATGAAAGGAAATCATTCCAGAAAGACTGCTGCATTTGTCAGGGTAGGTCTGAATAATAAACTTTGAGCCTGCTTTCTTTGCAGAGAATACGATTTGCTGCCACCAAAGTTTATAATTTTTGAAAAACTAGTTTGTTAGTATTTTTTGACACTGTTTGTAGTCTCATTTTCACTTGTTATCAGCTATCTTTCCTCTCTAAAGCCAAATGCTGCTGTTTAAGAAAAAAACCCCACAAACACAGCTTTGTGCTGAAAAAGAGCAGCAAGATTTGACTCCCTCTCCAAAAGAAGGGTCATGGGAGAGCTGTTTGTGTGAATTCTAGAAAGCTCAGCTTTTCAATTTATATTTAAAATAAAATACCAAATTTCTGTGTAACTCAGTCACAGAGAGAACCGGGAGATGGGGTAAAAAATACATTCAAACTTCTGTCTTGTGCTATCAGAGCTGATATGCTGAAAGCAGTATTTGAATTTCAAATAAGGGGCTCCTTTCGGCTTTAGTGCCTCTGAGTCTGTATAGATATGGTCAGATGTGCTCTGAACTGTGCACAGGCTGTGCCAAATGCTTGTGTTCATTTCTTCTAACCTGAAATGTGCCAACCAGGGTGCCTCCATCTCCATGTGTTGGGAAGCTCTTTTGCATGTGCTGCTATTAATGAGTGGACTTTTGTTAAGGGCACCTGTGATCTACAGATTTTGATTCCTAATTGTGTGTAAAATCAGTAAGGATTGCTATGATTCTGAGGTAGGAATTTTATTCAGTTTAATTTTTTTTTAATTTGCTTTAGGCTTGTGTTGCCTTCTGCTTCATAACAATTCCATCTCTGAGCAGTATCTTCACACGTCTTAATCTGTACCTACACTCTGGACAGGTTGCTCTGGCAAATCAGTGCCTTTCACAAGGTAAGGCAGGAATTTGTCTGTTTAAAGGATCTCTTATTTCAGAAATATTTCTAGCTGTGAATTATAACCTGGTTGAAATCATAAATCATATGTATATTTATGATGGAATTAACATACAGCCCCGTTTCAGGCACTGTTAGAGTGAATATTAAAGCAGCTCTTCAATTCTAACACAAATCCTGTGATCTCAATAACCAAGCTGACCATAGTTAAGATAGTCCTGGCTATGAGGTAAGTTGTCCTAAATTACTTAGGAATTATGGAAAGCATGGAATGTTTTTCTCCTGCGTAATTATGCAAGCACTCTAATCACAAATGATGTGCTTTATTATAACTGTGGAAGAAGAAACTAGTTCATCTGTGTAGCAGTTCACAGGCTGACAAAATCCTGCAAGGAGCTGGAAAAGAATTAAAAGTTAAGTCAGGAACAGCAGAAACTTGGTACTGAAGCAGATGTGTGATAAATGCTTAGCCAAGAAAATGTGCCACTACAGCAGAGTGAAACAATGGAGTGATACCAGATCATATGAAGGTTGAAAAATATATTTTCTTTTTTTTTTTTAATCTAAATTAGTGATTGAACCAGGGCCTTAGCACAGTTTTCAGCCATTCTGTTAGCTCAATGTTAAGTAATTGGAAATTCTGACAAAATGCGATTTGTGGAAAAAAATGAGAGCTATTCTGGCACCAGAATGAGCATTAAGTCTGTATTGCCATTTAATATGATCTTGTTCCTGTTCATGTCACAAAGGGAAGACAGTTACCTATTCCAAAAGTCTTCTCCTACTTTTAACTGCTTGCAGTATTTTTCTTTTCCTTTTTAAAATGATGTCATTCTACTTTGTTTTGCAGTTTTTAATCCTGACTTTAAATGTCTGCTCTCTGATGGTAAATGCTTTTCCTTTACATGTTTTCAGTGGAACTATGAGAGTAATAAATTGGATTACTTTGCAACATCTTTTGTTGTGACTCCTATTAATTCTCTGTGCTTCTTCATGAGAGCTTGTTTTCCAAGCTCTGCATTTACCAGCAAGTTCCAGCTGCACAAACAAGCTGACTTAGGATGCTGATTAAGACTTTTTAGTGCAGAGTGACTGTTGTATTTCTTTGTTTTGAATCTGATGTTGCCCATATAGCAAAGCAGAGGGATTTAGACTAAAGCTGGCTGTTGTGACCAAGTATGTTGTGCAAATAAAAGATCTGCAAAGTCCGTTGTTGTGCTATGAGTATTGTGCAGTTTCTTCGTAGATAACAGAGTTAAAAAAATTGGACTCGCTTTTTCTTCCCGTGGCATTTATTTAATTGACCAGTTTACCTTATCCTGTGTATCAATTTCTGTTATTGTTGCTGTGTTGCAGTGCTTCTCCTGTTGGAAGCAAATACAAAGCAGTTTTTCTGTAATATTTGGTCTTCGAGGATTATGCCCTGCCCATGTTGGGGCCCACGCTGTTATTTAATGATCTTTCAATTTCTAGACTGCTTTTTCACTACTTTTGCCATCCAAGTCTTCTCTGAGTGAGACTCCTGGGCCCCAGCAATTGTGCAGATTTTTCAGTGTGAGAGTTTATAAAGATGCACAGCTGTTTGACATGTGAACACAATGCACTCACCAAACAATTACAGGATCCCCATCCTGAAATCTTTTAAGGTAGCAGATATATGCAAAGTATTATGAACTCAGTCCCTAAACTGCATGTTTATTAACCACACTTTCCTGAATTTTAGACCCTCAGGCTAGAAAGAGGAGCATTTGGTTCACCTCCAGTTTTATTAAAATGAAACATGTGCAGAATTCTGGTGTTCAGTAACTCACTTCATTTACCAAGGTTTTATTGTTACCCACTTTTTTTGCTTCCTTGGAAAAGCTATTTTGTGTGTAATTTGTATTCAGAGACATGTCACTTGCATGAGTAATTTAGCATGTGTTAAACAGTTAGGCACTGTCTTGGGACGTTTCTTGTGAACTGTCTTTCCATATGTTGATGCACTGAAGTCAGATAATGTGTCCTTCAAAGTTACTTCTCACACATACTTAGTCTGTGTCCTAACTGAACGAGTAAGAAGAGGTAAGAAGAACTGATTAATTCATAACAGCAGATTTCAATCAGTTTACTGAGTTAACTGATGCCAGTTAGACACCGATCTACTAAAACCAATGCAGCATGAAGTGAAGATTTAAGACTGTGCAATTAATGCTACCATTAGGCCAGGAAATGAAACTGTGCCTTGTCTGTAACCCTTATTTCATGCTGATTTGGATCAGCTTCATTGGTTTAAAATTGTGAAGAGAAATAAAACTGAAAGGTAGTGTACCTGATATGGTAGCTCAGTCAGCAGTGGAGCGTACGTGGAGGGGGGATGTGCAGTTTGTCTTTAAAGATTCCAGCTGTGGTTTTTAACAACTTAAATTCTTGGGTTTTTCTTAATTTTAAGTTGCTATGGGGGAGTCTAGCTAGTCAGTCTAGCTTCAGTCAGTTGAGTTTTCACTTAAACGCATAACAAAATTGAGTTCCACAACCTCTGTTGGCAACAGGGAGATTTCTCTAAATTACCTATGTATCTAACTTGAAAAAGGAGCAGAATTATGTGTTGGGGTAGATAAGGGAAATTAAAAAAATTGCTTTTTTTATAAAGAGGATGTGCAGGTCATAATAATAAATAAAGTTTATGAGTGAGGATTTCACTGATAAACTACCAACAACTGGGAGTCACAGCTAATCTGCTTATAACTGGAGGAGTTTGGTTTTGCCTCATTCCCAGTCCCAAGGGGCAGCAGTAGTAGGCCATCAGTCCTAGTGTCTTGCTATTCCCATTTCCTCTATCAAATCAGAGCCTTGCTTGCTGGGATTTGCCACACAAATCAAGTGTTTGAACTCACCCAAATACTTCAGTGTTAGAAAATTGTAATCGTAATCTTTCTTGGAATAGATTTTCTTTAATACAATGAAATTGGGTCAGAAATGTGAATTTATAGGCTTATGAAATTCCAGTATTAATACACTGATGGATGTCTGTCTGGGCATGCTGTTCAGTATGTATTGAACATGACTATTGTCTCTTTTGTCTCCAGCTCCCAAGAGCTGCTTTAAATAAAATGAATCTGTAATTATGTTTACAATGTTTTAGGTGATTTTGTCCTGGATGCATAGTTTGTACCTCTGGAGAGCCTATTAAGAGCTCGCCTTCGAAAGGGAGATTTTACAGAGATGGGATTTAATTTTTTAACTGAGCTGCTGAACTCTGCATGCTGAGAGGAATAAATTCTCAAATTCTCATCAGTCATGCTTCCTGCCACAGGGAGTGCTGAGACTAAATTGAGATTAAATACTTGCTCCGTTGTGTCACTCCTCTGGATTTCTGAGATATAGGTCTTATTTTAATGGCACATATTTCCTCCCTGTGGAAATGCTACTTTTGTCTGTCAGAGAACAAACAGCATGAGTTTTTAATTGTTGGTCACAGCGTTCAGCAGGTGGGTGGAGATGACGTAACTTTCTGGTAATGTTTGTTAAGCGGCAGTTTTGTTTTAAAGGCTGTGAAATCTTTGCCTCACTTCAGAAGTAACATGCTGAGTGAATAAGGTAATTCAGCTGATTCTGTGTGACTAATTTCACTGGGATACTGTCAGACATAAAACTATAAAAATGGAGTCTGTCCCTCAGACCAGATGATGCAGACCTTTTTGTTTGGCAAAAGCAGATTTTAATTCTGAAGCATACAGTGTTTAATGTACCTCTAGCCATTTGTTCTGTTCCCCAATTGTAGCTGAAACACAATTTCACCTAGTAGATTGCAAAAGTAATTTATTTTCTGCTGCAGAAATTGTTACTTTTCCATGAGTGTTCTCTAAATATGACAGGCTTCAGCCAAACTCTGGAGAAAGTATGGTATGGAAAATCGAATAAGTAATTTTAAATCATGGTCTATTAATGTTTGAGAGTATTTTCTCAGTAGCATTAGATAACAATTTTTAGTGTTTCTTCCTAATCTCCTAAAATCTTCATAGATCTGAAGAATATAAATAGCGAGAATTTGAGGGAAAGAATTTAGAGAAATAAGAACTTGAAGAGATTTTCCTGCTTATAGATTTTGGGACTTCTTAGCTCTTGCTTCTCTGGTGAGATGAGTATATGCTGTCTCTGTTATCTTTTTTAATAGTTTTCCTTGAAGGTAACAAAGGAAGTTGAGAAAAAATGATGAGGTAATGTTTTCCTTACTAGTAATTACTAGTAATGCTAAATGTTGCTTTATTTGAAAAGAGCTGTGACTTGTACTGTTACCTGGGATTTCCATAGATGGAAACCTCTCATTCCCTGAGCTTTGTGTTGTTCCTCTCTTTATCCCAGCCAATAGCTTTTCCATATGATGTGAGAGAGATGACATCTCTGTCTCTGTAAGCTTTTCAGAGTAGTATTTTATATCAAATTGTCAGTTCTTCAAGTCTGTCTAGCCCATGGCCTGTTTTTGAAAATGTCTAGTAGCATCTACTAAGGGAACCTACAGGAAACTCAGTGATACTGAGCAAAATTCAGTCACTCCCAACTCGTTTTCTTGCTGTCCATGAGATGATGGAGTTGGTAAGTTCTAAAGAATTTCTTGTCAGTATAGTTTTTCTAACAAGGAAACAGTTCCCTGCCTTAGCACCTTTTTAATCTTTTTGTCCTTTTGGAAATGGGAAGATCAGGCCTGTATTCCAGGTATAAATGCACAACAGCTATATGAATGATATAATGACACCTCAGTTTTCCATTACTCTCCTAATGATTCTTATAATTGCCTTGCCTTTTCGACAGCTGTTTAGGATGTAGTTTTCAGGAAACCATCTATAATGACTCCAAAATCTTTCATGAGTGTAAATAGCCTATTTAGAGCTTATCTTTCTACACTTACAGCAAGAGCTGTTTCTTCCCCACATGCCTTACTAATATTAGAGTTCATCTGCTGCTTTATTGCTCAGAATCATGAGATCCATCTGTGATACTTTGCACACTCATGTTCCAGACTAGTCTGCACACATTGTCACCTCCCAGCTCATCGTAAGGACATGTCTCTGCAAAACCTTGAGGAATGGAGTAGTCCTTTTGCTCCACTGGGAAAACTTTTTATTCCCACTCCTTTCCCTGCCCATCCCATCCTTAATTGTTATGTATCCTCATGAGGACTTTCCTCCTTATCTACTGTCAGCTTCATTATTCAAGGAGCCTTTTCTATAAGAAACACTTAAGTATTTTTTAAAATCCGGGTATTTGGATTGACTGAGTTACTTTTAAACATAAACTTGCTGGTTCTTTGGAAAACTTGAGAAACTTCCAAGGAATGATTTCTCTCTGCAAAAACCATATTGACTCTTCAGCCTTGTATCATGTTTTTCCATATGCCTGTTCATTTGATTGTTTTTTTCACCTCATAATAACCAGGAGAAACCTAGTATTTACCTATAGCATTTATTATTTCAAAATTTCCACTATTTCTAGTGGAGCTTTCTTTAGAGACTTCTGCTGATGCTTTACCTCACAGTCTTTAGGGATTACATGGAATGCAGAGGCAGGCTGAAATTTGTGGTGGTTTTTTGGGGGGGTAGTGATGGTGTGTGTTGCATTTACTGACTACAACTTAAGAATAAAATATCTTGTGTCCAGTGTCGTGTGGCTCATCCTGTGTCATCTCCCTGTACACATCTTCCCTTCCACCTATGCCTCTGTGTGCCATTGGAATCACTAAGGCCTTGCTAACAATCTCTACTCAAGCTATGCCTAAAACTGGCTCTAGCAAGCTTCATCCACATAATTACCTTTTTATCTGCAGCTAATTCATAGTATGAATTAACATAGCACATTCCAGTTCGCCAAGCAGCAGGGCATTCGTTTTCTGACGTTAACTTTGTTACTTCAAATAATTCTTTGTAGTTTCTGGATTGGAAGTGATGTGCAGATAATTTTAAGATGGAGACTAATGTTCAGTGCTTAAAGGGAAATCCACATTTCAACAATGTGGCAGAACTCTCAGTGACCTCACTAATGTGAGGAGAAGGTGTTTCATATGTTTGCAACGCTTGGTTGTCAAAAGAGTAATGGATTAATTCATTTAACAGAAAAACTGAGGCAACAAAACCCCCACAATTGCTTCCAATTAATTTTTTTGCACTGGAGTACAAGGCTTTGTTGAATTACCAGCATCTGTCAGACGTGGAAGCAAAATCTTCAGAGTATTAAATTAGGTTTGACAGTGTTGTAAGACAGGACAGTGGTGTGGAATGCAGAAGGCTGTGTATGGTCCCTTTGGGTGGACTCAGCCTGGTGTAATTGTACCCGGGACTAAAAATAGTTTGGGTAGGTATGTCAAGCTCGCTCCCTTTTGCTCTTTGAAGGTGGACTTAAGGAGCTTAATTGTTTTCCCATCTCTAATGGCTTTGGTCGTCCTTGATTTTTTTGCCTGCCTGAAATCTTAACTTTGTCCAGTTTAATTTGCTATCACAGATGCAGCAAATACAATGCAAGCTGAATTTTTATTTCTAAAAAGTTTGCTATATAGAAATATATGGAGGTACATAAAGTTGTGTGTAGATATAATGAAATGTGTGTGTGCATGTGCCATCACGAATACTGTCAGTAGCAAAACATTCAACACCAATTTCACTTGCTTTTCCTTCTGTAGGAGGGTATTACTGGAAGTGCTGACTTGGTTATCCAAGACTGTCAGTTTTTGTAACCTGAAGGTCAGCATGAATGCTTGGGGGAAAGATTTATAGGATTATGGCCAACCCAAATGAAGGAGCTGCTGTGGAAGGATAAACGTAGCAAAGCATGAAGTATGTGATGTGCGGAGCAGTGCACGAGATATTAACAGCAGGCTGGGGAGGCTTCATCAGGATGATTTGCTGTGGTGCACAGGCTGCTCTCCCCTTACCCACTTTAACAGGGGGTCACTGTAGAAGCAGTGTCGTACTTTAGGCAGATAAGAAAACAGCATCTTTTGTCAGAATAAGCCTTTTTTTTTTTTTTTGTTTAAATCAAGAACATAACATCATTGTGGTTTTTGATGCTTTTTAAGTGGTTCCTTATACCTTTTGGGAGCCAGGAAAAGCAGTGTAGGGGTTTGTTTTAAAACATTTCTACAGTAATAGCTTTAAAAATTGACTTTTAAAGATACAGAGAAATCACCATTGCATAATGTCATAAAGTGGTTCAGAATTAAACACTGATGCTCATTTCATGCTTCTTAAGAAAATAGCATATCTGTGACAACCTATTTAGTGAACTTTCTCTTCAAACTCAGAACATGTGATGCGTACTGACACCTCCCTGCACGTGAATAGGATGGTACTGTTTGGAGGACAAGTAGCTTTCTGCAGTCTGTAATAAAAACCTTTCCATGAATATGCATTTATTTTTGCTTCTTATGAAGCACATATATCTTGGATAAACGTGCTTTTAGTGTTCCAGCATAAAACCGTTTCGTGGTTAGCACAGATTGGCAGGACTCGCTGCAAAATGAACATATTTTCCTTTGCCAGGACTAGTGGACGTACCAAAGTAAAATACAGCTGTGTTGTGCTGAATTGCTTTTTTGACTTGCCTTGTTGCACTGAGGGGAAAGCAGGAGGAAAAAGGCAAGAAACAAGGATTAAAAGAGTGGGGCAAGAGCCCCTCAGTCTTTCCATTGTGCTGGGAGTCTGTGGTGAGGGCAGATCTCTCCTCATTCCAGCAGCACTCACCTGCAGAGGAGCCGGGAGGGCTGCTCTTCCCAGCTGGTGGAATGAGGGAGCTCCTGGCCCTGGAGCTGCCCAGCCAGATGAGAAGGCAGCTCTTATTCACAGCAACGGCAGGAGGGCCAGAAAAGTAAATTGAATCAAATTTCAGTTTTTCAAAGTGAAGATAAGAGGGTTTGGGTTTGTGTTAGGGCTGAAGTTTAGAGGAGAATGTGTAGGACTGTGATTGCTGGGAGAGCAGTAAATTAGGGTGAGGTATTTGCAGCTCCTCTCTTTCACTGCGCAGACTGATTGCTGCTCAGGTCATTCTCATCCTGCCTTCTGAAGTTATTTCATAACAGGAGTGTTCTCTGCACAGACACGGGTACTTTGGTATGCAGACTATTCTCTGAGGCACATTTTTCATTTGTCTGGTCACATGTTTTTATTGTATGGTGATGTGGGACATGCACTTTTATTTTTTTTCTGCCGAGACAACTGTGGAAGTGACAGCAATTCATTTACCTGTGCTAGAATGAACATCTGCTGCTGCTTTCCTTCCTCTAATAAAGCTCAGAGAAAGATTACTTACCTTCTTTTGGGTTGGCTGTCTAAACTTATATGTTGTTTGAAATAAAAAAAAAAAATTTCTTTCACCTCAAAATAAATGTGCAGAATAAAAGGAAGTATGATGTGTGACAGGAGGAGTCTGCGTTCTGAGCACTGTAAAGTTCAGAAGGGCTTGAGCCCTCATGTGCTGAAAAGAAATAAGAGTCAGAAGAACTACAGTTTTTCCAAAGCACATGTTTCCCTGGTATTCCTCATAAGCTTAAATTAGATATCAGTTGGTACTATATTTAGCAAATTTTCTTGGAGTCTCAAATGAATTTTTCCAGAGCAAGCTGCGCTCCTGGAAATGCCCATGCCTGCCTGTCAGTGGTATCTCCATCCCAGCCATGTAACACCTCTTTGCTTTCACCAAGAACTCTCTTTTCTCTTTGATAAAATCTGATTTTGTGGCCTTGGTGCTTGTTCCTGTAAAATAAAGATATGGCATTAATTCAGAAGGATGCTTTGAAGTATATGGATAAATAACTCGAGTGGGATGTGGATACTTGGATATTCTGAAATGTAACCAAGAAAGTGCAAAACAATGTCCCTGTCAGAAATTCTTTGTGAACTCAGCATATATAAGGGGTCATCTGGTGTAAGAGAGAAAATATTGTTGCTTTTAATTTGTGAATATTAATAGACCGAGGAATAGATGTTCTAGTGTTTGGAATTTATATTTTTGTAAGATTAGAGATGTAATAAAGAGTTATGAAAAACCTCTTACTAGCTATTTTACAAAGGCCACAATGGTAGATGTTTTCTCTAGTTCTTGTATTGTGATTTTTGGAAAGAAATCTTTTATCTAGGTAACCAGCAATACCTCAGGTTCTGGTACTATATTAATGATAATAAATAATTAGAGAAATGAAGTTGTCAGTACTCCCTTTAACAGCTTTTTGTGAATGAATTGGTGAAGAAGCTAGCACGACCTTTTTATTCCCCCTTTGGATTCCCCATCATCCAGACATAAGGACTTCTTTAGATAAGTCAGTTTTGATCATGTGCTAATTTCTTTATTAGTAGTAGTAGTAGTAGTTATTATTATGCATTCTATATGCATTATTATGAAATGATGGTGTCCTCTTATTTTGCAAAAGGGAAGAGTTATAATTTTGAAAGTCTTGAGTGCGGTGGGAGTTTCTTTTTAAGAAACAATCACTTGAATTACCACAGATTTTGAATGCTGAGCCTTGAGTCTCTTTGCAGTTAAGCACAGGTTCATTCTCTGTAATCTGTTGGAATCGAACTCGGAGCAATCACTGGGGCACAGGAGCGACTGCCATCCTGGCTGAAGTGATAATACAGCAACTCTATTTTTATTTTGTAGCTGATGCTTTTTTCAAAGCTGCAGTGAGCCTTGTTCCTGAAGTGCCAAAAGTGATCAGTGTAGATGGAAAGATGCGACCTTCTGATGCCTTCCTCCTGGAATTCCTTTGTAATTTTTTTTCCACGTTATTAGTTGTTCCGGTAAGTTGTGTGTGCAGCAAGAGCACATAGGCTGGTAGATTATTTTGACTTTCCTGTTGAAAAATTTAGAGTAGACTGGGCTTTTGGAGTGGGAGATGCAGTGATTTGTTTTCTATGAGCAAGCTGAACTGATTTGGTCATTGGCTGCAAAATCACTCACCCCAGTGGAAAAGGGGGAGGCAGAACCTGTGAAGGGGGAGGTGCCTCAGTAACACCTTGCACTTATCTAGATCGGGAGGTAGAACGAAATCTCACCATCATTTAATTGTGTAAACGTAATTTACTGTTTTATTATCTAAGCATTCAAAAAAATCTAATACTTTAGCAGGGGGAAAATACAGAGCCCTAGTTTCTATTAGTTTCAGTTACTTTGTTATAGGCTGCCTAATCACTGGAGTGAAAACAGTATTTAGAAGAAAAAAAAGTTTGAGGTGTATTCATTTGTTCTTGGAAAGAGCAGGTTGTTCCTCCTCACTCAAACATTGCTTATGGTTTCCTCCTTCCTCTTTAATTTGATTACATTTTTGGTGAAGCAGTACAGTGTGGTGCTGTTCAAATCCTCCTCATCAGCGTACTGGATTCTCTTTATTCCAGCGGACCCCTCAGATTCAGTAATGAGAAATAACTTGCACTGAGATACCGGGATTTAGAAATTAGCTTCTGTCACTTTTTCTTGTATTTACTTTACAGAAGTGGCCTGTAATTTGTCCTACATGTGTTGGTATCGCTGCCCCACCTGCCAGCTGGAAATGAGCTTGGTGCAGCCTTAAAGCTGCTTGCAAAAACTCCCAGCTTATGTAAAGCAGACGTCTCTCTGCTCCTTTCATGTTAAAAGATTGTTGGTTGTCTGTAACTCTGACTTCCCAGTGTAGGTGTTCTTCTGAAACTCATAATTATGGGAGTTACATAGTACAGCTTACTGACATGATTTTATTAAAAAAATCTACTCTGTTTAATTCTAGAGGCTTAGGTGGTAAGAAGCTGACAATTAATTTTATACTACTCCCTTATGACTAGAAAACAAAGCATTTTAAAGTTTGCCTGTGGAGGCTGCCTAGATGAAGTTCTGATTATGGGTCAAATGGACATTTTAGATGGAAACTGGCACAAATTTTTAAAAGGATTCACAGGAAGCATACTTGAGAAAAGTGGATGTCAGCTTTAATTATATTGTAGTTTTGCTTTTATAGAGCTTACATTGTGACTCTAAACCACCGAATGACTGCAAATAATCCTGTTTTTGGAGGGGTTGTTGTGGTGTTGGTTTTGACCTATCTTTTTTCTTTTCTGTAGGACCATCCAGAGCAAGGAGTGTTGTTTCTTGTGCGAGGATTACTAAATGTGATCCAGGATTATACTTGGGAGGATAACAGCGATGACAAAGTCAGGATTTATACTAATGTTTTGCATCTGCTGTCTGCAATGACTCAAGAAGCATATATCTACCATGTAGATAAAGGTAACTCCTGAGGGGGGCTCTGGGTCCTGGCATTCCCACCATGCAATTTGTAGTATTGTGTTACCACTGCACCTCGTTAATGAAGATCAGTGGTAGTCAGTCTTACAGAATGGGTTATTTTTCCATCCAGTTCCAGGTATTGTAACTTAAAATAATCACAGGAGGTGGCTCCTGAACAGATGCACAGCCTGTTCTTTAAAGTGAATCTGTGCAGAGTGAGTTACTTGGTTTGCTCCTGGTGGTGGTGGTGCAAATGCTTATAACTGTGAACTTTTCAAGTAAATATTAGAACTTTATACATATGGAGGGGTTTTTATTTAGTCTAAAGTATCAACTTGATTTATACTTATCATTGGTGTCTCAGCCACATTTTTTAACAGCTCCAGTTTTCAGAATGTAAAGCCTGGTCTCCATTATTTAAATGATGTATTTGCTGCTTTGAAGGCAGGCTTTCAGTTTTGGAAATTGCTGTGATAACTTATAAAAATCTTCAGAATAGCTAGAAAATTCTGAAGATTTTACATTTTATAAAATACCTGTCATCTTTTATGCAATAATATTTTGATATTCTTTAAAGTTTGAGTATTTGTCTTCTGATTATAGATTACTAAATGAAGATAGAGTAATAAATGAGTCTGTTAAAGCATACTGGAAGATTAGTGAGTCAGAGAGGCCAAGATAGTTTGACTTTTTCTTTTAGTTGCACAGGGCTTTCACAGAGAGGCAGGCTGGAATATATTCTGCAGGTCTTCTGTTGAATAGTCTGTCAGAGTTACCACCCATGACAAAATATCTCCTGCAGTTAGCAGCACAGAAAATAGCTGTCAGTTGAACTACTACTCTGCAGTAAATCTGCTGTTCAAATTCTGTAAGGAAGTGCTGTTTAGCTGCTTTTTCTTTCACTCTGTTTTTTATATGACCAAAATAGCTGCATAATCCTAAAATGAGAAATCTGAATTAATTAGATTATAATGGAGACAAGCATGGAAATATAAATTGTAATTTTTACCCTGTAGTAGGATGATGCACCATGTACCTTAGCTTCTTAAAATCAAGTTTACTTGGAAACAGGGGATCATCTTTTGTGCTTTCTGATTTACCTAGAGGACACTTAAACCTACGAATTTCTTGTAACCTATTTCATAGTAAAATATAAATAAATTAGACTGAAAGACATGTTTAAAATCACAATTACATAAGCTCTAAAAACATCAAGAGCTCTCTCCCTCCAAAGAATCCTTTAAGGTCTTTGAATCTGAAAATGCACTTTCTGAATTTCTATCCATGACTTTGAGGTAATCATGGTTTTATTTTAGGGAGAAAAAAAAATAAAATGCAGTTTCTTTTGAAAGTCTTGGTTTTTTTCACAAAGTAAAACTATTTGACCCAGTCCTGCTGCCATTGAAGATGATGACCATACTCTTCTAAAGTGATGGGAGCACTGTCTCTGTGGAAAAAGTGAAAATTGACACTATTTGTTGTTTTGCATTAAGTCTAGCAGATATTTTTGAGCTTGGCCACATCCAGGAATACAGGACTGGCTTTAAACTAGAAGATTCTTTTCAGTGTTTTGTTCCTAAAATCAAAAAGACATAGTAGGCAACCAAGTGGTAGGCACCTAAACACCATTGTTTTGTTCTTGTTTCATGGAGGTGGGCCATTTCATAACTTCCAAATGTGGTCTTCTATCAATAGCTGATGTTTTCAGTAGCAAACAAATGCATAGCTCTTTAGACAGACCTAAGCTTGAATTATCTCTGCAGTTGATTCCAATGATGCCTTGTATGGTGGAGACTCCAAGTTCTTGACTGAAATTAATAAACTGTGTGAAACAGTGATAGCACAAATCCTGGATCATCTGAAAACCCTTGGAAAAGAAGAGGTAAGTTCTTACTCAGCTTGATTCAATACAAACCCAAAAGTAATTTGAAGAAACACACCACCTTTGACCAGGCATTGGTCTTTTTGAAAGCTCCAGGAGCCTTTTAACAAGAGGAAATTGGGTAATTTTACTTGTTTAAAAAGTGAGTCTGGTGTGGACACCTAATGATGTGCAATGGATGCTGCCACAGTTGTAACCCACGTTCAAGATGCAGGCAGGAGTTTCCTGCTCAGCTCTGGGCTGGCCAGGGATGGGTCACTGAGCTGACAGGCAGCAGAGGCTGCTCTGGCACTGTGCTATCGACTGTGCACCAAGGAGTGACTGTGCTGCAGCACAGAGTGATCACTGCAGAGCAGCACTCTGCTGAGAGTGAGCTTACAGTTAGCTTTAATTCACTGGCTTGAGTCCTGCTGTAGTCCAGTTATGGAAATGTGATGCTCTTCGGAGTTAGAGGTAGCTTTACATTAACCAGCTTGAGTCCTGGTGTAGTTTGGGCATTGAAATATGATAGTCAGTGTGGGATAACTTCTTTTCTTGTGAATCTTTCTGACTATAATGAGCTTTATGATGTTATTGCATTTATTTGCCTAAGATAGAATTGGAGACAGTGCCACAGTCACTCCTTTGATTGCAATATGGTCACACCTAATATCTGCTCCATGTCCATCCTTCCCGTTGTTTCCTCTTGGCTCTCAACTTTGTAAATCATAGAATCATGGAATTCTCTGGGCTGGAAGCTCCAAGCCCCCTGCCATGGCAGGGAATAAACTGTATTTTCTTGCCAGCTTGGTTAGCAGTAACCTGAAATGTCCAATTCTGTAAAGAGCAAAGTGAGAATTCACAGTTAGTCTATTACTGAGTAAAATACGATGAAAGCCACCTATAATCAGTAAAAATTTCAGATCCCAGACACTGGGATGAAATCAGGAGAGAAGTACAGAGGGAGGAAAAAGGTGTTTTGTCTTTACCCTTATTTTAGGATATTTGTTCGATATTAAATAAAGAAAACTCCAGGCAGCTTATTGGATTTCTTGATTGGAGTTGAGAGGCTCTGAGGGATCAAATATAGCTTAATGGATTGTATGTGAAAGGCAGGTGACTAATGTTGTCAATATTACGGAAATAATGAGAACTCACTGTTCTGTTATTGTACCTGCTTCTGAGATTGAGCCCCTCCACAGCTTCCTAATCACCCCTTACCGGACACTTCTACTGATGGAAATGTTGTAGCCTGGAATGGGAGGGCAGGGAATGATTGATTTGATGGAATTTTTTAGATAGCCTCTTTGCACAGTAGTGTTTGCCAATACGGAATGTGTTAAGTGATAATATTGGGAGGACACTGTGCTAAGTTTAGCTTTTTCTCTGCTTTTGCTATCCTGTTTGTCCTTCCTTGAGCAATTGTAGGGATGGAAGATGATTAAATCCTTTGCCCAAATGCCTCTGCATCATTGTACACAACACCACAGTGAATGGTAGTTCTTTTTCAGAGTGGTAACAGCAGAAAACAACCATTCTAGCACAGCTAAGAAAGTCCAAGCAGGTCTAGGAAGGAGATTTTTAACAGTTTTCAAGACTGTGGGTTGTATATTAAGGGTTTTTTTGCATCTGACTCCTATATGGAGTATGTGGGTGGGAGTGTTTGTAAGGGTTGAAATCCATGGTTTCTGAAAGGCCTTTTTTTTCATTTGTTTTCTGCTTTCAAGAATAATACTTTGAGTAATGGGATCCTGTGTTATTTCACTGAAGCCGGCGTTGCACAGAAAACTGGATTTAAAGCTAAGCAGCACTGATATAGGTCCTTGGCCTGCCTTTGCCCCCACAGCCTTGGATTTAATCCTCTGTCCATCCTTACTTACAAAGGGGGAGCATTTGTTTTGCATAGTTGAGTAAAAGTCCTTGAGAGATTTAGATAAAAATTGGTTTTTAAGAATGAATGGTTGTTCGAGGAAGCTGTTGTTGCTGAGGAAATGGAGGTGATGAGAACACTGTCAGAGATCTCTAACTGTGCTAAAGTAGAACTGGTCATAAAATCACTGTGGTATTTGGACTGCTTCAGTGTTGGTGACCTTTTATTATTCATCTTCTTGGCTGCTCATTTAAATGAACAAGCCTCTGATGATTTTGTGTTTTTATTGGTCCATTTCCTTTAAAAGCTATAAAGGAAAATAAATTTTTCTCACAATAAAATCCTTTCACCAAAATGGCAATTTGGAAGAGAACAATGCATCTCATTGTTAACACAGCGTGGTCTTTTCACAGTATTAGAGAATGCTTCATTTATGTGACAGTGTTGGAATGGAAATTTTCAATTCTAGACAGTTCTGTAAAGTTCAAGCTGTTTCTGGTCATGAGAGTAGCAGTGAATCCTCTCTGTGTGTGGGGAAGACTGGTCTAATGCTCTAGGTTTTGTAGAAATGTAAATACCTTGCTTCTTGCTCCTCAGTAATAAATGTATGTTTTATTCAAACATGACTTTTGATCCAAATTATCAGGAGCATGTTGTTGTGCCCTTGGCAGTGCCATGTTAGGGTGGCAGTCTTCCCATGCACCACATGGTAGATACTGGACTTTTTATAGTAAGTATCAAAAATGGAGCAGGAGAAATGCTCTTGAGGCTTCTTCTTTCAACACAACTGATTTTTAATTTTATATAAACTCATAACAACTTCGGCTGATTTCACATGTGCTTGAATACTGAACCAGAAGCAGAGCTGGACATAGTTCTCCGTGTGGGGATGTGTTTTAAATTGAGAAGAGGTAGAATTTTGTGAAACAGAATGTTACATGGCCCATTGTATGAAAGAATATGGTTTTTTTCTGTTATGCTACATGAAATTTGGTCATTACTCTGCACTTTGGTGGAGGGGTGACAACACAAGAGGGTCACGTTCTGGCCTGATGTAGTTTGTTCTTTGCTTCATTGTCATCAGCATTATTCCAAGGATTATGGAAAATGTGCTGCCTAGAAGGCTGGCAGTTCTTTTTGGTGTGGGAATTGCTGGTCCCATGATGTGTGTGGTTGCCAAATAGCTGAGCTGTTGCTCTCTCCTTGATGCCTGTGAATACCCCGTGAGTGGGGGTGCCACCCACAGCTCAGTCATGCCAGGCTTGGCAGGGTGCTGGCATGGATGCATCCCTGGGGTTGGAGGTCAGTGCCATGTTACACAAACATTCCTGTTCATCAACATTTACGTCTTGCCTGACACTCCTTGTTCATTTTCAGTCGTGGTGGGATTTCCTGCATACCTGAGCCTGCCTCTCTCCATCGGTGTTGTGTAACTGAGGACTCAGTGCTAAAATCCTGTCCATTATACCTGCCCCAACACAATGAGAATTAGTGTGCCTCTCATTCTCCTAGCTTGCTTCTGAGTCCTTTTTGAAGGATGATCCTTTTTGAAGTACCTATGTTTCAAATTAGTAAATAATTTCATGATATGGCAGATTGTCTCTGCATGTACAGATCTACTGTGTCACATACATACAGTAGCAGTGTGATGCTTCTAGTTTGGGGCATGCTTGGCCTCTTTTCTAGGTGGTCAGTTCTTTCATAGCATGGCTTACTCCTTTTCCATATTTATCTGGAGGACTGATAGCTCAGTGTGTGCCACTTCTTTGATTAATAGCATCTGACCTCTCTTCTGCTGGCAGTGAGAAATTAATTTACTTTCAGTCCCTTAGGGAAAGGGCAGAGACTGCATGGCTGCATCGGTACCATGTCAGGAACACACAAGTCAGAGGTCTCTGCACTTCTCTTACCCCAATCTGTGGCTCATGCTGCCTGTACCCTTGTCTCTGAACACTGTGCATTAACCACCCCAGTATGAATTGAACTGAGAGGGGTAAAGTGCAGCGTTAAGTTCATTAATCGGGGTGCTCAGCTGACAGTTGTGCTGTAAACTAGGACTCCACTGCTGTGGTTTGTGTAGGATGGAGCTGTGCCTTTGTCAGTGGGGCTTTCTGGAGCAAAGAACAAAGGACAGCTGCAGCAGAGCAGGATAAACAAATACTACAGCTCAGATGCATCCAATAATAATTCATCCTTTTAACCGTGAAAACTTACTCCATAGGAATCAGCAGAATCTGCAGTAGCATTTTAATTTGTTTTCCACTCACTCCAAATCATGGTGGGAGCACCCTGTAAGCTTAGAGCAGGATTGTCTGTGCCCCAGGACTCTTCCACAGAGGCTGGTGCTCCTCCATGGCAGAGTACCATGAGTGAGGGTCCTCCTTAAGGGCCTTCCTCAGCAATTTTAGGGAAAGTAGCTGCAAATGCGGTGCAAATATGTTGGTATAACCAAAGTTTCAGTGAAAGAATAGCAGGAAAAAAACATCCCTGCCTAAATAAATAAATATAGAATAGACTGCTGGAAGAAAGCCTGAAGTTGCATTAATCTAAATTGATGATAGTGGTCTCTAAAATATAAAGAGCTATGGTGCTCTAAGTGCAAGGCTGGTGGGTGGGAGGGTGATTTCTCTGCAATTGTAGGGAGTCTTGAGTTAAAAATATGTCAGACCTACATAATGTGCTGTACCAAAGTGGTATGAGATGTAGTTTTGTGTAATTATTTAATTTACAGTGACTTACACTGATTCACTATCACTACTTGTTGCATTCTGAATGGAACATAATAACTCTGCCTGTATTCTTGGTCTGTAGCTATTGCTGTGGGTTACAAAATGAGTGCCCTTTGCACTTCTGAAGAGTTCCAGAGAACCCAGTGAGGTTATGCTGCATATTTGGGGGTGATTATATGGTAACATGGGAATATTTTTGTTTCATTGTAGACCCTGAAGCGGCAGAGCCAGTTGGCACTGTATTTCTTTAACACTATTGTAGCTCACGGGGATCTACGAAACAACAAACTCAACCAGCTTTCAGTCAACCTCTGGAATCTTGCTCAGAAACATGGCTTTGCTGACACCAAGACTATGGTAAGGAAAACAGATAATGCAAAAAAATTGTAGTTCTTAACATCTTTTTCCACTCCTTATTTGGGAAAATTGTCTTGATCTGAATAAACCTAATCTCTCTATAAGTTGCTCTCTTCCAAAAAAAAAAAAAAAAAAATCTTAAAATCCCAACAACTTATTTTTTTAAATGGTTCTTAATGAATAAGCAGCTTCTCTTTCAAGTGCTCTGTATCTTTCTAGCAATTTTAATCCTTTGTCAAGCATTAAGGAACCTGAAAGTGTTGGGTGCTATAACTTTTTTTCAGAACAGAAAACTGGCTCTAACAGAAATACAGCATTTTTATTTTGTGGAGGAACTATATGGTGTAAGCTTGGAAGTGGCTTTTGAGAGCCTTTAAGACAGATACACGTGATAATGAGTAAGAAATGCCAAGTGCTCACACAGACAGTGAAATTTATGGAAAATCAAGAGAGTGTGTATACAAACATGAAGGGATGGCCTATGAAATGAGAAAAGACAAAGACACTAAAAATCTCCCAATCCCTTTCTTCTCCAACTCAGGTGAAAACACTGGAATACATCAAGAGGCGAAGCCAACAACCTGAAATGAGTCACTTCACAGACTTGGCCCTTCGGCTTCCTCTGCAGTCCAGGACCTGAGGAATGTCTGTTTTCCAAGGAGTCACCTGTACAAGAGAGCACGGAGCTAAGGCCAAAAATCACTGATCTAGATTCTGACTGGAGGAGTTCAGTGTTTTTACTTAGTGGGAAAGATTTACTTGGGCACAGTAAAGGTAAAACTGCTCTGAGGGCAGTGATTTAACATGAATTTCTGTCTCCAGTTTTACTATAATATTTTAAATGCTGATTTACATTCACTAAACAGTATTTTGAACCTCTGTAGTAGTGAAAGCCTTTCAAAATCTAATCTGTTGTAATTTTAACAAAAAAGGAAGAAGATAATCTGCACAAATAAATTCACAGCCTCAAAACTTCATCCCACTTGTAGAATAGTCTTTCTCCTGTGTAGAAAGCAGCATTTCTATATAATAATCCTACTAAATAATCTCTCTGCTTTGGGATGCTGCCAGCATCTTTTTTGTTGGTTCCAGTAGAAGAGAAAAATGGCCGAGGTGGTGTTGTTCTAATTTCTACAATACATTTTCACCGACATGTTTATGTTTTCATTTTAGTCCCATGTTTTGCAAAAATGGAAGGAATCTTTAAGTGCTGTCTGCAAATGAAAAAGGAAATGTATGCAAAGTACTCTATATTTGCAAAGTACTCTATCACTGAATAAAACAATTTGCAGTTCATCTGTGTGTTCTGGGGGAGTTTGTGCACACAGATCTATCACCTTACCCTTGTGGAATTTAGTTACATGTACTGATACTACTCCTAATAAAATTTCACTCTCACCATTTCTATCCCACAGTAGGGGAACCATGCTGAGACTTCTATTGCTGCTTTTGCTTAGTGGTAAGTTCTTAATGAGTTAAATCCTTACTCAGATAATCAAGATCTATTTTTGCACGAAAATGTTTTGGTTTGTTAAGGCTAAACAAGTAATCTGTTTAGACAGAACCATATATTTAAGGAGTTAGCAAGCTGGTAATAAATACCACCCAAATTATTAAACCATTTTTGTTGCATGTTTTTCACCTCCTCATCACTTTGTACCACTGTAAAAATATGAAGAAAAAACACGCAGAAGACTAAAATCCCTTTGAGTCACTAAGTTGTAGCCAAAAATAAGTTTATTAAATCAGCATTTAAAAAAAACTAGTTGCAGGCATGGCACACATATCTTTAATCTTTCAAGGAGGCTGTGCCTTGCAGAAGAAACGTGCTAAAGGTTTCAAAAACTTACTGTTTAGCTGAAGTGAGGACCCAGCTCCACCAGTGAATGCAGCTGAAAACTTGTACTAAAAGAGCCTCACAAATCAAATTTCTTAATCATTTTATTAAGTAAAAAGATCTGAAAAGTAAAAAAAAAAAAAATTGCCAGCTGAATTTTCATTCTTTTTATTACTTCAGAGTTTTAATCTTCAAATTTTATAGATCTAGATGTATATTTGTCTATGTATCCTTTTTTGTTGGCAGTAGGTTGAAATCCAAGACCAATTCCTCTGTGTTGCTTCAAGTCCATTGCTTTATCAAACTCCATCTTCAGAGCCTGCTGTAACTTCTCCTGCCCTTCCCTGTTCAGAGCCATGTTTGGTTTGTTTGTAGTTCCTGAGAGATTCTGGATAGGCACAGGGCCCTTTTTAAAGCCACCCATCAGTCTAAAAAACTTCATTTCTTCCTCAGAACTTTTAAAAGCAGCTGTACTCCACTGTCCAAACCTTGTATCCTGTGAAGCAAAACAAGGTTAACACTAAAAGTAAGTAATAACAAGACCAAGGAAGACAATTTTTACCAAGCTGGGAAAAAGCAGTTATTCCACAGGCAGTACCTCTTAAAGGATGTGGTAAAAGAACGACATTCACTCTGTGTGATGCATCTTCATTAGCAGTGCAGGTCATTTAACCCGGAGAGGGGTTAATGCCTTTGAGAATCTCCTTTCCCTCCCTCTTCAGGAACCTTGGCTTTTCTGCTCTCTCTTTACCCAGCTCAAAGAGCCAGACATCATCTCTTATTCTAAAAAAATTGTCAGACTTAATCCGCTTTCGCTGTCACTTCATATGTTTATCTTTTCCTTTTCCCATTGCCTAGTTTGGGAGCTGTTGTTTTCAGCAGTGTTTTGTTATGTTAGTTTTGGAGACCATGTTCAATCTGCCTCATAAGCTTTAAGTAATATTGGCACTTTCATCCTACTAATTACAACTAATATTGCAAGGGTGCAAACCCCCTTATCCAACAGGACTAAACCCAGTGCTCTTAAAGCCTCCTCTCCCTTGCAGTTTCCTGTTTTCTTTGTATTCATTATATTTGCCTTTCACTATTTTTAGAACTAGTTCACCCCTTCAGGATTTTTCCTTTGTCTGCAGATTCTGGCTCCTTTCTGAGGAGCCAGTGTCCAGGTGAAATGATATTTCAGCTGTTTGTGGATAACCCAAGATAAATCATATGATTTACAAAGCTCACGAACTTCTGGCTTACCTCAGAACAGGCTTCAATATCTAAGGATCTTATTCGACTCCTGAGCTGAAGCTATGCAATCATTTGTAAGTATATCCAGCAGGTTTGCTACTCCCTATTTTTTCTTTAAAATTGGGGGTGATACTAAATGGAAAAATGTCTGATTATTAATTAAATAGACTAAGCTGGTTACATCAAAGGAAACAACGTGAATTTAGGGGTGTGTTTGTGTCAGCCTGAAATCCTTCCAACTGAACAGTTGCAGCTTGCATGACACAGTCATCCTCCAGCAGACAGCCAACATGACACACAAGCACGTTACACAATACTGCAGGCAAGCCCTAGCAGGCTTTTTTAAGTTAAAAAAATGCATGGCTGGAATATCATTCACCATCACAGAGCAGAATACCTACTATTAAAAGAGAGCTACCCGTAATACTTCAGTATTTTTACCTTGTACAAAGGCAAGTTGCTGTCTAAGCCCAGCCTGTGGCACAGATGCAGACACACATACAGATACACTGAAGGCACATACAGATAAATCTAAGTCCTCCCTTTGGAATGGGAGGCATCTGCACAGATGCAAATATAATCATGGCTTGTCAAACTCTGTAATTTTTTTTAAGTGAGTTGCTGGCAGGCACTACACACAGCTTTTGCTGAAGCATTTCCAGCTCACTCTTTGTGGAGCTGATGAATTAGTTTTCACAGCTTCTATTCTTCTGCATGCTACTAAACAGAGACAGATCAGCACCAAGGAACTGAGATCCCCTGCCAAGGATGTCATTTTTCTCAATGACTTCACACACTATTAGACAGTTGCAGTTCCAGAGCTATCACAGGCTGCCTCCCACTATGTTACATCTACAGAATTTGTTTCTGGCATTTGTTTGAGGCATATTCCAGCTTTCTAGGCACACTGGCAGTCTTGCAAAACAACTAAGAATCCTGGATTACCAGCAAAGCTTTCTCTCCACCTCAATCCTATTAACCCTGCTAAACACTACTGCAACAGTTCCTACTACCTGACTGTAAATCCCTCAGGAGGCAGGCTGAGCAGGATGCAAAAGCAAGGAATAAAGAATCATCTTTCAAAGAAGTGGAAGAAAGATGTGGATGCCATGAGAGGACTGACTGTAGATATCACAAGTGTGTTATCAGTTGCCACCCCCTTTACCTTTCCACATGTGCCCCTTTCTGAATGTCTGCAAAGTCTTGCAGATAAGAACAAGATACACTTCAGTGACTGCTATATCCATAGCCTGGAATTATTTGTACTTCACAGTAAGCAGAAAATGCTTCTGTAGCAATTTGTCATGGCCCATTCTCCAGAGGAACCAGAGAAAATGTTGCTTTTGAGGACTGATGATGGGAATTGGAGCACTGTACAATGCCAAGGAGTTCACTGTCAGCTCTCAGACTCTCTTGGCATTGCACCAACTTGTTCTACAGCGTGACCTTAACTCTGCAGTCAGAAGGAAGACTGTTGTGCCAAGCCACGTACCTGAGCCACATACAGAACAGAGCACAGCGGTTTTTTTCAGGAACTTGCTCTAGGACCCCCCAGTATTTCCACCAGATCAAGGTCTAAGCTCATACATACCTGTCCTGCTTTGGAACTGAATGCTTTTGTTTTGCCAGATTCTCTATCGATTTCTTCTTGCAGAGCCTGCCGCCTCACCTAGCGTGCAAAAAGATCACACATGCGGCATGAGACACTATCTCCTGTGTGTGAAATGACAATGAATTCACAACGGAAAAAAAAGGGATGTCTGAAATAATTAATGATCTTCAGAATTTTGCAAGGATAATTAAAAAGTTGCATGTGATCCTTTCCCACACTCAACACGAGAACTGTGATTTTTCTAGTGGTACGTTAAATGAATATTTTGCTGTATCAGGTATGTCTGATTTTCTAACTGCAGCAACAGCTACGCTGAACCTGCCAACGCTGATGAGAGATAAAGCAATCTGTATTTAACCTAATAAGCTACTTAGAACTTCTGAGTAGAGCTGTATATTTTGGACTTAACCTACAGAAGGTAAAGCACATTTTAAGCAGACCTTTATTTAGGGAAAGCAACAA
This sequence comes from Myiozetetes cayanensis, assembly GCF_022539395.1. Lineage (NCBI taxonomy): Eukaryota > Metazoa > Chordata > Aves > Passeriformes > Tyrannidae > Myiozetetes > Myiozetetes cayanensis. The sequence goes on along the minus strand of NW_026087412.1, from coordinate 7,866,741 downwards.
ATCAAGTTTTTCTGTATCAATTCCTATGCATATATTAAATGCTGGCTTGCTTTAAATCTTATACAATTAAGACAAAGCATACCTTGTCTATGTTAACTTCATCACAGTTTCCTTTTTTTTCCTGCACAATAATTACACCATCTAGATGTTCCTGTAAAACAGGAAAAAAGATTGTATGGTTATTTTTATCCTCTCTGGTTAATTAGAATTTACACAGCTCTCACCATGAGAGTAATTAAAACACTAAGCAATCAAAAGTACTATTCTGGGGCAAGAAGAAATAATCAGATTTAAGATGAAAATGCCAATTAAACCTGTGTATTTCTAAGTGGAAACCTTCTTCCTGAGATTTTTTTTTTTTTAGCCAAGAAGATAAAGGATTTTTTTAAATTCACACATTAAATTGGATCTGCCAATGTCATTGGCACACACAGTAGCATTTGCAGGCAGAGTAATTTCAAATTAAACTGCTCTGTTAAACTTGAAGTAAGGGACAGAGAGAGTGAAAGTTAGCATATTTTAAAAACTGGAAGTAAAATAATTAAAAGGTCTCTCTGAAACAAAGAAGAAACAATCAAGAGAGAGCTGCATTGTGCTCGCTCGTGGATGATGGTCCCCAAGGAGCTCCCAGTCTGGAAAGAGCACAGGGAGAGGCAGGACACAGACATCAAGTGTCTCCTGCAACAAACAGCACGTTAGTTCCACAGCTGAGAGCGAGGAACAGGGAGCTGATGGGATGAGACAGAGCAGCCCCAGAAGGACTGGATGGGCCAGATGGCAGCAGGTAAATCAGCAGCAGAGTCCACAGGAGCCACGTCCTGATCCCTCTTGCACAAAGCGCAGCCCTTCGGCAACTTTGGCTCCCACTGACTGGCATTCCTAGATCACTGCCCTCAGCTTCTCTTTGCCAAATTTGTAATTAGGATAAGATTTTCGGGCATCCAGTATAACAGCATAAGTAATAAGTCCAGGATAGTGGTAAATTAGAGCCATAAGCTTTAGGCTAGCCTGGAAAAGGTGGCCAAGGGGAAGATCTATTGATACAGTTAACATAATAATCCAAGCATGAAACAGCCAGGGAAATGAAGACAAGGAAAAGATTTGTAACATACTTCTGTCAGCAGAACCTGCTGTTACTTTTTTGAGGGTTTACAGTTTTATTAAAAGCCATGAATGATTTATCTCCCTTTCCAAAGCTACCTTTGATTTCACACACACACGTCCACGCACTATTAAAAATGAGAGAACACCATCTGCAGTAAGGAGAGCTCATGCTCTTGGAGGAAAAGAAGAAACTAAAACCAACCCCCAGTTTACTTCTAGATGGCCTGGTACTGTCTTTTCAGATCTATTAAAACAAGCAGGAAAACTGTTGACAGGATTCTGCAAACAACTGCAGCATATTTTTTTTTTTTAGCCAGAAGGTCAAGTGGCAGACAAGGAACAGGGGAGCAGCTCCATCCCTGCTAATTCCCAGCGTGGTGCTGACCTGCTGAAGGCTGCTGAGTGGAACAAAACACCCCACAGAGGTGTGCCAAGCTTCCCCCAACTCCACGGAAAAGGAGCACCCTCACTGTGGTAGGATCATGCTGCCTGCGGGCAAACAACTTCCTGCTCCTCTTCACTCTGCCCAAATTGACTGTAATGGCATCCAGTAGGAAAAATACCAATCATTGATGTTGAGTGGGTATCACTTGACATTGTCTTCAGAACTTATTCTTTTGCTTGCTGCACAAGCCCCACAGAGGATTTCTCAAGGCATGCAGTGCATGACTCACTGTAGACTGGGATGTTTCAGGACTATGGCACAGTTAAATGCACGACCAACATCATCAGCCATTTATTAGTGCAGTGTCTTTAGGCCTGGCAGGAACTAGATTCTGCTAGAACTGATTAACCCAGACGTCTCAATCTTCAGGAGACTTTCTCTTCAGTGTTTTTTATTATTAAAGGGCAGAGGTGCATATGGGAATGAGAAATAGAACAGGTATCACCCTACACCCTTCTCCTCAATTGTTTGCAATGTGTTTGCTGTGGTTTTCATTTTAACTGGCCATGCAAGTTTACATGTCTTTGTGAGGCTTATCTTGCCTCTGCACAGTGTGAGCAGCTGCAAGAATCCAAATATGTCTAACAGCCTCAAAAAGGCAGTGTCAATTTAATTAGAAAATATATCCCAGAAATAAAACCACCTTGTCCTTTGAAAGGTCAAAAGGAGAAACTGAAGCTAAAAGCCCAAAACATCTGCTCACCTCATGACTGATAAGCACACACTCCCCTCACAAACCCTTGTGAAAAATGCCTGTATCTGGTTCTCCACATAAATCTGTATTTAATTATTAGCATTAGACACCAGGCAGCTGCCAGGTTTCCACAGAACTTGAAGAAACTGCACGTTAAGTGCACACCAAAGCAAAGCAAAGCACACCACAAAGTGTGCTGGAGGCAGCTCAGGCTATGCCTGCTCCATCTTTAGTTTACAAAAATCTTCACTGATACCTTATTAACCAGTGCTTGACTTTCAAACACACCAACCATTCAGCGTTTTTCATAAAAAACAACTGAATGCAGTCTCCCATTACCTACAAAAATATAAAAACAAGCACCTGATGACTTACAATGTACTGTTTTTCAAGTTGTTTAAGCAGCTAAAAATACAGATAGATATCTATTGAATTTCTGTGCATTTCAAAGCTTAATTCCCAATGATAACAACAGAGGTTGGGCATGTAGGTACTAACTTTTGGCACTTTTAGCTTTAAAATATGACCCTAACCAGATTTAAAAAAAAAAAAGAATGTTAAAGCAATAAAACAATATCTTAATAGTCTCATTTTGGAGGGAAAACAAAGAAAGAAAAAACTTCTGTATTTCAAATATTTTATCAGTTCCTCCCCATGTTTATTTTCTTGCACAGATTTATTCTTTCAATGAAAAATGCATCTTTAGGTCTCCAGTTTTCTATCAGAACTTACACATCAATGCTCTAGGCCTAGTCTACACTTTGCCTTCTTAGGATTTGCTCTAAAGTTTTCTCCAAGTTAGACAACAAGCTTTGGCCAATTTTTCCCCTTGTTTGTAACACTACGTAATTCCAGATTAACAGCAGCAAAGCCTGAGGAAAAGTCTAACAAATACAGTGAGATGCTGCCAGTGTTACCAACCTGCTCAGGGTAAATCCTGTTTTATAGGAGTGTTGCCACTTTGTGAAAAGCAGCTGAAGAAGAGCATTTACGACTTCACACACTCGTTTGCTTTTCATGCCAATACTTGCTGTTGGTTGTAATATTTACATTTTCAGAGCTGAAACACTGCATGATTACAGCAGGCATTAAATGACACTTTCCCACGTGTCACAACTACTGTGTTAAAATCAACAGATCAGCTGATCCTGTTTCTCAACAGTGAGGGCCCTTACTCACCTAAATATTGCAGAACAGCCTGCAAAGTAGGGAAATGTACCTAAAAAGGTTTTGATTCCTTAGCAGGAGGGGGCAAAGCTGCCCTCCTCTTTACAACTTACCAGTGACTCATTCCCTGTGTCTTTTGTCAAGATCTTTGTCTTTTTTGTATTTGCTTTTGAACCTGGTTGTTCAGTCAATTCCTGTGGCAGGACTTTTTTTCTTTTTTTCCTTTCTTGTCACAGAGCATGTGATTACTATTGCTTAATGCCCCATCTACAGCATTCCCAGCTACATGCTCAGCTTGCTCCATTTCACTCTCTTTCTTCTTTTTATTGCTTTTTAGTAGTCCTATTTTTTGTTTTTTAGAGGCACTATCATTATTTAAAGCAACTTTTGAATATGTTGTTTCCTCCTCCTCTTTGGGAATCTTTTTGTTCTTTTTCTTCTTGGTGACTTCATTACTACCCTTGAAATTCTTCCTGTTCTTTTTTCCAGGCAGCTCTTCTTCCTCAGAGCCAACTTCTTGCTGTGTCAGGAGATACTTATCAGGAATGCTGTGACTGCAGTCTCGCCGATCTTCACATGTTGAGGAAGAAACACATTTGCTTCTGTTCTTGTTCTTCTTAGTCCCTTTGATACTCCCAAAGTCCTCAGTTGTGTCCTCTTCCTCTCTATTTGTCAGTGCAATTTCCCAGGAATTCTGCTTCTTCCTTTTTCTGAAGTCACTTAATGCAATGGGCCTACCAGGAACTCCAGATATGTTGTCCTGATTATCTGCCAGTGGTAAAAAGGAGTCAGACTTATCCTTCTTCTTCCTCTTCTTTTTTCTCACACAATTCTCCCCATCATTCTGGACATTATGTGTGTCATGGTTTTCACCTGTAAATGCTACTTTTTGTGAAATGTATTTGTGGGGCTTTTTACAAACTCTTTCAGACTGCTTCTGTTCACTGTCCTGGACGTCCTCTAATGAAAAAGAAGAACTGCCTTTCTTCTTTTTTTTCTTTGTTACCTCACCATTCAGTTCCAAATTCAAAGCAGCATCCTTTTTGGGTTTTTTTAAAGAATATTCAGTTTTCTTAATACCATCTATAGGACGATTTGAAAGCTTCATGCCACTACTCTCATCATCCTCCTCTAAGGATGAATGACACGGGACTTTTTTTTTCTTCTTTTTGAGAATTTTAATTTGTTCCTCTGGTTCCTCTTGAAGTTCTGAATCCAGGTGGCCTTTTACAATCATAGAGCTTTCTGAATGTGCTTCTTTGAGTAATTCGGAGCCAGCTTTCTTTTTTTTGTTTTTCTTCTTCTTGTTCTTTGGTTGTAATTGGTCTAAACATTCATCTTTTAAATGTACCTTTTTCCTTGTCTTTGTTTTTGTCTCAAGGCTGCCATCATCCTCAATTTTAATGACAGCTGGAACATCTTCCTCAATTTTAATGACAGTCTTCACATTTTTCTTCTTCTGTATAGGTTCCTCATGAAATTCTTTTCTCTTTTTCTTTATTATCATTCTAAAAAATGAAATTAAGATGTTAATAAGAGATAATAAGAGATGATACAAGCCCTACTCTATTTGGCTTCCCTTTATTCTGAAACCATTCCATATCTCCAATAGTCCCTGCCACTCTCTTTCTAATTTTAGTCTGCTTTTCGTTATGGGGGACACAGAACTGCATGGAGTCCAGAAAACACCGTCCACTGGCTTGATTTTTTGTCTTGTTCTTTAGTGTAACTTGCCCTATTTAGCTGGTCTGTTTGTTTCTTCCTTTTGACAGCTGCAGAGCATGACATCTTCACAGTAATACCTACCCTCTACAAATCTTTCCTAAATGGCAAAACATATACATACACACACACATATACAGACAGATGTCCAGTTACGATGGTTTTCCAGATACCTATGACTTTTCACTTACTTAACACTGACCTTCACATCACATCACTTTAGTGCCCACTCAGCACTGCAGGATCCTTTCAAGGCACCCGAGTTATTACCTTAAATCTGCTCCTGTCTGCCGTTTCTCATCCCTGCTCTCCGTCTCCTCTCTCGGGACACTCGCACCTACCAACAGGTCACCCCAGAGAACCCTCCGGCACCCGCCTGGTGACGCTCCCCGCCTTCGCCGAGAAACCCATTTATCCCTACTTGTTTTCCCACCTTTTAATCAAAAACTAATCCATGGGGATTCCTATGAGCGCCGCCTGCAAGACACCCTGTCAAAACCCTTTACAGAAACCCTAAGCCTGGTAAGCACCGTTTTACCAACCCCCGCCTGTCAGGGCCTCCTGTCGGGAGCCGCGGCAGCCCCTGCGCCCACCCACCCACCCGCACACCGAGGCCGGAGGGGTCCCCCCCGCGCCCCGCTCCGCTCCCGACCCGGTGTCCGCCCGTGCTGCCCGGGGGGCTCCCCGGGAGCGGCGAATCCCGGCCGGGCCGCCCCTCACCTGCCGCGGCCTCGTGCAGCGCCCGCCGCCCCGGAAGGGAACGCGCCGGGCCCGCCCCGCCAGCGCGGGCGCTGCCGGAGCCGTTGCCGCGGCAACGACGGGGACGCGGCCCTGGCGGAGGGAGGGACAGACAGAGCCCGGGGGACAGACAGAGCCCGGGGAGGGACAGACAGAGCCAGGGGGACAGACAGAGCCCGGGGACAGAGAGAGCCCGGGAGGGACAGACAGAGCCTGGGGGACAGACAGAGCCCGGGGAGGGACAGACAGAGCCCGGGGGACAGACAGAGCCCGGGGAGGGACAGAGAGAGCCCGGGGAGGGACAGACAGAGCCCGGCCCTGGACCGGGAGCTCAGCGCGCAGGTGGGAGCGCAGCGCTCGCCCGGCTATGGCTCTTCCCTCCCCTTCCCCCCCAGGGCTCTTCAGCCTCCCCCCCGCGCTCCCCTCAGCGCTGCCCCAAACCCGCCCGTGCCACCCCTTCGGGAAGGGCCAGGAGCGTCTCCGCTCGTGTGAGGGTTGTGTTGCTTTGTGTTGCCCCCGTCTCCTGGCGGACACGTGCCCTCGGCGTGTTCCCGGTGGTCCTGGCGCGGCCCCCGGTTCGCCCGGCGCCCTGAGGCTCGTCCCGTCCGGGGGTTGCCCCGGGACACCAGAGCGGTGGCCACCCGTGTTACCGCTGTTGTAAAAGTGAACAGAACGCGAAACTCCTGCTCTCAGAGCCCCCTTCCAACAGCGGAAAGTCTTGGTCTTTTGCCAAAGTCTGGAAAGCCGGGAGAGCAGCGCTGCAGTTCTGCAGTTCCCAAATGGGGTTCTCTCCACTTACCGCTTTATAATTACTAAAGTAGGCATTTCGTGTTAAAGCAGGCGTTTTAAATGTGGGAATGAAGTTGTTAATTCTAAGATAACTCGGCTAAGACATCTGTAGTACACATGGATTGGGTGATGCCAGTAAACCTAATTACTGGAACAGTGAACCTCTTGGGTTTGGCTCTGAGTGTTCTGTATTGTGTAATCTGTAAATTTTTTCATATCAAGTCCATTTCCTTATCCTGAGTCACTCACTAATCAGTGAGAGTCATGTACTTCTTTTAGGTTTTTTGGTGGTCTTTGGTGGTTTTTTGGGTGTTTGTTTTGTTTTCTTCTTTGGGTTTTTTTGAAAGTGGAGACAATGATACTTAGCAATGTCTGTGGGATATAATTGCTTATAGAGGAATCCACTGTGAAAAGCAGTATTGTCTGCTAGTAAAAACAATGGTTAATTCCATGCAAGCATCTGCATTTTACTTGTGTTGAAATATTTTAAATTATTATTTTGGTTAAAAATCTTTTTCCCCTATAAAAGGCTCTTTTATCACTGAGAACCTTGCACTTGACTTACAGCCATGACAGGAGCTCTAAAGTTCTCACTTGTATTAAAACATTCGATTTCATGTTTAACAAATATTTATTGTATACTAATTTCTTTCAAACGCAAATAAGTAGGTTTAGAAAGGAACACTTGTTTAGGAGGAAAATAAATATGTTTTTAAATTAAAGTCTTCTGGTAAATGGACTTTTTTTTTTTTCACTTTTAGAGTATGAAGCAGAACACCCTCAATTTCCAGATGTTCCTCAATCAAAACAAGAATCTGTGAGTACATTTCAAGAAAAAATTCTGCATAGGGCTGGTTTAAAAAGATTTAAAATAACTAAATGGGAAAATTAGATACCCACATGGTAGACTCATTCATAAAATGAAAACAAAATGACAGTTTTTAAACAACTTGTTTGAATCAACAAATGTAGTGTCCAAATAATTGCTTTTATTTAAAGCAACTTGAGTAGCACTCAGAAAATACAAAAATAATTTAATATTTGAATTAGAAGTTATAGATCCATAATTCTTAATTTGCCCTATAATTTTTCCTACTGAGTTGGTTTGCATATTTTTGTGTAGTCTGTTGGAGTATTTAGATAGGTTACATTTATCTTGAACAGGTGTCTCTGGAAGCAGGAATATTGCAGCCATTAGACATGGAACAATGTCAATTCTGCCCCTGCAGCTGGTACTGTTGACCAACAGTTGCTTCCTAAAGCTGAGGCAGCCCCCTCTTCAGAACCACCTGACCCAAAAACATGTAAGTAGGAGCATATTAAGGGTTTGTAATTTGTTTAATTGAGAGTGTTAACAGCTTCAGCACCTTTTCTCACATGGAACTGGCACGATTAGGCCCCTGGTCTGTAAACAGGGAGCCAGCCTGGGCACTTGGTCAGTGCAGAAATTTCAAATGGTGCACTGCAACCAGTGACTGGCTGAGGTAGTTCTGTGCTCTTCTGAGTAAGTGACTTTCTATTTAGCCATTTAAATCAGAGAAAGGCAAGCATTTCTTCCTCTAATGTAGTAATGCAAAACTAGCATCAATAGACTAAATAGACAATTGAATTTGAAAACTGCTGTCAAAATATGACTGTGCCCATCTGATTACAAATGAGAATGGAAACAGCTCTAGAGTTTTGTTCTTCCACTTTTATCAATCTCTATACTTTATAAAAATTACCAAGCAGCAGTGTGTCTTTATTACGCATTTTAGCACTCCATTTCCTATTTTCTTCCATTCATTCTTGCTCATTTGGAATTTCTGGTGCTAGTCAGAAGTTACCCTGGGCTTTTAAATAAATAGTGTCTTTCCAATTATGAACATTTTCTGGCAGTATATAAACCAATTAAAGATACAAAGCTGAGAATACATTCAGTGTTTCAGCTGTGTTGCCAGAAGAGAACCAATCTATGACTTATCTTTACTGAGCACACCAAAACCTGAATAATTCCTGAATGGAGAGAGATGCCAACCCAGGCAGCCCTCAGAAAGGGGAAAAATCAGATATATAGAGTCACATTCAAATTTTGAAGCATCTGGCAAGTATGAAGTATTTATGACAAAGAAATCACACTGAAATATAACCTCTGTTTTTTCCTCTGTCTAGAAATTCAGTTTTGTGACCAACTCTGATAATGCAGATTGTAAAGGGCATGAAATACCAAAAGTGGTCTGGCTGTAACAGCACTGAGTTCAGCACAGGCTAACTTCTTCCTGTCAGGGTAGATTAGTCCACATTGCTTTTCATTTCTGTGACTAAACTGCTTCTGGTGTCTGAGTTTACTCACTTAAAACTAAGTCTGACATCTCTGGGGCACCCTGAGTCTGCACTGTTGGTGCATCCTTAGTTTGAAATTTGCTCAAGTTTATGTTGTCTTGGCTGAAAACACAGATCAGTGGCTGTATCTGAGCTGAACAAATCTGTTTAGTGCAAGCTGGGATGGTGTTGATAAAATGACTGGTACTGAGTGTGTGATTTCTGACATTTGCCTTTTTGTGAAATTGGAGTGCTTACCTGTAAGTGAAGGCTGTCCTGTTTTGCTCAGGTTCTCCACGAGAATACTTAGAGTTCTACATATTTCCAGTACTCTTACCTGGACTGGCTGAACTTCTGCATGAAGCAGAGAAAGAAAAATGTTTTGAGGTTAGTTTGTAGTTTTTGTTTCAAACCATTGTCAGGAAGTTACAGCCTTTTTGTTTCATAGGAAGTCTTTTTTAAATTTGGTCTTTTGCAAGAAAACCAACCACAATTACATGATATAACATATAATAAGTTATTTTGGACCTGGTTTTAAATGTTGTTTTCTTCAGTAATTCAGAACAGATTGCATACTACATACACTTGATCATTATGATGATCTCTAGCTCCCAACAAATCCTCCTTAAATATCCATTTGTATCTAGCTTAAATAGTGTTATATTTTAGAGAAACAGGCTTCCTCTCAGATTAATACACATCACTCATTTGAGGGTGATGTACAGAACTTGATTCTTACTTCATGGTTTGCTGGCCTGGCATCCTAATAGAGATAAATTTTCTATTTTAGCTTTTTAACATTCTGTGTAAATTCCATTTAATTGGAAAACAGGATATTCAGCATTAATGAGCTTATAAAAATACACATTTAAAAAATAATTGTTTGCTACATAAACTTACATAAATTTGTTTTCAGTGTATGTGTCTGTAGGCATATCTAGAGAGACATTCCTGGCTGTATATTGCCAATGCTTAAAAACCCACTAGAACTGGTGCAAAATAAAGCTCATTGTAACACCACAGCCTGACTCACAGACCCCCAACATCAGCTTAGGTACTGGGAGTTGTGGGGTCTTCCATAATTTCTGCTTTTTCTCCACCCATGGCTACTTGAATTTCAAATCCAAATCTGTACATTTAATAACAGTTATTTGAAAATTTTATCACTTTTCTCAAAATTTGTGTATCTATAAACTGATTTACAGGTGTGTGTGTATTCATTTATAATCTCTGATTAATACAGGTGAAATAGGAAAAAGGTTCATTTACATGACATCCCTGTCCATCATTCCTGCCATCACATTTACATTACCTAGCCAAGAACAGATTGAACATATATATTATTCATCACACTTTTAATAAAATCTATATTGATTTTTTTTTTTAAGGAAGCATGTATCTTTTAACAGGAAAAAGACATGTCCTGCAACTGATTGCAAATACAGTCCTTGATGGATTTTTCCTATTTCTGGAGGCAATAAACCAGCGCTTAATACAAAAAATATTCTTAGAAATATTTCAGTTTCAAACTGGGAACAAATCTAAGGTTACTTTGTCTATTTTTAATCTGAGAAGATTTGCAGTTGTGTATATATATGTTAGAAAGTATGTGTTCTGAAAATGGATTTTGTATGGGTCTGTGTGTTTCTTTACAGCAAACTGATAAAGACAATTACTTTCTAATGTTTAGAATCTTCATAAAAATGTGTATAGCTCATAGAAAAGATGCTTACCTAAAGAGATGACCTGATATTGGGGAACTGAGTTTAGGGAGAGCAAGCTTATGTTAAATGATACTTTTCCACTGTGATATCATTTCTTCCTCCTTTTGAACAATAACTAGTAAAACAATAGCTCTTTATGCTTGCCATATAACTGAATATTTGTGTTCTTTTCCATTGCTGTCCAGGTGCTTGTACTTGGACATTCTGCTTCCTTATCTGACCTAAATACGTGACTTCTATTTCTACTTTTGTTTCGTAAGAAATGTATTTATCCACGTGGATTTGGAGAAAAAAAAACCCCATGCTATAATTTGTATCAAAATAGTTCATGAAATAACTTGAACTGATTTTTAAGATCAAACCCAGAGCAAAGTAGAAACAGGGAGAAAGGATTTTGTGATAAACACACTGGAAAATAGCTTCAAAAAACAGGAGGAGAACAAAGATTTTAAAGATTCACGCAATTCACGAGAGAATGGGAGAAGAAAAAGATTAATTGTGATTAAGCTGACTGAAATCATGAAGGATGAGAATACTGGGTTTGAATTTTGGTTAGACATGAGTCATTAAAGCCTGTAAAGGGCAGTTGTACAGAATAAACCACTGGAAGATTAATGGAAGGAGCACTGGAAGAAAGGGAGGAATAATTGAACTGACTGCAGTCAATGTTGAATGAGCCTGGGAGAAGGGAGAGGGAATTGTGAGGGAGAATGAAGAGTGGGATTTTGATGAGAGGGACTAAAAGTTTTCATGTTTTGAAAGGAAATTAAGATGAATGAGAAGAGAATGAAAAATTAAGTTGTTCAGTAATTGAAACTGGTAAGCAAGGTCAGATCATGGAACCAACAGAGGAAGAGACCAGAAAAGATGCATCCATGTCTGGAGAGGAAGAATTGTAATCACATGGGGAAAGTTAGGAAAGGGAGACAGTTATGCTGGAAGTAGTGATTTGTGTAGGAAAGAAATCTGCAACATCTTCTTTGGAAGGTGATACAGCAACATACCAATTCAAACATTTCATTTGAAATAGGCTCTCTTGCATTATGTAATGCATATGAAAAGTCTGAAAAGCAAAAACCTAGAAAACCCCCCAGCTGCCAGATAGATGTGCAGACTTCAAACTGCCAGAAACATGAGAACAGTCTTCAGAAGCTTCGTTTTTAAAGTAGAGATGAAAGAAACCTGTTAGGTTGCCCAGTGTATTCCCTCACTGATTTTTTTTTTCCCCTACCATAGGTTCTCCTGTGCTTTATCCTATCTGCTGTCAAATGCCTCCAGGGGAAAGACTATTTTCTTAAATCTTTTCTCTCATGAGAACTGACTAATGCATTCATTTTTCAGCATTAAAACTGAACAATGTATAAATGTTTTTATTAGCATAGCTCTGGCTTTTCTTTTTAGTAAGCTACCCTACTGAAGGAAGATGCTGTATCAGGTTCTGTAATGGAATATATTATATTTTAAAGTGTGATACATCAGGGAAAGGGAATGGAAAAAGGTTTCCTAATGACTTTGCCATCTTCTGATCACCAGTGTTTTCTCATGATTATTACCAAGCCCATAACACTTAAACTGAAAAGTGGAAAATGAATTCCGAATATAAGTAGTTTATAAACCCATCTGCAGGTTAACAATGCACATTGTGCAGATATTTCCTGTGTTTGTCCTGATTCATGCAGCACATAGGAGGAATGTGTCAAAGGCAGGTCAATTTATGTAATTTTTTCCCTTTATAAATGTTGACTGCTGTGCAGCTAATGATTTAATTCGCTAGCAAAATAAACTGTTTCCTGGCAAAAAAATAACAAAATAAAAAAATACTGAGCTTGACTGAATTCCTCCCTGATAAGTTCACTGCCTCTAACAAGGATAAAACAAGATGAATTTGATTCCTTTGGTGATGGCTGTTTTGACAACCCTGTTCTGATCATTTTTCCCATTGCAGAGGAAAAGCAATTTACTTAAAACAGATTAAATTACAACTGCTAGATTAAATTGAATTTTGTTGTCAAAGTGTAGAATTTAGATGACTGTAAAATTGTGATAAAGTCCTTGGTGTCTCTGGTCTACAGAGGCTGAATGTGTCTTTGTGCTCACTCATGACTGTACATCCATAACACAACTCGTCAAGAGCCGTTCCAAAGATACCAGTCAAGCTCTTCTGTTATTCCAACTGGAAGTCCACGTTATATTCCCCACATCGTGGTTCCTCTGGCTTGTGATAAGCAGAATCAGCACCTGTACTCATTTATACATTCAGTCTGTGCTCATTTATACATTCAGTCTGTACTCATTTATACATTCATTTCAGGGGAGGAAATCCTTAAGAAAAGGAGGGTCCTAACCCATTGTGTGTTAACCAAAAGTCATGCTTTGAACAGCTGGCTGTCCAGCTGAGCAGGTACTGGCTGCATGAGCCCCTAAGGAGAACCTGCTGCAAGGCATTTTGCAAAATTCTCTTTTTTTTTTGGTGGAGATTTAGGACTGAGAGCAAAGGGCTCAAATGTTTTGCTCTGAAGCTCCATGGTACCTGTGGTTGTGGACAAACATATCCCTTCCTTCGCTTTTGCTTTCCTTTCTGGACCACGTGACATGATTTGGTCTGAGCAGCCATACAGTACTCTGTTTGTGTGTGTCTAAAGTATTCACAATGCCTTCAAGCTGGTTCCATGCAGGAGGAAACAATACCCAATCAATGTTCCTTTTGTGTCTTGGAAGAAATGAAGAATTTTAAGTATGATAATAGAACTTTGAGCAAAATGGCAAGTAACTGACAACATATTTTCATGTATGAATGAGTTCTGTTAACTTCCTCGAGACTACCATTTAGAAAGATCACCATTCAGAGGTATTAATTCTAGATATACTGCAGCAAATATCAAGATAATATATGTAGAATTTTCTCACTCATAGTTTGTCTTGAAAGCATTCCACAGAATTTCTAAAATTTTGGCAGAGTCACTGACTGTTGGCAGTAGCAATTTTAAAGTAGACAGAGTAATGGACTGTATATTTTATTTAATAAAAGCAGTCAATTTAGCTTCTGTTCCTCTCCAGTAGTAAAAACATATGACCAATCCAAAGATAATAAATAATTTGAAACTGTCTTCTATCTTTAGGGAAGAAGAACCAAATTTATTGCCTCTGATTTCCTAACTGAGTGGTTATACAAGTAAGTTAATCATGGGTTTTGCTATTAATTATACTCAATGATTCAAAGGCATTAATTTTCAAATCGAATAGCTGAAATTTAAATTAATATGAATTGTTTTCCTTTTTGTTTTAGCAAGAACCCAAAGAGAAAAGATGAGTCATTCACAGAATTCTTTTCCATTCCTTTTGTTAAGGACTGGCTCAAGGACCAGTAAGTTATTGCAGTACTCAGAGTAACCTTTTCCCCTTATACTCTTTTAGCCATTCTGAAAAAGTAATAGAGCTTCAACCTGTTGCAGTTGTGCCCTCAAAATGCCCTTTACTGTGTGCAGCACAGAACTGTGTGATGCTTTCTAACTTGCTCATGTATCACTTACAAGGTGTTTTGCACCAGAACTGTTTACAGAGAAATTAGTTTAGAATTCCTAGACATTTTAACTGTAGAGTGCAGGACATTTGAATAGTCTGGTAGTATTATGAATATCTTTGTACTAATGAGCAAAGCAGTGTTTTCACTGCTGCTTCCTACTGTGGAAATCTTTGAGGATATTATCAAGAAATTATTCCTTTAGCTGTAGGCAGCTGTTTTAAAAATAACTGTAGTAATCCTTGGTGTCAGGATGCATTTCTGAAGACATTTATGACTTTGTATCTGAGAAATGAACACTTGTTTTGGCAGCCTCAGTCATTTATTGCTGTAGAGCCAAGCTGCATAGTAGTTTTTGAAAGAAATGTTACTGTCCTTGAGACTGCAGGTAGTTTTAAAATACAGCTGCTGTGTGAGAAAAGTCATAATCTGCAGTGAGAGAAGAAGAAAATTACAGAGGTCAGATTTTAAACTTAATTGGAGTCTAGACTCATGTGGGAAGTTTCTGCAGTAAGAGATGAGCACCTTTGCAGAATGACCCATTTCACCTCAACCCCGATACCTTCGGGTACCCCCTGCATCACTGTGCTGTCCACCCACTGCTGTTGGAACCTACCCCTGGTGGGACACATCTGTCTGCTCCTGTCCAACAAAGCAACACGTTCTTGGCAACGAGGTTCCCGTTTAAGGCAGTGAATTTTGTCCTTTGCAAAGTGACCACGAACTGCAGCGAGGTTGTCGTGATCATGGCTTAAGCCTACTGAAGAGCTACCCCTTAGTAAGGCAGTTTGGACACCCCTGATTTGTGAGGATGGATGTTTGTCCCTAAGATGAGACGTCCAAGGTCACAGTTTTACAAACGTTTCTCTTGGAAGTAAAGCTGACTGAAATGGTTCCCTGCTCTCTCCTGTTCTTCATCCCAACCTGCTTGTAGGCAACCCGATATCACCTTGCCTGTTTGGTAGGGTGCTTGGTTATTCTGATCAGGGGCCTACTCTGAGTTAGGAATCTCTCTGCCAAAATGTGTGAGGAGGGTTTGTATAGCTATTCAAAACACAGATAATTTCTCCAATCTGCTTCACCTTGGAGAGTGACAAACCTGTGTATTGGCACAAACAAAGGATTAAAATGAGGGGCTTGGGGCAAGGTGAAGAGAACAAATGAGCTGCTAAGATATAGAGGTGGTGGCAGGAACTGCTTAAGTCAGCTTTGCCAACAAGAGAAATACACTGTGGAATCACAGCCTGAATGACTCATAGCTTCTGTTAGTACTGGTGCTCCTAAATAATGTAGTGACAGCTCCACAAGGACACTGAAGTGTCAAAGTCCTACTTAAGTTGATACACTTCATCTTAAATCCTCTAAACAAGTAGGCCCTTAAAATGATAATTATTAAAATTATTATTTAATAGCAACTTTTTGTGGACTTATCTTAAAATTGCAGATTTAATCAATACCACTTATAAAATAAGCATTATTAGAGCAAAGCGAATGACTGCAATATTAAATAAGAATAAAAATGAGAGAATTTATTATTATGTCCTTCTGGATATGTCCTAAATAGAGTATGATTATATCCTTCCAAATATCACACTTAAAATGTAACTGATTCTATACTTTTTATTGTCATCTCAATTTCTATTTTTAAAGTGTTCAGTTTTTCAACAGGATTAAGGATATACAAGAGACATTATGCTAAAAAGTGCTGGTCAAATTTTGATGGGAAACATCCTTATACCAACTGTTTAGATGACTTTTATCAGTGCAAAGCAGTTTTAATGCTTGAAAAAAACCCCAAAACAACAAAACCCACCAAAACAAAAAACCCCAGAGGGATAATTTTTTGTTCTAGAGGAGATCCAGCTTTTTTTAATATATTCCATACTTGACTATGACTTTTTTGGCTCTCCTCCAGCGCCTCCAGTTTCTTCTTTGAAGCTCAGTTTTTCTTTGTAAGAACAGTAAAAGCCACAGTCTTATGAGCCTCATTCTCTGTAAGATGTGCTTCTAAATGAGATCTTGCAGCCTACTTTTCCTTTATAAGGAGACCTAACTGCTGCACTGGTTCCCAGAATTTTAAATGCAAACATTGTACCTTCTAAAGCTGGTTATTGTAGGTGAAGAAGCTTGTAGGATTTGAATTTGTTTATAGCAATTGCTATGACATCAGTAAATAAAGCTTCAGTACAGTTACCTTGTCTCTTTCTGGGTTCTCTGTTACCAGTAGCACTGGCAAAATATTACATCCCTTGGGAATCTCCAATTCCCGAAGCAGATTTCAAAAGCAATGGAAGGAGCAGCCTCAAGGCTGACTGGTAATCTCCATATCACAGCCAGGAGAGCACAAAAGGTTTCTGTTGCCTTAAAGCACAGCTGCACCTTTCAGAGGGCAGGAACTGCAGCTGGAACAAGAGACCAGCACAAGTGTTTGGGAACTTGCTGAGATACCGACTGATGTGCCTGCTCCTGCATTGAGGGCTGCTGATAGAACCACGTAAAGGGAATGGAATTAGAGCTGTGAATGTTTTGTAAATATGCTAATGAGCAACACGGTTCCCTTTTGTCAGCATTTTCCAGAGGTGTTTCTGGTTGAAGAGCAGTGAGGCTCAGTCACAGGCAACCCAGCTCTGTGCACTGAATGAGGGACAGGGAAAGACAGGGAGCTCTGTTTATGCTCTGATCCCCCTGTAGTTTTAATTTTCTGGCAGTCTGAGTATCATGGCAGTGTCATTACATAACCTTGTTTAGCATATTATTGAAAGAAACATGAAGAAACCAATAAAAAATTAGTTCCACTGCTCTGAAAAACAGTTATAAAAGTCTGTCACATTAATTTAATAATATTGACAGCATTGTTCAAGTTCTCTTTCGGCCCTTACATTCAATGAGAGAGGGTGGCATATGGATCTAGGTTAGGAATAAGCAGAAGTATTTTCCTGGCTGTTGAAGGTCAGATAAAAAGTAATTCACAAGATTTTTTTACCTGCTTTTTTTTTTTTTTTTTTTTTTAAATTAAATTAGAGGTATTTACTTGCTACTCAGTTCAGAAAGACACATTTCCAGGTTTAATCTATCTCTGTGTACCAAAACAAGTGTGCAGATACAGAGCAACTAAATTTCTCATGGCTTTAGTGAAGTAGGCAGCTAAGATATATATGTCTATAAATGATATTAATTAGAACTAGTGGCTTTTAGTCAAATATCTGTATATGCATATGTATACATTGATTATTTTTTTCTCCCTCCTCCAAATATTTTAATTAGGTGAAGTCTGCTGGTCTCAGCTGCCTTTACAGTTGACTTCATTGTCAGTTCTCAGATGGCAAATAGGGGTAATTTTGCACGGGTGACCAATTTTTTTTCTTTCCATAATATGCCCAATTTCTACAGGCTTTGCTTTCTGCACACTGCTATATTTCATTGGGTTGTCTCTAAAACTGACGTGTTTGGAGTGTGTTTGATTTGCATTATGTTTTTTCTTTCATTTTATTTAATAATTCAATAATAATTTTGAAAATATTTTTTTGGGGTTAGAGACAGCTGATTTATTTGTAGTAACAGAAAAGTCCAACAAATGCATCTGTATGGGTGTTGTTCTATGTGTTTCCAAGTAAAACATTGCCATTCCAGCACTGTGGCAGAATTCAAGTTAACAAAGGAGAAATTTTTTACTTAAAAACTGTGTGTTGAAAAAGTGCACAAAGTTTCTCTATGAAATATTTACATTTTGTAATGGTGCTCTATGGAGTCGAAGGTTTCATGGTTTGATTCCCGATGCCGTGTTGAAATGTGCCTTAACTCATGTAAAGATTGTCAAAATGGCAATTAGAAAATTGAAAATGTATTAGTGCTTTAGAGCACTAAGAGGAGGATATTTTTGCTGCTGTTAGGTTTTCGTGTTTTCAGGATATGAAGTCCGATCTAAAGTACAGAAACAGGGATGGAAGTTTTCCCATTGACATAAGTGGCCTTTGGAAGAGGTCCATGTTTAATTCCCTTCAGTGCAGGACCAAGAACACTCTTACAAACCACATAAATATTGGTCCTACAAGACAGAAGATGTGAGGTGACACATGGTGACTTTCAAAAGGTGTAGCAAGTCTGCAAGCACAGGAGAGCTGAGTTTGAGCATTCAAATGGTGAGTCCTCCCCAAGGAGAGACCATATTAAGAGGCAAGAAAGCCACTATAATTTCCAGACAGAGCTTGAGACAAAAGATTCTTGCAGTGCTGTTTTTTGGCTTGTTCTCACTACTGAGACTTCTTGCTGTGCTTCCTCGAATTCCTCTCACGTTCTCGTTGCCAGTCACCTGTTCTGCCTCAGTCTCCTGCCCATTACAGGACTCTGCCTCCCCACATGATGACTTTCTCACATTCGTTCCACGCTATCTTTTCTTTTTATAATTTCTTTTCTTCATTATAAATAGGCAAGTAAATGTATAAATAGTTTGTATGTGTTAACAGTTGAATGCATATTATCACTGTGGCCACTTTGACAATAATCCTGAATGGATTTAAGACATTTTTTAATTCTTCAGTTCACTATTATCAGTACCAAGGAGTTTTTATTTGGAGAAGGTGATAGAGCAGAAGAGTTCAGACTCCTGATAACTACTGGGAGTCACACTTTAAAATGTCTACTCATTTGCAATCCCTCTTTTAAGGACATTAAATTTGGTTATTCCCACATTTACAACCCTTCAAAAATGTACCCTCCATATAATGACTAAAATGTTTTCTTTTGTATTGTAGGGATTTTTCTCTTCAAATACTAATAATCTTGTTCTAGTGCATTTAGATTGCTGCAAAACCAGTAGTTTCTTTCTGACTGTGGAATAGTTGTATTAATACTGAAAATGTTACAAAGAAAGGTCTCAGTTCACACTCAGTTTGACCCGTGAAAATACTCAAGAGTATTTTTGTCAAGTGACTGTGGGAATACTTTCCTGTAAAATAAACCTGTGAGACTCATACAGTGCAAGTGTAATATTTAATTAATATATCTAATTGATTTTAAATAACAAATCAGATAAATGAGTACTTAAGTGTCTGATTGCTTATGAACAATCTTTTTCCTGCTTTTTGGGTAAATTACCTTAATAGTATTTGTATGTAGAGATTGCTGAGACATTTTTTTGAATCAAAACAATAGTTTTTCATTGTTGCACACTTTTGCAACTCTGGATAGGTGTGTAAGAAGAAAGACTTAATGAAGGCAGCCATTGCTGTAGTATTTCTAGAACATCTGAGTAATAAATACTGAAAAGATAAAAAACTGTACTTTGACAGATTTCCAGGTTTTTTAGTTATTCAGACCAGCATGTGAATTTTTGGAGTAGTTCCCGGACCAAAGACTTCATCAGAAAACCCTTTTTTTAAAGAGTTATGCAGATCACCAGGGTCATTTACTTGCATGTCTAATATTTATCCCCATCCTTTGGTCTGTTCTTTTAGGTTACAAGTTTTGCAGTGACTCTGTCACTGCCTGTGTTCATACATGATATAAACGGTCAAGACCAATAACCATCACAGTCAAACTAAAGGTGAAGTGACTGTGGCTGCTTAATATGGCCATGACTGTCCTGTGGAATCTTAGGAGGCCTGAACCTTTTCCTTAGGGTTGCTTCAATGTTTCTAGAGATGAGCTTTCTGAAGCAGAGAGGAGCCCTGATCATTCAGTGACTGCCCCTGGATGTTCCACTCTCACCTGCACACCAGGAGCCCCAGGCACTGATCTCTGCAGCACAGTCTGTAAGGCTGCTGGTTACATTTCTTTGTCTGTCACTGTTAGGGGAACAGATTGGAATAAAAAGAGCAATTACAAAATCCTGGATTATATATACTGTAAATTTTCTTGATTAAATTTTTTCTTAGATTTCTTGTCAAGGAAGGAATCAGGCCTATTTGTATGACAGATTGGGAACTTAGAGACAGTTGGGGTTTCTGGGCATTACTGTGTAGAAATACTGACTGTACTCAGCCCATCAGTGTGACTGTGAACTCCCAGAGGTTACCTCATACATTTACTTAATGCAAGTCTGGTTTGTGTCTTCTTGGTGCCAAATTCCTCCTGTATAATGTTATATCACATAATCAGGATCTGTCTGTACAAGTTTGCTCAGAAAGCAAGGAACTTGTTTCTGGAACTTAACTTTCCCCTGGTCAGTGTCTGCTTTATTCAGACTCGGTAAAACAAAATACTTAAGAAAAATCATTTTACTGATGCTCTTTTACGGGTGCAACTTCTGCTAAACAATGAATATGTGTCAAAATAGACCTTGATATGTTTAACGTGTGGGCTTTTAAGATCATGCATAATCAAAGAGTAAATAAGCAGAATATAGTTAGTGTACATTGTACTGTCAGCTCTGATGTTCTTGGAGGCATACAGCTGTCTTCTGCCACCAATGACATACTCCCTCTTTTCCTAGTTCACTGCTGAGGGGTGATTGCCTCTGCTCAGATTCTATTTTCATTTGACCAGCAGCCAATTGCGTATTTTCTCTCTGACAAAACTGAGCCTGGCATGGCTTCTCTTCTTTAAAGCTGTGCCATTAAAGGATTGATACTTACCAGGGACTGTCATGCTGAAAATTAAGTCCTGTTCTTGCTTGATTTTTATACTGGTTTCTCAGTTTCAGTGTTGGATTATAAACTAGACATTTTTATAATTTGAAAATGAAAGGAAACCACTGCTCAAGCTGACCTTGCAGGCTGGGAGGAATCTCAAGTTGTTCTTTGGAGATGTACTCCTTCTTAGAGAAGTTCGATGGCTTTGATATAACTACTGTAAAATATGTAGGTCTTCCCGTGATTTTCCCACTCTAAGTTTTGGGTTTCAAAAAGATCAAAAATAGAGCAGAGGATGAAAGCCTATCAGGGAAACCAGCACAGTTCAACTTCAGAACTTTAAGTCTGATTATAAGAAGCCGTTAGCTCAGGAAGCCTTGCTTGTCCAGCACTTATGATTTCCCCTGAGCAGGAGGAATGCTAATTAACATTCACAGGGCTAAGACTGTTTAGCTTAATGGAGAGACTGCTCTTTATTTTTGTCTTATTTCAGTTTTTCCAAACAGAACAAGGTTTTATTTTACATTAAAATAAATGTAGGCCAAAACCCAGCTGACACGATGATGAGACCAATTTAGCTGAGTACACAGACTAAAATGGTGCAGTCAGTGCAGCATTAGATAAGAGGTAAGATTGTGCTCTAACTTGAAATGCTCCTGCAGTGAAGACAAGCCCTAAGAGAAAGATGTCAGAGAGCATAGGAAGCTTACTAGGGCAGAGACTAATAGGAATGAAATTAAGTGAAAGGAAAATGTAAGCTGTCAAGCCTATTAGCTTGAGCTGTAATATACTGTAAAATAAATTTCCAAAGGAAATTGCTGTGTTTTAGCCAGAAAATCTAACACTGCATAAATAAATAGCTTGTCAATTAATGGGCTTTGCAGTGTATGTGTCTTTATAAAAAATACCATAGAAAATGTTCCTGCATGGACTGCAGACGCTAGAGGTGGTTGCTGCATCCAAATTCATAATGTTGTGGTTTTCCAAGTCAAGGCTGTGTTCAGCCTGTTCCCCACGTAGGGAGAGGTCCTTGGCAGCCCTTCTAACGCTGTGCCAAGGCTACTCTTCATTACTGGGGTTTTCATGGGTTGCAGCACTATTGCCCTGTAGTTCATTAGCTTTAAATTACATTTATTACGAAAGGAAGTGTATATAAATGTATTTTGTTTTGTCCTTTCCACTGAATGCTTTTTGATCATTGTGTAGGAGCAATAAATCAGCACCCACAGAAAATGGCTTTTGGGAAGCAAGATTTCACTCAGCCTTTTCAGTTCTTGTTAGTGATGGCTGAATTTATTAACTGCTTTGCTTCCCATTAAAATTGGTAGTAACAGAATCACTAAACATGCTTTCAAAATATGGCATATTTTGGCTGAGAATGGTTGCACATATGTATTACTTTCTTTTATCACCAAACAATGTGTATATGCTATCAAAAGTAAATTTTTAGCATTTTAAGAACTTGTTTAGACATTTCTAAACATGAGTCCATGCTATGCAGATATGGTAAACATTACTTTTTTCAGTATGTTTTAATTTAGGGACATCATAATGTAAATTAATGCACTAAAATATGTTTAAATTCTGTGTTTTTAATGTAATAAACATTTATATCATAAGTCTGTTCATTGTTGCACAACCCACTAAAACCTCCTCTCCTTTACAAATGGCAGGGTCCTTCGCTTGTCCCCCTCCTACTGCCACCTCAAACCTTACCATAATAGTGGGAATTTGAAATCCCTGTAGAAGAGTAAGCAAGATTATTGTACTTGATGTGCCATTTGTATATGATTGTTTTAAGAAGAAGTTATTGCAGAGTATATAACAGTGTATTTGTAAAGGAGATATTCTTTGCACATTTTATTTTCAGGGCAATAAGAAACTGTACCTTTCAAGCTCCTAAACAGCATTTATCTTTTTGATAAAATATACTATTAGGGAAGAAGGTATTTTACATTTATAGGCTGTCTGTTTACAAAAAAATCTTTTTTTTTTTAAGTCCTAGGCCACCAATTCCTCTATCTCTGCTTCTATCAGAAGAAGAAGCAAGCATAATAATTCAGTCCTTCTGGAGAGGTTATCGGGTAAGAGTAATCTATAATTATTTTGCTTGATGTTGAAAACTGTAGGACTGTGAAGGCCCCGGGGAAAATCCTTACATAAATTTTAAGTAGGGGATACTATAAATAGCTGCTGAGACCCCTATGGTTCATTGGCTTTGGATGTTGCTCTGCCTTATGCCTAGTGACTTCAGTTTTTTTTTTCACAGGCATTTATGCTGATGTAATCTCAGTGTTTTCCTCAACAACAGAAAACCCACAGAAATTCGATTTTCAAAAGTATGGTTAACAGTGAACAGTTTTCTCTTTTAAATTGAAAGTTGCTCTGGTTAGTTGCTAAAGGATGGAATGTTGTTTTGCTTCGTGCAGGGATATGTGAGTGAGTGAGGGTGGAGATGCTCAAGGAGGATTGGTGAGGTCTGTGTGCTCTGTCTGAGCACACAGAAACAAAAAATTGAGACCAAGGATGAGACAGGAGATGTAGGATAGGCATGAAGGCTTTTATTCCAGGGAAGAGAAAACAAAATGGTGAGCAGATGTTGTAAGACATACTAGTAATACAACACTAATGCAATCCCCAGTTTAAGGGGGAAAGCAAGGAGCATAAAATAAATACAAAGACCATTGTCCAATACTATTATTTTGGATTGTAACAGCCATGCTAACCCTAGGATGCTAAATGAATTATTTTGAAAATCCTGCACAAATCCTGTCAAATACTTTTTTTTTAAAGCTTCATGCCTTGGAAAGAAATAGACTTGAAATTCAGGTGACTTTGGTGATGAGGAAATGTCTTTGCTTCCTTTATCAAAATTTAACCTTCTAAATAGCCCCCAGATACAGCAGCAATTTTGTTGTGATGGACAGTGAGACATCTCTGGATGTCAGATGATCTTTAAATAACAACCAGTATAAACCACTCTCTGTTAAGGTCTTTTTTACTATTTTTAACAAGCACAAATATATATAAGTGGCTCCTATAATGTGCAGTGCAGCCAAAGACTATGAAATACCTCAAAATGGTCTTCTTGACTGATCGATTTTTGCAGCGCTTTCTGTTGTTTGTTTTCCTTTATTTCTCTTTTTTAAACAGAGATGGCATTGACAGTAACATTAATTAGGCCAGACAGTATCCCTGCAGGCATCCTTGCAGAGAAGTATTGCAAAGGCAACCATTATCCAATAACAGTGATGTTTGCTGAACAGTGCAAGGTTGCTCAGACACTTTGTGCTTCTATAAAAGCTTGTTAAGGGCACGAGTCTCCCTTGCTGTACAGATTAACTTCAGGATTTTCACCCTAGTATTTATCATTCTAAACCAGTTCCCAGAAATGAGAGAGAAACCCTAGCTGTAAAAGGGAGGAGACATAAAAAATAACTCAGACTATAAAATTAGCTGTTAAGGTTTTATCTTATTCGAGATGAAAGAACTCGGGTTTTTAAAAATCAAAAATTAAAATCAGAATGTAAACCAAAAATCATTACTGACAAGTCACTACATAGGGCAATGTGTTATTCTTGGGCTTAAAAATTAAGAGAACACTAAACTTAAATGGGATTTCATTGCATTAATGATGAAGTATGTTATGAAAATTTACCAGATTATTTGCTTTTAAAACAGATAACTCTGTCAGCTAACACTGATTTAGTGTGGTAATAACTGAACATTTACAAATAATGCCCTTTTGCATTCTGTGGATATTATTGTGTCAATATTTGAAAATATTTTCTGATGTTTTTCATTAAACCTTGTTTTATAATTCAGAGAATTGAGAACTTTGGAACACTGTTACTGAAATAAAAATGTACACAGTGGTTTAATATTGAATAATTAAACACAAGCACACACAGATACTTTACATGGCACTGTGCTAAAGAGACAGTGCACTTCATCACTGGCTTTCTAAGACTCATCTTCTATGGACTGAGACCACTTCTGAGGTATTTTGTTAACCATACTGATTTAGGCAGTAGAGTTCATCTAGTTATAAAACTGACTGAGCATCATGTCTTCTCATGGCACTTCACTTGTTTCTGCCACATCTAGCTGTCTGAGTGTGCCAGTATCAAAAACACGTGGCAAAAAGATGCAAAAATAGATCAGACAGTAAAGGGTTTTTTATGTAAAGGGAAAAAACCCTATAGGTACAGAATATTGAGAACTTTTTCATAGCAAAGCATGATCAAAGCAGTACATTCATCATTATCTGCAGCACATTCAAGAAATACACTTGTTTTGGTAGTAATAATTGATGGCTGCCATCAACAGTCCTTCCTACAATCTTTCATACAAAGACATTCATGGGTACTCTGAAAATTATTTCAAGTTCAATCAAGAACTGAATTCCAGAACAAATAGCAGTGGGAACTACAACTGCTGAGTTTTGTAAGGAGATCACAGAAAGGAAGATGTCATCTTGAGTGGGCTCTTTGAGGGCAAGGAGGAGCACTCAGAGAAGACCTGGACAGCTCTGTCATCAGAATTCTTTCTCTTCACTTTCCACCATCCTTTTTATTGAGGTTCCATTCAACTGTCACGGGCTAAGGCAGTATTTAGATAGGTATCAATTTTCCAGGCACTTTCCCAGCACAGGATGATCTATTCCTTCACCCCTCTAGTGCAGAATCTTTGTTTAGTGCCATTTTCATAGGGGCTTTTTAAACTTTACAATTTGCAGAGCTATTGGACTGCAGGGATTTTTCATTAATACAATTTCCTCTCATGTCTCTGGGTGAAGTTTTGGTGTTTTCCTTCTGCTGTTGTGCAACATGTTCTCACTTAGCACTGAAAGAAGTTTATTTTGACTAAGTCTTGTATATTTTTCTTAGAGTTGAAATTGGACAGCACTATGTAAATATTCAGTGCTATTTTATACGTGTTGTTTGAGCAAAAGTTGAACCTGCTTCAGTTTTGA
Organism: Myiozetetes cayanensis; assembly: GCF_022539395.1. Classification (NCBI taxonomy): domain Eukaryota; kingdom Metazoa; phylum Chordata; class Aves; order Passeriformes; family Tyrannidae; genus Myiozetetes; species Myiozetetes cayanensis. The sequence continues at coordinate 7,840,993 of NW_026087412.1, read as the reverse complement.
TTTGTATCTTTCAAAATGTAGTCATGCTTTTGCTATCACAACTTTTATTACTTTCCAGCAAGTTGTGGCTCCCAGGAAAGGCTTAATCCCAGAAGGTCACACGAACATGCCCTGTTATTTGCAGCAAGTGTAGATTCAACTCAAGTGACTTGGGTAGGAGTGAACTCTCACTTCAAAGCTAAGACCCCTTCAGGGCTGCAGGCGTGGCTGGTCTGCAGGAGAGGCACAAGACTCTTGGTTCTGTTTATTTGCCTGGAGATTTTGCTGCTGAGTCATGGCTTTGCAATCGTGGTGGAACTGCACTCTGCTTCCAAAACTGACAGCTTTCTGGGGAATAATCACAACTATGCTAAACTGTAATCTATTAAGCATATTTGGAACATGTTGATGTATTTTGTTACATTCCTGCTACCTGTTTTACTGCAGATGGTGTATTTGTGTTTTGTGGTTTTTTTCTTTTGTTTTGGTCACTTTTCTAAAAAAGACACTTTGTTCTGGGAGCTCACGTTCACTGCTTGGATTTAGTGTTGGACTTCGGAGTATTTGACTCTATATGACTATGCCTTCATCTCAGAACACTGTATTTCACTATATATTCCACTGCACTTTCACTGTTTTATTTGTCTAGGGAGAGTATACAGAACCTACTGCACTTGCCATTTATCTTTTAACTGCTAAGAGTTATTGTCCTCATTTTCAGTATACAGAGACCACTGTGGCCCTGTCCTGGGACAAAATACAGGTCTTACACAGCTGAAGTTGTAAATGGGCACATCATTTTTTCATAAATTTTGTATTTAGATATACAGATAGTAATTTGTCAATCTTCCTGCATCTTCCGTTGCTGCCATTTATATGCTTGAGTCCCATAAGCATTCCCTTAACCCTTTCCTGTGCAGATAAATGGACTCCATGTAATAGGGAATTATTTGGCTTATAAAAGCACAGATGACAGCCTAAAAGAAAAAATGTCTCTTGAAAGCCTAAAGTATCCTGTGTTTGGGATTATATTTTATTTTTGCAAATAGTATTTGATGGATTTAACATTAAATGATCTTATTTTTTGTATAGCTGAAAAGAAGATCATTAGTAACTGTGACTTCCTTAATTTTCAAAAGTTCATAACAGCTTTGTAAGAAATTTTTATGACTTTTATAGAAGATATTACAGAACTATATCAGTATAATGGAATATTATTAGAGGCCTAAGAGGTATCTGATGTCAAGTCACTGAGTAAAAGTCTTGGCTGTCTTTATTGATCGAGTAACCTTGTATTGTGTTTCTGCTCTGCCAGTGCAGTGTCTGAAATATAGCAAATTATCTTCTCCTAAGTGGATTGAAGAGTGCTATGGGAGTTCAGCTACTGTCCATTGCATTCCCAGCTGCACCACAAAGGAGAAATTCTGGGTAGAAAGAATACTTTTGATAAATAATTGATATTGTTTTCTTTAAGGTTTGGGCTTTTTAATAACCAGTGGGAAACTGAAGTCCTGCTCTTTTGCTCTGTATGTCTCTTAGTAAAGTGAGAGAAAAGCAGAGTGTAATGGAGAAGAGTACCAGAGTTCAAATCACAGAGCAAACTCACTACTATATCATGTAAGAATAAAATAAATAGAAATTGATTTGGAGATTTTCTGAGAATTAAGTAATCTTCCTGCAAAAAAAAGGTGTCCAGGAGAAATTGAGCTTATTGCTACTTGTTTCTACCACGTTATTCAACGTCTGCCCAAATTACCAGGACATTAAGTCATAGAATCACAGAATGCTTGATATGATGACATTTTTAATAAGTAATATTTAGGGGAAAAAATCCAACCCAAACCAAAATAGAAACTGCTTTTTAAAAATAATTCTATTACAATTTGAATATGACTCTAAGAGAATAGTGTCTAAGGTAATACTGCCATGTCCCCTTCCTACTGTTGTTCAGAAGGACAGTATCTGGTGCACTGGAGGTAGTAATTCTGTGAATGCCAAGGCAGACAATGGACTGCTAATTAATCAAATCCTGCTTACAACAAGTTTAAGTCGCAGAGTGGTAAAAGTTGGTGATGCAGAGCTGGCTGAATTTTATGTTAGCAGGAACTACACCACTACAAACAATACTAAAAAAATTCAACTTAAATCTAGATGGAATTAGGGCCTATGACTATTGTAATTTTTTTGTGGAAGCAGAATTAAGGCCTTCATGGGGTGATTGACTGACAAAGAATAGATATCATGTAATGCAGTCCAATTACTTTGAATAACAGATTAATGGCTCTCCTGTTTGTGAAAATTGTATGGCTGGGATTGCCAGTCAGCCTATTTGCAGCTGATGGCAGGTGTGAATCAGTTTGCTGGAATAAATTCCCTTCTGTATGACCCTTCATGCTCCTCTTGTGCTCTGTTATGTTGGTCACTGGGTTGGTTTTATAGTGTTGTGGTTTTCTAAAGGCACTAATACCCTTCAGCATAATGCTTGAAATTTTAATTAACTCAAAGAATAAGCATCTCACTGCAATCACATTCTCAGGAGTCCTTGGTAATCAAAGTGATCCCCTAATTGGCATATTTATGTTTTCAGTGGGGTCTCTCAATGATGTGTTTTTTATTTCTGTGTAAGTTGAAAACTGTAAACCCCTGGGATTGTGCTTTTACCTCAGGCCCAGCAAAAAGGATGGCTGTCCTGTATTTGCCCAGCCACAGCCCCATGAGAAAAATTGTATCATCATGTTGGGTAGCACGAAGGTATATAATTGTAGTTGTATTTTCTGTGTTCCCTTTCACAGGTCCGTTGTAATAGTGAAATACAAGAGCTACGTCAGTGGCAAAAGAAGTTCAGAGAGGAAAGACACATTAATAAAGTAGTGACGCAATTCTGGACTAAGCAGGAAGCCAAAGGTAAGTGAATTAAATTGGGGGGCGGGGGGGAGTTGGGTTTTAGGAGTTTTTTGTTTGTTTGCTGGGTTTTTTTACATTGTGTTGAATTTTTATACTTCGAGTTGTACTAAAAAATAGGTCACAGTAGGACGCTAATCCCAAGTGAGAAGGTGAAGTCTGGTGGCAATGCCTGGCTGTTTCTTTACAGTCACTATTTACTCTGTGTTAGTTGCCTGTATAGTTGCTGAAAGTGGCAATGAAAAATACAAAACTCAGTAATTTCAGAAGACTGTGACCATTTACTGGCAAGGTATTTCATAGGGCAGGGTTAGACCTCTACTAGCTACTCACCATATAAATACTTTTCTACCAGATGAGTTGTAGTAAAGTTTTTCCGAACTGTGGGATTTCTCTGGTAAATGTTCTATTGGCATTTTACTTTAGTTATTTATAGCAGAACTCGGCCTGTACAGTTCTAAAAAAATAAAACAAACCCAAACAACCCAATAAATTGCCAAGGCAAATGAGGCCGGATTGCTTTAAGAACCGACACTGTAATTTGTTTCTTTTTTGCCCTCTTTGTGGACAAGGCTTTGCTGACAGGGCCAAAGGTCTATTCACTTAGGCAAAGAGGTTTAATTACGATTATTCACCCAGTTTCTTTGTCTATTAACTCAGGAAAATTCACAAGTTCCTCAACCAGTCTACATTTTATCACCTTCTGTGGGCTGGACTGGGCCCTGAGAGAGGTGGGGAAGTGAACTCCACACCCACAGCTGGAGGTGAGAAGGGGTCGTTCAGCTGTGGCTGTGCTGAAGAGAGGGAAAATCGTGTTGTACCAGCCACCACTGTGTGCCCTTCAGATTGATGACACTGTCCCAAACGTGTTCTCAGCTGGCCAATCTTTGCCCTGACCTTAGGGAGAGTAATTTTTTTTGGTGATAGCAGGGTTACAGTTACAAGGGCTGCATAGATTCTGCCAGAATATATTTATATTTATATTATTTATATTTATATTACAGTTTTTATCTACAAAATATCAAGTTTTATTTACCAATTCATGAAATTTCCTAAGGGATATTTTATAGCTGAATTTAATTAATTGTGAAGAACAAAATCATACGTCACATCAGGGGAAGACTGCATTTACATGTGTGTGTATATGTATGAGGTGTATATAAGGGAAGTAGAATTCTTGGCTTTAGTAGGTTAGACCTAGAAGATTAAATCTTGCAGTAACAAGTAACAGTGTACAAAAATGATGAAAAAATAAAATCAAGGAGACATAAGTTGTCTTCCAGCAGACTTGACTAATATGTAATGAAAACTTCTGTAGAGCGACCAAAGTTTTCTTCAAGTGGGATTTCATAGCCTATCTACCATGGTTTATTATGACTTTATTTTGAAAAAAAAATGTAGGCATCTTTTCTTTTTAAAAGAAAACATAGATATATTCAGTTTTGATCATCTGAAAACAGTGGATTCAAATTTACTATGATAAAATTATTCTCATTATAGATTTAAAACATAAAAGCTGAATTCTTTTCTTTGTAGTACATGTTTAGTTCTGTCAGCGTTAATTGCTGGAAAATTGCATTCCTGGAGGTGATAATAGAAGATGGCCTACCAGTCTTGCTAATTAATTTTAAATTATTGCAATTTAATGTTTGTGGTTTAGATTTTCTGTTTGTAATTTGTTAGTATTTCTATCATCTCATCAAGGCATGTTTTTTCACACATTCCATTATCCATGATACCAGTAAGAGTTACAAATGCACACTTCCCACTTCTAAGAAACAAACCTATATATTCACAACACACCACTATGAAAAGGGATGAATGTGATATTAGATGATATGATATGATTATTAGTCTTCATACATGTAAAATCCTAAAGGTGAAAATTGCAAGTGCATTTTCAGAGGACAAGCATTTTCAAAATGCTGCCTAAGAAAAGTAGGGCCTAAGGATGGAATGTGTCATTTGGCAGTTCAATTGATTAAAAAAACTCCTGTGAATAAAGAACTTTAATCTTCCCATAAACTCTACTAATGTTTTGGAGAGTTGTAGTGATAAGATTTCCTTTGCCGCCTTTGCCAATTGTTTCAAAAGGAAAATTTTCTTTTAATCACTCTCATAGAGCTTTCTTGTCATCAAATCAGTTATTTCAGGACTCTAGGACACACAGCTGTTTCACCACTTCAAAGAAAGTTGCAAAATTGCCCCTTTTCAATTTTTTCTTAAACCACTGTAAGTTTATATTGCCTATATCACATCAGCTTTCAATATTATCACATTGTTTCTGTAATTCCTTAACTGAGCTCTGCTAAGTTAATTTAAGAGTATCCATACATGAAATAGCCTTGGGGCCCAGACAGATGGCTATTTGGAGACAGCTGTACTAGTTTGAGAAGTTACTGTCCAGGGGTTTTCATTATCAATCTCAGCTGTGATGCCATAATTAATTCTGTTAGTGCTCCAGCTGCTCTTATTTCTGCTGTTATTATCCTACTGTTTATTAATGCCGTTAAACCCAATTTCATTGTGAAGTCAGCAAGGTTACTTTAACTGCTTTTACCAGTGATTCAGTCTAACCCAGCTGACTGCACTGAGGAGGACTGTGAGCACTCACACAATAATGAATAGCATAACACAACCACTTCTTAACCTTGTATTTCTAAGCATTTGGTTTAACTGAATTAATTAATTAGGTTAATTCAATTAATCCCCTTTAATTAAACCACTTGAGCTCTTCACATCAAGCAGACAAAGCACTTATTGTTACTAAAAACTCAGATGTCACAAATAAAGCATTAAGATTCATGATCAAAAGAAAAACACTTTTAAATAGACACAGCATTTTATTATGGAGTTAACCACGTTAGGAAAAATAATTATCTCTTAAATTTCTATCTGACTAAGCCTGTTTATTAGATGCTGTAAACAGTGTTGAATCTAACTGTAGGGGATGAATGGTGAGCTGCCAAATAGCTTTTAGAAAACGATGACTCGAGCAGTAATGTGATTCTATTGACACTACTAGAAAGATCAGCATACCTTCCATGGAAATATCAGCCAAAGACTCAGTTAATGTGAGCTAACAGGCAGAGCCTGCTTTGTTGTGGCTTTCAGCACAATGCAATGTGTACCTTATTTCAAGGGTATGTTCTAGGCAAAGACATACAGCTCTATGGGAGTGTGTTTGTATAATCTTGACCAGTGTGACAGTTAAAAAAAGATAATAAGAAGAAGTTAGAAATGTAAACTGATTGTAATTAATAAATCCAAAGGCATTCTTAATTTATTTTTCTGGTTTCAGAAAGTTTGTTATAACATGATCATTAATTTTGAGGCAAACAGTTAAGTTTTCATTAGAACATAAGCAGAATGAAACACTTCTGGAGGTTTTATTTCAGGTGGAGACCAAAAGTCTCATTTTTAGGAGGCAGCTAAGGCGATCCAGTAACTTCCCCATTAAAAAGGCAGCCCTTGGCCAAGGCTCCTGCCTTCCTCTCTCTCCTTTTCTTGGCACTACCACTCATGGCTTCACGGTGAGTTGGTTCAGCTGGCTGATGTGACAAAGAACTGCTCCTCAGTTCTGCTCTGCTGCCCCTCGGGATGGCTTTCTGCTGGATCAGCCTGATAAATGGACTCGCCCGGTAATGACACGATCCTTACATCCAGTGCAAGGGAAATGGTGCATCAGTAATTGAGGGAAAGAAAACTGCCCGCTTGTGATGGCCACTCGCTTTTGGATCAGCTCATCTGTGCCGTGCCTGCTGTGTCATGTGAAACCATCCCCACCCGGCATGTCTGTGTGGGGTGGGAGGCTGGGGTGTGATGTAGCCTCACATAAACCACTGGTTCTTCCCCTGCTTCAAAGCATCTTGATTTTTTTTTTCCCTTTGTAATTCTTTAGTCTTCTTTTGCTCTCTCTCTTATACTACTTATTATTACTTTTGAAAAGTGCTCTAGGATAAAAAGTGTGAAAACTGCATGAAAATTACTTTATACATTAATAGCACCTTGCAGTACTGTTGACATCTTTTAATGCACATGCTGGCAAAATTCCTTTTTGAGTGCAAAGAAAAACAGTGTGTTCCTTTCAGCATATACCCAAGACCATAAAGCTACAGCCTTCTCGGCTGACATTTTATTTGCTATACTGCTCCACTGCTGCAACATTACATTCCACAAAATTATCTATATTTAAAGTATGATAGTCCTTACTCTGAAAATTGCCTACATTTTCTTTGTTCAGACTGAAAATGTAGAAAGAAGTGTAACACTTAAGATTTAGTTTAGTGGCTCACAGCATTAGACTTGTAGGGAGACAGATTATTTTCTCCAATATAGCACAGCTGATGGAATAAATTTGTTTGAGAATATTTAACAGAATTCTAAAAAAATAATACCTTCCAGAGAAAATACATTTATCTAAGACTGTCCATATCAATTTTGTCATTATCTGTATCCTAAAACATCCATTTGAAACTGCACATAATTTGCTGCATCTTCATGTTTTCTAGCTGATATCCCTCATAGCTCCAACCGTATTTTTGCTTTAATATTTCCAAAAAGAAACAGGCCTTTGCTTTTGGGTGAATAACCTGGTTAATTTGATTTGTGCCTCCACACAGTGGGCAAACCCTGTCTAGTCATCATTCTGAGCAGTGTGTTACATAGATGCAGTACTGAGGAGACATCACTGGAAAGGGAAAATATCTGTCCTACAACGAAAGGAATTGAAAACTATTTGAACTTTTTCACGAAAATACCTAAATCTTCTTGGATCACTTATTGAACAAACCACTCCACTGGCACTGTTACAGTGGTTCCTTCTCTGCTGGTGTGCTGTTGGCAAGACCATTGATTCTGTTATACAATTGGTACTTTCAGCTATTTGATGTCCTAAAGGGTTTCTTTTCTTCTTCTTCTTTTTCTTATCTGCAGAAAATTTGTAAAATTTTAGTTTTGAAAAGCAGTGTTCTTAGGGAAAATAGTAAAAGAAATATTTATGGCAAAACCAATTGTGACCCTATTAGATGGAAGTTTTTACAGATCAGCCACAGCCTGGGCTTTGCAAGGCACTTGGGTACCAGTGAATGCACAGTGTGTGGAAAATCTAGTTAAATCAAAATAAGACATAAAGTAATCTTCACAGCAGGTGAGGGGGTTGATTTTCAGATGCAGGGGGGAATATTCTTTTACATTCCATTCGATTTCAAGCTGTATTTTCCCTTCAGCATTAGAAGCTATTACTTACCTATCTGGAGAGATTTTAAAAATACTTCTTTCATAGAAATAATATTTTGCCTTGGGAAGATGCAACCAGGAATACTCTAATGAAGGTGTTCTGTTACTGGAAAATCCTTGAAAATATGAATGAGATTTCAGGTACAGGGGAGAACAGGCTGCATATTTCCCACTAGAGCAGGAACAGATCTCTAGTGTCAAGAAGCAAGGAAATGCAGTCACTCACTCCTTAGACAGCTGTGATTGTCTCCACCTGAATGATGATTGCTTAATGTCAGGTTAAATTGAACAGGGAAAGTCTAGTCTATGTAGTTTGGAAGGATGGCTGTATATAATCACATCACATCAAAGCAAAATTAACCAAGGAAGGGAAAAATGTTAACTTCAGAACCCAGGAAAAAAAATGGTTACACTGTGAAACTTCTTTGAATTAATTCCATAAACATATAAATACATGAGTATAGTCATGTGCTCTAATGGATCCTTATTAATGGGCCTTAAATGAAGTTACAATCACATGAATGTTTGCAGGACTGAGTCATTTCCCAAAGAAAATATATAAGGGAAAAGGGAATATATATAAACAGGAAAACTTACACTAGGCTTAAAAAAATATTTAAAATGTATTGTAGGTAATAATGTTGGATTAGGAAAACACATAGTCTGAATAGCTAATGGATTTCTTACAGACTGCATCTCTGTGCTTTATTTAGGAAAATTCAGCTTAGTAAAATGTAAGGAATTCATCAGCTTTATGTGAGAGTTTCTTTCCCCCCCCCCCAACTTTCACCATGGGTGGTTGAAATATTTTAGGAAGATTTAAAACTAAATAATTTGTTTCTAATTTCATCTGCCCTTCTTTTACTACAGCTGTACTTTTTTAATAATCTCATTATGAAACTCTTGTAAGTGGTGACCTCCCCATATTTTATGGTTTTACACTTTTAATCTGCTTTATTATGTAACACACATATATATACACACATATATGTTAAGATCTTACATGTTGAAGGTATTTTCTCAAACTGGTTTCAAACTGAGCTGTATAAACAGGTTTCAAGTGGAAGACTTCTTGCTGTCAGCAGGACACTGCACTTAAAAGAATTTGACTCTGCTTTTTTTTTATTTTTTAAATTACTGTACTTACAGGTATTTGTTTCTTTCTGAAAGCGAAAGTGCTGCAGTCAAAATGGTTTAAAATGGCTGCATATATGTGATTGCTTTTGATATAAAAGCACATGGAAAAAGTTTCAGATACGCAGAAGACCTTAACATTTCTTTTTGTTTAAAAGGAAAAAAAAAAAAGAAAATCCAAGAACAAAGCGGTACCGAAGGCTGAGTATGTGGTGGTTTTCATCAAGCCTAATTCAAGATGCTTGAGATGTTTTTGAAAGTTCAATCTTGGCACTAACAGCTGAGAATGTAGTGATAAAAGTCATAAGACTCATGATGCAGAATCCAATTTATTGGTCCACACCCTGGACTCAGACGTCTTTGAAAATTTATAAAGATTACAGTAACATTTAATTTCTGAAACTATGTTGGGAATGTTTGAAAAAATAAAAAGGAAAGATGATCATTTAGATAAACTGCAACACGTGATCCTCTGGACTGTGCTTACACAGGCACAGCAGTGGATCTGGAGCACAAGTCAGAACTAATCCTGCAGCACCAAAGCTGTATTTTCACCCATCACTCTGCAGCTGTTAATAATGATTTGTAACGGAAAAAAAGACAATTGCAAGTTGGCAATTTTTCTGTGATCATATAAACATAATTTTTTTCTTTTCTTGTTTCTTTTTTTTTTTTTTTTAAGGAGAAGAGAAATCTTCCATGGGTTCTGCAATCTTCCTGGTTTTCTTTTTCTGTGTTTAACCTTTTTCTAGTTACTTGTGAAAAACATAGGAGCATTTTTATTGCTGTTATCCTTTGAATCGTATTTTAAAACTCCACTAACAGCTCATGGTATTTCTTTCCCTGCCCCACTTCCCCTTCTTTATTTTTATTTTTTTTAACTAAGAGTCTAGTTTTGCTGCAGGACTGCTCAGAGGCTTTATTTTTTAACTGGTGACAGCCTTTTCTCCAGGTTTTTAAGGCATCACATAGTTAAAAATAGAAATTTTGGGCTCGCATATCTGAATGGCTAGCAAAAGACACCAACAAAATAATTTATATCTAATTCTCTGTAATTCTTTCCTAACTCAGGTGTTCATAGTCTAATGCTTGTATGTTCCCATATTTCTGTTCTTAAATTGCCTAAATGCCGTTCAGATATATTCAAATTAATTCTTAGTCTTTCTGTCAAAATATCAGGAAAGCAATGGTGCATTGCATAAACAACTCCTGCTAGAGATCTTTCAGCCCTTTCCCCATATCCATCACTGGATGTTGGTGTTTGGGAGTCTCCTGTATGTCAGCTCTTGCTTCCTTAATCTGATCCTAAGTGAATTAAAAAACGCCCTGAAATTTTTAGTTCTTTACAGTCACAAAGAGAAGACTAAGCATTTTACAAACTCTGCTCCTGGTTTGGAGAATTAGGTTTGTCCTGTCACATTTATACATCCATTTTGCAGAAGCTTCTTCTGCTTAGTGATCCTCTGACAACTCCATTTCAGATTCATGAGTTGCAGGAGTGTCTGTGGGCATTATTTCCATTTTATTATTTGTTTGTTTGTTTAGTAGATCTTTTTATTCAGTACACCATTTTCCTATTACTAGTGAGTGAATATTTCCTGAAGAGAAAGGTTTCACTAATAGTTGTGTACAGGCAGACTCCCAATTGTAAGAGGCTAAAATTATAAACACTTTATAAAAAACTGTGCCTTTAAAAGTCAGGTCTTATTTCAGAAAGATTGCTGGTGGCTCCAATTTCATGTTCAGGCTTCTTTGGCATTTCATTGGGAGGCTAGGGTGAAACTCCTTTCTATATATATATTTTACTCTAAGCCCCTGCTAATAAGTTATTCCAATAGATTTTCTTTAATGGATTTTCATCTTCTTATAGTCCAAGTCTGTAGGATCTTTCATTACTGTGTTCAGCTGTTTAAATTACTAAATGTAATTCTTAAGAGTTCCATGAAGAAGCACACTCTGTAAAGACTGTGGGGGTATAAACCTTTCCTAAGCTGCTGTCACAAGCCAGTTGTGTTATACAGTAGTGTATAAAGTAGGTCATAGTTTTTTCACAGTTATGCTGAAACAACCAAGTGTCAAACCAGAACATCAGTCCTGTACATTGAGATGAGGGAAAATAGTGCCTGCTATCCAAAATAGATGGTAAAGATGTTTGAGCTTAATGCATATATAAATAGGACAAAGGCTAGTCCTCAGACAGCTAATAGGAGTTCTGCAGATTTTTGAATATTCCACTCCCAGGAGCAAGTGAACAGTAAATCCAGATACATTCCAGTGCTTCCTTTAGCCATCATCTGTGCCTCAACCCTGCAACACATACCTGATGAACTATGTCAAATGAGCTGCACCTCCAAGGAACGTGGCACACCAAGTCGTAGATGACCTTATTGTTAGTAGGAGCAGCAAGTCAAAAATAACAGTTAACAGTTGTGCTCCTCAAGAGCAACCCCCACCTCATTTCCAAGGAAATTAATCAGTCCCCACTAGTGCTTATTATTGCAGTGGTGGCTATAGTGTCCTATGATTTACAACATGCATGTGACTAAAGGATAGTTTAATCAGGTTTGTTCACTATTAAAAATAAGAGTAATGAGTAAGGAGACTGAAACATAGTGCCAACAAAACCATACGACCTATACAGATAGAAGCCCTAATACTAGAAATAAGTGAGATGTGAGTTTTTTTTTTTTTTAAACATACATTGTTACAACACTTAAGGGCCTCAGTTCCTCTGTCTTAGGACTGAAAACAGGAACTTGCTTTTGAATATGTGTTGTCTGAAAGAAATGGGCTGGATTATCAGCTAGTGGAACTTGTTCTGAACATCTTCCTTAGGCATTTCAAAGTATTTTAAGCAAGTTAGTTCAGTTTGATGTGTCACATCCTGAAAAATACATTTTTCCAATGGAAATTTCTAGTGAAAATACTTAGCCAGGCACTTCTTTCCCCATCTTTCCAGCTTATCTGAATCCTGAGGACATCTTACTTTTCTATCTGCATAGGAAGCAAGTATATGTCAGAAACTATTTACATAACTGCTTGAAATTCATATTCCTGCTGACAACCTGTGCTTCCTGGTTAGTGTGATGTGATTTGAAATTGTTATGCGTAAGTAACACAGGTTATGATAAGACATGGACACTCCTGACTAAAACCACTGCTAGCAGATACCTAAAACACCTCCTTGCTTTAATGGAAAAGTGTGTATGAGCCCTGAGGTTTTTGAATATGTTGCAATGTTTATGAAATATTTGCAAAGGCCAGCCTCATCACATCAAGGAATATTAGATAAAATTCAATGCACTAGATAGTACTTTGTATATAGGATATTCATAGTCCTATGGGATATTGAATCCACTCTTGATTTTTCCCCTCACCAGCTGTACAAGCAGAAGCCCTAAAATCCAGAAGGGTCCTGTGCCAGGAAGGCACTGGGCACATGTTGCCTTGAGCATTGTAGGACACAGGGTGTATCCTGCCACTGCAGTCATATTTTGGGTTTTTAAGGTACTGGCTGTGTTCCTCCTCCTCATACATCCCTTCTCCTGTTTTCTGTGACCTGAGATCTTCCAGGTTGGTAGCACACTGAGCACCTTAAGTTAACACATGGGCCTCTTGCATCTCAGTACTCTGGGTATGTACCACGAGGATTTTGTCTGCTGGTTTTCAGCTGCACACCTTGGAAGGGTAACTAAGCCCTCCTGAAACTGTGTGTACAAAAGGGCATTTTTTGGGCTTATTTGGGGTTCTTTGCCTCTAGCATAACTTTTACATATAAATCTCCCCATAAACTTGATGTGAAAGGTATATAGTACACATGCATCTTCTGAAGTGGAGGGAGTAAAAAACCAGATTTTTAAGTTAGAAGGTAGTTTGTAAAATTCTAAAATATTAAAACCAGAACATGATAGCTGAAATCACAGGAGTAGAATGAGGAACCAGACTGTTGTATCAGCAGAAGAAAAACATTAGGTTAATCTGTATTACAGCACTCTGAAAGAATACAGAGCTTTGAAAACAGCTTTCACTAGGGGGTGGGACATTTTACTTTTATGTAGAGCTTTTGTTCATTTAGAATTGTTTACTCCAGCAAGCAACCCTGCGCTCTTTGTTTGACTGATTTTTTCCCATTTGGCAGACCCTTTGCAATCACATGGATAACATTCTTCTTTCCACTGAGACATAGAAAAACTATTCTTTATTGACCTTGCTTGTTGTCCTAAATGACAAAAATATATTTATATACTAGGTGAACTGTATGACTTCATCCCTGACTTTTAATTGAAAATTCTTCAAAGCAAAAACCTCAAAGAGCTGCTTTCATTCTGTTGTGTTTTTTTTTTAAGAATCCAGTGACTTCTTACCAGCAAACAGCTCTGCCCTCAGCTTCAGATGCACAACTCCTACAGCTGGCACGGAGAGCTACGTGCAAGTATCTGAGTGCTGAAGCTGTGTCAAAACAAAAAAAAAAGCGCCATGCAAAGAAGAAATAAGCTTTTTGGGTTTAGTGGGGGATTTTTGTTTATTTATTGAACAACAGGCTATTTGCTGAGGAAGTATGGATGTTTACTTTTTTGTTTCTGTGCCTGTTCATTTTTTTTTTTTTATGATTGCAGTGGGAAGAACCTTGGAAGACTTGGAAGAACATACCCAAAGTCATCCAATATGTCAACTTTAGTTTCCTCACTAACATTGCAAAACACAAAGCTCAAGGACTAAACTGTGTGATACTGATTTAGAAACTCTCTTAGCACTGTAGTTTTACTTTCACACTGTAAATCAAAGGGAGATTATACAAGGATCTAGCATGCCAAGACAAAATTCAGTCCTGGTCTAAGTGAACACAATTCTGTTAAAACAGATGGTATTGTGCACATTTAGCCAAAAATGTTGAGTCTATGTTTATCTTGTTTTCTTGAATGCTCACTTAAAACCTTTTCTGACAGGAACAAAACTCTGGATTAAATAAATGGGGTTACACCCACACGTAGGCAAGTGTTAAAGCTAAGGCAAAAATCTTCATTTGGCATAAAGTGGACTTCACTGACTGGTGCAGAGCTGTGACAGTTGCCACAAATCCAGGCCCAGTTCAGAAGGGTCTGATTTGCAGAAACACTGCCCCTGCAATTCCAGTGGAAGGCAATGAGAGCTGGGGTTGCTCTGCATTTCTGAAGGGGAAAAAAGTCAAAGGCCCTTTTGTTACCACTTAGCACATGAACTGAGCAAGTGTAGAATTAAGATCCCAGTGACAGCATTTTCACAAATCTTACATATGGTACTTACCTGTATTAGGTCCAGTAAAACTCAGATTGGGCCCTCTGCTTAGGAGCTCTCATTATTTTTTTGACTTAGTCCTGTTGAGCATAGTCTTATTTAAGCCTTTACAATTTTATAATTAGAGAAGATATTTGCAGTTCTGCTACTAATTCCATGTAAGTCAATGATCTACTTGTTTCAAACGAACACATGATAAAACATGGATAAGAGCACTTGCTGTGGCTCCACATGGATTTCTTCCATCACTTACACAGACTTTGTCTTACTGTTATACCAGTACCCACCCCTCATTTTTTTTCCTGGGTGGTGACAGTTGTTGCACCAGATCTGGAAAATCAAACCATTTGAAGAAAAAGCCATCTCCAACCCCAGCTGTATGATCCTATCCCTTCCTTTTCCCAAGCATGAGCAATTGAGCCAGGACAGGAAACTGCTGAGCCAACTGGAAAAAAAAAAAAAAATCACTAGTCTGTTAAGAATTTGGCTGCTCATCTCTTTGACTGGCTCACTGTGGGTTTGATAGGTGCCAGAGCTAAGGGTAAGCACGGGAATGTGGCCAAAGGTGGAGGAATGTGGCCTCTAGAAGCCTGTTTCCTTCAGTTTAACTGAGCTGACACTGAAGAACTGCACCAAAGGACAATGCCGTCTGTAGCACCCTTAGTTCACTGTAATGGAAAATCTTCAGGTGGGTTTTAACAGCAACTCAACACAAACATTGTAAGTAAATAGTAAAGCCTTTATTCTCGTTAAGAACAGCATTTTGAAAATAAAACATTTGCCCATGCTTTACAACCTTTGTAGTTTTGTATACTTATGTACAGTCATCATGGTACACATTGATTGTCTTGAAAATCCTTTAAAGATGTACTTAATAAGATTCCAGTATGCAACAATCAGCGGAAAAAAGGGTACGTTATAAAACACACGTTAATACATTTAATAAATATATATTATCTATCAAAAATGAGCTTTAGCTCTCATCAATTAATAAAAAGCACCTGCTTTGTAATCCTGTTAAGTTGGTAGAATAGTCCAATTGTTTTATTATAAAAGCTACAATGCTCCCTTTTGTATGGCCTTTGGTTAAATCCAAGGCATCAAGCTCAAACAAAGCCAACCAAGATGCCTGTGTTTAGATTAAAAGCTGAAACAGCTCGTTCTATAGTAGTCATGTACCTTGTTTATATAAACAGTTGTATGTCTTGAGAGTGTTCTTCTGAAGATGCTACATATTTTCTGGTAAGCGTCAAACACCCTCAACTCATCTGAAAGCAGGACAGGATCTGTAAAGAATGGCTCTGAACTCTTTTCCAGCCATTGATCAAAAGCCAGTCATTATAAATCTTGTTTTGGTAATAGTTTTTTCAGATGCTTTGTGATTTAATTTTTCTGCATGGAAACACCATGAGCACATAACCATCAAGGGACAACACAGTAGCTTTTATAGTATAAAAGCTAATTATAATTAGGAGAACTGCGAAAGGCTTGTGCTTACTTACTTATTATGTTGTTCACAGATGCTCTACATTCTAGAAAACTTTCAAAAAAGGCAAAAGTAAATACTGTAACAAAAATATAAGTTAACATAAAGGTGCCTTTCTTCAATTACAGTTTTATTTGGGGCGTTTTACATCACAGACTAGTTTACAAAAAAAAAAAAAGTTGCTTATTACTAATTGTATAAAGTTGGAAAATAAAGACCCTCCTAATCTATTGCCACACTTTCACCACCACACGTTAAACCCAATCCTGCTAATTTTTAGTTTTGTGAATAGTCCACATGACTAACCCAGTGAGACTAGTCATGTGAGTAGCAGTTTGTAGGATCTGGCCTTATCTTTGCATAAGGCCTCAAATTCCAAACAACTTCATCAGAAGCAGGATTGGGAACTCTATTTATCAATTCAGTCACATCTAGAAAAAGAAAAAAAAAAGTTTCTTAAGATAACTATATCTTGTACAGATTTTGTCCAAGGTCTGTAAAATGTGTATTACACTTCATAAGTCTTGGTTGTAGCATGATAAATTTTTAAAAAGAAAGCTGTCCTACCATTTGTGCCATGGTCATCTTATATGTTTTTATGACAGAGTTTTATGAGGGATTTTTTAAAGTGGTTTTTAAAAGCAAAATTCTGCAGGCAAGTGATGGGTAATAGTTTTTTTTATTGTTCCAAATTAAGCATAATATGGGTAGCTATTGTCATCTCAAATAGCCTTATTTGATCAAAGCTCCGCCTAAAACAAGCAAAATGTATTTCTAAGTCGCTGGATAGCATGCAATATCCACCCCTACCCTACTTGGTTACTAAGGCCATCTAGTTACATACCAAATGAAATAAAGGATCCCTAAAACAAGCACATGCTTCCTTTGCCTCGAGGAGGGAAGGGCAGGGGGGAGCTCATGTACTCCTTCACTCATGCATGACAGAAAAACATTGCTTCTGGAGGAGAAGGGCTTTGAAATAAAATCCCATAAGATGATCATGGCAAGAATGGCAATATATATTTTTCCATATATATATATATATATACATGTATCTGTGTGCAACACTTAGGGACTGGTCTTGCAGCCTCTGTACCTGTATGTAGACCTACTGGTGCCGATGGGACTACTCGTGGGAGTACAAGTCTGCAGGACTAGGTTCCTAATTCAGTAGAAATGGAGGTACATGAAGAATCAGGAAGACTCTTGAAAAATAAAAAGCTTGTCTTTCTTTTGCAGTACACAGCAAGTAACTTCTCTCTGTGAAGCTACTAAGCTATTCAGTTATTTGTACATTTTATTTCTTTTTTTTTAGTTTGAAAATATATATTTTTATTACAGCATATGCAAAGTTTAATTGTTATATGTTTCCTATGCCTTCAAGTAAAAACAATTAGCTTTTAGTATCGAGGAAAGCTAAGATTAACATTGGCCAAACAGTGAGGATACAATGATGTTTTCAATGTCCGATATGTATTAAATGTTAAAGAAAGGAATGATTGCTTCAACATAATGAAAAACCATGGCACAAAAAATGGGCAATGGGAACCTTTTAAATAACCTGGAGAAAACAAAGATAAAAAGGGTTGAGAAAGTCTGCCTTATATCAACTCAAGAAAATGGATGGGGAGGGGAGGAGTAGGGAAGAAACCACCTTAAATAAACAAAAACAACAACAAACCACCTCCAGCACAGAGATTCTACTCTCTAGGCACTAAAATGCACAACCACATTTAAATGCACAAACAACTGCAGTCAAGGGGACTACTCATACGAACAGGGACTAGAAAGGGAGGTCTCGACCCTACTCTGCTGCTGAGTGTCTCCCAGGGGTGGGCAGTGCTCCCCGGCTGCCACCGCTCCTGCCTGGCCATCAGCCCGGCCCGAGCGTGGACAGGGCAGCAGCGCTGCCTTTCAGCCACCAGCACAACCAACTGCTGCTGCAAACGCCCCTCACATCCCCTCCCAGCTAAGCCTTTGCCAAAGGACATCCCTGCAAGGTCTCACTGAGCGGCTTCGCCCGCAGGAGATGTGGGAGCGCAGCTCTTTGCTCGTGACCGGGGCCGAGGCTGGAACAACACGGAATCCATCCCACGAGGCCGAGGACGGCTGCCTCTGTGCTGGACCTTGCACTTTCCCTCTCTGCCTCAAGAAGCTCCATAACTCACATGAAACATGCCTAGACCTTTCATCCCTCCAGAACTGCACCTCCTAGACCAGCTTGTTGAAGAGCGGTGTATCAGCCTACGGCGTAATGGGAATTTAGTTGCCACGGAGTGACGATGCTTGACTACACATGATGCTACGTGACTGTACAGTACAGCTACATAATGAGCAAACAAGGTACTTCTCATGACGTTTGAAATGAAGGGAAAAGGAGCAAAATGGAAAGAAGTCCTGCGTGGCAATCTCTTGTGGCAACATGAATTAAGTTTAGGTGAGAGGAGGGTATTTTGCAAGCAACTGGCAACCACCAAAACCAGGCTTGCCTGGCACACAACTTACAGACGAGAATATCTTACATTTCAGAATACAATATCCCCTCTTCCAATTTAAGGTGTGCCTACTTCAATTTTAAGTTAGATTCAGCTTCAGTTTTACAATTTTGTTTTTGCAATTCTCAGTTCAATGGTGTTCACATTGAGACAAAATCCTCTGTAGGATTTCGAAAGATCCTGGATGTTTTGTTGCTTTGTTCTGGTACTGTTATGGATTCCTTCCCTCAAAGACACACTGCCAGGGAACAACATCTGCAACAAGGATTCTTACTCTCTACAGCCTACAGCCTTTCACCAGAGGTGTCGTCCAGTGTAACTTGGCGGAGCAGTTGGTATCTGGAAATAAGGATAACAAACCCATAACTGAGAGATCTAGACTGTTCACAAGTCAGTGTTATCATGCTACATGTACATGACAGCTTTCCAGATGGTAGTTCCAGAGCAAAGTGACACAAAGAGACTCATCTTCCACCCACACAGTGCATTCACCTCTCTGTGAAAACCATGACTATATATACACATTAATCACTATCTGATGTTCTCCACTGAGCTTTGTATCCATCTCAGAGCAAAGAAAAAACAAACAAAAAAAACCCCAAACCACATTCTCAAGCTTCTCATCCTTAAACTGCCTTTTCCCTGAGCTGCACGTTCTGGTATCAGAAAACAGGCGGAGATAAATCCAAACATCAGAAGGATGCAGTCCATTACTGACACAGAGCAAAGCCTTTTCATTTTACTCAAGTTGGCATGTTTCACATTGTCTTACCCACACAGGAGAATTCTTTTATCTAGTCCCTCCTGTTCACTATAATCAACCAAAACTTTACTTATTTAAAAACAAAACCAGACTTGCAATCAGTTCACGTTATTTGATTTTAAATGTAGAGGTTGAGTTATGGAATCAGCTCATGATTCAAACGAAAGAAAACCCAACTCACATGAGTATAAACTGGCTCATGAGTAGATTTTTAAGAAGCATGTAGATATGCATGAGAAATGTGGGGATGAAAATTCTTCTTTTTAAACAGTATGCCTGCTATATGAAAATGTCTTAAGTGTGAATTACACATGATGTGAAAAACATTCAGAAAATCCGTTTGGCATCAGATCAATAAACCATTCTTACAACAACCAGGCTGCAGAAAAACAGGTCTATCAAAGAATTGCATGCCAAACTATTGTCTAAGGAAGAAAAATCAATGCTATTAACATTAAAATATTCTATATTCCTCTTTTATGAATCCCTTTGCAAGAGATGTACAAATCTGTAAGTTACAAAGAATTACATACATTTTACAAGAAAGTGGAAGATGTGAGAGATTACCACTACCTGCAACAATTATTCTTATTTAAAACAATGCACTGGCCTGTAAACATTTCTGTGACTCACATGATCTTGAAAAATATCAGGTTAGAAATGGTGTCACTTAATAGTTATGTTAAACATCTTAACACAAATTAGATTTGAAAGGGCCACTGAACATGCAGTCTCACAAAAAAACTTGGTTCACTCAAGCTGCACTGCATAATGTGAATGGCCAAGTAAAGAAATGCAAAATACTTGTTAATTACATATTTTCTAGAGGGAAGGGAAGCATTACATGCATACTTGCTGCCCGAATTTTCATTTATAGCTCTCCCCCTGCTGTGAATAAGCTAAAAGCAGATTTTTCAATTAGGAGTGGTTGTATATATCAGTGCATATCAAAGATCTCTTAAATCATCACATTTTGATACTTACAGTCCCACCATTTAGCACAACTGCCATCTCAGTTGGCTGATAAACATTGCTTCTAAAAGGAGCACTAGGTCGGCTTCCCAAACTGCCGTTTCGAAATCCTGCCGTTCTTAGTGCTGTTCAGAAAAGAGAGAGCGCTCTTAGAACACAATTAAAGCTGTGAAGTCACAAAGTATCTTCCTTCTAGCTTAGTTATTGGGAAGTTTGCCCCTGATTTTTAACTTTCGTGTTGCCATGCCAGTTTTCACGTTGCTTTTGAACAGCTGTTTCTGTTCCATAGTTGGGAATGGATCTCGGAAGAATCAGATTTACATAAAATTAACTGTTTGCTGCGGAACAGGAAAAAATTGAATGGAACCAAATTTTTGAAGCTTGCTTAGTCTCACATCAATGGGAGCTCAATATCTTCAGTCACTGGAAGTCTAACGTATCTTGCACAGCGCATTTTCCAAAGTGCCTGCTGTGTTGGTCTGGATACTGTGGGGTTAAGTAAAACATATCACAATTTGCTTTCTATCAAATTCAGTGGACAGGGATCCAAAGCCTTGCTCGAGCCAGTAAGCATGCTCACAGCCCCCTGAGCATTACTTCAGCATGACTAGCATATAAGGATTTTCCAGATGTTTCAGATTATATTTACTCTGAGAAACCAGAAAGATGGAGCAAATATTGCTTTCGAATAGCTTAAACAGGGCAAGTGAGTGAGGCAAAAGAGAAGATACCGATTGTCCTTCTGGATGTTTATACCAGGAAAACATCAGTCTCCCCATTAATTTTAGCACAAGTTTGGGTTTGAGATGTATATTCTGAATGAGGGATATGCATAGTGAGGGATATGCTGCTTTCTCTCTTCACCAGGGATGGACACACACAAGCTCCCTCTTTAATTTTGGAGGTAAATAATGGCTCCACTGAGTTCAGATGTGGCCAGGGAACAGAGCTCATTTATCCACACAATGTGCATGGTTACAACGGGCAATACTCATCTGTCAGCTGGTAAATAGAAACATGCCCAGTTCAGGCACCTGGGGCAAGAATTTCTCTTAGATTTAATTCAAATTACAATTCTGTGCTCTCTGGCTGAAATCGTGAATGAGCTCAAGTTTATGAGAATTACAGCACAGACTTTAATAAAGCCAGGATTTAATACAGTTGCTCTGTGTAGAACAAGATTTAAATGGATCCTACTGCCATATGCTGTCCTCTATCCACTGCTACTCCTCTCTTTGGGAGCTGTGCACCAAGAGGAAGAACAGTATTGATTTAGCATGGAAATTTAGAAATTCCATCCTGCAAATGCTCAGTTGTTGACTTCAGAGACACACAGACCCTCATTTGCTCTATATTTTAAAATTACATATTTTTGCAGAACACTGAGAGAACAAATGATGAAAATACCTAAGCTGGAATTAAGTACTTTTTATTTTATATTTAACCATCTCAAGGTCAGTAGCACTTCTTTGTTGTTGTCATTTGACTACATCTCATGTGTTAAACACAAATGATTGCACTGGTATTTGATAGTACATATAAATAAAAAAAACCCTTTATAATACATACTATCTATATTTACACATCTGCACAAAATATTTACATAAAAAGGTTAATTTCAAAGCTATCTTAAAGAGCCAGTAAATTCAATTTCATATTGCTAAATTTCCCTTCCCTGTTATTGCAGAGAGTCTTAAATTTTTTAAAGATGAGAATCTGTGATAAAGCTGGTGGACAAAACACTCATTTGGGAATTTTCTTCTCATATCAGTTTTACCATTTTTCCTTGTACTTTTTCCATTACTGTTAAATGCATGCTCTTGCATAGGGTATGTATAGGTGAAAAACAAGCAGTGCCAAGAAGATCTGAGCAAATGTGTCAAAGTCTCCTTTTAACACATCTTTTAAATTTTGTTAACTTTGCTTTTAGGCATGGGCTGAAATGGTGTCTTGTAGTACTAGAAGTTATTAAATGAAATTCAAGGAGTGCTGGAATTGCTGGGGCTTGGGTTTCCTGACAGCTGTAGCGTTCTACATTTCACATCCAGATTTTTCATGTATAAGGCAAATTCTCTTTGCCTACAGAGGCTGCCCTGCTAGTGAGCACTGCACCTCCAGAAAGCACTGAGAACTGGCCTTTGTCCAGGGTTTCTAAATACTTTACTAACATTTTTAAAAGACACAGCTATGAAAATAACTCTTTTAAATAGATATTTCAACCTATCATATGAATATTAAAATCCCAGATTAGTGTGCTGTTTAAATGATATTTAAAATACTAACTTTAAAATAGTTTTGCTTTATTCATGCTTAACGTTATTCCTGGAATAGAACAGCTCTTGTTGTGATGTGTAACTTGAAGCTGCATCTTCGCTAAGAAAGAAGGGAGGAAACTAGGAGGACATATGCTTGTTTGAACCTATAGTTTAAAGGTTGTTCAGATTCTTAAAATGCCACTTAAAATCTTAAAAAAGAGCAAATTTATGGAATTGTCTTATATGAGTATTAATGGAAACAACAGGAATTAACGGGGAATATGTTTGTTCAGGCATGTTTTCTATTTCAAGCTGACTATTTACTGAAAGAAGTATTACAGTCAGGGAACTAAAAGGTGTTTTTTGCTTATCTTGTCTTCTAAAATTTCACAACGAGTAGATCTTCTACTCTTAAACATTATTCCCAGGTATAATTGAAGAAAGTACCCTTCTATTAATGTCTAAACTCTTAACGATGAATTCTCCAATTGAGGTTAATTAAATGGATGAAAGAAGAGAACATTCTCTAAGTACCTGCAGAGAGCCAATTGCTAATAGACTGCAGGTGCTTTACCACTGACAACCATCAGCTGATGTCAGTGATCTGACTTAAACTGACATTTCAGCAGCCACAATACATGACTTGATTATTATTGCCTTTAGTATTAAGTCTCTCCCATAATAATAAGTTTTGTCTCCAAACACTGTTGTCCCAAGTCTGTGCTTAAAGAACTGCTGCAAAGGAATATCGAATCTGTTTTGATTTATTAAAAAGTCCCTCAAGCCATGGGACTAGGAATGACATGCATCTATTAAGATAAATATTAATAAGGGCATCAGATAAGGAAATCAATTTTGTATTGTACTAAGATTCAGATAGATTAAAACAGAACATAAATTGCAGTATAATAGACACTACAATGATTTTACAGCTATCATACATCTATCCATTTCACTGAAAAACTTAATTACTGAATGATTAGATCAAAAAGGAGTTTCCAGTTCTTTTTTCTAAATGCATGCATGAATTGGAATTACACAGACTGAAAGATCCAATTTTGTTCTTAGATCTGCCCTAGTCAGAAATAGCTCACTGCAGTTACCTTACTATGAAATTAATTTAATGGGGGATGGAGGACAGTCAAAGAACCCGAAAACATCCCCAGAAAAAGAGTGCTTTTAACAGTCCATAGTTCAGCTGCCTCTGTTGTTTTGGAACACCAGTAACAGCAACCATTCTTTCATCCATTTGGTTTTTGGTTTACCACTGCCCTTTGTGGTATCTGTTCACAGAACTTAACTCCTTTCTGTCCAAAACTTCCATACTAGAAGGAGACCTTTAAAGTTACTGCTAAAAAACTTGAAGGAAAAATGCCTTCCTGACCTGCCATTGTGCCAAACAAGAGCGCTATTTCCTTCTGTGTCTGGTCTGTACCCAGCAGAAACATCAAACCCAGAGGAAATCAAAGAGAAAGGTGAAGTGCCTGGACATTGTGCCCTAAGCCTTCTTTTGGGGGCTGCCAAAGCAATGTGGCAGCTCCTGGCTGGGATACCAGGCCAGTATTCTTTCCAATTAGAGTGAATAAAAATCAGCGTGACCAGTAATGAAATCCTTTACCCAACTGTGGGACAGCACCAGAGCACAACCCCCATCCACAACCCCCTCGGGCTCCTGCTTCCCCCTGCCTGGGTCAGAGAGTAACCCCTGCACTTCTGACACGGGTTAGACATTCAGCAATGCTTTGGATCCCTTAAGCACCCAGTTGTTGCTGATCCTTTCAGTAATCACTCAAAAACAGTTTCTCTGGAAATATTAATGATGTGTCTTCACGCATCCTTCTGTGACAAGGAAAGCAAATTACCTCGAAACCTCTGTGAAACCTCAGAGGTTAAAGCCTTCAGAACAAAGGCTGTCTTTGAACTTGTCTATAAGCCACTTGGCATTTTTCCCCCACAGTGACACAAAGTGGCACTAAATTAATTTTAATGGCAATATAATTAATCATAATTATTTTGTTGCTCAAGAGGCTGAGCATTTTGCAACACAGACCACTTACTTTATTTTTTTTCTTGGGTTTGGGGAAAATATTTTGTATTAAATGTTGTTACCTGCTAATGACCAAAAATGTCATTTAAACTATCTAAAATAGGGCTTTGCATTTGTTCAGTTTTTCAAAGAAAAAACAACATGCAGAAGAATCATTCTAACTTAACACATGCATTTTCTGCATTTTTTCCCCCTCACTAGGTGATTTCTTAATGTAAAAGGGAACAATATGTAGTATGTAAAATATGGCATTTCTAATGACCCTTGTTTTGAACACCTGAAAAAGGCCTCATACAGACACTTTTCTTGACTACTACAGAAAAATATAGTCCTCTATAGCAAATTCCTACCTGCATTATGTTCATCCATTGAAAAGGCTTTATTTTCCATGTAGCTCCGAGGGAGCTGTATATCTTCCTCAAAAGCAGTTTCGCGCATCCTCGGCTGTGAAGTATCAAAATAATTGGGAGTGTTTTCCTGCTGTGATGGAAGGATGGTACAGTGGACCTCTGGGATGGCATGAAAAATTACGAACACCCAACCACTGGACACCAGTGCAATAGCCAGAGTGGGATCACTCCATTTGTCTCTCCTCTGTAGCTCAGCGTTCCCGAAGAGGTACATAGTCATCCAGGCCACCCAAATCAGAACGGAAAAGAAAAGGGTTATAATGAGGCATACTCCGTTTTTCTTCCATTTCTTAAACTTTCCACAGAGAGTGAAAAACGAGAATCCCATGGTAAACACCATCAGGAACATAACGTAAATCGAAGCCATAGCAAAATCCATCGGCTCGTAGCTGCAGGCCAGCTTGTTATCTCTGACAATCGTCAGTATCAACCACTCGGTCGCGATGATGACCTGCACGAGCATCAGGCAGATCGCCACCCCAGCTAGATGCCAGCCAGATGGACTCTTCCCATGGCGAACTAGTCTGCGAAGTCTCCAGGCTTGAGCTAGCAAGCACGAGAAGCACAAAGCAAAGATAACTCCCCACAGAAACCTTCGGGTGGAGCACACCATTTCATCTTCTTGTATGATGAAAGCAAACGTCAGCCCAAACAGTCCCAGAGTCCCAAAGAGAAAGAGGAAGTGCATTCCCAGGGGGCTCTTCTTCTCTTTGTCCTTGATGAAGGGCAGCCTCACCAGCAAAATCAGCATCAGCAGCAGTGTGGTCAGCACACCTGCCCCTGCAACCGCCTCCAGCACGATCCCCCAGATGGCATCCAGGTCGCACAGGTAAATGTACTGAGGGAGGAGATCCAGTCCGCACCCTCTGGGCGTGCTGGAGTTTTCCGAAGAGCCATAGCTGATCACGAAGAGGAGGAAGAAACCGATGGCTGGGTAGGTTTTCATTTTTCTGTCTGAGACAACAAAGTATTTGTTGAGCTGGAGCTCACTTTGGAGGATTTCACAGCAACTGGAAGCAGAGCTCGTTCCAGCAGCCCGTGTTTACTGTTTTCGCACTGAATTTGCCTGGCACGGCCTACCCCCAGCCCCCTTCCCTGCCCTCCCAGAAGCTGCTTTTGCCTGTTGTACTTAGAATGCAAACTGACTCATTACTCTGTTTGCACAGATTGAGAACAGCATTGCCAAACTCTGCCCCTGCAAATATCCCAAAGCACAGCTAGAAGAAATTATGTAGCCTGGTGCAAAATAATACACTATACAAAGTACTTAGATACCTGTTCAAACTTAATACCCCACTCAAATTCAGGTGCCTAAAGTATGTGCAAGTTGCACTGGGCCTGATGCAAGCGTAAACTATACCACAATTAGACTGTTCCACAGCCTTGTTCCTTTCACTGGAACAAAGGAAGAGTTAAAAGCACTTTTTAAATTATTACTTAAAAGATAAATCAGTCCAAGGAAAATAAACATTGTACTTTTTTTTTAAAAAGGAAAATCTTGTTTTCATGCTTGGTCAATAAATAGTTATTATATTAACTTCTTTCATCCTCTTCCAAAGCCCAGGTATTAGATAGCACTTGCAAATGGCAATGGTTGCCTAGAAAAATCCCATATTCTATGACAATGGTGCACACATGCAGTGTCATCAATCAGCTAGTCAAAAATGAATGACTCATTGTGCTTCTTAACAAGTCCAAAGCCATACAAAGGACACAAATAACAAAAAACAGAACATCACTTTCCCAGATTCAGAGAGTAAACAGTGGTAAACTCTCCAGGAACACAACACATCCCACTTGACCAGCAGGACCAAAAGCCTGGACAAATCCCAACTTAGTTTTAGGAAGAACACGGGTTAGGTGCTTTAAAAATACATATGTTATAGCATTTGTTTATAATAAGCAAAGAAAGACAAAGGAGATTGTTAAAAATAAAACTTTTAACTGCCCAGTGTGCCCTGTCAAGAGCTGCCCTGTAAGGCAGTGGAGTAAACACTGCGAGAACCAGCTCTGAAACCTGACACTGGTAACCTTCACCTGCAGTCTGTGCTGCAGTTCCAGCAGGATCCTGCCCATTGATGTGAGCAACGTGCGAGGGTGAAAGTGCTCAGAGCAAGACTCCCACCTGTGTGGTGTGACCACACGAACAAACCCACCACATAAACAGGCAGTCATGTCACTCACTGCGAGTCACTGCTCGTGTGACACGTCCAGGATACCAAGCGAAAAGCAGAGCAGCTGTTGACAGCCCTTTTGTACGTCAGACAACAGCCCTAAATGGTTACCTGTCCACTGATACTTCATAGAGCAGAACTGCATTTAATGAAAACTCCAAAAACTCTGATGAGGGTTGAAAATGGTTTACAGTAACAGTGCAGTGTTGTTGTGTCGAGCACAACTGGTCATTACCAACATGAAAACTATTTACATAGACTGTACAAAACTGTACAGGGTCTCTTATAGCTGAGAACTATGGATTTTCTTCCTGTGCATTACAGTCCTGTGATGACCAAAGTTAAATCTTGAGGATCTCAGTCTTCAAACTAATGTTTCACTGCATAATGACCAATGGCCATTTTCAGCCTCTGCCAGCAGACAGATGATGGAGATTGTAATGTTTCCTATTAGAGGCACCAAGACAGCAAATGTGCTAATATAAATGCATAATGACTCAGTGGTCTTCACTCACACAACAGACAAAACACCCTATTACAAACCTTCATCTCAGAAGTGGGAGCTGTGACAAATAATGTGATCTGGGCTTGAACAAACAGGACAAGGGTAATCGACAATCTCTGCTTGCCCATAGAAATTACCACATCTTTGCACTGTTGAAAGGGCTGCAATGCTCTAACAATGCAGTGTCCTGCACCATGATGACAAATGCTTTGGGATTTCAACGTATCTTTAATTTACTTCATGGTGAATTGGTAGAACATATACTTGTTTATATCTTATTTGTAAAATAGGTTTCTCAATGACTCTGTCCCAACACTCGTTAAAAACACTGACTTTACAGGCAGAAAACTAATCATCAGTGAAATATATTCAGTTCTGTATTGAATATGGTTACACTCAATAAATCTCCTTGCCTCATGAGTACATCATTAACTAGAAGGAAACATTCTGAAGGTAGTTCTGCAACTCCTTCTTCAACCAGCGAATTTACTCTAGAGTATCTGAAATGTCCTCAAAAGTGTGAAATGGTCAGTGCCTGCTGACACAAGGAGAGGCAATCCCCTGGGACCTACTAAGGCAATGCTGCAAACCATGGTAGGAGGAGGAGGTCATGTGGAAAATGATTCAAAATTCATTCTAAATGTCACCCAAACTGCAAACAATAAACAGCCCTTAAGTGAGGGTCATGTTAATTTTCCACTATCCCATCATTTACAAATTATTATAAGCATGGACTAAATTGCTTTCAATACTAGCTTTGTTCACTAGCTACTCTCCAAAAACCTGGGGGGTAATGAATTAAGTGCAAGTCTCCCCAGTTCTAAGATATTTTCCAGTTTTCTGGTTACTTTATTCATGTCATGTAACCCTCATGTGATTGAGCTATTCTAGGACAGTCTGTTTCCATGGAGATTGTGCTGCATGGGTAAGCAGTCATATTGTCAGCCCATCATTTGTTTCCTCTTCCTATTTGGAAGTGTTTGGGTGGGGGGGGAGGGAGGGTTAATGATTTTGAGTATTTCCCCCTCCACGAAGAAGTGCTTTCTTTTGGAAAGGTGAACTTAAGCTGTGACAAAACACACTGAGAATTCAGATAAAAATATATTCTGAAATGCAGAGATGTTCAACTCAAGGAGTTCTCTCAAGTTACTTCCAACTGTGAAATTACTTTTGGGAAAGCTGATGGAGATAAACAGTGGTCCTCTCTGGTTCTGGACTGCTATAGCACTGACCAAGAAATCTCTAGGAGTGCTGACAGGTACTCCTGGTGTGAAATAATTTCCTACCAAATGTCAGTAAGTCCCACTGATCCTGGCTAGACCAAAGCTTGCAAGCAGGGCTTGAAGCCTCCGAAAGAGAAATCTTTTCCTCCCCACTGGTATGAATAAAGTAGTTTGTTTCCAACCTGTTTACTATGTATTTCTGCCTGACTGGGTAAAAACTGGCAATAATAATCAACCCCCTGTGATGACACCAACGAAAAAAATCCCCTTTCTAGCGTTGGTGCTCAGCACTGAACACAGACAGTTGTAAAAACAAGGGAAAACACAGCATTACAACATAAAAGTTTTGGAAGGGAATACCACAGCTTCAGCTAAAACAACAGACTAAATAATTTGAAGGGAAAACGATGAAGTTTTTTTTCCCAGAAAAGTTACTTTGGAAAAAAAGAAATCTATCAATAATGGTGTTGTATTCAAACAGTGTCTTCCTCAAGCCTGGGCAGTGTGTAGGATGGCAGAGTCCTGTGCCTCTTGAGATTCTGTAGTAAAATCTGTCTGCACATTCTCGCTGGTGGTTACCTAAATCAGTAACTGTAGAGGAGGAGTATTTTTACCTCTTTGTGTCTAGATTAGCTCTTACCGAAGTTATGCAACCTCCCTGTAGTAACAATAGCGCTCTTTTTGGCTGGCACTTCATTTCTATTGCCAGAGAACTACAGCAATTGTAATACAGGAATGCCACAGAAACATTCCAGCACAGATACAGTAAGTGGCACCGATACAGCCCCCACATAGTTGAATGAACTGTTCATACACAAGGAAATCAACTTGAGATTTCCATCCCCCCCCCTTCCCCCTCCTCTCCCTGATTCCTCTCCAAAATTTTATTTTGGTAAAGCTATTCAGGTAACATACCTAAACCCCGAGCAACCAAAGGCACTTTAAATGAATCAATGAGCCTTATACATATCAGGCAAAAGCAGCAAACAATTAGCAGGACAGCTCTCAGTGACAGCTGTAATAACTCCACTGAGTGCAGTCCCCTACATTACATTATCTGGCGTAGAATCACTACAGAAATTGCAGACACAAAGCTGCCCCAGCAGGTATGAAGTACAATTACAAGCAACTAAGCAGAAACAGAAAATCTCACAGTTGTCATCAAAAAGTTGTCATGGTTAAAAATCACTGAGGCTTTCCATAACTAAAGTCTTCTGATCAAAGCTTGCAAATATGTGGTCAAAAAGATATTGCTGTATGCTGCTCCACAATATGTATAGAGAATAAATCTGTAATCGTGTGAAGATTTAGGGTTAGGCTATTCATGGTTAGATGTTTTACCTGTTCCCATATCCTAATGTTAGTCAACAGACACAGGAATATGCATCCAATCACAGAGAAGAAAAACAATCTAGTAAATATAAGCAATAGTAGCACAAATAGTAACCTGCCTGCTACACAAGACTGGTTCACTGTGCAATTTCCGAAAGAAAACCACCCCCACCATGAAGTGTTGTGGAGATATGCTAGTGAGTGAGGAATTAATCACAACACGGGATCTCTGCCAGCTGCTTTTGATCAGATCAGAAGAATGAGCTTCGGGACTGATAACAGAGCAGCAACAGCCAAGTTGAGATCAGACTACTCAAGAGATGTGTGTTTTTCCAGAATAATAATTAATAGCGCAATTGTGCTTTGTAGGCAAAAATACAGCAGTGATTTTGACAGCCCCTGCATGAGATACACATCATGCTCTGTAGAGCCTCGTGGTTACAGAAGACAAGACCCCACTCCAAAAACGACACGTAGAAAAAGTGTTGCTTTCATTTAGAAACATTTTGTAATGCTGAAGATAATATGATAATGCTGAAGATAAAAATGATCTTGCTAATGTTCTAGGTGCTCACAATTCCCTTCGGTCAGATTCTGTGATTCGCCTGTGCCTGGATACTTCTGACCATAGTGCCTACTGTAGATTTCACAACGGAGAGCAGTCAATGGCAGTAATTAATGTTTTTATTTTCTTTGCTAATTCTCAGACTGTTTCTATTCATTTCACAGCCTTCAAACAGATGGGTTCTGTCACCTGATTTCTCCTGATGCAGCGAGAGGACACCCCAACCCCGATATTCCCTGCTGGTAAGCAGCAAGCCTATCCCCGATAAACGCACTCCGTGCTAGCGCTGAGCACCAACCTGGGTGTTTGGGTTCAGCGCGCAGGAAATCCTGTTAGCCTTGGGATAAACATTAGGGCAGGTGTAAACAAAGGGTTCACATAAGTGCTAAATCCAATCACTGCGTGGCTTTGCGGAGAGGTAACACGGAGACAGGGCTTTTATTAACTAGAGAGAAAACTGCTCCGCACCCGCGCCCAGCCGGGGCTCCCGCCGACCCCGGCACCGGACAGCGGCGGCGAGGGGCCAACAGAAGGCTCTTCCCCCTCGGCCTGTACCCCGTTACTGCTGCCCTTGAGCTCCCGCTGGAGAATGCGATGAAGTGCCGGGCTGGGCTGCAACTCCCCCGCGAGTGCGGTGCGAGGCCGAGCGGCCCCTCCGTGCAGCCGGTTCACGGCTGCCTCTCCGGGCTCCCCTTAATCCGCCTGCAACCTCCGCCTCCTCCTACTCCTCCTCCTCCCCGGACGATGCCTACCCCGCTCCAGCCTACCCTCTTTTGTCCCTTCGCTCGTTTCTCTCTTCGGTTTCTTTTCCCCGTCTCTCCCTCCCCCGCCTGTCCCCACTCTCCCAACTCCACTATCCTCCTCGCCAGCTTTCCGCCCTGCACCCCGCCGCGCAGCGCAGCCCCTTGCTCCAGCCCCCCCCTCATCCTGCCCTATATCCCATCTAATCCCCCCCGGACTCCTATATCCAGCCTGTTGTCTGCTGGCGGCCACCGGGCTAATTCTGCGGGCAGCGCAGGGCGCAGAGCCGGGCGAGCGGCTCCGCTGTGCCCCCCCCAGCCCGCAGCGCTGCTCCGGGGCCAGCGCCCCGGACCCGGCTCCGGTGTCCCCCCCGCCCGCCGCCTCGCCGCCGGCTCACCCGCTGTCTTGCCGCGGCCGAGGGCGGCGGGGCAGCTCTGTCCGCCAGCCCGCCGCAAGTCACATCCCGGCCCCGGCGGCGCGGCGGCCCCGCGGCGGGGAGCGAGCGCAGCGCCGACCCGCCCCGCGGCGGCTCATGGAGCGCCCGGCCCCGCGCAGCGCCGTGCGGGGTGCGGTGTCCGCCGCGCTCTGCGCCCGCCGCTCCGCCGCGCCACGGCCCCGCGGACAGCCCCCTCCCACCGCCCCGCCCTCCCGACACGGCGCGCATCGCATCGGATCGGATCGGCTCGGCACGGCAAAGGGGGGGATGAGCTCGCCCGGCACGGCGCGGCTCTGCCCGGTTTGAGCCGGGCCGGTTCGGCGGCGTCGCGCTCCGTCTGCTCGGCGGGGCCGGGCGTACCCTGGGGACAGCGCACCCCCGGTGCGACCCCGGGGCGCTGCTCGGCACCCGGGGGAGAAGAGCACAGCCGCACGGCGAGGGGTGCGCGCACCCGCGCCGCGCTCAGGCGCTCGCACACACACTGATCCCCACACGCGTTCACACACCCTCGCTCCGCAGGTACAGCCGGGCACGTATCGCCCCCTGAGCGCTCAGGGGGACACACACAGGGCCGCAGCTCTACGTGCTCAGGTGACGTGAGGGCAGGACAGAGCGCAGGGCGGGAGCGGGCACACAGCACACACACGGGCATTCCTGCCTGCTCCTGCCTCCGCAGAGCAGTGCGAGGGCAAGGATTGGGACCCCCGTGGCGGGCAGGCTGGCTGCGCATGCACACACCTATGGCCAGGTGGGGGACTGCAAAGGTGAGGGGGTTTCAGCCCTCTGACAGCGGGGATTTTGCAAGGGGCTGGATACGTTCACCAAACCCGCTCTGGATTCAGCTTCCGACCTGCCGCAGCCCGAGACAACAGCCGAACGCTTGTAAGAGAAAACGCTGGGAGCCTGTGTGTCGTGGAAGTGACACTTTACCGGCTGCTCAGGCAGCAGCGCACGGGAGCAGCCCCTGCACACGAGGCCCTGTAAAGGCGATGCTGGGGACTGCTCGGTGCCTGCCTCCCACCCCCAGCGTGCAGCTGCTGGTCACAGTTCAACTCCGAGACAGACGTAGACAGGGCTTTCTACAAACTCCAGGAGGAGTTATTTGTGGGAGGGAAAGACAGTCAGCTTTAGCATAAGACATTCATGAGCAGCAGAAAGTCATTTGCCTTTTCAACCGGTTAGAGTCCATCTGTGTGACACATCCGTGACCCGCAGCCGCGCCGTGTTGTGCATCCCTGGGTTGTGCTTTCACGTAAACTGTAACAAAAATCTGGGCAGGTACAGCCAACATGGAGTCACCAGCGAGGAGTGACCTGTGTGTGCCCTTCCTCAGCGCAGGCAGAACCCTGCCCTTCTTGCCAGGTTTCCGTATCCAGAGCCTTCCAAAAGGAAGCATCTGCCCTGAAACGTGCATTCTTCAGCACAGCAGAACTGTAACCTTTAGACAGACTCTTCCTAATATGCGTGGGCTTATTTATCTGTCATTTATGATGCCTTGGGGGTTACCTGAACTTCTCAGCGTGGCTGACATGGAGTAAATCGGATGGTGGGGTTGGGCTGTAATTGCCTGCATTTAGACAGGCATCAGGACGAGAAAAGCTGAGGCAGAGGAACAATTTCACATTTCTGCTTTTTTCCCTCTCAATTTCTCTACCTCGCTGATTCCAGATTGTAGGCACTGGCTTTATTTGAGTCACACGTAGGCAATATACCCTTCCCCTGCATCAGTCAATAGCTACGTGCTGTTCAAAGTTAAGCAGTATAATTTTACAGAAACTGAGGTGGTGAGAGGTGAAGCTGCTGTGAACTGCCCAAGGTCACTCAGCAGTCTGGCAGGAAAGTAGAAAACACTGATTCACCAGATCAGTCTGTACCCCCGCTCCGGCTTGGGAGCCTGAGCCAAGCACCCAAATACTACAGTACCAAGTAAAGACCTTTTTGTGTATAAATAAACACACAGAGTTCTCTGTGCCATGCTGGATACAGAGAGGTAGATCAGGGGGAAGGATGAATCACAAGGATTCATGTACTGTCGGTCTTGGCCGGCTCACAAGGGAGCAATGTACTGAGCCCTTCAGCAAATGCAAATCTCGGGCATTGTTCCCTTCTTCCTGTGTCCCTAACACAGCCCTGGTTCCCTGAAGGAAACGGCCTCCCTCTTTTGCCTGGTACAGATAGAACAGGAAAGATAATGCCCCTCTCAACCGTTACTAGTGGATCATTACCAATAGGGCTGATTTCTGTCCTGCTGAAGCAGTTTTTAGTGTTAGCTACTGTGAACATGTGTAGGACAGGACACTGAGTCATCAAGAAAATTATAGGAGGACTTGGTAGAGTAGCTGGAATAAATCACAGCTCCCCTTGCATTACTTTCTTCCTAGTTAACTTCGAAATATGCTCTGAAAATACGCTTTTATTAAGGAGAAAAGTATTTCTGTCAGTCAACCACTAAGTCACCAGCAGCTTCAGCATTTTCTCGCCTTGAGAGAGCAAGTGTAAGGATGGAGTGGCTGTGTGACCCAGATGGACTGTGTGAATTCCTGGATTTTATGTGGTGCCCCCAGCTCCTACAGCAGCTCCTGGGACCCTGCAGTGGCTGCAGCCAGTGACTGCTTGCATGTGAGCAGTGCTTGGAGGAGACTGGGGAAGGGGGGAGCTATGCAAGGCCAAAGTAAAGGTGAAATTTAGAGACCTCTGCTTATGCCATGCAATACTTCCCAGAGCTGGTGGCTTAAAGAGATGTAAGTTCAATGCTTTTCTTCATCTCTGGAATAGTGAAGAAC
Source organism: Myiozetetes cayanensis (assembly GCF_022539395.1). NCBI lineage: Eukaryota > Metazoa > Chordata > Aves > Passeriformes > Tyrannidae > Myiozetetes > Myiozetetes cayanensis. The sequence goes on along the minus strand of NW_026087412.1, from coordinate 7,806,280 downwards.
GCGTATGCTATCTATTTGTCTTTATTTTAGACTGGTCATATAGGATGCTCAAATTTAAAAACTCACCACTTTTCAGGACTTTTCTATTTCCTACAACACACATTTGTTCTTTGAACAGTTTTTTTAGCTCTTTTCCCCCCCAGTATTTGGTTTCCTGCTTGTGACAATAGGTAAACAGAAAGTCTGTGTGGTGCTGCATGTTCCAAATTTTTTTCTCTTCTGGAGCAGTGCTCCTAGCAGGATTTGACAGCAGGGAGTGATCCTGTTAGAGCAGTGCTGAGTGGATACCACTCACCCATCAATGAATGCCAAATCCATATCGCCACAGACTGTCATCCTCATTTCGGATTTTGTTCTGTGTCCCAACCTGAGATAAAGGCAATTTCTGTCCTCTGTTCTCTTCTTTTCCTTCAGAAATCCAGGAAGGTGTCATGCTTATTGCAGGAGCAGGCACAAAAACTGTCCCAGTTGTATTTCACCAATGACTTCCCTATTGTACGGCGGCTCCTGCAGAACCTTTTCACTGGGTTGACCGATTTTGCAGCTCCTGCCAGCACGGAACTGTGCTTGTGCCAGTGCAATTTAACTGGAATATTTCATTAAGAGATCAGCAGTAGGCACATGGAAATGACAGCGATCATTAAGTCTGCATTACTGCTGTTTGCATTAGGGAGCGTGTCGAGGCCCCAGGCACAGACAGGGCTGCACGGCACGAGGGGGAACCAAACCTCTGTAAGGCAGCTTGTTTTCCAGCAGTCTTGGAAAGAATACCCTGAGGCAGACCATGTGCCTTAGTCATGGGGCAGCCCAGCTCTGTTATCTCTTCCTGGATGAGGGGACACCCCAATAATGAATATGACAGAAGAGAACATGGAGATACCAGGTGAATTTGCCCCACGTGATGGTGTGTGGTTGATTCACGTAATTTCTGACCCCCAAGCAGAGGTACTTTTCGTTACACAAATCCCTGCAGCGTGATTAGTTTGCCTAATACTTGCCCTGCTTTTTCTCAGGGCAGGATACAAATCCTGGTGCTCCCGTTGGTTGCCAGTGCCAAGGAGGCAGCGAGATTTGTGTGACCACCATGAGATGATTCCTGTGTTCCTGCAGAGGGTTTCACACGTTGCTCCTTGCACTGCCCAAGGCAGTCTGCTCTCCACAGTACTCTGTTAAATGGGTCTGGGTGACCAAATGTGGTTAGTGAGGAGAAGGGGGGGGAAGGGGAAATGAAAGAGGAAACGAGTCTTGAAATCAATATGAAGAAAGAGATGGATGTCAGGAAGGAGATGGAAACATGGAGGAGAGAGAAAGAAAGAACTGAGGAGAAATGTAATCCAGAAGAACTTGTATCTGTGGCACAAAAGAAAGGTGCTCTCAGGATGGAGAGTGTGGGTAGATGGCCATAGTGTTGGATGTCACATCTCTGTTCAGACCCAAATTATACCTGGTTTTCAACTTGGGTAGACAAACCAAGGTGAGAACACACCTTTTACAGCACTGTACCTACTAATAATTATTTTTCTGTTTGCTAATATGTATAACCTGTCCTGTGGTTCACCCCATCACTTGTCTGGACATACACTGTATGGGAAGGCAGTGAGTCTCCTCCACACCAGGACAAGAGAGAAGTGAAGCAGGAATTATTTACGATGCAGTCAATGTGATATTTGTTTGTTTTCTTAACACATTATTTATCACACTATTAATGCATAAATGCTTACTTTAAGCTGAAGAGAAACATGGATGAGTTTTAAGATTTAATGCAGCAGCTTTTTCAAACACAATTTGAATCAAGATGATCTGTGACATCAGGCATGTGATTATGGGAATTTGCAAACCTTCGAATCTCAATTTCACAAGGAAACCCACCAGAGATAGATATTTAAATCAGCATATCTCTAATTTACTGAGTTATTGCTATACCCTCTCTGAGGCTCTGGCTAGATACCTCTCAAACTGGCCAAACCAGTTAGATTTAAAAAGTTTATTCCTGACCTTTGCTCAGGCAAAGACCCAATTGGATTAAAACAAATTTGATCAAGCAAATGATTTGTGGCTTTCTGTTCCAAGGCATGAGAAAATTTCCTTAAAACCCCATCTGTTGGAGAGCTAGTGACCCTGGCCAAGAACAGCAGTTTCTGCTGGAGAACCTTGAGCTTCCTTGTGGTGCGGAGCTGTGGATGGTGGTGGATCCAATGAGGTTTCTTAGAGTGACTGCTCTGCAGCAGGGAATGACAACCCACTGTAGGTTCTCATTTTTCCCATAAACCACACACTCTGGTCCTGACTGACCCATTCAAGCAGTTCTTGTGTTCCTTTAGGTTTTAAACAAGATGCATCCATCTCCATAAGGAACATGATGTGCCTAAATGCACAATGGGGATGTTTTCTTAGCTGTTGCTGCAAAGGTTGTCTTGGCCATCACACGTGGCCAGGCTGTGGCATGTGGCTGTGCTCACAGGTGCCACTGTGCTCCAGGCTGTGCACACAGCCCTGTCCAGGGCTGCTGCAGAAAAATGTTACAGTCACCTCAAACACACACAGAGATTTTCTACATCCTGTTCCCTCCTCGACACCTTAAAGGTATCAGCTGGTGTAACTGTGACACCCTCCAAGGTACTTATGTTTCAAATGGGCTTGATTTATGAGTGCTTTTGTTTATATCTGCTAGTTTTACACTTGCACTGGGGTGCAAAGGGTTGTTGTTTTTTTAATTCTGCTAAGAATGGTGCTGACAGCTCTAGAGTGCAGTGTCATTCATGCTCTTTTCTGAATCATCTCCTTGAGGAGGTGGGAAATCACACTCAGAAATTTTTCTGGCCTTCCTGTTTATTGGCATGTTTGGTGAAAATATTGCCCCCTGTTGTGGACTGTTTATGTATCTAAAACCAAAAAAAACCCCCACGTTTGTATCCTGGCAGAATATTGAACAATCCCTTCTTTGTGAGCTGCCCAGGGTTTCTGTTGCTGAGACTGTCACCTGCTGGCCATGGAGCAGCTCACCAGGATCTCGGGAACAGCCTCAGAGGGTGATGAATTAAATACTCGGCTTTGCCTTTAGAAATTACACATTGAGATGTTCCTGGCCTATCTAACTCTAAACAGGGCAGTAATTCTGTAAATGGAGGTAGACCAGGAATCCAGAAATCTTCCTCATTTATAAAATGGCCAGATTTCATGGAGTTTTAATGCAAAGTCAGGATCTCATCACAGTGAAGTGTGGGATAAAATGCTAATTCCCATAAACTTAATGAGAGAAAACTAAGCCATAACCAGCAGTAAAGGGAAAGCAAAAAAAGGGGGAAAGGACTGGTTATTCTGTCTCTGGTGGATTTTCGTCACATTGGACCATGGATACAAGACAACCTTAAGAAAGGGTCACCTCTTCGTATTGACCAGCAGAGCTCAACAGGAATCAAAGCACCTTTACTGAAGATCAACACTACAGCTTTTACAGGACAGAGAAGAATTGCTCTGAAAAACCCTTTCAGCCCTGTCCTTGTCCTGCCCTCCCATCCTTTGTCACTGCTAGCTCATTTTCTGCCAGTCTTTGGGCCAGAATCTCAACTGCTATAAACCTGAGCAAGTCTGAATTCACAGCTGGAATGTGGGATTGAAGGGTGGTTAATTCTCCCCATTTTGAGGGGTGCCCCCCAGTTCCTCCCCAGACCTGACAGCAGGTTACTGCAGTGCCTGAAGTGCCCTGCTCAGCTGGGATTTTTCTGTTTCAGACTCAGAAATGAGTTCTGAGCTGGACAACAGGCGATGAACTGCACCCATTTTCCCAATGGACCACCACTCTTTATAGTTCTTCCTAAAAATCGGTGGCTTTTTCTTACATAATTGAGCTGTATTGCTGGCATCCTGCAGGATTGCTCTTAGGAAAGCTGGTGCCATAGAGGCTGTTTCATTACAATTATCCTCAGCTCACTTGGTGTTACACAAGGGTACTGCTGCCTGAAAGCATGTCTAAAGTAACCCTCAAGCTCACTGCTGCATGTTGTACTGAAACTTTAAAGAAGAGATTTTTTTTTTATGAATGTTTTTCATATGCCTCTTAGTTCACATCTGTAAAAAATAGATTACATGCACTTGAAAGTTACTTTTTGACTGGAGTCAATCCCTAGCACTGAATCTATGCAAAGTGGCCATATTTTTATTTCTTGTTAGTTTAGGGTTTGAGGTTTTTTTTCCTGTGAAATGGGTTTATTATTTCCCTTCACTTTATTCCTGTGCTTGGACACTTACAACCTTTATTGTTGTCAGAGAACACTCTGTGCTGGATGTCTCTCTTATGAAAGCAAGTGGCTGGTTAAGCAGAAAACCAGGGAGATTAGAGACTGCATGGAATTCCACTAAATTCAGTGAAAAGGGTAATTTCAAAGAATTTAGGATCAGATTTCAAGTGCCTTTCATGAGAGACTTATGACTGGTGCTTTAATATGGGATGGATAATGCTATTTACCTCCCCTAGAGTTACCTTGCCACTCACTTCTTGAGCACTGTTGTAAAGAGCAAAGCACTTCCAAGGCCATTCAGTGTCAAGAGGACTTGGAATCCTCTGGCTCACAACCAGGTAAACCCTGGGGCCAGTTCTCAAACACCAATGGGGAAAATCCACATCCTCTACAGCTTCATTGAGAGCACGAGGCTTTGCCTGAAATGCTCTTTTCAAATTTGTGAATGCTAAACTAGAAAAAAATTCCCCTGGCTTCCTTCTCTGCTTTCCGCCCACACTTCTCAGCAAGTCATTTCCTTGGAGCTGGTGGGATTTTTATTCAGGCGGAGAATGGTTGGGGAGCATTGTCGCTGTAAGTACCGTACAGGCTTGGGAGTGTGGGCTCTCCAGGGCCATCACGCAGCCTGTGCAGTCCCATCTCTCACTTTATTTATCACACAGAGATAGATTCCCTTTAAAGCTGCTCTTTTGCTGGTAGATTTGCTTTGCATCGAGACTTAGCATGAGTTAATATCCTTTCTGAGGGTAAATAAAGGGCAATGAAGATCTAGCCTGAAAAATGTGGCCTGTGAATTTTATCCCTGCACTGCACATTCGTTTTAATGGTCCTTGCTGTGTGTTTTATTGAGGCTGAGTCATAAGCAGATCTTACTGCTTTGAAAAGAAGGAAATGGAGTTTGGGCAAAAACATTACACGTCACAAATGGATCCAGCAAAGAGACTGCTCAAGCTGTGAGAACACAGTGATGTATCTCATCAAAAGGGAGAATTGAAGGTCAAAAAGAAATTCCTTCAGCTGCGTTACTGTTGTTATCACCTGAAGCTTGTCTGGACTCAGTGAAATTTCTGGTGACAGGGCCATCACAGTGAGACAAACCAATCCTGCTCCATGTGCCTTCCCTTAAAAAACAATCCCAGAGTCAACAGGGACTGTTAACTGGTCTTGTATTTCAGTGTTAGGATGATGAACGTTTGTCCATGGCTTGGGGCTGCCACAATTGCTGCTGGGACTCGGTCAAGGCAAAGCATTTTTGACTGAGGTTGTTGAGGAAGGAGGGCAAAGCTCTTGTGTTATGGCAGCACCTCTGTGGGATGCAGAAAAGTCCCTTTGCCGCTGCCCTTAGGAGTGCTGGGGACGAGAGTGGGGAGCCACACAAACTGAGCTGGGCAGCTTGGCAGAAGGTGCTGTTTGCTGGGCAGAATCAGCCATGACTAGCAATGTGCAGCAGAGCATCAACCCTGTCGCTGGAAGTCACCTCCATCCCACATCCCAAGTGGGACTGGGCTGCAGTGCAGTGCAGGAGAAGTCATGAGATTCAAAGGGAGGTCTTTCATGCCCTTTTATCACAAACAGTACTGTTTTTGTTTATTTTTGTGTTGCGTTATGTTATGTCCAGTTTGTTTGTGTTCCTTAAGGCAGCAACCGGATCAGGTGTTCCCTCTGAAGCAGAGGGTGGTGGCTGCCCTTTCCCTGGGGTGCTGCTGAGCACACTCAGAGGGAAGATCTGAGAACTGGGCAGGGGAGTGGAGACAGGGAACACAGCACAGGAGCAGGAACAGCTTGGGCACAGAGATCAAGGTACTGCAGAGGAGCGGGCAGAAGGCAGCCAGGCTTGAGGCTCCCCAGGGATCCTCTTGGACAGGCACAGCTGGCTGCAGCTCAAAGTGCCACTGACTTGCAGCCAAGCCTTGAAATAGGGTAGGCAGAGAGCAATGTGTTCCTTCACTGATAGTTTGACTTTGAATTTGTTTAGAAAGTTAAGTGTTATTTTTTTTTTCCTTTTCCTTTCAGGTGAATCCTGGTTGTTCAACATCAGAAGCCTTTTGATATTCTTCAGGGAGCGCACCATGAGAGAGAGGTTTAGGTGTACCTAATGCAAAGGTCTGGACCTTTCACCCCTCTTTTTGGTGCAGGATGCCACTGCTGTCACACTTTGAGAGGCAGTGAAAGGCCAGAGACACTCATTTGCCAGGATGTCTTTATAGGAGCCGTTGTCCTGCTGACATGAGGCAACCTGAGTGTGCTCCCTCCTGCCTCCTGGGCAGGACTTTGGGTCCTTCCTTTGCCTTCCCTGGAGCTGTGGAAGGGCAGGTTGTCCTAACTGCAGCCAGCTGGAAAAGTGGAGAGTCTGAGGACTACAATGAGACATAATATACTTCTCTAAGCTGTCAGGTGAATTTGTACACCCATATGGGAAAAAAGCAACAACTGGATTTAATCATTATTTTTTTATGTTTGGGAGAGTGCTTTCACTTGCCTGTTGTATGTCATTGTACCCTCAGAAGTTGAAGGCCTCTGGCCAGCAGGATGAAGTGTGGCTTTGTTTTACTATTTACAGTGCTGCATTTGGCTGGAGAGCATGATGCTGAAGAGTGAAAAAGCATGCAAATAACTTGTTTATCCTCAGAGATGGATGCTTTGTGCTGTAACAAGCTGGGCTGTTAACTTGATCCAGCTTCACTTTCCTGGAACTGGGGAAGCTGACGAAGCTCACTGAGGAAGACTCCTGAAACTCCATGAAGAATTACAAAGCTTTGATCTAATGGTGTCGATTGTGTGAGAAAGGAAAGAAAGGTGGAAAATAAAGATGATAAAATGAAATCTCCAAGTGCAGATTTAAAGATCCCACAGCAAAATTTAAGAGCAAGGTTGGGTAAGCAGGGTGGATGTGTGGGATAAATAGGAAAACCAGTGACTGACCACAAAAGGTGATTAGGTTATTAAAATATTATTTTTTGTTAAACCTGAAGAGACTTTTCTATACTGAGTCACGCAGAAAAAAACAGGGTGAAATTAAGATTTTGACCTAAACTGCTGCTAAGCACTGTACTGAAGCCAGCAGACTGAATCCCAGCCAGAGCATCCTCCTGTGCTGGTCCCTGGGTCTGATGACTTACCCCTGGTGCCTGTCACTGACAGCCTGGTGTCAGCCCGGCATTAGGAGCATATTTGTGTTAGTGCTCAGGTGCTCCCCTTCCTGTGTGTCTGTGCAGGGATACAGCAGCATAATGGTCACCACATCAGACCACAGGCCCCGATTCCTGGCTGACACCTGGGAATATGGATGGCTGGGTCAGAGGGAAGCTCGTGTTTGGTCAGCAAGGCCCTTGTGCCTCTGGAAGAAGTGGGTGACAACTCACTTATATACTATTTGAAGCTAAATGAGTTTCTCTCGTAAGAGCAATTCTATGCAATATTTTTCTGTAAATATGGCAAGGCATTTGCATGTGTGGTCCTACCTACCACCACAGTTCAAGACGTGCAGCTTTCATGCTTTTATTCCTGTGACAGTCCTGCACATTTGGGAGCAGAGATGTGGAGGACCTTTGGGAAGTCAGGAGGCTTTCAGGAGAGAAACAGGCTTGAGTTTGTGTACTGCTTGTGTGCACTGTGTTGTGCTTCTCTATCTCTGCCCAGCATTTGCTTTGCTTTAACTGAGACCCAGTGTGGTCAAATTATATCTTTGGGAAAAAGTAAAGGAAAATCGTATTGAGTGTTTTCTCTCAGTGTTAAGAGCAGAGTAAAATGCTTAGATGAGTGCTTCTGCCATTCCTTCAGAATGCAGTTCTTATTTTAGAGAGTTTAACTTTAAAGTAAAATAACTTTGTCAGAATTATATTATTAGAGAAACTTCCTGCTGGGCCTGAGCAGTGACTTCTAAAGCTTCCAGGAAACTTCTTAGCTTACACCACTGACATGTTGCAGAGATGTCCTGACTAAATACATGCTGGGAATCTCAGCCAGTTTAGCCAAAGCCCATCCACTGTTCTCAACAGGACAAAGGTACTGGATTTACGCAAACTCAAGGGGCTTCATCACCTGTCTCCAGATTCCCCAGCTGGTACAGTTGGGTGCCAGACCCACGTCTTCCCATCACTCCTGGTGTGACTGCCTTGGCTCCAACAAGGTGTTTTGGGATGCTGCATCCAGAGCAGACGGTCCCCAGTGGCCGTGGCCACCTCCTGCCCAGAGCCGCTGCCCGGAGCCGGGTGAGCTGCCCCATGTTCCGCTCCGGATGGCTGACTGCACTCAGCCGGGAGAGAAGCGATCCAGAAATCTCTGACTTACCTCACAGCAAGCAAATGAAGCGTGCGAGAAGCTTAATTAATTAATGCTTGTAAGACAGTGAGCTCTCCGGAGAAAAGCAGCCAGGCGGGGGTGGGGAGGTGGCAGCCAAGGGCGGCTCTGGGAATTCCTGAATTTTCATTAGGTCTGGCTGAAAACTTCCTGTCAAAACACTGAGCCGTGTGGTTTCTGCCGGTTGGAGCTGGGTCAGGTGCTCCTCGCCTCGGCCACCCCAAAGAAGGGGATTATTGTAATGTCTGCACAGCCAGGATCCAGGGATCAGCTGCAGGTGCCAACCTGATGTGTGTCAGTGGGGCTGTTGAAAACAATTGGCTGAATTTTTCCACCATGAACACAACAGTTTTGCATAAATGTGGTGACTTTTCTGGTGTGGGTAATCTAAATTAATTTTAGTCATACTCAAATCACATCCATTTCATTAAGAAAGTAAAAATAGCAAAAGAAAGAATCTCTATGCAGAAGAGGGCATCTCCTGTCCCCAGATTCCCCACTCTGCTGCCTCTCTGCTGGTGTAAGTGCTGGGCATCTCCACTGGCCCAGGAAGTGTGACCTGCCAGGCACTGCAGCCTCTCTGCTGGCCAAGAGAGAGTCCTGCCCAGGGGCTGACAGTGAGCTGATGTCCAAGCCTGGCCAAAGCCCAGCTCTACCCAAACCCAAGCAGGAGAAAAGCACTGTCATTTCTGTGCCAGCTGAGTTGCCAGGCTGGAAAAGTCATTCATGTAAGTAAATGATTTGCCACTATCTGATGACTCCATGGTCACCATCAATAACCCTAACACAGTCTGTGATTATACCACAAGAGAAGAGTAAAATAATTTCCCTCCAAAGAGACCATAATTAGGTGCACTGATGTCAGCACATCCTCACAGCTCCAAGGCTTTGACATCATCTCATAAATTAGGAAGATTTTCAGGCCAGACAGCACTTTAGTAGTCTACATGGGCATTGAAGGGCTGTTGTAATGAGCCTTGTAAAATGAAATGCTGACTATAAAAAGGAGGAAACAACTGATTGCCTTCAGCATTCAGGAAGATGTATGAGGCCAAAATAAGTTTAGCAGATGTAATCAGCTCCCATCTCCTTTTAGCGTGTGCCTGAGTTGGTAACTTTGCAGTTACCAATGGCAGGGGAGAGAAGAACCACCTACCTAAGACACATAGGCCATGGTAGCAGAGTAAGGAGATGAGCAGAAGAAGAGACTGTAAAGTCTTGCTGTCAGAGAGAAGCAAGGCTGCAGTGAGGTGGAATAAGTGTTTCTTTGCTTTGCAAACAAATCATGACCTTGGTTATCTGGGCCCTGATCTTGCTTTCCCTGAAGCTGGTGCCAAAGTGCTCCTTGTGCTCCCCATTGCACAACAGGCTCCAGCCTGTTTAATCCGTAAGGGATACTCTGCCCCTGCAAATGATCCGTGTGAGCAGGGTGGGGAGCCAGTCAGTGTGGTTCCCTGTGCCAACAACAAAGCTGATCTCATGGGAAGTTACTGTGCCAATGCTTTTAGACAGTAAACTTTTGGGCAGAAGTCATGCAAACGTTCAGATTAATTTAGATACGCAAGTAGCCCAGGAAAATCGATGGAATCACTTAGATGATTAAAATTACTCTGTCCAAAGTGTCTCTAGCCTCTGTACAGGTCCCTGGTCTGTATGGATGGCTTGCACGCAGATCTGTGCACTTGTGAAGATTAAAAAAGAACTTTTTCATTAAGAGAACTTGCTCTGCTTGAATGCAGAGAAGGTGACTGAATAAAGTGAGTTATTCTTTTCCCACTGGCATGTGTTGTTTCTAGGTCTTTGTGTTGCAGTATACAGATACTGTCTGTGAGAGACATGGAAAACTGTTATGCCAAGCTCTGAGAGTCCCTGGTGCTTGCAAGTGTGGTTTCTTTATTTTTAGTATTTCCTGGATAAGGGTTGAATCCATCCATGTGCAAAAGATCACAACTGACAGAGAGGGGAGGCATGCATGTGTTTCGAGACATGTGCCTGGGGTGGCTGTGGTTATATAAGGGCTCTTTTGACACGGCCAATTACATAAAATGGTAATACAGGAGAGGAAGGCAGTGCGTGGATGCAGAGAAGGAATTTGGCTGTAGCAGTGGAGCCTGTGTCACCACAGGTGATGGCAATAAAGCAGGAGAAGGGTCACCAGGCAGGTATATCAGGATTAGGCCTGCCCAGTAATCCCCAGGTGCTGCTGACTTGGAGCAAGTGAAGCAGGAATCCTCCTGCTGCAGCCCCTGTGTTGGATGGCCATCAGCAGCCATATGGCAATGCCTCTGCAAGCACTGGGCTGAATGAGGCCATGAAGCATCCCAGAGAATAAGATGCAATCTTTGGAAATCTGCTTCTTTCGTTATGTTTTTAACCAAAATGTCTTTACCGAGCTGCAGGACGCAGGGCAGTTCTGCCACTGCAGTGGCAGGAGGGGGCAGCAGGACTAGTGCTTGTTTAACGAGGTGTGTGTGCACAGCCCCCAGAGGACATCCACGGGGATGCCCAGTGAAGCATATGCTCTGGCGGCAGGAGCTCAGTCCCCAGGGGAGGATCCACTGCTCCGAACTCCCTGAAGCTGGGACATGGCACTGGGAAAGGTTTTCCTCAGTGAAAAAGAAATTCAGAATTGTCAGGGCAGGCGGTAGTTGATCAGCCCAAATCATAACGTGGACTCTTCTCAGCATACAAGGAGGGTTTCACCGCTAGAGCCTGCTCATCTCTCTCTGTAGGTAACACTCTTGCTCTGGCATCACCCCTGCCTCTCTGGTGGATGGCACTGTGCCTGCTGGCAGAAAGGGAGAGAGGATGAAGGTTTGTGCCACTTGGCCTGTCCTACTGAATTTCAGACACGAAATCAGAGATCTCCCATGAGAAAGCCATAACATACGTGTACTTCCTGTGTTTTAACCTATGCCAACCTTTCCAAGTGTAAAGGCCAGCACTGTGTGCAACCAAAGGGTCACAAAGGGCTAAATTTTGTCACTAGAGCAAAGCTGTGATTACCTGCTGTGCAGATTCCGATGAGCCATACTGTCTCTGCAGCTTGTGGCATGGACTCAGGACGTGGTGACCCCTCTGTGACACAGCTCTTCTTCATGGGGCAGATTTTTGTTGGTAATAACCAGGGTGAACCGGGACACTGGGGCTCCTACCCCCACCCTGCCTGCCCGCCCGTGTGAGCATGGCAGGGTGTCACTCTCAGCATCAGCTGGGAGCGTGTGGTGCAGGCTGGCCAGCTTCCATGCGTTCCCAACAGATGGTGCTGCGATGCCACGGAAAGCTGAAGGCATGCATGAAGGAGGAGAGGTTTTAGGGAGTTTCCCTGCTCCCCGTGCTTTCCCCCACGGTTTCCCAGCTGAATTGCAGTGGGTTTTGTTTTCCCAGAGCAGTCTCCACAGGCTTTCCCTGGCTTCAGTGTTTATTCCTAACAGCTCAACAGCAGGACCCAGCCTGCAGAGCTTCCACCTCTCTGCTCACTCCACTCGTCCACCTGCTTTGGTAGATGAGCTGTGACCCACGACAGATTCATGATGAGCTTGATGGAGACATCCCATTACATCCACAGCCTGTGACGTGGGAGCAGCTCTGCCACGTGCCCTTGGCACAGGGGCTTCAGCCAGCCCCTGCCACACTGTATGGATGTGGTTTGGCACTGCCACCCCTCCTCCTGCCTAAACATTATTTATATTTTACAGTCTTTCCTTTCTTGATATACTGGTGGGGCTTTTAATGTCTCAGGGCTTTGAAGTCTTATGGGTTTTAGGGCTGGCAGTGGGGGAGTGTTCACAAGCTGTGATGAGCAGTTATGCTGGCAAGGAAGCCATCTGTGAATGGATGGTTTGTGTCTTGGACAGATATTGTGTCCTGGTTTTTCTCTCCTGGCACCTTTAAATCTTCTGCCCACCTGCTCAGACTGTAGGGGTGGTAAGATCCTGTTGCATGGACCTTCCCCAGGAGACATTTCTCCAGCTCTGCGGCCACTGGGGGCCAATAAAGGTCAGGTACCATCTGCAGCCCTGGGTACCTCCTGCCTGTCCTGCCAGGTGCTTGTCAGGGCCTGATTGCACTAACAGATCTTAAGTGTCTTAATCAGCTTTACCTGGGGCCTCCCCTTGCCCCCATGTGTGCTGGGAGCTCTATTTAAGCTCAGCCCAGGGGCTGTATCCCATTTCTGAGTTATATTGTAAGGGTGGGAGTCTTGATCTTGCCCTGCCTGGCCAAGAAGCTGCTCTGTCACTGTGACCTTGCCTAGTGACCTCAACTCCTGCTGGAACCTGGTTGTGCTCTCTGCACCTGCCCTGCTCAAGTGTCAGGTACTGTGGGGTGTCCCTGCTCTGCAGGCTCTCATTGTGTTTAGTCCAGAGGGTGCAGACCTTGCTGTGTTCTGCCATTGCTTGTGCTCTGTTTCTGAACCCAAGGGAAGCTGCAAGTGCTTCAGGCAAGGGAAGAGGCAATTAATGGGATATTCATGTGGTTTGATTTCATCAGTGCAAGGGGAAGGGGAGTAAAGTACATCTCCATGTGTGCTGTTAGTACTTACCTGCCTGCTTCCTGCTGTTGTTACTTGTAGGAGCTGTGCTTGAGCAGCTCAGTTGTTGCCTTGCTGGAGGTGCAGGGTATATCTGCTGACCCTCTCTGAACCTTCTCCTACTTCTTCATGACTTTAGAAATGCATTTTCCTCTAGTGTTATGTGACAAAGGTGTGTTAAGCCAGGGTGTTAAGCTCACAAAAGACTTGTGAGTGATGGAGAGCTTCCCTCTTGGTAGTGGAGTATTTCTTTGGGAATGTGCTCCAGGTTGAGCACCCAACCTGGCACCAGTGCAGCTGCTGGGGACCCGTGTGGGAGCTCTGATGAAACATCAGCTGTTCATGATTTTTGAGAGACTATTGGAGTCAACACGTGTAAGTTTGATTCATATCTTCTTCATTTAAAAATTATATCCTTCTTCTATTCCCTTTCCTCTGGAAGATCTGATACTTTCAAAACACTTTAGAAACAAATTAAGTAATCTTTAGGGGCTACTACAGAATGACCCTGGGAAACTGAACTGAAATGGAACTCTTTTGATAAGGGCTGGAGATTCAGCCTCTTACCTTGGTCTCATGTCAACATTGGCTTTAAGACCACCACATAACGTCTACAGTGAGCAGGAATTTTGTGGCTGCACTGAGTGAGAATTGTTGCTGTCTTTAGTGTAAGCAAATAGGTACCTGTTAACCCCCAGAGCTTTGCTCAGAGCCTGTGCTCTCATGCTTGAGAGCTGTGTGAAGGGTGATAAAGGCTTTGTATCTCACCAGTTCTGACCTCAGGGCTTGGCTGGAGCAGGGTCTGGGGAAGGGTCTCTCTGTGGTGGCAGGCACAGGGGTTAGCTGTGCACCTCAGGGAGATGCTCTCTGAAGAGGGAGGCTAACGAAGTAACAAAACTCAGTCAACTTTAAGCTGAAAGAGTGGTTTTGCTGAGAAGCCTGCAGCAAGGTGTAGGTGCTGGGCAGTGGGATGCAGGCTGGAGAGGTTACAACCTGGGGAATATACAGTCATGTTGTGTTTAACACAGCAGCTTGGCTCTGCTGGCAGCCAGTAAAGCTGGCTCTGGTCTAGGAAGGGTGCATGGACTTTCCCCCCCTTGCTCCCTTCAGCCTGCCCTGCAGTGAGGTGCTCCTTTGCCCTGGCTTGGAGAGGAGTCACCTTTCTCCCCGCACTCTGAAGTCATGCTGGCTTTTGGTACAGCCTTGCTCAGGAGTGCCTGCACCCTGAGGATGCCTCAGGGAGGTGGAGAGGACGCTGTCTGCCCTGGGAACACACTGTAGAGATGCTGTGTGTGGTTCAGGCAAAGCCTGTGCCCAGCAGGGTCAGGAGCTGATGGCCATGGTGTGCTGAGGCACACTGCTGTTACATCCACTTGTCCCTAGAAGCACTCCTGGCCCTTCTGTGGGTGGGATTGACGTGTCTGTTCCTTCCTCTCTCTTCCCAAACACATGTTGGGAGTGTCCTGGTGTTCAGTCTGGCTGTGCTGTGATGCTGAGTTATGGTGACATCAATCCTGGAGAGGTGGTAGTGCAGAGACAGCAGATGTGGCAGGGTGCTCAGGGGGTGGTGCTGGGAGCAGCAGCAGAGGGATGTTTTCTGCCTTGCTTAGGTTGATGTTTGCCTGAGTGCAGACCTGCACAAACATTCAAACCTGCTCACATGCCTTCCTCGTGCTCCCTGCGTGCCGGCTTCTCTGCATCCTTTCAGTCTGCCTGCACTGCATGATGAATTTACTGTTGTTGAATTGTAACAGTGCTTAAAGAAGACAATAGGGAAAATACAAAAATACGTTTCAATAAAGAACTGAGCATTCAAACTCACTTTACAGGAGTTCCTTATGTCCCTGCCCAGCCCCTTGCACAGCCTGTGTGGCTCCTGTCACCAGGAGACATCGCTGAAATGAGGTGAGCCACGAACAGCCTCTCAAAGCATCGATCAAATCCAATTATTAAGAGACTCAAAAAGGAGCTTGGGCATTGATCTGTGAGCTGACAGCACTGTGCTGCTTGGCCAGGACTTTGATCTAAATGAGCACCCCGTCTTTCAGATCCAACATCATTCTCTTGCCAAAAATTGAAATTGCCCTTTTGTATCTTGAGGCCATGAAATTAAGTGATTCCTTTTCAGGTCATGTGCACCCCTGAAAAGCACAGACTGGGTTGATTTTCCAGAAACCCAGGGGAACCCTTGAATAAATGCACAATCAAGTGACTAGTTCCCCTAATTAATGCTGACAGTAAAATTTGATTCCCACCTCTGTGTAGAAGAAATGATGCTGATATCAATTCACCCTAATTTAGCTGAAATTACCTGAATGTATGCATGGCTGCACTTCAGAATAGTAAGAACATTTTGGCTCTATTCTCATATGAATATTTTTCCTTTGGATGCAGTCTCATTGAATTCAGAAAGACTTTTCAGCACTATATCCCTTTAAACAAATACCTGTTAAAATTAACCTAATTTCTTGGGTTGAAGTATTGTCCTGGAGGGAGAGCCCTGGTAGTGGTGGTGGTTTTATTGTACTTTTGTGTGGCAGGTGAAAAGCTCAGCAAGGCAGCCAGTCTCCTTTCTTCTCTTCCTCTGCCTTTGGCCTTTGAGCTCCACCTTGTAGCACAAAGAGATGAGAGGAAAATATCTGCTCAGTGGGGTATAGAACAGTAACTTGTACCCAAGTCAGCCTTTGTCACATGCCACCAGTTTGAGGAGAAGCAGGCTGCCTCCTTTGAACTTGCTTCTTGCATCCTGCCCTTACAGCAGCATCAGTGGACTGTGGCTCTGGGCTTGGTAGAGCTGAGGTTTTGCTCTGTGTCCAGGTTTTGGGGATTTGGCTTCTGCCTGCACAGGGAAACACTGAAATCTGGTGGATGTCTGCATAGGGTCTTGCTCAGCCATCTGGTGCTCTGTGCAGGCCTTGGTGATTGGGATCTTGGCTAACCCGTCCAGGATTGACGCTGTTGCAATCCTGGAGCATCCACATTATTCATGTGGCTCTGCTGCCGCAGTTGTGGGAGTGGGTGACTGTTTGTCACACATGGACCTCCCATGGATGGGCCCCTTGAAGATTCTAATATCTGCTGGTGTCACCACAAACTCATCTCCTTTTGGCCCTCCGTGTCTCCCCTGGCCCTGACATTCCCACTGTGCAGCCCCAGTTACAGATGATATTTCCCCGATTCCAGGAGGTCTGATAGTTAAATTACATTCTGCAGGTTTTCAGGGCCCATAAGGTGAGTTTTTAACCTGTTGCCTGTGTCTGATATGATTTCTGGCTATTCTCAAGTTTCAGTCCTCCTGGAGGGCTGAACACTGGGCAGCCCTGCTGGGAGTGCAGGGGCTCTGTGGGGAGGTAGCCTGGTTGAGTGGTAGTGATGGGATCTTTCCCCTCCCTTGGAAGAAGCACAGTGAAGGCAGGTGATGGGAGGTTAGGTTAGAGGTGGCTGCTGCAGTGAGCAGGAGCACCTGCACAGCTGTCCTCTCGAGAGCATGTCCCTGAGATCCTGGACCCCAAAACTCAAGAGGAGTTTTGCTCTTGATGGCTCCCTCCCTTGCTCCCCAACTCCCTTCCCCAGCGTGGTGGTGGGTGATGCACCCATCCCACTGTGGGCTGTCTGCAGGAGATCTGGGCTTTAACTGGCCCGGGCTGGACCAGGGAGAAGCCAGTTTGCCCAAGAGGGTGGGAGTGAAGCATCCCTTTGCAGGGAGACCCGGGCTGTCCAGTACCAGGGCTGGTGGCACTAGGTGGCACCACTGAATTGGGATCAAGGGGATTGGACACGCAGGACTCGTGAGCTGGCAGCTGTCTCCCGAGGGACTTGGGGAGAGCTGCTCAGGGGTATTTGAGCACCAGAGCTGCCTTTGGCCCTGGCCTCCCTGTGCTGTTGGCCTTTGGAACTTCTCCCTCTTCCCAGCCCAGAGATGTGGGGTCAGGTCCCAGCAGGGCTGGAGGAGCTGTTGGTTCATCAGAGCAGGAGTAGAACACAGCTGCTGAATATTGCTGGAGCCTCTTAATCCCTCACCAGCACTTTGTGGCCTGGATGGGTAATTAGCCCTTCTGGCAGCAATTTGTGGCAGCGGGAAGGAGGGGATTTTCCTTTTCCCTGTTTCACTTTATCATCTTTCCATTTCTGGCCTTTTATCTTGGTCCATCATTACAGGGTCTTTGCTATAAGCTCATGCTTTGCTCCGAGCCAGCCTGTACAAAGAACTCGCTGTAGGTGCTGCTGACAGGGACACAAGTAAGAAAACTGCAGGAAGAGCTACTCAGAAGATTTTTTTTTTCTACAAGCTTTTTATTAGAACATAATATTAATCAAAGCCTTTAGTGGAACATCTAGTTTTTGAAATTGGAAAGCAATACTTTCTGGGGGTATTTTTGTTGTAAATATTTAATGTCCCACTTCTGTAATGCAACCCAAGTATAAAGTAATGGAAAAATAGTGTTGGGAAGGATAATAGACTGCATGCAAGAAAATTTGAGACTAATTATCCAAACTAATTAAAATAAGTTGCTGTAACTGAATAGTGATTGATTAAAATTTGCTATTATGCTATGAGAACAAACATATGCAAAATATTCTTTTGTTGTGGGAAAAATTATTGCTGCCCACTTGTTCCCTGCTGCTCACACTGTGGTGATCAGGAGCAAACCCAGTGAGCAGGGCTGTGCTGCCTGCTGCTGGAGGGGAATTATGTTTCTTGTGCTAGTGCAGGGAGTAGGGTTGGTCGTGGTTCCTTTGGGAAGTGCACAGAGCCTGCAGGGAGTCCTGGGGCTGGTGGTAACAGCAGAGTGTGGGGCAGTGTGACTTTGCTGCTCTTTGCATTTGAGCATCCCTATTTTGGAGTTGGACCAGCCCCAGACCTGCCCAGGGAGGCCCTTGGGCAGACTCAGAGAATGCAGCGTGAAATTCCTATAGCTACTCCTGATGTATTACTCAAAGCTTAGATGGTTATTACATTTATTCTATAAATACATTATCCTATTACCCACAGTAATACCATAACTATACACTAATATGTTATTATGTGCTTAGGTTTTTCTACCTCTGGTGCAAACTTGTCCCTCTGTGGAAAATCACTCTGAGCTTTCCTCGTGGTCTGCCTGCTGTCTGCTCCTGCCTGCCCAGCACTGACTCCAGCCTTGTCTGACTCCCATTCTGCCTCCTCCCTGGGAAGGGCAACAGCTGAAATGCAATGCAAGAAAACTCATTTCCCCTTAAAATATAAAACATGTCAGTGATGTATAGCAGCTGCTGCTGTTGATGTCAGTGAATTCTTATTTAGGTTCAAATGTGTTCAGCTTTTTGACTTTCCATTCAGAAAACGTGAGAGGGAATAACAGTGGATGAGTAAGCACAACTTTTGGCAGTTGGAGTTAAAGATGTCACCTGAGATTAGGCATCAGGAGCTTTTTAAAAAACTTACGTTATCTCTTTCATGCCATGAAGTATCAGTTAATGCACTGAATAGACTGTCACACAGGGTATCAGAACCATGATTAGGCAGTTTCTTAGAGCTTGCCTGTCAGCAGAAAGATATGGTCTTGACATCTCTTCCAAAATACTTTCCTGAGACTTTGTTTTGGGGAGAGACAGATAAAGTTTTCACTGATTAGATGAGGGGGACTTGAGAAACCAAATGGCAGGAGTGATAAAAACTGATGCATGATGGTGGAGGAAAAAGCTCTAGAGGCTGCAATGGATAGAGCTAGACTCAGGTGGGAGTAGAAAGAATCTGAAATGAGGCTAAACAAGCAATTGGCACTGTGTTCATCCTTTCTTCCCATTTTTCTCTTTTTCCAACCTCTAGCTGATCAGACAAACTGACCCATCCTTATTCCAAAAGGTCATTTCTTCTAAGAAGTGCAGAAGAGATGCTGAAATCAGCACTTTGCTTGTTTGTATGTGCCAGTGTCAGTATTTAGCACTGCCTGGTGTCAGTGACACTGGCTGCTGAGTCTGTAGCTGCTGCTTTCCAAGGGAATTTCAACTTGCTTGTCCCTGCTGTGCAGTTTGTCTCTTTGCTAATGCTTTACTGGGTTGGAATCTCACCTTTAGGGAAACCACTCTTCAAATGAGACCCCACAGAGAAAAAACAACTTGGGAATATTTCTCTGTTTCTGTGTTTTCTGAGAAGTGGGGCAAGCTTCCTAGAAGATGATCCTGTAACCTGTCCTCCTCTGCACGGGTACAGTGCTGTGGGCATGCCTGTCTCTGGGTTCTGAGCCTTCCAGGCTTGGACATGTCTAACATCAGCCATGCATCAGCTTACCTTCATCTGCTCCTTAGGAAAGGAAGGAACAGCGAGTGTTTTGTGATGCTAAGCTGCTATTGGTTCTTAATGGGTAATCCTTTATTAGCAGAGGCAGAGCCCAGGAAAACCTAGACTCCTTGAATGAAAAGCTTGCTGACAGTTCTGTTGACCAAGGAAACTTATCTCCCCATCTCAGGCTTCATCAAGCAGTGGAAGGTGTGGGTTTTATTTGTTTTTTAGCATGGTGAAGCATGGGGAATATGAAAGCTACTGTTCTTGAACATCACTCTTATAGAGCCAGCGTACAGTGACGATGCTGTGGCTTGTGTTGCTGGAGTGGTCTGTACAAAAGTGGCTTGAGTTAAATGAGCTGGTCCTGAGGCCCCTGGGGACTTGCTTGAGGGTGACAACTTTTACAGCATGTGGTACTTTGCCAAAGCCATGCAGAGCACCAGGCACTTATCCCAGCGTGGCAGTGGAGCCTCCAAGGAGCGCACAAGTGGCTCAGCTTCCCCATGGAGTGCTTGTGTTGGTGTCTGGCAGCTGCATTAGCCTCAGCAGGCTGTTGCACAGCATGTATGGCACTTCAGGGTAAAGGAAAAGGAAATAATGGTCTTGCCAAGGTCACTGTCTCAAAAGCATACAGTCTTGCTCCACTTAGACTCTGCACTGAAATCGATAGTTCAGCAGCCACCCTGATCTTGTGCTGCTGAAAGTCTCTCCAATCTCATTTTATGTAAATGTTCCCTGTTCTGTCTTTCCTTTTAAGTAGTGTCTGTTTTCAGACCAGAAAGAGTGTGAATGCTGCACTAAGGGCCATCAGGCCACTCTGAACTAGGATGGATGTTCCATGCTTGGCATGTGAGATGAGTGGTCTGTTTTGGGAGGATGGTACCTCACGAAGAGAGATCCTGCACATAATTCTGTCATTTTCTTATGACTGACACCACTTCCACCCCCTTTTCTAATCTAACATTGTCAGACTTTCCATAGTAACAGTGCACACTGGTTTGCTGCATACTGTTTTGTGTTGTACAGTCCATCACTAGGTTGGTATGATCTGCAGTGTTGCCTTCTCCACTCTGCAGAGGTGCCTGCAGGTGTTCAGCAGCTCGTGCTACTGTGTGCAGTTCACCTCCTCGTCACCACCTCCTGCTGCAGCCTGTGAGCTGCCCTTTGGTGTGTTATCAGTCCTACTCCCAAGCACTTACCACATGTGTTCCAGGCTGCTGGAGGGCTTTGGCAGTGGTGCTCCCTGCCCTCCCCTCTGTGCCCCCACCAGCTCTGCTTCTTTCTCCATGCGCTTTGTGCCACCAAACCACAAAAGGATGAGAGGTGTGGAGTCCTTTGTGCAAGTGGCCCACAAAGCCAGGCCACCTAAAGTGTTTAGTGTGGTTTAGAAGGGGACTAACCTTTAGACAGCAGGTTTGAGCTTTATTAAACAGCTGCAGCTGTTCTGACAGTTGGCTCCTCTGGGCACTGGAGAGGGCTGAAGCCAGTCTGTGCTGCTAATTGCAGATGCTCATCCTTCACTGAGAGCCAATATCTTTCAAGGGATCAAGCCACCCCACTGCCTTCAATATGGGCAGGGCATGGCAGGTCACTACACCATGGAGATGCAGTTAAGCAGAAAGTTTCTGCATGCCTATTCTCTTTGCTTAGTAAAAAGTGCTCAAGGGGCTTTGACTGTTGCTAGTTATAGTGTGCCTTGCTTAATTTTTATTGTAGGAAGAGCTCAGTGTGAATGCAGAGAGGGCTTGAGTGTGTCTGGTGCTGTGCCTGGGAAGTAGGACATTCACAGACCTGCCAGGCAGAAGTTCCTCTCTGTGTCTTGGTGGTCCTTCTGGAACTCTGGGGAGATGTAGAGCCTTTGGGTGGTGATGCCACATCAGAGAGGTCTGGGTTACCTCACAGAGAAAAAGAGAAAACAGAGTCCAAAATCTGCTGGAGCGTGAATGAACTCTGGGGTTTCCTCTGTATTTTATGGGTAGGCTTTGCAATGCTGAGCCAAGTGTAAACACAAATACTTATTTACTACTACTACTACTACTGTGTTTTCCCTACCCAAAATCATTCTGCAGCAGTGTGCACTCAATCATGTTGTTAATTAGGAATGGACTAGTGCACTTCTGTTATTAAAATTCTTCCTACTTCTTGCCTTTTAACTAACTACAGTGTCTTTGGGCTTGTGCCAGCTTCAGTTTTAAACCTTTGAGGAATCTCTAATCTGCTCAGTGCAGACCAGCCAATTATCTTTTATTTTTTACTATTTTTAAACAGTAAATATTCATTGAACACAGATTTTTCTTGATGCTGATGGGGATTCCTCTTAAAATAAGACCCATTTTTATCTCCATATCTTCCTTAGGATTAAAAAACACTTAGGAGATGCACTTCCATCAGCCTGGTACTGAGTGGGAGAAAAGGTGATGGAAGAGCAGCTGTTTAAGACAGACCATTAGGGTGAAGGCAGCCATGCTGGAGATTTGCAGTGCATTCAAATGAGAATAATTTATCTGGAGCAGATGCTGTGCATTGTTTTCCTATTAAAGCATATTGGAAATAGAGAGCAGTGACTCTTTCAGGATGGGTGTTTATAGGTCTGATCCTGGGCTCAGGGGTCAGACATTGCATGCCACAACATCTACGGAAAAACAGAACTCCACGGGGTTACCAGTTACTCACTGATTTATTGGGTAGGGTTTGGGTTCACTGTAGTTTTATAAGAGCTGAGTCATTTCAGGTGAAACTTTCCATGTCACCTTTGCATTTTGGGAAAGATTACTTTTTTTTTGCATGGATGAAAAAGAACTGAGATTAAAGTAAAGTTGTGCCTGTCCTGGGTGAACCCAACCACCTGATGGTACCTCACATCACTTCAAGCATTAAACCTGAACAAGCATTTAAACAAGCTATGAATTATGGCAGGTATTAAACTTTGGTTCCAAACACAGTCTTTCATCATGTTAGCTTTTAGCTGAAAAGGCAGGGGTTTTTTTTCTATTGCATTTTCTTGTGTAAGCAGGTCTGTCCTCATTACTGCAGACTTGTTCTTATTTTATTCTCGGGGGTTTTGTACCATAGAAAAATGTTATTTGGGATGTAGTTTCATACCGATAAAGAACAGGAAAATTCCTAGATGTAACCCAGGGCAGGACCAATGCTGACCTTTGGAAAAGTTTTTGTAAGCCATTCATGTCTGTTCTTGCTTTGTAATATGTATGACTGAGAAGCAATGACCTAGGAGAGCTCCTGAGGCTGGAGTTAGAAAAGCCTAATTGACACTTCCCAAACTGATGCTAGGGCCCTCTATAAAAGTGCAAAATGCATCTTCCTCCCAAGATTTGCTTGGCTTTGTTCTTTCTCCTGCAGATGTAACATCTCATCAAGAAACAGCAGTCAGCCACTGCCTGACCCACTTCAGATAAAGCTCAACTCAAGAAAATGCATTGTCATCTGTTAAATAAGAACCATAAAGGGGAAGCCAAAGCAGGAGTAGCATCCCTGCTCTTCTCTACCTGCCTTGAAACTGATGGCCCTGTATGTTTTTCTCCAGTTCTGCAGCAGGAAAGCAGCTCTGCCCTCTTACAGGGATGTCAATGAAAGGGCTTTGCTGGGGTAAACAATAACATTAATTATCTTGACAGCTGGTAGCAAGAGTTAAGAGGCTCAAAACTTTCCCAGAGGAGGAGTTAAGATGAGAGCAAGCAGATAGGGTTAATACAGTCTGCTGTTGGTGCCTTGATGCCTGGAGAGCTGAAGTGATGGATCAGGATGGCAGGCCTGAGGGCTAATAAGAAACGGTGCTTATGTGGCTTGTGCTGCCCTCCCTGGGTGGGCTCTGCTGGAGCCAAGTGATGTGCTGTCAGCAGTGTGGCTGCAGCCACAGGACCCCCAGGAGGGGACTCATCAGGTGCAGGCCCTGCTTCCCAGCTGGACTGCCCAGCCAGGCTCTCACCTGTGATTCTGTTAATTCCAGCTTCAGGTGGTTTAAACTTAGCTCAGGTACAATGCTTGGTTCTTACACCTGGGCTGTGGGCAGCATTTCCCTTTGGGGAAGATGCTTAGGAGGTCAAGGCACCACGTTTGCAGCATCACCTTGAGCATGTGCTCTTTGTTTAACCTTCCTTATCAACACAGGTGCTCACCAAGTCCTGAACCCCAAAGTATAGCCTTGCTGGTGTTAACACCATGTGGAATAGCTCAGATGTTTGTTCTGCTAGTTTTTGTGCTGTGTGATGATCACATAAGCAGTCAAATTACTCCCTGAAGTGAAGTCACCCTTGGCAGTGGTCAGCTGAGGAAGTCTAGAAGACACAATTAACAAGGTGACTTTAGCAGACTTAAAAATAGGTCTGTGGAAATGCTTTTAAGGACCTGGAGGGACTTATGTCATCTTACTGGGGTGCTGAGGGCTGTGGAGGAGGAGAAAGCTATATGGAAAGGTAAAATGGGAATGTAAAATGGAGGTCAGTTCTTATATAGCTGTTACTAATTGTTTTAAGTGTTTTTGGGGTCAGCAAAGATCCGGGCTTTTCATTTGATTATGGCACTGAGCAGGTAGTTAATCACACAAATGAGAACCTTGTGATGCTTTTAAATAAACAATACATATAATTTAACATTTGTGGCTTGTAAGCACTACAAGCTTTGTTACTGTCTTTAGAGCATGGCTGTGTGGTTTATAGATTGGTGGTCTGTGGTGCTCTTAAATGCATGGGAGCTGTACTAATGAAACCTGGCTGCTCCTATGGTATCAGGGCTGTACTCCCCAAGAACAAATCCTTCAGATGACTTTCTGGTTCTTCAGAAGCCCACTGTGTGTGTCACCCTGACAGACAGCCAAAGAGCTAGTGCTCTGCTGGGAAGCATCACTGAGGAGGGGGAAACCTGAGCACTTGACCCCAGGAACACCAGGACAAAAAAACTATCAGAGTTCTTTTTTTTACAAGCAAACTGCAAGCATGAAGCTTTTTTGTGTGGTTGAGAAACAGGCAGAACATGTGAGTGAATCTGAAGCAGCCCCTGGAGTGTTAATCTGCCTCTGAGGGGATGTCCCCCTCTTTATAAGTTAAATCTTTCATCAAAGTGGTCCTGTCTTATTCAATTCAATATGTAAGGAACTTGACCATGCACTTCATCTCCCTAGAGATGAAGAACTCCCAGAACTGTGAGCTGGGAGCAGTTAATAGTTGAAATAACGTCCCAAGCAGAAGAAAACTTTTTAATGGAAAGGGTGGCTTAGGTTGCTCTTCTTAATTCTTTAACTTTTACAAAGCAAGCCCAAGTGCTGGTGTGAGACTGACTTGCAGATGAAAACTAATGAGTGAAATTACTGCCTTAATGAAGAAAATGCTACTAGCAAGTTGTGGAAAGTACTTTAATCATAATTAATGGAACAAAATTAAAACTGAACTTTGACTCTTCTCTGGTGCTTTAATTAATAATTAAGTTTAATATTGGTTATGGCACATCTTTCCATGCTCCCAAGCACCTGTGTCAGAGCAGTCAGGAGAGCATAGCAGTTCTAGAAGCTTCTATGATGACACATTCATAAACTTTAGGCTGGAGGGACCTTTTTGATCTGCTTGCATAAATAACCAGCCCTATAAGATCAGTGGACTGAGATATAACATTGCCAGAGCATTTGGGTCCAGTGTGTTGTTACACAAGGTGTAGTTGACAGTCTGGTGCCACAGCTGCCTCATGAGCCATTTCTATTGTTCTTCAATCTGGTTTGTATTGAAAGTGCAAGTTCTTTCTCAAAAGTTGCATTTATCATCCCTTTAGAGATTGCTGCAGCTCCCCTGTAAAATATTGGCCAGGGGGTGATCTCTGGTCTGAGGAGGTTTGGGAAGCCTGTGGGCAAAGCAGATGCCTTGCAGGAAAAAGCACTTAGAAATAAAATTTTCCAACTTCTAAGGCCTCTGCTCCAAAAACTGTGATGGTGGGTGAGGACAGTGCTGCCCTTGGGTCACCCCAGCTCATCCTTCCCTTGGGGACCAGCCCTGTGCTGACTGCTCCTTGGCGTGGTATGTCACAAACATGGGCTAGGGAATTTGCCAGCTAGCAAGGGATGGTTCTGGGACTGCAGAATTCGGAGTGGTCTTTGCTTCTCTGGCCGTGCTGATTAGAAACTCTTCCATGGCAGGCTGACTGAGAGGACTTCATTTATAGAGGAGGGGGATGTGTTGTCTCCTTTGACCCACAGTGTGATAACCCCCTATCAAAATGTAGGCTTGGTTCTAAATAGCTGAGGGGTTTGTAGGAACACTCCTGCTTCACCTCAGTGGGCTGCCTCCCATGGGAAACATGCCTTGCTCATGTGCTGTGCTCTCAGATATGTCCAACTTCAAAATGAAACTGGTGCATGTCGTGGAGGTTAAAAGATGGGAGATGTGAGGGAGCTGAAGTCCTCATCCAGTGAACATGTGGGACTTTACAAGACTGGAGCTCTTCCTTAATGAGGCCATTCTTATTTGTGCAGGAAGATGGCTGAGAGATGAACAGTTGCTTTCAGAAGATCTTTACCTTTGTCTGCAGTGCTTGCAAAGCCTCCTATTACACTGATCCAGAGGTGAATGTGATTTAGAAGCATTGCTTGGAATAGCTGATTCTTTCTGGTTTTACAGGATTATCTTCAAAAATAGCAGAAAGCCCATGCAATTCCATACCTCTTTCACCTCTTCTCCAACCCTCAAGCTTCCTTAATGTTTGCACTGTTTCTGTGTTCTTTGAATGTTCTACGAAGGTGCAGAAAACTGTAAGGAACCATTAGGAGTTGGTAAAAAGTGAGATTTGGCAAATATTTATACTGGGATGATGACTCAGTTGTTATCTAGTCAGAGATTAAACCACTATTGAGTTACATGTCAAATCTAAACTGCACCAGAGTTTTGAATTTCAAATCTGAACCACTTGCAACACAGTTCTCATAAACAAGTCATGGATCAGAAATTAGTCACCAAAACCATTGTGACTAACTTTAAATAACAAGATAAACGGGGGGCAGGGGGGGAAGAAAAAAATCTGCGCAGAGGTAATTTGCAAGCTGAATAAAATAGTATTAAAATTATTCATTAAGCTTATCAAGCTTCATTCTTGAGTAATGTTGTGTCATTGCTAGCAGGTGGTGAGAGAAATGGCACAGCATACCGTAATTAGTAATAGCTATGTATTTTTGATGCTGGTTTGTCTGTGTGATTTACGTCCAGATGGTTTTGAAAATGGAATCAAGATAAAATACAACTTCCTGGATCAGAATTTGCATCTTAGTTAATGACATAATTCAAAGCTCATTATTGTTTGAAAAAAAATTCTAAATTGCTAAGGAAGAGTATTAAATATTGGGATTACTTTTTTAGCTCAGTATTGCACATGATCACCACCACAGGTATGACTTACAGTGCCATCTTTTGTGGCTGCATACACAATTGTTTCCTCTTGGTGCAGATGCTTTGCCCAACTTTAACTACTGACCCTCAAATGTTACCAATGGAATAATGGAAATTATTTTAATGGAAAAGATGTTTGATGTGACCTGTGATAGCAAGCACTGTCAGCTTTGGTTCAAAGGATGCTTAAATAGCTGTTTCCTCAGGAAGGATTGTTAGGCAGCACAAAACTGAACTGGATATAGCAGGAACTTCCTCAGTTGGGCCCAGTCCTCACAGCAGTGATGTTTATTCATGATATTTGTTTGCTGGGTCACAGAGTTCTCATTTACATATCTGTAGCTTTTCGTAATAAAATTTTGCATTCAAGTAGCCTTCATTTCCAGCCAACATTGCCTCAACTTGTTGAAATCTCTTGACTTGGTGTACTTAGACATCTGCAGTGGAAGTGCTCTGTCTTCTAGGAAATCTCCAAGTAATTTCTTCTCTTCTGTTTATGACCCCATGGGCAAAACCAAAATCTTGCTTGCATACATCAGTAGTGCTATTTGTGGATAACTGCAGTGTGAATGTGCAGAATTTTAGTCCCTGTTCTAGCTGAAGAACACTGAGTTTCACATCACCCTGAGTTTAGACATCTGCTAAGTTTAAGAAATCTGTCTAAACTTCTATATCTAGTACAGAGAATCAGCTCCAGTTCCATCATATTTCAAGAGAAGTGTCTGAATTGCAGCCGCTTGCTTAGGCTGTGAGAACTATTTACCACTTAGTGAGATGAGATGAATTCCACCCTACATTTCCAGGTGAGCGCAGTTGGTCACTAGTTAGTATGTAAATGTAGGTATTAAATAACCTGGCTCAGTTTTAATTAATATATTACAGTGCTGAACTTTGAGTTTATATCAGAATGACACTCGGGGTTGGGAATAAAGGGATGGGAACAGAAATCCTCTGTTATTTGATGTTCTCTGTTACTCTGTGCTGGGCAGCAGAGGTGAGTAAACCTGCTGTTAGAAGTGTTTGCCATGAAGTGCTTGTTACTGGGAGACAAATCCTTTGTCAGTGCAGCTGAGGAATATCACATCTACAACACTGGCAGTAGGGAAACACCGAGAAGTGCTCTGGATAGACAGGACACTTCAGACATTGTCCTTGAAAGCAAACTGCTTGTTGCTCTGCTTTGGCAGTTGTTGCTCTGCCTCCCCAGAGTGACTCCACACACTCATTTCAGCCATGGCTAAGCTTAGCTCCTCAGGAACTCCCTGAGACTGAAGTGGGCTCCTAGCATAAGAAATGGTTCTGAATTTGCTTTTGGAAGCCTTTTTTTCAGGTAGCACAAGTATTTCAGAAGGATACTCACATCTATTTATTTCCTGACATGAGTGTATTTGACTCCTAATCCTCCTTCCATGTGCAAAGTAATCCCAATTAGCCTCGTGGGGCACAGTGTCTCTGGCTGAGGAGTGTGCTGGGAGGTGTGTTGGGCTGATTCCTGGCTCTGACCCCTTTTCTATGATGAGATCTACTTTATGGTCAGTCTCTGGGAGTGCAGCACCCAGCTGTACCCAGCCCAAGGGAGCTGGTTCTTTGGGGTAACATCAGAACAGCAGCATATAGA
Source organism: Myiozetetes cayanensis (assembly GCF_022539395.1). Taxonomy (NCBI): domain Eukaryota; kingdom Metazoa; phylum Chordata; class Aves; order Passeriformes; family Tyrannidae; genus Myiozetetes; species Myiozetetes cayanensis. The sequence goes on along the minus strand of NW_026087412.1, from coordinate 7,777,947 downwards.
AAAGCAGTATACAGGGAGTTATAATGCAGATGTATGTGGAAGTTGATGCTATTGCAAAAAGAAATAACCTGTTACCAAAAACGGGATTACCTCTGGGATAAGAGTTAAAGCAGTTCAGTGAGTCAAAAATAACCCTTCTACCTGGCTTAAGATGCAAAAGGAAATCCAGGTAAAAATGTTTTGCCATGAGTAGTCAGATCTGTGTGGGTTGTGGAAGTGAGCATCCTTATTGGTGAAGGAAGAAATGGTTATGCTTCAATTTCACATCCCTGTAAGATGGTACCCTTGGATACAGGTACCATCTGCTGCCCTTGCTCAGTTCAGAGAGGGAGAAGAGGGCCTTGTGCTGAGAGATGTGGGTTTGCAGCCCTGGAGCATTATCCTTCTGCCTTGAGCTCCCAGAAAAGAGATCAAGCAGTGAATGTGTGCCCTTTTCCAAGTGAACTCAGTAAAGTTTGTTCACAGGAATTCAAACCTCTGGTGGATAACATGTTCTCAGGCAGAACAAGAACAAAGCAAAAATAACCTGTGGTAGGTGTCCTCCTGGGATGCAGGTGAGGAAGATGCTTCCCTGAAACAACTGTCGTGGGGCAGAGGAGGCTGTGTGAGGTCTGGTCTTGAGCAGGGTGAGTGAATGCCCACTCACAGATCATTTAAGTGGGCAGGGGGAAAAACATGCCTCTATCAAATAGAACTGAGGCAATGTGGGTTTGTTTAATCCAGCTAATGTTTGTGTTTCCAGAGATTTTGTTGCAAGAAACATTCTAGCTTCTAGAAGTAGAAGTAGATATATTAAAACTAAACCTGGGTGAGATAGGATGGAGACAGGAAACCTGTCAAAAGTAAATGACAGGATCTTCTTTCTGAGACAGTGGGGGGGTGTGGGAAATCCCCATATCTCTGAAGCTGAATTTTGAAAGCCTTAACCCTCAGCTGCTCCTAAAACTCTTTCAGTACCTGTTTTCAGCTGAGCTGTCTGTCAAAGGATGTGGGTGTGTGTCTTTGGAAACAGATTAATACAAGTTAAAATAGATATGGCACAAGTCTCTGTAAAACATCTGCCTTATCTTTACATAATGAATTAACAAAGATGAGCTTGAAAGAAATGTAATAAATTATTCAAAAACCTCCTATGCTTTTGAAATGCTAACAACTCAAATCCTTTGAGACTGCTTGATCAGATTATGGTGTATCATACAGTAAATCTAATTGGTTATATTCAGTACTGAATTATCAGATTTACTAGTTTGGCCAAAATAATTTAAGCAGGGCTAAAATAATTCCAAATTATTTTAATTAAAGTAAATTCACTTTCACAAAATAAGGAACTCTACTCAAATTCTCTACAGTTTGGGAACTGGGAATAATTTTCTCTTTTACCAGACCTCTGCTCAGCAGCAGCGCTCAAGGCTTCCTTCTCACTTTTTGTTGGGTGTGCAGCTTGAGCCAAGTGCCTCAATCTATTGAGTAGGTGCCTGGGACTTTCTTAGAACCAGACTTCTTTTAAGGCAAACAACAATAAAGACTAAAAATTCAAATGGAGTTTGAATTTGTGTTATTTGATTGCTTGTGACCTAAATATTACCATGAAACATATGCTGAAGTAGTTGACTTCAGGCCCAGCCACATTTCATGGGGAAGAAATAAACTTGCTGTAGGGCCCACGCCTCAGCACCTTCTTCACATATGGGTTAGGACAGACCCTTGCACTCAATTCAACTGCACTTAGGGCTGTGAATCGCATTCTTCATGATGACCTAAACTGGAAAGGGACATTCCTCCTGCTCCTCCCAGACTGCAGTGAGTGGAAATGCCTATAAAGACACAGGCTTTCCATTCCACAGATGGAGGTGGGAAATGCTCTCCTGTCCTGCCTGTGTGACCACCACCACCACAGCAGCCCCTCATGCTAAGGGGCACCTGCTTCTGCTTCAAAGAAGGGCCTTGGAGGGGAGGAAGGATTTTAAGGCAATATTGAGTTGACCTTTGTGGACATGGATGGAGTTAAAGCTACAGCATTTCTGAATGTAGCTCTCAAGGTGGTTTTGTTCTGTAGCCCTGTGTGGTGATAGAACCAGACATTAGTGGTGATTTGCTGCTGTGTGGGCTGTTAACTACTCAGATGATCCGCTGCAGATCTGCTCATTGAAGATATTACCAGGTCTTGCTTTCTAGGTGATGTGAAAAACGTATAAAAGCTTCTTTAGGCTCCTACTGGGTAAAGATGCTGGTCCAAATCCTCAGCTAGTGCAAATCAGTGCAGCTCCACTGAAATCCATAAAGATTGATCGACCGACTGTGTTGGAGGATCTACCCTGCTGGCCCTCACTGAAATTCTGCTAAAGTTACAGGGCACTTCACATGGGCTTTTGCTCTGGGGTAGGACAACTGAGTGGTTTGAAAGCAGGGAAATATTGATCTGGAGAGATACAACTAAGCAGTTCATCCTAGTAATCAATTCCAGAACAACATTAGCATGAGTCAGGAATAGGGAAGAAGTGTGGCATAGTACAATCTGTCCTGCAAACTGTGCTGGCTGAGAGACTCCCAAGATGGGGTTTAGACCTGCAGGACGAGGAAGGAGGCCTGAGGGGCAGAGGGAAGGACTAAGGCTTTCAGGTTTAGTATTTGGAGGAGGGTTGAGACACACAGGAAGGTTTTGTATAAAATTACATCCATGTCACCAAAGACAACTCAGTAACTTGCAGGTTTTTCCCTGCATCTCTCTTCCCCCTTGCTAAGTGGTGTGTTGAAGGCAGAGCTCTGACTCTGGTTCAGAGGTCTTGATTTGGGCACTGGCTTCCTGCCTCCCCTAGCCCTGAAACGAGGTCAGCAATGGACTCTGCACAAACCCAGGCAGTCTTGCTGATGTCGGCACGGTTTTGAGGAGTGTGTTTGAAGAAGGACTCTCATCTCTGCACTGACACTACTGATGATGAATAGGCCTTACCAGAACACTTGCTAAACATGTGCCTTGTGCATGGAAATCGTATTTAGTGTGGGGATAGCATCCATTTATCCTGTTGCCTCAGTGAATGTGTACAAGGAAGTGGGAGGGCACTGTAAGGAGTGTGGGCTGTGCCAGCTGATAGCTGTTGGCTTGTAATCTTTACTCGTGTTGGACAAGACTGCAAAGACTTAAATTTGGCACATGTATGATCTGGGATTGTCTGAATAGGAGGAGGTTGTTCATAGGAATTTATTGGAGTTAGAATAATTAGAAGTCTGGCTTTAGAAAGATAGCAAGTTTAGTCTGGTGACTTTCAAATGATGGGGTCCTTGGCAATCTAAACTTCATGGAGTGATCATCTTTAGCAGCTGACTGATTCATGAACATGATGTGTTACTCATTCTGTGCTTTTTGGAAAGGTGTGTCTACACAAATTAACCTTCCCATCTTTAATCATGGGCTTTACTGTTTTCCTTTTGAATCCAGTGCATGTGTTCTGTCTACACATGCACACATCCACAGAAAGAGCTGTGTAAATGTGGTGTGGGAGTTATTTTCTGCATGTAAAAAAAAAAAAATTTTACCCCGTGTTTACTCATTTCACACATACACAGAAAGCTGCCATTTTGCTATTCCATCTTCTATTTCATTTTTCCCCAGATCCTGGCAATAATTGATTTGTGACTTTTTTTCTCATTTGTTTCTTTCTTCAGACACTGTAATTTTGACTTGACACTGTAATTTTGACTTGTCCCAGGATCTATATTATTGATCTTGTGTGGTTTGTCTCACTCTGGCAAATATTTCTATTCCTATTCCAGTCGGATTGACTTTGGTTTGTTGGTCAATTTGTGAGCTGGCAAGCTCCTAAGTGACTCCTGGTGTCTATGTAATACAGTGAAAAGGAAGATTCAGCTGTAGTGTTTCTGAAGGGGGGTATTTATTATGGCTACTTGGTGTTTAGAGGATCTTGTACTACTCTTTCTAGCCCTCAGGCACATTAAATTGTTGACTGTTATCAGTGTCCCATAGTTTCCATTGGCTGGGCTGGGTCCTGGGGACTATTTAAGTTACACAACCTGCCTTGTGTCCTTAGAGCAAGAGCTTGCCCAGAAAATCAGGGAAAACTTCATTATGTTAAGTGTACAAAAGCATGACAAAATTCTTGCATAACACTCATTTGTGCTAATCAAAGATTTTCTACACAAAAATGTGTCCTTTTCTATTAAAATTGAAGAAACCCCTGCTGCCCATAGTGGCAGTTGTAGCCATGATGGTGTGGTTGGTCCCTTCCCAGGTCAGCCAGCACTTCCTAACAGGAACAGGATGAAGCGGCGAAAACAGCCTTGAGTTTTGGATGAGACACTGAGTGGCTGTTTCTTCTTCAGCTCCTAAGCTGCCCTTTTGGGGTTTGTACCCTGAACTTCCCCACTCTTTTAGTTTAACTAATGGGTATGTCCCCCTTATAGACTGGAAAAACTGTCTTTGTTTCCCCATCCTGAAGGTGTGCAGCTCTGCTAAGAGGAACTGCATCCAATCAACAACATCCCTAAAAAGTTGCAACGAGGGTCCATTGAGTTTGTCTGTGTATTTTTTTTCAAGGAAAAGCATCAAGATCAAAGTCTGAGAAAACCATTTGATCTTCCAGCTGTAAACAACTACTAAAAGAGAACATATGCTATATTTAATTACCCTCCATTGAGGTGCTTGTATCCAAACTCTGACAGCTACTTGAGTTTCTTTTCCCCTCGTTTGGAAGAAATGGGTAGCTACAGGGGATGGGCATTGTGAGAAAAGATGAGTGAAGAAGGTAGAAGAGTTGAACAAGTTTCACTCCTTGACCCCTTCTTATCTCCTGCTGGAGCTGGTAGAATTCAGCTGGGATGTTGGTCTTGCTTTAGGAGTGTACCCACGAGTACTGGCTCTCCCATTCCGGTACCCATTGGCTGTTCACAAAAATGTCATCCAGAAAGCCCTTGTGTATGAGTCCTTATCCTCAGACGTTTTCTTTTGTATGTATCCTCCCAAGAGTAAAACTGACAGATGGCTAAATTTGAATAGTAGTTCCCAGTTTTATAGCTAATTATCAAAAAGGCCTTGCTTTGCTTCCCTCCCTCTCTTCCCCCACACTCATCAACTACTTGAACAAGATGAAGTGGTGACCTAATCACACCAGAACTGTGGAGTCTGTAGTGAAGATGGAGTCAGGCTGGTCTAGTAGAGGGTTTGTGTGTTGAACTTTCAGCACATCGATCCCTGACTCTAATGGAATTATCTGTATTCTGAATTCACGCCTCCTTTAACATTTTAGAGCAGCACCCAGGTGGCAAAATTCAGTAGAAGGCAGTGGATTTCGTAGTAATTTGTGTGAATTATTGAGTCATTACTATAATGAGAAGTAATTATCTATGTTACCTTGGAAGGTTGATTCACTGGATAGCTGATCAATCTGGAATATTTCCAGTGGCAAGGAGCATTAAAGAAAAATAGGTAAGCAGGTAAAGATGCAACACAGCAAGTGTCCTATATTTATCATGAGGAGACCTGCTGGATTATTCACAGGGTTTATATCAACAACATTAACAAGGTTTAAGGTTTGACAAATTCTGCCTCAGTGTTTGATACTCTTGAAGTTATAATAAGTAGTTAGGCTAAATTGCATCCCAGGAAACTTATTTTTCTTCTTCATTCCCCCCCTCTTCCAAGCTTCTTAGGTATGATTTTGTTCCAAAAAATGATGCATAGCCATGAAATGGCTTTGCCCTTTATCACTCCAGCATAGGAGAAGATAAACCGAACAGACCTGTTTATTCATTTTGGAGGAAAAAAACAAAATTAAAAGGCTTCTGTGTATTGTGGTAATGTAATTCCTAATCAATGACAGTGGGTTTAACAGAGATTTATGGGTTTTTAATTTGTAAGATTAATGGCTACATACATTGATCCTGTCAAAATGACAGTATCATGGTCACGTACCTCATGGAACAGATAGCGACCTCCTGCCAGACACGTCCTTAAGGAAATGCAATTATCGCTGCCCATTTTACAGTGCTTAACTTTTTTTCTCTCAGTAAGTGACAACAGAAAGGGTTTTGAGCATAAATTAATCTTTCTAGATGAACTGTTAACCCTTCATGACTAGCAGCTAGTTTCATTAACTCAATGCCTGCATACTGTTTTCCGGAGTGGCCCTGGCAAATAAAATAAAGCAGTGCCAGAAGTACCATCTGGAGGCTCTCTGGAGCACTCTGCTCCAGCAGCCATGTGGAGGATCAGATCTGCAATGTGACTGTCTCATGCTGGACTTCATTTCTGCAGCAGTCACCAACAGGGCACTTGGCAACGTGACTTTTCCAAATGTATATGTAGGTACACAGACCATAAAGGTGAGCTCTTACTGTGGACAGGTAGGAAATGCAGAGGTGGGAGGATATCTGCTCTAGCTGTGTCTGTTCCTGGGACAGCAGAGTTGTCATAATGTCTGGTTATGTGTAATTACAAGATTATCTGATGGCCTGTGCCCCAAGAGCTGAGTGAGGTGCCAGGTCTGGGACGAGGTCCAGGTGAAGAGCTGCCATCAGTGTCACCGCTCTGCTGCTGGGTGACTGAGATGTCCTGTGCTTGCCTGTAGATCTCCCACCTTGTATTGGGCTGAAAGACATGCCACAGCACAATCTCTTCTTGGGTCTGAAAATTGGTTTCTAATAAAATGTGTATGAAATGTTGTGAAGGGGGATGGAGAAGTCTTAGCGGGGGCTTAGAAATCCCAGCTGACATCTCAAAGGTCATCAGGAGGACAATATTAGTGCTAATCCCAGAGCACTTGGTCCCCAGTGCTGTGGGGAACCACTGTGCTGTCCTCTGTTTCTGAACTGGTCTGATCTTCTCATGTTTCTGCTTCTACTGTGATGACTCCCACGCTTCTTAAGCTGTAAGTCCATCACTTTCTTTTCAGGCTGTTTCTTTTTTGGGAATGATCAGGCAATTTCATCAGACATTAAAGTATTTCCAAGTAATAGCCTGGCAATGGTTTCAGACAGGCAAGAGAAGTGTCATGAAATGTAAGGCTGTTTTTGTCCAAAAGAGTTTCCAGCCTATGTTGGTTGAAATGCTCATAGAAGCAATTTTTGAATATCTATATGCATCTCATCAGCAGTCAGTCAGTGAGTTCCTATGTTGAGAAGCAGATTCTGCTGCATAGGTAGGTCATCAAAATATTATAACTTATGGGGAAATCTGCTGAAAAACACAGCCAGAGATGTCAGCAGTAAGTAACAACACTGGAATGTCTTAAAGGTCCTGAGAAGCCAGGAGGCAAAGTCACTGATGATTGCGAGACTTAATTCAGCATAATTTCCTGCATCTTTTTCATGTCTAGGGTACTTATGTCTCAGGTGACATGCTTCAGTGTGTGGAGAAAACTCTCATATCCTAAAAGGCTTCTGCTGAGGGAAAGAGTTCAAGGGCTATGTCCAAGCTTATTTGAGAAGTCAATGGCACAGCTGGGAACAGAATGGAGACATAAATCTTCATTGGCACCTTTTAAACCTGAATTCCTCCATCATTTTATATGAAGCAATGCTACAGGGAATTTGCTGCAGTTACTGACACCTGCCAAACTTGATGCAGGATGTGCTTTTTCTCCATGTGAGCTGTTACACTGAGATGAAGCATTTGTTCTTGGAATTCAACAAACTTATGCTGTATCCAGAAAGAAAGGCTGGGATTTTTTTTTTTTTAAGTAAAGTATGAATTTAATCCTCAGTCACATGTTTTTTGTGATGGTAAGTAGCTCCTTAGGGGGAACTGGTCTTCCTTGTTCACTTCCCCTTTTTACTGTTGTTGCCTCTGACAGGGTGCAGGAGCAAAGGGAGGCTACAACTCTTATTTGCTATGACATAAAGCTCAACCGGTCCTTTTGAATGTGTGAGAATTTATAATTGCCCTATTGAAGTTTAACACTGCAGTTGGTTTCCTTGGCTTTCTTTATTTCATACTGATGCTTTAAGACAGGAAGCAATTGTAAGCCTTACTTTGTGCTTGAATGTTGTTTGTTCAGGACTTGCTTGTGGTGGTGTTTCCCCAGGGACTTTAAGATGGTAGAAATGGTTGGAATGCACTAACAGCCATCTTGGGAAACTGCACCCTCTCCTTGTCTCCTGGATTTTACAGCCCTGGCTCTGTTTTCACAGTCAGTAGCCTTCTGTGCATTTGTGATTTCTCTTATTGTTTCATCTTAGTCTTTCATGTGCATTCAATGCAAAAAATGTTGTATGAAGCTCTTGGCTTCTCCCTGGTATTGGCCTGGTTTGATGTGTTTTAGGGCTCTGTCCTCTGGAGCTGGCTGCTTGCTCCAGAGCAGAAGACAGCAGCATAACAAGGCCAATGTGACCTAAATTGCTGACCTGGATGCTGGCATGCATTCCCTGGAAATATGCAGGTTTCTTGTTCCTGAATCCTTAAACTATTGAAAAGAACCTCAGCTTTTCCTCTTCAGTCAAGCCATGAAGGCAAGTGTCTTTGCCACAGAAACTTGTCCCTAGTGACCACCCATGGTACTGGCAGCATTTGATATGAATGATGAAGCCACATTCAACTTATTACAGCTTTGCCAGGTAACATTAGCTTTAGCACAGCTGTCCCTGCACACAGGGGGTACATCGTGGTTACCTGAGGGAGCCAGGGATCTACTGGAAATTGTGCATTGCCTTTAAAGTGGCTCTTTAATGTAGGATCATCTATTTGCAGCAATATTTCCAGCAGGTTTCTGCATCAGTGCAGTTCTCAAAGCAAACTATTTATTAAAAACAAAAATAAAAATCCAGACAGTGCTCCTGGGGAGTATCCCCACATCCTGGAGAGCAGCTGTCCATCCTAACCCCAGGTGTTGAAGCAACTCCCTATACCTGCTGAGAGGCCAGTCAAGACTTAATAGTGTGCCCAGTTCTTTATAAACTGTGTTCACAAAGCGTTCATGTGCCTGCAGGTATCAGCATGTCCTTTACCTGACTGCACTAACTCGGCCTTCAGCTCTTGCTTGTTTATTTACGTCAAGGAAAGGTTGGTTTTAGGAACTGTAAAATTGAGATGTCTTGGTGAGGACAATGTGATTTAAAAGGCTGATCCAGATGAGCTGCTTCTGAAATATCATTTATTTGGATCATCCAGCGCTTAGCTGGGAGCTCACTGGACATGAGCAGCTCACATTTCTGAGCCCCTCTGTGTATGAGCTGTGTCACAAACTTCATCAATGAGCATCGTGTGGCCAGTGGGAATATGCTGGTGCTGCCTGAGGAGATGGGGCTTTGCAGGTGCAGGGAATGGCTTTGCCAGGAGGTGAGGTCAGGGGGGTGGCACTCACCACTCACACCTGTCAGGAGGCTGGTATGTACCAGTCTGAGAACCCACAGCAATATTCATCTCTCCACCTGCTTCCTCATAATGTGAGAGCTGTGCTGGAGGCTGCCAAACTCTAATGGCCCACGAGAGTTGTGTGGAGTCAGTTGAGCTGTTTGCTACAGAGGGCTGGTGTGGCTCCAAGTAAGGGTGGGAATGATGGATGTACAAACTGGCTCTGAAGGATAAGGTCAGAATATCTGTGAGAATGCAAAAGATGGATCTTCCCTACCTAATACCTGCTGCCAAAAGGTATTGATTTACAAGAAAGGGGTCAGTGTTCCTCTTCATGACCCACTGATGTAGTGAGAAATGGACGGGAGGGAACATGCTGTGGTCCCAGTCTGGCTGTGGGTAGATGTGGGACTCCTGAACTGAGAAGGATATCCAATGGCCTGGGGAGGAGAAATGATGGCCACGGAGGCAGGAGGACTGTATGGTGGAAACTAATCATACAGAGGTTTGCCTTTAGGAAAACTAAATGGAGGAAAGTATAGCAAAGACTTTTAACTTGAAATTAATAGTTTGTTTTCCAGGAAATGTGTGCAAAGTAGATTTTAAATGCTCTGCCTCTTATAAACATGTGAGGATGAGTTTTGTTGAATCCATGTAGTAGTCAATATTTTTTATCTCCTGGAACGTTTAAACCTTTTAACCTGGTTCCAAAACCATGCAGAGCTGCTTGAACTATGGCTTAACTCAGCTCTCCTGGAGTTTATCCACAACTCCAGTGGCAATTTCTTGGTGTTCATGAACCTGAACCTGGGTCTCTGCAGGTGAGTCCTGCATTGCTGAAGGGGACACAGTGGGAATGCTGGTGGGCAGCGTGTTCTGCCATCTGGGGCTTTCTCTCCCTGATACCAATCAAACACCTCACTAAGTGGGCAAGGCTAGGAATGACTCACTGCAGAGAAAAATGACTTATACATCTCCTCCAGAGTTTAATGGACGGGGGAAAGGTGATAACCAACAAAGATATTGATATTTCTCCTTTGCTGCTTTGTGGGGTTCAAGAGGATAGCTAGTGCAGAGAGGCCTGAGTGGAGAATGGTTTGGTTTTGTTTAACGCGCATTAGCAGCACTGATAAATTGTCACCTCTGCCATTGCCTTTACCTGCCAGACTGTGGCTGAATCCACTCTTGGGGGTACCTTGCAGCATGTTTGCTTGATGTGATGCAGTAATTGTACCATTTGGCAGACATGGGGGCTTTACCCAACGGGTGGGAGGTTCTCTCTATCAAGTGATGCTGTAAATGTGTAAGATTACACAGAACCCTAAAACTAATGTGACTGTGTGCTAATGTCATGAGGTGATGAGCTGCAAGGGCAACTCCCTCTGTTTTGGGAGAAGAGCAGGGAAGGCTGTGCTGCAAGGGAGTGCCACCTGTGACCAAAATCTTGTTACTCAAAACCAGTATAACTTGGAAGCAGCACTTTTCCTCCATAGTGCTGTTCTCCTACTCACTCTGCCCCAGAGGAAGACAAGAGTGTCCAAGCCCCTCTCTGTCTGAGGTGGATTATGGGGCAGCCCCTAAAAAATAGCTCCTTCTATGTGGTCTGCAGCACCCTTGGTCTCTGTGGGGACCTGGTACAACACCTCCAAGTTGGTGATCAGAGGAACAGCCTTTCTGCTGCTTTTTACTGTGGTTGGACTTAAGAGTCTTTTTCAACCTAAATGATTCTATGATTCTGTAGTGGCCTAATCCTTGCCTTTGTGCCTTCTGGATTCCTCCCTGCAGAGATCCGCTGGTGCTCCTGAGATTTGTATTTCTTTTATTTACACTAATGTGTTCCTGTATTAGGTGACAGCCTTATCAGAATGGCCACTGCCCTCTGCCCATGAATTCCCCTGTGCTGCTCTTCTGTTTTCCCCGCTTTGATAATTCCTAGTAGTTTAATTAAACTGCAAATTTCCTCCCTTCCCTGTTCATTCTCGTCTCTGAATAAGTGGTGCAGTAGCTCACAGTGAGTGTGGTGGCTTTGCATGTTAAGCAGGTCTCTCCAGCTAGTCTGCAGATGTGTAGCCTTATCTTCACCCCGCGGGCGCCGCTCTCCTCGGTGCTCCCAGACAAACACCGAGCGCTGTTCTCCTCCTCGGTGCGCACCGGCTTTGGCTGCGAGCGCTGAATTGTCGGGCAGGAGCCTCCCCGCACGCAGCTGCTCAGCTTTAGTGCTGCTGATTGCTGGAGTTTACACACACTCACTCCTGGAAAAAAAGGGTCATGCCAGTGCAAGATTGGCTTAAATGAAAACTGGTTTATTATGCACGTGGCTCTTCCTACAGGCAGCTGATTAAGTAGCCAGCTGCGGCCAGATGTCTGCCGGAGATCCTCCGGGATGCGCGGAGCTCCAGAGCACGGTTTGGATGACTTGCAGTTGTGCCTGCTTGTTGGCTCAGCCAGACTGGTGGTACTTTTTGTCCCAGTTTGCCCCCTCAGTCAGTGAGGGGCTGCTCGTTGTCGCCGCTGCTGATGTGTGGAGCATCAGAGGGAGAGGACTCACCTCTGGTTCACTGGGAGCTGTGCTGGCACTGAGGGGGACTCACAGTTCAAACACTTTTATCTATCAGAATAGTATCTTGGTTCTCTTCACTTGATTTGTACTTTTCTAACCTGAGTCAGCTGTAATCTATAAAGCAGCTTTCAGCTAATTTTTCCCTATATGACATCAATTAATACTAGTTTTATTAAAATATTATTTTTATTAATAATGTAAAATAATTTAATTATTTTAATAATTAAAATGGCAAGGACATCACCACAGGGTGCCTGTTTCTGTTCCATGTTATTTGTTGGCTTTCCCACAACCCCTTTCCAAGGCTAACCTGCCTCTGATGGACTCCTGGAGCAGTAGGCTCTGCCTGGACACCACACATGTCCCTGCAAAGTCCTCAGGCCAAGGGCTGTTTCTTTATGCTGCTGAACAGCACCAGCCAACACTGAGCCATGCTCAGCTGAAGGTCTTCAGTACCCTCTGTTACAGCAAATTAATCTTCTGACTGTAATATTCAATATCATACTTTTGCCTGTGGTTCATCTTGTCCATTTAGTCTGCCAGAAGAAGGCGTAGAGTGAGAAGTGGGTGGAGCAGCATTTCTAGCCTGTTGGTAAGGCAGGGAAACATGACCCTTTAGTATTTTTTTTGACACAATTTTGTAATTGTAATAAATATTTATGTGTCTTTGGTCCACTGTAGAAAGCTAATACTAAATTCACTTTTGATGCCTATTTATTACCAAAGGCTGGAGCCTTTCAACCCCCTTGTGTCTGGTAACTCCCAGGAATTAATTGTGTGCTGTCAAAAAGGCAGATCCCACAAATCCAGCCCCAGACTGCTAAGAGAGGGATTATCATTTAATAGTTCAGGACTGTATGGGTCTGCTTTTTATTCTACTCTTCTTGGTGTGTTTAAAGAGGTTTTTAAAGAACTGAAAGCTGAGGCAGAAGTCAGTGAGTTCAGTGGGGAGGGCATTGGAGTGTCCCATCTGCAGCATCCACTGCAAGAGCTGCTGAGAGGGCTGTGGCTGCATGCAGGAATCACTCAGAGTAGCTGCTCGCTCTCAGGGCTCTCATATTGTCCCTCAGAGCAGCCCCAGTGGGATGACCTGGCTCAGGGAACACCTCAGCTGTCCTTTGAGCTGCTTCCAAGGAAGCACAGTCCCTGTGTGTTCTGCTGCCTGCCTCATCTCATAATTCTGTGCATCAACCCACCAAACTCTATTTAAAACCAGTGGGGCTGCTAGGAAGGCTTTTGCTGAGCCTCCCTGCTTCAGTCAATAGCCTGTCTTCCAACTCCCAGGACAAATTTACCTGAGGAAAATTCATAACCACTTCTTGTTGTTCCAGCTGTTACATCAAGTTCTTCTGCACTGCTATTTATCCCTTTATATACATGTGCCTATAGCACATGAAGACTTATAAAATGCAATTAATACTGTGCTGTATCTTTAGAAGTGTCTGTGATTACATTCTGGGATTTTTCTCAGCTGCTTTCTGTTGGTGACTCATCGTCATTCAAGCCCAGCTGGCACAACTGGGTTCTTGGTTGTTTCTGGCTGCTGAGGTTTTATAGCAAATGTATTGTTAAAGGCAGACAACTGGAGAACCTTGTGTTTATTACTATTGAATTCATCCCATTTTTATCACTGCCATCTTCAAAGTCATCTGGTTCTTACATGAAATACCTGTCCTTCAGTCCTCTGGTATATAATTCTGGCAGTATAATTCCTTTTTTAATAACCCCTACATTTCATCAGTACTTCTCATGCTGTAACTGTTAATGAAAGTATCAAGACAGGCAGATCCCAGGCTCCTTCCTTGAGGAACAACTCCGATAAGCTCCATGACATCTGACATTGACCCTTTCTGCAGTGCCCCTTTCCCCTGACTTGTCTCTGAAGCTGCCCTTTAAAACCTGTTCCCAGCCTTTCAGAGCAGGGAAATCTGACAAGCAGGTCGGGCATTGCCTGGATGGCCCTCTCCTCTAGGGTGTTCAGCTTCACAGTTCTTGACCTCTAAGATACTGGATGCTTTCTGGGCAGTTTTGTCTCTATTCTCTGCTTAGTTTTAATATTTTCTTTAATATTCTTTTTGTGCCCTTTTACTTCTCCAGAGAAACTAGGAGCTTGGTCCTAGCTCCACAAAGTTTTACATTTGCCAGGGGTATGAAATCTGCATAGTGTCAATAACTTTCATTTGAAGAAATGTTGGGCTTCTTCCACATGCCCTGAGGTCCTGACTCCACTTTCTATCTCTAGTATTTTGTATTTCTCATTATAGTTTTGGTTTGGTTTTTGTTGTTTGGTTTGTTTGTTTGTTTTTTTTAACTTTCTATTCCTGGTAACAGTACAATACATTTATCATGTTCACATATTTGACAATACCCAAATCTGTAGGTGTGTTGTTTCATGAGGGATCCTTATTCCTGCAACAGCCTGAAATACCCTACAGGACCCTATGAAATCCAAAATGTTTGGGATCACCAGCTGATGTAGCCAGGGGCTCTGCATGCTTATCTCAAACTGGGAGGACTGGTAAAGACAGAAGACCAGTCTGTAAAACACATAGACCCATAAATCAAACAATAGCTCCACACACAGTAGCAAGTTATGCACCATCTCATAATTTATTATAATACAAACAAGTTTGTCAAACACAAGATATTGTCTACTTATGAAAATATCAATATTCACAATTTAAATAGCGGATAGGTCCCTTAATTTTATATACCAGCAAGTCATCTAAAAAGTATTTTGTTCCTAGCTTGTGGTCTTCAAGGATGTATGCCTATAAGTAATTGTAAAACTGTCCATTCACAGCTTATTTTTCCTAATTGTAGACATTTGAAATATAAATTAGAGTACAAAAGAGCATCTCCACAACAAAGATGGTTTTGTCTCCAGGATAATTTTTCCCTAAATAATGACACTATATGTGCTTGGTTAAGGTTTTTTACTACTGGCAAATTGGGAGGTACGAATAATATAGCAAGATATTGGCTAGTTAGCAACAGTCATTGCAAAATGCTTCACACAACCAAAAAAAAAGGCAAGTATTATCAACAGCAGCTCCCATATGGCAGACTAAAAAGTCAAGGCTTTATTATCCAAACTGGCTTTGAATGTCTGTTAACAAGATACAGCTTGATCCAAAGCCCTCCTAAAATAATGGCGATTGGAAAAACCAACCACAAAGCCCACTAGCAACCTTCCCTTTGACTTCAAAGGGCTTTGGAAGGAAGCTTTTAAAGCCCTAAATTATCAGAAGTGAAATGACCAATCCACTGTACATGAAAATTGCACCTTGTCATTTCTAAAATGATATGGAAAAGTATTGTGAGTTTTTCCAAATAAGTTATGGGAATTTAATGGGCTGTTATTTTTCATGGGGAAATAAAATACACAGAAAGATTTTTTTTGTTTTTAAATATGGTAATTTACAAAAATACATTATCAGGACGGAAAGAATCAGACAACACTGATAGTTTGCAGGATAAAGATTATGCTACAAAAATTAATAAATCACAGCATGTGAATGGCAGAATATGCCATGCACTTAATTGAAATTTTTTAATAAATAAAAGCCCTAGACAGTCACTATTTTCTTTAGGTTACTATTATATTAAGTAGAATAGTGAAATTCTTGTATAAATAGGGTTTTTTTCCCAATAGATACATTCTCAAAAATGAACCACTTATCTATACAGATATTGCACTTCAGACTCATTCACATGTAACTCAGACAAGCATTCCTCATAACAAATGTAGAATAAAAATAAGTTATAAATACAGTGTTTTCCCAAAATGAGACATACAGTAGCTTTCCCATAAGGTAACTTTGGTTACTATCAACTGACAAAGACCAGAGAGAGGTTTGTGAGAGGAGGGCAGAAGGGATGGCCGCAAAACTGAATTTCTGTAAAACACCAGTAAAGGGAGCAATAATTTCAACCTTTCCATGAAAAATACAGCAAGGCTGAGCATCCCTTTTCCGCTTTATTATTGCAAGGGTGAAGCTTTGAGATCACAGACTGAGAGGCTCTTCATTTCCCTTTGGGGATGTTTAGGTGGGTACCATCCCCTCGGTGGGTGAAGGTGGAAAGAGTCAGCTTTTGCTCCCAGCCCCCCATGTCCCCAGACGTGCCCCTCTCCTTGCTCTGACCTGTGTGGTCCTTGGGGTGCCTGAGCACCTCACAGAGGAGTGCTGAGCAGCTCTCCCAAAAACTCTGCCAGTGGGAGAGGACTGGGGGGCATGTGCTCCCCGAGGTCCTGGGCATCCCACTTCTGTGCTCTGGACCAACCTGAGTAGCCTCGATCTCTCCTGAGAACAGCCCTCCATGCACGAGCCAGCCCTTGCCTGGGGACCCGGTTTTCACACCTTGTGCCTTCTGCCGCCCTTCCCCTCTGTGCTCAGCTTTGGTGGGTTTAGCTCTTGCAGGATGCCACTACAAGGCATTGTGCAAACCTGTGGCAGAAGGGAACCAGGCTGTTGTCCTCAGCACGACTTCTGTAAACTTGGCCCTTCTTAGGGAGAATGCACCAAAGCTGAGCCATCTGTGGGTTTTAGAGAGATGCTTTCAACACTCAGATCACCCCCATAGTGGGATTGATTGGATCCCTTCTGAAAGGACCTCTCTGTGTTAGTCTCTAATGCACCATGAGCTCTCTGCTGGCATTGGAGAAGGGCACAGGCACAAATGCAGTGCTAGCACCAAGGTACTGCTTATCTGCAGTTACTGAGGAGCTGCTGTGTCCACTGACCACATTGTGCTTGTGTTCACCATGTACCTTCACTGCTCTCACATCAGTGAGGCTGCATTAAGTGCCCAGTATAGAACAAAAGCTTGTGGTGTGTGGCTCCTAAGAGACCACATGCAAAGATTTGAAAGTGAAAGAAATTAAAAGAAGTGCATTTCCAGCCTTCCTGTAAATCTCTGCTTATTTTCTACACTCAGCATTGATGGGACGCTGTTTTTTGAGTGTGAAGGAAAAGCAGCTAACCTACTTTAAGTAAGTGTAATACTTAGATCAGCTTAGACTAAGGCTTTTATGTTTTTACGGCTGTTGGGTATTTAATGAATTTATTCCACATTTTTTTTAACAATTAAAAGACAAATCTGCAATAGAATGGCAGAATCCATCAGGAGAAAATCTTGGGTTGAGGTTTTTATATGTTAATCCCTAAAGGCCTGAACATGGAGGATAACTGAGAATCTGTCTTGATTAAGAAGGAACTTGAAGGCTCTGGTCACTCCAAACCTCACAGGAGCAGCTTTGGTGGGAGCTCTGCATCTGGCAGGACTTGGTTTCAAACTTGAAAGTCCTTAGACACCATAACTGAAATAGCTGGGAAAAGATGCTGCTTTTGTTCTTGGCTCTATAAACTTCCCTCTCTCCCTCCCTCAAGCTCCCCTGTCTCAGTCACATTCTTAAATGACAACTTTAAACACATGAACATTGGCATCTTGGGGATCACTTTCCATGCCAAAGCTGCGACAGGTACTGTATCGGTCCTTGAGCCTTGTTCAAGTGAGCCACAAAAGGGCTTGTCACCACTTGTGTCTCACAGGCTGCCTCCTGCAACGAGGTCTTGACAGCAAAACTGTGCGTGGTGGCATTTCATGTCAGATTCAACACATAATTTTTGGCAAGTGCACACATCAGAAATGGCACCTTCCACAGTACACAAAAGCATCCATTCACTTTGTCGATGGCAAACTACACAGTCGAGTAAGGTTTTGTCGTTGTGTTTTAAAAGGTTGTAATTAAACACTGCTGTGGCTTCGCCCCTCCAATGACTTTGGACTGCACTGGTGCTGGGATGCAAAACGTTTGAGGGCGACTGAACACTAAGACTTGAACTCTGAAGCATATTCAAAATGCTATATAAGAGATGGAGGCGTTTGCCTTCTCACTTTCCCTTCTAAAATCAAGTGCTCCTGTTCCTTCCTGACAGTCTGCTCTGCCCTTGGTCTCCCAGGGAAATGAAATCAAATGACCACTCTTCAAAACAGCCATTTCAGCAAATTACATCCCGAAGATGTAACCACTTGAAAAGAACTTGCACCCAGAAACTTCAACTATTGCCCTTTTCATGGTGATATTTTTATAGGCTTTCCATTCTTATCATACTGGTAAACAAGCATTTTGATGCAGTGAGAGTTCGCTGGGGAAATCCAAGGGCTGCTTGTTATGGAAAAGTTATGGTTTGTATAGAATTGCACAGGTTGCTTCTGACACTTAAAGAAGGCTTTCAGTGTGGCAGCTGCCATTGTGCGAAATCTTTTGCTAATAAAACAGTAGAGGAAGAAATTAATTGCAGTGTTCAGCAGTGCAAGCATGTTGGCGATGTCCGACACGATATGCACCACCCAGCTGTTGTTTATAGGCGACACGTAGAGGTGATACAGTATCATGATTATTCTTGGTGCCCAAAGTATGGCAAAAATAGAAGTTATAGTAAACAGAATGGCTGTTGTTTTCCCCGTGGAGTACCCTCGCAGTCGGAAATTGCTCTTTCGCCGCAGCTTGTACACAATGATGGAATTCAGGATGAAGAAGATGGAGCAGGGCACTAAGTAAACAGTAAAGCAGTGCACCCAGATGAGGACGTGATGCATCGATGTGCTTATGTAGTCTTCAATCCAAATATTGGGCCACCAGTAGTAGGGAATGCTGGTCAAAAAGCAGGTGACATAGACACTTACTATGACTTTTCGAGTACGAGCAGGGTAGGAGACTGTGTGGTACTTCAGCGGGTGGCACACAGCTATGTACCTATCGATGGTTAGTGGAACCGTAATCCAAATGGAGGTGTGGATGGACGAAAATTCCAAGACCTCAATTATTTTGTCCAGTACCTGAGGCATCTGTTTGTTTAAGATGAAGTCTTCCATGAGGAAGTCAACAAAGACGATGAAGAAGAGAACCAGGATGTCAGCAGCAGCTAGAGCTAGAAGATAGTTATAGGAGGACTTCTGCCTGCGAGCTACAAGCTGGGAGAGGATGATGACTGTCAAGATGTTTGCTGTGGAGAAAGAAACACACAGTTAAGCTATTAAGATGTAACACCAGCTTTTCTGAGCACTTGTTTGGAGCTGTTCAAGCATTTGGCAACATGATACCCTTTAGTGAAGTTCAAAAAACACCACAGTCGGGTCCCTCAGAGAAACTGTTGCGATGGGAGGAACGTGTGGCCCTGCTCTCAGCTGTGGAATACACATCCTGAGCAAAGGGGTACTGGGACCCCTGTCTGCACACAGAGGCAGGGGTAGCAGGAGAAAAAAGCTAATAGCTCACATGAACATTTTCTCTTATTTCTCACCTTGCTTTTTTCACTTTGTTGTTTAACCAGGGACAGATGAGAAGGGTGGAGTGGGCTCTGGAGAGAAACACATTTTGTCCCTCATCCCAGCTTGTGGTACCTGACTGTTTTAGAACTGAAATCAAAGCCACCTGGATTAGGTAATTCTCTCTTGACTGAGTGGGATCCCAATCGAGAGAAGGACTTTCAGGGAAACAAATGTCCTCAGCTCTTCCTGAGATTCTTTTGTAATTCAGTCATTCCTGTCTGATGTGCTCTCCTACAGATGGGTTCTGAGAAAGCATCTCCCTTCCCACCACTGAGACAGTCAGCTCCACAAAGACCTGCCTGCTTACCCTGAGCTGCTCTTTAGAAGTCCTTCAGGCAGAAGGCATTTTTCCTCTAAAGTGATGTAATTTAGCCTTAAACGAAATCCTGCTGGTCACATCAGACATGATGGATGTTCTGATTCAGCATGAGTGTAAACATCCCTGAATTTCCCGAAAAGCATCTGTTTGCGTCTCTCTGGCCACAATACAGACCTGTCACCTAGATGTACTGCATGACAGTTAAATAATATTGTGCTGAAGTGTCTTTTCTCTGCTCTTTCACTGTCTGGTTTGCCTCAGTTTTCTAAAGCTTTGGTTAAACTTAGATACACTTTAATGACTTCCTGAACCAGTGCTACAAGGGATCAGTCCTACAGCCCCTGGCCAGGCAGAGCTCCCCATGAGTATAAACAGCCCTTGCAATTCTTGAGAGCTTTCCTGGTGCACTAGAGTGCAGCCAAATTTTAACTACTTGCTCTTGTTTACTAGAACTTACTGTGTAGTCTTAAAGTGGGGGAAAAAATAATTCTATTATTCCTACTATCAGCATGGCTGGAATGAGACAGGCAAGATTGTTCCCATCAGAAGTTGGTATCATTTGGCTGGAATAATACCTGAAATAGTGCTTAAAAATCAGAGCTCTGGTTTACTGTACAAGAGGCTGCCAAATGTTTGTAGCTGATACTTTGCTAAGTGTTCTATAAATCACCTCTTCTGTGCATTCAGTGCTTCAAACATTTCTGCCAGCTTTGATGGATTTCCCAAAACAAATCAACAATACTTGTAAGGATTCCTTTAAATCAGAGAGAAAGGAAGTTGCTGACATTAAGGTAATGATAACTTAGGACACATGTCCTACAACTGAAAATGTTCATTTTTAAAAAACCTGTTTTACTTGGCACTGAAAAAAAACCTTCCTCCTTCATAAATGCCTTCAAAGCCTGCTGTCTGGGAGCAGATTTCTGCCACCAGGGAAATGAAGTGCAGCAGAGTGAATGATCTTGAATAACAGCCCTCACCTATTTCTGTATTAACTTAATGTATTAATTTTGTATCTTGGAACAAAACTAAACCAAACGTGACGATCAACGGACTCCTTCCCTATATTAAAAAAAAAAAAAGGCAGCATGATCTTTCCAAGGTATTGTCTCAAATTGCCTTCAGGGGAATTTTCCCGATTCTGTCCTCCATTAATGGGAATGCAACTGCATTGATTTCAGCTCAGAGCAGACGTGGGAGACAAGAGGTGATATAGCCAGAACTGCTGTGTCATTTTTCACTTACTTGCTTACGAAATGCCTCTGTTGTGCCTGCTGATGAGCCCTGGAGGTGCAGTGAGTGATGTACTGTCAAGGAAATCCTCGAGCTGGAGTGTTTATCATGGCTCTGCAGCCACTGCTGGTTTTGGCCAGACAGACTGACTGGCTCGGCTTCAGATATTGGATGTGACCCATGGGGTGCATCTTCTCTTTAAATCCTCTGGATTTGACTCATTCCAGTGGCAGCAGCTGGAGTCAGCGTGCAGCAAGGGGGATGTCTGAAGACACTGGTCCCTGCTGGTAACTCTGGCCTGACTCTCAGAGCAGCTCCTGCAGGGATGCTGAAGCCAAACTGTGTCCAGGCACAGCAGCCCCACTCCCCACACTTTCTACTAACCCCACTCAGTTTTGCTACAGGAGCACATTTATGAGCAGTCCTTTCCTCTGTACCCTCTGCCTCTCAGGGTTTCCACCCACAGCAGTAACAGCATGTGCTGAAATGCAAGTTATTCATCTAAGGCCAGCAAAGCCTTGCTTGGTGAGCTGGATTAGAAAATTGATCTGACAAAGTACATGCAAGCTCTATCCCATTTTTTCTGCAAGGGTTACTGTATCTTGTACTGGAAATGCTTTCCCTGGGATCACATTCAAGCTTTTTCTGGCCGGATGATATGAAATACAGTAACATCATTTACTTTGTGAAAATGGATAAATACTGGGGTGCAGGAGGAAGTTGCCAGTGTGACAGTGTCTTAGCACAGGGTCTGTGAGTGTTCTTCCTGCTGCATACTGTATAGGGAAAGTGTAGATGAGCTATGAATGTCTCAGTCCTTCAACCATTTCCTAGCCAGTGTTGAGTTAGTCCTTGGTGTGTCCTCAAACACTGCCTAAAACTCAGTAAAATGGAAAATGGGTGAGCACATGGCTCTGTGTGATCAACTGTGTCCTTGTGCCAGTGTTTCTGTAAGTCCTGGGTACCTATTCAGCGTCCTGCTCTCCTGTGGGCAAAAATTACCTACTGTGGGTGAAAGGTGATGGAAGAGTATTTGTAACCATATTTTAACCTGGCTGACTCTAATTCTTGCACTGATATTGTAGACTTTGATGAGGACTATGGCAGAGATGGTGATGATGGAGATAGAAAAGTATCTGTCTCTACTGTAACATATGTGGAGCGTTGGATAGGTCAGCACCCCTAAATTGTCCTGGACAGTACACTGTCCATTTCTTGCAGTGTTTTTGCTAGATACTAAGTGGTTAAGATCATTTGAATTTGAAAGAGATTGATCACTGTGCTGGGAGATGATTAGGGGATGACAGATGGGAATTTATGCCAGCGTCGCTTGCTGCAGTGCAGTATTCTGAATTTATAAATATCTGGTTGAGAACCAGGGCTTGATTAGGGACTAGCTGGCTGAAGCCTTGAGGTGCTGTTGGCAGATGATTACAAGCAACTGTATGAAATGGCAGTCTCAATTCTTTCCCTTCAGGCCTGAGGATGCCTTTGAGTCACAGTGTCTGAAGGTCTCGGATACTCAAATACCTTTGGCTCATACTGCTCAAAATACAGCAACCTTCTAATTCAGCCAGGCTTCATCACAGGACACTTACATCTCTCCTTTGCCATCTCCCCTGATTTTGTCAGCCTCTGAGTAAAAACTGTAGCACTGAAATTCATTCCATTGGAGATCCTACATGTTTGAGAGGGATCTCCCTTTAGGAGTAACTTTGGTTCTCACGTGGATTCGGGTTTACTTCCCACACCAAAGCCATGCTGCCGTGGCTGCAGAGCCCAGGCAATCTTCTGTGCATCCTCAAAGCAGTGCCTGTGACCTAAGGGCACAGCTCTTTCCCCAGCTTCTTATTCCATGGATTACAGTCATCGCTCCAATAGTGTCTAACACCGGCCTTTGCAGGGGATTTGAGGAGCTCCTTTCACTGACTATCATCACCACGTATGAGCCTAAGCAGGAGCGATTGTATCTGTGTAAAGAAGAAATAGGCATATTTCTGGGCTTTCTGGTTTGAGGGTTTTTTTAACTGAGAGCACTTTGGATGAACACAGCAGCCTGTGCAGTGAAACAGCCATTAGAACACGAGCAGCAGTGTTGCTGCGCTGGGGACAAGGCTGGCTGTGTGGTTCAGCAGCATTATAACAGCATTATAAACCACCCAAATGAAGTAGCCACGAGTGTCGCTTGGTGAGCGTGATAAACATTAGGTCACGGAATATAATGGGCACCTTTCACCCAACACAGTTGTTGCTAGGATCCCCACAAATAACTGTGAGATGTATGAAACTTCTCCACGGGCCCGGCGTTAGTCACCTGACTGGCACAGAGAGACAGCTCACAAATGGGAAATTCTGAGTTGCTTCAGAAAATACGTTAGTAACGCCTCGCTCTTAGATTTAGAAACTCGGAGAGTGGAAGGACGACACGCTAAAAAATATACGGTGAGGAAAAGGGATGTTTTGGCTTGAAGGCAATAGATGGTTTCCTGTAAACTAGGAGGCAATATTCAACTGTAAACAGGTTCTGTGACCTGCAGCCAGATCTGACCATGGTTACTAATGCACCTGCTCTCCAATAGTTACCAGACTGGAGATGAGGATGGCATTTAGCCCTTACTTGATGTGGGAGCTCTCTGGGGAAGCTGATGACAAGGGATGATTTCTGATGAAAGTAACAGGAGTTATTTAAAAAGAAGCCCAGAATTGCTGTGGCAATTTAAATACTTGTTTATTACTGATGTTGGCTATAGCTGGTTATGTGGCCTTTGAAAATGACCCCTGGATGCTGTTTGCCCTTAAAAATGTTAGGGCACGTCCTCATTTTTCTCTTACAGCCAATATGGATCAAAGTCAGCACTAGAGCAGATGGGGACAGCCTCTGTGAACTGTGCTTCAATTTGTTCCTCTCTATTATCATATCCTGAGATCCTTCCTTAAACTGTTGTGAAGCGTAAAGAGATACTTTATAGAATATAATTAGTGCAATACAAGCTTTTGCTTCCCTGGGAGTTCCTGTGAGGATTGATTTTTGAAAATAAATGGAGTTATTTGCTGTTCAGTTGTCTGAGTGCTGTCGAACAGCTCACGGTGAGGCAACCCCAGGAGGGAAGAGCTGTCAGTCCCTTCTGCTGGTGCCTGCATTATCTCCTAGGGGATGGAGGGGGACATAAGCAAAAAAAAATGAGCATATTAAAATGGGGTGTGGATGGCATGGATGTAGGACTGCTACTGGAGCAGGTTTCACATCTTGTAGGAAGGCTCTCATGTGGTTTATGCTTAGAAATCCCATGTGCAGGGACAGACCACACCAGTTCTGAGGGTGAAAGAGAACTGAGGTAGAGGATGGCCAAGCTCCTGCCCAGGACAACCTGCACTCCCTGTTATATGCAGGAGTCTGGGTTAGTTATTGCCAGAGAAAACACAGCATGGCCTTGCACTTACAAGTCACAAGTGAATGAACGAGTTAGTGCCAGAGGCCACATTCTGGCAAGGAAATCTGGCCTCTGGGGCCATTTTTCTCACTAACAGCATTTATTAGCTGAGACGGCTCTGGGGAAGGATGCAGTGAATGAGGTACTCTGCTCTGCAGTTGGCTTTAGCCATCAGTGGGTCATGGAGGCCAGAGAAGGATTTTAATCCAGCAGAAGCACTTCCTCACTGTTGGAGGCCACAGATGCAGTAATGGCATGGAGATGCCAGTGGCTGGTGTTCACTGTGAGCCTTGCCAGCCACTGAGGCTGGAGTGCAGTAGCTTTGTCTGGCAGAAAGATGTAATTGCACTGTGCTGTTTTTGGCTTTCCTAGACCATTGGAGTACGGTTTTTCCATAGTCTTTATAAAATAGGGCTATTTCTGCAGTATGAGAACAACCCAGAAGGGACACTGGGCTAAGACACAGGAAGGTCTGGTTTGTGCTCTCTGGTGACACATGTGTGTGAATGTGACAGGGATCTGGTTCTCCTTGTGCCATCTTCACCCTCCTCGTCTGCCTTTCCTGAGCTGGGCCTACAGCGCAGAAAGTCTCTAATGACTCTCAGGAATTCCCCCCTGCCTCCCCAAAGCCTTTCTTAGAGGCACTCATTACAAGGATAAAAATGTCTAAAATGCACATCTCAAAATCTAGCCTGGCATCTTGCTACCACAGCAGTAAAGCTTTCTAATGGAAATTGATGCTGGGAAGAGAAAAAGCAATCTGTGAAATAATGCAGAAATCATAAAAGGAGTTTGGTTATTCATGCAACATATTTGGACAGACAAAGATTTTCAAGGCAATTCTGGTGTCTCATTTGGCAGGTGTCTGTGGCTTCTACTGTGGGCTGTCAGCACAGTGTAAGAGGTCTCAAGCTGAGTAACTTGAGCTCAAGGGTGACAAAACCATTCTACCCTTCTGATACCAAACGCCAAAGCACTGAGGCAGATGCCAAAGGTGTTTCATGGGATGACTGGGATGGAGAGAGGATGTGATTTCATAAGGGCACTGGCATGTATTCTTTACTGAACATGAATAATTAAGAGGATTTTACCTTTGATTGTGGTTTTGCTAAAATAAACCAGTCTTTATGTCTTCCTAAAGCATTAGCTAATGCAATAGCAGCTCATGCTTGCAAACCCCATGGCCAAGCTTTCTCAGAGACTACGCCAATTTTACACAATATGCAGGAAATTACAGACTATGTAAAACCATTGCAGTTTGGCTTTATTCCCCCCACGGAGAATATACTGCATCCACACTGGATATATCACTCTTTGGAGTGCTAGTCTGGACATTGAAGAAAACACTCTTGGAGGGAAAAAACGTCTGAGAAATATCCTAGTCTGATGTAACAGACTGACGGGTAATTTGTCTTGAAACCAAAAGCAACCTCTAGTGCACCTGTCCGTGCAGCCAATGGTCCATATGATTGAAAAGAGAGAGAAGTTAAATGACTGTACATTGCAAGGACTCTCTGTTTCAGAAGGGAACAATTTCAGTGAAAAAGATGTTCAGTGTTTCAGTAGGCAAGCTTCTCTCCTCTTCTATGGTAAAGGGGTAGAACTCTTTTTTGTCATCTTCTGTACCACTAATTCTGGTCCTACTTGGCTGCCTCTACTTCATTCTCTCTGCACAACCATACTGGTGTCCTGGGGGGCAATCCAATACCATCTTCTCCCATCAGGTCACTCTGAGAATAGCACTAACAGCACTCCAGACACTGGGGTTTAGGATCCTTATGTACTTATCTGTATTCTGCAGAATGAAAACTGATTTGTGTGTAAGGTCTCCTGTGCTCAAGGAGTTAATTCTGGCTTTGTTTCCTTTTCTGGTGTCTCAAAGCTAATGGAAAAAGAGATCATAGGCTCAAAAAGACCAACAGAAACAGGAGGTGAAAGCTTTTGTGGACAGGGATTGCTTTGCACTTGGTGTTTGAAAGAAGAGAGGGCACCTCATCAGGACATCTCCGTGTTGTTTGTTTGCCTATAGCAAATTGTTTTGGCGTATGCAGATGAAGGCCTTCTCCTGCTGGCTTGTTTCTGCTGATTCACCCCCATTTTATGGAAGTGAGCAGAAAGAGGATGAGGAGGAGAGAACTAAATAAGGGGTGGATGAAGAACAGCAGGATATTAGACTGCCTAGTGTTTCTGAATGTTTTGACTTCTTCACAAATGGGGGCTCAGCATTACCCACCTACCGTGAAAACTGGCTGTGCTCTCTCTTTTGTGTCGTTGTCATTTCAAGGAAAAATCTCCTCTGGAGTTTTTCCTTCCCAATCCATTTTAGCAGCCTGCCATGCAAGGTTGTGCACTTCATAGTCTACTGAGCCTCCCAAATATGGCACCTCATTATCATTACCGCCCTGACAGCGTTGTTTCCTACTGACGTGGCAGAAGAAAACCAAAGCTAGCAGTTGTACTCTGTAAAGGCATCCAGAAATGTGGAATCAACTTCTCCACAATCCATGCATTCACATGGGTTCATCCACATGCTGCCTTTCAGGCTGCAAGACTTTAGTGGCCACAGTCTCCAGATGTACTGACCAAACTACATCACTCCCATCTGCACACCTTGCTGTCACCAGTTCTGTACAGGAACAGAATGAATTTATTCTTTTTCAAGATGATTCTTCTTTCCTTACAGAACAAGCATTCATTTTACAATAAGAAATGACTCATTTTAAGCATGTTAGCAGCAGTTTTGTTCCCCTCCGCCCAGTACTACTACTGTAAATGTGCTGTAGTGCCCTTCAGTTGCTCCAATAGCTGAGCTAAAGTTCTGGCAATTTATTCTTCCTCTTTTAAGTAGGATGCAATGTACTGGCCTTGCATCCAATTCAGATTTTAAGTCAGAGAAAGGATGGTCTTTGAATAAAAGGGTGGCTGAATCAGGTCTCAGGAGGGTTTGGTTCTTATTCATTGTGTGAACTCTACCTAATGAGCGACAGCTGAAGAGTGCTGTTTTTTTCAAGGTCATAACTGTACATGTAACAATTCTCCCACTCATATTTTCAGATCTTCCTTTAGCACTTCTATTGTTCAGGTGTGCTGTTATGAGAAAGGCTATTTATTCAGGTGCTAGAAACGCTCTCTTTAATCAGAAGCCTGTACTGTGATTGCAGAAGAATATACGAGGCAGCAGATGGCAGGAATCCAAAACGAGTCAGACACTTCTATACTGCTGTGTGCTGTATGTACACCTACCCTCTGCCTGCTTTGGTGTTTACTGGGTATGACAGGCCACGTGAGTCATCAACAAACATTGCTACCTGTCTCCCTTCCTGCTCGTGGTACTAACTGGGTTGCAGCTGTAAGCACAGAGCTGGCAACACTCTTTGGGTCTCGTCCCCCCCATCATGCCAAGGAGCGGAGGGAACACAGCTGGGCTCTTTGCATGCCGGTGGTCTCTTAGATCAGGGGTGCTCAGCCCACCAACAGGACCTGCCTTGCCAGGATGATGATCCTGGCATGCACGCCTCCCACACAGCCTCCTTATTCCAAACTTTATACGAGGACAAGGCTCCAGAAGGACCAGTTCTCCATTGTTTCAGCTTTCCTGTGGCTATACTGCAGTTTGCATGGGCACAGTGCACCTGTGTGTCAATCCAACATCCTGGGAAGCATCTGGCTTGTTGAGCAAGAACAGCCAGTCTGTCATCTGTTAGGGGAAGGTCCATAAAGTGTCTCTCTCTCTTCACAGTGTGTTAAAACAGTTAGGCACCCCTGCTGAGCTTACATGTTCTTCCAGGTCAGGACTACAGCTTCTCTCCCTCTGCATGGAGCCCTCTGAGTGCACTCTGTGCATGGCTGGGCTTTGAATAACCTGGGTTGTCCCCATCTCCACAACACCTTGTTCAGCAGCTGGTCTGACACAAACACTGCCTGTCTGTACCCTCCAGCTATGAGCACCCATGTGTGTCCCAGCTGCTTTCCCAAGCTTGTGAAGTCCTGAATCTGCGACTGGTTTTATGTAAAAGCCTAAAGCATAAATAAAAGAAACAGTTGTGGACCAGGCTCCTAAAGTTTGGAGTGGATGTTCCCTGGGGCATCCCCTCCTGGGGATGCTGTAAGGGTGCTGGGTATGTGCCTGTGCTTTGTGTCACTGGCATGCGATGACCCCAGAAGCCAAGGTGCTTCCCAGGTAGGCGACTGACTGGGGAGCAAAGTGGAATCAGTGATCCCACATTAGGAGAGCCAGATTTCAGTCTGCCTCTTGCATTGTCAGGAGGAGATGAGCCCTGGGAACATTGATCAGGCCAGACTCTGGTCTAGGAAATGTTGCCACTCTGTCTTTTCAGGACCAATACACTCCCGATGGAAAAGGTGGCTGCCTGCAAGGCAAGTCTGTTGCTGCTGCATCTTCTCATGAAGCAGGAATTAAGGTCAAAGCCAGGTGTCTGCAGCAAGCAGTGTTGCTTCTGTGCCTGACCTTCATGGTTTTGTTCAGTGGCCTGGCCATAGCAGGAGCAATTTTGTGCAGCTGCTTTGCACAGCTCTCACTGACAAATGGACAGACTGAGTGGTACCTGTTGCTCTTTACTTTCTTACCTTTACCAGCTCCCTCTTGGACTGAAACAGAGCAACTTATTCCCTCCCCCACATCCAACATTATCTCTTCCTTAGCATTTTCTCTCACTAAAGCAAGAAACACTTCCATTAAGACTTTTTGCAGTCTCTCTCTTGCTTCCCAATTAACTGCAGGTGCTTCAAAGGTTCTCTCTGACTGACAGACAAGGGGAGTGCAGGGTTAGTAAAGCAGGGGCTGCAGAACAGCTCCACAAATGAGAAACCTTCCCCTCTAAATAGGAGAATGACCCCACTTCCAGTGCCTCTGCCTTGCTCTCCTCCTCACCCTTGTACCGGCAGTTTCTCCTTGTTCGATGCATCCTGCTCCTGAGGCACACCACTCCTGGTAGCACAACTGCACACTTGTAGGACATCTTTGCACATATGCACTCCTAACAAGTTTTGAAAAACTGTCTCTGTGTTGTCAGCCTCTGCTTAGAGGGAAAAGAAGCAGCCTCCTGCCCCAGCTGATCGAAGGCACAATCCCCCCTGGCAGAGCTGTAACCACCTTCGTGCGTGGTACCAGCCACACTGGGTGGTGTAGTGCTGCCCTGTGGTTTCCTCTCTTTGCAGGGCACAGTCTGGCCCTTGCCTCTGTGTGCTAATGCCAGAGCAGGGGTGCAGGGAGTCCACTTTGCTCTCTCTCCTCTCTGTCTTTTACAGACCTTCTAGTGCCTAGTTGAACAGAGAAGGCAAAGGAGCCAGTGCTGTGAACAGGCTCTGCTGAGGTGCCTGGGTTATACACGGGTGGGAGGGGAAAGATGCTTCTTCTGCATGCACAGTCAGGCCTGGCAGCGCTTGGCCTCAACGTGGAGTTGTTGAGTTAGTGAAATTTCCTTCAGACACTACAGCAGGAAAGGCAGAAACAGTTAACTGGTTTCTCCTCTTATCAGTCTTTCTCCAAAATTTGTGGCAATGAGTTAACTTTCCATTTCAGCAAAACACTGCACCAGTGCTGTCTTTGAGGAGAGATCCTCAACAGTGTTTCTCTTAAATCCTTGGCACCACACAAAGATAATTAAGATCCCACATACTTCAGGGCTCTTTTTCTAACAGCCAATAAAGTCTGCTACCTTTACAATTTTCTAATGTTGGAAAATTGAAGAGCAGCTTCAAATTAAAACATGAAAAGCTCTTTTTAGCACTTTTCTTGCCCTGTAACCTATCTCTGACGAAGCCTGGCTGTGTGAGTCTTCCCTTAAACATATTTAGCTTGTTCTCATCTCTGTGCAGTCTCAGGGTGAGAATCATGAATTTCTCATGCACTCACCATACTGTGCATTTATTCAACATACTGTACATGTGCAGTGAGTTTGGGTGTTAGTGCCAGTGCTATCCTCAGATCACTGCACTGAGTACATCCATACCTGATATAAGCCCACTCAGCAGTGCTGCACCACCAAATGCTTTGGCTAGTTGTGTTGAGCACTGTCACAAGTGTCACTGCTCTAATCAACTGATGTCTGATCCCTTGAGAAATGCATGTCACCATTGCTAATTTGGATCGTGTACCGATTTTAACCATGTTCTTAGAATGACAGCATTAGGTCTGTAATTACAATGCAGTATCCTTAGGGAGCTGGTGCAAGTATGTGCAGAACGCTCATTAAATTTTTTTCTTGTCTGTGCACGTAAGACTTTCCCCTGTTTGAGAGACATACAAAGGCAAGCTTAGCCACAGACTGCTTCATGACAACTTCTTCACCTGATAATCTTGAGAGGGTCTTGGTCATTTCTTAGGGGACTAGTGTTAAAATCAGAGCTTGTCATATGGACATCTAAGCAGCCCCTAAGGGATTAATGAAGAGGAAGCTACGACCTCATCCCTGCTGGCTGGATCTCTTTGGGTCAGGGTTGAGACTTGTTGATGCTGTAGAGCACTTGTCTGTGCTCTACATCCTCTGTGGGCTAATTTAGGACTTAACTTTCCAGTTCTCTGAACTGTTAGCCAATGTTCAAATTTTAATTATAAGCCAGGAAGGGAAAAAACCCCAAAACACCACAAAGAACATCAATTCATATGCAGAGCTGTAATTGCATATGTGCTGTTCAGAGGAAGGCTTCTCTTCATGTCTGATTAAAAATTTTTCTATGAATTAATTGCTTGAAGAAGGAATTAAGGTGAACAAAACATTTAGAATTCGTAGACTATTAACTATCATTGCTGCTTTCCATTCCACATGGCACTTTAAATGTAGCTGTACGTAGGAACAACCAAACTCCCTAAAATACTGTTTCATCTTGGTGCATGAGATTGCTCTAACTTCTTCCCGACTCATTCTGCCTGTCCTTAGGATCACCCCAAGTTACCCTCAGGTTGGAGGCGTTAAGCTCTGCCCACTGGAGCCCAGTCTGTAACTACAACAGCTCTCCGTGGTCCTGAGTGCCAAGGTGTCTTGCTGGCAGCCACAGGCAGCCCCCTGGGGAGGAGGCACCTG
The DNA here is from genome assembly GCF_022539395.1 of Myiozetetes cayanensis. Taxonomy (NCBI): domain Eukaryota; kingdom Metazoa; phylum Chordata; class Aves; order Passeriformes; family Tyrannidae; genus Myiozetetes; species Myiozetetes cayanensis. Next base: position 7,746,725 of record NW_026087412.1, on the reverse strand, counting down.
CTCAGTCCTTGTCTCGGCTGAGACAGTAATGCTGATGTGATGCTCGTGCAGCATCTGCACGTTTTGAGCTGTGGGTACCTGTGTGCTGGCAGTGGTGTCTCACAGGTGCTCACACACAAGCCTGAGACATCCTTTCCTTCCCTGTTTGGGATGTCTCTAGCTTTTCTCATCTCCAGCATCTCTGTATTGTCCTTGTCCCCTTTATAAGTAGGAAATTTCTCTCAGAGTTACACAGTCTGGAGGCTGCTGCCTGTGAGCTGGGACTTTCTTCCAAGCTCTGTACTTGTATTCAGGGGTCTCAGTGTCAGCATTGCAGTGCACTGACACCAAGACTGGACTTTTTAAGTACTGTCCTGTTCCACCAGCCACAGGGATGGGCTCACGAGCATGACAAGTGTCTGCTAACATTCCGGCAGTGTGCTCCTTCCCCAGCCAAGTTCTGTACTGGTGGCATGTTGCTCCTAAAGCCAGCGCTGCCCCGGGGAATAAGGCGGAGATTTGCACCAGAAAAACTCGGTAGCTACACTTGTTCTTACTGCTGGCCCGGCACGCGATCGGCGGGGACCAGACCCGGCCGTCTCGGTACCGCTCTGGCACTCACACGGCCAAATTGACAATGACAAGAAACTTCACGACAGGCTGACTCTGTATTGTCAAGTTCAAAGTCAGGGTGCCCGAGGCCGGGTGGGAAAGCGACCGCAGCAGCAGCAGCAGTGCGATGGCAGGCAGGGACAGACCCCGGAGAGGGAGGCAGCGCCGGGACGGCAACGCGCCGGGCGGGGAGACACTGCCTGGGGAGAGAGATGCTGCCCGGAGAGAGAGATGCTGCCCGGGGAGAGAGATGCTGCCCGAAGCGCCCGCGTTCATCCCGCGGGGCACACGGAGGCAGCGCGCCCGGGGCAGCCCGAGGACGCTCATCCCGCCCCGCCCCGCACAGCGGGCAGGAGCCGCTCCGGCGGGCGGTGCCGGGGCCCCGCAGCCTCGCCCGTCCCGCGGCACTCACCCGGCAGCCCGAGGCAGAGCAGGAGGCTGTAGTAGACGACGGGTGCGTACCCCAAGCCGCAGCCATAGCGGTGGTGCGCCAGCAGGGAGCCGTTGTGGAGGTGGAGGTGGTTGTGCTCCATGGACCCGCTCTCTGCCCGCTGCCGGCGCTCGCTCCGCCGCACGGGCCGCCCCGGCCGCGCCGCCCGCCCGCCCCTCGCACGCTCCGCGGCGGCGGCGAGCGCGGCGCGGCCCCGCGGCGGGCGGTGGCACATGGAGCGGCCCCCGGGCAGCCGGGCCGGGCGGGGCCGAGAGGGGCGGGACCGGCCCCCGCCCCCGGCCGGGAGGGGGGATCTCCCCCGGTGAGCATCCTCGGAGAGCATCCTCGGAGAGCATCCTCGGAGAGCCGCCGCCTCCCGGGGGGCAGCGGGCTCGCCCCACAGCCGGGAGCAGGAAAAAGGGGGGTTTTCCTCCAAGTTGGTGCAGGAGTCAATGAAAGACTGACTCAGAGCAGAGGCGGGGGTTGCCAGCGGTGTACGCTTCTGGCAGCCCTGGGTCGTGGTTCAAGCCGGCTGGGGAGGCCGGGGTGCATCCCCCAATGGGCATTTTGTACCTGCGGCATCGAAACGCAGGCCCGGGTTAACTGCATTGTCCCTCTTCTCCCCGCAGTGCTGCGGGGTGAGGGACGGGGCAGCCATCGGTGTCACACCATGCACCAACATGGTCATACACCCTGCTCCAGCAGGGACACGCCATCCACCAGGATGGACACACACCCTGCTCCAGCAGGGACACACCATCCACCAGGATGGACACACACCCTGCTCCAGCAGGGACACAGGGCATCCACCAGGATGGACACACACCCTGCTCCAGCAGGGACACAGGGCATCCACCAGGATGGACACACACCCTGCTCCAGCAGGGACACAGGGCATCCACCAGGATGGACACACACCCTGCTCCAGCAGGGACACGCCATCCACCAGGATGGACACACACCCTGCTCCAGCAGGGACACACCATCCACCAGGATGGACACACACCCTGCTCCAGCAGGGACACGCCATCCACCAGGATGGACACACACCCTGCTCCAGCAGGGACACAGCCCGTGCCGCCCCAAGCGGCAGGTGCGGGTGCAGCTCCCACAGGGCAATGCTGAAGAGGAGTCAAAATTTGGAAACCTTTCTCCCGTTCCTCAAGGCTTGTGTGTTTCTGTACAGAACCTCCTGTGAAACTAGTAAGGTGGTGAGCCCTCTGCTTTGTGCTGCTGATTAGTGGGCTGGACAGATGTCAGCACACTGATATGGCTAGGAGGTCATGGTTTAGTGATAAAGTAGATGTTAGATTACAGTGCGCACACCTCCTGAGCAGTAAACAAGATGTTTTTTCACCAAAAGGCTGAGCCCCACATCATCACCGGGAGCAGGAAGAGCCCCATCGGTTTCTGTGGCTGCCAGAGAAGGCCAAGGGGGTTGTACATTTGCAGTGCATGTGAGGTTGGTCAGTGAGATATGTCTGATGGGATATGCACGAGACACAGTGGGTGGGTTACAAGACTAAACAAAGATGTGGTCCTTGCTCTCCGAAAACACCCAGCTGCTTAGCGTGGGTAATAATATAACATAAAAAGTGTGTTGCACATGGTAAGGCACCATCAGAACAAGTGCTGTAACAGACCAGCAGGTGATTGAGCAAGGACTTCTGTATCTTTGGGTCTTGTTTGAAAAGTAGTTTAGCTTCTGTTTGGAAGCACAACTATGGGAAAGCAAGGCTCTGGTCTTGCAGGGACTTGAGCAGCTTACTTCACTGGGAGAGTCAACAAGGTTATTCATTTGATTAAATCTTTAATAGAAAAGGTCTTCTTGAACTGTACAGAAACTGCTGTCCATCTTCCCAGGTTAAACATGCTGGAAAAAACCATGTTTTTCCTCTATTTTTTCAGTTGATCTCTTCATAAATGTAGCCTAGTAGTAAGAGCCTACTAGTACAGCTTTTAAGTGGATGTGTTCCTTTTGAAAAGAATTTCTTTGAAGCCAATAATTCAAATAACCAACAAGCAGTGAGGTGTGTGTGGCTATATAGTACAAAGTCCTGTGAAGTCAACTTTGTCTTTTTTTTCCCCAGCTATTTAACCTTCAGGGGCTTTTTTTCTTGTTATTTTAAAAAGTGTAATTTCTCCTCATGTTTCTGCAACAGAGTCAATGAGGAAAGAGATCTTTTATTGCCTCCTAAAAGAGAAGTGATGATTCCTGAAGCCTTTTCTTGGGGGGAGTAAGTACATCAGCAGGGCTGAAAGTGTGACTTGCAGTTTTGAAGCTAAGTGAAGTTTATCAGCAAAGAAAAACACTAAAGAAAGAGATGGCAGGGGAGCAGTACCTTGGCAAATGTTGGTTGAAAAGCCTCACATCCAGTCCAGTTTGCAACACCACGAGTCTCTCAACTTCCCAGTTAACAACAGTGAAATTCTATAAAATCTGGATGCTTAGGAAGAGCCTCTGCCATCCATTTTCTACTGTGCTGTTACCAGTATTCAGACTGGCCTAGTTTTAAACTTCCTGAGCAATAGGGCTTCCCTGGAGAGGTTTCTATAATAGCAGCATTTGCTTCCTCAGAGCTAGAGTTGTCTCCAGGGCACAGTTCAGGTAGATGCTCATGTACTGAGAAGAACTGTTGGTAGTAAGAGAATATTTTTCCATCTCCCCACCTGGAACACTCACTAGAGCTTCACAAGAGGTTCTGCTGCACATGATGTTTTCTTGTTCTAAGGGGAAAAACCGGAAAATTAGCTCACATTCACTAACACTTCCCTCTGGCCTGCCCTGCAAGTGGAGTGGCCACAGAAAGTAAATCTGCTCCGGGTACCTGGGTTAGCTTGATTAAAGCTTCTCGAGGAACTTTTCTGCTTGCACTGTGCAAAGAGCTTCTAAGGTGGGATGGACCAGGTTACCACATCTGATTTACTTTTCCTTCACTGAATTCAAATCAGTGAAATACTTTGTAATACCAGAATGAAGGGCCCAGATTAAAGGTGAAGATTGCTCTTGTGTTCCATGTCTAAATTGTGTTTTGAGGGGTTTTTGTCCTTCAAACAAATTCAAAGCAATTTTTAGCTTAAATGAAATGAATTTGGTTATTCTGCCCTCTGAATTATGTGGTAACAGAGCCCTAGACAGGTATTTCAATAAAGCCAATTCAAAACTAAGCACAATGCTTGCTTCTGCTTAAAGCTGTTTATTTTTAAACTTCTCGCTGTTCTCTAAGGGGATGACATTTATGTGTAGCATCAGGGCCATAGTGAGAAGAGCACTGGTCTGCTGCTGAATCAACAGGCAGAAAGCCTCAGGAGCCTTGAGGAGGATGGTTTCTGAAGCTAATCTCGTAAACAGCCACATGCTCAGACAATGAATGACTTTTATTTCTTTCCAAAGAGCAGTTTATTCTTTGCATGACACACTACATAGCAATACGAGGTGGATGTACTTTGCTTTAAAACTCCAGAGGCACTTGAACTTGGTTAGCTTTTTGTTTTTCAGAGGAACTGAGCCTCCCTGGAAACTGCTTCCCCCCTTCCTGGGGGAAGGAAGATGACGTTGGTCACACAACCCCCATGCACTTGGGCCGTGGAGCAAAGTAATGGTGACTTCAAGAGACAAGAGTCGTTGACTGGAGGAGTCGGGAAGAACTTAATGTTGTGTTGTTGCAATACAGGTGTGAGTAACATGCCTGGAAAATAGCAAAGGTGAAACTGGAAGACTGATGCATGGAGTGTGTGCAAGGGATTGGGAGAGGCAGTGTGAAGGTAGAGAAGTCTCTCAAAGGAAGAGGTATCATCTGGTCACAAATGTGGGGGTTAACAGTTACAACAGGCCAGGGACATTGGAGAGAACCGGTTTATGGCCTGATCAAGGCTGTTTTACCTCTGTAGCAGTGCTGCAGGAATTAAACTCAGAACTGCTACAGAGAAAATAACACCTATAAGAATGACAAGTCTTAGGTTATATCTTATTAGATGCTTGTATATAATTTTGCTGCAAGGAAACCCTTCTCTTCAAAGCAATATTTTTATCTTTCCTTACTGTTAGGTTGCAGAGTAATTGAGTCAAATTCTGCTCCTCCTGAGTTAAAGGACTGTCTTTGTCAATAGCATCCTACAGGTCTCTCCAGGCTTGGAAGGGGAGGGAGACCTTTCTGTGTTCTCAGAAAAGCCATTAAGGAAAAATGTGATTATGAAAGTTCTTTACTGGAGTCTTCTCAGTGTCTGTGCATAGGCAGGCTCCAGTTTTACAAGAGAACAGTGAAGATTTATTCATTTTCAAGGTGAGAAATTTTTCTTGTGCTGGTGGTGATTGCCAGGGAAGTCTGTGGGGCCAGAATACAGATTCATCAAAGCTTCTCCATCTTGTGCTGCAGGTCCATAGCCTTCACCTTCAGGCTCCACAGCCCTGTAGACTCCTCTTCATCTCTTCTTCCTTTGACTTCGTATTTCCTTGGAGACCCATGAAGTTTGCAACAGGTCTCAAACAGTGTCTGTAATGAAGCTTTGCCTATTTGAACCATCTGAAAAGAAGTTCAAAGCTTTTAAACACCAATTATTTCCTTCTTTGTTTATTCCCTGAACTCCCTTTTAGGTTTCAACTGACAAATCTCATTGTAATTAATTTGAGCACGATTGTGAGTATACTTTCCAAGGGAACAGAAAACAGATGTGATAAATGCCTGAACATGAGATTTAATGGAGCATCTGTTGTTTTAAAGAAGAGTTACAAAACAAACTGTGTTTTGTTTGTGTTTAGTTGGTAGATGATACACCTGATTTTCCATCATACTCTTTTCAGGTTACATTGAAAACACCTGACAGAAATGTTTACTGAGATAAACTCATTTGACCTGTCCAGTTTGCAGTGGTTATGACAAATCAGTGCAATTTTTGAAAGAGTCAGCATATGGGTGATGTTTCAGATAAAATTAATCCATTACTCACAATAGAAACCAAACTCTTTTTGCAAGATAAGAAAGTGAAAAGGATCTATCAGGAGCTTGTATGATGTACTTGAATGATGTTTGACTGCGGAATTAATCAGCTAATTCCTATGTTAAGCATCAGCATATACTTAGGTCCTTTGCAGGATTTAGGCATAACTAAGTTAGGATTAAAATGTAATTACCTGACAAATATTTCTGAAGGTGGAGGCTAATTTATCCTCACCCCAAGGTGAAAAGAAAGCACATGAGATTTATGTCACAGAGACTCCGTGTTTCCTCTACTGGGATTTTTAAAAGTTGAATAACAAAGTATGTGAATATTTGAATTTTCTTGGGCTGGAAATTCCAAGTGGTTTTCTGTAGAAAAGGTGTGGCATGCATAGACCTCACAGTGGAATGCTGACGAATGGAGGTGATACTTCCTTACTCCATTACTTACTGAGCAAAAATCAAGTTCAGCCTGTGAATACCAAGAAAAAGGGTGAAAACAGAGTAGATTATTTAAAAATCATTGTACCAATTATCCCTACTAATTATTGCAAAACCCCAAAGTATCATTACAACGTAACAATGCATTCATATTTGCTATCCTAAACCTCATTAGGCCTCATTTCAGGATCAAGTCGCATTTGTTCTGCAGCTTAGCGTTTCCATGCAAGTGCCACGTTTAGCTGGTTTGGTTCAGTCCTCCCTGCGTATCTCGAGACGAGCTAAATGGTTTAGATCTGGGTCTTTTCTTCACTTTAAGAAAATACAGAATTCTTCCCGCATTTGCTCGTCGGTGCCTTCGCACGACTGGAACGTAGCGAGCTCCAGCCAAATCAATGCGCCTCTTCACGAGGGCTGGGAACGGTTCCTGCACGGAGCAGCCGTCACTGGCCATGACGAGGCGCCCACAGAGAGTGTCTTGTGAGGGGTGGAGGCTCTGCCACTGCCGTGCTTGTCACGGGCACTCACGGTGACAACCCCGCAGCTGCGGGGCACGGGTGCCGAGCGCGGCTTTCCCACCGACCTGTGTGCGGCCGGTTCCTGACAGCCCGGGGGAAATGAAGGAAGGTCTTGCAGCATCACCTTCCTTTTCTGTGGGGAGGCATAAAAAAAGTGCCGCTCTGTGGACAAAAGGCTGATGCAGTCTCTGATTTTGTGGCCAATTAAATAAATTGCAAGGTCCCTTGTTAACTTCTGCCCGTCTACCAAATGAGCAGCCAGCCTGAGCAGAATAAGATTGCTTTCTCATTTTACATAAGGCTTTCACATGCTATCCCTCCTATTAATTAACTAGATTAAAGGTTCTGGCTCCCTTGAACTCCTCTTTTCTTGGCTGGTTCACTTTGAATTAGATGTAGCCATTATAAACTGATCAGAAGCAAAAGACCCATTTTTTCTCACTTTCTAGGTATTGTGGGTATTTTTAGGTACCACACTTAGCAGATACAGCAAAAATACCTCCCTGCAGGTGAATGTTTTAAGTGGCTATAAAAGCCACTATTAATTTGGCTTTATTTCCGTGATATAAAAAAAAATCTTATTTTGAATTTTCAGCAAGAGCAATTTGTCTGTCAGCGGACATGTATTCACCTGCTTCAGGCTTGACTTTTTAGTAGTTGTTATTGCTCTAGATAAAAAGAGTTAGTGCTTAATCAAAAAGTAGTGCCATTAAAAATGTTAATGAGCTTTCTACTCACTCTTACTCCCATGTAATTCCACTAACTGTGCCACAGTTTCTCTTAATTTACCTTGGCATAAGTGAGGCATAAGCAGGATCTGTCTCAGGTTAGCCACAGCTTTACTGCAATCCGTGGGGTCAATGAGAGCACAAAACGAAGGAAGCTCTACATAATCAGAAATCAAATAATACTGTCCCCCTACAGCTCTGCTGGCGATGTCAAACATATGCCCAAGCCTACACTAGAGGCACCACCAGCAGTTGCCTCAGGGGAAGAGCAACAAGACCAGTCGTGTGTCTGAGCCCTGAGACTAGAAACGGTTTTGATTAAATTCATGTCATTTTACAGGCAGGTGCAGCCCTCTGATACCCTTATGTTTATTCTGCAGTTCAGTTACCTCTGCCTGTGGCAGGAGGCAAAGATGTTGGAACACATCACTGAAGAAAGGAAGAAAAAAAAAAAAAAGGGAAGAAAACAAAATGAAAAAATGAACTTGTCAGTGTTAGCAGAGAGAGGGATGTAACTGCAAAGTAACCAATGCAGCTCCACTCAACTGAGACCATGAGCAATTCTCTGTGCAGCAGCAGGGCTGCAGTAAGCCTGTCTTCTAGGTGGGAACTGGTTTCATTAACTTCAGTAAGATTGCTTCACTGAGTAGGATGAGCAGGATCTGGGTTTTAGAGAACTGCAGAGAATATCATTGCAGGGTTCTCAGATTTTTTTCCCCCTGTTTGAATTGGCTCAGCAGGCCTTGCAAAAATCCCTGTGGGTTTGAACAAAAAATTATTTGCAGTTTCCTAGAGGCCAACAACTGTTTCTCCTCTAATCAGATATTGCCCTGAAGGGAGCTTTGGTCTCCCTGGGGATCAGACAGCAGTAATCTAAAGTTACTTAAATGGGGCCAAATCCTGCTTTCTGGCATGTTTTAAAGAGGGTTAGTAGTTTATTTTACACCTAAGTCCACAAAGGCTCTGGATGATATACGGTGTGTGGTAAGATTACATGGTAAAAGTTTCTGTCCTTGATGATATTAGTGCTTGGGCACACTTTTGACAAAGACATACAGCTGTGATTTTCCTACCTTGAACTTGAAAGAGAAGTCAGGATTTAATTTTATGTCAGCACCCGGAGGCTCTTTATTTCTTGCCTTTGCTCTTTATTGCTCCCACACTGCACAAACATACACCAAACTGAAGCCTCTAATAATACAGCCTATGGAAATCACAAATGCAGGGTCACACAGTGCTTGCTATTGGCCCCTGAAGTACAACTTGGGCACTGCTATAAAAGCAGAGACTCTTCTGCCATTGACTCTTCTCTTCCACTGCTGTTGGCCTGGGAACACTAGAGCACTTACTGACCACAGAGCTTTTCTTCCAGGCACGTCACAAGCAGCACAGTAGTTTCCAAAGGGGCCACTGATCTTTCCCTGTAGTCAGTGGAAGCTGTCAGTGGCCAGCACTTCCAGTATGAGGTCTCAAGTTCATAGTCATGAGCCTGCTCCTGATGGTTGATATGCAAGGGCTCTGTTGGATCAATAGCAAAATTAAATTCCAGAGTCAGACTTGGCTTAAATTTTTTCAATAGATTTGGGTTTATGAGAGAATGGAAAGGCAAACCATCAGAAGAACTTCAACCCTTTCCCATTTTTTGCCTTTGTAACAGCCAATGCTCCTGGGCCAGATGATGCAGGTTACACCCCTGTTAATTTTGTTAAGTTCCTGTGGATGCATGCAAGCTTTAGTGGAGTACTGTGCTAGCAAGGAGTGCCTGCAGCTGTGGGTTGGGTGCTCTCCTTTTAGTCTTTGAATGAACTCGCGTATTTCTGAACTTCTCTTGCATGATGCTGGTGGTACATACTAAAATACACCTTGGATCAGAAGGACAAGTGTTTCCTCATTTCCAGAGTTTCTGTTTTGTGGTGGTTGTACGATGACCGATGCGATAAGCATCTGTTTTTCGCTTTGAGGTAGCTAATGGATTTCAAAGCTATTTGCTATTGTAACTTTTTGCCTAATTGTTTTCTGTCTGTTTTCACTTCCAGAACTGACTCTTACATTCCCTTGTCGTTAGATTGATGCAGATTCTGTCCACAAAATGACACTGTTCAATAGCAATCAGGGATGCATAGAGAGGCGACAGAGACTGCCAAAAGATTATTTTCATCTGCCACTGGAAATGCAATTTCTAACCTGCTTTTGGTAAAAATGACACCCCAGTGTCAGAAAGTGGGTAACATATCATTTTATGTGGCAATTATTTAAAGCTGTTGGGCAGCTGACTAATGAAAGTGACAAACAAGCTGTACATGAGTCAGATTTCTGAGCCGGTTTTGCAAAGGTGGTTTTTGCGCAGGCACCGATTTACAACCAATGGGCTTTTTAAGATCCTTGATTTGGTGTGGCATGTGGGAAGGTACTTGTAGGTCAGCACCACGTCTAACATTAGGATGGTATCTAGTTTCTGTAAATATTGATTTCTCTTTAAACAGGTTGACTTTAACTTGTTTTTAATTAGTAATGGCAGATGTTCAGCTGGGAGAACATCTAGGGATCATTATTCTAATAATGTCCTATTAGCTTTTAAACCTTCCTCTTAATGTAAATCTGTAATTAGAGTGCTCTCTCTATCTGCTGCATCCTACTACCAATTTTCTCTGTAAGCCAATAGAGAGGGATGCCAAAAAGCTGCAGGGATTGTAAATTGTGTCTTATGACTCTGTGTTTCGGGTAATTGCACACCGAGGACAAAGCAGAATAAAGCTGCAGGACTGCAGCAGCAGCCCCCACCTTCTCACAGTCCATAGGAAGGATATTCCTTTGGGTGCAGGATACTTGAACAGCAAGGGAGGACTGGAGAGTTGGAGCAGTGATTGTGGTGTGTGTCCCACTGACACAAAAAGAACCCAGGGGCAGAACAGCCTTTGGGGTTGCTGGTGATGTGTCCCACAGCCCTGCCCACACGGGTGCCTGGCTGCATTCCTGAGATAAGGTGTTGGGGGGTGTCTGAGGAGGCTTTCCCTCTGCTGGAAGCTTTTGGCTTTGCGTGTATTTAGACAAAGGTTTGTCCCCGAGGTCATCGTATCCCTGCCTCACCCATGTGCAGTTCCCAACACAACAGCACTGAGTAGACACTTCCTCAGAGAGATTTTATATCAGTGCAGCTTCCCTGGTTCTCACCAAGCCATTCCAGCATCAAACTGATAGTGAATCACCAAACCATCAGTGAATCAGGCCATGAGCTGTGTCTGTAAGTACAGGTGCGCAGAATGAAGCTGCTTTGGTTGTTTTATCCATGTGCTTTGTCTCTTACAAACCTAATACAATAAAAACCCAACCCATTTCATTCACTGCCCTCTGGTGGCATATTCACTTTTCCTCACATTGATCCTTTCTCATGTACAAAAAAATCCATTGCATCTGTGGATCCCAATGGAGAAGTTAATGTCATCTTTTGCACATGGTGCAAACCAGATGTGCAGAGGCCTTGTTAACTGCCTACAGAAACATCAGCAATATCCAGCCTTCTGATGGCCTCCAGGGGTTCCAGAGCAGATCTGCAGTCCCCTGCTCCCACCCCACTGACTGTGAGAGGTGCTCTTCAGTGTATTCCTCAAAAAACAAAAATCTCATTCATATTTTCTATTGCAATAGAAAAAGCTAGTCCTTGCCATCAGATAGGAGGCATCTGTGACCAAGTCTATATATTTAATGTTTTCCTGAACAATGTGGTGTCATTAAACTTCTTCAGTGTTGTGTCTTTGCTGCGTACTCACATTGAAATAAAATGACATTCTGAAAAACTCGCTCCAACTTTCCAGCCTCCTGGAGTCAATCCTGAAGTGTCATAAATCTGCCACGCTGTCTGTGAGAGACTTATTTCTAGTCCTGCAATGACACAATATTTTTGACTGATCTGCAAAAGTTTCCTGCCTTGCTCTCTCCCCGTCCCGCTCACCTTATCTTTCTCTTCCCTTCCTGCGGGCATGGTGCTTAGCTACTGGCTCAGTTTAAAATAAATAAATAATGCTCTGAGCTACTCTCTTCTGGATCACTCTTGAAAGGTCACTCCATACTCACGGGGCACGTTGAAGTTACCAGAGCCTGCTGACCTGTTTCTCTTATTTATTCTGCAGCATTCACACCAGCAGCTTCTGCCTTTAGTAATTAGATAATCTGCACAAATGGAGTCAACCGGCAGCAGAGGTAGGACAAGAACCAGATTTCATATCTTTCTGTGCATTTCTTTTACAAGATGAAGACACCTGATACTCTTGAAAGCCAGAAGACCTGTTGGTAGTGACAGCTGATAAACTGCTGTCCTGATATACATGCTGATAAATCCAGTTTATTTCCTTGAAATCCATACCCTGCTGCCTCCCAGGGTGCTGTGCAGTCTTACTCAAAGACTACCTCTTGCTGTTTTAGGGAAGAAACTATTAGGGTTCTTTTTCTAATTGCCTTGTATTTCTCAGTGTTTAACTTCATTCTTTCATTCAGACTGTGCTTGAAGCATATCCTGCCTGATGTGACTAAGCTGTTGACTCACTTCTTTTATGGCTGTAATAAAACTAGATCTAATGGCTGGATATCAACCACGACAGCATTTGCAAAAAAAAAAAAAAAAAAACAAAACTCCAGATTGTTCCTTCTCAGTGTTGTGTGTCCTGGTATAACTTTCATGTAATTTATAATTTCAAGTGAGCGTGGCCCAGTTGTAATCACAGTTTTGTTTTCTTCTTTTCTAGAGATTATCTACTTGGCTTTAGCATTATCCCAAACTCTCCAGTTCTGAGTTTTAAATAGTGCTTGTTTGGAATCTGTCCCTGTAACCATTAGTGTTGGTAATTGCGCTCAAAGACTTGAGTAGACAATTAGCCTTGCACTGGGCCCCAGGGATTTTGTAATTTCGTGAATTTGGAGCTCTCCTCAGTTTTGCCATCCATCTGGTGTAATTTGGTGGTCTCTCAGCCCCTGCTGTCATCTCAGGTGGGCTGTTGCCTGTGGTTCCAATGTGTCTGTGCCACCCAGGGATGGGGAAGGGCAAGCACCTGATTTTGTTTGCAGGTTGACCCCAGCAAACTCCTGTGAGGTAAGGAAGGCTGGGGTGAGCATCTGCAGAAGGATGTGGCCATTGCACTTCTGCTCATGTCTTTGGTGAGTATAAGGTGAGTGCCATGCATGAGAATGTGACATGAGAGGATTTGTTTCCTTCCAGTCATTAGTATTTTCCTTGCCAGTGGCAAAATAGTGGACTATTTAATGTAGTATAGGGCATGGATGGGAATGAGAATCAGGGACCTGGAATTGATTCCCTTGAGCCTCCACCATCTGCTGTACCGAGGAAAGCCCACAGTAATTCTACATTCGATCCAGACTCAGGAAAATGATAGGTTTTAGCCCTAAGACATTTGCAATTGCAAGTCTCCCAAATTGAGGTTGTATCACAATATTTGATGCTGGAGTCATTCAATTACATAAGATTCTCAGTTTCATTTAAAAGAAAAAATAACTTTTTGTACTGTAGAGCAGCAAAGATCAGCTTGCACAGATGAACTGAGGGACCTAGGAAAGGCTTACAGTCCAGAGGACTAAAGAGTCTCATATTTGCTGTTTAATGTCTCATGATTCTAGAAGCCATCCCAAAATAGAGGCAATGTCATAATGGAAAGTTGATTTCAGTGAATGTTAAGTTTTATTTAAAAAAAAAAAAAAAAAGTCCCAAATCCAACAAGCATCAGTTTCAGCAGATTCACAGCTTTCTGTGAATTCAGATGATGTTCAGCAAATACTTTGTGTGGAAAACTGGAGATATTTGCTTTGAATAAGCTGAATTATTTTTCTCAAGCATTTTAGCTTTTACTTTGACACGGTGTTTACATTCCAAAATTGAGCTGTTATTAAAAAATAAATTAAACAAAGAAGATAAACAAAACAGTAGGGGATTATTTCAAAACTTTGGAAGGTGTAGGCATTTTGATATGACAAATTATATGGTCATTATATGTACAGCTCTTAATCTGGAGATCAGGGTTGCTGGGCGTGAATGCTGCAGGGAAAGCTGCCCTGGAAAAATAAATTGAGTCTGGATTTTAACTGTTCTGTACTGATCTGTGCCCTTAGTACCAATGGAGAAAAATCCATCACTCCTCAGAATCTGACCTCCTCTTTCCTAAAGACAGCAGAAATTTTTTTGGCACGCGGGAATTATGGACTTACTTCCTTTGCCTTTCTCATCTCGCCACAAACTGAGATCACCTGAATGTCTCACCTTCCTGGATTCAGTCTTCAGGACTTAAAATACACATCTAAACCTTGGTTCAGAAGCAGTTTTGAGGTTATATTGAGTCACTTTGTGAAGCCCAGGGATGCTGACCTGGAATCTGTCTCTTTTTCCAGCTGCTGTTTCTGGCTGTTTCTCAGGGGCTTTCCCGTGGGGTCTGAGCCCCTGCAGGTTTAGCCAGGGTTATATACAGTGTGGGGGGACTGCAGATGTCTGAGGATCTGATCCCACACACAGAATTCTGCCTAAGAAACTTCAGGCTCTGGGCTGACTGTTCTACTTGTGCAGCTCTCACAGGGTCCAGGATTCCCCCCAAAAATAAGAATCTTTCAGTGGAGCTGAGCAAGAAGTTTTTATGCTCAACTCTAAGAGCACAGCTGGCTTTTGATAAGTGGTTGAGTGGTTTTAAACAATGAAAAATTAAAACAATCATTCAATTAAATGTGAGCAGATGCCCTGAAGTGAACTGGTGTGGCTGGCTTTGCAGTTTTATTGATGATAAGACATGGAAGTATTTGATCATTCTTATTTCATGGCTCTCCCTTGCTTAATATTATCCTTTTTTATAGCTGACGTGGTTTAAAAACCTGAGTTAGATTTTTGCAGGAGCAATACCCTTTCTGAAAGAAAGAAAAATGCAAATCTCCAGGAAGAGCTTAGTTAGAGTATACTGAGTCAGAGGGGGTCTTACTCAATTTTATTTAGAGCAAAATTTTAAAAGATATTTAGGCATCTATGGAGGAGACCAACAACTGGGATTTTCAGAATCACTTATACAACAGCCCCCTGGAACACTTTTTGAAAACAGGTCCTTATTTCATCTGGAGAAAAAATCCCTATTAATAGAGCAGCCATGGTCTGTTTGCTCTCTTGAGGGCAGGAGCTGCTTAGCATCTGCAGGGACTAGCATTTTGTGAAAGCAGGGTCTAAACCACGTTCAAATTAAAATGACCCCTTTGAAAAGTAAATATTTTCCTATTCCTTTGTAAAACCAAATATTTCATCTTTAGTAGACATCATTCCTAACTGTCTTGAATGTGCCATATTGATACCCAAATATTGTTCGAAGGTCTCAGTTTCTTACTTTATTTTGTTTTTAAACTCTTGTAATCTTTCCAAGTTAAGGGAAAGTGATGAGGAGAAGCCTCAGCCAGGGGATCCTTCATGTTATTGCATTCAGAAAATGGAAAGTATTCCCATACTCTGGATCTTGGTATAAAAAGAGCTTGATACATGAGGTGACATGTCTTAAAAGCAGTTTGTCTTGTCACTGGGTTTGTCCCTTATCTCACCTCTGGTCCATTGTCCGTTGTCATTTAGAGGAGCATTTCCTCACCATTTCTGTGTATGCTATTTGTGCTGGTTTTGATGAATTTCTGACAAAATAGGCAGTATCTTCACCCCCACTGCAAATGAAGAAGGTGGTGCAAGTACTGAAAAGCAAGAAGAGTGCAAATAATTACTTCCTTGGAAAGGTGAAATGTGGTTTACCTCATTACAGTAAACTAATTAAAGCTGGGCTCAAATCTGGTCCTGTGGGCTACACATTAATACCTGGTGATAATACGGCTAAGTACACATGAGCCAGGGAAATAAAAGTCCCTATTTGTATTGATAGAGCAGAATGAGGTTTGTGCCTTCCTTTTGGGTTTCTGAGGTTGACTGTTAACAATTTGTGGGAAAATGGTGCTCTAATGCTTCCATCTGACCTTTCAGAGTGACACACGGCAGCATGGACTCAAGAAGGAAATACACATTTCTGGATGAGAATTTCATTTTCTGGAGGCAGAGACTGTGAAAATACTGCCAGCTAAGGGCCCTCTCAAGTGTGACCTCTTTCTGAAGCTACCTCACACCCCAAAATGCTTCTCCCTCAATTCAAGTTGTCCTTAAGATGTTCACCTTTTCCTTCACCATCAAGGCAAGATGATAGCTGTAGAGGTCCTGGTTGAGAGATGAATGGCTTTCCCAATCTCTTCTTGGTTTTTCTGCCTTTTTTCCCCCAAATCTAATACCACAAATACTTTAGAGATACTTCAACAAGTTTCCTGCAGAAGCTATACTTGTATTTTTAGGCAGCAATTACTCATTATATCTCGTCCTCTCTTATGTCTTGGTTTCAGTGGATTTTGTGTTGAACTAGCCTCTAATTATCTGTATGTCCATACTGCATCATTTATGGCTTTAGATCCCAAAGGGATTTTCTAATCAGGAATGCAATTGGTCATTATTTACCAGTAATAAGTAGAAATTATTAACCTGTCGGTGAGTGTAGGAAAACAAATTAGGTGAAGAATACCCACAAAGCCAGACATCAGTTTGCATTTTTGAGAATTACAGGAAGCATAAAACTCAGTTCTAGTCTGAGCAGAAGGAGGAGCGTGAGCAGCTCTTACGTGTCCAAAAGTGCCATTTTAAAGGTACCACTGATATTACTGTCTTCTTAGCCATGCCACTGCTTAGCAACTGCACATTAAAATACCAAAAAACTCTGTTTAAAGTAGAAAGAGGAGAAAGGGAGATGGTTACTTCAAAGTGGGAGGCATCAATGCCTCAGGCATCAGTTTGAAAATCCCGTGAGAAGGACAATATGTCAAACCCCTGTCATCTAGGGCCAGCTGATCAAACCAGCAGGTGCCTCTCACAATTAAGTTGGATTCTTAGCAGATGGAAGAGACAAAATCCACCTTCTCATCAGGCTCTAAAACGTTTGCAGGGCTAGTCCGTGGCAGCTGTGGTGGTGGTGTCCCTGGTGTGGTGTCAGGTGGGACTCTGAAAATCTGACTTTCGTGATGGCAGGCCCTGACCAGGTCGGATCCATGCCAAGCCAGGAGAAAATCAGCTTAGGAAAATGAGAAGCTCTAACAGGGGTGCGAGGGGGCTGGCTGCTGCAGGCTTGCAGGTGGGGTGGCTTAGGCTTTGTGCCTCTCCTCTGAGGGCTACTGACTTATAGGTGAACTGGAAATCTCTTGCTCTGCTCACTAGATGTTCTCCCAAGGTCCTTGTTCTGCACAGGCAATTGCTTGGTTACCATTTGTCTCAGAAACACACAGTAATATCTAGAGGACATGAAGAATGACATGCTGAGTGTCTGTATTTGGGGAATTATAGGGGAACAGTCTTAACATCACTTGGGATCTCTGGAACAGTCCTCTAAGGCAAAATGTCAGAAATTAACTATTTTGATTTGGTTGTGAGCTCTTAAACAGATCCCTTGAAAACATCCATCAGAATCTTTATTTTGACAGAGCCTTACTCAGTATAAAACTATCGAACAAATTCAAGCAGGAGTATTTTGTTTAAAGAATTCCTTTCAGAAATGCCTGAAGTGGAGGAATACCTATGATCTCTTCCAAACAGTACAGTATGATCTTGACAGAGCCAAAAGATTATGTGTTATATATTTCAACTTATTTTCTTGAAGTCTTTTGACATGAAGGACTACATATTGAAGAAGAAAAGTTCGTGGAACTTATTCACTACAAAAAGGAACATCTGTAAAGTAGAAAGTGTGCCTTCCTCACAGCAAGGGTTAATTGTCAAAAAGGATGGTAGTTATGAATTACGTCTTGGTAAATTGGAAATGTCTGAAAAACACTGTGTGGTAAAAAACCTGCCAAATGGTAGACAGGGAAATTTAGGGTGAGGAGAAAGTGAGTGTCACAAAGTGCACAAAGTGTAAACCAGTACTTTCCTTTGATTAGAAATATGCCAGCTAAATAAAATTAAGAAGCATCGTGTGTGTGAGTCAGAATCTGAAAAAGGTTATACAAAGAAATCTTTTCAAAATATTTATGAACTACAGGGCAATGTAAATCCCACTTGAGTTTTACAAGCCTGGAGACACTGGTTTGGACTAATTTTTGTGAATCTCTTTGTATGTACTTTCATATGTTCCATCATTTTTTCCCCTTTTTTGGACTGGTAACGCTGATTTCTGTGCTCAGCAGAATAGATTTTAAAGAATATTTCAGTGAATGAGAAGCTATAAAAATGTGCTTGTTGCCACAAAGTTTTTGGTTACTAAAAAGTGAATCCACATGAGAAAATGTTATCTGGCTTCAGCATATGGGAACTTTGCAGAAATCTGCATGAACAGAGTTTTTTTAGTTCAAATTTGGCTGTGCTGAAGATCGACTTGTGTCCATAAGTGATTGCAGCTATTCTGAAAAAAGTTATTAATAAAAGACATTATTTCTGTACAGAAGGAGGCTTGTGAGCAGTCAGAGGACAACTTAAGTCCCAAACTGTTCCCATCTCTGTGATGCATTGCATATAATTAACAGGAATGATGGAGAGACTGCAGGCAGAATCCTTCTGAGCAGAATGTAAGGTGAAATGGTCTCTGTGTACTTATTGAATCTAATAATTTACATCTCATTGAATCCAATCAAGTTAGCAGTTTATCACATTAAGATTGCATTAAGTTGGTTGTCTCCAGCAAGGCTGAATTATTGCTGGAGGGAATCCTACAGCTCTGTGCTCGGGGCTCTTATATTCCCCAAATGAAAGGCCCGACTGGCCTGGACATGCAGCAAGAATTAAAAAGGCTTTTACAGGGGCACCTTGCCCGACACAGCTCTGTGTTGTATGTGCTAGTGATGGAAGAAAGCTGTGGGCCAGCAAAAGGAGCTCTACACTCACTGAAATCAGCAGGTTTGTTTAGAATTTGCCTTCTTGCAGCTGAGGTCTGATCAAGTCCTTGAAATGTGGTTTTATGGTGGAAGGCAGTTAGTCAGGTGTGCTGGTGGATGGCAGCAGTAGTAAGTGTATAATCCTGCTTTATCTTCACTTATTGAGAATATGGAGTGATCTGTTTGTTACTGGAATTGAAATTCAGAAGCTTAAGTTGATAGGTTGCGATCAGAAATTAAAAAAACAAAAGTGTCCAGTTTCCAATTGATTTAGTGATGTCCCATGGGCTCAGAAACAGAGAGCAGGAGTGAGGGACAGAGTTAACCTTGATGCTGAGAAACAGAAGTTAGAAAATGAGATATTTAGTGTAGCCCCATTTCAATATCCCAGACTGTACTAAAAATACCAAGTATTTTTGTAACTAACTCTTGCTTATGAGGCAAAATCAAATAACTGTGCTCTTTTTTTTTTTTTTTTTTTAATCTGTAAGTATCCAGCCTGTAAATTGTAATGAACTTGAAGAGAGGAGAGGAGAGGAGAGGAGAGCTCTGTAGAGATTACTTGGATACCATATAGATTTTTACAGAGAATTTTGTCTCTGTGGTGGAACCCTGTTGGGCAGTTTTACAGTTCTGGGGAAAGATTGTTATTTCTTCAAGACATTCTTAGGAACCCCTTGGTCCTGCCAGTGCTGCCTGCAGGAGACAGCACCCCACAGGGCAGGTGGAGGCTGGCTGCACTGGGTGGTGGCAGCTGAGACTCAGAGCAGTGTCTTCTGAACTCTTGGGGTTCTTTGCAAGAACCGGTCCCAGTGCCTTCCAGGGGAGCTGAGCTGTGCCAGGCAGGGTGAGCTTCAGAGCCATTTTTCATAGAATCATAGAATCAACCGAGTTGGAAAAGACCTCTGAGATCATCAAGTCCAACCCTTGATCCAACACTGCCGTGGTTACCAGACCATGGCACTCAGTGCCACATCCAGTCTCATCTTAAAAAGCTCCAGGGACAGTGAATCCACCACCTCCCTGGGCAGCCCATTCCAATGTCTGATCACTCTCTCTGTAAAAAAGTGTCTTCCTGATATCCCACACCATGTCCTGTTTTACTGAGGAAGAAATGCATTGAAGGGGAGTATGTTCCTGCTGACCCAAAACACGAACATTTCAGCCAGAAGATAAAAAAACAAAGAAGAAAACAGTGGGAGAAAGCTAGTTAGTGGGTGTAGCTTACAGGTGTGAAGACAAATGTTTTCATTGGCAGCTGACTTTTAAACAGCCTCTTCTTCTGAATTGCAGCTGCTGGTTGCACAATGTCATAAAGCCTGTTGCTCTGATTCTTCATTCCCTTCCTGCTCTGCAGCTTTCCTACTGCTTTGCAGCCTGCTCACATTCTGCTGTGGAGTGTGCAGAGAAGGGTTTTTAATATTTTTTTAAACAGCTTGTGGGCAATTGATCTAAGATTACCAGTATCCTGCAAATTGGTTGTCATTATTTAAACATCAGATAGAGAATTTTTGCCCTAGAGCCTGGGCCAAATAAGTATGGCTTTTCTGGAGAATGGTTTCATAATAATAATTTGAACATGAACTGAGGAGAGGGGAAGGCCTTCGTCTCACTGCCCATATCTCATTACAGCTTACCCCAGTGCAGTAATGTGGGAATCATCAGGAAAGGCAGTTCAATTTGTATCAAACACTCCACAATACTTTTTTTGGGGCTTGCAGTAGCTGTAAACTGATTAGATTTGTTTTGGAATAGGCTGGATGAAGTAGGATTCTGCAGAGGCTAAATGAAAATCCATGTATTTCCAAATTCTGGGATTACTGGAAAGGCATTTAAATATGTACTGCATTTTCGAAAAGAAATGCAGAGTATTATTAATTTGCTATTTCATTTCTTTATCTGTTGAGAGTCAGTGGAGTTGCCTTTCAATAGTGACCCAATGTTCATGTCCACATTTAGCCCAGTGTGAGTAATTATGCAGCTTGCTGTACCTGACCTCATTTGCTGGAGCCCTCTGAACAACTGGCCTGCCTTTAGGTCCTGCAATCCTTAAATTAACTTGATTTTTTTTCTCAACTGCCATCTTACTGGTAATCAAGTAACACTTTCAGTCCTTGCAAAGACCTTCCAGCTTTTCAGAAGGGTTCACACCTCTTTTAATTCAGCCAGACGTTGGTGCAGAACAGGGGCTGCAGGGACATGCATATAGTGAAGCTTGGCTGGTTTAACAAAGGTGACCTTGAACTACCACTGTGCTCCAATAATTGTGAGATTGGTGAGCTCCAACGGAAAACTGCAAGGGAAACTAGATTATACCTGGTCATGATCTCTTTTCTTTGCCATCATTTAGGTGTTTCTGAGACAGGGGCACCATTAACACTTTCAGCTCATTTTACATAAAGTCTCATCAAGTCACTGCGTCAGTCTCGCTATTTTTAAGACTGACTTTTACCGTCACAAAAGAGATTTAATACACTAACAAATTGAATCCCTATATTTAGGGTTTGGTCAATGAGCAGCTGAGCAGAAAACACTTTAAGTAAATTCATCACATAGGTTAAGATGTTCTTTCTCTGCTGGGTTTTGCTCTTTCACTGGGTTTATACAACAATGAGCACAATTAATTTAGTGACTTTATTCCAAATCATCTATGTGTTACTCACAGTGAAATAATATAAAATACTCAAAAGTGTAGTTTCAGTGGTTTCTCTTGGTGAGCAGTTTAAAACAGCTGTTGTGTTTGGACTAGATGGAAAATCCAATTTCCAAGTCTGGGAAAATACTTTACTTTTTAAAATTGGGCATGTTTATTAAACTCATAAAAGTTAATAGAAACAACAAAAACCCAATGAGATCTGTGGAAGAAATAACAAGGTTTGTCTCCTTATAAAACTACCTTTGCCTGGGATGGCATTTTCTGTTCCTCTCTGGGGGAGGTGGCCAGGCCCTGGCACCGGAGGAGGAAGGCTGAGTCAGTGGCAGGACTCGCAGGTATCTGTCAGGACACAATAACCCTGAAAAACCTCTCAGAAGCCGTGAGCAGCTGCTCACTCTCAAAGTCAGGAATTTACAGAGGAGCTGGGAAAGCAGCCTCTTCCAGGAGAGCCTGTGAGCCCAGCCCGTAGCCAGGCAGGTCCTGAGCCTGGGCTTTCCAGTGGGGTTTTCAGCAGTGATGGAGCTGCCTTGGCTCTTCCCCAGGTGAATTTCTGCCTTTGAAGGGAGCAGAGTGGAGTTTTGTGTCCCACCTGGGGATCTGCTCTAAAGCAAGGGAAGGGCTCTCTTCTTTCTCTGCAGAGTAAACTAAGTAAGAAGAGGGAAGCCCATCTTCTCTTAGGCATATAAAGAAGACATCATAAACCATTTGGGTCATGAGAAGCAAGGGAAGAGATGCATTTAATGGACTCTGTGTTAGAGCTGTAGAAGATTAATAGATTCCTTGGACATAGCTGGCATTTGGGTTAGAGCATCCTTCAACAAAGAGCCCATCTGTGACCCCGTTTCTCTGTAGGGCTATTCTCATTGCCAGGTGCCTGCCCCCGATGAGAGCAGTGGCTGCTGGGCTGCCAGTCAGGCTGGACAGGGAGATGCTGAGAGAGCCCCAGTTGTTAGGAGAATGTGTGGCTTTATTCCTTTTCAATTAACGTCATCATGTATAAATCTGCTGTGGGACTCCAGTGATAAAGAAAACTGACGTGCACCACTCCAGAGCAATAAATCTTCAGGCTCTGGCTGTGGGGATGCCAAATACACTCGTCAGCTTGTTATTCTTGAGCCCATCAATTGTGTGGCAGTTGTTGCTGCCTCTGAACACCATTGTTTGTGCAGAGGCAGAGCTCTACTTGGACAACTGAAAAAATCCTCTAAGTGAGAAGCTCAGGTTTTGATTTTCTACACCTTTCTCAGTTTTCTATAAAGGCACATGTCCCCATAATCATTTTAAGGGCCTATAAAGCATTTCCATGCCCCATTTTCAGTATTGACATTTTAGATTTTGGGGTTTAGCTTGTGCTTGTGTATCTGTGTGCACCGTGCATGTATGTGTGGGGGACTCTATGGATGCAACCAGCCAACTTCCCAGCCTAAATGACTGAATTCTACCAGGATGATTTTGCACCACCATTCCTGGTTCTGGATTGAATCCAGGCAGAAGAGACTTTCATCTCTCTGCTCTGTGTGTATTTCTGTAGGACCTGGTGTGCAAAGGATTGGTTCATAGTTGGGGTTCCTGAGTATGTCCAGGCTACAGGTAAGAAGAATTTTAATTAATACACTCCCAGACAAGGTGTAGCTCTTGGTTGTGAAGGTTCAAGGAGGCCCTCTGCTCTGAAACTTTCTGACATTAGAGAAGGTGAACATTACTTCTCTTCAAATAAATCATATTACTTTGCACAAGATGTCAGTATTTTATCCAGGTATAATGGTGGCAGGTATAATCCAGCACATCAGGCTGGCTGACCGAAGTATTTGCAGAAGCCATACAGTTCCTACTGATGGACCATTTGGGGCTTGTTCCCATCACAACCTTTTTTATCATTATTCTCAAAGTAGAAGCCTGCCACAAATAATGTATGTAGTGTCTGGCATGAGGTAACTAATGGCCTGCTGGCAGGATGGCTATTTTGCTGCCTACGGTACTTTGTTCTTGAATATTCTAGTGGGATGGGAACCATGTAATGCTAACTGTGGTAATGATGGGCTACCTGCACAAGCCTATATATATGTTCCAGAAAACGGCTCCCTTTGGTACTCATTCATTCTTTAAGCACCTTTACATTATATAGGCTGCAGTAACACCACAGTTTAATATTGGAAAATATGGGTAAAAATGCAAAAAAAAATCAAATACATGAGATGGCACATAAATCATGTCAGTCCCTTTTTTTCAGGATCGCATTTATTTCTTGAAGAGAAGGTGAGGAGCTGTGAGAGTTGAAATTTCTTTTCTGAGCAGTCCTTATAATTATTTATGTCACATCATGACAGCAGTCCTACTAAGGGATGCTGCCTTTATGGTGGTTGTATAGTGGAATGAAAGATGATGTATCACTACAGGAGAGCCGTGACAATGTATCATAGCACCTGCAGAGCCAGGGAAGTGACTGGGCTTTGGGGAAGCTTGTGGAAATCATGTGGAGGGAGAAAGAATCAGTGGAAATTATTTTAAGAGTGGATTTTTTTTTTTTGCATTTCTTTACCAGCTGTTTAGATTTTTTAAAAATAATTTAATTGCTCAGAGTTTCAACCAGCTCCATGGCTGAGCAAGCGGCTCAAAATGGTCAGGATAATTTGTTATTATGTCAGTGTTGGATCTGCACCTTTTCCTCCCTTACTTCTCCATTAGCTGTAACAGTGAAAAACCCCTGTAGGTTCTCTCATAAAACCTGACAAAATTTGAGCAGCTGCAGGAAAGGGGTTCTGTTGAAATCGCCCATTGCTATCTCTATATGAGTATCATTAGGTTTCAGAAGATCTGTCTGCATGCAAAAGGGAGAAGTTACATGATTTTTGAGCAAGGGTATATGGCTGTAACATAATCATATGTTTATGTTCTGTACCTGCATTTTTACTCACATACTTTAAATTTTTTGTGTTGATGAGACAACAACCAAATAACTGAATAGCAAGTTGATGGTGCTGGTTATGTCTTCCTTCTCCCCTCTATCAGAGAATAACCTTTCTTTTCTATCTGTATAGTCCAAAGTAAATTTGTACAATAAAATTGCACATGGAATTGGATCTGCTCAAGCTCACCATGCACAAGCAATGCAGGATCAGGCTCATAAACTTTCTGAAATTTTCTGCTATTTCTGCATGCATTTAGCCCGCTTAACTTGAAATTCACATTAAAAGCTAAATGCTTCAGAAGCCACCATCACTATGTAATGTGTCAGAAGACTGGGGTTGTTAATGCTCTCACTGTATTAAGATAAAATTGAACCAATACAGAATTTTCCAATTTTTGTTTAATTACCCGAGTCACTTTTAAATAAATTAGGAAGTTGTTTCACTTCTTGTAAACAAGTCTATTTGTACGAAGTTCCTTTCAACTCAAACCATCTTTCTTGCTTGAATTTTGGGTGTCACTTTATATCACTGTCAGGATGATGGAATTTAAATTGATGACTGAAAACAACACCCTGAAGGATTTCATTTGCTTTTAAGAACCCTGAAAATGCAAGTGGTTAAATTCAGACCTGCCAGTTAAGACAAAGCCATTACAGTTTCTGGAAATGTGAGAGACACCACTAATGAGAATAACTCATCAACTCCCTGGTATCATGGGGGTGGGTTTAGCTCTTTGGAAATTCCCTGAAAATGCTCTCTTTTTAAGGTACTTGACAGGTAGGAGAAGGACAGAAAGAGCAGACACTATTCTCAGCTATTATAATAATTCAATACTTAATAAGCACCTAGATAACCAAATACAGACAGAAACAGAGATAAATAAAATATTGATGTTATCTGGACATGCTGTGCTCCTGTAGCAATAAAGTAAACTATTTATGCTGCTCTGAATAACAGCATAAATTATAGATCAGATAATTATACCATGTGATTGTGGGAAATAATAGGATGAAACTGAACCAAAACAAACCAGATGTGTAAGGAAGCAGCCTTATGCTCTGCACTGGCTTTGCATGACAGTGAGCTAGAGGAAAAGGTTCATGTTTTGTTGATGCCAACTATGCAAATAATATTTGCTGCCTGGGCTGCATCTAATGATAGCTGGTGATGAGAGCCTGTGGTTAGAATGCTACAGAGACTAAGAGATTTGAAGAGGGATTTTGGTCCAGGAATTTTTATTCAGCTTCCTCCAAATCTCTAGAAAATCTGGAAAGGGCATTTGAGACGTAGAGATTTCTCTAACAATTCTGCATCAATTTTCTTTTTAACATGGGTATGATATTTCAAAAGAATGAATTGTGTTTTGGCAACATTTTAATGAAAACTTTCTTGTATTTGGTTGAGCTGTTGGAAGGTGTTAAATGAAGGCAAGCTTCTGAGCCTTGCCAAATAGCACATTACTGATTTTTCCTCCTTGTCCTTAAATGACCAACTCTCCAAAATGCCTGAGAGAAAAGACAAGAGGTACAGCATGCCAAGAAAAATCTGGCAGAAAAAGGAGGAAAGCATTCTCCACAGGTGAAGTGTTTTCACTGGTAATTCCTTTTCACCGAATATTCCCATTTACACCAGAGCAGCTCCCGTATGGATCTCGACGGCAGCGCTGTCGGTGTGTGCTGGTGGCTACCAAGAGCTGAATCCTTCTCCTGGCTTTACTGGGTCACAGCTGAGCTCTCTGGGCCAGCCCTCTGCTCCCAAACCATCACAGTTCAAAGTGCTGGGGTGGTGGTTACCTGCAGATGGGAAGGATCCAGCGCCTCAGCTCCTCTGATCCACGGCTTGCACTCATTTGTACTTTGTGCTCACAACCAGCATTTGGCAACTGGTAACAGTGTCCATGTCTGCCAGATGCCAAGGGAGCTGAGAAGCCTGGAAGAATGAAGCTCTTTGAAGTGGTAACCCAGATGCTCATTAAACGCCCTGCTTGGGCTTTCATGCCTCCTCTGGACCTCTGTCTGCAACTGCTCAACTGTTTGCATTTCTTCCAGACGCGCTATTTCATTACGATGCCTCCTGGATTAGATAGAAGAGCAGTAATAAGTTTTATTGTTTAATCATTGATGAGGTTAGGCTAAATTAGACATGAATTCAGTTATGTAATTCTGAATATAGTATTTCAAAATGGAAGTGGGAACAGAACTTGTCCAAAGCTTGGGTGGAGGAGGCTGGAGCCAGGCCTGGCAGGCTGCAGGGGACACCTCTTGTCTTCCACAACTGTGGAGAATGGGTCATGGGAAGGAATGGGAAGAGTTCACTCCTCTGCCAGGTGAGGAGGGAGGAGGGGAGGAGTGGGTGATCCCCGTGCTGGCTTCATCCTTTTCCCCATTCTTCCTGGCAGCAGGAACAGAAATCTCTGGGGTTTTGCCCCCTCCTGCCTGTGTCCTTTCCCCAGACTCACTGCAGGGGATGCTGGTGCCAGGCTGGGCATAGGACTATGATGACATGAAATGTCCCATTCCTGGGAGAGCAAGGAAGGGAGGATTTGGAAACACTCATTTCCAAACCCTTCCATGGCCCCACTCTAAAATCTCACCCACCCTTCCCAGCCCTTCTTTCCCAACAGCTTCTCCTGGTGTCTCCCCTCACTCTCTTTTCACTTATACTTGCTTCCCTTGCTCATCCCCCCTGCCACATCCTTCTATCCAAAAGGCTTTGAAAACCATGGATCTCCCAAAGAGACATCTCACCCCACCCACCCCTTGCCATTCTCTTCCTGACACCAACACCAAGCTGAATTTTGCTTCTGTTGCTGCAGTGTTTGGGGGTGGCTCTGATCATGATATCCAACAGGTGAGTGCTGCGGTGTTGAGAGACTGTTGGGAAAGGAGTTCAAAACAAAATCTGTGCCCTGGACTAGCTACATGTGAGCATCACTGCAGCTGCCTGTGTTTGGATTGCAGCACCTACCCAAGCAAATCAGTAATGCCTGGTGGAGAACAATACCCCAGTGTGGGAACCAGTAAGTAACCTGGTGGCATCCTAAGTGAACCAAAAAATCTGCATACATCAGCATAACAAGGTAGGCATAGACTTAGATTAGTTTAATAATTTGATTCATAAAAGCCTCCTATATTCTGTTCCCCCTTTTTATTGCCTCATGTATATACTCATATGCTTGAGTTTGCTTTGCTATGAAGGAAAAATAATAAAAGATGATCCTGCAGGTATTATCATTGTTTATAGCCCTCGTATATCTTTGCAAAGGAAAACTGGTTATTAGACAGCCTAGCTACAGAGCAAGGTTATCTGCAGTATATAAGATGCTTTTCCAACCAGAGTAGTAAATACACAGAGCAGTCACAATCCAGTTGTTCCCTGTGTTAATGAACTAACACAAAGCTAAGGATCTGCTCAGCCTAAAATCCAGTGTAGATGGCCTTGCTGATTTACAGTGCTACTTCTGAAATAATTGAGGATTGTGCTGGGATATTTTTCTCTGGAGCCTTTTATTCAGCAGTTTCACAACCGTAAGTAACTGCAGTGAGTTGATGCATCGGCTGGTGCAGCTGAGGACAGACAGCTCCTCTGAAGTCACTGAAATAATTCCTGTATTAGAGTTGCCCGATTATTTGTAGGAATTAATTCTTGATTCATTCTATACAAATCTAAGCGTAAGCTAAGGGTCTTCATGCAATGTGAAAATATTCTGTAGCTGGTAGGTTTGGCCTAATAAAATAGCAATGACCTAATAACAGAGCTATGGTTATGTGTTTATTTGTTGATTTATTTACCTTTTCGGTCAGATGGGTTAGTTGGATGCTAAATATTATTTCAGGAGATCAGGAGGTAAATTGTGTTATCAAATCTTCTTGAGAATGAGTAAACCAGTCTGTAAATACAGACCTATTTTTCTGTAACTACCTAGGAATGGAGTCAAATTTTAATCAAAAAACCTATCTAGCTGGAGAACCCCAATGTGCAATGAAGTGAACTGTGACGGTTTGGTGGATTAAGGCAGCACCAGAGATCAAATTCAAGATCACTTTGTGCCATTCAACAAAGGTGGCTGTGTTTTTTGGAGTTCCCTATATCTGTAGTTCTCAGGTATAGTTTTATACACAGCATTAAGACACAGTGAGGAACATGTACAAAGAAGAACTGATAGATATATATTCTGCATTCTGGTGGGGTTTACAGGGATGTGACCTATACCCTGAGCACAGGGCACTTTGAAGCACATACTGCATGTGGTGTTACAGGGAAGGCTGCACTGTGAGCTGTCCTGATCAGGGTCACAGCTGTACTGGAGTTATTCCTATTCCCGTCAGTAACAGTTTTGAAGACCTTTGGAAATTGAAATTCACTTGTCCTTGCATCACCCCTGAAGTAATACAATATCCATTTTACAAATGGGAAGCTGAAGCACAGAGGAACTAGATGACTGTCTCTAGCCTCATCCTCAATCAATGTGTATCAAATTAGCTTAATGCTCATTCGAATGCTCAGATTTGTCCAGAAAAAAGTGTGATCACCACCAGATAATATCATTCACTTGTCAATATGGTCAGAGTGACTGGGCAGTATAAAGAGATGTTGCTGTTTGTCCCAAGAACCGCCACTCAAGTTGTGTTTTTCAATGATGAAGTTTCACATTACAAGTGTCAGGCTCATCCTAGCTAAAGGATGCTATCTCTATTCCCCTCCCCCCGCATTAGGTGCTATTAACATAGTTTAATAAGTATAAAAAGACTTTCTTTTGAATGATGAATTCTATTTTACGTAAAGCAGCAGGCAGGCTACCCAGTTCTTACTACCTGTACAACAGGTAGAGAAGTAAATGCAACCACTCCTGGAAGGTCACATCTTTGTCTGCTGAGACAAGGAATAATGAGTGTCTTGTTAAAAGGAATGATGGAATGAAAAGAAAAACTCATTTTCAATCAGAGATTTTGATCTAAGAAATTATTCTACATGTTATAGAAAAGCAACTCTCCACAGACTATGATTTTTTGCAGAACTTCAGGACCATAGAGGCACTGCATGCTTCCATGGACCTGTACTTGTAAAGAAAATATGTGTTTGCTAATCTCATTCTAATTAGCTAATTAGTTAATCTCATTCTGTGATTTACAGCACATTCACCCTAACACCACAGACACACCAAAAAGCACCTGAAAATACCTGCAGCTGCTTTCAACAACAACAAACTGCTTTTGGAAATGCTTGTATGGGTTGTGATGTCCTTACAGCTCTTATAATCCTCCATGGGCTTTCCCAGAGACAACGTTTTGAACCCTGGACATCCAGAACAATGGGTCAGGTATGTATTTGTGTTAGACTGTAAGCTTCTAAAGACTTTATAAAGGTTTTTGGAGCTGCCTGTAATACTGCATGTTCTGCCTGTAGGTTTGGTATCAGGCTCTTTTTATGATGACAGCTGTGCTTTGCTGAAGACAGAACAGTCAATTTCCCTGTTCTCGAGGGAGAGGGGTTTGTTCCGTGGAATGGTTTTCTCTGACTAAGCTGTATTTTGTTCTTGAGCTCATACCTGCAGATGGGAGAGCTTAGGTGAGGGGGGAAAAGGGAACAGAGAGTATCTAGAGACTGCAATAGCTGAGGATGCAACCAAAAATAATCCAGAACCCAGACTGAAGCCTGGTTGCCAGTGTATAGGAGGTTGGATGGTTGCTGGACAGATTGGCATTCACTTAGGCTGGGTGCAAAAGTCATGTTCCTGTGTTCTGTGTTGCTCCCACTGCTGCATTTAGACCAGGTTGTTATTCTTTATAATTCTGTTGCAAGTCCTCTAAAATGTCAAATGTCGTGGCTCCAAAGGGGAAAATGCCAGGGAGGACAAACCCAACCTGATGTACCTGAGTAGCTGAGACAAGAGTAGCAAGAGTGAAAGGTAAAGGCTATTGAAGAAACTGGAGAGGAAAAAGATATTGCTATCCTCAAAATGTAGTCTGTGAGTGTCTTTTTAAGAGAGTATTTTAAAACATGTTCTAGTTGAGGGCCCTGTTCTTTGATATCTGTGTATGCCACCACCTCCTCATAGGGCTGTGTGCTCGATGATCCCCTCATCAGCATCAAGGCACTCCCTACAGTGAATTTATCATCCCAGTGAAATAAATGAAAGAGAGGATGACCTACTCACCTCTCTCAATGGCTCATCTGAAGTTAAATTGTGATAAAGCCCCTTCCCAGTGTTACCTGGTAGCTCTGAAATCTGAAGTCCTCGGTCAGAATAAATGCAGGTGCAGAAGTTTACATCTTCTCACAGCTTGTGTTATGATTCTCTGCAATTAGATTCCCCCCAACATCTATCCAGGGCAGACAGGGGTCAGTTTACCTTGTTCAGGAGTATTTTGTGTTGTCAGTTAAGGTCTTGGTGTGGTGAAAGGTTTGTATCCTGTTTTGGAGTATAGTGTGCAGACTGTGCAGTATTCTACTGAAGGAAGGGGGATTTGTGTCTTTTACATTACCTTCATTAATTGATGCCTGAAGCCAGATCCAGTGGAGTTTTCTCTGTCCTGAACTCATCTACCTTCTCACCATCTTGTTGCTGTATAACTTGCTTTTACCTCAGCAAACAATGTAAACAGTACTTATTGAGCAACTGTGTGCACAGCCACGTGGGCGCCTGGCTGTGCTGTGCTGGGCTGGGTGACAGGGCTGTGTTTGTGCTGTTGCTCTCGATGGGTTTCAGGTGGCTGTGCAGCTCCAGCACATGGGGAGCATCACTTCAGCACTGAAAGCTGTTCCCTGGAGCCTGTGGGATTTCACAGCTATCTCCAGGCTTCATGGGAGGGGACTGGGCATGGCTCTGTATCTTTGACCCAAAGGATTGCTTTGGTATTGTTCTGGGAGTATACATGAGATTCAAGTACACAAAGTGAGTTTGAATATGTACTGAAAGAGTCCCTGTCCCCTGAGAAAAGCCCTAATGATGAGCAGAAGGGAGAAGCAACTTCACCATCAGCTTTCTCCTGGAGAGGAGCATTTAGTGCTTCTCAGGTGTCTGTCTAATACATATGGCAAGCACGAGGAGGCTGTGCTGCTGAGATTTGAGAATCTTTTGACTCTGGGGTTCCTGATCAAGGACAGACAAAATAAGGATTAACACTAAGATGTGAAATACAAAATCTGAATGAATACCACAAACACTTATTAATACAGAAATGAAATCCAATGAAGCAATATATACCTTCAAATAAATAAAAGACAGTGCATTCCAACAGTGTTGATCTTATCTCTGATTGTAATTATTTTGCCAAATCATGTTTAAAGATCATGAACAAACTCAAGACAGAATAGCTGAAGAATTTTCAAATGGAATAAAGAGTGCTGCAGATGTCTCTTATAATGGCTGTTACGTATTCAGCTTGAGTTTCTCTGCGTAGAGACATATGTATAAAGCTCTGAAAGGGCTGCAATAACATCTGGATGGTGTTTTGGTGGCATAATGAGCTGGTAAATAACATTACTGAAAGTGAGGAATGTTGCACTGCATATCCTTTTTTCTGTGTTTCCACTCCAGCAGTAGTTTTCAGTGTTAAAATGAAGATGCCGGATTAATGACCCATCCAGGCCCTGGCATCAGATTTGCAGAGGGGTTCTCAAGGGTAAAACTCCTTAATAACTAATATTTGTTCTATTAGGTTTCTTAAACTAAAGTCTGACTGACCTCGTGGAATCCTAAATCCTGAGCCAAGAGTGCTGCTGCTCTTCAAAGAGATTTGGTAGCCTTGATGATATATTGCTATCCCTAGGGGAGACTTCCAAAGCTAGAAAAACCTGAGGGGCAAAAAAAGGGAAAGCATCCACTTTACACAAAACTGTCTGGTGCAGATGAGATGAAAAGATCAGTCATCACTAACCCAGTGTTTGGAAATAAAAGGTGAGGATTCCAACAAGCATCTATCATGACTTCTATAGCCAGTGCTTCAGTGGTAAGAGCCAGTATTTTCCACTGTAGTCAGTGGAGTTGTACCAGTTCACAGTACGTGGGAGCTGGGTCCTGTAGTTCAGCAGACTGTAAATGTCAGCTCTTAACTGCAGAAACAGAAAAAATGAAGCCCTATTACGATGCACTGCATGATTGTCAGCCCTTAATCTATTTAATCAAGCAGAAATAATGGAAACTGGCTGATCTTGACACCTTTGCTGTCCCTTTCTTGGGAAGAGTATTGACTTTCTCAGCAATCCCCATGCTAATGAATTTTTAGCAGTATGACTACAGGGGAAAAAGAAAATGATGGTGAGTTTGTTATTTGCATGCATTTTCCTATCACATGACTCGAGGCTAATCCCAGCTATTCATACCAAGGTACATTCTTGTCTCCAGAGACTTCACTGCATCATTTTCTTAGCATTCTGCTTAGACATGTTTCTTATGCTTCCACAACTGACAGTGGAAGGCCTTTAAAAAAAAAAACCAAACCAAAACTAGATACAAGAAGAGTAGCATAGTGTATTTAGAAAACAGTGAGTTAAATCAAGTCTTGAACAAAATAAACTCCACAGGCTCAAGTTAATTTCTTCTGTATGTATTTTCTTCTATTCATTATACCACTGCAATACAAAGGCCAGTGTTCCTCTCTTAGAAATAAGATGGACCTTGGCTCTGGTATAATTTTTCCTGTACTAGCTCAGCCACTGAGAGCCAAACACCACAGATGAGATCCTCCAAGTGGAGCTTTGAGGAAAATTATTCTTGGTTTAATTTTTATTTAGTCTCCTTGAAGACACTGACAAGGAGGCAAAGGGAAGAGCAGCTCTTTCAGATACTGTAAAGTGTGGGTATAGCCAGTGCAGTGAACATGCCAAGCTTTTCAGGACATGTCTTTGATCTGTGGAGGAGACTGTGCCTGCAGTGTTCACAGGGACCTTTGGTTAAGATAAACCTCTAAAACCCATCCTAACTGATGGTGCTGTGACTGACAGAGTGGGGGTTGCAAACTTGCCAGGGTGAAGAAACAGGAACATCCCTAGGTTTCTTTTGATCCAGACTGTTTCCACAAGAGGCTCCTGTTTTTAAGAAGTTGTATATATCCTTTCCTAGAGGTCCTATCAGAATGCTCCTAAATATGAGTGTTGAGGTTGCAGATTCTGATTCGAATGCAGAAGCAGATACAATCAGAGGAAACTCGAGGTGTACGTCATCAGGGAGCCAATCAGGGAGGTTTTATGCAAACACATCAGGGCTTGCGTGACTCAGTGGCTGGTGCTCTTGCTGTCTCCTTCCTGCATTTATTCAGAACACACTTCCAGCACAGCTGAGCACATACCAGATACCGAGACATGCAAACATTGACTCTGTTTGTGTAAAGTCACTTTTTAGCAAATTGGCTTCATAAGCTGTGATTACGCATTGATAGTGTTGATGTGTGTAGTCAAGCTAATCCCGAAATATAGAGACAGACAATCCATTTTGAATTAAAAGACTGCTGAGAGACCTAACACTGTTACGGGTGAGCAGTGGGACATTTCATTAAGAAGGGTTAGATTCCTTTGAAGCTGTAAAATTCTGATGTGGCTGCTCGGAATCATAAGGAATGATTTCTAGTATCAATTTCAGGACTACAGCATGTTACAGAAACTTTTTTTGGCATGTACTCTGCCAGCATTTAAGAGCTGAGGCTTTCTGGAAAGGCAAGTGGCAGAAGAGAAAGTTCAAGAATGGCTCTAATCTGGTAACTAATTGCTGTGCTTAAGGATTTGTTATGGTTTATTGTTGATCATGGTACATTTCTACTCCGAAGGTACAGCTGCCACACCACAGCTCTGGAGAAACAGCAATGCAGTGTCTGTGAGACAGGGCAAGATCCCTTCCCATTAGATGAGGAAGGAGGGTTTGTGTATTCTTGTGAAGCATTTTGCAAGTGCAGGTGGGACTGCAAAAAGCCTGATGTAACCCCCCTCAGGCTGGGATCCTGGGTAACCAGGAGGCTTTTGCTGTTCTGAGCACAGCAGTCTTAAATCTTCATGTGGGAACTTTCAGCAAGGGATGATGTGAACAGACTGCACTAGATATGGATTAGGTTTTAAGAATGTAGCACATACTACCTTTATTTAACTAATGCTTTGAAATATGGCATTCCTTGTAAAGGAAGACTCTTAAATTGTATGTACCTAGAGGGCACACTCTGTAACTCTGTTAACTTTTGCAATTTTTTTTTCCAGAGTATCATTGGTATAGTATGATATCCTTTGTATAAAGTGTGCTTGGGCTTAGTGTTTTTCCATTTCCAAGCTCTTAGTTTTATTTTCAATAGCAGGGAAGCTGCATCAAATATATTTACAGCTCGTACAATATGAGTCTTAAAATTGTAATGCTTCAAGAAGCTGAGAGATAAGTGACATAATGTGTGATGAATGAATGAATGCAGCTAGAATGGTTAAACAGCTCCATAGCAATAGGTCTTTATAGAGGGACAAAGGAATCATGTCTGAGGTAATGCATTCATTTTTGCTGGCATTTAAATGGCAAGACTGAGAGGAGAAAATAAGATCATGAAATGGACTTTTTAACAGTCTGCTTCTCTGACCCTAGTTTAAGGTCAGAGAGACCTTCTGTGTCTTGGCACTTGCAGAGGTTGGTGATCCCAGCCGAAATACCTTTTCACACTGGCAGAGCTGGTGCTGGCAATGGCAACTGAGGGATGGAGTGAAATGAGGGATGAATGGTAACTGATGGGGTCCTTTCCAAAGGGGACAGGAGGATGTGTCCATGCTTTAGCATCCATCTTGCACAGAATGGACACAGTCTCAGAGGCTGCAGGGACTTTTGCTACAAACTGCAGACTCAGCAATTGATCATAAACTTGAGTATTTTGGTCACTTAA
The DNA here is from genome assembly GCF_022539395.1 of Myiozetetes cayanensis. Taxonomy (NCBI): domain Eukaryota; kingdom Metazoa; phylum Chordata; class Aves; order Passeriformes; family Tyrannidae; genus Myiozetetes; species Myiozetetes cayanensis. The sequence continues at coordinate 7,711,760 of NW_026087412.1, read as the reverse complement.
AAACCAAGGATGAGCTGCCTAAGTGTCCAGTCTAGAAAGAGCTGCCATGGTTTTGAAGTGCATCGATTAAAACATCCTTGATGATGGTGGGGAGTGTTTATATTATAGTATAAGACATTGGCAAGTATTCATTTAGAATAATCACAACTGCAGGAAAAACTATAAACTAGCTCAAATTCAAAAGCATCGGTGTAGTAAATGGACTAAGAAATGTCAAGTGTGTTAGGCTCTTCAAGGACAGGGTCCATTCACATTCAGTGGGATTCTATCCAAAAATCTACACTTCTCATTTATTGCAGAACATTTCTCAGCTCTAATTAGAGGTCAAGCTTTTCTAAACTAAATATACTTGGGAAAATAAAAATAAAAAAAGGTAACCTACAGTAAGTTATCTTGAAAGACAAACTTGGAAGAAAAAATAAATGTTGCCCTATGTGCAGAAAATATTACAACAATTTATCTTTTTGTGTTATGGCGAATCTCTAGGAAGATGTAAAGCAAAGAAAAATAATGGTGATGGCAGATATTAAGTTTAGAATTGTAGCACTTCATTTATTAGACAGCAAAAATCAAAATGCTCTAAAATGTCTACTTTGTCTGGAGGCAAATGACATAAAACAATCCCTGTAATGGTTTATTGCAACAGTAAACATTTTGAAAGCTCTGTATGGAGGATTTTTAAAAGAAATTAGTTAAATTAAATTTTGTATAAAGAGCACTTAATGACTCTTTAGGGAGCCTGCGTACTGTTGAATTTTAACAAATATGAGAAATAGATTTTTTGATTTCTGCTTAACACTCAGGACCTGATTATTTCCTTGCTACTGAGGAAAAGCCATGAGAATGGGAGACTTGCCTTCTCAAGCAAAGAGATTAGGCCCTGGAGCCCACTTTTCCAAGGTGTATATTGCCAGGGAGTGACAGGATGACTGAACCTGTACAGCTTGTCCCTGGATCTCTTCCTGAGTGTGTAATACCTCTGCATGTGCTATTCCTGCCTCTCAGGTTAGGATTCTTTGCAGCTGTTTGTGTACATCTTTAAAGCAGAAGTGAGCACAAAGCTGCAGAGTCAAATCCTTTGTTGGTCTGCATGCAAATGTGCACAAATGTGCCTGTGTGGAAATGCCCAGTCTTGCTCACAGGTATTTGAGTGCTCCTGAGTGTGGATGTCAAGTACACTAAATAAAATTTTTAGATTCTCCATCTGTCAGGTAGAAAAGAAGCAACAGTCACATGAGATCATATCCAGCACAACACAGGCTGTAAAACTTCATTTACTGTGGAGGGAAATATTTTTCTGTGCTACTTATGATAAGCACAGTTTCCATGCAACTGAGAAACTATTGTTTGCATTCATAACAGTACACCTGCACTTCTGGAAATCATGCTGATGGTCCCAGCTTTTGCATATGCCCAGTCCTTTGGACACCAGGATCATTACCAGCCCCAAGTCAAGAAAGTGTAGTAAACAAAGCTTCCTGTTCTCAGGTCTAATCATCAGTTGGAGAAGATGCAATGAAAATACCATTAAAAAGTCATTTTATATAAAGAACTGTAAAAGAAATCTGTTTACATGCAATTACAGGAATACTTCCAAAAATAAAATGAGCAGAAAGAAGAAGCCAACCAAAACTATTGTAATGGTATAATATCCCATTTCTACAGTTCATGGAAGTGGCATCAAACACAGTAAAGGCATGAGGGATTAAACTGTGTTCAGAGCTATAACTGAACCCTCCAAGTTTAAAATTTACTGGGTGTTACCTTCTGCAGTGTAAATCAGTCTTGCTGTCCCATTGTCAATGGAGTTGTACCCGCTTACAGCAGCCAAGGATCTGTCTCATTAGGTTCATCTGACACACTGTGCTGGAAACCATGTCTTTTGCAAGCTTTACAGTTATTGCTGCCAAAAACTTTTTCAACCTTGAGAGACTGAAAGAAATGTGTGACAAAACAATTGCACTTTGGGGATAAAGCATCTCCTAAAAAATAATCTGTTTTTCTCTGTCTGGTTGCCAAATGCTTCCTCCCACAAAAGCAATTGAAAAGTCTCCTTTGAGCAACTTCTCGTGAATAGCATAACTGTCTGAAGGCCCATCATAAGTATTTAAACAATCTATTCTCAGACCTAAGGGGGATAGCTGCTGACCTTCTCTCTCAAGGCAGTCCTGGCTGAATGTAAGGTTGTTGGTGAGACAGACAGCACTTGGAAGATGAACTTTTGTCCTACCTCTCCCTGCAAACACCCATCACACCTGAGCTCTCAGACCAACTATGGGGCTGACCACCCATTCCCTTTCTGTGGTCAGTCACAGGACAAGCATTGAAAGGACTCTTGAAAGTCTGAAAAAATAGTATATCTGGAAAATAATAGTTAAAAATGACGTACTTTACTGTTCAAACTTTAGAGTGGTAGATAATGGACATTTTACCTTGCCTTTTAAAATTTAAGTAAAAAGTAATTTTAAACTATTTTTGTCATCTGATGCACAGGATTTTTATGCATTAAAGGGTTCTTCTATTGTAACGTTTATAGAACTGGAAAAGTCCTAATTTATCCCTATTGATTTTAACTTTGACTTATACACTGTGGGCAAGCTTCTTCAGAAATCAATATTTTTACATTTTGACAAATCTGCTGCAAATGCATTGTTTTCCTATCAATCCTTGACTTTTGAGCAACAACAAAATAGAGAGGGAAAAAAAAGAAAAAAAAAGGAAAGCTTGTCAACATGAAACCTTCCCTAACTTCCTTAACATTGCTTTCAGTAAGCCTCATTGAGCATATACAGTGTATGTTCTCTGCTAAGTGATCAGGATTTGAATTTCAGGTCTCACTCAAATTATGGCATTGTGGCATATCTTATTTCTCAGACTGGGTAGTTTAACAACAACACCAGGGATAAACTCTAAAAGTGTATTAAAACTTAAAAGCATATAAGAAGTACAGATGAGCACAGACACCCCCATTTTGCAGGCAGAGGGAAAAAGGTCTGTCAAGGTGATAGGAAAGCAATAGAGCAGATAAGGAATTTTTTCCAGGTGCATGTGCAGCTTCTGCCTCAGGCACTATTTGGTGGAGTACATCTGACTGTACAGAAACAAACTTCCTCCCAGTGTAAGTCCCTAAAACTGCGATGTTGCACTGGGCACTTGTAAACAGTCTATAAAAGTTCTGCTTCATTGCTTCACTGAAAGCTGTGGGATTTTGCCATTGACTTCAATAGCCACAAAGGCAGCTCCAAAATATTTTTATACTATATATTTTTTTAATTTTTTTTTTTTTAAATGGGCTGCTTCCATTAAAATATCCCTTAGGCAACATTCACTTTGTGACCGGCATTTAGCAGGTCATCTCGGGTCCCACTGACATCAGCAGGATTACGCAGGGTCTTAATTTTAATAATGAGAAGCTGTCAGACAATTTCTACTGCTGTTTATTCACAAATGTAAATTCCTTTAACAGTCATTGAGGGCTCTGAAGGACACCTGTTGTTGTTTAATTTCTTCCAGCAAATACATTTATTATGATTATGTGGCTCTCAGAACCAGGAGCACCTCCCTGCCTTTTTCAGGGAGATTAGGAGGAAGGATGATGGGCACCTCAAGTCCAGTTAAAACTGTTTTGAAGGCAAATATCTGAAAGTACTAGAGACATTTCTCCTCAGTATAGGATCACTGGATGTTTTAGGGAGAGGTAGAGAACAGGAGCCACCATAGTTTTCACTGATTTCAGCTGGAGGATGGCCTTTAGTGTTCCTCAGACACAGGACCCCACTCTTGCATCCCACCAGGGTGAGGATAAGGCTGAGGAAAGCTCCTCTGTGGTCCCTGAATGTGCTTTTGACTCTTCCTCTCCTGTTCTCCTAATGAGTTTAGTAGGAAGCTGTTCTAACGAAGTGCTTATGTTGGGTCAAGCCTCCCGTGCCTTCCTGCCATGGCCCTCCTGGCAGGCTGCTTGCAGAAGTGCACACAAAGGCAGAAAGGGCCCTTCAAACAGAATGAATGCTGATGGCACATAATGCTTATTGCTAAATCCATGCTGCATCTGACAGCATCACACTGGGTACTTACAGTTAGTTGTCCATTATTCTTCACCCTTAGCCAGCAGGAAAAGGAATGTTCAAGAACGTCTGGCAGGATAGAACAAGGTAAGGTACAGGCTTGTTATAAGGAGAGAGTGAATCAAGAGCACAAAATGAGACGTCTGGAGCCTGACAAAATGAGGCTCTGAAATACATATCGCTATTATTTAATGATAGTATTAATCCAGTCATCCAGTTTATTGCTTCCTGCTTTTACCCCACCCTGTAACACATCATCTATCTACTGCATGGTCTCAGTTGCTTTGGAGAAGTTTCTCCATCCAACAGGGAAAACAGGAAGAACAACTAGAGGCTACTCTGCAGTTCAAATAACTGCCAGTCACTCCACTGATCTGTCCCTGAGAATTTAGGGTCTTACTCTGTCCTGGAGGGTCTTACTGCAGTCCTGGAGCCCTTCCTCCTGGTACTGCTGGAGACAGGGCTGGCTTCAAAGTCACTGGGCCACTAAAATACATGTATTGCCCTTTTAGCTTTTAGATGTTCCCAATGGTAGATAAAGTGCCTTTTTAATAAAGATCCATATTTCTTTTGAGATTACAGGGCAACTGCTCAATTTCAGCTTGAGAAAGGAGCCCAGGGTGCACCCCAGCCCAGATTTCAATACTATAGTAACAGAGGTCTTGCTTTCCCAATTTCTAGAGGCCAAGGACATCCCCAGGCATGAGTTGTGCATGAAAACTCTGCTTTATTGTTCCTTGTCATTTCTCCTAATCAATAGTAGCCTCCATGAGCTGGGTATCAACTGCCTCTCAGATTTAGGGGACAGAGAACTATTGTCCAATAGTATCCTAATACTGTCTAATAGTAATACTAATAGTATAGTATTACCCTTTGGATAGTTACTAATATTATCTCTATATAAATGATATCAAGATAATGATTGGACTGCCTTAGTGTGAGATATTTGTATCTTATTGCTTATATCTAATCTCATTGCTGTGCACAGACCTGCAGTTTCCCATCAAGCTGGGAGGTGTTATATCACTGAGACTACGTATACACCAGATGGAAAAGACAAAAAAGCAGGCAGAGGGTATGAGCACCTCAGTGCTGAGCCATGATTTCAGGATTTAAAATCTGGAGATAGTTAAAAAAGACATAACTGTGCTTTTGGGTTTATTTCCCACTCCAAGGACAGGATGCCATTCTCACTCTTGCCCTTTTTGTTTTTAGATGCAAGCCTGAATCAAACCAAAGAGATCTGGTTTTTGCTGAAATGTTAAGCAACTTTCTTTATTTTTAAATAAAAGGACTCAGCTAAGTAATTCTGACCATTTAATTGGAAAATACTCTGTACTGTTCTTGCTGACCCCTCTGAACAAGGCAACATTGTCACCAGTGTGCAGAAAAGTCCTGACAGAAAGCACACAGAGTATCTCTAATACAGTACAAATAAGGGGGTGGGACTGAACTTTGGGGTGCTCTTGCAGTCATGCCATCTATTCCTCTGAAAGTGCATGCCCTCTGCCTGCTTCCAGGGAAACACCAAATTGCATTATCAGCTCCTCTGAATGCACAGAACTGGTGCAGAGATCAGAGCATCTGACAGCATCAACTGTTTGCTTTGCATTCAGGAATATCCCTCTCTGCAGATGTTCCTTATCTGTGTTGGTGTATATTGGGTCAGTACATTCAAGTAATGTGCAGAAGTAGAATACTTGAGGTAGAATCCAGGTTGGGAAGAACTTGGCTCAGACTGAATCACAACAGAGATATAAAAAGCCCTTTTCAGCAGTGCTGGACAGTAAAGCCAGAAAGATACTATTAGTGTGATCTAAAATTCACCAGTTTCTGGTTTCTGCTCAGTGGTTGGAAACTTGCTGTATCCTTTCCTTGGGTTTGCTTGCTAACTCTTTCTCTGTGACTGAAAGCAGTTTTCCTCTCTGTTTGGGTCTGTACCTGCAGCCAGCTGGGGAGGGAGAGCAGTGGTGGCACTTTACTGGTGCCACCTGCACGTGTGGCACATGGACACCCATTTCCCCCAGCTCTCACTGCCCCTGCAGTGCTCCAGCTATGTCAAAACCACGTTAGCCAACATTCTCAATGAAAACGTGGCCATTGCTTTAAGGAATTGTGCAGTACTGAAACAAACACCCTCCCGTGCAAAACGGCCTGGCAATTTTTGTCAAAATACTGATTGTTGCTTTTAGGTTAGCATCTTTCATGAAAATGGTTTTAATGCCAGAATGTAGAAAATCCTTTAGAGGCTGGTAGCTTTGATTCTTGTTAAGAAGGTCATCCCTGGCTATTACTACTGTAGGCCCTTGATTTTCTGTGTCCTCGTACTGGGGTACGTGGCATCACTTTTATCATAAATAGGAACCACACAGTTGTTTTCTATGCATGGGGGAAGCACTTTGTTCTCAGAGAAAGATGAATTATGTAGTCAAAACAGGTGACACATAGTAGATGTTGTTGCTTTCCATAACCTGAGATGTAACCCAGCTGTGCCCTTTGCTTTTGCAGATGTCAGCTGTACCATCTGCTGCTGAAAAAAAAAACAACAAACACATGCATCTCTGTGGCAACACTGAGCAGTTCTGTGGTCTTTTCTGCACTCTGCTCAGGTTCTATATTTTTAAATAGCATGACCTTTATTGATTCTTACAAAAATGAACTGTGCAAGATGGAAAACCTGAAAAGTATACTGTCAGAGTTTCCTTTTAGGACCAAGAATACAATTATATTGCAGAAATGTTAAAACTAGGAGAGATGAAATCAGTTAATTTCCTCTGAAAATGTTTGAAAGCGCTTCAGAGAAATAGAATGGGTGACAAAGGGAACAGAGATCTGATCAGAGAGACCGTGGGAAGGGAAAAATACTTGCTCTGCTCAAATAAGAGGTAGTTTTGGCATTGCCTTCAATGGAACGAGGATTTCACCAGCTATAATGTTTAATACACCACAAATTTATAGTGCTTTTCCTGAGGAGGATGCTGTGTCCTGAACTCCTCTTTTGCTGTAGGCATTGCCTGGCTCCTGGCAGCTGCTGTCAGGTGATGGCTGGAAAGGGGTGCAAACAGCCCAGGGATGGGAAACCTGCCCAGCAGTGCCAGCCCTCCTGCTTTGCATTCCTCACATTGTCTGCAGCCAGGTCAGCCGTTTTCTTCCCCCTCTCACAGAAGCTATAGAGGTGTTTTCTTTCCATACATAAAAGTCCTCCACTCTGTTTTTTCCAAGGATTTCTAGGACAATTTTCCTTGGCTGATCCTCCAGACCAGCCGAGTCAGCTTTTCTGCTCCTCTTTACTGTCCCCATGCACTTTGAGCAGCAAGAAGAAAATACGAGCCATTTTGCAGCCTCCATCCTTGTTCACAACTACTCCTTGCCCCAGGTGGATAGGATAAGATCTCGAGTTGTAGACTTTATCACCAGGCTCCAGTGAGAAACAATGCTAAATAAAACAATCAAGCAATTGTTCTGTGCTCTAATGACTTATCAGTGGCTTTGTTTCTTTTTCTTCAATTGATCAAATTCCAGATGGCTCTAGAAGGAGTTGTGGTTCAGCAGATAAGCAAATAGTTACAGTGTGCTGGAGAGCATGGCAGATAGCTTTAACTCTGCAGTCTTGTGCTGTTCTTGGCTACTACCAGCACGAAGTACCAGAAAAAAGATTCTAAATACTCAAATCACTCAAACATAGCTGGAAAGTGTAACGATTCTTCCTGGGTTTCAGAGTTGTAATGCCTACATTATTTTAGGACTAATAGCAGGAAACTTTGTTTCTGCTCTTTCATAGCTTCTGGGTGCAAAGTCCATTTGTATTAAGAACCCACAAGCCTAGTCTTAGAAACCAGCTTTCCCAACAAAAAGAGAATGGAAGACAAATTTTAGCAGTACTGTGCTGCTTTGTGTCACTGTGAAACAGCATTAATTCTTCAAACAGACACAAATAATGTCAGATGGTCCAGATTCCTTGAAGAAATGCAAAAAAGGGAAGATTCTACTAAAAATAGGAGAAGAGGGACTTGTGCTAGTCAGGCTGGTCTGATGAGGGCTATCTAGTAGAGGGGCTGGCTGCTGTGTTATTCATCAGCACTGCCTGCAGCCTGCACATTCCTTATGGCTGACAAAGAATGGGGACAATTTCCTATGTCTGGTTAGGTAAAGGCTGTTCATGGAAATTAGGACACTTAAATTTGTGAGGGATATTTCTAAGACTGTTTCTGGGTGATAATTTACCATAACTGTAGGTGAAACTGCAGACTCCTCCAGAAAAGAATATTTGATGTTTAACAGACACCTGCCTATGTAAATGTTTATGAAGGGTTTGTTAAGTATGTGACATCACCCATATGGTAATGCAGAAATGATACTTCTAGTGAAAGATATGTTATGATGTAAAAAATCAGTGCATCAGGAATGGATGAGAAAGGTGCCAAAACAGCACCACTGCTATGACAAATGTAGTGCCGAGCAAGAACAGCAAGAAGAAAATCTATTAACTCCATATATTCACTGTTAGTGGCATATCTTGAATGTGTCATTTTAAGATGCTATTAAAATTAATGCTGTCCTGAGAGGTACTCCTGGAACTAGGTATAAAATTGCCTAATTAGTTTAAAAAAAAAAAAGAATTCCAGTGAGATGCTAGATTTTGGGAGAGAGACAGTGAGCAAATAAGTGTGCCACCAGACACTCATAAAATGGACTCTCTTTGGGGAAGAATGCTTTGTCTCTAATTTCCAAGAACTGCCTTGCAGCAGAAGTGAAGTGGGAACTGAAGATCACAACTGCAAATCTTTCAATTCTGAAAGGTATTCTTTCACTTATTAAAAGGGCATTTTACTGAATGGATTCATACCACAAATCAGTGGGTTTAATTAGGTGAAATAAATTATCCTCTTGTTGAAATTCTCTTTCATTTACAGATGCAGACCCTGAAATCTCTTGTCACCAGTTTTTATGTCCATGATTTAATCTGACAGTGAAACAGAGGGATGCCCTGATATTCACCTCTGGCAAAACAGATGCAAATGTTTTTCAGATCTTTCTCTTCTTCCCCTCCAGTCCACTGTAGGACCCAGAAAGAGATTAAATGACCTGGCTGTGGGATCTGTAAAATAATCAGATGGCCCTATTGGGCTAACAGCTGATGGGAGAGACCAGCACATTTCAAATGTGGAATGTTGTCAGAAATAAAGAAAAGCACAGACAGGTACAGCAGCTGGCACAGAGTGGTTCCATGCATCATGAGGGAAGAGCTCAAAATGCCAGCAGAGAAAGGCAAAGGGAAGTGTGGGAGTGAAGGGGGACCTCCCCAATTCCAGGCTGTGGTAACTTGGCCTTTTTCACGTGGAGTTGTTCTCTGAATCCCACTGGTCAGGAATGCTGAGTGTGGTTAGAGGTGGGGAGGGACCCAGCTGAGAATTTCTGCAGTGTGGACTGAGCCTCTGGTGTCCCTGCAGCTGAATTTATCCTCCCACCATTGGAGGCTGTAAGTATTCATGTTTTCTGGCAGTTCACCACAGGTGCCTGTAGGTGCACTCTTCTCTGCTGTGGCAGTACCCAAGTCAGTAAAAGAAATCACAGTCTGCTACTGATTTTCTGTTTTACTGATAATGAATTTGGGAATCCTCTGGGATTAGGTGTGGGATATGCACTGACACAGAGCTAAGGGGAGGGCTCCTGTGTCCCAGTTTCACAGCAGCTAGCCACTGTCAACACACCCATTTCTGTTACAATGATGTATTAATATTCAAGTGTCTCATCTTACTTAAAACAAGGGGGGAGAGACGTGGGGAGGAGGGATGGGATTGGCCTGCTAATCCTAATAAAAGTAAGCCCATTTAAATGAGTAATTTTACAAAATACCGAGTACTTGTGCTGAATAAGAAGTGAAGCCTGCTGCTATTAGCTTTGGCAATAACAGGCTGCTTTGATTATTAAAGCCACCATGAGGGAATACCTAGAAGCAGATGCTGCCAGTGAGCCACACAGATTTTGGGCAGAAGATCCTTTCAATATGTAAGTGCAGGGAAACATTTCCTTTAAAATAATAATAATAATAATAATAAAAAAAACCAAATTCCCACTACATTCAAAGCAAAACTATTCTGCAAAAAGACATTAATGGTACTGCATGCTGTACTATCAGATCCTGCCTCAAGCAGACACTGTTACAGCCTTCTCCCCATGAGTGCAGGGAAATACAAGGACACACAGAACATGAGCCCCACATGAACAGCTACAGTAAATGTTAGAAACCACTTGAGAACCAATTTTAGTAGTTAAAATTTCATTTTAGTGATTTATATATTAATATTTCCTGATTTTTGCTTATGGAAGGCAGCAGTTGTAGCATTTACAAAGCTCCCACAATCCTCAGAATTTGCTTAGATAGTGATTTTTGAAGGCATGTGCTGCTAATCAATGAGGTAATGATTTCTTCCATGATGCAATCCATCATTTTATCACAGCACACAATTTAGCAATTTGTTTATGCTAATTACTACAACAGCCAGAGCAGTTCCAAACACAGCTCTAGGCTATGGCTAGAGAAATATTTGCCGTGTTATTTACATTTCCTCCGTTTACCATGGGAAAGGCACAGAATCCAAAATACACCAGGAAAAATTTACTAAGATAGCAAAAATATTCATCTTGCAGTCACTGAGTTTCCCTTAGTAAGGAGGCTTAAGGAAATCTGCTCTCCTCTCCTCAAACCACTGAGTGCCCAGGTGCAGGTGTGAACAGGAGACAGTCAGGAACTGGAGGGAAAAGGGACTCCTTGCACTGCTGGTTGTAGCCCAGTGAATGTGTTTAAGGGTCAGGGCTGTGAATCACAAGAGCCAAGCAGTGTGAGGGACAGCAGCTTGGCAGACAGAGCACTAGGTAGGTGTCCCATTTCGGCTTTGTTTTCTGTCCTGTGTTGTGTTGCCTGCTTAGGCTGCTTTGACCTTGCTGAGGGCAGGAAGCATTGCCAGGGTATCCCACTCGTCTCCATGGGGCTGTTCACTGGGTAAGCAGAGTTCACCTCCTGCCCACCTGTGCTGCAGAAATTTACCCACCTCTTAAGCTCAAGAGGGGGACTCAGTGTATCCTGCACCTCTAGTGCAGTCAGCAGGGGCTGCTCCGAGAGAGAAGAGCCTTCAGGGTCTCCTGGTATAGGATTTAATTCACAGTGTATATAGTGTATCTAGGGGAGCTGCCAGGAGGGAGGGGCAATGAGACACCTGGAGAGTCCAGCAAATATCCCTGTGGTCTGAGGAAGTGTCAGATGTTCTCCTGGACAGAGTTCTGCTTCTTGGGGAGTCAGTCACCCAAGAGAGTGAGCTCTGGGTGGGTGTTCCAGAAGGCAGCTGTGCCTGAAGGGCATTTAACCCTACTGCCATGCCCTTGGCCTTGCTGGGAACCTGAAGGCTGTGTTGAAATTGCAGTCTGTCACAGGACAATACTTTTCAACCTCTGTCATAATTGCTCCTTAAAAGTAGCACAGAAGACTTTCCTGACAAGGCCATTTCTGTTGAAAGGACAAAGGGAAAGTAGTTAGTCGGCTGTGTTCAGAACTGGGTTATCAAATTAGCTTCAGCCACTTTCAATTACAGAATCTTATGGTTTTGAAATGAGCTCTAAATGAGGGGCTATAATTCTTTGTCGACAGTGAGCAAAAAGAACATAATCATCATTATTTAACAGAGGCCTACAGTCTAGCTGGCTCCTGGATAAGTTCATCCAAGAGAAAAAAGGATTCAATTGGTATAAGCAAGGCAAAAGATTATCAGCTGGCCAGGCTTCAGTGCATTTCTCCGTCCTGCAGCTATGGAAGTGACCTTGGGATTCATCCAGGAGGGATTTACTCCCAGAGCCATTCTGAATCACTAGCTAATTAAACATAAATACCAGAAAAATTAGAACAGTAGGGGTTGTCCCAGGCATGCATTATTCCACCTTTAGCTGGGGCTTTGTTCTGCCAGGATTTCCACTCTGCCTGAAGACTGCTGTTGTTATTCTAGTGGCATTGTTTAATCCTACCTGTCTGGTGGCTGCCGCTTTACAACAAGGAGAGAGAAGAGCTGGGCTGATGCCAATAGAAAGAAGGTTCATTTGTGAGATCAGGCAGCTTTCTGTAACAAGACAGTACCTGGCCTGCTGCACCTCATTTTCCTCCATGCCAAGGGGAGTCTTTTGTTATGCCATCCTGCCACAGCCACTGGGTGGGTCACAGAACCACCAGCAGTAAGTGCAAAACCTCTAGAGGTGCAGGGACACTATACAGGGTCTGTGGGGAGCTGATGACATACCATCACCATTCCCAGGTCAAAGAGAATGGCTGTCCCTGGGCAGCCTCGCAACCTCCCATCCGTGGGGTGTGACCTCTGAGGCCAATTCCGAACACAACCCTTTAACAGCATGCACAGGTAACATCAGCAAAATTGCCCAGGCCTTGTGGTGTCTGAGGGAGCTGCTGATGACATCCAGGTTGTTTTTCAGACATGTGTTGTCCAGAGCAGCTACAGACATAAATTGCAAGGACACCATTGTCATGCAGGCTGGTGTTGGAGGGACACCCAGGGAGAACAGCAGATTTCTTTGGCAGGCTCATTGCACACTGCATGGCATCTCTGTTCTCCATAACTTGGGCTCTGAAACCAGTTTATATACATGAAAGGTGTTGAGTTATGGTCTCTCTTTTTCTCAAGGCCTCCATCTGGAAATGAGGGGCTGTGGTTTGTCTCTGTTTCAGCACAGCAGTGCAAGGGTAAGTGTGAGAAAGTGAGAACCTTCAAGGATGGAGTCAGGGTAACCAGCACAGGCTTGTCTCCACGTGGAAGTGAGTCCATGGTGCCACAGATGTATATGCCACATGAGCTAGTCTGTACTGTTCTCCTCCACTGCCCATTCTTATCACAATGTAAGTGTGAGGTCATCTGGCACATCTTGAAAGTCAGTTCTGATCTATCCTGAAGCTGTGTAATTACTCCATCTAACCCTAGACCAGCACATCTACTTAATGAGTTTACAGCATCCCTAAGGTAGTGGAGAAAGAGGCATCACCAGATTATGACAAGATGGGGGTAGGGAAGCAAGTTTTGAGCATTGTTCATTACATTTTCAGGAAAATTTTACAAAACAGGTGGACAATCCAAAGGCCATTTTCCTTTTCCCCTTCACTGGTTTTCAAAGGTCAGATTTATTACCTTCTGGCTGTTGATAAATTTGGCCCAAATATCTGGGGCAGAATTCCATCTCTGCTGAAGTCAAGGGAGCTTTGCCATTTATTTCAACAGGTCATTGATTCTTTAATTTTTATTCTGTGTTTCTGAATCAACATTGCCTACAGGCTTGGGAATGTATTTAGATTTACACACAGTCATGAATACACACACAAATGAAAGTGACAGAGAAAGAAACCATTTCAAGTCCCACAGCTTTTATTAATTTTTTCAGTCCTTGTTCTGTACATTAATTTTATTTTCAACAAGATTTCTATTCTATACCTTTTACAGAATAGATATCTGTGGAAAACTCACGCCATTTAACACTAGTTTTGTTATTCCTGATACTGTCTGGTTATGTATACATGGACTTCCTTATTTTCTTTGACAGCTTTGTGGGGTTTATTTTTTCATCATAAATGGAGTTTCACTGACAATGCCTTAATAGCTGCTGAAATTGCTTTTAAGTTTTCCTTGGGAAAAATCATCATCTTATATCAGAAAATTGAATGATTGTAAACAAAGGGAATATGGAGGTCAGTCAGTTGTGTAGTCTACAACTGCATCATGAAAAGGTGCAAAATGTCTCCTTAATGGATGCATTACTTGACTAAGGATTATAACATTTACCCTCAAATTGCTGATCAGAATGGCAAAGGAGTCTCATTTTAAAAAATTAAAGTTGATAGAAAATTAATCTTCTGATCAGCTCTGAAGTGGAAGCATTTCTCATCAGGGAGATGGACACTGAGAGGAACAGCACGTAGTTTGGGCACACTGGGGTAGGACCCTGAGAGAACCATCAGAAAAGGAGTTAATTCAGGTGTTGAATGAACAAGGGGGCTCGGTCTCACTCCTGGGGTTGTTGCCAGGGTCACGTGCTGCTTCCATGCTTTGATTTCACTTCTATGGAATGGAGCTTGATCTTTCACCTTCCTTGTGGGTTTTTTTCTGTGTTGACACTTTGCAGGAAACAGAGTCTCGGGGCCTTGTTTTTGTCAGGTCCACTTAGTCCTGCTATGAATGAAAGTGTTATTAATTATGGACAGTTCTGTTTACATCTGTCATTTCCCAAAGTGATAGTTGGCTGTTGGAGAACCAGTCATCAACACTGTTAGTGCAAGGAATATGGTTCCGATTTTGAACTCTGAACACACTCGAGACCATTAGCAAGTCAAAGCCTTCTCTCAGGGAATCTGTGAAATTCCCTGCAGTTTCTCTTTAGCTTTCAGCAAAGAGAAACCCCACTGCCTGTCCTTGTTTCCACAGCCACAGAACAGGCATATCCTCATGCATGGAGTGCAGTACATGTGCACCCACACTCTGTAAGAGGAATTAGCACTTTGGTGTGCCAAACAAAGTGTTGTGTTTACACACCTCATTCACCCACGCCTTCGTTAAATGGTCTAATGAAACAAGGTGCTCTGAGGGGAAAGCCCATTTAAGAGAATAACAAATCTCATTAAGCTCAGTGGTGCTGGAAATCAACTGCGTAATAAATTAACTCCGAATTCGTGGCTTTGAACGTAAATTCCCAGGTCTAGACTGATACATGGTCCAGCAAGTCCACTGGATTAGATGTCTAATATTTACCAAAATGCATGTTATTACTTATCAACTCACTAGGAAAAAAATTAATTCCTTCAATAACTCTTCATGCAAATTTTAATCACTTTTTCAATGTCAAACCTTTAATTAGGCCGTTCCTAGGAAGCAGTGTGAACAGGCCATTAGCAATGCAGTCATAGAACAAAACTCTATTAGGAAAATGACATTTTGACTTTAGCAGACTCAGACATTCACCAGTGTAGTTAATCTGACTCTTACATTCTAAGTAAAAGCAAGAAAGTACTGCAACAGGGTTCTGAATGCCCTTGACTGTTCATCAGGACTGTAATTTCTGTATGTATGCTACAGTAAAACTGTACAGAAACACCAAAGAGAAAGTAGAAGTTTACTGAAGAGAAAATCTGACACTAATTTCATTTTTGCTACTGTTATGAAATTTCAGTCAGAAGCAGCACTTCCTTCATTTGCATCCACCACAGGGAAACAGACATTTCCTCATTTTATTTAGGGGAGCACTGGGGCAGCTTGAGGAACAACGAGCTTGCAGTATTGAAATACTGAACAAGCAGATGAACCATGGTAACAATTGCTTACATTAATTACAAAACTGGCAGACAATATATGTATATATATATGGACCCACTCAATACATGCATTAGTTTGTATTACCTAACAATAAATCTAACCAGTATTAGAAATGGTGCTGTCTTCTTTGGTATTTGGAACCACAATCCTCTTACACTGTTCAAAAACACTTGTGCAGTCTCCAGGGTTCAAGTAGTACTGCAGAGAATTCAAGAAAATACACCATCCTAAGGACATGGCAAAGCAAGAAAGCAAACAAGGAGAACAAAGAGGAAAAGAAATAGTACCATTATATTCAAGTTATAAAAGGGTGAACAGAAAATAGATTTTAAACAGTAAGTGGAAAAAGCAAGAAAACTACAGCTAGAGATTAAAAGAGTTCAGTGGCTAGACCCTGATGACTTGAAGAGAGTTTCTTTGAAAAGCCTGTATTGAAACAAAAGCTTCTCCATTTGTATTAGTAATGGAACAATAATCAAGCCTCTGGGCAAAATATGAGAGCAAGGCACATCAGAGCTGAAGTGCAAGATGTGAAAATTTTATTCTCAATCTTAGAAGTGAAATGTTTTTATCTGAGGAGGTTATTGTAAACAGTTTTATTTTAGGAGCTGCCCTTTGAGAAGCTTCTACACAAAAATGCACACAGAAGAAAGCAAGATGCTTTTCTCTGTTTGAACTTTGCCTTAACAGAAAAAATGCTGTTTGCTATTTATAAAAATGTCTGAGAGACAACAGCTCTTAGAGCAGGTACCTGCATTTAAATGCTTTTATACGTTCAGAAATCCAACATAATCAAGTGATGCTTGTATGAAACTTAGGAAGAGCTGCTGAGTCTCTTGCTGTAAAGCTCTAAGTACAGCCCATGAGAGCTCATCTTTGCTTTATACATTCAAATATATGGATGAGTTCAATTCCAGTTTTAATACCCATGGTCAAAGCAGTCTATGAATCTCTCACACACGAGAAGAAACAGTCTCCATGAATCTTCCTTCTCTTCAATAAGCAATAAAATGCATCTTAATTGTTAATACTTACTATCTAAAATGGTAGTGTGGAAATTGCCAAGTGGCAGAAGTGCAGAGATACTGGACAACAGGGTGCAGTGAACTTTATGGGAGATGGTGATTGTCAGTTTTAGGAATATTAAATTTCACAAGCATCAGTGCTCTGCTGTGACTTCGAGGCTAGCTGGAACAATGAACTAGCTCTTGCTAAAGATGGCAATACAGAAGGTTAACCCAAGTTCATCTTAGCTGTTTATGTGACTCCAGTACAGAAGTCACTCATACTCAGCTCTGATACTCAGCAATCAACCAAAA
The DNA here is from genome assembly GCF_022539395.1 of Myiozetetes cayanensis. NCBI lineage: Eukaryota > Metazoa > Chordata > Aves > Passeriformes > Tyrannidae > Myiozetetes > Myiozetetes cayanensis. Next base: position 7,695,023 of record NW_026087412.1, on the reverse strand, counting down.
CCTAAGTCACTAGTAGAAGATAAACTCTCCTCATTTAATGATAATTTTAAGCTCACAAAACAGATTTCAGGAGTCCTCTCCCCTCTGCTTCCCACATGTGATAGCAGCTCACCAGCGTGGTACTGGGCTCTGCAACATGAGCTGAGGCACAGGTTCAGGGACACATCCACAGGAAGCTTCTTTCCTTCTCCCAGCAGGCACAAGCCCAGCTCCCCTCAGGAAACACCCCTGGGGAGCATCAGTGATGGTTACCCCATCTCCACCCAGCCTTTTCTCCACATCCCTGCCCTCAGCCCGCAATGGCTCACTTGTCCTCCTCTTGGCACGTTTCCTTCAGCCTGTCAACACCATTCTGCTGCCAAGAAGCCCAGAAATTGTAACAGACTGAAGGGAGTTGAGCAAAAGAGCAAGCAGAGCCTGGTCAGGCTGTCCTGAGGTTAAACCTCAACCCACAAAAACACATGGATACAGAGTGACTTCCTCCCAACTCCAAGAGTTCTGGCTGCTTTTGTCCTCTCTGTGTTCCTGACTTTAGGCTGTCCCCCAAGCACCTCTGCTGATGGATAGTACCCAGCCATAGCAGCCAGCTCTGACCCCTACCTGTCACTGAATGAACAGTCCTCAGCCCCAAACCAGACCCAAAAGGGAGCAGAAGCAGGTATGTGTTGATCTGAGCTCCTGTCCCCGATGGACTTGTCATTTTCTCAGCAGGATAAGATCCAGCAACCACAGCTTTGCTCAGAGAGGTCTCCTCCACTGACGTATCTGCTTCTTAGGGACTGACACTCTGCAGAGGGTTTGCTGACACTGAATGCTACCAAAGATTTGATAACACCACCCAGGAAATCTCGCTGCTATACCTAAGGCAATGCTGGGGTTCTGCCCTTGACAGTTCTCCTCACAGAGATGTCTCAGTTGCTCTGCAGGAGACACCAATAAATTCAATGATGTACTCAGCATGCACAGATCCTGGACCAAGTGCAATTTTACTGACATGCATGAAGTTACATCAGAATTGATTCACCAAGTTAGATTTTATCTCACTGTCTGCATCATTGTTGCCCTTCAAAAGTGTGTGTGAGCAGTCACCCCACAAGGACAGATTCACTGCATGTTCTAACTCAAGCCCCAGAATGATCAGGAAGAGCAGGGTCACAGGCCCCAGGTGCTTTGAGAGGTTGCAAATATTTTGTTGAGGTGGTCAATACACAACCATACCATGCCTAGAGATGCAGGCAAGGCCTCCAGCCTGACATAGAAAGGCAGAGAGAGCATTTCAGCTATTCCTGAATGTGAGCTCTAAAAAAAAGCCTCTGGGTTAGATCTGTAGCTTTTATATCATGCACGGTATGAATCAGTGACCCACAGGATCTAAATTATTTTGGTGGGAATGCTCCTGGGAATCACCTTTTTTTTTTTTTTTTTTTTTTTTAGGAGGAGGAAGATTGACTTTCTGGAAGCTCTGTTCTTTATGGTGAGGGTTTGTGTGCCCTTGGGTCCTTGTGATCAGTGGGACATTCAGCAGCAAGCACTCTCTGAGTTTCATCAATATTTTCAAGGGTAGGAGAGAACTTCACTCCTTTCGAGTACCACTCAGACAAAGATGAAAAGCTTGTGAGGGTGACAATTATATAACCTGGCTGAGCTGCCTTGTCAGTGAAGAGCTTTGCAGGATGCATTCTGACTTCACAAGATGGAAATTCAGTTTTTATTCAAGCAGTTTGATTTGGTGAATTCATTGTTTAATCCATGTAGCCACTGTGATCAGTCAGAAGCAGTAACTGAAAGGGAGGTAGCTGAAATTAATTCTCTCAGGATTTTGCAGTGTTTACTATTCTGCATGTCTCGGGCAGCAGGCCAGCAAGACAAGAATTCAAGACAAGAGTTGATGTGTTCTGCACTGGAGACAACATATTCTTACTCTGTTTGACAGAGCCTTAAGTTGAGATGCTGGACAGGCCCCAGGTGTGTTCCCACAGTGCAGTGGGTACATCAGATCTGGCCTGGAAGTTGCATAGGCACATTTGTGCTGAATTAAATCCAGATCAGTAAAACCTATCTCCTGGCTTATTACTGTGGGCAAGGTACCAAGTCATACACAGCCACACTGTTTTCCAGTCTAAACGGGTGTGTATGCAGCTGACTGTGCCATTTGGAGACAGAATTTCTGCTCTCCCCACTCTGTGGGTAAGTGGATTAAATTAGAGTGGTTTGGACTGCCAGGTCTTTGGGACAGGGACAGTTTTTGGCTACTGTCTAGGTGATACATTCCATCTTGTAGTCTCACTCTTCAACGTGAATGCACATGTGTTCCTGCATTTGAGTAACTGCAGCTCTTCCTTTTGTAGCAGGAGGACAGAGCAATAAAACTGCTGCTCTGATAGAAAGAAAGTGAAAAAATATCAGCAAAATCTACTTGAAGGAAAAGCAATGTTGAGCTTATTAACATCTGAAAAAAACCTGAAGCATCTATTCAAAGGGTGGCATTTAGTTCTCACTGATTTCTTTGGGGCTTCAGCATATGTTTAAACTTAACTAAATATTACAAAGAATATACCCTGAATAGTGGGTGAAACCTTTATGCCAGTATTAGGTAGGATCATACCTATCACTCTGCATATGCATTTACTTTTGAATGTACCTCTGGCATTTTAAAGGATGCTGCTTCACAGAATTTCCTGGGTGAATCACTAATACAGGGTTAGGTTCTGGGTAATCTTACTTGTACCAAGCAGTGCACACTTCATACAATAGCCCCATCGAAGTAATAGACTGTCAAAAACATACCAGTGACACTATTAGAATCTGTCCTGTTATTGCTGGCTGGCTGAGTATTTCAGTATTCATCATGCCTAAGCTGAATTCACCTATATATTTAAAAGGCACTTATTTTTGCAATAAACAGGGAATAGTCCTTTGTATAGACACAATGGCATAATTCTTCCTCTCAGTGCGACTGTATGGGCCTAAGTGAAGTTATAGTAGTACAAATTAGTCATTGATGTATGGAATAGAAGCTGCAGAAGTACTGGAGGGAACTTTCTCCCTGCTGTTATATTGTCAGAGAACTGTTTCATCTACCTCCCCTACCATGATATACAATGTTTTCAAAAGGATTCGGACCTGCAGGCAACTTCAGCGCTCATCTCTAGTGCTTAAAATGCGACATGTAAATCAACTAAGGGCAATTACAAGCACTGCCAGGAGCACTGGCAGGCACATGACTGAATGTTGGTAGGCAACAACATACTGTGCATTAGATGTCCATGGAGTTCAGTAGTGTAAGTACCTCTTTCCTGCTTTTAAGCCCTGTGTGTGCATGTGCAAATTTTTGTATTGCTTATCTCTGCTCAGGGAGGAAGGAAGAGGGGGGGATGCACACCACCACTACTGGTCATCACAAGCTCTGTATCAGGGCCCCACATGAGCAGAATAAAACAGGGAGTATCTCAGTGGGTCATACAGTTATCTGTTAACTGTCTCCATGTCTGTTCTTTCGAAGCGTGCCTGCAATACGTGGTTGTAAGTTGGTGTAACAAGAATTTATGCTCTAGCATATTCAGCTCATTGCTGTCTCACAAATACATTCCTGGGGAGCTGGCATATTTTGCAGAAGACTAGAATACCAGATTTCTAGGAATACAAAATTCAACTCTTTGAGGAGCCAAATGAACCAAGCTGGCAAAAGAAGGGTAAGGATCCTATTATCATAAGAAGGGCAAGGGATCTTGTTGTTATAGAATCGGCAAGGGAAAATCTGAATGTACCATAAATCTGTTCATAATCCAAACTTCTGCTGAGTAACTCCCCATTGAAACAGAAAACCTTCTACATAAAGATCTGAGCCACTTCAAGCAGTGAAAGTTTGTATCAGTCAGGTAACAAGTTAACAAGAATCATCTGGGAATTAGGCTATTTAATTATTAACCCAAGAGGGAGAAAGCTCTCATGAGTGATCCAGGGGGTGGTCTCTAGCAACTCCTCTGGAGACAGTGTCTGTCCTGTTACTGGCCATCTCAGTCTGACCTCTCCATTGTCCAGTTTTACTCACAGTTAACCAAAACCTGCTGATCTGAACCAACGACAGAGCACTGCATCAAAGCAGGTACAAATCTGTACTAATTTATTCCTGTACCTTTGGCCCCAGAGATCTTTACTTCATTTGAAAATAACCAGAACCATGAGAATGTGGTGGGGGTCCCCGGGCATGGATATGTGGTGGGTGTGTGTCTGGCAGAAAAGCCACTAAGTGTACTTTTCACTGTAGCCATGTGTCGTGGGGTTGATTATCCTGAGTTGCTCTCTGCATTCAGGCTGCAAAGAAATGGCCCTTAGCAGTGTCCTTCCTCCTGCAGCAGCCAGTGTATCTGAGCAGAAAACTGAACCTATGCATTCCTGCTGGGAAGCTGTTGTACCATATGTTTATAAGCGACTCAAACAGCCTGCCTGTGTTCCTTCTACTCCCCCTTTCATGTGCTTTAAAGCAAAAAGCAATTATGGATTGTTTCTTTTTTTCTTCTTTTTTTTTTTTTTCCCCCCCGGTCTTTCTTTTCAATGGACTGGCATCAGGTTTTTTTGGATTTGTGCATGCAAACTATAGGGAGGAAGGTCATGACTGGACTTGCTCCTCCTGATCTGTTTGGATACAAAGGCATTGCTTGGTTAATGACAAGGCTTTTAGGACTACTACAATGTAAATGAATGAGGTCACAAACTTTTTTCCTCTGTGCCCAGAGAGAGGTGGCAGGATATTTACATAAACAGGGTGCTAGAGTGAATTAATTCAGTCCTAGGGGAAAAAAAAAAAACCAACTTCATTACAGCCAGATGCAACTGAACAGGAATGCTCATTTTATTTTCAGAGGCTTATTAAACTTTGAAAAAGCGTAGTATACAATAGAAGGAGGATGTGCTGTGTGGATGTAATTATTGGCCTTAAACACTCTCTCTGGGCACAGATGAGGAAAAGGAAGAAACCTGCACAGGTGAAAAGTAAAAACCAACAAACCCTGTCCCAAAGATTCACAAAACCAAATGTTGTGGAAAGTGTTTTGGGACAAGGAGTGGTTACAACAACTGAAGACTTGGAACACAGTCCTTTTAGCATGGTAAGTAAATTGGTTTTAGTGGTATGTAGGCTTACTTGTACTTGTCTGTATCCAGTAGCCATCTTTGCCTGAAAATAAGAACAGCTCAATATTCAAGAGGAGCTGCTTGACTTTGGTACCTCTCTCACATGTCACAGCACTTTCCCCCAGCTTGCTCCTCAGGGCTGCTGTACATCCAGCCCTTGGTGAGATGCAAGTCTGACACGTTGGGTTGATGTTTGCTGCCTTATCACAGTCTCCCTGATGGTCATAGTAAATGAGGAGACTTGGGATTTTGTGAGCAAAGGCAGCCCATCTGAAATGAATAATGGTAAATGTGTAAATAATTCACAGCCTTTGTGCAGCTCTCTGCACATCCCACACTAGGTACACATGTAACCTACCAGCTCCAGTAATTTCAAACATCAATGTGGGAGCCAGCCTGGTTCAGTGTTATTTTATCAAGCAAATGTTGAGCATATTTTACAAGCAAAGAATGATGGTTTTAATGATGCTGCTGAGAAACCATCACTGCTGGTCAGGGATAGGCACTGTACAAGAGAAAATAGCCTTCCCTGGAAGAGTTTCCAGTCAAAGTATGAATGTCAAATGGATATACACAGGAAAAAATGCCATTGTAATAGTTACACTGTCCAGCAGCCTGCCTGTTAGATGGATTTTGCAGATGTCCCAGGAAAAGAGGGATCTGAAGAAGGGCACAGCTGATGTTTGCACATGCCAGGTCTCTTTTTGCAATTCCTGTTAGGTAGAAATGCTTGTGCAGGAGTAAGAAGCTTCTAACTGGCATGTTGTTCTCTTCATATACCTACATATATATGTGTGTAGGGATTTCTTTATAATATCTATATGTTGCTGGCAGTAATTACACTGTGCAAAAGAAGAATCATAAATAATGAAGGAAGAATAAGCTTTAGGCGACCTAATTAAAAACCTGTTCTTTTTATTAGTTAGAAAGGTAATCTAAGTCAACCTCTGGCTCTAAAGATTTTCACTGTACTGTGAGGGAATTTAATCACCTGTTAAAAAGTATTTTCTTTAACTCTTCAACTTGGCAAAAGATGGTTGGCTAGAAGTGGATTTTGGAAGAAAATTAATAGATGCAGCTGGGATAGGGTTTTACTTTGGTTTTTTTTCTATTTGGTGGTACATTCTTTGTTAGAATGGAACACCCTTCCTATTGCTTTCTGTATGGGTACCTGCTAATCTGGAGTGTTTCACACTGAATAACCTCCACCCAGGGCAATCTCTTTATATGTACACTTCCCCTCTTGAGTCCAGTGCTTCAGATAAAACCTGCTCTCAATTTTATCCTCTCTTAACTGATGAATTTTTTTTCTGTCAGTCTAAGATACTATTAGAGGTTTTAAATAGTTAATTTAAACCTGTGTGTTGATAGCAGCCCTGACTGGGAAATGTGGGGAAAGAAGAGAGCAGTCTAGTGACACTTTTAAACACTCCACTGCTGAATGAAGTAGATCTTTATTAAAAGTTCCTGCATGCCAACACACCTGAACCAACTGGTACAGATGTTGCATGTTTGAGGTCTCTGCTGCAGTGTAGCTGATGAGCTGGATTTAGTAAGGTCTATCAAAGGCTGCTTTTTGGGTCCTGTTTCTGTGATGAGAGGATGCACAAGAAAATAAGTCTTCTTTATGACTAAGCTGGCTACTTGTGAAAACAGGCGTTAACTCTTAAAAAATCTGTAGGATTTTAGTAAAGTTTGCATCAGCTGTAGACCTGTTACAGGGTTATTTCTCTGCATTGAAAGGGTTTACCATTACTATTATTTTTCTTAATACTTTCACATTTTTGAAGTTTCCAGATTAATTTGGCGGAAGCGGGGGGCGATTTGGAAAAAAGGGAGAAAGATAATTAGCCTTTATGTAGCAATCAGGCATGCCAAGTTCTCTTGAATTATTAAACTTAATTAGTTTCATTTATTATTCCTGCAGGCTACAAATATCTGTATTAAATGCCAATCTGAAGTGTGGTACGTTTGATCTGGTGGGAACATGGATTTGGTAATACACTGCAATGGCACTAATCTTCTGAACAAACCCAGGGTTCTGCTGTGCTCTCACATTCTGAATAGTGCATGTTATTTTCATACAATGCTGGTAGAAAATAAGAGCATCTTAAAATGTGTTCAGCATTGTGTGATACATCAGTAGTTCAGTGGATGTTTCAGTCTGTATTTCTGAAGTTATTTGGGTCTTGATTTCACAAAAGCTTGTACGTGTACAGAACTTTATTCACAGTTTGCAACTACCAGTTGCACTTCTTGCAAGACCTGGCCTCTGAAAAGCCTTCAGCAAACAGTGACTTGATTTAACTTCTTTCTTCTGACAAAATCCAGATTAATATAATGTAAAAAATGTTCTTGGATCCATTTTACATTTAATTGGTAGTCGTGGTTGATTAGAAAGGGTAGAGTAATAAAAATGACTCTAAACTGTGGGCCTGTCCCTGGCCATGTCAACTGATCATCATATTTACTGTTAATTTCTCTTTTTGGCAAGCTGGCATGCACTGTATCTTTGTTGTATTCTAGTTGCAAATTATCTGTTACAAAATAATTAATTACTCTTGTACATTACTAAAGGCAGTGGAAAATCAAGAAGGCAATTTTCATTCCAATAACTTAGTGCTAGCTAGAAGAGAATAGTCATAAATGATGGAAAAGGTCATGAGTTTTGCCATAATTTTGTTAGAAATTCTGACTGGGAAGAGGGAGGGAGAGATGGGAGGGAAAAGAAGATAATGAAATGAATGATGGAGTTTTATCACTCTCCATTTTTTTCAGCACAATTCACACCTGCAGCCCTACTGGCTGAGTGATGATTTACAGCCATATCAGCTGGATTTTCAATTCTTCTCACATTCCAGGGATTTCAGTATTCCCACATGACTGCACTACATTAGTGCTCTAATAATGTTGCCATTTGCTATTAATTACCGTCCTGAACTGTTTCAGTCATGTGATAGATTTCGGTTTAGACTGTAACTGGTCATCCCTTTTAATTATAAATTAGTAATGGTGTCTATTTCCCTATTGGTTTTGCTTTTTGATCCCATATTGAAATACAGCCAAAGGTTATCAACGGGCTGCTTAGTATGAGATTTTGTCTTTTAAACAGAACAGAGAAGATGAGTGGGCAACAACACCATCCTAAAGCAGGAAAAGCTGTGTAATTTATTAATGTTTCTCTCTCCTGAGACATGGGTTCCATGTTACAAACAAAGCCTCTGTCCAGGACAGAATTTTGAGGGCCAGGGCTTTGGGGATATAACTATTTTCCAAGCTCTGCACCTGGTATCTGCCCTGCCAGCATATCACAGGTAGACTTGATTGTCATATTGAATCAGTCTGAAATAGTTACAGGCATTTTTAGATCAACAAGAACATAGATAGAACAGTGACATTTCAAATTATCAATAATTTGTACTACCATCTTTTATAAGGCATAAGATGCTGTAAGGGAGTTAGAGAGGGGAAGAGAAGAATATGTGCAGTTCAGAGTCCACTTAATGACTTCAGTAGTCCAGGTGGGAGGGTGTCCTTAATATACAGAATAAAGCACAAAGATGATTTTTCAAGAGATTTATTGATATGAACTCTGGAGAGATGACAGGAAAGTCTGCAGCAACAGCAAAAATATTACAGTTCACATAGAAGGCTTTAAGGAAAGTGACTTCTAATGAGCTAAATCACTGAGAACTGTTCTAAAAACTTATGCCAACAATTTTTGTCTTGACAAGGAACTGAATTCTGTTTAAAATAGCTGCATTTAGTAGTAATTATCATAGTTTTATCTATTATGGTATGTGATACTGTAAAATATCCTGAGTCCTTCATCAAAACTGGTCATGCTACCAGGCAGCTCCTGCTCTCTCTGAAGTAGTCCAAACTCCTTAGTGCTAATGCTGTACTGATGTTAAAACTTGTGTGAAAAAGCTGCTTACAGCAGCTAATTCTGAACATCTTTATGTTAAAGTTAGATCACAAGTGCCCCGTCCTGAATGGTTCCGAGTGCCTGTAATACAAATTGATTTAATTTAGGGTTTGATTTTTATTTATTTATTTCCCAGTGGAAACTGGATCTGTGTACTCAGCAGATGCTCAGCTTCTGTCAGGAACTGAACTCTAATTAATTTTCTGTATGTATTCTATGAGTGGTTTTCCAGTGTGGATGAAGCTCTTGAATTTGAAAACACTTGTAAGATTGAAATATCTGAAAATGCGCTTTTTAAAAATCAGTTATTATGTGAATCAGCACTAAGCTGACACCAAAATTAGATTTTTGAAGGAAAAAGGATCTGGGGTCATTCACCAGATTTATGTTCCTTCACAAATCTAGACATAAAGTCAGACATTGGCAGATTGGGTGTAACACTACCTAAATGCAGTAAGGAGTTAGGTATGCAGTAAACACACATAAACTGTTGACAGAAAAATCGTTAATCTTCTGTTTTAACCTCAGAATAAAAAATTGTCTGAATTGCTTTGAATCATCAGGCCAACTGATGGTGCAAAGAAGGGGCAGGTACTGAATGCTACCTGCGTACTGAATTCAGAAGTCAACAAACACCCCATCTTTTTGTTAAAGTACTAGACAGATCTTCACCATTTCTTATTTGACAAAGAACACTCATACACTGCTTCATTTCAGATGATGCAAATGGAATAATAAATGATGGTTTCAGTCAACTGACTGGCTGGTGTGGGAGAAGAGAGTGGCTGTATTATTCTCCAGTGCTGTGCAGTGATTTTCTGTGTCCTTATTATATAGGTCCCCTACATAATCCCCTATTAGCAATTAATGTATCTTCTTTCTTCATTTTAAAAGCAGTTTGAAAAAGCAAAAAAGAGGTGTATATTCTGAATATGTGATTTTTAAAATAAGTAAGGCAACAGCTTTTAAAAGTATTCAGAGTTGTATTTTGAAGAGATGCTGCTGTTAGCTGTGGAGCTGTTCTTTGTTATAGCACTTCACAGTCAACAAATGAAGTCAGCTTTCTGTGACTGGCAGTTGTGAGGCCTCCAGACACGTGTCTGACATCTACAGCTGGTACTGATTAAGATGGGAAGCAGGGAATGCCATGAGGAAAGTGGCAACAGAGAGGGAGCAAAATTCCCACCTCACTTCACTCTCTGTGTTCCAGTCTTCACTAAATATGTGATGCACCATTCCTGTGGAGGGGTTAGACTTTGCAAACAATGAGCAGATAAGTTCTTTTGACTTACAAATCCAAAGTCGAAATGACCTCTGAACAGCATTTGCAGCAGTGGTAAATATTAAATTAGATATGGGAACATTACAATATCTGAGCTTCATTTAGACCTTCAAACTGACCTGTTAGCTTACAAAAAGAAAAGCACACTTCCCATACTGGAATAACGAAAGCAGGAAATGTTTGGTATTTTGTTACAAGTATACCTGCTTACTTAGAGAGAAAATGATTTGTTCTAATGACTTTTAAGAGAAGAGCTTCTTACAACATTTCAGTAAATTTAGTTTTTTCACAACAGGCTAAGGACCTGGCATGTTTCTGAGACAAAATTAAAGCCTCAGCTCACCCAGCAAAGAGAGGTTTAATCAGTCAGTTTGGAAAGATTTTTTTAAGTATGTAATTCAATACAGTATAACTAGGGATAGTGACAAGGAAACCACTTACTATAATGACATTGACTGCCCTAAGGATTAAAATCAGAAGTGAGGGTTTAAAGCAGTGGCGATATTAATGGACCGTTGAAGAGAAGCTGTGATCAGGAGCACATCCCAATTTGTTGGTGTGCTGTGATCAGTACCAGATACTGCAGCTGTGCAGGCAGTGTCTTCCTCTTCCACTTAGTTTGATGGTGGCTGATGACCTGCAGGATGGCAGCTAGTATCCAGCTGTTATTGGCAAAGTTTGCATTAAATGCTGAAAAAGAAATGTAAGTGTTAATTTAAAGACAAAAACAAAACCTCAACAGTTTTTAAACTGTCCCCAATTTCCTGAAATCAGCAGAAGTGCACCCCTTTAACTAAAGGCTTAGACTGAATCTGTAAGGGTAGAAACAAGACAATAATGTCCTCTCCCCTTAACCCCACCATTTCAGTTTCTCCCAAGGGTGTCTGGAAAGATGCTCTGTGTAGCAAACACGTCTGGAAGAAGGGGGGTGCTGTCCGAGTCCAGCAAGCATGGAGCTGCTGGCACATGTGGAAGGTGATGCCACAGAGCTGGCAGTGCTGGAGGTGAGCTGAGGTGAGCTGAGCCTCACCTGTGCCCCTGGCAGCACCGTGTGATATTTTATCCATTGACAAAGTCTTCACGTCACCCCAGCGACGTGTGCCTTGTGTGTTGTTTTCCTGCAGCCTTTCTGGGAGTGATGCAAAGCTTGCTGTGAACTTGGCAGTATGGCAAAACAGCTGTCACCTGCAAGAATCTGTCAGTCCTAAATACTAGAAGTGTCTTTTGAAATTGCTTTTGTAATTGCCCTGTTGTAGGGTTGAGCAGATGTGCAGATTAAAACTGCTGAGGAGTCTCTTAAATAAGGTCAAAAAAATGCACAACCGAAGAAATAGGTTTCAGACCACTGAGACAGTCTTTAAAAATACGATAAAAATAGTTTTGAGCCTGATTCTTCACTGGTGTAGAGAGGCAGCATTCTGCTGATTCCAGTGGAGCTGACCCGGTTTCCACTTGTACAAAACCAGTGCTCAGTGCTTTTGTGTGCCTTGCTCTGACCCCACGTCCTGCTGTGTGCTTGCAGCAAGTGATGCAGCAGAGCCATGCTCTGGGACCACAGTTACAGTGGCAGCCCAGGCTTTGTGTGTTCCAGCAGGATGAGGTCTGTGTGCCTTCATTACTTACGTGAGGATTTGGGTGGGATTTCCATTTCTCTGGAAAGAGACATCTTATTTTTTAAGTAGGAAAGGAGATGGTTAGTGAAAATACAGTTTGGGGTAGTGGCAATGGGAATGAGTCAACTGTGTTACATCAGATCATCCAGCTGCTTGGAGAGAGAGAGAAAACACGTGGAAAGGTTTTATATATTGAGTTTCAGTATATGCTTGCAGCATTGCACATTTTATAGCGTTCTCCTTCCTCTGAACATACCCTCTAAAGATATTTATCTTCTGCATGGGAAGATTACCACACAATCTGTTATAAGACTATATATCTTTTAAGTGTCATAGTGCAGTACCTTGGGATATAATACCATCCTTTTCTTCTGAAACACCCTTTGCTAACCAAAATAGACAAGTTAGCAACTTGACAAAGACAAGCTTTGGGCTTTCAGTGTTAGGAACTTGTTGGCTGACACCTCACATGAAGCTGTTAATTTCTTCAGCCATAAAGCAAAGACTGAGGTGTAAAATGGCTTCTGGGCAGATGCTGTGTATAATGAAATCTTAGTTTATGGATTTATTCTTGGCTCATAATTCAAGGTCTGAGTCTGATTCCTGAGATGTGGAAAATGTTCAGTGTTTGTCTTAAAACCAGTGAAAAGAAACTTTTTCATGGCAGAGGATACATTTGCTGTTCACTTGCACCATTGAAGTTTTGTTATTTTGCAGACACATTCTTTTTTGCTAATTTCTGTTCCCCCTAAATCTATAGCACGAAAATACACGACCTACTGTTTTTGATGCCTACTGTGCTCTGTAAACAGTGGTGGGAGGCAGAGTAGATGTGACCTTTTCAGGCTGCTAAATAACTCTGTATGTTGCAGTATCCTGGAAACTTTAAAATGCTTCTTAATGTGAAGATCACAGCTCATTCACATCTCTAATGAGAGGGGGAGGCTTTCTGTCTTATTGTTATTGTTTTGGTTCTCAGCCTGCAAGCTGGGTTACAGCATGTAGCTGAAACACAAGGGAACAGCCTGTGGAAATAAGCAGTGGTCACGGACTCTCCATTACAGAACCATTGGACCCAAGCTCCTTCAAGTCTCACCACTCTGTATTTTTATGTTCTCAGGCTTCCCTTAGTTTGAGTGGGCTACAGGACTGCATTTCCTTGGAGTGTCCATCATGTTTCTGACCCCAGTGTCAGTCTGTTATCTCTTCCATATGGAAGAGGCTCCTAGGATGAATGCCTCGTAGCCTGACTTTGTAGATGCTCCTTCTCCCCATGCTGGTTTTGGAAAGGAAAAGGGGTAAAATGAAGGTGCTTTGATACCAGTTGCTTGCATATGCTGAGGGCCTGGCTCAGGCATCAAACACTGCTTTCACTTCTACTGACCAGGAGCTGTTTAGCACAGAAATGTGTTCTGCCCCAAGCTCAGAATCAGTTTCTCTTCTCTGCCTTGTCCTTCTTATCACTTGAAATCTTGCATAAGTGCTTTGTGCTGTCAGTGTCCCAGCCCAAGTAAAATGTCTGTGGAGAACTTTGGATCAGCAAGAGTAGTAGTAGTCACATGTCTATGGAGACATCTGAATTTCTGGTTACCTTCCAGTGCATTTCTGCAAATGGCTGATATTCAGCCTCAGAGCACATAAAAAATTTAAAGAATCACTAAATGCTAAGTAAAAAAAAAAATAAAAAAATACAATGGAGTTCTCTGCACTCAGGGAAATTATTGAAGCAATAAGGAATAATGCTTTTGCAGATGAGGCTCCAGACCAAGCAGTGCAGAGCAAATCAATAATGTCATACTTCTTGCCAGATTCAAAATACTTGTGGAAATAGCTGCAGAGTGAAAGGAGGAAAAGGTTTGTTTCAATCAATCATTCTGTGTAATGCAATATCACAGACCAAACTTGCTGGGGACTTTAAGAGCTCGAAAAGCATTTAATCAAAAATGTTCAGGCATTGTTTATCCTGAAAACTCATTATAAAGGGCATATGTGGTGGATACAGGGGAGCCAGGCTGAATTAGCAAGGTTGCATAGGGTCCTGGACCTTGCAAATCCTCCTGCAAAAACTGAGAGCCTGGCTTTTTGTTCAGAGCATCTCAGTGCATGTTCAGCCTGTGAATGCCAGTGAAACAGTGGGAGAAATGCCCAGTCAGGTCTCACTGGCAGGGAGCTTGCTTGGTACCTTAATGTTTGTAATTCAATATTGCACTCGAGTCCAGCTGTGACTCCTTCTCTGCTCTCTGCCAGCTGTTACAGCTACTCAGAGTTAGGTGGCCCTGCTCTTGGGTAGTTTAGAGTTTAAGCTGATAGTGCATCCTTGGAGTAGGTGAAAGCTGTAATGAAATTAAATGCCCTGCTAAGGAAACTTGTAGTGGAACTGAGAATTGAAAACAGATCTCATGAATCTTTGTCCCACACCTTTATAGCCAAGCTGTCCTCTATAGACAGCACCAGGCTAATGCAGACAAACAAATTTTGGATTAGCATTGCTCCCTGGACCTTGGTGTGATTGAAAGCAGCTCAGGTTCATCTGTTTAGGGCCAAAAGACAATAATTCATTATAATACAAATTCATAATACAAAGCAATAATTCATTATAACATAAACAGAGAGAAATACCATGGTCATCCCATGTATGGCCCAGGCTGTGGCTCAGGAGGGACCTTGCAGATGCACAGGAGCTCTTCAGATGTAGAGGAATGGATAATGCTCTGAACTTAGGGGTGCTTTGTTTAAATAATACCTATTTTGAATGTGTCCACAGAATCTCTATTCATGAGGTGTGAGCTAAAACTATCTTTTGTAGTTTTCCTGTTCTTTTAAAAAATTCTTCATTAAAAAAAAAAAAAAAAGAAAAAGAGGAACATGATAGCATGATCTATGTCTTCCGTTGTACGTAAATAATAATAATGCAACAGAAATGATTGTCACACCCTCTTGGTCAATACAGATTGCTTCAGGGAGCACGTGTACTTCAGAAATTATTTCTCTTTTTTTATTTTTTTTGATGCCAGTATTTTATTGATGAAAGGGCAGTAATTCCAATTTCAGCAACTTTGTATGCTTTGGAATGCATGTTAATTCTGCAGGGCAGCAATACAAACCCTTTTCTTACTGTGAATGTAGAATTGCCACAATTTATATTTTCAGAATGAAAGTCCATTTTTCTGTGTGATTCTCAAGACACATGTACTCTCTCACTTGCCCTCTAAAACTCCCACACAGAGGTTCATGTGCTTAGGTCATTTTTCATCCCAGATATCCCTGACTTGGTCAGAACAGGGAGTTGAACTGATGCCTCCCTTCATCCTGTGATGCAGTCATCTCACTCACTATTTATTTTTTAAAAAAGAAAACTTCAAACTAATTGATTGCCACAAAATATTTGATAAAAAAGCACATTTCTTCAAGATCCAATTGAACCAGAAATGTTTTCATGACCATGGTGAAACTATCTTGAAGTTCTGTTGGAGGTCATCTAAAGGCTTGAAGCACTCTGGGTTTTGGAATGAAAACTGTTGTCTTCAGTCATTTTGAGTAATAGTGGAAGGAACTAGAATTATAAATTGAGATTCAGTTCTTCCTCCTTCAGCTACTGAATCAGAAAAAGTTGTATAAAATGAGATCCATCTTCTGATTACTCAGAAGAGGATTTTCAGCCTCTCCTTATAAGGCAGGTCAAACAATTCCCAGAAAGTTTCCCCTCCTTTCCTTAGGCCATTAGAGAATTAAATTGATTGCATCATTTTCAGCATCATTTCACAACAGTCAATAGTCCATCTTCCAAATTGCATCAGTGCCTCGTACCATAATACCCATATGGAAAACGGAGCAGCTGCCCCTTCCTGATACACAAGGCATTTAAAATTCTCCCACAGAAAATTATTCAAACAAGACAGTAAAATGGCAGCAATTTACCATCTCTTTTCTCCTGCAAATAGATTGTTCTGTAAGATTAAAAATTATTTTGCCGTTGTTCTTTGTTCTTCCCCCTTGAAGTAGCCTAAACCCACCATTATGTAGAGAAGTTTAGATCAAAACAGAATACACATAGTAACTGGGCTGTGATAGTCAGAGGCACTAACTGAATAAAGCAAAATCAAGAAGTTATCTTGGAGGCTGGGTGGATTCAATTCTGGCACTGTGTGCTCTGTTGAACTGGGTGTCTTCTTACCTGGAGGTTTACTCAGTGGTGTAAGGAGGAAGGACTGCCAGCCCTGGTGAGTGCCTTGGGAATGAAGCAGCACAGGTAGCAGGAACTGGAAAATAGTTTCACGCTTCTGGAGGGTTTTTTTTCCTTCCAAGCTATTTGGTGCATTTTTCATAACTGCATCATGAAAAATACTCTGTCCCTATCTGACTCCTTTAGAGATGATCCTCCTTCTTAACTTAGTGGTATAAAAAAGAACTACTCGCAGCCTCAAGATTGCCCTGTAAGTGTATTCTGCAGCAGTAATAGGGTGCAGCTGTGATCCAGAGCAAATATTGGTTTGCTGCCCTTGATTCCTAGATATTAATTTACATGTATATTTTTGTTGTTGGATCAGCCTGAGAGGAGAAGACATGTCAGTAGGCTTGCACCAAATGTAGCAGACTTCCTTTCAGCTCCCACCTGAGTGCTTTCCAGCCTCCTGTTGTCAGTGCCCATTCAATGCCCATCTCTCTGCTGACATGGCCTTTCTGTTAAGTGAACAGGCTGGAATTTGGACCATTGGAGGCAAATGCAAAAATTCACAACTTGTGGTTCTGCTTTCAGTAAGGTATTTCTTCCATCTTAATCCTTTAAAAATACATGACAGAGTTTGTCTGTACCGGTTCTGTTTAGTTCCTTTCACTTTGTTGTATTTTCCCCTCAGACAGAAATGCTAATGTTTGGTTCTTTTTCTGTAGCAGAAGGTGATAGTTGTATGAAAGAGTTGGGCAACTATAGTTTATATCTTACTTTGATTTGCTGTCATGATATTCCATGAAGTAACTAGAAGGGTGTTACAGAAATGTATTCAACATCACTCGTTTTGCTTGGAAACATGACTCAGTGGTGGGCTGGGCAAGTGAGAAACAGTTCTTTCTTTTTCACCCCAGGTGAAGAGGTACTGAAGCACCTGGGGACCAATTTTTTGTTCAGGTCGTAGTTATTCAGACCTCCAACCCATCTTGGGCAATGACTTGCTCAAGGTGCTACCTGGAGGATGGAGTCTCCTGGTGTCTTGTGGCCCATGTTCACTGTTGCCATGTGGGTGGAAGTTAGGAATGGAGCTCAGGTTCAAAACTAGAGCTGATGAAGTTTTCCTACCCAAAATGCATACATTTGGACAGCACAGTAACATTCCTGCCTGTGATTGCAATGTGCAAGTGAAGTCTTCACAGAAACCACTGGCTATGCTGATTGAAATCCTCCTGCTCAACCATCTGGCTGCAGTCACCACATTATTCTGATCCAGACCACTGTTAAGAGGCTGGTAACAGAAAATCCCCTCTGAGACTGAGATTTGAATAAGGAAAACAAAATTCTTTATTTAGAAAAGTCTGACAGTGTATTAATCTGCCAGTTTGAGAGGTATCCACCCCACTGTGAATATAAATGTGTTCTTAATGAGCGGGCAGGAACTGTCAGGGACCATTTTATAAGTGAAAACTGTTAAATTGTAGGATTATCATTTGAGGTGATATAGGAAGGGGAGAGGATTCCTCTGCTTGTCGAAGAAGGTCATCATTTCAGGTATGAGGTTTCTTGTAACAACTGAAACCACATCATTTCAATCTTCCTGGGAGTTAATAGACACCTAGAAAACAGCTCTCTGGGAAGTACAAAGCTAGTGATCATATCCATTTGCCTACTCCACTTGTGACCTCTCATTTTCCCAGAGGCACATCTAGGCACACATAGAAGTGTCTCTGTACCTTATGACTGAGAAAAAATCTGTTATTCTGGATTTTTCCCCCTTAGATCAGTGGATAATGTTGAGTCCTCTCAGAAAACAGACTCCTCTTTTCTTGTATATTTGACTCAAGCTGACAGTGCCCATTCCTCTGGCTGTTATTACACATTTACCAGCAAGTGGAATATAGCAAGGACCAGATATGGGAAATGAGAGATATAAGGTGCCTGGGAATGTACTGTGTGTCTCTGATAACAGAGCTTCTCTCAGGACATGATGTTAATGGGATGGTTGTGTCTACAGAGTTTGTTCCAAAGGCCTGCAGAGACTTCAGCACAGGCTTTGCACAGCTGAGAGCAGCTGTCATGGTTTAACCCCAGCCAGAAATTCATCCCCACACAGCCACTTGCTCAGACCCTGCCACTGGGATGGAAGAGAGAATCAGAAGGATAAAAGTGAGAAAACTCATGGGTTGAGATAAAGACAGTTTAGCAGGTGAAGCAGAACTCACACACACAAGCAAAGCAACACGAGGAATTCATTCACCACTGCCCATGGGCAGGCAGTTCAGCCGCCCCAGGACATCAGGGCTCCATCTCAGTAACAGTGACTTGGGAAAGTAAACGCCTTTACTCTGAACATTCCACCTTCCTCCTTCTTCACCCAGGTTTATACACCGAGCATGACACCACATGGTCTGGAATTGGGTCAGTCAGGGTCAGCTGTCCCAGCTGTGTCCCCTCCCAACTCCTTGTGCACCCTCCTTGCTGGTGAGGTGGGTTGAGGAGCAGAAAAGGCCTTAGCTCTGTGTAAACACTGCTCAGCAATGACAAAAGCATCTCTGTATCTCTGGAAACTCTGTTTCCAGCACAGATCCAAGACATACAGCTACTGTGAAGAAAATTAACTCTATCCCAGCTAACAGCAGCACAACATCTGAGCATCTCCTAGAAAACCTGAGGATCACAACTCTGTTCACTGTCAGTGCATGAAGGAATCAATTCACTCCTTTAATGCTCACCATCCCAGAAATGCAAACTAGTGTGTGGCCACAGGTTTGGAGGGATTTGATTTTTCCTGCTCTGGTTGAGCTGTCAGGCTAGAGGCAGGCAATGTTTGGGTGGGAATAGCAGAGCTGTATCTGTAGGCTTTCTGTTTGATGCAGCCAGCAGCCTGAAAGCCTCACTGGTCACTACTGATGGTGGGTTAATACCATGAGCCTCCTGCTCCTCGGTTATTGTTTGATATTCTAGAAGTGGCCTGGACTGCATTCTGTGTGCTGCTGAGCTCTCATTGCAGACAGAGTTAGGAAGAAATTGGAAAGTGCAAATGACTGATGCTGTGACATGGCATCCTGCAAAAACTGCTGTGACCTCAGCAAGAGTCTTCCTGGCTCACCAGTGAATTTATCTACTCCTCCAAAAAAACAATGTGAGATTATCTGTCACACTCAGCTTCCCTAAGAAGCAGGAGGAGAGATTATATCATATATCACTGTCAGCTGTATCACGCCCCTGAGAAGGTGAAAGATTTGCATCTTTTTTCTGATATTAACAACCTTTGCTTTGACATTAGAACTACCATTATTTCCTCTAAAATGTATTTGTATTGACCAGCAGAGACATCTACCATCCACAGACCTACATATTCAGATATAATTTCTTGAATTTTGTTCCTTTACTCCAAATGGCACTTCCCCCTAATAGCACTCCCACAGTATCTTTCAGAAATTATAACTGGTGTAGACTGCTTGCCCCAGGAGGTGATCTCTGCAAATTGGCAGCTTTGCCTCTCTGTAAATCTTCTGCCTACTTGCAGAGTTCATGTGGTTCATCCTTTGGGCTAACAGCTTCTTTATATTTAAGAACACATATATACATACCCTTTTCATCTTAGGAAAGCATTGCTATTTCATTATACATTTAAATGAAAATTGGTGCTCCCTCTTATAGTATAGCCACGTTAGGTGGCCAGTCACTGTGTTTGATTTTTTGATAACTTTAGTGGGGAAAGGGGTTCTGGTTTTGGCCTTCTCTGGGCTCTTTAGGAACGACAGTTGATGTAAATGATAGCTGGTGTGAGCAATGTATCTTCACTGTTACGCCTGTTGAAGAGGCAGAGTATGTTGTACTCAAACATTGCTGTGCCACAGTCATGTGGAGCTTGTCCATGTATCCCACGTGCCATCCTGTTCATCTGGAAAACTTATACAAACAAAGAGGGACAAAGTTAGCCCTGTTAAAGGACTATCAATAGGTGGTCTTATTTAGTTGCAGACCTGTGGTATCCCTTTGCTTGCAATGTGATTCTTTCCCCGCTGTTGTCACATATTGCACTTTCTTCTTCAAGACAATTCTTTCAAGGAAATGCTGACCACACAGTGCCTAAATGAAACATATGGCAAATGTAGCCAGTGCTTGGGAATGTGATAATAAACATTTTGTTTCAGAAAAGGGCAGGTATTATATTTTTATAAGTTATTCTGAGAAATAATGGATTTATGCATCTACTGCAAAATTCAGTAGTGTAAGTTTATGCTGAAGGTGTTGACCTGAACACCAATTTGAATTTCTTTGTTGCTTTCTCAGCTGCTCTTTATCCTTTACCCTCTTCCATAACGTAACAGCTCCCTGGGGCCAAATGCTGTTTAAACTCTTGTCCCTCACCCTAAAAGTCACAAGGGCTGCTCAGAACTCAGAGTAGAAGCAGTGATGAAAAATGTGCCTGCTTTCCCAAAGCTGGAAAACTCTCTGTCCCCTTGTTGCCATGGTAACACCTCCAGCCACATTCCTTCATCACTGCTTGCTATTACCTTGCTCTACTGCTGTCTTGAAGCACTCACTGTCTTTTCCTGTCTCTGTGCTGAAGTAAGGAGAAAAAGTATGTAGAAACTGAAGGAACAACCATAAGCACACAAGGGCAGGTTCATTCTGGGTATAAAACCACCAAAAGGATTAGTCCTGAGGAGAAAAGTAAGAGAATGAAGAACAAATTGTTGATTTGAAAGTGCAGCTCTGATTCTCATCAAATAATTCACTGCCTAACTTGTATGTTGATGGTCTACAGATCATTCTGGGGCATAGCTGCTTCTACTCATGCCCCTGAAATTTGGAGTTGTTTAGGAAAGTGATTGCCTGTGATTTCTCTGCCTGGGTTATGGTTGGCCAGCTGGCCAAGCTAAAGGGTTTGTCACAGAAAGCAGGCTTGGCTCAAGACCGTAGAAACCACTGTGAAGGGAGTTAAGAGGAAATGTCTGCACTGGCAGTTCCCAGAGGCTCCATTCCTCAAAGTGATGCCCAATAAATTTGTTGAGATAGGCTTGACCCATATGGTTGAAGCCTCAACAGGTATCTGGTGATCTTTGTAGAGTCTGTAGATCTTTCTACTAGAAAATGCTTGATGGCAAGCAGCCCGGCAAACTCTCCTTGTAGGTGCTACTGATGTCACCCAAATTAACATATGTGTGCAAGCTCCCTGACTGAAATGAATTGTACAGGGGGTATGATCCTCTTCACACAGGTTTGTACCTCTGTTTTTGGTGTAGCTGCCTAGAGGTGAAATGGTTTTGGCACACTCCAAACCCACATGTCTGGGTAACACAAATGAAGTGTGAGTCTTGCGTTATTTTGATGCAAAGATTATCTCGCATAATTACAAAGTTCTGTACAGTCACCTGTCTTTAATTAGAAACACTGATCATTACCTCTTGCAAAGTGGATAATTACAGTACTTCTAACTAAAACTCACTTGTCAGTGTCTTTTAGAATGAGAATGAGGGCTGTTCTCCCACTCCTGAGATGTACATTTTACCTCTCATGACTTGAGATGAGGCGAGTGCCATCATGGGATGTCATAATCTCTCAGCTGTACTTGGTTGTTATCCTGACAACATGGTAATGATTTACTTGGAAAAATAACACAGTACAACCTGATGTAACCTCCACAGGGCATACTGCACAACTTTAATGGAAACTTCATGATCAGAAAAATTTCAGGGAAATGGTTTTATCACATATTGACAGTTCTCAGTTTTAGTTGAAATGTTCTCCACTGTCTGGCACTCTTCTGGGGTTCAATAAAACTGCACTAAAGCTGTTTCCCCAAAGTAGAGGCTTTCTAAATCAAACCCAAGTAATTCCATAGAAGAATCCAAAGGCTCTTCTCAGAAATGGTAAAGGGAGACTTGCACTGATAGTTGGTTTTCCAAGTGTGAGGTGTCTTAGGTACAATAGGGCTCTGTATTTGGGACTGGATGCAAAACTAGTCAGCAGCAGAGCTTTTCTCCTCTTATAAAACCAGTTCTTTCTTTTTTTCTTCAGTTCTTCATACTTGTATGTATCTCCTCTCATGATCTTTATTTGTCCTGTCCTACTTACCACTTTTAGGTTTTCTTCCTTTGGGAGTCCCATATGTAGTCAGTGGCTTGGTCTCTCACCAGTCCCATGGCATCTCTCCATTTCACAAATCTCCCTGGCCTTTCTTGCACTCTGCCCTTCCCTCTTTATTTATTGTGACATCAGAAGAACATAGGAGGGAAGAAGGGATACAACAACCTGAAGATAAGAGATTGTGTCATTTGTTATCTGCTTGAATATGGTGTAGTATACAGAAAAAAGCAGTATCCACGGAAGGAATAACATGCACAGAACACAAGTCTTTCATCTTGTCCTCTAAAAGATTCCTGCTGAGAAACTATAAGATGGAAAGGACAGCAGAAATTTTAATCAAATTCATTCTCTACTCTCTCTAAACGAATGGATTGATTGCATTAAGCTTTGAGAAAGGCTGAGTTCTTTTGAATGAGATGTTCAATGTATTTTTCTCCAATGCTTCATCCTACTCCTAATGTTATATTGAGTCTGCTAAATATAGATAATTTTTCTGATATTCAGACATGAAGAGAAAGTAATTAGTGGTGTTTGTGTACAGAAGAGGCTGATTTGTGCGGGGAAACACAAACTCTGCCTTCCTCATTTCCATTTCAGGGAGCAAGTGTAAAACTGTAACTTACCCTTTTTCCCTCTTGTCTCCTCAGAGAGAGGGGAAAGCAGAAAGCTGGCTTCTTTAATCAAAACTATACCCAGAGAAATTGGAAGAGTTGATCCAACACAGCAACTTGAACAACTTTTAAATGAGTATGTTTAGTGGTCAGTCATGTTCATGGGCAAAAAAATTAGAATTAGGACAATATCCGTCAAACTAACTTTAAATAATGATTTGACTCTCAACATGTATCAGTCAGCTTAGCTCCATGAGTTGAAGACCATGTGTCTGACCCTCTTGCTGTTGTCATCAGAGCAATTCTACAACAGGAAATTAAAATCAACAAGTCAATTAGAGGAAAAGAAGCAACAGCAAGAACCCTTGCTACTCCTGAAAGCTTCAAAAGTCTGAGGAAGTTTTCCACACACAGATCTTCAATTCTTGCACAAACTGAACCTCAAGTTTTTGTACTTACTTATTTAGTTAATCCTGCTCCAGCACCTTCTGATGCTCAGTGGTGCCAGATGAATATTCTGATTCTGATAAAGTAAGGAGAGGTGGGCATGGGGTTGCATATGCTGGTCTGGCACCATAAGTATCCTGCTGTCCTGTAGTATGTGTGTATTTTCAGAGTAAGCAGCAGCTGGAGATTCTTCTGCAGTAGCACATCTATTTTGTATAACAGAGACAGCTCTGAAATTAGCACAAAAATAATCCAGTGTGGTGCATAGACAACTCATATCCATGGGTGAAGGTACAGTACGTAAAGCTACAATGCACACATATAAAAATATCATTGTGAAGGGAATCCATGTCAGATCTATTGACTTGTAACAGGAAATAGCCCTCTGTTGCCTTGGATCTGATGTGGCATCGCAGGTGTGTGCTGAGGACTGGCACAGGCTCCCCAGGGAAGGTGTCACAGCAACAAACCTGCCAGAGTTCAGAAAGTGTTTGGACAACGCTGTCAGGCACATTGGGATTCCTGGGGCTGTCCTGTGCAGGGCCAGAAGGTGGACTCAATGACCCCTGTGCATCCCTTCCAACTCAGTCTATTCTAAGATTCTAAGGAAAATACAGTGACCAACAGGCTTTATTTATGTAAACTTGTAAAGGTTTTATTTTTAATCAGTTCAAGCAGGCGTTAATTCAAATACTCATTGAGCTCTAAGCGTGGCAGGATGGCTGTGCATGAGTGAATGCATCTGAGTGTGACGTTAGAACGACAGTGGTGGCGAGGGGAAGTTCCCATTGCACCGAATGCAGATGGTGTTTCCACACTGTCAGTCCCTCAGTTAATCGTTTGGAAACACATTCTTGCATTTTGACCTAGCTTTGAAAGGTGCAGCAGAGAGAGCAAAGTCAACTGGTACTTTGTTGCCTGTATTTGACTTTCCTCCACCTACAAAGAATTCATTTGTACAGAAGTGATCTTTGGTCACCTGTAACATATTCTACATTTGCGTCAGTTCGTGACTGTCTTTGAAGATCAACTTTTCTGTAAGGGCAAGTACAGAGTCCTTCAAGTACAACAGTTTTAGCCCCAGGAAGAAAGGAGAGACTACTACAGCCAGGATGCTAAAGAAATATCAGAGGAAATTATAACAATGGAGACACAGTGAAGAAGAACTGGGCAGATCTCGGAAGTCATCCAGAACAGGAATATCTTGGAGGAATTCATCAGTGGGACATTAAAAACTGCAAAAATCAAAACCTTGCATAATGGCTGGTTTAGCAGGATTAGGAAGCTCTCTTGAGATATCACCCTTGCTGTGAATTTTGTCAGAACTGTGGGTCAGTATAGATGGCTGAATTCTGTCTTTTCTGCAAACATCATTAATCCGCTTTGTCGTATTTCCAGGGAATCATTCTTTAAATTGCAGTCTGGTCTCATGATAGAGATAACATTGCTTGTTTGCAGCTTCTCAACGCATATTAACACAGCAGCTCTGTTACAGTGATGTGTTTTCATGTCAGGAGTTGAGCTTGACCAATGTTAGAATCAGTTGCCATGTCCCATATAACAAATTTAGGTGTTGATTCAGTCAGTCGTTTCAAACCTGTGGAACTGGGCAAAATATTTTTATGCTCTGGAAAAAGGCATTGCTGTGATTTTATGCATGGACATACAGTTATAACTCGGACATAGTATGGCTTTGGCCAGAGGTCAAGATATTTTCACTTTTATTTTCTAGGTTGAGCTTTTTTCTTGCTTTCAGAAATTTTGTACTTTTTCCCTCCTTGATGTCAGGTTTAGTTAACTGGAAGTCTCTGGTTAACTGAATTGTTTGAAGACCCCCTGGCACTGAGCTGGTCTTTCTGGCAGCCCCAGAGCTTGGTGAGTGTTATGTACAGGCATGAAGGATCTGGTAGATCTTCATTCAGCTGTTCTTTTCCACAAGGAGACATGGATGGGCCTGTGATCCTTAGGGTTCCCATAGGCATAGCCCATGAGGTGTTTTGTCTCCCAAATACGCTGTTCTTTGGCTCTGTTGGTGCTGCACATGCTGTTACCCAGGTCAGGTGTGTCCCAGGGAACCAGCACAGGGAATGGGATCTCCCGGTCCCCCAGCAGGTGGTGGTAGCAGCGCAGACAGGGATGTGCCGTGGGAACTGCTAAAGGAATTAGCAGAACTGGCTCCCAGGAAGCTGGGCTTGTTCTTGTCACCTCTTGACTTGCCAGCCCATCCCTTTAGGCTGCTCCCGGGCAGCTTTTCTGACACTTTCAAACCTTGTGCAGAATGACTGCCTTAAGCTTCTGTTGTTCACCACTCAGTGGGATTTTCCTAAGTCATATGGTCTTATTTCCTCATCTCTGACCGTATGATGAAATATGTTGTAGTACTTGACTTGAATGAAGTATTAGGAACAAGTCTGTAGAAGAACAAACATACTTGGAAAAGTATTTTGCATGCTCCCAGCATAAATGAGAATTTGTTCCCTTCTGAACAGCAGTGACTGTCAGCTGGAAGAGAAGATTTCAGGCTGCAGAATTTCCAAATTAAGGCATTCATTTATCCAAATGGATGTCCTTTGCATGTATCACAAATTGTGGTTCACTTTCCCCAATGACTGTTCCATAGAAGGCCATCTTCCTTGTTCCATATGAAATCCTCTGGTCGCTGAGGGAGCACATCCTTCACATTTCCACACCAATGTGCTCTCTGAGGAAATTGTCCTGAGAATTCTTATGCCAAGCAGCATCTTATGGCAAGGGTTTCAAGTGGGAAACTACACAGATGAACTTATCACAAAGATTGTCAATTAAGTGTCCAGTCTCTTCTTTCAGTGAGTCTTAATAAAGGATTAGATGAGAAAATATTGAAGGCTAGAACAGAAATAGTTCAGACTTGAGTGGGTATTTAACACCAGTTGGAAAGTTGTTAAATCCCACACTTGACTCTTACAAAGACTGTAATC
Organism: Myiozetetes cayanensis; assembly: GCF_022539395.1. Lineage (NCBI taxonomy): Eukaryota > Metazoa > Chordata > Aves > Passeriformes > Tyrannidae > Myiozetetes > Myiozetetes cayanensis. The sequence goes on along the minus strand of NW_026087412.1, from coordinate 7,668,785 downwards.
GCCACCCTTAAACCAAATATTCCCAGAGGCACTTGATGCTGTGCAGCCAGTGTAAAACAGTGGTACAGATTTTTGCAATGTTCTCAGAGTCTTCCAAGCAAATGTGATTTCTGGGCAAATGCCTTGGTCCATTGAAGCTCCTAGACCTTGGTAAATAGTTATTTAAGAAAAGGATTGGGACATGGAGGAAGAGGGTGATTTTTTTTTTTTCCCCTGACTCAGCAAATATCAGTGCTTTGGAGGAAAGGACAGTGAGGCAAAGACCCACCTGTGTCAAACTCAGTAAAGGGAAATTATAGTTAACCAGATTTTATGAACCCTTTCCTCCATTACTGGTCTTAAAGATCTATCTTCCTGGCAGCCATAGGTGATGGGATGTAGAGGCTGGAGGGAATGATTTCCCAGGATGCTGGTTTAGCTCAGGATGCTGTTAGTATGTAGTGTGCGTGCTAAGAAATAACCAACATCTGCTCAAAAATGACAAGACCAGAGAAGGAAAATTTAGGCAGAATTCCCACATTATTTCAGTCTATTAAATACATGTTTTGAAAAGCTCAGGCTTCAGCAGTGATGTTCACACGTGTATGGTCCTTAGCCTCTGCTGACTAATTATGACTCTACCTATGTTGTACTTGGCAAGCAGGCTGCATTTGTTCAAGGGGGCTCTTGCCAGCTGTGCTGGTGAAAGTGCTTTTCAATAAGATTCCAATTAAATGCTTTATTAATATTTATTACTCGCTGGTAGCAGTTGTTGGTAACATGCATTTGCCCAGGAGAGCTGAAATTAAATACAACATGGTGTTTCTTGCTGGGGAGGGGGAGAAAACGATTCTTTAGCTGTGTAAGCGTAAGTGCTGATGCAGACCCAGCGTGTGAACAGTGAGAGTCCCTGTGCAGAAAATTCCCAACCCAGGACCTGGTGCAGGGTAACTGGCAGGCTCTGGTGAAAAGGCAGCCACTGAATGTTTGTTCAGCAGAGAGAGGGGTGGGCAGCAGGGCTGGCACGGCTTTAGTTCTGTCAATGTTTTACATAAAGCAAATATTTCCAAGGTGATTCTCAGAAACTGGAAACCGAGCACACACACTGGGCAATGTGTGATCCTGCTGGTCCAGGACTGCACCATGAGAAACAGCTGCCTCCTCTGAAACCAGCAAAAGAGCTGCATTTGGCTTGGCCTTTCAGTTGTATTTGTTCCTGAATGTAGTGAATTGAGTATGAAACACAAGCAGTGAAATCCACCTGGAGACCCTCTGAACTGGACTCGAGCTTGAGCTGACAGCCTATGTGTGACTCCTGATGCAGAGACACAATAGCATGGCCACAAGGCCAGGGGGCAAATGGGTTTAAAGCTTTTCCAAAATAAAAGTTTTTAAATTAACATACCCTCCTTCCCCCTGTCTCAGCTGATTACACCAAGCACGTTTTTCAAACATCTGAGCTGAGTAATTTCCACTGGTCAAACTCCACTTGAGTTAACACAAGAGCGTGTTTTTATTAGAGTGTAAGTTGTTTCTTTTTGTCAATGTATCTGCATCAAATCATTGTGGCCTTGGAACAAACTCTCTTCACTATCAGGAGTAGGAGAGAAAGGGAAGACAAGAAAGTCAGACTTCCTAATGTGAAATTTGACAACCCAATTCTCTGAATGAAATGCCTGAAATACTGGATTTAGACACTTCTCCCTGACCATCCCATCAGTCTTCAAGCATATGGTACATGTATGTATTTCTACCAACACCAAACTTCTGACCTCCAAGCCAGACCTTTTGGGTTATACCAATTATGCCACTGCTACACATCAGAGTTGTTTTCTTGGTTTTTTTTTGGGTTTTTTTTTTTGAACAGTCAATGCTTTTGTGTTTGTATCAATCTCTTTTGATATATTGTGGCTCTGTTTCTGTTATTATGCTAATGCCAGCTGAAAGTAATTCCCGGGAAATTAAGCTAGGATTAAACGGTTGTAAAGAGAAAAAGAATTATTGTAGTTCTCTTTAGGATTGATTATTTTTCCTGTTCATCTGAGCATTTATGAATGATTGTCAATTCTGAACATCATTTTTCTTCCCCAGCATTTAAGAAAAGAACTTAATGAGATGAATTGCTATCTCCAAGGTGCTAAAAGCTTGTATTTTAGGGCAGAATAGGCTAGCATTTATTTAAAAAAAAAAAAAAAAGTCAGCATTTTTGGGGATGGTTCATGTTTATCTCCTTTTTGTATTAAACTTTGCTATTCTTTGCTTTTTTTTTTTTTTCCTTTGATGGGCTTTTTATAAATATGATCCCTAGCTGGGAGTGTTGCTTTTGCTGTTCCATATTGATAACCAAATCATCTTGACACTGCAGATTAAAGCAGCTCCACTGTTGGTACACATTGATATCTCTTTACTTAGTCCTGTCAGTCTTAATTGATAGGGCTTATTTATGTGCATGAGGAGATTTTTCATGAGATTGTGGCATTCAAAATATGGGTATTCATTTACAGGAACAAGTTGGACTAATAAATATTGATTTTTAAAATATTTTTTATGGTTTTAAGTAATGCTTAGAATGTCTGAGCATGGTTATAATTATGTACTCTTTAAAACCAAACAGATTCACTTCATTTTTAGACTAAAATAAAAGTAGTGTTTGACTTATCAAAGCCTGAGAATGTGATTGCATTTCAGACATTTAGGGCTCAATTCTCCTTGTGACACTTTAAAGTTTTTGTTCCAGGAAAATATTCTGTAGCTGACTCGGGTCAGAGGGAAAAGAAGACAATGTGCCAGGTCACTTGCCTGGCACTGAGGGCACATCCTGCCACTGTTGAGGGCTGGAGGAACCCAACCAGCAACAAGGCAAACTTTCAACCAAGGAAGACTTGTTTTTCCATCAGGCTTTTACCAGATGATTTATAAAGTAGGTTTGCAACTCCTGCCATGTGCCATGGCATGGCATGTGAGTCTGCACTTGGCCCCTTGTCTTGACACAACATCTGAGAGTGGCTGGAATAGAAATGAGAACATCATTTGCTGAGATGGCACATGTTTTCATTAGAATGTAATCTTGCACCTTATAATGGGATAGATAGCAGTTTCAGGATTGAGCCTTGTGTACAGTGGGTAGATGCAGTGAAAATTAATTTTTTTTCATTATCTCGAATGGTAAACTCATCTGCCAGATACAGAGTGGTGCTGAACATTGCTTGCTCTGGTTTTTTGTAAGGAAACTAATTAAAAGATTATAGCTTCAGTGTTTAATAGTTGTTCAAAATATATTGGTAGCACTGCTTGCCATTCAGATTTCATCATGTTGTAAGCAGCAAAGGGAAAGAGCACTGACACTTCCTTCTCTTTGGGATTCAGTTCATCTCATTCACTTCCTAATCTGATCTCCCAAGATATCAAATGAGGGCTTCTGTTTGTTAATGAATGCCCAATGTTAAATGAAAGTCAAATGAAGCCCAATATACAGCAGTGATCAGGTTTACTTTGTCCAAGGTCCTGCTGGCAGTGTCCCAGAGAACTCATGTTTGATGTCCAATGGAGAATTGTCTTCTTCAGTGTGCATAAGAGGGGCAGTTTGGGTATAATTCAGTGATCAAATTGGCAAGTTATTTTTTCTGTGTGATATTCATAAATGAAGTCCTCTTAACAAGGGTGCTGAGAAACACTTATTGTTAACTGCATCCCACACTGTCCAGCTGCACTGGGAGTTTACACCCACAGCAAACAGCTTGAACTCTTCAAAACCATCCCATCTTTTCCTCCTGCCACTAAGTGCCACTTTGATTTGATTTGTACCATATTGCAGTTCTATCAAAAATTTATTCTGTCCCAGAACACATGAGAATTAAACTTTACTTGTCATCTTCAGAGAATTGCTTCAAACAATAATAACTTGGCTGTGGTTCACAATTAGAAGGGAAAGTGGGCTGCATCTCTCAGCTCTACCATGCAGACTTCCAAGCTACAGTTTCCCTATGTAGCTTTAAGTCCTTTCTCCCTTGTAGGTGATGTTTCTGGATGAGGAGGGAGCTACAGCTGGCAGAAACCTGAATGTGTGGAGCCCATCTGACCTGTGGTCTTTGGCAGTTTCAGATAGTCTTAAATAAACTGCTCAAGAAACCAGGTCCAAGACCTACAAAACCCAGGTGGACCATATCAGGAATGGTGATCTAGCACTGAATGCCCTTCCACAAGAATTCTCTTCCATTAAGTGGATTTAATTGTAGTCCCAATGAATGTCAGCCCCAGTAGAGATTAAACTGTGCCCATGAGGAATCAACATAAACTGTTTTATTTTCTGTGTCTTCTTGTTAAGTCCTCATCAGTGAAGATCCACTGACAGCCTTATGAGATGTGTTGCATGTTGAGTCCAATTTATTTGCAAGAACTGTGAAGTAGAGGAGTCATTTAAATTTCTGAGTGTGCTTATTTAATTACATGTCGCAACCTGGACAGCAAACAAGCCACCATTCATGAACTGCACTTTTTAGCAAAGAGTTGTAAAATGTAAGAGGTCCAGTACTTTAAAACTGTCCCTCTCTTGCTGACTTGTGTGTCAGGTGAGTTAGGAGCTCTCCGTGGTTTCTCTCACTTCAGTAGTTAAGCCTTCTTCCATTCAAATAGGCATTCCTTCTTTCTCCAAATTTTCATAATATTTTTCCTCTGCTTATGTAAGAAAGTAGCTTTGCATTAATAGGTTGAGGACAAAGACTTTGGGCACCTGTTTGTGAAATGAAATTTTAATAAGTGTTCTCCCTTCACTAATTGTGTAAGAAAAGGTTTTAAATCTTCAGAATTATTTCTGCTTTCTCTGGTCCTTGCAGGAAGAAATTAGTGTTTTCCAGCAGTTTCGCCTGTTTCACTTTTATAACATGTGAGTGGTGGTTAAGGGACCTCATGTAAGTAAAATGTGAGTCAGACTTGTGTCTTTGTGTCTTAGATATGGTATTTTCCTTACTGGAATTAAATTATATCTCCTATATTTCTGCATTTGTTACTGCCTGATAATAAAAAAATCATGAACTGTGCCTTGCTGCCCCTTTGGGCACAGCCCCCAGCTTCAATTACTTCTTTTGAAGATCACTGTAAAAATGCTCTTTGCAGTGTTAGACCCATCCTTGTGGGAGCAGTTAATTCCTCCTGAAAACAATAGGGCTGTCTTAGGGTAAATTGGAGAGAAATTGGTTGTCATCCTGTTGCAGATCTTGTTCAGAAAGAATAGCTTTATATCTTGATCTGTTTTCCATGGCACATACACCTTTCTAAATGAGGGCAGTTTTACTGATAATAAAGGTATTTAAGAACCTGTGACAACCGATCCCCGTAAATCTAGGAGTTAAATTGGACTCAGAAGTCACACATAATGAGCCATTGATATTGAATTCTTTATTTTTATTTTTTAATTCAGCTCCGTGTTCACTTCAGATGATTCATTCTTCCAGTGGGCTCCTTCCAGGAAGGATTCCCCACAATCCTCAGAATTTTTCTCTTTCTCTGTACTATTAAAGTTCTTTCTCTGTTATTGCAGTCTCTTTTTGGCTGAGATCTTCTTTGATTCCTCCCAAAGGATCCTTTTAAAAAACGAAATGCAAGAGAAAAGCTGCTTATTACTAATATTCACAAAGACAACTGTTCAAGTAATTCTCTCCAAAAAATTTTTAAGATTGGTTGAAGCACAGATTTTCATCTTTTCAATCAAGGAACTTGAGGTCTTATTAATGAGGTCAGAAGTAGAGCAGCTGCTGCTAAAATGTGCTCTTCAGGTTTTCAAACCTTTTCACTGGTTTATATTTGAGCTGTGATTGTATGAGCAAATCAAAGCCTCTGGTGGAGATAAGTCTGAAAACTCGAAATTATTTCTCCAGACACGGACAGCTTCCCTACTAGTTGAAAAGAACATTAGTAATATTGGTGTCCTGTGGTTCCACTTCATGTCTGGGTAGAATAAGCCCAAGATTCTTACAGTGGGTGGACAGTGTCTCCATCTACATGTCAGGTTTGTTCTGTTGCTAGTAGCTATCTGTGTGGAGATGGTTCACATCGCTCACTTACAGTGTGTCTTTTTGCAGTGGAGTGCCTGTGATTAAATAACAGGCTGATCTGGGACAGCAAACACTTATCTGGTCTGATTTACAGTGGAGAAGAAAGGGTCAGGGAATCAGACAATTATCAAAACCAGATTGCTGAGAGAAGGGACATCGTCTGTCCTTGCTTCATGAAGAAGAGAAGCTGCAGTGAATGTAGCAGAATGAGGTGGGCAATGGATATTTGAACCACTCCAGCTGCAGCTGAATCTTACTTAGCTGGGGCTTTTTTTTTCCCAGCTAAAATCGTGACCAAGTGTTTCTTACACCTCTCAGGGTACAGGTTCCTTTCTGCCATGCAGTTCTTACTGCCAGACTGTTGATGCAGTGACTCAGCGACAACAGGAGCAGTGGGAGAAGAGGTTTTTGTGTGATGGAAACAAGGATATGAGTGGGTTTGTGCCTGCCAGGCTGTGGTGTGTGACTGCAACTGGTGTGGTCATGCCAGGCTAGTCAGCTTGAAACCAGCTATGAGCTGGTAAGAACCACCCAAGCACTGACATGGCCCAGGAGTGTGGCTGTGCTGTGGCCACCTCAGGTGTGCCTTGGATCACACAGCAGATCAGTGTCTGGCTCAAACACCTACCTGCTCTCCTGGTTCTGCTTTTGTCTTGCTTTGCTCTTCTAAGAATTCAGCAAATGCCTCCAGTGTATAGTCCCCAGCATAGGCCACCTCCTGAAAAGAATTTTAAGGTTAAGTACTTAACTCTGTACCGAAAATTCTGCAAATAACAGCAAAATCAGATGGAAAAACTTGAGATTTCAAATACTCTTTCATTTCAGGGTATTTTTAAGTATGAAGCAGTCCCTTAATAGTTAATGGAAGTCTTTATTGATTCTTTTTGTTTGTTTGGCTGGGTTTTTTGTGTGTTTTTTTGCAAACTCACATTTATTATGAGCATTTAATGGGTTTCTGCTTTGCTGCATGAAGACTAAACAGGGTGTGAGTGTGCAGGACTGCAGTTCAATTCATTAGAAGCTGTGCGTGCACATCTGAGAGGAAAATCTCTCCCTCAAAGATTAAATGAGGACATGGGCAAATGTCTTAGAATTTAATTTAAGTTTAGTACTAAGAAGAAAAATGAATAGCTTAGTAATATCTTAATTATAACAGTATCTTGATTTTTTTTTTTTTGCTTCAGAGATATTTTCTTTTTAATTAGATAATCTATATAGATGGAAAATGTAGCTATTTAGTATTTTTCCTTGCCATCTATTTCAGCAACATTTTCTGATTATTGTGTAACATAGTTGATTCATTAGGTAGCATATTGCAAAAATCATTGGTCTTGACAACAAATATTTATTCCCAGCTGAGGTTGTGTAAAATTACTGACATGAGTGTATAGAAGAAAGTTTTGGGACTTGAGTTTTGTGAAAATGTAGAGGCTGTAGCAAGAGCAGTACCAGCATTTTAGAGACTATGGTCATACCTGCTCTGGAAAAAACTAGCATAGGTAATTCTGTGACAGTACATCTCTAGTCATGGTTTAAAGTAAAAAGGCACTGCAGCCATCAGGAGGTATCTGTAAATTCACTCAGACTGTTGCTAGAACCCAACAGGGAGAATGGAGGTTGTTAAACAGCAGAATGTGAGGTTCTAATGACTTGTAGTCCAAGTTAGCAAATTATGTGTGGGCCCTTGCCACAACCTCATACATAGAAGAAGACAATAGAAGGTTTTCTCCTCTAATTCAGGTTCTTGACAGTAAAGCCTTCTGCACAAAAACCAGTGCTGAGTAGATAAGGACCAAAGGTTTCTTACTTAAAGGACTCCTTTCTCACTGTGGCACATGTGCACATGCAAACACGCCCTCTCTCCCCTGGTGTGCAGCTGTGTCTCCACACTGTCCTGTGACAGCTTCTCACCTGGTAATCTGATCCAGCAGGGAAGAGTGTGAAGAAGGGATATCGAGCTAATCCAACAGACAGGATGTCATTTGCTGTGATGTCTATCTTTGCAATGATTATGTCCTCACGACTGTCGTATTGCTCTCCTAGCTTATCCCAGATTGGTAGGAGTTTTCTGCAGTCATGGGACCAAGGGGCATCTGCAAATTAAAAAATAAAAGTAGAAGGATACAGTCTGACAGGAGAGCATGTGCTGGTGCAGTCACAGGGACCTATTTAGCTCTTCAAGTTAACAGGGTTTGGGATTTCAGTTGTGGTCAGTCTCTGCTTGAAACTATTCACCCTTCATGACTTTCAGGTTTTCATGTAGTGATAACTAGTTATTAACTAATGCATTTCTGATAGCAGTGCTGTTTTGGCTCTCTTTAGCCTTTTATGACTATAACAAACACTCAACACTTGGACAACTTTGCTGGAGAGGTGTGCCAGATAACCAGTGCAACCCAGGTAAGTCTTGCATCATTCCTGTGATGAAATATTTGTCTGAAGCACAAAATACTTCCTGAATATTAAATTTAACTGTGTTCATAAAGCATGCCATATTTACACTAAAAGGAGGAGTTTGAGGTAAGGTGCTGTTTTGACTCTGAGCACTGCACTGATGCAGGTTAGCAGAAAGGCAAACTGCTGAAAACCCAGAATCCCCTTAAACAGCATAAAACACAGTTGCAGTCCTTCCTTTGGGAGAACAATGCTCATATTCAGTTTATACAGAATTAAAATTTCTGGGGCACTTTGCTGGCTAGAGTACATCCCATTTACCAGCCTTTCCTTTCCAGAGGACTTGGTTCAATTCCTGCTTAGATCATTCAGTTTGTTCATGACACTGAAATGTAAAAATTACTTGTGTGAGGCAGCCAACGAGGAGGGGGGCAGGAATGTACTGCCTTCAGGAGCTTCTGGAATTTGGGGCAGTACATCTAGTTGTCTCTATTTCTCTTAATGCTGCATGTGTGCTTTACTGATGTAACCAAGGCACAAACTAATCCCTGCTGGCTGGTACAAGGATAGGGCAGTGGTTTCTTGCTGGAAAGAGTCATGTAGGAAAACCACTTCCCTTGCAGACAGAGGAGGATAAAAGGAGCTATGATTTGCTAAACCACAATTCCTCTGGGATTTAATCCTAGAGCATTATAACCAGACCATTTCACTTAACTCTCCCTCTGCCCTTGGAAGACAGCCTGACTCATCCTGTACAACACACTGTAATGTTCCATCCTACAACATGACGCTCTAGTGTGTCATGTTGTCTTTCAACTCTGAGATTTGATATGGCCCTGACAAATATTTACTGAAGGGATCCAGTGCTGCTCAGTGCAACACTAAGTCAGCAAAGGTATCACAGCGTTACCATAGATATGACACACATTTTTCTTCAGTGCTTTCCACAGACATTTCCAAAGATTCATTGAGCTCAGCTTCTGTACAGTGCAAAAATTAGTTTGCTACATAAGCATGTTAGTTTGGTATATGAGCATGAGCTTTCATTTTTTCCTTCCAATTGCTCATGTTAAAGCAGATTAAAATCTGAATTCAACAACAACACTTACAAAACATAACAAACACAGTCCTGGTCTTATTGAAGACAATACTGTTGAAATTCTTCCCAACAAGCACTTTGACAGGCATCTTGTCCCAGTCTTCTGGAATTTCCTCACTAGAGAGATGTACCTAAGCAGAAACAGAAATACTGCTGTGAAAGTGCAGGGACAATTGAGAAACTGTACTCCAGCTTAAGTTCAAGTGAGAATGATGGAACATTACCTGATGTGCACTGTTACTACGTGATATTTTCTATATCTTATCCTAGCCAGCCTCCATGTGGTACCACCTCCTCTCCCATCAGCAGGAGCTAGAGTCTCACACCCCTGCATAGTTATTAGTCAGAATTAATCACCCCTCTGTTGAATACAGACTCCATAGTAGATTATCTGAAAACTACCCTTTGGAACATATTTATATTCCTTGTCCTGAATTCTTGTTAACCAACATTCAGAAGCTAGACTATTAAAAATCTTATGTACTGTGGGCTCTCAAAAGTGATGTAAAACACACTCAAGAAAGTGTGCACTGCTGCTAAAATCTCTGCCTCCACCACCAGTCACAGTCCCCATGTGACTCCTGCAATTTACAGCACATTAGCTGGCAATTTCTCTTCTTTAACACCACGTCACAGCAGCAGAAAGGCACACATGGCCTCTGTCCCTGGTGGGACTGTGCCACTCAAGCAGATCTTGATGGGGATAAGGCGACATTCCCACCTCTTCTGCCTTTCTGCCCCCTTCCAACACTGAAACCAGGATCTACTACTCAAGTTTCTTAAATTCTGCCTGCTGTCAGACTGACCACTTCATCTTTTTGCCCTGTAAATCAGCCTGAAGAGCACTGAATAAGCAAAGCATTTTAATTTATTTTTCACATGAGTGTGATGATGCCTCATTATAACAACAAATGCTGTATTTACTGTTGGGAATGACCCCCTGGGAAAGTTCACTCTGCTAAACTAGCTTAAAACAAATACCAAATCCAACTCCACTCTGAAACTGTCAATTCTGTATTTACTGGACTTTTCTGTAACCTCAGCATTTGTCACAGGTTATTGTTTGCATCTATCCCAACTAAAGGAGTGAAATATCTCCATTATAGTATTGGGAAGATTGAGACTTAAGGAAGTTTTTAAACCACTAAAATGCAACAGTTGACATCAGCTAAAATATTGAACCAGAAATTATTCTATCCAGTTTTTACACTGAAGGACTGGAAAACTTTGTAGTCCACCTCAGTTGTTAAATAAAAGAGGAATGCTCTGACAACAGTTGAATTCATTAGAGTGACAGTAGATTAATAGACTGATGATCAGAACAGGACATTGTTCTAATTTAAAAAGAAGTACCTTGCAAATTTTTTAGTGTTTTAGCTGGTTTAGTAGAGAGGTGTCTTATTGGTAGTGGACATACCTTTGCTTTTCCATTTAGGTAGCTCTGGCAAAACTCTCTAAGGTTCTCCACAGTCACCTCATCTGCAGGCATTTTGTACCTTGCATCACTTGTCAGATTTAGGATTCTCACGGCAGGAACATCGATGTCCCTGATGCGAAAATACTCAAAAATTCGTCCATTCCTTCCTTCATCAGTATCCACCAAAACAAAGAGTATCTGATAATAAAGAGAGAGTCATGCATCTGGTTGAGTCTTCCAGGTTTGGATTAGCCATTTTAGAGAAACGGAGCTTGGCAGTGCAGGAGGATCTAACCTTAAATGCAAGGAATTGTGTAGAACCATTTTTGGTCTCAGACCAGAAACCAGCAGCTCTGTGGACCTCATCATACCTTCATCCTAGTTAATAACTGTTAAAGCAGCCAAAAGTAATGGAGTTTTTCCCTCTGTCCTTTCACAGTGGTTTGATATCACATCTTTTAGTGACATTTCTAAATTACCCCTCCAAGTGCTTATTGCTCTTCTTCATAAATCTTAACAGGAGAGAAGAGCTGAAACACCTGAAATCCATATGTCTTTACCAATATGTGATATTTTATTACAAGATGAACCTACCATTCTTCAGTGTCTCATGTACTTGGAACAGGAAAAGCACCCCAGTGACTGACAATGGAAAACTGAAATACCTGTGAGTATGACTGCCAATAATTGTCCATGTACATGCAAAAACATGCTGCAAGCAAGGCTGTGCACATACCTTGCAATATTCCTCAGATTTTGTAGCTGGTTCCAGCCCCTGGTTCAGGCAATACTCTGAGATCCTCATGGCATTTCCTGGTAGTACCAGAAATTGCCGGAACCTTGCTAAAACTATCTTTGGTTGGAAGTTGCTCCTGGAAAGTCATATTTGTAAAATCAGAAACATATTAATTGTGAGCAGCTGGAATTAGTCTTCCTTTGTGTGAACTTTATGTTTTAAAGAATTGTGTCCTGGTCAGGTTTATTTTTCAAACTGTCCTTAACAAATTCAAATAATAGTTACAGAAACTGTTTCTAGTGGTTTGGTAGACTTAGAAGATGGACTGACAGCAGTGCTTTTACCAGTACTAATGTTGGTGAGTGTTTTTCCACTGATCTTTTGGCATCCATATTTGCAAAGCTGGATTCAGCATTACAAACCTTTCCTCTAAATTCCGCAGCAGCAGACTTGTAGTTTTCATAAATCGCACTGAACGTCTCCGAGTTCGTTGGGGTGAACAGCAGGATGTGATTTTCAACAGGGACATCAAAAATCTTCACAGATGTCTGGGAAACAAAAAGCTCAACATCTGTTCCAGTCTTTGTAAGCAGAACAGTGAATCAGAGGCTCGGTGTATCACTCAGTTCTGTTATTGCAAATTTTACTTTTTAAGACTCAATTCCCAATCATTTCCACAACCGTTGGATTTTTGTCATTGTTTTAAAGAAGATAAAGTGAGAAGAATTAGCAGCTGCTGAGTGTGTTTTTTTTTTCTGTTCCAAGAAAAACCTCATAATTATTCATAGATTTTTACAGTCAGAAGGGACTGTGATCCTCTAGTCTGACCTCCTACATAACTCACCCTGAAGAACTAACCCTGACAGTAAAAGGCAGTGTTACCCAGGGAGGCCCAGCTGCAGGAACTAGACCTGGCTGGGCACATCTCTCACTTCTGGGTGGCATCAGCAGCTTATGTCTCCTTCCCTGCACAGAGCTGCCCTTTTTCTCATGCCACCCCATGATCAGAGGAAATGGGGTGTCCCTCAGGAAAGCAGGTATTTCCATGTCTTTCCCTCCCTACCTGCACTAGCAACAATTATTGCTGATTTCTTTCGTCCTTGTCTTGGCCAGAGCCCCTGGTTGCTGCATTGGAGTGGAATGGTTGGACCCAGGACCTTCCAACTTCCCACCCCACTTGGTTACTGCAGAGGCAGCCCAGGTCTTTGTGTTTGCTCCACAGGAGGGAAGGTGTTTGCATGCTCAGAGTTCATTGTTCAACCAGCCACTCCTCCTCTCCTCTAAGAAACAACATCTTGCCAGAGAGAAGCATCGTTTTGTCTGCGTTAGACCAAAAGCTGAGTGTTGGGTTCTGCTGGTGTTTCCAGATGTGTTTAGGGCTGGCCTTGTCAAACAAACTAAATTCTCAGTCACTAAGGAGCAGAAGAGCTCCCTAGGTCTCTTTCTGCATGGGTTCCTGTCTTTCTCCTGTGGCTTTTGCTAATGCAGGGAAATACATACCTCAATATTATATTCAGTGACCAAATCCAAAGTGAAGGTTTTGATTAGCCTTGTTAGACCCAGTTTGTTCTGTCTGCCATCTTCAAGCACTTCCTTATGCACAGGTTTTCCCTGGACAAATTGTGAAGTTTGTGAGGTTGTTGGCCTTATTAACTAAAGTTGCAAAATGACAGTATTTAAAGGTAAGAGTTTTATGATCCTTAACAACTGAAATTCCATAACTTGTGAAATAAATGTCACAGCTGGATTACAGAATGAGATTATAGCTAAAATGCAAGGTGCATCTGACAGTTTTAATTTGTTCAGTAATCTTAATGTACTGAAAGATCTTTTCTACATCTATATGCACTATCTGTGACATACACTCTCTCAGGAATTTCTGGGTCTGACTACTTCCTAGACTAAATATTGGTGCTACTCTGTGTAGTTCTGTTTTTACTGTTGGCCACTTCTCCTATTGTGGAGTGGAAGAAAAGAAGATTCCTGGTCAAAAACAACACATAGGAAAAGAGATGAATGTCTGCAAATCTCACTGAACCTGGCAGCACATGTTGATTATAATGAAGGTTGGAAAGTAAAGCTATTACATCTAGATCCTTAGGCATAAATTAAGAGCCTGAATGTAGGCAGCCAGATTGAAAATATCAGTTGTCCAAAGGTTGCTCATTTTGCCTCCCACTTGTCTCTCTTGTCTGTAAATGCATTATTTTTTTGTGTTGAGCTCTTTGAATTTCAACTAGAAATTATTTAACCTGAAAAACTCCCAAACTGCCTTTTCATGGCCCAAAACTTCCACTGCCACAGCACAGCTTGGCTTTTGTACTCCTACCTTCTTAAACACCACAAGAGTGTTCTTCTGGATGCCGTAGTCAGCACAGACATCCTCACTGGCTGTCATCCCAAAAGGCATCTCTGGCACATCTCTTGCAGCCTCACAGAAAACTTCCACACTGTCGTTGTGAAGTTCCTAGTCCCAGAAAGAGTATTTATTACGACTGTGTCCTGCATCCTGCTAAGATGCACAGGAGTAAGAGCAACAGGAGAGGCAGCCCCCTAAAGGCTTGTGAGGTAGAGAGTGTAATTGTGAAGTGGGTATAGCTTGCCATGATTAGCTCCAAGGGGAGTTCTTCACCACAGGGGAGATCCTGGAAGTGCTGTGACATGGCCAGTGTGTTCATCTTTCCAGCTGGTGTCGCCTGACGTGGGTGAGTAGGGACAGTGGGTGGTCCCCTATGTCCTTCCTGCCCTAATCTCACCTTCCCTGCACTCCCCTTCTGCCAATGGGGAGGGATTGTGCCACCAGCTGCTCCCCTTCCACAGTGTCTGCACAGCCAGCAGGATGTGACAGATTAGAGAGGAGGGCTCTCTGCTTGCAAGAGGACCTGACTGGTGTGTTTGGGGCTTTGACTGAGTGCTCTTCAAGGCAGGGACCTTGACTTCTACATCTGTCAAATAGTCACTGTGCTGTCCACCCTCAAACTAATAGTAAATAAGCATGATGAAAGGCAGCAGCACTTCCAGATTTGATTTAATCAGACAATTATTTCATGCTAGATGAATAGTAATTTATATGCTGAGACCTTCCAACACATCCTGGCACTCACATTTGTGAGCAATCTGTGACTAATAGAAGGCCAAATACAGCTCTTTATTTCCTTGAACGCTGTTTTGTTGGCTTCCACCCACTAGAATTCTGACATGCCCTAGCTCATGCTCATCGATTGTCATTTCAGCCCCCGAGTGAAATCAGTGTCCTGACAAACGCATCTGCAGGCAATATCTGCCATCAGTGTGGTTCAGGGAACTCTGGCATCACTGTGATAGCAAGGGCCTCTCAATCTGGCCCAGCACAGAAAAGCTGCCTTCCTTCCTAAACGCCTGCGAGCAGATTGCTGCAAAGCAAAATTCTGGGCACTCTGAGCATTTTCACAGTTTGTCCTATTATGCTGTCTGTGTTCACCAGCTTTTTTACTATGGGGTGTTTTGCTAATGAATCCTGTTTTCCATAGCCATTAGACTTGGACTATCTACTGCAGCCAGCACATTTGGGACATTATCAGTTCAGGTATGAGCCCAGACACCGTGCTTTCAACTGGGCAGAGAGATACCAGAATAAAAGTCTCTTTAGACAGAGAAAATCCTTGATTGAATGTTTCAGATATTAAAAATTTCAAGGACACATTGAAAAAACAGGAAAAAACTCTTCCCGTTTTACTGACTTCTGACAGCATGCCTATTGACTATTGTTCACAAGCATTCAGCCCCAAACTCTAACAAATCTTATTCTGCTCTGGGAACTGGCAGAATTTGCTTGAGAAAGGGCCACATGTGTTGGATTATAGACAGTGGTGGTATTTTATGACTTCCTATCCATGCAGATTTGGCAGCTGACAGGAGCTAAAGACCACAGTTAGCATGATATTCATGGAACTGTGCTCTGACCCTGATTTTCACTGAAGTTGTTTAAATCATCAGCTGGAAATATGAAGAAAAAGCACTGCAGTATATTAGACAATATCTACTGCTTTTTTTTTTTTCCAATGGACATTGGCAGGAAGGGAACATTCCTTCACCAGAACAGCCTCCAAATAATCATGTCTATGATTTTACACTGTGTTTGAACAGAAATGCAGTGATAGGTAGCAACTCTGGGCAGCAATCACAACCTTTTTCATTTGCAGATTCCGGTAGCAGTGTAACTCACACTAGGAATGGGTTAAGTCTCTCTGTAGCAAAGAATGAAGTTCAATAGTTCTGCCCTCTTCCCACCAGCCACCAAATATGGGATGGTTTGGCAGAAGCCCTTTCTCTGAGGATACAGGAAAGTCTGCTGTGATCAGCCAGGGCTGTGCAAACACCGCTGTAGCATCATCATGCTCTCAGAATCTGTTCTCAGGGTCTCTGTGCCTGGGTACTGATTAAGGAAATGTGGTGTGGGGTGTGAGGTTTTCTTATCTCTGCCTGGGATGCTTATCTAGAAGTGAGAAAGAGTAGATAGAAACAATGAAATTTTTTTTAAAATGTATAGAAAACTGAGGGCCTGGGTTTTTCAGGTGAATTCTGGGTCTTTTGAATGGTGAGAGCAAGTAGTATACCCCAAAGTTGGAAGAGAAACCAGAATTTTAAGCTTTCCAGTGAATTACCCTAAAGAAGCTGATCACTGCCAAATCATCAGCTTTTATGAGGGCTTCAGCCTGATCAGTAGAGTTGATTAAAACAGTGCTGGGTCCTGTTCTTCTTTTCACCCATGTAACAAAGGCTGAGGCTTGTCTGACTCCTGTGGAAGGAAAAGAGAGTTAAAATGACCACCAAAAATGAACAACAGAAATTTCTGTGCAATCAGGATAGAGGCAGTGGAGGTACAGGGGGGTGCTAAACACAAACGGACTTGGACTCCTTAAGACTGAGGTCAAAGCTGATTCAGAGTGGGCTTGGGACACCCAAATTCAACCCCAGGGTCCAGCTGCCATTTAAACTATTGCTGACTCTGGAAGATCAGTGGTGGATCAGTACTGTGTTTTCTGGGACCTCTGCAAATAGTTGTAAATCCAGTTAAATTCTTAATCACATATGGAGAATAGAGATGAGGAAATTCAGACAAGTAGAAAAGCTCTCCTATAAGCTTTCATATGTCCCAAAATCACAGTAAGCTATAAAATGTTATCGACCTGCGGTTTAATCCAAAATTACTTCAAACCAATTGCAGATCTTATTGAACTGTTTGTTCAATTAAATTAGGTGTCAAAACTGTTCCTCTGGTGCTGCAGGAGGGATCTGATAGGCACAGAGATATGTTAAAATTCCTCTGTGGGGCTGCAGCATCACTTCAGTTTAGACACAAGAAAAAAAAGCTGAAGTGTTGAAGTTGTTCTTTTATTCTGGATTGTTCCATCTTTTGGGTTCCCAACTAGTACTGGCAGTTTTACTGAGATTACAATCAGTCTGTTTATTTAGCTAATTCTCTTCGATATTTCAGGAGTTTTAGAATCTTGAGTCTCTTTTAAAAATACGTTTTCAAGCTATCATGCTTACAGAGGAATTAAAGCAACAAATTGAGGCTGAGGTGATTAAAATCCCAGCTGTAAAGTAGCCCTTTCATGTCTGTCTGTTGTGACAGACAGCCTTGTTGGACCAGAGCAAGAGTTCAGCAAAGGGTTAATGAAAATCATACATGAGAAAGAAAAAGCTGTGAAGTGCTCTAGTCAAGATGTACAGAACAAGTAGATTATCAAAGATGCAAGTCCTGGTACTGGACTTAGCAGTATGACAAGATCAAAATCGAGTCAGACCATTTTACTGCCCTCAATTTTACAGCAGGCAGTACCAGAACCAGTTTAAAATACAGTTTTTCAAGGTGAAGCAGGCAGACATCTGCTCTGGAGTGCACAGGCTGCAGAGCAAACACAGAGCAGTACCTAGTGGTCACACAGTGCTTGACTTCTGCTGTCTAAATCCAGCACTGAGGTCTTGCAGCTTATATCAGTGCTATAGCCCCTCAGCATACTTTTCATGTGGTTAATTTTTCTATTGGGTTGCTTTAAACAGCCTATGTAGCTTGTTTCTACTGGCCAAATTCTGGCCTGGCAGTTGTAAGTGGCGATTTTACAAAGCCTGGAATTTGGCTTTCATGTTCTGTCCGTTGCCAGGGCAGCAATTCAAAAATTCCATCTTCCATTAAATGTTTGAAATCATTTATTGGTTTAAGCAAACCCTGCAGGTTTTTTTGGGGTATGAAGCATGCACAAAGTTCTACATGAGAAGTCACTGGGCAGGCACTGCACATTTCCAGTTGTCAATGCTCAGTGGTTTAAAAGTCACACATGGTAGGAGAGGTTTTACTCATTGTTGCACATAAGCCTTCACCAGTCAACAAAATGCAGTTTAAGTCATTATTTGGTGGCACACGTGCTCTGAACAGCTGGTGTACAAAACACAGAGCAGAAGACAATTTCCTAATTCTTGCATCTTGCTGGGAAGTGTGTCTGAAAGAGCAGCTCTCTGCTGAAGGGTGACTGTGTGTGTGCTGTTAAGATACTCTGTACTCACTGGTTCACAGGAGAAAATGTGTCAGGTTTACCAGTTTCAAAGAGGTTTTCTTGTCAATGCTATAGATTTAACCAGAGACTGAAGGCAGGGGCTTTTGCTTTCAGGTATCAGCACCTCTAATAAAAGTTCAGTATGGCAAATCACGCTTTCAGTGGCATTTGTGCAGAAGCTGCTGTTTGCACAAGTCTGGATGGTGGGAACTTGGTAAGAAATTCAATAGCAAGGAGGAGCAAGTTACTAAAAATACTGAAGATCAGCTTTCAGCAGCAGCCACAGGGGGCTCAGCAGTTAAAGATATCTTAGCACTTGGTTGTGTACAGACTCAGGAGGCAAACTTTAGGTTCTTTTTTTTTTGTTAGTTGTATTAAACTTGTGATTCACCTGTGTGCGCTCAGAGTACACTCAGAGATGCTTGCCCAAGTCATGCAATTTTTATCATCTCTGTGAAAGTTCATCATTTTGGGGAAAAAACCCAAACTTTCTTGTATATACTGTAAGTGAACAAAAATCTCTAATAAGGCCTGGATTTCTGGGATTGCTCAAGTTTGTCCTTGACTTTGCTTAATAACTTTCTGCAAAAGACTTCAAGTTATTCCATGTTATTTCTGAGCCACATATGAGCTCCCTCTGATGGCTAAATTGCAAAATTATTTCCCTTAGCTTAGGAAGCATACCTGTGTTTCAGGGAACCTAGTGAATTCACAATTCATCGAGAGATGCACAGTGTTGCTCCAGCCTACTCCTGTAGGCACACTACCCATGGAAATTGCAGTGGACCAGAGGGGTAAATGGAGCAGTCTGGGACCAAATTCTTGTTTGGCATAGCTCATTAATGTTGATTGTGCTATATGGGAGTAAGTTATCTTGTTGAGGTGATTCTCTGTTCAGTGGAATAACACCAGCAATTAATTTGGCTGAACACAGAAAAGCATATTCAGTTATGCACTTGGAGTATGAATTCAGATTCAAGTTCTTGTACTGGTACAAAGGTAATTGTAAAAACCAGTTTGCTACCTTGTGTATTCTTTATCTGAATATCTATATTTTTCTTCTCAGCAGCATAATAGATAGGTACATCCTGTCATTACATATCATTATCTTATCAGTGCATAAGACAGTTTACCTTTGCAGTCTATGGGATCTTCCCTGCTGCCATTCACAAAAAGCTTCACAGTAGGAAAGGCTTGAATATTAAATTCTTTTCTCAAATCAGGTTGGTGTGTCACATCAATTTTGCCAAACTGGATTCTTGGAGCTTCTTTTTTTAGCTGTCGTGCAGCCTCAGCAAATTCTTCAGAGAAATTCTGAGATGATTGAGCTAAAGAAACATCTGGAAAAGGCCAATCAAAAGCAAGTGGGTTACATAAGCCACAGGGTGAGGCTTTCTGGTGGAGGTTGTTGTGTCAAGTAGTAGCTGGGGGAGGTGAATAACGCAGAAATACGACTCAGAAATAAATGAGAGGTTATATTTACGTCTTTATATTAATGCTGGTTGTTCATCACTCTGCACGTCCTTGGACCAGCCATGGTGAACAACTACTAACATTTCAATAGTCTTCTGTTGGGAAGATATGACAAGGAATTAAGAAGAAATTTGACTGACTATGCTGGGTATGAGTTAAAGGGAGGTCAAGGATAGAGTTAGATACTACTCACATTAGCACTCTTTGATAAGATCCCATTTTGGTAAGCACTTCACGAGGCAAACCTTTGTAATGCAGAAACCACTTTCCAGATAAGATATGAGGAGAGAAACAGAGGAACAGAGTATGGTCTTTTAGAGACTGGCAATATATTTCTGCCTGCAGTGCTGTGTGTGAGCCCTTCTCTAGCTCACATGGCTTCCAGGAGGAAGGGTGTCCGGGTCTGGACAGAGTGAAGCTGGAATAAGAATCAAGAAACCACACAGAAAATCAGGATGCAGCACCTTCTATCTAATTCCAAGTCAATGTTTTACACCAGAGGCAATTTCAGTATAACGATTTTTTCCTAACAACCTAATGTTGCCCAGCTCCTTTTACCACAGATGGCAACTTGGAAGCTTAAGTGCTTTTTGCACAGTGAAATGAGAAGGGGCAGAAGAAACTGTTGCTGAAGTCCAGACACAGAAGCTGAAGCTTCACAAATGTACAGGGAATATTAAGCTTTATGCACATGAGATATTGATTGTCGGGGGCGGGGGGGGGAGTAACATCCATTTTTCTCTGAAATATTTTTATTCCAAACAGATATTTTAAGAATGATCTCCTATCACTGAATGACCTGAGTAGTCAGAGTTGCAGGTAACTAGTAATGCAAGTAGCATGTTTAGATAGTGAGAGATGGTAGAGTTAGCAGCTCCAGGCTGGAGCTGGGAAAAGTGCATGACTCCATCATGTAAAAAGTAATCACTGCAGTCAGAGACCAGGAGAAATTCAAGTACCATTAACCTGAAAACTGTGAGACACAAGTTCAGTGAGTGAACAGGCTTCTTCATCAGACAGATAAAAACTGTTTCCTTGGCTACCCAGAAACCATGTGGAAAATCCATCATGCACCTTTCCCCTGCTTTCCTGAGTGATTAAACTCCTCTTCAGCTTTCCATCAATTCCTTTTCATTCCACTCATTCTCTGTTTGCCTTACAGGTGCTTTATTTTTCAAGTTGCTAGAGAGATGCAGGAAATCATCACTCCTTTTCTTTGGAGCCTTTTCTTGAGTTTTGTTTGGCTTGCTCTGGTTTAGATTTTTATTGACACCGATCACTTCAGGCGCTGGGATGAAGCAGCAGCTGCTGAGGTTAACGTGGCATCACAGGCTTCAAACTTGAGGAGAGCTGAGCATCAGCAGAGTACAAGAGCAGATACAGATGAGAGGTAACACAGTTGGTGACAAGGTCACCAGGGAAGGCATCCATGGGTGGTGGGGCACCCGTGTAAACCAGGGTGCTGTGCCACAGCTGCCAGAAGAGAGAGGACCTTCAGAGGCCTCAAAGCTCAGCAACAGCATCGTATCACAGTGGGAAAGTGTCTTCATTATCTGCAGTTTTAGTTGTGTTGTAAATGAAAACAAGGATAAATTAAGGAATGGAAAATTGAAGGTGGTAAGAGAACCAGAAATGTTGTATTTTGAGAGACTCTTCCTCTTGAATACATCAGTAACCTGAGTAAGCTGCTGCTTACTTTTCATAGTGCAGTTTACTGAGCTAAAATGTATTGAAATGTGGACATAAAAAATTTTTGCTGATACATGGATGTGTTTAATGACCATAAAGCCTTCTTGAAGTGAATATACATGGAAGCATGATGACTTCCTTTTCCTTTAGCTAATTGCTGATGGCCTCCAATCTGCTGTCTGTTTTCATGGTTTAGGGATTGCTGCAGTCATTGTGACTGTGCCTGTTGTCATGCTGGATACTGATTTGCTACCTGCTAGTTTCTGACATGCTCACAAAATCATTTTAGCAGTCCCATTTCTCATCTTCTGTGTAGGCTTCTTTTTTCTGTTGTGCAACAGATCTATAAGTTTCTCTGTAGAAGACTCTTGAGGTGAAGGATAGTTTCATGTTGAACATGTCAGAGTGGAAGGGTGTTAATCCTTCTGCAGTTGCAAACTTTCTTGTGTGACCTTGAATTCTCCCATTCTCTTCTACAGTGAGATACAGCCATGGTCTCCTGTGCTGACCTCTCCTTTTTAACTGATATTTGCAGTTCATCTGGGATCTTTTGCTAAGCAAACATCAAGGATTATATTAAGTTTGGATCCTTATTCAAAGGAGGACACCTACACGAGGAATCCATGGTAGTCAGTAAGTTGGCAGCAGGCAACTAGAACATCATCTAGTGACTCTTCTACCTGTCCACACACGTGTTTCCACTGTCCTGGGCATTTTTATATGCATAGTTTGCAAACAGTTAAAGTGACTCTTTCAAGAAGATTTACTCCTTAAAGACTGGCACAGATTTCTGAGTAAGTCAGAATGAGGCATGAAGTGGAATGAGGCATCCACATTCCACTATCTATCACACTGCACTACCTTCCTGTGGGAAGCTTAGTTATAAGAAATAACTATTCTGTGCAGATTTGAACTGTTTGCATTCACCTCCTGTGGTGAGAAGACCACACCTGAATGCTGAAATCATTTCTTATCACAGGAGTGAGTATGCTTTGGATGCTGGCTTTATAAGTGAGCTGATCATCTGAGCTCTATAATTGATTTAAGATCAGTCATGACCCATCCTGCGTTCCAGAACTCTCCCTTTTTATGAACTAGTATATACATACATAGGCAGCATTTTCTTGTTTTGTTTTGGTTTCTTTTCTTTAAATAACATCACCTTCAGCCTTTTTGCCTTTAAAAGGAGATACTTAGCTTTAAGAGTAACCCTCATCTTGCCTATCAAAGATGTCATTATCTCAGTGTAATTGTCAGTCATAGGTTGCAGGAATCCTATGGGTGCCTCACTGGATGTGCAAATGTTCTACTAGAAGAGGTAAACATCACTTTTTCATAAATGAGAGTAGGCTCAGTACACAAAGCAGCAGGACAAGGTCTGCACCACTTGTGTGCTTGTCCTTAGGTTATCCACATGTTTATCCAGGAACTGACAATTTTTCACGGGAAAGGACAGGAGCAAGCATTCTCAGTGGAATCAAGAATTCCCTGGGAGCTGTGCCTTTTCCTGAATTCTTCTGGTAGGTGGGAAGAAGTGGTGTTAGCATGTGCTCTGAAAGCAGTGCTTCTAGTGTTTGTGTTTATAAGTGTATAAAGTTTATTCTCCCTCTGACGAGCATATTTGTTACAGTGCTTGGGATTTTTGTGTGTGTGTTTGTTTCTGCAGTAAAAGTCAACACAGGGACTTCTATTCAGCCAATTTATAATGTAAACAGTGACATTCTCCCATGCAGGCATCACCGATCTACCTTCTGCTGGTGACAAGTGCCCTCTATCTACTCCCTGTGCCAAAAAGCATTTGTGTGAAATTTAGGTCAGTTTAACGTGGATTAGGAGATGCCACAGACTGCAGCAGCAGAGCAGTGTTCAACTGAGCGCTGAGATTGTGCTCCTGGCACAAGCAGGGCACAGAACTCAGCTGGGCAGGTGGCAGGGCTCGCACGTTCCCGTGTGACACTTGTATGGTTTTCAGCCGTGCCTTGTTCCACAGCACAGCTGGGATGAGGGCAGTGGAGTGATGGATTTCTGAGTCAATACTTTGTGTTTACGCTCGGTACATACCCTGTGCACTTTGCCCAGCTCCAGAGGGTACTCGTCCACTGCTTGGCACAAAGTCAGAGTGTATTTATAGTAATAGAGGGAAGGCAGACCTGGGACGCTGTGACGGGGGAACTGACGGGCATTAGGAGGATTTGGGGGTCTCTGGGCAGAAGACATCAAAGCAGACCTCACCTGATAAATACTGTGGGACTGGTAAGTAAATAATATTATGCCACAGGGAAAGTATTGGGGTTTTCTCATAACTGACAGGTCTAAGACAGAGTGTTGAACCAAAGTTTGGAGCTCAGATGTTTCCCTGTGTTGGTACAGCACCAGAACAAATCCCACCTTCTGGGAAGCCTGGGATTCCTTCTCTGACTATGTCTCTGTGATTGAGAGTGAGTCAAGAACAGAAAGATCTCAGGTCTTGTATTCATGTATTCATTCTGGATTTCTGAAGCTAGCTCCTGGCAGCCCCAACAGATTTCCTGTGTGAAAAAAGCCAATATTGCTTTTTCTCACATTATCTAAGTTTCCTTAGTAGTTCACACAGATTGTTTATTCAGAAAGCCCGTTTTAGGGAGTAGGACATAAAATACTGGGGCTTTATGGCTTCTCTGTGCAGGTGCACATGCGTGTCTCACCTTTAGTCTCTTTGTGCTGTGGCAATGAAATGATTGCAGCCAATGAATCATCTTGTTCAGCACTGTGGAGTCAGGTTTCCAACATCCTGGGGCATTGCCTCACTGCAGGATAGTTTTTCACTCCCCAGAGGCTGTTTGCTGGCATGTCTCCAAAGGGAGCTAGAGAGGATGAGGCCAGTGATTTCCAGGTAATGCATCTGGGCTGTGGAGCTCAACCCTCTCATGACTGATTTCACAATTCTTTACAGGGATTGCAGATGCCTTTATGTTTTGTGGGGAAAATGCAATCCATGAGTTTTCAATAAGCCCTTCAGATATCTCGGCCTTTAATCCAAACCTGAAAGCCATGAGGATCACTGGAGCAAGGTGTGGCTGTGGAGCAGTGTTTCACCTCTGATGTTTTTTGGAAGATGTAGTGTGGAATGGAAGAGTTTGTTTGTCCTTCCCTTCTGAAGAAACCAGTTGTGAGAGTGATGGAGTATCAGAGAGGTGCAAGACTCTGCTCTTGGACAGGGAGAAGAAAGCCTGATTTAGATCTCCACATCCTTTGAGTGCCCAAGTGCTGGCTACTGTATTCAAAACAATTCTTTCTTCAACTTCTGTCCCTTTATGAGTCTTTTCACACCTGCTTTCCACTCGTATCAGGTTGCAATCCTGAAGTGTGTTGCAATATCTCCTTGTTGATAATCTGTGCCAGTACTAAGAAGGTTTGGCTACAAACTCTTCTCTGACCTGGACATTTAGATTCTGTTCTTAAAATCAGCTCTTACAAAGCTTAGAGAAATCTTACAAATCTTACAAAGATTAGAGAATTACTAAGGTTTTTCTGATCAATTATTTTTGCACCAAAATGATGCATCTTCAGGGAGATAAAACAGTTCACAACTGTAGCGTGAATTTGGCAAATATCTTTAGAACATCCATAATTAGTAAATAAAATCTTCCTAAATTTCAACACTTTCAAGACTGTTTAAAAGTTTATTATTATTATTAAGTAGACATTATGTTTTAAGTAATTTTCTAATGTGATTATTCTGAAAGTTTAAAAATATTTAAAGTTTCATAACATTGTTTTAGGATTAGTGAAATGTTTGGTATGATCCAAACATATTTGTAGTTTCATTAATCTGTTAGGGTATTTCAGGGTTTGTTGTTGGAAAAATACAAGTGTTTTCATTTCAGGCTGACCTACAGTACATCCAGAATATTTGGCTTTTGCTTTTGTGATGTACTTGATGACCAGACCCTATAACAAAGCTAGTTACTCAAAAGCCCCCACTAGTTTTCTCCCCATCAGAAATGAACACCAACCTAATAGAAGAACCACAAACCTGCTTCCACCTGATCAAGGGCTAATTTCAGGGAAATATTCCATATAATGTAATTACAAACACCAAAATGTTGTAAAAGGACGTTCCCTGAAGCCCAAGCACTCCCAGAGGAGAGATGCCATCCAACTAAAACCTCATTCAAAATGCTGATGAAAATGTAAGAGGCAGAAAAGCACTCCTGATTATTTTTTGTTTGGTTTTATTTTTTTCCCTAATGTTTCACCCATTACTGCTGTGAAACACATACTTGCAAAATTAGGCAGTGGAAGTGAAGAATGCAAACTCAGCACTGTCTTATGTAGCAGACTGGTATTTAGCCACCCCAGAAAGGAATAAATTCCTGCAGTTATGATCAGAAATAGATACATGGAGAAAAACAAAACAAGCAAGGACTTCTGGGGGACAAAGCAATGGTAGAACAAGCATACTTGAGTGTCCCAGCATCAGTCATGCTCTGCAGAGCCATCAGGGTAAGAGACAGTGGAAATTGATACTCACAGAACTTCACCAGGAGGTACTTGGTTTCCTTCAATGCTCTGTCAAAGTTGCTCTTTTTCAGCAAGAGGACATTGTTCTCCTTTTTTATTTTGGGCAGCTTGGCTTTCTTTAGCTTTGCTTCATTTGGGCTTATGGTGTCTGCTGCCAGGAAGTCTGTGAGAAACAGCAATAGAAGGAGGAAAAGCAGATGTGTCCTCATCTTGTCCTGCCTTTATCCAGATACTGAGAAAGAAACAAGCAAGGAGCACCAAGCAGCAGGTTTTGCTGCTCATATGGCTGTGGCTGTATCAGCCAAACCAAGAGGCTGATAAGGTTGATAGAGGAGTCTACCACCAGTGGAGCCAACTGCACCTTTCCACAGCAAGGTTAAGATAGTCAACTACTTCTCGATCTTTAGAAGCGTTTGGGGGAAAAAAAGTATCTGTGGGAAAGCTGGGTTTAGTGTTTCTGTAAGTAACAAAACCCTGGGGAGAGGGTGAAAGCACAGGAGGAAATGCTTGCAGTCAGTGCACTTCTGTAATCAGACACCCTGGTCTTGTCAGTGTTACCCAGTGCAGGGCTGCAGACAAAGCAACAAGGTGAGGTGCCTGGGGCAGGATTTGAGGGTTGTCTGTTGCACTTATGGAGCTACTGATTGTGGATCTGACTGAGTGTGCTGAAGCCAGGGAAGAATTCTTATTGTTTTGCATATGTAATTTTAATATCTGCATCTCTTCAGTGTCTTGTCTGTGAGGTTCCCCTCTCTACATAAGTGCCAAGTTGTAACTCAAGGAAGATACTACTTTGTGGGTTAAACCATTGGTTTTTCAATGGTAGCACAATCTCATGCAGCTACAATATCTATGCAATAAACCAAAGGGACTAAATGCAGTATTTCATCTTTGGATAACTATCAGCCATGCCTGTGAACTATGAGGCCTCCTCCAACAATCACTCTTCCTTCTCAAGGAGTAGCAAGTGCTGCTTCGCTCCTCATGCCCTTAGCAGCCTTTCTATCCAGGAGGGTACCACTAAAAGGAAGGAGTGTTCGTGGGAGCCTCCATTTACTGGAGGGTGAAGGATCTTTGGTGACATGTTGCTTTAGTTCAGGTTGTTTTCATGCCTGGTGCGAGTGGGGCTGTGTTTCAAGCAAACTCTTTCCTAAGTCTCAGAGGCTTTGGGTTGTAAATGCACCTTGAGATGTGCTCTGTTAGTACTTGTACAGGGTGCCTAATGAAATCAGAGGGAGCTGTGTATTCAGGCTGCTTGCAAGATAAGATCACACATAAATACAGATTCAGCAATCAGGTACTAAAGGAGGAAAAAAAAAGGCAGAAAGATAAGAGTCTCCCATTTGACTTTGTGGTCTCTTTCTCTTCATAACAGGCTCTTTTCCATAGATGCCTTTCAAGTAACATCCTAGTAAGGTTAAAAATCATCTTTCAGAATTACAGGTTAAAACCATCAAGGCCTGTTTGATCTGAACAGGCAGTGTTGCAAGCTCAGAACACAGCCCAAGGCTCCCAGAGCACAGGTAGGATGGCAGAACCATTTGCACAGAGAGCTGATTTTCCCCTCTCTGCCACTGAAATAAATAGCAGACAACCTAAATCCCTCCTGAAAGCCAGGAAATAGGCACTATTTTGGAAGGGGCTTCTAACCTCTGTGTCCTGGAAGGAAACTACTGTAAAAGGAGGATCATACAACAGTCCATCCTGCCAGGACAGTTTGCAGTGAGGAAAGGAGTGGGATTTTGTAGAACCGAACAGAAAATTGAAACTGGTGGAGTACAGTGTTTTCTTTTAGACACTACACCTGTATATTGTACAGGAAACATGAGGAGAAGTTGGAAGCATTGGCATTTTCTTTGCAAGTTTGTTTTATGACAAGTGTCCTTCCCCAAGTTGCACACTCCAGCTGAAGTGCAGAGCAAATGGAACTCTTTGGCATTTCACCCGTGCTCACCCACTGTTTGTTTTGTGTTTATTCCATGCCCCCAAAGAAAATAGAACTCACCAGGAAATATTTCAGGGATTCATCGGTTTTATTGGTGCATAAATGCAGTATGACTCGCCATCTAGTGCATATTTAAGGCATAGCATAATTAGAGACACCCTTTTAAGTCAAGGTGATACTGTCCTCAAAGCACTTAACAACTAATGGCATTTTATTTCTGTAAGCAGGCAGAGTAAAATATAAAATTTACAGGAATTAAGACAGATATCTAAAAAAAGGACTAGTAAGTGAAATTTAGAGATGAGATATGAGAAACATTCATCTGCTAACAAAGTGGAGAACAAAGATTCTAATGAAAAAGCAGTGAACAATGTCCTTGACAGATAAGGAGGAGCATAAAATACTAGGGGAAGATGAGGATGTGCACAAACAACCTATTTATTCAACCAGGTTTGCATTAATTTACCCAATATCATAAACAAGACAGTATCCAATACCTGGTTAGTTTTAAATGTGTTTTCTTTCATTTCAGGTGACTGATTCCTTAGCTGATTTTTTTTCCTGTCTGATAAAGCATCATTTATCATGAGAACGTTCATTAAATCATGGATTCCTCGGTGTCTGCAGATTCTCAGGTCACCTTGCAGACCCTTCCATGGATACAAGAGGCTTCTGACATCTCAGATTATTTCCCATTATGATTCTATAAATCAGTGTAAAAAGGAACTGCCAGAATATTTCAACTTTGCGAGTGATGTCTTAGATGAGTGGTCCCAACTGGAAAAGGTAGTATTTTTCTTTTCCTTTATAGACATTGTGTTGTAGTTTAAGCCCAGCCAGTAACCAAGTACCCCAGAGCTCCTGGATCACATGAACACACACGCACACCCCCCAGGGGGGTGGGGAGGAAACTCAGGAAAAAAAGAGGTAAACCCCATGGGTTGAGGTAAGAACATTTTAAGAATTGAAATAAAATGACATATAATAGTAATAATAGTCATCATCATCATATCAGTAGCAGTTGGAGACAATAGAAAGAGAGAGAGAGAAATAAAACCCAAGAAATACGTGTTATGCACAACACGACTGCTCACCACTCACTGACCAACGCCCAGACAGTGCCCAGGTAGTGACTGGTACCTCCTGAGCAACTTCCCCCCAGATTACACTGAGCAGGATGTTCTGTAGTGTGCAATACCCCTCTGGGCAGTTTGGATCAGCTGTCCTGCCTGTGCTCCCTCCCAGCTTCTTGTGCACCTCCTTGTCAGCAGAGCGTGGGAAATTGAAAAGTCCTTGACTTAGTTGTTGCTAAGCAGTGCTTACTCTATCCCAGCCAAAACCAGAACACACTGGAACAAAACTCAGATGACACAAATCAGTTTTCCTGATGGACACTGGGTAGATTAACTGCAGAGTGGAATGTACCATTTTGTTTGGCTTATCAGAAATATAGGTATCACTCTGAGACACTAGTTACCAGGGATAATGTGCCTAGTCTGGAGTTATTTTATTTTGAAATTAAATCTTTTAAGGCCTTTCTTCTTACTTTACTATCTTCTGTTGTGTTCTAGGATGGAAGAAAACCAGCAAATCCAGCTTTTTGGTGGGTAAATGAGGAGGGAGAGGAGGTGAAGTGGAGCTTTGAAGAGCTGGGATTTCTCTCCAGGAAGGCAGCCAATGTACTTTCTGAGGCATGTGGTTTGCAGAGAGGAGACAGAGTTATAGCAGTTCTGCCTCGTGTCCCAGAGTGGTGGCTCCTCAATGTAGCCTGTATGAGAACAGGTGAGTGACCTCACTGACCTCTTGGATGCAGACAGGACATAAAGAGAAGATACAGGCAATGTGCAAAATTAATGGGGAGCAAATGTAAGCAGGAATATTCTGCTGTGACCTGTAGAGTTCAGCTTTGCACAGAAGGAGAATTGGCAGCACCCACACAGGAACCAAAGGGACAGATGTGGTCCAGGTAAATTGGATCTGCAGTGGAAGTCAGTGAAGGTTGAATGGTTACAATCTAAGGGCAGCCTTGACCAGATAAATTATCTGGGTGGACAGTTTTAATGCACTAACTATATGATTAAAGGATTAATTATTCAATACAATCCTTTTTGCTCTGCTGTTGCAGTTTTTCAAATTCTTAGGAAGGATTTGACCCATTGCATTTTTAAACTGCTAATTGTCCTTGATGGAACAATTCAGCATCAAATAGACAAGATCAAGTATTCTTGGAGAAATGCTGAGTTTTCTCAACTGCTCGTTGCTTTTTCCAGGAATTGTCCTTATTCCAGGAACATCCCAACTAACAGCCAAAGACATCTTATACCGACTCCAAGCTTCAAAGGCCAAATGCATCATTACCAGTGACACACTGGCACCTGCAGTGGAATCTGTTGCGCCTGACAGCCAGTTTCTGAAAAGTAAACTAATTGTAGGCAAAGAAAGCAGGACTGGGTGGCTGAACCTCAGAGAACTCCTTGCGTGAGTATCCAGTTGTTCGACCTTCATCCCTGTGGGGGGAAGGAGGCTGCACCAGTCAGGTGACGTTGCTGAGTTTTGGAGTTCATTTCCTTAACACAAATAAGTTACATTTTTCATCCTTCTTTCAGCTCAGTGCAGTGTGATTACACTGCATTAGGTACAGATTCATCTAACAGTTCTTAGGACCTAAATTCAGGTCCTTCAGCATCCCTTCACTCCACACACTTCCAACTTTTAGACGCTCTCTGCTTCTACTTAGATCATGAGACAAGCACACACAGTACTAATCTGTTGTTTTGTGCTTGTCTTCTCTAGAGCCTCTTGATTCAATGCTAAAATATCCATTGCCACCTCTTGGTGCTCAGTTATTTCTTGGTAGTCCAGAGGATCTGAATTGTTCATCAGTCTCTTGAACATAAATGGTATACTGTTAGTAATAAGGCCAGCTTACTTGGCATGACAGCCTCCATATGGCCACTCTTGATTTCAGGTTGGGAGTCAGTATGTGTTGAGGCAGAAGCTGATTTTGCATCTGCCTGATGTTCCATAAGAACGACCTTGACTGCCCTTGGAAAACAGTTGCAGATAAAGTCACTGGAATATACTGTAGGTGCTCACATCTTAAATGTTATGGCATATAGAGCATACTTGTTACGAGCAAGATGTGTTCTCTAACTCTTGCCTGTGTTAACTACTGCAACTATTTATTTAGTGAGATCCTACAGTTTGGGGCTATTTTCCTGTTTTAACTCCTAAACCTTAGAAATGCAGATTCCTTGGTGGAAAAATGCATGTAGTGACTGTAATGTACTATTTCTTCTGAAGGGTGGCATCTGCTGACCATAAATGTGTCAAGACAAGAAGTCAAGACCCAATGCTGATCTATTTTACCAGTGGAACTACAGGCTTTCCAAAAATGGTGGTGCAGTCCCACAGCAGTTATGGCATTGGATTTGCAACCAGTGGCAGGTATTACCTTGGAGTTGCTCCCAGTGTCCTCATTAAGTGACGTGATCCCCATTACATTGAAAATGTGACCGTAAAACTCCAGTGAATGCAGGCAGTCAGTGACTGGAGGATCTTGCCTCTACCTCATCTTTCCCCTCTCATGGTAAAACCCTCATTTTTAAAAGCTTCTGGAAGGCTCAGTATGCTTCTTAAAGAGTGAAAATTTTCATGAAAATCAAAGGATGCCTTTCCCAAGGCATTCTGAGTTGGAAGTTACATCTTTGTTTTATCATCAGGCATTGGATGAACCTGACTTCTTCAGATATAATGTGGAATACCTCTGATACTGGCTGGGTAAAAGCAGCTTGGGGCAGTGTTTTTGCACCATGGATCTGTGGATCTTGTGTCTTTGTACACCACATGCCACAGTTTAAGCCAGCAGTTATGGCAGAGGTAAGCATAACGTTTTATCCTGGGAGGTTTATTTCCCTTTCACACAACTGAAGC
The DNA here is from genome assembly GCF_022539395.1 of Myiozetetes cayanensis. Taxonomy (NCBI): domain Eukaryota; kingdom Metazoa; phylum Chordata; class Aves; order Passeriformes; family Tyrannidae; genus Myiozetetes; species Myiozetetes cayanensis. The sequence goes on along the minus strand of NW_026087412.1, from coordinate 7,637,031 downwards.
AAACAAGCTGGGTGCCAGTACATGGGTGCCATTCCTCTGTAGCAGCAGGGATAGTACTCCCCACATTCCAAGCAATCTTCCCTTCCTTTGGTGCCCAGTAAGCTAGAGGAACAAGTATTTTCACTCCTGGTTAAGCCATGTGACACAGCTTCAATGTAGAGGAGAATTGGTGAAAGATGCAGGATATAAAAATGATGGAATCACTGCTATCTTGTCCCATACTGAGACTAAAGATCACTTCAGGTATGGGCTTCCAGCTGCTTTGGGCCCAGTGTGAGAATGGACCAGTAACCAGAATATGGCACAGACCAACATTAGGGCGCTGTTATCCTGAATTTTCAGTTACTGGCCAGAGTGCCTATTCCTCCTCTCAGGCACTTTGCAAAACCAGTCAGATGACCAATTCTCCTCAACACTGGCCTCTTGTGTTAATCACCTGCACCTTTACAAGGTCTGACCCACCATTACATTTTCTTTCTACAAAATAACTTTCTCTTTTTCTAGACTCTCTCAAGATACCCCATCACTACCTTCTGCACTGCTCCCACTGCCTACCGCATGCTGGTCCAGCATGATCTGAGCAGGTACTGCAGGGCTAGGAGGGAGGCTGGGATATAATGCTGTGACAGCTCTGGCTGTTTAGTTCTTCAGGTTCCTTATTTTTAATTTTTTTTCAGTTAATGGAAATCTAATTAGCAAAACATGCTTTAAGGAAACAGAGCTGAGTTATGAAATATGAGAGTAACTAGTCACACCATAGGCCACTAAGGCTTCACGGCTGGGTCTTTGAAAAGACAACACAGAGGAAATAAGTGAGATTATTCTAAGTTGTCCCTTCCTCTGAACTTTTTGTTCATAATTTAAATTTAAGTCAAGTTTCAGGCAGCATTGGATCAGGGAATTAGTGAAGTACAGTGAAGTTGTTCTCATATACTTGAGAATGAAATGAGCAGTAAGAGGAGTTTCATGTCCTGAGAGTTATTTGGCAGCTGTTTGCATCAGTTTGTTACTGTGTAAAATACTCAGCTTGTGAGAAGTGGTTTGTAAGGAGTTCTGCCATCTTCAGTAAGGTACTTACTCTTCTCACGTAGATCTTTCATCCTGACAAAAATCAACCCAGGTTTAGCAGAGAGCTCAGGCTTACTTTTGCTCTATAAAATTCTCAGTGTTTATTTTATCTTGGATGTTGGTATGTAATTCAGCATCCTGCAAACATCTGATGCGCTTGTTTAGATTTCTCCTTTCATGTCAGCCCTTCCAAGAAAACACATTTGCTCACTCATGTGCCGGCAGACAAACCTACTTCTAGTGACTCAGAGTAACCACTTTATCTCCAGTGGTAACACAAGCAATCTAGGAGTCCAGTCAAGGTCTGTATAACAGGATGATTATTGTCATTTCCAAGAAACTTGTGAAGTTCTATGTGTACTTACTTGGAAAGCCAAGGGAGGCTGTTCAGTTAAGGCCACGCACTGCTCTTCTCAGGAGTTAAAAAAATTATTTCATTTGCTATTCCTCTCAAGCTACAAGTTCACGAGTCTGAAGCACTGTCTATCTGGAGGGGAAGCACTCAATCCTGAAGTGATGGCGAAGTGGAAAATCCAGACAGGGCTGGATATCCATGAAGGTTATGGCCAGACCGAAACAGTACGTTTGCAATAAATGAAATTACTGTAGTAGATCCCTTCATCATCTTTACTTCATCCCAGCTCACATCCCAGATGATGATCTTTAGAATCACAGTACTTTGGTCCTGATTCAACCCTGGTCACAACAAAGTCATGTCCTGTCTAATGCAAACAATAATAAAATGTTCAAGATGATGCAAAAATTTAAAAAATGATAAAAATCTATTATGCAGGTGACAATCTGTGCCAACATGAAAGGAATGAAAATCAAACCTGGCTCTTTGGGAAAAGCCGTTCCCCCTTACGACGTGCAGGTACGTCGATGCGGTGCAGTTGGGGGTGGGTGAGGAAGGAATGCTGTCTGCGGCCCTTCCCTGTCCTGCACTGTGCTGTAACAGAGATTCATTCCTCAGAGCTAACCAAAGGAATGATGATGTGTCCTTTGTGCAGATCATAGATGACCATGGGGCTGTTTTGCCTGCAGGAGAAGAGGGCAGCATTGCTGTCCGAGTCCAGCCGACACGGCCCTTCTGCCTGTTCTCGGAGTACTTGGTGAGCCTGAGCTGCTGTGCCTGTGCCTGCTGAGACACTCAGGGCAGACCCAGGGCAAAGTTCTGTTCACTTATGCCAGGAGCAGGATTTCATCCAAGATCTCCAGTGGGTCTCACTGGAGGACTTTGAGCCTGATTGGTTGTGTGGTGGTGCTGAGGTGCAGTATTTTCTTAAGAAAAGAGTAGAATCAGGCAAACCTGTTGTCCACAGCATTTCAACTGTCATATTGAATAAGCTCTGGGAGACCTATCTTTGTGTCTAATCCTCTTCTGAATCCAAATAATACTTGGATATTTGTAGCATCCTCAAACAACAACTTGTATAATGTAATTGCACACTGTGTGATAAAAAACTTTTTTAGGCTCAGTATTGTTGCTTCAGGGTTTAACTATGTCTGTTGTCAACGTGTTTTTCCTGGGGAACCTACGGTCAGTGTAGAGAATGAAATTTTTTCCTGCAGATCACCTCATTTGAGTCTTGTTCTTGACAGTTAAAGGTAAAAAGTTTCCTTAGACAGGATGTTATTGTGGCACCTCCATGCAATGAAAAATCATTTCCTAGAAGACAGGGGGCTACAAATTTTAGTCATTTGCTGTGATGGATGGGAATTTAGATACAGCACAGCCTTTTCTCCCTAAAGCACTAATCTATACGTACACGAGTGCTTCTTTCTCCCCTCACATATTTCTACCACCAAACTGCTCTTTGACATTGCTCTGTTTCTTTTAGTTGAAGACACAAAATAGTATTGAACAAACTCATTTTGAGGTTGTTCAAATAATTTTCTTGTTCATTTTTAGCACCGCTGTGAAGTCAGTGTGTTATGTTTCACTGTCAGATACATTTTTTGACTGTTGTCAGGATAATCCAGAGAAAACAGCTGCCTCTGTGTGTGGAAATTTTTATGTCACTGGGGACAGAGGGATTATGGATGAAGAGGGATACGTCTGGTTTGTTGGGAGAGATGATGATATCATTAATTCTGCTGGGTAAGTCAGGTACTTTTAGATGTGATCGTTTGCTTGTTCAAATGCAACCTGGAAAGACCAATGGACTGGCCCATCTTGCTGCAGCTGACAGATCTTCACTCTCTCCCAGGTATCGGATTGGCCCCTTTGAAGTGGAAAGTGCTTTAATCCAACACCCAGCAGTGGTAGAGTCAGCTGTGGTCAGCAGCCCTGATCCAGTTCGAGGAGAGGTAAAAAGAAATAATAATAGAAAACAAAGATGTGGAAAGAAATGCCCTTTATTGTAAGCCTCAAGTTCCCTATACATCCTAGGCTTTCTTGGAATTCAACATCTTGAAGATTTTTCAAATTAAATGGGCTGACAACAATGTTTTTTAATCCATATCTTGACCAATCTTGGAATTTCAGAATTATTTCTTTGTTTGTGGCATTTATGTGGGAAAAGAGACATGACTTTTCAGACTTATTTTGGCATCTTTTTCTCTAAGTAGTGGAATTTGGATTATTCTTCTTTTTGCCACTAAGTGCATGGTGGCCATGACATCTGGAATATTCTATTTTTGCTTTATGTTTTTCACCTTTGCAACATTTGTTTGAGCAACTGGGATGAGATTTTCAGCTTTAATAGGATATAAAATTAAGGGGGGAAAAAGTGGAAAAAGGGAAAAAAATATTCTCTACTGCAGAATGGAGCCTTCATAACACACCATTCTGTAATAAACAGCCAAGGAAAGCCAACTTAAAGAAAAAGCTCAAATTTTTGCATTCTGAATTTAGACACTCCCTTTTCACAAGAAATGTATCTCTTTATTCCCACCTCGGAAAGCTAATGGAATCCCTTAATTTTTGTGACACAGGTGGTCAAAGCCTTCATAGTTTTAGCTCCTGCTTTTGCATCACATGATCCAGAAAAATTAACTCAGGAGCTTCAGCAGCATGTCAAGAAAGTGACTGCACCTTACAAGTATCCAAGGAAGGTAAGTACAGCCCCAAAAGACAGGGCTTCTCCTTGTACCAGAAACTGAGCATTTTTGGTCCTCCCTCAGCTCCTTTTCAGCTGCATTCTGGCAAACACTCCAACAACAGCTAAATAAAACCAGAGTAGATGACAGGGTGTGTTGCAGCTGTAGCTTTGGGTTCGCTGTGTGTGCTCAAAAGGACCCAAAGGGAGGCAATGGTCAGTGACTTGACTTCATCAGAGTCCAGTCTTCCTTTCATGGAACACTGGGGTTTTCCCAGCAGCTCAAGTGGGCAAGATGTTGAACTTAATCATTCCTCCTGAGCTCTGTTCAGACTCTCAGCCAAAGAAAAAGGGAAATTCCTTCTGGCATCAGTGGGGTTGGAATCCACCCCTTTACTCCAAGAAAGACACCAGTAGCTCCCTATCCTGACAGCTGAAGCACTCACCTCTTTGGGATTGTGGTAGTTGTCCCTACAAGTGGTGTCAACTGCAGTGTGTAATATGGAATTTCACTGTCCCAGACCATGCTGGGCAGCTTCCCATCTTTTTGCCCCCAGCCATAATAAATGTGTGTCTTTCTTTGCACATGGCAAATTAACCAGAAAGTGTTTGGCTGCAAGCGAGAATTTTTGCCTTTCAGGTGGAGTTTGTTCAAGATCTGCCAAAGACAGCTACTGGGAAAATCCAGAGAAAGGTTCTAAAGAACAAAGAGTGGGCAAGAGAATGACAAGGGTGAGAGTGATCTGGAAACGAGGGAGAGAAAATCTCCATCATCTGTACTGGTCATACCAGGTGACAATGGGCATATGGTCATGACCCAGAGGACTAGGAAAACAAGCTATGGAAGAAAAAGGAGAAAACACACACGTGGCTTGAGGATGTGTGGTATTGGAACCACTTCTTCCATTGACCTACAGATAGGCAGAAGGCAGACGGTGCAAGTAATTAAGAGTGTGGAATGGGAGAGGGAAAGGACACACCCAGGAGCATACAAAGGTCTAATTTTTGTACTGGAATTTATATAAACAGCTTCCTTAAAAAAATAGGTGTAACTACAAGATTTTGATAATAACAAGTAAATGAGAAATTGAAAATAAAAATAATGTTTGTCCTGAGGTATCAAAAATTAATTGACATTCAAAAATTATTACTGTAACATTCTCAAATGCTTTCAGAGTGGAAAGACACTTTCTTTTAATGCTTTTCTTCACCTTGATGAATTTCTGATCTACTTAAATGGTTAACACACAGAAAAAGAAGTCCCAAAGTGCTTTGGGTTAAGGTGCAAATTATGCACAATTAACAATGGTGTAAATGATTACAAGAAAAAGGTTACTTTATGGAGAGAGTTTTGCTGCTTGGTCTGTTTTGCTTTCCATTCTGTTCTCGTTACTTCAGACGAAGCGAACGATAAAGTAGGAAGGGTTTCACTCCAAATCCTTTTTCCCAGAGGGTCCGGCTTTCACGTCTCCAGGTAAAGGCTCATCTTTACAGTGTCTCTTTTGGGAAATATGTTGTGAGAGCCAAGCAAACTGAATGAAGAGGATCTGCCCCAGCCAGCTCTCAATCTCTCCTGTCCACAGCAGACAGGTCAGGAAAATGTTTGTCTGAATTATTCATGTTAATGATCATTGAGCAGAAGCAGGGGGTACTAAACCAAGAATAACAATTCCTGGTTCTTGGAGTCATTCAAAGGACTTGGCCATTCCTGGGTCTTTTTTTCACTTTGTTTTCACCTCCAGGTCTGCAGGTGAGGAAGTGCTAAAACCTTGAAGGGTCTCACAGCAAAATTTGGCAGAGGTTTTGGTAGACCACTGGGGAATCCTGAATTTAAAATGTCTTTCATCTTGTCAGTCTTGAATACCATTTCTGATCCTGAATACTGTTCCTGAATGTTCTGTCCCTCCCCTTTCCTTGACAGGCTATTGTGTAGATCTTGTCATTGTAATGCTCTGAGATCTGTAGATGATAGTTAAATCATAGAATTAGAGCAGACCAACACTTCCTGTGTTGTTAACAATAATAACCAAAATGATTAGGTTTGTTTTTCAAGGATTTAAAGTGGATCCATTGTTTTTTAGCATTAACAGTGGAGGTCAAAAACTAAAAGAAAGGTTCCATTTCAAGAAAATCTTGATATTTTTACTCAATAGATGTCTGCCTAATGAAAACAATAACAAAGTTTACAGGATGTTGCACCAATTAAAAAGTTGTTTCCTTAAGAAAGAAAGAAAAAAAATACAAATGAATGTATATCCCCAAATATGACATAAATCCTTTTATTAATGTCCATTTTCTGTGCACATATTTTGGGAATATTTGAAATATGATTTTTCACCAGTCAAGCTTTTTAAAATAATTTTTTACACCAAGTCCTGTTAATAACGTTCTGCTTAAAGTCTAATTACTTTCTAAAGAACTTTTTGTTCTACAATCCTGATTCTGAAGTGAGTGGCACTTAATTTTATATCCAGGTCCTAAGATTCTTTCTCAGGAGCAAATGATATCCTATAGGATTGTTTACAGCTGGTCAGTGTTAGCCTGCCACAATCTCCATGGAACATGGAGAACACCAGGAATTACTCTTTACTCTTGGTTTTGACTAAGTATCTGTTTGGGGGAAATCTGCATCCAGATTTTTTATGCTGTCAGATATGGCTGAAAAAATAAGGTGTTAAGTTCTATGTGTTTGAATTAATTTGCTTGATAGGTAGAATAAATATTACTGTAAAAGCTTCTGCTGAGGAATAAGGAAATACTTCCAGTGTTAAATAAGCTACTTTTTCTTGAGGAATAAAATCTGACCAAGATTGAGATTCACGCATCAGAGATGTGATGATAAATGGTTATGGTTGAAGACTCTGGGCAAGGGTCAAATGACTGCAAAATGTACTTAAAAACCTGGGACAAGGGGCAAAACTTTGCAGATTCACTCAGGCCACAGAAATTCTGCATGACAAAGAATTTGATGAAGAGTTTACCTGTCATTTTGTTGGTAGTTTGTGGATAGTTTCATCCTTTGTAAAAATAGGAAAGAAAAATTACCCTGTATTCCAGGAGTCACTCACCCTAAACCTTGTACTGAGTTTAGTAACTGAGTAATTGAGTTTAGTGGTTGAAAAAGGCAAATCAGAAGTTGGACTCAGGTTCTAAAATCACGAGAGGCCTCCAGGACTCCCCTGACTCCTGCTCTGACTGTGGGCTCTTGCCCCTGTTTGATAACTGTGTGCACTTAAGAGAAGCCTCTAAATAACATTGGAATTTTTGGTATTGACCACAGCTCTGAAGCAATCCCCTGGACTGCTAAAAATAAATAATAATAATAATCAAAATATTATAATGGAGAAAGAATGAAGAATAGTGATGGAAAGGAAGAAATTAATTGGAATTGAGAGCTTTTAGGATTATTATGGTAGGTACAGATGGAAGAGGGCATTTATGGGCAGATGTAGAATTTGATGACTGGGAAGGTCATGGAGCAGATCCTCCTAGCAGATATGTTAAGACATATAAAAGACAAGGAGGTGATCCAAGGCAGACAGTGTGGAAATCAAATCTGGGGCCTACGTAAGGGATTATTGAAGTGAAGGTTCGTGAGATGGATGTGGTGAATGGACGTATCAGTCAGCAACTGTTGAGGCTAAAGCAGTGAGCATCTTGATGGAAGTCATCTGGAAACATCCTTCAGAGCTCCATGGGAAGGAAAAGGAGTAGAGAATCCACTACTGAATGCTTTGGTGTGAGAAACAGGAACCTTATTAATGCAAACAATAACAACTGATGTGTTTGGGGAAGGAGACTTGTGGGCAATTAAAAGCCCCAGAGAATTCATCGAAATTCTGCAAGGATCAGCTGAGCTACAGACAAGGAGCCACATTAGGTCCTTAAAAATCTGGTGGTAAAAAAAAATCAGAAAGCAGGATGGGGAACTTCACATTTAGTTGGACTGTTCAAACCATCAGCGACCTACTGTAATGGACTATTAAAAGATGGAGTCTGCTTTGCCATTGCCCTGGAGCTCGGAGCTAAGAAGTCTCAGTGCCAACAGCTGGGCTGCTGCAGGAGCTGAGCTGCTTCAGGAGCTCCAGGAGATACCCAGCCAGCAGAACGTTGTTACAATCAAGAGCACGGCAAGTACTGACTCTCCCACATAGGGCGTGCCAGGCAGACCTCGCTTGGATACCGGGGAATCAGCCAATGGGCAGCCAGGGTCCAATTTGGATACTGGTGAAGTGCCAATGGGCACCCAGGCTCTACCCGGTGAGGTATTTAGGGCGGTGCCCAGGGTGGTGGCAGGATCCCCCCCTGCTGAGGGCACTGGTACCACTCTGTTACCCTGCCTGCCTCTTCCCTCCTCGGAGGCTCAGCACGATCAAGGGAGAAGCGCTTCGTGGTGGTGGTAACTCCTGTGCTGTGCTTTTAACAGTCACCCTCAGCTTTTCCCTGCTTTCCTGTCCTCCTCCTTTCTCTCCGCTCCTTTGTGTTACAAAATAAAGTCGAGTTATCGTTTTGGAATCCAGCATTTGGTGTACTTTGGGCCTTAATCTCACTTATGGGAATGTTTTAGAACCTGGTTTCCCGCTGCATCTAAGTGGATCAGAACAGCTTCCTAAGTGACTTCAGTGAACTACCCATCAATTCAGAACTGGTTTGTTTTCAAATACTCTCTAGATTTGGTTGGTTGGTTGGTGGCTGTTGCTGCAGGATTCATAGCAACAATTTGCTAATTTTTTTCCATAGTCCACATTTTGATTTAACCTCAAAATGACTGTGCTTATCCTTTTGCACACTGTAATATTAAATATTCACATAGTGAAAATACACATAAAATGAGGATGTGCTCAAACAACCTATTTATTCAGCCTGGTTTACATTAATTTACCCAATATCACAAACAAGACAGTATCCAATACCTGGCTAGTTTTAAATGTGTTTTCTTTCATTTCAGGTGACTGATTCCTTAGCTGAATCCTGATTTTTTTTTTCCCACTGTCTGATAAAACATCATTTATCATGAGAACGTTCATTAAATCATGGATTCCTCGGTGTCTGCAGATACTCAGGTCACCTTGCAGATCCTTCCATGGATACAAGAGGCTTCTGACATCTCAGATTATTTCCCATTATGATTCTATAAATCAGTATAAAAAGGAACTGCCAAAATATTTCAACTTTGCGAGTGATGTCTTAGATGAGTGGTCCCAACTGGAAAAGGTAGTATTTTTCTTTTGCTTTATAGACATTGTGTTGTAGTTTAAGCCCAGCCAGCAACCAAGTACCCCAGAGCTCCTGGATCACATGAACACACACACACACCCCACCAGGGGGTGGGGAGGAGAATCAGGAAAGAAGAGGTAAACCCCATGGGTTGAGGTAAGAACATTTTAAGAATTGAAATAAAATGACATATAATAGTAATAATAGTCATCATTATAGCAGTAACAGTAGTGATGAAAAGGGAGGCAACAGACAAAGAGAAGAAAAACCGAAGTCGACTGATACACAACGTGATTGCTCACCACGCCCAGACAGTGCCCACGCAGTGATTGGCACCTCCTGACTAGGTTATATCCCCAGGTTACACTGAGCAGGATGTTCTGTGGTGTTCAGAACCCCTCTGGGCAGTTTGGGTCAGCTGTCCTGCCTGTGCTCCCTCCCAGTGCCTTGTGCACCTCCTCACTAGCAGAGTGTGGGAAACTGAAAAGTCCTTGACTTCTTAGAGTAAGCACTGCTTAGCAACCACTAAAACATCAGTGTGTTACCAGCATTATTCTCATCCCAAAGCCAAAAAGCACAGCACTTTACCAGCAGTTAGGAGGAAAATTGACTCTATCCCAGCCAAAACCAGAGCACATTGGAACAAAGCTCAGATGATACAAATCAATTTTCCTGATGGATACTGGTAGATTAACTGCAGAGTGGAATGCAACATTTTGTTTGGCTTATCAGAAATATAGGTATCACTCTGAGAGACTAGTTACCAGGGATAATGTGCCTAGTCTGGAATTATTTTGTTTTGAAATGAAACCTTTTAAGGCCTTTCTTCTTACTTTACTATCTTCTGTTGTGTTCTAGGATGGAAGAAAACCAGCAAATCCAGCTTTTTGGTGGGTAAATGAGGAGGGAGAGGAGGTGAAGTGGAGCTTTGAAGAGCTGGGATTTCTCTCCAGGAAGGCAGCCAATGTACTTTCTGAGGCATGTGGTTTGCAGAGAGGAGACAGAGTTATAGCAGTTCTGCCTCGTGTCCCAGAGTGGTGGCTCCTCAATGTAGCCTGTATGAGAACAGGTGAGTGACCTCACTGACCTCTTGGATGCAGACAGGAATAAAGAGACGATACAGGCAATGTGCAAAATTAATGGGGAGCAAATGTAAGCAGGAATATTCTGCTGTGACCTGTAGAGTTCAGCTTTGCACAGCAGGAGAATTGGCAGCACCCACACAGGAACCAAAGGGACAGATGTGGTTCAGGTAAATTGGATCTGCAGTGGAAGTCAGTGAAGGTTGAATGGTTACAATCTAAGGGCAGCCTTGACCAGATAAATTATCTGGGTGGACAGTTTTAATGCACTAACTATATGATTAAAGGGGTTAATAACTCAATCTTTTGCTTTGCAGTGTTGCAAATGCTTAAGAAGGATTTGACCCATTGCATTTTTAAACTGCTGATCGTCCTTGATGGAACAATTCAGCATCAAAGAGACAAGATCAAGTATTTTGTGAAATGCTGAATTGTCTAAATTGCTCATTGCTTTTTTCCAGGAATTGTCTTTGTTCCAGGAACATCCCAACTAACAGCCAAAGACATCTTATACCGACTCCAAGCTTCAAAGGCCAAGTGCATCATTACCAGTGACACACTGGCACCTGCAGTGGAATCTGTTGTGCCTGACAGCCAGTTTCTGAAAAGTAAACTAATTGTAGGCAAAGGGAGCAGGGCTGGGTGGCTGAACCTCAAAAAGCACCTTGAGTGAGTATCCAGTTGTTTGACCTTCATCCATGTGGGGGGAAGGAGGCTGTACCAGTCAGGTGACACTGCTGTGATTTGGGGTTCACTTCCAAAATAAAAATTAGTTACATTTTTGCATCCTTCTGTCAATGCACTGCATTGTTATTGCACTGTATTAAGTACAAATTTGTCCGAAAAAGGTTTGGGGAGCTAAATTAGGTCCTTCAGCATCTCCTCACTCACTCAGGAGCCTTGTGATTCAGAGTGCACTTGTGACAGGCAAAATGTGTTCTCTAATGCTTGCCTGTGGTATCTGATGTGTCTTTTTATTTAGTGAGATCCTACAGTTTGGGGCTATTTTCCTGTTTTAACTCCTAAACCTTAGAAATGCAGATTCCTTGGTGGAAAAACGCATGTAGTGACTATAATGTACTATTTCTTCTGAAGGGTGGCATCTGCTGACCATAAATGTGTCAAGACAAGAAGTCAAGACCCAATGCTGATCTATTTTACCAGTGGAACTACAGGCTTTCCAAAAATGGTGGTGCAGTCCCACAGCAGTTACGGCATCGGACTTGTAACTGGTGCCAGGTATTACCTTGGAGTTGCTCCCAGTGTCCTCATTAAGTGACATGGTCCCCATTACATTGAAAATGTGACCGTAAAACTCCAGTGAATGTAGGCAATCAGTGACTGTGGGATCTTGCCCCTTCCTCATCTCTTCCCTTTCACAGTGAAACCTTCCATATTAAACCCTCTTGAAGACTCAGTTGAGATCATGATGTGCAGTGTTCTGTCTCTTAGACTGCAGAAATAAGGAGTGTCCCTCTTTGACCCTTACAGACTTTCTGCAGAGCCCTGCCTCCTGATGTCACATCTTCCAGTGGAAGCCTCCTGCTCTGTTCTTGAATTCTGGAGTGTCCTGTGCCCAAGTCTCTCACACTCTATCTAGCATTTTTTTTCACCTCTGCTTTATCACCAGGCATTGGATGAACTTGACTCCTTCAGATATAATGTGGAATACCTCTGATACTGGCTGGGCAAAAGCAGCTTGGGGCAGTGTTTTTGCACCATGGATCTGTGGATCTTGTGTCTTTGTACACCACATGCCACAGTTTAAGCCAGCAGTTATTGCAGAGGTAAGTAATCCATTTCCCAATCAATCCATAGTTGACAAAATGCCTGTTCATTCTCTCAGCCATTTCTCACAATCAGTAAGCTGACCAAATCTCCTCAACACTGGCCTGTTGTGCTGGGAGGGGACTCTGACTTTCCCAAGAATAATACTGGAAAAGCTTTGGTCTAGTTCCCTCCCTCTCACCACTTAGGCTTGAGCCTGGGATGTGAACGCCTTGGAAAACACAAAACAATCTTAATTGGAACTACTACTCTTAGTGGTCTTTCATTTACAGATGTGACTTCTGTTGGACAGAAAGTTCTGTGTGTTCTAAGCAGTGGGACCCACCATTACATTTTCTTTCTACAAAATAACTTTCTCTTTTTTTAGACTCTCTCAAGATACCCCATCACTACCTTCTGCACTGCTCCCACTGCCTACCGCATGCTGGTCCAGCATGATCTGAGCAGGTACTGCAGGGCTAGGAGGGAGGTTGGGATATAATGCTGTGACAGCTCTGGCTGTTTAGTTCTTCAGGTTCCTTATTTTTAATTTTTTTTTCAGTTAATGGAAATCTAATTAGCAAAACGTCCTTTAAGGAAACAGAGCTGTGTTCAGAAATGTGAGAATAACTAATGACACCATAGGCCATTCAGGCTTCAGGGCTGGGTCTTTGAAAAGACAACACAGAGGGAACAAGTGAAATCTTTTTAAGTTGTCCCTTCCTCTGAACTTTTTGTTCATAATTTAAATTTAAGTCAAGTTTCAGGCAGCATTGGATCAGGGAATTAGTGAAGTACAGTGAAGTTGTTCTCATATGATTGAGAATGAAATGAGCAGTAAGAGGAGTTTCACATGCTGTTCTCACCAGTTTGTTTCTGTGTAAAATACTCAGCTTGTGAGAAGTGGTTTGTAAGGAGTTTTCCCATCTTCAGCAAGTTACTTACTCTTCTCAGGGTCTTTCATCCTGACAGAAGCCAACACAGGTTAAACAGAAAGCTCAGGATCTGTGTTCCTATTCAGCCTTACCCTCAGTTTTAGGTGTACTTGGAAAGTCAAGGGAGGCTGTTCAGGTAAGGCCTCACACTGCTCTCTTCAAGAGTTAAAAAAATATTTCATTTGCTATTCCTCTGAAGGTACAAGATGATGAGTCTGAAACACTGCATATCTGCAGGAGAACCACTCAATCCTGAAATGATGGCAAAGTGGAAAACCCAGACAGGGGTGGATATCCATGAAGGTTACGGCCAGACCGAATCAGTACGTTTCCATTAATTCTTGCAGTACGCCTTTCAAAGGTAACTACACCAGAGTCACAATGTCCTTGATAGATCAATGGCAAAGGTGAGAATCCTTCATATTGTTTTTTTAAAAAGGGCTTTGTATAATTATGATTATATAGTGTCAGAATCAGCTAGCTGCATATTTTAATGGTTCAGATCCCTGCAAACACCATGCCAGAGACACCTCAGATCAAATAAGTTGTAGGAGATCCCGTCATCATCTTTACATCAAAGGCAAAACTAAAAAAAAAATAATTTGCTCTGGCTATCAATTTGACCTGTCCCAGGTTTTAATGAAAAATATTAAACCAGCTCACATCCCAGATTTCTCTGGAAGTGAACACTAACAAAGCTATTAAGAGTCAGATGTCAGGCATTCTCTCATCCTACCCTTGAAATGGTCCTAAATTATTGAAATAAGATCTGTAATAATTCCACATCTGCTGTCTTGCAAAGTCCAGTGTTTTCAGAAGAACCCACTCGCTCAGACTGAGCAAAACCAACCTCATTCCACAGCTCTGGCCTGAAATGCCTCTCAACCCCTCGCTGATGTTCTTAAGAACCACAGTACTTTGGTCCTGATTCAACCCTGGTCACAACAAAGTCATGTCCTGCCTAATGCAAACAATAATAAAACGTTCAAGATGATGCAAATATTTAAAAAACGATAAAAATCTATTATGCAGGTGACAATCTGTGCCAACATGAAAGGAATGAAAATCAAACCTGGCTCTTTGGGAAAAGCCGTTCCCCCTTACGACGTGCAGGTACGTCGATGCGTTGCAGTTGGGGGTGGGTGAGGAAGGAATGCTGTCTGCGGCACTTCCCTGTCCTGCACTGTGCTGTGACAGAGATTCATTCCTCGGAGCTAACCAAAGGAATGATGATGTGTCCTTTGTGCAGATCATAGATGACCATGGGGCTGTTTTGCCTGCAGGAGAAGAGGGCAGCATTGCTGTCCGAATCCAGCCAACACGGCCCTTCTGTCTGTTCTCGGAGTACTTGGTGAGCCTGAGCTGCTGTGTCTGTGCCTGCTGAGACACTCAGGGGAGACCCAGGGCAAAGTTCTGTTCACTTATGCCAGGAGCAGGATTTCATCCAGGATCTCCAGTGGGTCCCACTGGAGGACTTTGAGCCTGATTGGTTGTGTGGTGGTGCTGAGGTGCAGTATTTTCTTAAGAAAAGAGTAGAATCAGGCAAACCTGTTGTCCACAGCATTTCAACTGTCATATTGAATAAGCTTTGGGAGACTTATCTTTGTGTCTAATGTGCTTCTGAACCCCCATAATATTTGGCTCTTGTCAGGATAATCCAGAGAAAACAGCTGCCACTGTGCGTGGAAATTTTTATGTCACTGGGGACAGAGGGATTATGGATGAAGAGGGATACGTCTGGTTTGTTGGGAGAGATGATGATATCATTAATTCTGCTGGGTAAGTCAGGTGCTTTTAGATGTGATCGTTTGCCTGTTCAAATGCAACCTGGAAAGACCAATGGACTGGCCCATCTTGCTGCAGCTGACAGATCTTCACTCTCTCCCAGGTATCGGATTGGCCCCTTTGAAGTGGAAAGTGCTTTAATTGAACACCCAGCAGTGGCAGAGTCAGCTGTGGTCAGCAGCCCTGATCCAGTTCGAGGAGAGGTAAAGAGGAAAAGAAAAAATATGTGGAAAGAAATGCTCTTTATTGTAAGCCTCAAGTTCCCTATACATCCGAGGCTTCCTTGGAATTCAATATGTTGCAGATTTTTCAAATGAAATGGGCTAACACCAATTTTTTAAATCCATAACTTGGCCAATTTTGGAATTTCAGAATTACTTCTTTGTTTGCAGGGTTTATGTGGGGAAAAAAGAGTTTGGCTTTTCAGACTTACTGTGGCATCCTTTTAGTTAAGTAATGGAATTTGGATTATTCCTCTTTTGTCACTAAGCACATGGTAGCCATGATATTCAGAGTGTTTATTTTTATTTTATGTTTTTCAACATTGCAACATTTGTTTGAGCAACTGGGATGAGATTTTCAGCTTGAATTATATATAAAATTAAGGAAAAACAAAAAGTGGAAAAATTTAAAATCCTCTGCTGCAGAATGGAGCCTTCATAGCACACCATTCTGTCACAAAGAGACAATGAAAGGGAAATTAAAGGAAAAACTCAAATTTTTGCATTCTGAATTTAGACACTCCCTTTTCACAAGAAATGTATCTATTCCCACTTCGGAAAGTTAATGGAATCCCTTCATTTTTGTGACACAGGTGGTCAAAGCCTTCATAGTTTTAGCTCCTGCTTTTGCATCACATGATCCAGAAAAATTAACTCAGGAGCTTCAGCAGCATGTCAAGAAAGTGACTGCACCTTACAAGTATCCAAGGAAGGTAAGTACAGCCCCAAAAGACAAGGCTTCTCCTTGTACTAGAAACTGAGCATTTTTGGTCCTCCCTCAGCTCCTTTTCAGCAGCATTCTGACAAACACTCCAACAACAGCTAAATAAAACCAGAGCAGATGACAGGGTGTGTTGCAGCTGTAGCTTTGGGTTCGCTGTGTGTGCTCAAAAGGACCCAAAGGGAGGCAATGGTCAGTGACTTGACTTCATCAGAGTCCAGTCTTCCTTTCATGGAACACTGGGGTTTTCCCAGCAATGGGAAAATGGGCAAGACATTCAGTCAGAATCCCATCATCCCAGTCCTCACTGTGCAGCTTCCCATCTCTTTTTCCCCCACCCTTAATAAAATGTATCTTTCCTTCAACTGGTAAATTAGCCTGAATGTATTTTTCCCTTTCAGGTGGAGTTTGTTCAGGATCTGCCAAAGACAGTTAGTGGAAAAATCCAGAGGAAGGTCCTAAGGAACAGAGAGTGGGGGAGAGAATGACAAGGATGAGAGTGCTCTGGAAAACGAGGAGAGAAAAGTTCCATCACTGATACCAGCCATAACACATCAAATTTGGCATGTTGTCATGACCAAGAGCACTAGGAGAACATATAGAAAAACAAGCTATGGAAGAAAAAGGAGAAAACACTCATATGGCTTGAGGATGTGTGGTATTGGAACCTCTTTTGCCATCAACCAACAAATTCAGAAGTTGCAAATAATTAGGAGCATGGAATGGGAGAAAGGACACACCCAGAAGCCTACAAAGGAATTTTTTTATTTAAAAAGTGTAACCACAATACTTTGATACATATAAATAAAAGAGAAAAGAATAAAAATAATCTTTGTCCTGCTTTGTCCAGTAGTGGGTATCAGTAGAGCATTGATACATTATGTTCAAAAAATACCACTGTAATATTTCCAAATTCTTTCTGAGTGGAAAAAGAAAGACATTGATGAATTTCTGCTCTACCTAAATGGTTAAAGAGGAGGTAAAAGAAGATCCAAAGTGCTTTGGGTTAAGGTGCAAATTATGCACAATTAACAATGGTGTAAATGATTACAAGAAAAAGGTTACTTTATGGAGAGAGTTTTGCTGCTTGGTCTGTTTTGCTTTCCATTCTGTTCTCGTTACTTCAGACGAAGCGAACGATAAAGTAGGAAGAGTTTCACTCCAAATCCTTTTTCCCAGAGGGTCCGGGTTTCACGTCTCCAGGTAAAGGCTCATCTTTACAGTGTCTCTTTTGGGAAATATGTTGTGAAAGCCAAGCAAACTGAACGAAGAGGATCTGCCCCAGCCAGCTCTCAATCTCTCCTGTCCACAGCAGACAGGTCAGGAAAATGTTTGTCTGAATTATTCATGTTAATGATCATTGAGCAGAAGCAGAGGGTACTAAACCAAGAATAACAATTCCTGGTTCTTGTAGTTCTTCAAAGGACTTTGCTATTACTGAGTCTTTTACTCAATTTTCTTGTTTGATTTTCACCTCCAGGTTTGCAGGTGAGGAAGTGCTAAAACCTTGAAGGGTCTCACAGCAAAATTTGGCAGACGTTTTGGTAGACCACTGGGGAATCCTGGAATTTAAAACGTCTTTCATCTTGTCAGTCTTGAATACCATTTCTGATCCTGAATACTGTCCTGAATGTTCTGTCCCTCCCCTTTCTTTGACAGGCTATTGTGTAGATCTTGTCATTGTAATGCTCTGAGATCTGTAGGTTATATTTAAATCATAGAATTAGAGCAGTCTAAGAAATTATAAATATCCTCTTAAGTTTTTAAAAATAACCAAAATGATTAGACTTTTCTGTTCAAGATTCAAAGTGGATCCCTTGTTTTTTAGCATTAACGCTGGAGGTCACAACCTCAAAGAAAGGTTCCATTTCACAAAAATCATGATATTTTTACTAGCATTTGTTTCCTTAAGTAAGGGAAAAACAATACTAATTGCATATGGGGTAAAGGACTACAAAATGTACTTAAAAACCTGGGACAAAAGGCAAAACTTTGCAGATTCACTCATTCCACAGAAATTCTGCATGACAAAGAATTTGATGAAGAGTTTACCTGTCATTTTGTTGGTAGTTTGTGGATAGTTTCATCCTTTGTAAGAACAGAAATGAAAACTACCCTGTATTTCAGGAGTCCCTCACCCTAAATCTTGTATTGAGTTTAGTGGTTGAAAAAGGCAAATCAGATGGTTGAACTCAGGTTCTAAAATCATGAGAAGCCTCCAGGACTCCCCTGGCTCCTGCTCTGTGGGAGCTTTTCCACACTGGAGCCAGTTTCTTTTCCCCCTGTTTGATAACCTTTATGTGCACTTATGAGAAGCCTCTAAATAGCATTAGAATTTTTAGAGTTGAGCACAGATCTGGAATAATCCTCTGGTCTGTGGAAAATAAATAATCAGCAGCAGCATTATAAGATTATAAAAAGAGAAAGAAAAGAGTGGCAGTGGAAAGGAAGAAAGCAATTAGACTTGAGAACTTTTAGGATCATTATGGTGAGTACAGATGGAAGAGAGCATTTACAGGAAGCAAATGCAGAAATGTCTATATCAAATTTGGTGCCTTCATAAGGGATTACTGAAATGAAGGCTCTTTGGATGGATGTGGTTGATGGATATATCAGTCAGCAACTGTTGAAGCTAAAGCTGTGAGAATCTTGATGGAAGTAGTCTTGTAGAAAAGGAATAGAGAATTAGCTCATGAATGCTTTGGAGTAAGAGGCAGGAACCTTGTTCTAATGCAAACAATAACATCTGATGTTGGTTTTGAGTATGGAGAGCTGTAGGCAGTTAATTAAAAAATCAAAAATTTGAGAAAACAGGATAGAGAACTTCACATTTAATTGGAGTGTTAAAATCATTAGTCTGGCTGTTAACTAGCCTGAGGAAATTTAATGAGTAACTCAACTAATTCATAACTGGATTGTCTTCGGATAATCTCAGTATTATTTTTCTCTATTTGTTGTTTTTTTCTTGTTGCAGGATTCATATCAACAGCTCTGCTCATTTCCTTACATAGTCTACAGCACCTACATACCTCATTTTCTGCCATGAAGGTGTTTAAATTACAGAGTCTAAAATTCTTGTGGACTCTGAAGCCTCCTAACAGGACTTTCCATGGACACCCCAGGCTGCTTGTTTCTGATGTACATTCCCAGTATGAGCCCATCAGGCGGGGCAAACAGGAACTACCAAAGTACTTTAACTATGCAAGTGATGTACTGGACAAATGGGCTGAGATTGAAAAGGTAGATGGTCTTTTGTTGTGCCGATGAGATGCTCTAATTTGAAATTTGTTTGAAATTATTTGTCTCTGGAGGCAATTAAGTTGGTAAACATTTCAGGTTCGGAAAAGCAGAATCTATTGGGAATACCTGAGCGTGATGCATAGCACGTCTCAATCCATTAAGGACAAGGGAAAAATAACAGCTTATGTGCCACTTTTGGAATACTCAGATCTTCCATAATTTGCAGGTGTTTTTGCATTATAATTTCATGGTCTGTCAGAAGAAAATGTTTTGTGTTTGAATCCCTGTGCTTTGTAGGCTGGAAAGAGACCACCAAACCCTGCGTTTTGGTGGATAAACGGAAAAGGAGAAGAAGTGAAGTGGAGCTTTGAGGAGCTGGGGTTCCTGTCTCGGAAAGTGGCCAATGTGCTGACTAAAGAATGTGGGCTGCAGAAGGGGGACAGACTTATCGTGATCCTCCCACGAATCCCAGAGTGGTGGCTGGTGAATGTGGCTTGTATGCGAGCAGGTTGGTGAGCACGTCCGAGACTGGCAAGATGGTTATTGCAAGTAGGTTGAAAGGATCGAGAATGTATGTGGTTTATAAAGGGAAGTAATGTAATAACCCAGTGAGTGGCCCAGCTACCAATTATGCAGGCAGTCCTGAAGGGTTTGCATGAGATGCAATAGGACAGGTAGCCTGAGCAGCAGGCATGAAGATGCCAGAATACAGGGAAGAGCCATGGAAGTCACCAGACAGGTGCACATGTTGTTGCATACAGGAGAGCACAAGCATCTGCATTATTCAGTATAACTGTTGGCCTGGGGAACACCAGGACAAATCCATATCAGAGGTCAGTTTGGGAATAGTTTATACTTTAGGTTCTCAGAAGAGAGTCAGACGTAAAAAAAAAAAAACCCAAACTAACTTTATCTCTCTTCCAGGAATTGTCTTAATTCCAGGAGTATCCCAGTTATCGGCCAAAGACATCCTATATCGACTCCAGGCATCAAAGGCCACGTGCATAATTACCACTGACAAACTGGCTCCTGCAGTGGACTCGGTGGCACCTGAGTGTCACTTTCTGAAAACCAAGCTAATGGTGTCCCAGGGCAGGAGGGAAGGGTGGCTGAACTTCACGGAGCTGTACAAGTGAGTATGAGTGAGTAGATTGCTAATCCACATCGAGAGGTTTGCTAGCAGTGGTCTCATTCTGGGATGCTTCTATCCTCTTCTTTTTAAGGGGAGGTCTGTCTTGGAGGAAGTACAACATCACATTATCTTAGTATAATTTTGTGAAAATCTGTGAAGCTTATTTGGAATACTTCATTACATTCTGAAGCCTATGTAAAGTAACCATTGAAATCATTGTTATGTTCTCTTTTTCAAAGAAACCAAGCTGATGACCATTCCTGTGTCAAAACAAGGATTCAAGACCCAATGATTATCTTCTTTACCAGTGGAACCACAGGTTCTCCTAAGATGACTCAACATTCCCAGGGTAGTCTTGGTTTCAGACCCCTTTTAAGTGAAAGGTATGAAAGGCTTGAGCCTGATTTGAACATAAGGTAGTTGAAGCTGCCTAGTGGAACTGGTGAAAAATTAATGAATAATGTACAGCCCCAGTCCTGCTCCCTTTGAAATCAGAGTACAAACTCCAGCAAATTTCCAGGGGCGTAGGATCACCTCCAGTGCTTCTGTTTTTCAGTTAATATCTCTTACCCTCTTTCCAGAGTGGTTCAAAGGACAGCTGTCTGCTGGGAATATCATAGTGCAAAGAACCAAGGGATATCACACTGTGCTCGTCAGAAATCTTGGGTTTCTTTGGCTTTCTTTGTTTTCTTTGTTTGTGGTTTGGGTTTGGGCTTTTTAAGCAAATATTTTTCATTATCTTTTCATTCCTTTTTTTTTTTCTTTTTTTCTGCTCTATCAGGTACTGGTTGGATTTAACACCTTCTGGCATGATATGGAACACAGCAGACACAGGATGGATACTAACTTCAGTAGCATCTGTTTATGATCCCTGGGTTTTCGGGTCATGCGTCTTTATACATAACCTACCACAGACTGACTCAACAGTCATCTTAAATGTAAGGAAAAAACTCGTGGAAATGTGTTAACCTGCACAAGGGGCACAAAAAATAATTTGTAACAGCTTCCATAGATGTCATGGGGGTTGTGTCCATAGTTGTGTTTGAGATGCTCCATCTGTTGTGTAAAGCCCGTATTTACATTTTTCACGTATATCAGAAGGGGCCAAACCTATGATTCATTCACACGTTTTGCTCAAAGCTGGTGAGCACGTCAATGAAAATCATCCAAAAGCAGCACTTACTGCATGCCATTCATTCATTCTAATGACTGTGGAAGTGATATCAGCTGGTATTAATAGAGACTGAAACTAAAGCATTTCTCTGCCCACACTGGATGAGAAGAAAGTGAAAACCTCCCTATGATGTAGACAGAGATGGGTTTATTCTGACCATGCCCCAGGCTGTTGAGGTGGGGTGTCATGTATGAGCATGGGATTTTGTCCAGCCATATATACTGTGAATCTCTGCATATTGCACCAGCTGCAGGAGGGTTCCTTACCCAACAGAGAGGTGCTTTTACACAGTGGGCAAAAGTGGTGGTCCTTTCTATATCCCCTGTTTACTGTGCATTCAGTTTTTTGGCTGAGCTTCACATGTTCATCTTGTTTAACTCACCAGACCCTCTGCAGATTCCCAATTGATGCTCTGGTTGGTGCTCCAACATTGTTCCGCATGCTGGTGCAAAATGATCTCTCCAGGTGTGTCGAGATATTATTTACTGATGTTTAATTTACCCTGACTAAGCTTTAGTGATCTCCCATATCTCGATGCTTGACTCAAAATAGGGCAATAATTTAGTTCAAAATATCCTTCATGAAAAGGCCATCATACAAAATTTGAGTTTTGATGAGTTTTAATGATAAAACATAGAGAAACTCGATGTTTTCCCTTAGAAATTTGAGGCTTCCAGTGCTGAACTTGTGAGCAAACCCCTGAGGGTATGAAACTGAGTCTGTTAAATTCTTAATCATAATTTTCAATTACCACATTAATTGTCCATGCTTTGGGAAGGAATTTGTCCCAGAAAGTGTGTGTCAGCATAACTGTGAGGGAGTCAGTGGTTGTGGCAGTTGTCCATCATCCCCTGCTGCAATTCTCACTCCTGTTCATTCCTCCCCTCTTGTACTTTCTCCCTTGACCTGTTGCAGAGGGTCAGCAATCCGGGCCCTGGCTCAGCAAATCAGTCTGTGGTTAGTTATAATCCTGGCTGACTTCAGCAAAAGCTTTACTTTATTTTCCCTGTGTGCTTAACTCCGATGCTGCTACTCATATGTATGGTGTTGAGCACGGACTGATGTCCTCATTGTACCAGGAGCTGAAGGATCAGGGATCCTCTGATTTCCCCACTTCATGGGACTAACTGTCCCAGTAAACAGCTCTCCAATGTTGTTTACAGTTGTGTGCTCCTTGTCTTGCCCCCTAGATTAAGTACTGCCTCTCTTGTTTTTAACTCCCCATGAAGCTACAAATTCATGAACCTGAAGTACTGCGTGAGTGGAGGGGAACCACTCAACCCAGAAGTCATGGAGCAGTGGAAGAGCCAGACTGGGCTGGACATCCATGAAGTTTATGGTCAAACTGAAATGGTACATCTGTAGGGTCCATATTCTATTAAATCTTTGCAATTCCTGATTGCTTTACGATGTTTTACGGTTTGTTATGAATTAATACCGTCTGTTTCTTCCTTCATGTTCCTGTGAATGTTTCAGCTCCCTGAAACCTCCTCCCCTGACAACCTCTGAAAGAAGGTCCTGTCATGGCTTTCCCCACAGAACCTGCCAGAAACATGGGTTGTTGGGAGCAGATGTGCCTTAATATCTCCACAAATGTCCTTAAGCAAATTCCAAGTAACAGTGACAGTCAAGAGGGCAGAGTCTGAACCTAAGAGAAGACTGGTTAGCTCAGGGCATGAATTCTTCACAAACCATGGAACAGGATTCTGCCAGGGAGCTTTGTGATTTTTCTTATCCCTGCCATACACCACTGGCATATAGGATCCTATGAATCTGAATTCCTTGCTTTGTAATTAATCTAGAAAATATATTTAATGAATTGAGTGTGAGTGTAGCAGTTTTCTATTGCAAAACTTTGGTTTGATTTTTACAGGGAATAATCTGCTCTGTTTTTAAAGGAATGAAGATTAAACCTGGATCAATGGGGAAGGCAGCTCCCCTTTATGATGTTCAGGTTTGTTGAGTGCTCTTTAGATTCTGTCATAGGGGCTTTTTGTTTGTTTGGGGTTGGGTTTAGGGTTTGTTTTCCCATTGAACTAATATACATGTTGTTTTTCATTCTAGATCATAGATAAAAATGCTAATATCCTGCCTCCAGGACAACAGGGGGAAATTGCTGTCAGAAGCAAACCTATAAGACCACTTGGGTTTTTCTCTGAATATGTAGTAAGGACTTTACTTTATTCCTCATCACCACCAATCTCCTCCAAAATCTCTCCAGTTGCGTAATGGTTCAAAAGGCTGAGTATTTTTTACCGGTTTATTATTTATTACCATAGTAATTTGTTTATTTGGTTTGATGGATGTTAAAACAGTGAAGAGAAGAATTTGCTCAAGATTAATTTTTTTAAAAGAATAACAATTATTTTAAGCATATTTATTGTATTTTATAGCAATATCAGTACAATTCTTAAACATCCTTGACTGAAAAATTAAGTTCCAGTGCATTTGACAGTATGTGCATTATAGCATAATGGATAACTAATGCATGCTCAAAATCTAAACTGTTTGTAAACCACTTTAAGGATAACCCCAAGAAAACTGCAGAAAGTGAACATGGGGATTTTTATGTCACTGGAGACAGAGGGACTATGGACGAAGATGGATATTTTCATTTTATTGGAAGAGATGATGACATCATAATTTCTTCAGGGTCAGTCTGCCTACTTATCTCTAAATCTGCCATTGTGTTGTCTGACATGTTGTGTTTGCAGTGAGCTTCTGACACAATAATCCTGTGATGAATGTACTGACCTCTTGATTTAGGAATACTTGCTTTTATTATTAGCTGTTCATAGACCTGCAATATCATCCTGGTGATACCAGTGGCATCTCTGTATCCATTTCCCCTGCAAATCTCATCTGTTTCAACAAAGAATGAAGACTTCAGTTGGCTGAGGAGGAATTCTTATCTAATTCATTTTTGACTAAAAGTGAAGGACATCTCTGTTGGATTCAAAGAGCATCTGAAATACTTTAACATAATGAAATGAAACAATTTGATATTATATGATGGGATACCGTAATGTGGCACCAGTTGCTATCAATGGAATGGAGTTCCAGATTAGGAGCCCCAAGGAAAGGGGAGAGATGGAGAGGAATCCACACCCCCAGAATTCCTCTACCACATGACCACTATGAAACGCTCCTACTTTCTAACACAACCAGCTTCCCCATTTTGGCTAAAGTTTCTATCGTTGATCGTTAATTTGTTCTGGTTTGGAGGGTTTTTTCTTCAATAGGACAATTAGAAAACGTTTGGTACTTGTTTTCCACCTAAAAAAAGCCAAATCCTATTTTATTTTTCCTTCCTAGGTATCGCATTGGGCCGTTTGAAGTCGAGAATGCCCTGATAGAGCACCCAGCTGTGGTAGAAACAGCTGTTGTCAGCAGCCCAGATCCCCTCAGAGGAGAGGTAATGATGCTGAGTGGTGGAGCAGGAGAGCAATGTGTTTGCCTAAACATAGGATGATATAAAGAAATTTCTACTGAATAATATACAGCAGTATATTTTTGTTAATATTTTGGTATATATTTTGTTAATCTTATCTTACAGGTTGTGAAAGCATTTGTGGTTCTGTCCCCAGCCTTTTCATCCAGTGACCTGAAGAGCTTAGCTCGGGACTTGCAGGACCATGTCAAGAAAACCACTGCTCCATATAAATACCCCAGAAAGGTAAATGCTTCTGAGGAGAAACTTCAAGCCAGAACACCCTTTCGTAAGTCTCAGGAGAATTACTATTTAGATTTTCATGATTCACCTGAAAGAGACAGAGGTAAAGGTTCTTCTGGACCACTGGCTGCAGAAGATCTTTCCTAAATAATATTAGTTCACATTGGTTTTCGTGCATTTGAGTAAAGTGTTTGTTTAAATATCTCGAAAATTTCTAGGCTTTGTACATGCTTAGTTAGAGCTGCATGTTTTAGGTCAGACCCACAACCATAATTCTCTATTTTGTATTTAACCTTCAACTAAGCACTCACTGGTGCCTTTAGGGGAGCACATGACTGAATCTGAATAAGCTTTTATCTACTGCTCCTCACAGGTAATAAATGAGAGGCAAAGGAGTGGTTTCACAAGTGGCACAATGTGCTGCCTTGATTTGGCTTGGACATGCCCCTTTAGGCAGGCAGCTCTTACTGACAGGAGTCCTCACAGTTTTCCACATTTGCTGAGAGCTGGTCTTGGAAAACCAACTCCATAGAACACGCTACATTGTTTTCTCTCTTTATTTTATTTAGGTGGAATTTGTCCAAGAGCTGCCCAAGACAGTCACTGGGAAGATCAAGAGGAATGAATTACGAGACAAAGAGTGGGGACGGGTGTAGCATTGTTAGGAATTTAACAAAACTTCTCTCATTCCATTTGCACTATATAGATTTCACTAATATAACTGCCCTCATTCTGATTGCTTTTTGTTAGATGCCTGAGCATCAAAAAACTACAGACAACACCGAGGTGTGATATTTACGCTTGCTTGCAAAGTTCCTAATGTCAGTACTTGACTGGATTGTATTATTCTGACTGAAAAATAAATTTTTCAATAGACTGTTTCAATAGCCTTTCCCTTTGAGACTCCTCCATCTCTCTTACAGCCCAGATTCTATTTGGTGTTACTCTCAAGAGACAGTAGAAAAGGTGATACCTGCATCAGAAAAGGTGTTCTTTATCAAATAGATTTTGATGCATTATTGACAATCTGGCCCCATGCTAACTCCATAAGTAAACACAGCTGATCACATGCCTATTGTGGTAAGATCTGATGTTGTCTTCCTCCCTTGAAACTACAGATGAACCTGTATTAGATACCACTGGGATTATGTACAGGGAAATGAAATGTTCCTTCACCTAATCAAGTTGTGTCTGCGAACATAAATTTATCCTAATTATTTTAATCAAAAGAACCAGATTTTACCAATTCAATACAGTTATAAAGCACTGAATTTTGAGTGACATTCTGAATGACTGCTTGAACAGCGAAAGATAATGCTTGGACGTAATAACAGAGGGTTTGAATACAACAGCATGTTTGAAAGACTCAGCTGGCAACAATCAATATTCTGTCAGGTTCCTCAGCAGAGTTGTCACAGCGTGCACTGGTCAAAGATTACCAGGCTGAAAGGGTACAGCAGGTTTGGGGGAATTTCGAGCATGAGTTTCACATCTCATTGCTGCTGGCAGTGGGCTGTGCAGAGGTGCAAACAGAACTACAGCCTTTCCAAGTGAGGCAGGAATCAGACTCCACTTGCAGAGTATCAAGAGGGCATTCACATTTGGAATTAAAATGAATAGTTCATCAGGAATAGCAGGATAAGATCCCCTTGGCTAAGCAACAATGCACCAGCTCCCACCAAAGGTCTTCAGAAAACACTTCACTGTCTTTGGCTTCCCTCATTTTCTGCCCAGGGTTCCAATAACCGTGAGGTATGGTTTTAAATTTCCCTTCCCTTTTCCTGTATTGCATGTTTGTTGTGAGGAATTAATTTTTTTCTTCTTGATTCAGTCAAGACAGAGGAAAACCATGTTGGATATTTTAAATGTAATCCCATTTTTGGAGCAGGATAAGAAGAAATAGGATTAGATTTTTAAGTGCAATCATAAAAACATGTTGAAAAATGTAATCTGTTCACAATACCAGAATCTGTTTCTTTTTAAGCACATTCAGATTTCAAATGTGGGTACATTTTGGAAAAGTAATCCACTTTGAAGTGAAGTAATCAGATTTTTCATGTAATCCATTTATTCTTTGTAAGCAATACATTTTAAACATAATCTAATTATGATCTTGGGAAGTAATTGATTTTAAAGCAATTTTAAAAATATAATCCTGGGACAGATTCTTGAGGTTTGGTGTTGGTCTGTGTTGGGCTTTAAGCAGATCTGGCTGGATTGCCCCCTGGTCTAGTGGTGCAAGTGGCTCATTTCAGCAGGGAAAGGCTTGCTCAGGTTTGCCCTCTGCTGCAGTCACAGACTGCTCAGGCTGCACGTTGGTCCATCAGACCTGCCAGCACTTTACTGCACTTTGCTAATGACACAAAACCTGAACCTGACCAGGAAGAGAAGGAAGAAACAAACAGATGAATCAAAACATTTCTGTTTGCTGTGTGGGCAGGAGTCCTGGCTCTGCCTCACTGCCCAGGGTTTAAGCAACCAAATAAAGCCTCTTAGTTGGTCCCTTTGAAGTCCAGGCTGGGCTCAAATTCAGTGGTGTGTGCTTGTCCTGCACTACTGATTTGAGGAATTACTGAGTTTCTTTAAAACAGAACTCATTCTTTTTGCTGGGCACTGGGACTGATGCGCTGCCTGCTCACTTAATCCTCAAAAGAGCCCATAGCTTTTAAATTTGCAGGCTTGCCACAGAAATGGAACCCAGCTTGGAATGAAACGGTGTCAAACTGCTAAGTATTGTTATTTCTCTTCACAGATGAGCTGGGGCTTGTTCAACAACTACCAAAGATGATCTCTGGGAACATTCAAAGGAAGAAACAAAGAGTGGGGAAGAGCTTAAGCTTTGCTGCTGAGCTCCTGACCAGAACATGCTCATCCTGGACTTTTGTGTCTTTTAGCTTAGTGTTCCCTGTCAGTCTTAAGAGGTGCTGGACAACCTTCTGAATAAAGGTAGAAGATACCAGTTTTTGTTCTGATGCTTTGGGATATTTCTAAAGCAATATACTCTCTGTAATTTTAAATGTACATGGGAGAAATGGTTTTGAAAATAATGATAGAAGAGGGGAAATCAGACTGGCCTTTATTTTTGCAACTGCAGTGCTATTACTGAAAGCCACCCTTAAACTCTGAAATAGATATTCCTTTGCTTTCCAGCTACAAAGCACGTTACTTTCTGAGGTCAAAAACAGATAGAAAACAAATGCACAAAATTCTGTGTCTGTGTAGATTACATTAATCTAAATGGATTGCACTACTGAAACCAGAGAATAGTTGAGAATTTATTTCTTTAGGAGAAGAATTAGACCTCAAATGAAAAATAAACCCCACTCTTGGGAGCACTTGCATGCTGAGAGTGTTACATTTTTTTGCAGGAAATTAAAAAATTATGTATATTATTTTGTGAGAATGTTTTTTAACCATTGTTGATGATCCGACTTCTGGCTCTGTGTTGTGTGGTTTCAAGATTAAATACAATCAAGGATTTCCTGGACTGAGTAGTCAGTTCAGACTGTGAGATATTTCCATAACAGTCAAGCAGTTACGTGGCTGTGGGTGCAGCAGGGGTTTAGATCATCCCTGTTAGGGCACATCTCACATTTCTTGGTACCTCTCTGTAGCACTTGCATTTCACACAGTGCTGCTACAGCACTTGATTCAGAAGATATAAGTAGTAGTTGAACTCTCTGACCGAGGCTGTGTTTACCAGGAGCACAAAACCACCAGTAAACAACAAAAAAAAAAGGCACAGGGTTATTTATCTTCCATTTTCCTGGTTCTGCTGTAATCCCACTGTGTACTACCCATAAACACATCTGCTGTTGTACCAGAGGCTGGGAAAACAGCAAATATGCTGTGTAGTAAAGCTGTTGATGACCTTTCAGGACAACAATTAACTGGTTAACAAACACAAGTCCCAGGAGAAGCTGTGCCAGGAGGGTTCTGCAGGTGGATCTCGCCTCTTTCACACCCTTAAGCTCTGAAATGGATATTCCTTTGCTTTCCAGCTAGGAAGCACAGAGGTCAAAAACAGAGAGAAAACAAACGCACAAAATTCTGTGTCTGTGTAGATTACATTAATCTAAATGGAACTTGCACTACTGAAACCAGAGAATAGTTGAGAATTTATTTCTTCAGGAGCAGAAATAGACCTCAAACAAAAAATAAACCCCACTGTAGGGAGTACTTGCATGCTGAGAGTATTATATTTTTTTCAAAAAAATTATACAATTTGAAACTGCCTGAAAGAAGGTGACATGCCAAAGAGACACAGAAGACAGGGAAAGTTATCAAGATGGTAATGAGGCTAATGTGAATAGCTTTTCACAATGAAAGGCCTAAAAGGGCACTGCAAAATGAACCTTATGTCTGTAGGAATCCATCTGCCTCACTGCTTAGCAGTTGGACTCAGTGATCCTTGTGGGTCCCTTCCAACTCAGAATATTCTGTGATTCTGTGACTGCTGAAAAGCAGCTACTGAAATGGCACTCAACAGATTATGAGGCTCCCATAATCTTGTATGTGTCTTTCTTTTGGTCTCCTCAGCTGAATTGTGTCCAGAAGACAAAGATCTTGTTCAATACAGTATATGACTCCATTTTAGAAACTACTTGCCTATTTATTCAGATTAAATAACAAGTTGGGATACCATCTGATTATCTTTGCCATCAGTATAAAGGTTAGGCAAAAGGCATTTATTTGAGCTCCTGAGCTTCAGATCAAATTTACCATGCCTTTCTAAAGAAAAAATAAAACCAACAAACAACAACAAACCCTCACATTTTTAATTTCTGCTTGCAGACTTCCTTACATTGGCCAGCTTTGTCTTCAACAGGTACTGCATGAATCTCACTCCCTCAGACATCATGTGGAACATGCTGGACTCTGCTGGGGTAAAGGCAGCTATTGGGAGCATTTTTGGTCCGTGGTTCCAGGGCTCACGTGTTTTTTGTACATGCCATGCCACAGTTTGATCCAAGAGGAATCTCAAATGTAAGAACACCACGCTCACAATGAACAGTTACTCATATTTCACGTTGTTTTTCAGGCAGGCCACAAAACTAAGCCTCTTAGGTTGATGGGATTAGCTGTTTTAAGATGGTATAACCACAGGGTGATTGTTCTTGGAATAGGAATATAATACAGGAAGGATTTTTGCAGCATGATTCTTTTGGGCACAGGATATTATCAGCAGCTTATAATCAGTAGGAGTTATTGGTGTTACTTAGACCTCTCCCCTACTGTATTTCACTACTGAAATGAAAAATGAGCTGACTTACATGTAAATTAATATTTTAATTACACAGCTGTGACCCTTAAGACAGACAAGTCAGTACTGGAAAACACTGAAGCTGTGAGAATGGCTTGTTCTTAACGGAAATTATTTTCAAGCTTCTCAAGCCAATCTGAGTTTTAATCTAGCACAAGGGTAAGAGTACACCTTCAGGGTCAAGGTTTCATACCAAGTGATAGTGCTTGTGCTGCAAGTCAGCATTAGGACAAATCAGGTACACCAGTGATTGCACAGTCAGTGTATCACCTCTTCAGCTGGTGTCTGGGCACTGTAACATCCTTCCTCAACACTGACAGTGACAGCAATTATTTTGCTTTTCATGTAAGTGAGATTATAATCACGTTTCACAGTTTGTGCCCTAGTACGGAGTAGAACAGCTAGCAGTAACTTTTTTCTCCAAAACAATATTGTTTAACTCTCTTTTTCTTTTTTCTTTAATTTGGTAGACCTTGTGCAGATAGCCAGTGACCACTCTGTGCAGCGCCCCAACTGTCTACTGCATGCTGGTACAGCCTGCTTGTATGAATCTTGAAAGGCTCGAGATTTAGGAATTAATGTGTTAACACTGGATGTCCACTAAGTGCAAACTATGAAAAATCAGAAGTAAATTGTAAGTTGTGTAGGCACAGAGGTCAGTGAGAGAAAGAAGGAAAGAAAACAAAAAATACCCCACTAAACTACCCCTGAGTCTTTTTCTGTAGAAGATAAATAGGCTGTCATGAATTGGTCACCAACATCAGCCACCAATAAACACTCACAGTTGGCCTTCCTATCTGGTCTCAGATGGTTCTTTCCTTTGTGTGACCTACACATTGCTGGTTTAATCCACACACAAAAAGCTTTAAAATTTAAAGAAAACACCAATGGAGGTAAGAAAGCAGAGTTTTAATAAATGGGTGCTAAGGGAGACAGGACTAGGGAAAAAACCTCATCTTCATTTTCCAAATTCTAAAACAATTTTGAGAGAAGAGGAAAATATAAATTATGAGAGACTTGAACACATCCTTTTCATTAAACCAAAACAAGTAACGAGTGGTGTTCTTCAAGATGAGTCTTTTCCCATTAGCAACATACAGGATTTTATGCTAGAAATGAAATACTAAAGCTAGACAGTTGTACAGGAAGCATATTCAAAACCCTACTGGAAAGCAAGTTATAGCTGCACTGGTTTTCCTTGATTTTTACAAGTTACTGGGATATTCAAACAGCTGCTGTAACAGACATCAGAAAGACTCACTAACATTACTTTCAATCTGAAACAAAACTATTACTGTAAAGCCAAAACCGTACCAAAAATGAAAATTTAATTGCCCTTATGTAGTATAGTAAAATGGAGAACTTCTTTTGTAAGAAGTTTCCAAGCAGTATTTAAATTCAAATTTTTAGACCTAAGAAAATAATAAAAACAAAACTTTATAAAATCCCCCAAGGATTAATTCTTTGGAAAGAGCAGCAAAAGGTTATTTGCAGCAAATTACTCAAAAGGATTCTGTTCAGTGACTACAGCATTTTCTATAAACCAGTAACTGCTGCATACACAGCTAATGTAAACACACGTCGTTTTTGATAAAACCATCTGCAATGCCTGCACTGTACATTCTACTGTTCTAGAACAGTCCATTACTCTAAATCGTCCCATAATATTCAAGTATTTTGATCATAGCAGTTCTTTCCATTCATTTCAAGACAGCATATCCTTGTAGAGCTGTGAATATATATATATATGTATGTATAAAAACCTCCATCATACAAGAAATTATCAGGTTTACCTAATTCTGTTGTTCACACAGAAAAATGTTACTGAGTTCTGCAGTTACACACCCTCTGCAATCAACTGTCTTTTCCAGATCTCTCACTTCTGTCAGTAATTCCTCAGAGAGCTGGTTCTGTGCTGCCTTTTGGTCACTGTAGCCATCAGATATAACAATGGAGAGTCCATCCACGTCAGGATGGCCACATCTACATATACATGCACACACTCCTGCTTTTTGTGCCAGGTAAAGGAAATGCAGAACAAAGGACAGCCAGCTTCACCAGAAAGGTGATGCCCTCTTGAGCACTCTTACATCTGCTGTAGTATCAGTTCCACCTGCAATCAGCTTAAAGATTCTTACACATGTGGATTTTAAAATGAGGACTTCAAAACAAAACCCACTTTCCTCATTAAAACACCCTTTCAGAACTTTTTTTTATATGTTTGGATTATGTTTACTTTTCCCTTCTATCCCATTTTTTACACTGTAAGTGCATCATTCCCCTTGGGCTCAGCTTCTATTTCACCTTGATTCTTGTTCTCTTGTTTTACTTCTTTTGAGCTCTTCTCCTCCTCAGTTTCTGGTTTTACTACCTTTGAGTTCTGTTCTTCTGTCAGACTTGATGGGTTTTGTTGGGTGTCTTCTTTGTTGCTCTTCACCACCTCCTGTAGATTATATTTTCTGAACAGAACATAGTCTCTCACCACACTCAAGCAGCAGACGGTTT
Source organism: Myiozetetes cayanensis (assembly GCF_022539395.1). NCBI lineage: Eukaryota > Metazoa > Chordata > Aves > Passeriformes > Tyrannidae > Myiozetetes > Myiozetetes cayanensis. The sequence continues at coordinate 7,604,207 of NW_026087412.1, read as the reverse complement.
TTATTATTTCTACCACAACTGTGTATTCTGGATTATTAAGATCGACTTTGTTTTCTGGATTGAGGCTGCCCACAATTCCTGTAAAAGAAGATGCAGTTTAAAAGATGCTGGGAAAAGTGTTTCAGAGCATAAGCTCACCTTACTGAAAGGACAAAAGTTAAGAGAGAGAAGGCAAGATCCTCCTCAGTTTTAGCTATTTACTCACTTTTGTATTTGCTTAAAATAGCAGTACAGATCAGGACTCTCAGAATACACCACCTGAAGGACTGAAGTAACTGAAAAACTATCCCACCACAATTACCAAGAAACAAAATACTCAAGTAAGGTGAAGATATTTTATGAGTCAAAAATCCAGTGGAAATACTAACACATTATTTCAATATAGCAGCCAGAGAAAACGCCCGAGAACAGTTACTTCAAAGCACATGTCACTGGCACTGCAAATTATATTCAGTGTTCTTTTGCTTGTTGTCTCTTAAGAACATCAACACCAACACGGAATACTGATGTCAAGCTTTTTTTTAAGTCTTAGAGAAGCTTTTATAATTCAACACACAGGCTTTAAGGAACAAACATCTATGCCCATTAAGATCACTTTTAACAGTCCGACCTATGCCGTGCATGCAGCTGTGGGTTGTGTATATACTTGCTCTGTTTTGTGTGAAATCCATACATACCTGCCAATTCCTTAATTACTTCTTCCCTACTCATATGACTGTTATTACGAGCTTTGTAAACAATCTGAAAAGTGCCCTTATTGGGGGCTTTAAACCAAGGCTCAAAAAACGTTTCTGTGTACTTTTTCATATCCTCCATGAAAGCCTTGCAAGTTCCAGAAATGGGCAGCATGCGCAGAATGACTCTTGTTTTCTTCTTTTTGGTGGTATGCATATCCTTCAATATATGGTGCACCAGGTTCTCGGGTTCTACAAGAAAAAGAGTTAGGTATTAGAAACAAATTTAAGGCATTATCTCCCTCCTTCTCCCTGTAAATAATAAGCTGGGGAAACGCACACTTGGCTTCATTGCTGTCAGCCTCAAATCCTTTTTACGTAAAGACTTGATTTACTATACCAAAACTGGATAATCAGAGCTTATTTTGTGAAAGCACATTACACCTTTAGCTTCTCCATTAATGACAAAACTCAGTGGCACAGTCAAAGGGAAAGGGAAACACTGTATTTTTTTTATATACACGTGTTTCTTGGAAGCCAGGCTCTGTGGCCTATCACTAAACGGTGTTCAGAGCAGTCTGCATTACTCAGCATCGGTTTATGTCCCACCTATGCCCTGGGTTCTGATGAAGACCACGTTGTTGGCACCGCTCTCCACCGACTGGAACCGCCGCAGCTTCTGCTCCGTCGAGGCACGGATCTGGCCAACCTCCTTCTTCAGGGCCGCCTCAACGTCGTCCTCATCCTCCTCCCTGTCGCTTCCAGAGAGCCTCTCCTCGTGATCTGAAAACTTCACACAGAGTGTCGGTGAGTGCCGACCCACAGCGCCCACACATCCCCGGGGCCGGGGGGTGCCGGGCACGGGCCGTTCCCGCAGCCAGCACAGGGGGTGGCTGACAGCAACCGGCCCTTGGCGGGTGTGGTGAGCACAGCCGGGCCGCTTCACACACAGAAAAGGCGAGGACAAGAGGCCAGCCCCGGGCGCCCGGCCGGCCCCGCCGCACGCACCTGCTCGGGCCCGTAGAGCAGGTCCCCGTACTCGCCGAGCAGGCTGTAGGCCTCCCCCACGCACTTGCGCTCGTTCATGTTGCAGGTGATGAGGATGCCGCGCATGCCGGCCTCCAGCTGCCGCCCGCCGCCGCCGCCGCCGCGGGGCCGCTTGGCCCGGCCCGCCGCCGCGAAGTGCCCCTTGGGCCGCCGCTTGCGCGCCCCCGGCTCGGCCGCGGCCATCGGGCAGCTCCGCCGGCACCGCCGCGATGGCGCCAGCACCGCGTTCCCCGCACGGCCCGCACAGCGCCCCGCCTGGAGCGGCGGCCGCGGCACCGCCCGCACCGCCCGCGCCTGAGGGGCGGGGCCGCGGTGAGAGCGCTGCTGAGAGCTCCGTCCCTCACGGCCCCCCACGCTTTCTCTTCCCCCGAACTCCAGCGTTAAACTCTGCGCTCATGATTCAGGAACTGAGGGGAGGGGAGGTGTTGCCTAAAATCGGCACTTAAGAGAAACCTCTAAGACTCAATCTTTGAGTTTTAGAAGCCGGGCATTCCGTATGGCGACAGGCAGCGTGGCCACTGCACGCCCTCTGCCATGGGAGCAGAGCAGAGGAGGCAGCGGTGCCGGAGCACCACAGATGTGATTTTGGCTGCAAGCAAGGTCTTATGGCTGCCATCCATAAAACATACCTTTGCTTCACTCAGTGACCAAAATCACGTGATTTTACAGCGGGATAGTTTGTGAGTTTTCCTGTCTTATAAAGTGATGCTTTTTGTTGACCATACGTCAAAATAATATTTTAAACATCAGTATTCTGGAATCTTCTCGGGACTTCGCTATATTTGTTTCATTCCTGGCAACAAATATATTCACAATGGTGATACACTAGAAAAACTGTAAAAACCCTAACTTTGTACCAAGTGACACTGTGGTCAGCCAGTAATTAATTGCTGGATTATCTGTGTAACCTGCATAGGTTGTCCACATTTTCCTTTCCCCAGGCACTGCACAGGGGCAGAGCACAGCACAGTTATGACTTTCACCTGGGGATAACCAATCCATTAGTTAAGGAGTAAGTGCTGCAATTATGCACTCCAAAACAAGAGCATCTTGACATCCCAAGAGTTTCATCATATACTCTGCTCTGGAGCTGACTGCACAAACCTGCAAATGTCCAGTATTAGGCCTAAAAGTGAAGTACACAAGAAATTGTTCTGAGATTTTGGAGCACTTTTGTGTTATTCTTAAAAGAAGTGACAGGAACAGATGAATGAGGATTTCAGTTGTCTCCACTGTGTAATTCAGACTTAAGGAGTGAAGAAGCAGCAAGGCTAAATTTCTTTAACAAAAAGCACCAGCATTATATTTACTTACATCCTCCACACAGAACTCTTCAGCATTTGAAAAAGACTACCATGTTTCATTTTGCATGGAATGCATTTGTCATCATATCCACATTAATTAGATGGCTGCAAATTGCCAGTTAATATTAGGGTACGTTGAAGAACGCTGTCAGTTTTAATACGTACAGAGAACCTACACAAGTAGCCCTATAGTTTCACTTGCTTGCCACTTAACTGCAATTGTGAAGAAATTCTTCAAGAAAAACTGTACAGGTCTCAAGAGCAAAAAACTTTGATGTGCTGAACAAATTGTAAAATTATGTAAATTTTGTTTTGAAGAGGAAATAAATGTAATTGATGTGCTTTGGTGTTGTCAAGTACAGAAACTGCTTTTTAGGACACTTACTGTTCTGTGTGTTTCATAAGCTGGATGCTAAGATTGTTATGTTGTCTCTTACAGTAAAGATGAGACCTCAAAGGTTTCAGTATATTGGTAAAATTTTACTTATTTTCTTCTAAATTCCCTAGAGTTTCCCACAACCATCTTCTGTTCTCCTCCAACTGCCTGTCCAAAGTTTGTGCAACGTATACTGTCCAGGTAAGCAAAAGCAGAATATCTTTGTTGGTGTACCTGATCAAAACAGTAAATCAAATGCTCATCTCACCTCGATTTCATTCCAAATTTAGGATGGCGTAACTCAGATAAGATTAAAAATGTTGGGAAATAAATTAAGTATTAGGAACAAAGTCAGAATAAAGCTTTAGGGATAGCTTACACATTTATTCTGATTTGTGTTGGTTGAACAACGTACAGTTCAACTGCAATGAATAGGACTCAAGAACAAAATCTGTTCTATGTAGAGAGAGCCTCACAGCGCAGGAGCACAGCAGTGAATGAGGCACAGCAGGGAGTTGGCTGCCGGTTATTTGTGTTCTCTTTCCCACTAAGCTCTACCTTCAAAAGCTGCAGCACTGAGTGCTGGGAAACAAATCAACCCAAGGTGATTAGTGGAAGAATGGAAAGTGCAGACTGGGCTGGATATTCATAAAGGCTGTGGACAGACAGAAACAGTCTGTTCTGCTTGACCACTGTAGAAATGTACAGCAGTGAAGTCTATTCAGGGTGCCAACAAAAAGTGATTAAAATGATTATCAGATACAACTTCCAAGGGAAAAGTCAACTGCAGTAAGTCACAGACTTTCTGTAAGTCATAAACCAATTATAACAGCTGAACCTAAACCCTAAGACTGTTAGCAGGAAGATCAGAAGAAATGAACTGTGCCACGAAGAGTAGAGAAAAAAAAATAAAAATACTTCCTGCTTTTTTGTAGGATTTTTTATAAAGCAAGATATTGCAGATTTACACAGTAACATCAAGTAAAAGCCATTGCACTATATCCTTCTTCGTTTAGGTTTGAATACAACCTTACCTGATTCCCACCATTTTGCTGTCCCTGGTGCTACAGTAACAGCACACACTGGTACAAATGAAATGGGAAACTCAGGAAGGCAGGGGCACAGTAGGTGATGGGAGTTAAATAAAGTTATTTATTGAAGTGTCACCAACATCTTTATTGTTACTTAAAGGATAAAAACCCCCAGTAATAGTTTAAGAGAACACTATTGCTTCAAGAATCACTTTCAAGAAGTGCGACAACTTCTAAATAGATTTTTAAAGTTAGTTATAGTCATCCCAGGTATATTTACAAAAAAGTGCAAATAAAATCTGTGTCATTAAAATTGTCTTTAAGGAGTGGGCTAGTAAAGAATTTAAAATATATGATAATGCAGAAATTTAAGATCTGTAGAAACAGCTGCTCATTTTAGCACTTGAGAGTTTTATCTGTTCTCTCACACTTCATTAATGAGTTACTTTATGATCTACTGATATTTTTGTGTGCTTCAGCAATTTCCATTTCTATCTATGTTAACCAGGAACTGTTGTTTTTGTCCCATTCTGAGAACATACATCTGACACCAACTGACTGGTCTGATTACATCAAGCGTGAAACTCAGTGAGTTTAAGATTCAGACAAAAACTTTTATCCATTTTCATGTTCTCATAGAGGGTCTAAGACATAAATAGCTTTTGTTGGAAGAATTCCCTAAATTACTAGAAACAGTTCTAAGAGAAGTCAAAGCATCTGCATTCAGGGTGAGACCATTAGATTTCTCTTTGAGAAGTGCATATTCCCACTTGAAGTATCCACAACCTTTCCTATTACTGTCTTGCTTGCCAACAGGACAACAGAAAAATGCTTTGCCGTGATTTGGGCCAGCATTTGACACACAGAGTTTTTTGGCTCTTCGACCGCAGTTGCACAGGGGGGGAGTTGGTTTCCCACTTCTCACAGCTCTTACACGCGGGTTCAAATTGACTGTGGAGTTCAGAATGGCAGGAGACACTTTGGGCAAATTTGAACTTCTCAAAGGTAAGGAATGATCAAAAGATGAAGTTTTCTCTTCGTATATAGCAAAAGACTGTTTTTTTGCTGGTGGGAATGTTTTTGGACTGGTTGGCTTTCTTTTAGGAACCTCCGAAGGAGCAGAGTCATTTCCAGTTGGTGCTGAAATAGTATTTCCCTTTGCAGATGGTAACTTAAAAGCTGAAAAATTTGAAGTCTGCCTTTGTACTGTTCCTACATTATAGATTGTAGTATCAGGACTTTTGTAAATGACAGGTTTCAGAGTTTCCATGGGTACTACACTTTTCTCCGAACTCTGATTATCTGAACTTGTCACAGCCAATTCTTTTGAAATCGTTTTTTCTTCAAACATGGTTAAACCGTCTGTACTCGCGTCATCCTTGAGCTGAACAGAGTCTGAATTTTGTTCATACTGAGACTCTGGTATTAAAGCAACATCTTCCCAGTCTGTCAGCAGAGACAAGCAGTCAGCACTGGTACTGATCTCCTCACTGGAGACAGTAACTGAGGGGATGGTTGTGGAGACGAGCACCAGTCCTGGTCCCTGCACTGGGGGGCTGTGTCTGGCTGTACCCAGACGCTGCCCATTGCTCAATCCCTGCTGGATGCCTGTTGGTGCAGGACTGGGAGATGGCTGTGCCAGCTCAAGAGGAACAGGAAATCTGGCAGTAGAGGCTGCTGAAGAGCTTTGGGATTGAGCGTGGAATTCAGTCCTTGAGCTGCTGCTGGGTACAGCATGGACATCTGCTGAGGTCCAAGTGGTCTGTTGTTCCCTGGTCTGTACATTAGAATTTATGTTGTTTCCAGCAAAAGAGTGTTTGTTCTCAGCCAGAGAGTTTGTTTCACATGTTCCATCTCTAGATGATGGTTCAGGCCTGCTCTTACTTCCCAGTGGAGTCTTGTCAGTGATGTTTACAGCCAGTGTTCTGGCAATTACATTACTCTGCAGACGTGCCTAGGGAGTCCGTAAACAAAAGCAGATTTTGGAAAGTGAATACCCAGAAGTTTTGGGAATCAATGCACGAAATCAATAAGCATATCGGCCTACGGATGTTCTGTTCAAATTAAAGTCAAGATGCTGGGTTTATTATTTGAATAGCTCTTCTTCCATCTGTATTCCAGGTAACAAAGCAAATAGATGCCATAGTTACTAACCTTATCCAAAGATTTAGTAACCTTCAGCACACATCCATCACAAATCAGCCTCCAAGCCAGACGAGCAGTATTCCGAGAGTCATCCAACCCTTCAAAAGTATGATTATATTAATGCCTTCTTTTTAAACTGCTACTGGGGACAGTTCTTATTAGAGGAAAAATGTGATCCGGGTAAGCCTTACGTAAATGACAAGGAGTCACAGAGCTCTGACACATAGTTATCTAGTTCAAAAAAGGAAAGTGGAAGTAGAAACTTCCAAAGAATTCCCTGTGCTGAAACATCTGAAGGACCAATCCATGGAGTTGAATATTTATTCACAATTTTAAAAATCCTTTCTCTGTTTTATTAATCAAGTCCAAAAAACTAAATTCATATTGTGCTGGAATTTTCTCACATTAACATGCTGTTCAGAGCTATCATGTAAACCAAGTTTTCTTATCCTCCCTCCACCTCTTTTCTTTTGCATCCTAGCAATTCAGAAATTGAGCTCGTGAACATGCACTCAATAGCACTAGGAGAGACTTCAGAAATAAGGTATGAGTCTAGAAATAACAAACTGATCTTTGGAGCATTTTGCCTTTCTTGTTTTGCTGTTCCTTTGGACAGAACATTACATAACCTGGAAACAATCGTTACTATTCAGAGTAATGACTAGCTACTAACTAGCTGCTTTAGCTTACCTACCTAAACTAAATGGTAAATATTTAGCTTTATAAAATAGATATTAATATGCATTATGTACATATATTAAAATGAGGATCATCGTATCTTTCTTACCAGAATGTTCCCGTCCTACAAAAGCTATCCCCAAATCCTGCAAAGCTCCATTTAGCCCTTTAGGCTTCCTGTTATAGAAGGCCTAAGGAAAGAAATGCAGGTGCTGAACATAAAGCATTTCAAAACCTCTTCCTAGTCAAATGAAAACCATTTCAGAAATATCACCTTATGAATAATAAATCTCACTAGTCAATTGTGCAAGCTGGGTGTCTGCACTGAGGATAAGACCGTGACTTACCCTGTAACAAATTAGAATGGAAAGAACCATGAAATCCCTCTCTCAGACTTAAGCAAATCCATTCTGTCTGAGCTCTGGAGTAATTTGTCTGTATTCTATGGCTTACACTGATGAAGGCTTTAACAGACCAACACTGAAGAACACAACTATAAAAAACACCTTGACATAATTAAACTGTTGCATAATATCCAATCAAAGGCACGGGCATTAATATATTTGACAGGGGTATGGGATTTTTTAAATGAGAAGGTGAGTATTGCTACTTACTCCCAGTATCTGATTTGATGACTAGGAAGGGGCAATATTCACACTGTTTATATTTAGAGACCTAGTTCTGCTGCCTTGATGAAGAGCTTAGACTCCAAGGGTCAGGACAGGTAGACTTGTGGGTCACCCTCTGAAAGTTTCCCTGACTACACAGGGAAAGGTACACCTAGGTGCTGTTAGCCCCCAGGTTAGAACTCTGTCCTGGTATAGGCTATGTAATAAAATATACATTCATTTTTCCAGTGGTATCCATACTATTCCCAATGTATTTTCTGCTCTTGACCTGTAAGTACCTCTGTGATGATAACTTTCTACACAGCAATGTAAGGCAGCAATGAGAGCACTCAAAACAAGGGATGTTAGGAAACAAGCAGAGCAAGAGGTGTAAAGAAAGGAAGAGCAGTTCAAAAATTCTCCTGGGATTATCCATCATTTATCAAGCAACAATCTTTTCCTACCATTAAGATTTCTATTAAAATTCACACAGTTCTAGGCCATGCTGTTGGTTACTGAGTGAAAATATAAAAAGAAAACAGGTTACTCTGGTCACTGGAACATAGAGCACTGGCTTGTAAGCTCAGGTATAGTTACCCTTTGAGGTGATAATGTGGATATAAATGTCTCAGTCTATTGATCTTCTCACCCTGTATGTTGCTTTGAGATCAATCCAGGAATTCAAAATGTCAGGTTTTCGCAGCTGCTTCCTTTTACACTCGTACTGCAGACACACACCCAGGTCCCAGTCTGTGCAGGAAAACAACAGTCAATGCACCACTACAGAACTGGCCTAAAATCCACATACTGTGGCCTATGTGTCCCTTTATGTGGCCTAAAATCTACATAAAGGGACATAACATCAACAGGAGAGGAAGCATGGGCTGTGAAGTCTTTGTCCACGGAAAACACTGGGGTTGCTGCAGTGGGACATCAGGAGAAGCGAATCCCTGTTGTTAGTAAATGACTTCAGACAGGTAAAGATCTCAATCACTACATTGTTTAGACAGATTAAGAATGGTGACACAGTTCACTTTGTCAAGCAGAAAAATGTAACAATGTCAGACCCTGGAGACAGAGGTGAAGTGAACACATCAGGATTCCATATTTTCAGCCTTATCCCAATATTGCACATTTTTAATACCTAATACCAGGATTTTGGCAGCCCACGGTCTCACTAGTGCCACCAAATGTTGATACTCAGCAGAAAAAACAAATGAAAATATTATTTACCTGTCCAAGTGACAAAGGTACATGCTTTTGCTTCCAAAGGGAAATTACTCTGAGTATCTGTACTGAATATAATTTTCTTCTCCTTTTGTATCTCTTGAATCCATTTCATAAACTTTGATAAGCAAATGTTGAGAGGGACCCCTTCGTCAACTTGATTCTTCATGAAACAGAACAACATGTATGTCTTAGAATGCAATGAAATTCATCCGAGGTTTATTTCTTTTTAGCCCTTTAAAGGCCTCTTTAAATAAAACTGTAAACAGCAATAATACAAGTCTAAACCAGTGCTAAATCACAATTATACCTGTGTTATGCCAGTTAGTTTTGTACAGAATTCAGAGAGAATAGGATGCTCCTGGGGCTGGACATACGCGTGGAACTCAGATTCAATCTCTCCCGTTGAGGTGTTCAAGAGGACTGCTGGAAATTCAACTGCAACAAACACAGAACGGGAAGAAAAAACAAACAAACAAAGAGAAAGAACCCAAAAGGCAGAGAAGCCAGAAGGGTTAAAGCTGTCCAGAAATATTATTCCATTTATATATAGGTGCCTTCCAACTCACCTGATTCTATTATATAATATGTAAATATTATTTATATATGTATTTTATATAGACAGATAGTTTAGATATTATATTAGTCCATTAAATTGGGGCTGAAACGCCAGGATTTAGAAGGGGCACGATGTACTGAAGACACAACGTTCAAAGCCAGACCGAGGCCCCCGGGCCTCCCGCCCGTTCCCCGGAGCACTCACTGATCTCGGGCCCGCGCCGCTGCCCGTCCCCCCAGCCCGTTCCCCGGAGCACTCACTGATCTCGGGCCCGCGCCGCTGCCCGTCCCCCCAGCACGTGGCCTCGAAGTCCAGCACGACGAGGAAGGCGAAGCGCTGCCCCGCGCCCGCCCGCGCCCCGCTCCGCGCCCGGCCGCTGCTCCGCGCCAGCCCCAGCCGCCTGCGGACACCGACCGCGGTCAAGGGCAGCACACAGCCCCTCCGGCCCCCGCCGCGGCTCCTTCCCTTTCCCGTTCCCCTTCCCGTTCCCCTTCCCCTTCCCCGCGCTGCCCCCGGAGCCCCGGCCGCACCTGGCCAGGCGCTTGGTGGCCATGGCGGCCCTCACTGCCCCGCCGCCAATTCAAACGTGCCGCGGGCCCGCCCCCATCGCGCGCTCGGCGCTCGGCTGCTCCGGCCGGAGCGCGGCGCTGGCTCAGGCGCGGCCCGGCGGGGTCCCGGTGCCCCCTCGGGCCGGAGCTGGGCAGCGCGGCGGTGAGGGCAGCGGGACGCCGGGCTCCGGCACAGGCCATGGCCCAGGGGCTCTGCCTCAACGGGCGCAAGCGGCCCGCGGGGGCCGAGGGGGAGCGGGCGGCGCGGAAGAGGCAGAAGGCGGATGGCGGCGGCCCCGGCCCGGGCCCCGAGGTGAGAGCGGCGGGAGGAGCGCGGTGCGGGCCGCGTGTCCCTTACAGCCCCTTCCCGGCGTTTTTCTGGGGCACACGGTGGGGCGCCGGGAGCAGCGAGTTCGTGTTTCACCAGCAGTGCACCAGGAGGGTCGGCCACAGGCGGTGCCTGCGGGTAACTCCATGGAATGTCCTGAGTTGGAAGGGATGCACAGGGATCATCGAGTCCAACTCCTGGCCCTGCACAGGACACCCCAGCGATCACACCACGTGCCTGAGAGCATTGTCCAAATGCTTCCTGACCTATGTCGGGTTTGATGCTGTGACTAGTGCCATGGGGAGGCTGTTAATGGCTTGGATTCTGCTCCAAGGAATGTGGAAACGAACTCATTTGGAGCGTTCAGCGTTACATTTAAGGAATTTTGTCTAAAAAGTAGATACCTCCTCCAATATAATCTCCTAAACAAAGCAGATGTTGGGAGGAGCATTGTGTCTGCTCAGCACAAGCCCCTCTGAAGGGTGCAGAGCAGCCTCAGGGAACACCTCGCCCAGGGTGCACTGACTTTGTGCAGGACGGGAGTCGCTGTGGTTGGCAATACCCTCTACCTGGTGAATCAAAACTTTTGGTCTTTGTCTGGTTTTGGTTTCTTTTTGCAAAGCTCTGATTAGGCCATGTTGAAAACAACAGCGTCATTACTTACTGGTCTAACTTAGCATGAGAGATGAGGCACCAGCCCGTGCTGTTATTGCCAGATGATTCTCTTGACCACTGGAACCTCAAAGGCTGTCACCTCTCTTTAACTTCCTTACCCAGTGACAAATGTCTTTAAGAGCACACCTGCTCAGTCCCACATGGACAGGCTCTGGCCAAATTACTGAGCACAAGGCTTGTTAGTGTGCAGGGGGAAACACAACTTCTGGTTGTGTTCATCTGTTTGTTTATCCTTTAGGCTTCGATATTCTGTAGTGTTCTGAGGCCTTTTCCACTCTGTACGCAGTGATGTCTTTTTGTCACATATGAAAGGAGTATTTTTAAAATTTTTACAGGAGGAATTCTTTGGAACAGGCCATCTGGTCAGTGGAGGTCTCCAAAACCCTGCATTTCCATAGCCTTTAGAAGACTTTGTGCATTCAGGCTTAAAGAACTGTGTTGGAACTGTGTGGCACAGTCCCCATCTCATCAGCTCGGTGTTTTCTTTCTTCAGTTTCCTTAGCTTTTACTGAAACGTTTTTTCCTGCAGGGGTCAGCAAACCCCTCTGCCAGAGCAGATCACACACTGCAAATGGAGTAAATGAGTTTCAGAAAATCTCAGATGAAGTGGCTACTTGTACCAATGTTCAAAGCTCTACAGCAGCAAGTGGGTGAAAGGGTTGAGAGAGTAGAACATTGTGTTTGCAGATGAATTAAGTCTCCTTACTGCATACATCTGCTTACGTTAATCTTTATTAAAGAAATCTTTGAAGTTACAGTACCTGGATTACTGAAATGCTGACAGTGAATTTAATATTAAAGTGTGATCTGAAAGGAAATTTTTGCCCATAACGAGTGGAAGAGTTATTTTAAATGTAGTTGATTGTATAAATAGTTTCCATTTACTTTATTTTCCGTGAACTGGTGTGATTCCATAAAGCCTCTCTTTCCTGGCATTTCCCTTTCCACAGGAAAAGTCGTGTCGCCTGTCAGCAGCTTTGCTTGGGGAGGACTGTGAAATCAGCCGTGAGCAGCTGTATGAGTTGTTGAAGTATGCAGCTTTGGGGAAATGCCACAATGCAGCACAGCCCAGGTACAAAACATCCACAGTCAGGAGTCAGCCCTGTCCTGTGCTCTCCTGTGTTGTGCAAACATTCCTCAGTATTGGCCACGCTGGGTTTGAAACGCTCACAGCACGGTTGTCATTATGGCAGCCTGGGTTGTGCAGATACAGTTGTCGTTAGACTTGGCCAGAGACCACAATTCCTCTTCTGACAAAAATCCCACCATTTGGGATTTTTTTGATGCATTAATTCACTAGACTGCATCACTACAGTTGAAGTTAGTTATGTGTATTCACATTCTGATGCATATAAATGAGGTATAAATGTCTTGAAATGGTATGCAGCAGAAGTTTGCTGTAACTCGTTCTTTCTCTGTCTCCCATATTCTCTTGCTTCCAGGGATATGTGTCTTCTGGAGATAAGCTACAAAGCCTCTTCTCATTGAAGTCATTTGGCACTTTGCCATTCACTGACTTAAAAGCTGGGCTGGTTCCAAGTTTGTTTTTAAGAGGACTTGATAAATGTTTTGCTTTGATTTTTATGTGTTTTTTTTAATTACTGCTATTTTCTAACTGCAGCTGGTGCCGTATTTATCACCAAAGCCACCTGGCTGGGGTTGTGGTTGTTGTTCTACACGAAATGAGCCAAGTCCATTTCTACAGATTCTATTTACAGTTCAAACACCTCAGGAAAGTGTTCCGGCATGTAAGTCCCCAAACTGCACTGCTGTCTTCTAAACTTCCAGTTCTGACACCACATCCCAGGGATTACTGGCTGCAGTGGAATTACTGCCTTTCCCCAGGATGTGGCCATCTTTGACTCTCACAGCAAGCAAATGAGAGGATCTGTTTGCTGCAGTTGTCAGCTCGGAACAAAGAGCCAGGGCTTTGATATTAGAAACAGGATTTCAAGACTTAGGTCTTTGAAGCCTTACCAGGTGAAAAGCATATTGATGTTTCAGTCCTCTGACTGTTACATATCCTCACCTTCAGGGTGCCAATGAGATTAAAAATATCTTGGAATAATTCCAATAACCTGGAACTTATTCTGAGTGAGGAGACTCCCAGTAGAGTTATGCACTGTTGGAAAATTTCGCTTTTATTTGCACCTTTATGTTAAGTTTCTCCCATTTCCCCAAAAAAGATTATTCTGACTTACAAGCAACATTTCTGAAGGAAGAAAGAAGCACTTTGATTCAGGCTTCTAGAGAGTTCTTGCTGAACTGCAGCAAATGAGAATCACAACTTAACTGGAATGACTGGAACTGGCTTTAGTTTCTATCAAAGAAAGTCTTGAGATTTGCCTTCTTGATCATATCAGGCAAGGCAAATCTGTCCCTTAGCACAAAGAATCCTGTACCATATGTCATTAAAACAGGTTTGGTTTGTGTTGTTCTTTTCACTTGAGAAAACATCAAATGTATTTCCACTATTTCTTTATCCATCCTCCCCTAAATTTGGCTGGTTTGGGGATCAAGAAAAAAAACTTTATTTGCTTGTTATTTCTACCTCTGTTTCAAAATCTCTAATGTTTCTTTTTTCAGAGATTCACATTAGCACCATCTGCTGACTTCCTCGCCAGCCTGTACGGGGAAGGAACAGACCTGAAACCTCAAAACACAGCACAAGGTACCTTGTTTGGGTTTGCGTCGTCTCTCTCAAGACAGTGACTCACTTTGAGCAGTAATCTATGACTTTGCATCCTCTGCAATCCCAGCAGGCTGCCGTGGTAAACTTGTTTACAAAGGAACACATGCAATGGCTTAAACCTTGAGACTGCTTACCCTGACTAGTTCAGTGACACTTGTTGGGCTGATTGTTACAAGTAAACACAAAAAGAGAGGAAGTCTTTAACATACTTAAATCCAAATTCTGATGCTTCATTGTCCATTTTGTGATTATTTTATTCTAAGATGTACCTAATAAAAGATACAGAGATATAAATTAGATTTGAACTAAGAAGCCTGAATGTCAAGTATATGTATTATATACAGTATACATAAGGTATACTCATATATATATAATGTATATAGCATGTGTATATTTACACACAATAACTGAGATATAAATTTGAGATATGTATATATATATAAGCTGGAGAGATGGGGAAAAATAAATTGGAGACAGATAGAGAAACTATGTGTCAATCTTTCTATCTACCCATCTCTCTCCAGTCCATTGTTCCAGGTGGTGTTTTCATTTGAAATGGTGCAGCCTGTAAGTGTTTATATAATGCAGAAGCTGACTGCAGGTCGGGAGTGCTCTCTGAGTTTGACAAGTGCTTCTGTATTTTACAGGCTTGACTTCCACCAGCAGTGAATGTGTTACTAAGAGCTCAGACTGGCAATGTGATCCCATCATTCGGAGATACGGAGACACAAGACAAGGCCTTACCAGCTATACTCTGACTTTAGAAGAGCAGAAAAAAAATTGTTATCCCATAAAAGGTCAGTTTTTGGTTTTGGGTTTTATAATTTTAACAGTTATATGTTCTATCATGTAAGATATATGATGAGTTTTAGAAGAAAGCGGATTTTTTCTTTTATCATGGGTGTGTTTTCCCTCTAGGCTCCCCTGGATGCAAGGACTATATCTCTACAGAGTGTGATCAGCAGAGGACAGACAGCAGCCCTCTCTTTGGTCTGGATTGTGAAATGGTAAAAATCAATGTGTGTGGCCTTACAAAATAGAGTCAGGCACCAAACTCTTACCAGCTATTCCCAAGTGAGCCAAGCCCCCTGTGTATTTGCTAAACCAATTTGGATATATTAATATTTACTGCCAGTCCCTTCATTGATGGTACCAGCACTAATGCAGCCGTGGGAAGGGCACAGGAAGTGGTTCTGGCAACAAGACAGAGATATTATGCTGAGCAGAGAGCTCAGGTCTGCCTTGGCTCTCAGAGCAGCAGATGGATCTGCCAGGCCTATCAGCAATGCTGCAGTAACCCCAGAGACTGCTGTGGAATTCCTTCTCAGCTCTCCCCAGGGTTTGGGAAAGCAAAGATACTTCCCTGTCACACATCTTCCATTTAGCCATCACAGTGCCTCTGGCAGCATGCTGTGGTGAAGATTCCTCCTTTAGTGCAGTTTGGCCCTTGTGGAGATGTCTATTTGGCATCAGCACTGAGTAACTAATGTTACAGCCTGGGCTCTTCTTTTACATTGTACAACTTCTCTGGTGCTGATGCTGTCAGTGACAGCTGTGCAGTGCAGAGCACAGACTGATTCTGTGAAATCAGCACTTCTTTAGAATGGTTTTCTCTGTGCTGTGCTTGCCTGTGTGTTTGCTGTGCTTATGGTGCACATTTACCAGCTAAAATGAAGCGTGTTACAGTGTAAAACAACCAGCTATGAGTGGTAGATCTCCAAGTCAGGTAACTCCTTAGCAGCGATGCCGCTGCAGCCAAAGCAGGTGTGAGCTAAGATTTTTGAGTGGCAGCATCGTGCTGATCCAACAACTGCCTCTGCTTCTTCCTGACAGTGCCAGACGGCGAAAGGGAACGAAGTGACCCGCGTGTCTTTGGTGGACGCGCGGGGTCGGTGCCTCCTGGACGAGCTGGTCAAGCCTGAGCGCGCAGTGATGAACTACCGCACCAGGTCACTGCACACACGGTGCTTACCTCTGCCTCTCAGAGCTGCAGCCCTTTCACATTCAGCCTGTTGGTTACACAGGCCCTGTCAGGAGGCTTTGGTTTGCCTGCTGTGTTTCCCTCAGTGTTAATTCAGGTCTTGCTCTGGGACTGAAATAAGCAGCACTGTGTGCACACTCCGCTGCACAGTGCCCATGTGGCTGCTAGGCAGAAACACTGCCATTCTGAAGCACTCTGGGGAAAGTTCTGTTACAAATTAGTCATACACAGTGCAAGTTACTCTTTACTGCTGGCTATAAAATAAGATGGGAGGGTGAGAGTACAGGATTGCAGTCTGCATCTCTCTGCTCCATAGCTAAATTTGCTCATATGTAAAAAAAATAATAGAGCAGCTCATCAGCTTGTACACATTTCTAGGGCTAGGCTCAGGATTATAACAAAAGCAGGCAAAACTCAAGCCTTGTCTTCTCCAAAACTTTACCTGGCTTTATCCAGGAGGTGACATGCCAAACCCCTCAGATTACTTGGAAGCATCTCCTTCCACCATCAGTCTTGCAGTATTTCCTTTCCCGTGCTATCTGATGCTATCATCTGCATCACTTCGAAGACATAAACTTTGGAAAGAGATGTGGTGGTGCCCACAGCAGTTTAATACACCTGCTCTGTATCCTCTGACATTGGAACAGAAAACAGTAAATGGCGTTCTGTGATTAGTTACACCAAGTTGATATTTTACATTACCTGCTTGTAATATTCTCCAGCAGACACTGTTGCTAATGTGTTGCTTTTACCTCATCCAACTTTTCTTTTAAAGATTCTCAGGAGTCACAAAAAAAATGCTTCTTCCGGTGAAAACAAGACTGTCAGACATCCAAACCAAGCTAAAAAAAATGCTTCCCCATGATGCAGTATTGGTGGGTCATTCTCTCAATGCTGATCTTCAGGCTTTGGAAGTGAGTATGTTTTTAAAAGTATTTTTTCCAATCCTGTGTTACTCCTTTCAGACATGAAAATTCTTAGTAATTCCTCTTTTTATTATTGTTAATTGCTTTTAATTATGAATAGCCCTATGCCTAAGGATTTAAAGGACCATCTTTACAGCTATAAAATTTGCAGGGTCTCTTCAGAACCCAAAAGGAAGGGAGGAATCTGTCCAGACACAGTTTTGGTTGCAGCTGAAGCTTTACCTGTTTCACCCAGATGCTTCTGAGAGCTCTGTCATGAGAACAACTGGAGAACTGTGTGTAATTTAACCAACCTAAAATACTTGAATCATAAGTAATCTTTTTAACCCAATTTAGATCTTCCCATTAGAGTTTTAGAGAGCAGGGTTGGACTTGTTTCATTATTCCTGTTGTTCTTTTTTTGTGGATCAGGTGTCTGTCAGTGAGACACTGGCAACTGAAATGAAAAGGCAGGGCACAGGAAGCTATGAAGTTACTGCCCAATTCTGTCTGACTGCTGTTCTTAAATTAAAGTGATGTTTTTTCTCCTCCAGATGATCCACCCCAGTGTTATTGATACTTCACTGCTTTTTGCCAGAACTGAAGGTCGAAGATTTAAGCTAAAATTTCTAGCCAAAGCTGTTTTAGGGTAAGATTATTACTGTATTGTCGTGGGAAATGTTAGAAACTGTCATGGTGGGTCATAGGGTCTTGTTCTGCCACTAGTCACATGAGAATTATTTTTTTTTTACTAAAATTAAAAAAAAAAGAAGCAAGCTGTGCAAGTAAGACATGGTAAAGAAGAATTTACTGGGTGATTGAAACATCAGTCAGCATAATAAATGGGCTTGGCTTCGAGCAAGCAGGAATGCTGTGACCCAACCAGATTGGAGTCCCAGCAAAACTGGCCCTTCTGCACATCTGTGGCAGTACAGGTGTATTGAGCAGCAGAGACATTCTGGCTCACACAAGTGAGATCTGCTGCAGCTGGCAAGAAATAAAGGCCAGTACATGAAAGCACAATTTAGTGACTTAAATCATATTCCTCAGTGTGCCACCTACCACTGCACAGCATGTCTTAGTGACACAGCCCTCACCATGCTCATAGTGAGTGTTAATACCCTGCAGCACCAACTTCACTGAGCTGGAGGTTGCCTCCTCTCTGTGTGCAAATTGTGAGTTGGGTCATTGGTCAAGAAAGAAGTAAAATTAAAAATAGTTATGTATAACAGTACCAAGTATTAGCACTGCTTCTGTCGAACTGTTTTGCTCAACATTGCAAAAACGTTTCTTGCAGTAACTTTTGGGAATATTTCACAAGAATGCTGATGAACAGAACTGAAATCCTTTTTGGAGAAGGGAAAGCTCTTTTGCCTGAAAAGGACCCAGTTTAGAAAAGACAGGATGTTGGTCAGTGTGGAAAAACAGATAACCTGCCTGTACACCTAATTTTGATGCCCTAGGAAGGAGATTCAGTCTGAACAGAGGCTTGGGCATGATCCTACAGAAGATGCTAGAGCTGCATTGGAATTAGCTCAATTCTTCATTGAGCAAGGACCAGCAAAGGTAATTGTAATATGTAATTAAGATTTCTGTCCTTAAACACAGAACATACATGTTGTGCTTATGAAGGAAAAAAGAACCAATGCTGGCCATCCTCTCACTGATTTAAAAGAGAAAATGAAGCTGTGATAGAGGCCTCAATTTTGACAACTTGCTACTTTCAGCATATATCCAGGTATCTGAAGAACCTGAGCACTACCAGTGTGTCAGTACTCACTGACATCAGTCAGCATTGCTGCTGATCTTGGATGAAGGAGGACTGAGACACTGCCAGCCTACAGGAATGCCTGTAATTTTTCCAGATGAAAGAAGAGAGACACCTTGTGTGTTGTGGTAGTGATTCAGCTGGTCTTATGAGTCCCTGGCTTGTGTTGTTGATTTCTGAGAGAAATTTTTTGGAGATGATTGCTGGTTGATGCTGTGAGTGCTGCATGCTCGAAAATGACAACAGAAAATAATAAGGCAAGGAATTAATGCCCATGTTTCTTCACTGCCAGAATGTGCCTGTGTGACTCACAGGGAGAGCACAGGCTTTTTTGGTTAGCTGCAATTAGCTGATGAGATGAAAGCCAACTACTAATCTTCTTCCTTCCCCAAGGTAGCAGAACTAAACTTGGAGATGCTTCTGACAGCTGAAAAACTGGCTGAGGTCTCACAGAACAAAGCTGCGCTGCAGTCACAAGGATGTGGGGTCCAGAAACAGCTGAATGAGCCTCCACATTTATCTAAACCATGGTAAAAAGATTCTCAAGTACACGTTTTTTCTTCAGTTGAATCCTCAGTAAGACCAAAAAAATGCCTTATGTTTATTAGAAGACACAAATAATTGTAGCATCGCTCTGAAAATCTTTGAGCAGTTGCATCTTAAATTTCACAGCACATTTGCCAGGCTCCTTTTGATGTTGCGGACAAGAATATTCTCTCAGATTTCTGTAATGAACTGTATCGTTTTTCTCTGACAAGCGTTTCTTGAAAGCTTTTCATTCCCCATGTTGATAAGCAGTGTGACTCACAGCTTGCTCCTCTCTGCCAGCTTTTTAGACTGCCTGCAGGTGACTGGCCAAAAACCCCTCCTTTTGGGCAGACAGGGACTAGACTCTTCCGGCCTGTGTCAGAGTAACCTGAGCACTTCAAACAAACAGGTGAATGGACTTGGAGTGGGTTGGTCTAAGCAAGCATCAGAGTAGTTCAAAGTTGTTCTTGTTCTGGGGGTGGGTAGATGAGTCCTATTTTAAAAAGCTGACTGACAGTGCTGTTGACAATAGTGTTAATACCAGGTTAGCTAAATGCATTTGAACATTTCGGAAATGAGCTTTGATCCTCTGCATCCTCTCATGACTCACTAAAGAAGAATTTCTGCCTGAGGGCTTTCTTGGACAATAATGAAAATTAAAGTTGGGAATTAAGTTCAATAGCTTTGTTTCTGATTCTCTGCAGTACCATTGTCTTGCACCTCTTGAAGCCTTGTATACTCTTTCTGCCTCCAGATTCTTCAGAGAGCCTTGGAAGATGTTCCCCTGTCCACGTTCAGTATCATTCAGTTCAGTTTGGGTCCAGAGTACATTGCCTCTCACCTTCATGCTGCACTTCATGAAAAGGTACTATTTTTTTTTGAGAACAGTCTTTAGCTGAGCTTGTAAAGAGATGTGATTTATCTGGAGCCACTGAGTAGTTAGTTCCTTTGCTTTGTGAAGTTCCTTCTCTAATCTGTGTTCCAACAGGTGAGAAGCAAGCTGACTGACATGCTGACAATTTACGCAGGTCCTTTTGAAGAAAGCTTTTGCCTGAAGTCTGTGAAGAAAGAATTTGGGAGGTGTGGACCAATCCAGTCTCTTAGAGTGGTAACTGAAACATTCCAGGTGAGGAGCACTTAAAGGTTGCTGACAGGTCAGGAAGACCTGAATAATCTCTTGGAAAGATATAGATTAGAACCACAGAAATATCAGTTATTCTGTTTGGAGGTTTTTTCTGGTTGTTTAGTCATCAGCTACAACAACTCAGGGTACCTAAAACTGCTCCACACAAAGACAAGATCAAACACAGCTCATGTGCTGCTCAGAGGACTGAGCACTGAGGAAGCCAAGATGCTTTTTGTCTCTCTCAAGAGAACTGATAGGTTAAGGCCTTTAATGCCCAGAGGAGGAAAGTTTATTACTAATTGATGAGCTAATTGAAGGGTTTTTTTAATGGCTGGAGTATATGGAATGTTGTGTATATTACTCCCAAACCCTTTTATATTCTATTTTTAAAAGAAAACACAACTTCATTGAGGCCTGACTTTTAAAAAGGGAAGGCTAATGTGTCTCATCGCTAAGCCTGAAGTATCTTATTGTTCTGTTTCAAGCCCTATGTCTGTGTCCAGTACGAAGTGCTGGAAGCTGCCCAACTTGCTGTGGAAAGCCTGAATGGAGCTGAGGTAGCAGGATCCTGCATTAAGGTAAACAAGGCAAATAGCAAAAGCACAAGTTATGTTCAGCCTCCAGTCTGTCTCTTTAACATCTGCTCACAGCAGTGTCTGGGCAAATGCTGGCTGCTTCTGCTCTTACAGTTCTGCTGTCCCTGGACAATTTAGGCCCATCAGCAGAAACCCAAGTGGTTTTATCCCCTTTTTTTCCTTTCTGCCTGTCAGCAGAAGGGGGTTAGAAAACATTCTGACTTCCACCTGGAGCTTTAAAAGGAAGAGCCAAGTAACAGGGCTATACAGAGCCTGGCATTTTAGTTCTGTAGTGTTTCTGCATTACAGATATGATCTCTCTTCCTTTTTCATGACTAATTAAGTTAGCCTTCATTAGTCATGTTTTTTTCAAGGGAGGGAAAATAGCCTGGCAACTTCTGGTAATGGGAGAAAAAATACTTTAAAATAGAAACTCAGAACAGAGCTGTGTGGGCTGACGTGCTGTTTGTTCCTGCTGCATCCACCCCAGGTGCAGAGACCTGTCACTGCAGCAATGCTGGACTGCGACGTTCTGATTAAGGAGTTAGAACTGGATGTAGAAAATGAAGGTGTGATTTATGTGGCGGGTCTAAAGAAGTCTTTAACAGAGACAGACTTGCAAGAAGAATTCAGCCACTTGAAAGACTTGGAAACACTGTTCCTGCCAAAGGATCTCCAGAGTGGAAAGCACAGGAACTGCTGTTTCCTCAGTAAGTAGCTTCACACAGACCCTTCTTATTTCCTTCAAATAAGCTTATTCAGCAGCCCTTGGGACTTAGCACAGACACAGCAAGAGCTACTGAAACTCAGGTATGCTCAGAGGGACGGTACTTAAAATACTCCAGTGAAAGCACATATTGTTTGGAAGAGCACTTTACAGCTAAATATTTAAGAGGAAAAAAACACTTGCTTAAAAAAAAATAACCCTTAGAAAAATTCCAAAGTTAGGTAATGGGCTCCAGTACTTCAGAGTGAGGGCTGGCCACTGTGCAGCTTCACACAGCCCAGTAATCACCTCTGAAAGGTGAGGACAGCTGGATGAGGGCTGCTGCAGCCAACTGGCATTTCCATTGTCTGATGTTGATCTGTAGCAAAATGAGGATCTGCTTGCTGCAGTGATTTCAGTTTCTCATCTCCCTCCTGCTCCAGACCTTTAGCCCTGCCTTGCAGGAGCCAAGGAGGAGGGACAGCAACAGCAGTGTCAAACCATGTTCCCTTCTCACTGCATTTCAGAATTCCAGAAATCACAGAGTGCCCTGGATGCCCTCGAAGCCATAAATGGATGGACCATGAAGGGTAGCGAGCTAAGAAGTAGGAATGCTCTTGCCTCGGGTCACCTCTGGAGATGGATGTGGCAGATGAATCACAGCAATGGGAAACAAGGAAAACACATCTTCTATGAGACAATGGAGCTGCTGTCTGACTCTGTGAGTGTGAGGCCACGCTGATGGTTGTTGCAGCTGTTGAGGAGGGACTGCCCTGGGAACCTGGAGTGGTAACTTTGAGCTGACTTAGGTGCAGAGCTGCTGGTGACAGAAGGGTCTCCCTGTGCTGGAGCAAAGGGGCTGCCAAGGATCAGTTCTCAGAGGGCAGTGTGGAGAGGCAATATCACACGAGAGAACATGATGTTTTCAGGGTCCAGCCTCCCCAAGTGCACTTTTAAGTACAATTGCTGATGAATCGGGGTTTTAATGCTTATATTCTCTTATGCAGGAGCAGGACCTAAGGAAAAAGGTGAAGAAGTTAGACCACCATATCAAAAAGCTTTATAGAAGTCTGCAGAATAACACCCTGTGTGTTGTTCTCTTTCCTGGACTGAACAGGTAACTTGCCACTTATTTTGCACATAACTAAGGAAAATACAGAGCTGAATATTTCTATCCCTTAATCTGTTAAAAACTAAAACTCTGCACAAGGGAGTGAAAGCCTGAGAAAAGGTCTGAAGAAGCTGTTGTACTTACTCAGTCTGACTTTCCTGTCCAGCCAATAAAACCTCAGCCCCAAGTTCTGCCCATAAGCCAGGCCTGAGCCACAACAAGCACAAAACTTGTGCACACCACTCATGTAGCTGATTGTACAAGTCCTATCAGTTCACCCTCCTTCTCCTGATAGATGATTCATCCCCACTGACAATGAGGTAAGCTTTTTGTGGCCATGAATCAAGCAGAGTTTCCACAGGAGGCAGGTTTTTTGGGTGGTTTGGTTTTTAAAACCACCAAACTACTGCCACAAAGTGCTGACTGCGGGTGTGAGGCTCAGATTCAAATGCTGCCTCAGATTGAATTGGCCCAGGGGGGCCTGACCTGACCCCAGAAGGTTTAAAACACCTTAAACACCCAATGGTGTTTAAGGGCCTTGGATCAGCTGCTGCTTCCTTCAGCTACAATTTCAGCAGTTCTTACATGTCTGAGCAAGCATTTGCCTCTTCTCCACAGCCTGTATCACCTCAGGTACTTTGCACACTCACCTGTCACCCCAGGGGAAGGTTTGAGGCTGTGATTTACAGCCCACCCTGTGTCTTTTGCAGCAGTCATTGGGCTCAGCAGGTCCAAATTGACTCCTCAAGGGCCATCTCCAACTACTCTCACTCAGCACAAGCTTGCACCACCAAGGGGTATAATCCCACCAGCAGAACAGGTGGATTCAATAATCTGCACCCACAGGGAGCCTGTGAAAGCCCACAGAGTCAGTGCTCTCAGGCTGCTCAGTGGGCTGGACGGGAGCTCCAGCTCAGGCTCCGAAGAGGTTTCTTGCCAAGCGAGGTTCCTGTATTGCCATTTCCCTGAGGACCAACAGTCCAGAGGAGGTTTCTTGATTAAAATGAATGCCAAATAATTGCTGGGTGGAAAAAAAGTTACGTTTTTTTCAATGTGCTGACCCTGAGGGTTGCAGGCCTTGCTCCCAGACCAGCAGACATTCTGTGCACCAAGGCTGCCCTGAGCAGAACTAACACACCTCTTGTTTGTGTTGCAGCACGCATGGATCACAACCCGGCCTTGGTCTGATGGGAATAAAAAATGACAGAGGGAGGAGTGCTTGTTAAACTGCCAAGTTTTTAAGCAAAGTCTTTTGTTAGGATATTTAATTACTTTAAATATTGATGTCTTTGTAAAGATCTCTTAGCACAAGAACAATAGGCTTTCATTCTGTATCTTCTACGAAGTCTAAAAATAAAAGCCATTCAAAACATCTTAAAACACAAAAACTTTTCCATTAGACCATCTTGCTGTGGGTTGAGCCAGGCAAGTGCTTGGGCAGAGCTGGGGCAAACCAGGGGCTGCGCTGCTTAGGATCTAATCGGGATTGACCTGTAGGATGTCGTTCCTTGCTGGAGACCAAGGGACCAGCTGGGGCATCTTCACTGGAACCCAGGCCATAAACCAGCCAGCCAGGTTAGTGTAGAACCTGCAGCAGCTGCTCAGCAGTTAACAGCTGCCCTCAGGAATTGTGTGGATTTCTGGAAATGTGCAGTGCCAGCCCCTGAAATGGAGTCGCTGCCTCCTTTCCAGGAAAGGACTGTGCTTGGTCCATGGAAAGGAGGAATGGGTGATTCATACTTCTTGGACAATCTCCACTTTCTCCTCCCTCCCCGACCACCCCCACCCACCCCTTGCACACACACAAAAAAAGAGGAAAAATAAAAGTTTCATGGTTTCAGTGTGGCTTTGGGAGGGGCAAGGGCTGCTTTAAGGAAAGTTCTTGATTATGTGGACATAGCACAGCAACACTTTCCACAGGGAGCTGGAAGCAGGATGAGATGCTCCAGCACCTGCCACCTAAAGTAGAGGCTGCTCAAGAATCTCTTGTTAACACAGGGAATTTCCAAGCATAGGGATGCTTAGGAGAGCTTCTGGCACTCAGAAAAATTAAAAGGAAACGTTTGTTTAAAGGTTCGACCATGAGATGAGATTTCTTTCAGTTAAAATAGGCTGAGATAAAGCTGAAATAGTTATTCCAGAAATTATTAAAATACAGCTGATAGAGTATTTACACCCTCCTACTTTCCAGCTCCACGTTCACTGTGCTGGGCTCTCTGTTTAAGGAGTGGAAGCTGTGTGGAGGAGGCAGGTGCAAATACAGGCAAGGAGGAGACAGGCAAGTGCAGCACGAGCCCAGAGGCAGCAGCAGGCAGGGGATGCTCGTGTCAGTGTTGGGCATGACTAAATTTAAAGCCTCCAAAACCCCTGAAATTAAATCTATTAAGCAAGATGAATGCAGCCAATTTTTTTTTTACTTATGAAAAGGTACTTTAGCCACTCCAAGTGAGCCTGGCATCCTTTGGCTGCAGCTGTTGCAAAGTGGGATAAGCAACAGCATCAACGTGAAAGGGAACCAGTGCCTTCCCCAGCACAGCTCTCCCTGCTGCTGACCCAGCCCAGCCCACGGGGCCAGGCAGCTCAGGGGAGGGGGTGAATGGCACTGACCCCAGCACCCATCTCTGGAAGGATTCACTCCTGTTCAGACTGGTCACATTCAGCATCCCCTTTTTGCAGACACTTGCACTGCAAAGTTGAAAAAACCCAGCTAGTTTTCGTTCCACACACTTAAAAATGATGTGGTCACCTCCCTGCAAGGAGCAGGCAGGGTAAGCATCCAGGATTCCTGCTTGAGAAACTCAGGTGACAAATAAAAGTAGCAAGAGTCCTATTTATAGGCATGAAAAAATAAAAGTAATTTGTCCCTTTTTAATTGAAAAATGTAAAAAGGACTTCAGCTTTAAATAAGACATTTTGTACAAAGCTTGAGCACAAAAAAGTGAACACCGACGTGTCATTCTGTAAACACCACAAATGTTACTCGTTTGTTCAGTAACGCCCAGAACAGCGTGCGAGTTCCCTTTCCAGAGGGGTGGATTTCTGCAGCTGTTCCCCTCCCCTCAGACCTTACTGGAATACAGGAAACCCAGAAGCTTTGGAACATTGACACGCTACAGTAGTCAGGGTACATTGTGACTAAAGGATTTTTTGTTTTGTGTTCTTCTTAAAGGGACTGGTCATTTAAATATACAGAAGTACAATAATCTCACAGGTAAATGAACGGCAGCTTGGATTAGAAAAAGCACCAAAATATTTAATATACATCTGGCACAAATTTCACAAGAAGTCAGTAATGAACAAACCAATGCTTTGCTTATAAGAAAAGAAAAACCTCAGACTGCACTTAATGCTCTTCTTCCAAAAGGGACACAACAAAAACATTGCACTCAGGATTGCTATCAAGTAAAGACAACCTTCTTATCATACCCTATTTGCATTGTGCCTTAGATTGCACATTCCATAAGATGCTGTTTCCATTCTGTTCCAGACAACAATGGTGAGAAAAATTTGATACAAGAAGAGTAACTGTAAAACTGAAAACCAAATGGGATTCAGTAGATGAATCGTCCTGAAATTCTCCCACTTTTCCTCTAGATCATGGTTTCAAATTTGGCTGCATCCCCTTGAAAAAAAGGTCCTCCATGAAACAGAATTTACTCCAGCCATTTTCAAGCATTACATTTACATTTCTGATACTGTTGGCCCAGAGAGGAACCAGGGGCTGCTCTGTGACACACAACACATTCATCATTTCCCAGAGTGAGAAAATTGGGTTCTCTCTTGGTAAGTCTGAAAAGGCAGAACACACTCCTGGCATGAAGATTTGACCCTGCCCACCCTTGCTGGTTACTGAGGAGCAGAGAGACCGCTCAGGGAGCTCTGTTCACATGAGATCAGTGACAGCCACACAAAGCTGTGCTCCCAGGACCTCCTTGGTTACACTGAGCGACTTCTCTGGGAGCAAACACAATCAAAATGCCTTCCTTCCACAGAGGGGGAGTGAGGCTAAACTGGGGCCTCAAGAAAGAAACGCAGCTGCACCAACCAAGTCTCCCTTCTCCAGGGGGCCCATCAAGGCCTTGCATTTGCTTCATGCCCTCAAGACCAGCCAGTGCAAACCCCAACAGTGTTGGATCAGGACCTCATTCAGCCAGTCCCAGCCACAGCTCCTGCAACTCGAGTTACTCAACAACTAACAGCATGAGGCCCTCCCACCACTCCTGCCAGTCCAGCTCCTTTTTAGAGACTATTTCAAACTTACAGATAAGAAAGCAAGCATATTTTTAAGATAACTATGTTTAACGTGACTTAAAAAAATCACAACTTCAAAATATGGAGCACTGTTCAGTCCTCTGAGGTGGAATACACATGGGAGTAGCACAGCCTTCAGCTCCACTGATCCTCTGTGCAAGGTTTGCCACCCCTGGTCACACGATCTCCACTCTCATGGGCCCAGAGAAGAGCAAGAGTCAGCAGCTGTAACTGCATAAAATGGCAACATTCAAGTAAACACACTGGTTCAGGAGTAGGCAACCTATAGTCCAAATATAATTTACAGGAGGGAAAAAAAACCCACTTTACAACACAAACACTGGAGACGGAATATTTTTTTTCCTGTGTGAGAAATGACATGTTATCCAAAAAGGGCTTATTTGAAGAGTGCAATTATGCGAAGATAGAAACTTATTAAAAAAAATTAAAACCAAAAATAGTACAACCTACAGAACCTGCTGGATTTCCAAAGACTGAGGATTGCAATAGTAGCGAGGAACCACTGCAATGTCAGTGATTTAAGGCAAGCTGTCAGGACAAGAACGTCCGTGCTCCTTTTACCTATTGTCTCTCCTGAAACACACGCCCGTCCTAATAGTGCACGAGGTCACACCCCAAAAGCAGCCCTCACACGCACTGGAAGAACAATCTTGCAGCAACAGCTGCTGCAGCATCCCATCTCCTGGGGCCGTGCCGTGACTGTAGTTGTGTTGTAGTTTGCTTTGGGGAAGGAGAGCAGGGCACACAGACACGCGTGGAAAAGACACCCCCTCGATGCATTAATGAGCACAGCCGAGCACTGAAGCCACTCTGGCACCTCCAGTCCCCTTGAGAACGCTCCAGCTTTACTCAAGCATAGGGGTTTTATCCTGAGCAGGATTCTGACCTCTGAGAGGAAAAGGATGAGTGCAGCCTTTATGCTTCTGCAGCTCCCATCTTTGCTGGGTGTTACAGGTCTGGTCCAACGCGAACAAAACACAGTATTTTTGATTCAAATAAAAATACACTCATGGCACTGCATCAGGTGGGTTCCTAAAGCTTTTCAAGGGCAAAGGAAAAGGCTGGTGGCTCCCTCCTGGGGAGCAGCTGCTCCATCTTCAATTCACTGCCAGTACAGGCAGCCCGAGCAGGGAGGAGGATGTGCTGCCAGAGGCCCCCCAGCCCCGGCCGGGGAGCTCCGCTCGGCCGCTCTATTGCACTCCAAAAGTAGCACCCGGGAGGACCAACACACTGGTTTGCAGCTTGACCCGGCTCCCTTCCCAAGGGTCCATTGCATACACATGAAACACAGTATACCAAAAACTATGGCAAATAGATAATACTTAACTTGGGTCAATTAAAAAAAAAAAAAAAAAAAAAGATAGATTACTCACCCAGGCATAAAATCCTGGGACGAAAGGATGGTAACCTTCAACTATTCAAGTCTAAGAACAAGAGGTAGAGATACCTATGTACTTCATGGTGAAGGAGTTACAGCCTTCTTTCTGTCTTACAATCTCATGTATTTCACTTCAGTTGACACTATAAAACCAAAGGTTCAATTTCCAATAGTCCAGAGAGAAAATGTTAACACTGGTGGGTTTGTTTGCACACAACAAAGTTTAAGCAGAAAGGAAACTTTGTTTTTAATACTTATGTGAAAAAATACGTTTTGCTCTATATTGAAGCACTACCCTAAAGAATTTTGAGTTTCAGGTTAAACATCTTCCTTTTTTAATATGAAGAGCTAAATTCACATGCACACACTTTGAGCAGAGTGAGCCCAAGGGAAGAACTGAGTGCCTAATTTACTGAGGACCTTCTAAAAAAGGATCACACTGCAGAAGACAAGGCTGCAAGACCCAGAAACTCACAATGACTGTTATTTTCCAAAGCATGGGAATGATGTAACCTCAGCCAAGAAATTATATCACAACTGAGGTGGCTGTTAACTACATGGTGTTTCTTTTAACTTTGCTGGGCTTTTTTTAGAACCAAGGCTTAGAACTATAAGGGAGATGCTGATGTTGACAGTGTCATGAAAAGACTAAGGTCACTGGGCAGTGCATAGCCACACCTGGGAACCATGGATAACAGGCTAGTCCTGGATCCATGGGTTCCTCAGGCTCTGGTGGACGTGGGAGGAGTGAATGATCCAAGTTACACAGGCAAAGCTGCTGCTGCCTCAGCACTGACCGACCCACCAGGCACCCACCCTGCCCGTGGGAGCAGGGGCTGCATCTGGGCACCAACCCGAGCCCCTCACAGCAGCAGAGCAGGGGCAGCTCCTCTCATGCTCTACCTGTGCACCAACCTGAGCCACTCAGTCAGCAGAGCAGGGGCAGCTCCTCTCATGCTCTACCTGTGCTCAGCTGAGAAGCTGCCGTGGTCCAGAGGGTGATCCATGAGCAGATCTGCCAGGCCAGCCTGGGGGAGCCGCTCCCAGCACTCCCAACTGCTGCAGGCTCCAGCTGTCTGCTCTTACACCACCTGCCACACCTGCAGTTATTTTTCCTGTGGTTCTTTCATTACAATTGCACAGGACTGAAAAGCTGTAATTCTCCATGGAGAGTAGCACCAGCAGTAAGTAAACTCTCAATTCAGTGTTCAATTCCATTTCCTCAGTCATGTTCCATGGGCAGGACCTTTCAAATCCTTACTTGAATCAGTCAGTCATCAGTCTTTGACCTCAGAAGTGCACCCATGCGAGTAAAATTTAGCACAACTGAGCCTCCAGTTGATCTGGAAGCCAAATTTTAAAGGTGTTGCAAACTATAATATGGTGCAGGTGGTCAGCCTTTTATTACCAGGGACTAAAGTGTACAGGAGTTGTATTTCTTTGCATATAAGAGAAGGCAGTAAAATGCCACAGACTGTGGATGTCAGACCAGTTTTCCAGTATATTACTATAACTATAAAGTTACCTATAGTTATTTATCCCAAGTTGCAGCAGATTCACTACATGCATAAAGTTCCTTAATGCATACTCTAATTTAAAAAAAAAAAAATTAAACAGTTGCAATGATTTCAGGGATTTCATCAGCATCACTGCTCACTTACAGTCCTGTGCCCTAAAAAATAAAGATTTAAATTATATAAAAATGAAGAGTGAATGTATTTGGCCTGTTCCACAGATATTCACAGTTTAACCATTAAACAAACATATTTTCAGAGGCTCCAATATTATAAAAGACTTCTCAGAAACACGTGCAAAGCCCAGTCCCCCACCCCAGCATGACAGAGCACGGGTGAGTCTCACTGAGGATCCCAAAATCACCAGGCAATCCAAGGAAGGTCTGACAGCCTCGCTCACTGTCAGCACTGCCAAAGCACCTCCAGCTCCTGGTTCAGAGCTTGAAACTGATACAGGTCTGGTTTGCATTCTGTAAATGGTAATTAAAAGACTGAAATTAGGCTAAAAATAAATGGTACTTTGCTGGATAGATCATTTGGCTATTTTTGCAAGTATTCTGTCCAGGGGGTGGAGCTGCTCCTGCTCCTGGAAGCAGAGGAGCAGGAGCAGGGCTGTGCCCCCACACTGAACACATGGGAACTCAGCCACTGCCAACAGTGTGTCCTTTCCCCAACAGGAAACCAGATTTTCCCTTCCTGTGAGTTCACCTCTGCCTTAAAAAGAAGCTGTATTAAGTCTGATACATTAAAAGGGCTGAGCTGGATGTGCTACAGATTGATTTCTTCCCTGCTGTCCACATTCCAACCACAAGATAAACATCCCTCTAAAAAAGCTCTGTCCCTCATCCTTTGGAGCTGCTGCCTGTTAGCACATAAATGAGAAGCAGCCCCTGCCCTGATCTGGTGTGCAGGCATGCACTGGCTATCAGCTGAAGAGTCTTCACACTCTGGACATTTTAATTTTCCTTTAGGAAAAAAAAAAAAAACTTAAGTGATGAACAAAGCTTTTAATAGCTGAATGAATGAAGAGCCTCAAACTTAGAAATACAGTCTGCATTTGGAACTTTTCCTAACAAAGCAGCCTCTGTTGGGGAATTTATTTTAGTTTTTAAAAAGTAACAGCACCAACAAAAGTCTCACCATAAATTCAACACCACCAGCACAAGTGCTTTGGCCTGCTTTGCCCACCAAACCAGAATCAGGTTTTGCTGCCAAACAGTGCTCGTGCCACAGTAGCTTGGAAGGTTAGAGTAGCAAGGACAAAGCTTTGGGCATATTTACCCACAAAACAGCAACTTCAGGGCACTCCTCCTGCCAGAGACAGACTCAGCTGCATCTAAAACAACCACATTTGTTTGCCACAGCTTGGCTCCCAGCGAGAGCAGCACGGACCAAACTCTCCTCTTATTAGATGAAAGAGATGCTATCTGTGACTCGTGGGCTTGTTTTTAAACAGTTTCCATTACCCACATTTTGTTAGTGATTTATGACCTCAGAGCCAAGCTATTGCAGAGGCTGCACACCAGCAAAGCCAGTCCCAGAACTGGGGCAGATCCTGCTCCTCTGTCTGTTAACCCCTCTGGGGCACAGCAGACATGCAAAGCACGACACCCTGGATCTGGTGACAAGCCCACCAGTTAAAACCTGGTTCCCTTTAGCTTGAAAACCCTTACAGCACAAAAGCCAGTAGATGCTATGGATGACTGACCAGGCTTCTTTTTTTTCTTTTTGGTTTGGTTTTTTTTAGTTGAAGTCGTTTTATGATCCTAAAATGCAGCTCTGAAAATAAAAAGGTGTAACGGAAGTTTATCAAATTAACTAAGCCAGCACTTGGCTATAGAGAAAGCCTTGGCAATCATTCCTTTTACCAAAAGGTGTAAAAAAGTTGACATACTAAAAATTAAAAAAGGTAGCATCAATAACCAAAAAAGTTTCAACCAGTGTTAATAAAACTCCCTTTAAGTCACAACAATTTCAACAGGCAAATATCCCAATACAGGCATTGTAAAATAATAAATTGACTCCTATCCAAATATTATCAAATCAGTCTAAAAATGACTCATCTACACTGTTGTCATTAAGAACACATTAAGAATTCACTTTGTCATCAGATGCCGATATTGTTTCTCCAGAAAGTGTGGAGTATTAACTGCAATTTAGCAATTAAACATAGGCCTTAAAAAACTGGTTCATCAGTATTAATGCAAAAGATAGTTCCTTACATAGAAGTACTGTGCTTGCCAGACAAGTAAGGTAATACTTTAGGTATAAATCAAACAAATTAAAGCAGAATTATACCACAGTTTTCCTTGAAGACTTAGGATTTGTGTGTTGCTTCTGTCAATGTTTAGCAAACTTAAGAAGCAGAACCTTTGGTTCTTTTAGTCAAGTAAAAATATTCTCATGTAACCACAAAAATACAACTTCCAGAGAAAATGGAAGTCCATCAACAAGTCCACTTTCAATAAAACTGAGGTAGTACTGCTCTTTTATTACATGAATGTGTAAAGAGATTTAGATACAAATCGTCATCTACCACTCAGTTGACTGACAGGTACAGTAATTTTATAAAACAATCCCAACATTTAGTTTGAAAGTCCAAAAAAAAGGAATGATCTGGACTCATTCACTAAGAGTTAGCTCAAAATGAGAATTAGCCATATTACAAAAAGCTGTTGCTTATGTTGGTTTTTAGAGCCTTATTACCCGGGATTAATGCATTTATAGTTAACACTGCTGTTCATCTTGGTATAAAACCTTAAAATTATTATAGCCTAAAATTTCAACAATGTAAACAGCACTACACACAGTACAGACCTGCCCTGACAGATGTAGTATGAAAAACTTAATCTGGCACTGTATAACTTAGCAATGTTAATTTAACCTAACTAAAAAGATCTACATTGTGCAAGAAATATCAGACTTACTTATACTAATCTGAAGTCTTAAAAAAAAAAACAACCCCCAAAAACGCTTAACTTGTAGCCAGGGTCAAATATTTCAGGGCAAGAGTAAAAGGAATAACCAAAATTAAGAAAGTGCCTAAAACATGATACAGCATTTTAGAGCCCTTTCAAAGACAAGGCAGAAAAAGGTGTAAAGTAGAAAAATCTGGAGCCTCGGTAATTTCCAGAAACATCCAGAGTTTACATTTTGTGAAGGGCAACAAGTTGCTTTCGTCACTGCTGCTTGGACACCGCTAAGTCTGTTCCTCACACAGGCCCTCTGTGTCCGAAGACGTAACACATTTGGTTTCCTCTTCCTTTTTCCTTCGCTCCATTTCCCACTCCACAAAGGTATCGAAGAGACTCGGCCAGGCCTCGTCCTCGCTGTAATTGCTAAGGTCCGGTCCAATCACCTGAGTAAAATTTAGAAACATGTTCCACGTGTCCCGGGAGATTCCCTTGATTCCTGAGGGGTTCTTGATTAGGAAGTGTAACCACTGGTCCAAAATAGGGGGCTTGTTTTGGGTGAAGACTAATTTCCAAAGGGCAATGGCTATTTCCCGATGTAGCGACCTCTGTCCTTCTTCAGAGTCCAGGCCAAACTGGAAGGTGAAACGGTAGAGATCCTTGAATTTATCTTCCTGCTTGGCTTCGTTTAGGAGGCTGGGGAACCTTGCACAAATGCCATCAATGCTGTCTGCATTTATTGCTTTGCAGCCTTCAAAAAACTCCTTCCTATGAAGCAAGAGAAGAGAAATCAGTGTGAGCACTTCCCACAGACCTCACGTGTCAAACACTTCCCACCTCTGTTCAGCTACGGCAAATCCAACAGGATTACCTGGACAAGACAAGGTGTACACTCTGCCCAGGTGGCACAAAGTCTTTGGTTGTGGAACCTACTGAAAAGAGACACAGTTCCAAGGCATTCCTTACGGCCTGGGGAACCACACACAGCCCTCAGAGCCACTGGGGCACTGTTAGCATTTGGAAGATGTTGCTGTCACATTCTGACTACAGGACACTGCCACATCCAGTGCCTTTCACATTAAAAAGTGAATCCAATTTACCACAGAGGAAATTCCAAGTGTTTGAAACGAACACATGCCCCAAATTGATTCAGTACTGCCCATGTCTAAATGCCCATGCTCTGGGCCAGCTGTTCTCAAGGGACAGAGAACTTCACTGCTGGCTTTCCTGTGGTTTCTGGTTGCTCTTCCAGCCTGCAAAATCAAAAGGCTGCCAACAGCAACAGTCAATAAGGCACCTGCTGAGAGTGTGGAAGGGAGCAGGGCATCACACAACACGGGCTACAGCACAACACCACTGCTCAAAGCTCCAGTGCTGGACTAACTGGCCAACTAACACTCTGACCAGGGGGTGGATGGTTATCTCTGATCCCTGATGCTCATGAGCAAGTGTTATAACCAGCCAACATTGACCAGAGCCAGCAGGTGTTGCAGAATGGGTTGGAGGGAGGACAGGAGATGCAGCAGAGTGCAGGAGCAGCTTTCCTTGATGGAAGAAGTCAGCCAGCACTTGTATCATGGAGTGTGCCCTGAAACAAAGGTAACTGCTCACCACTAGATCTGGCCCCTCCAAGAACACCAAAACCATGTTAATAGCACTCGTGGTGGTTGTGCAGAATCACAGACATTGCTTACAACTCCTTTACCATCTTAGCAAATACTTGTGCCTTCAGCCTCCAGTAAATCCACACTTGCATTGCAGAGTAACTCACCCACGTGACACACACACTCACACACACGGACTCTGAAGATGCTGGGACAGTTACCTGTGTTCAGTGCACAGCAAAGGCTCGGGTCAAGGCTCTGAACACCAAAGTAATTTTGAAAGTTATAACCTCAGTAAAAATAGGCAGCATTATTCAAACCAATCTAGATAGACCAAAAAATAAAAAAATTCCTCCTTTCCTGGTAAGTCCCTGTAGATAGTCTTTACTTGCTCTTACCTGGACATTGTTCATGAAGCTGGGGCAGGCTGCTGCAGCTGGGGTTTGGCTGTGGGCTTTATGGGGGAGGTTTTAGCCTTTCTGTTGTTCCCTGAAGCATCACAGTGCTGTGAGCCTGCTGACTGAGCCCCTTGTCCAGAAGGGCAGACAGCACTTTGAATAGCAATCGCTCGTCAGCAGGTATGGAACTGCTACTGGAGTCAAACCCCTCACATTTCCTTCCCTCACTACGCTTTAACAGGATTACTCTTGGAAAAAGACATTAAGTGTAACACTAATTGGGCAGGGACAAATCTGTCATTCTTTCACAAACTGGTAACAGAGTTGGTAGCAATTACTAAAGAATCTCACATTACTTTAAAGGAAAAATTCATTTCAGTGTCCAAGATAATGCTGAATACAGTAAACTGCTTTTGGTAAATCAAGAATAAATGAATGTCTACAGAATCTCACTACAGTGTTTACCACTAGCAGCATAATGGCCAAAACCACATCTTCTGAAACCCACCGTGAGGGGAAGGGGAGAAGAAGACAACACAAAGCTTACCTTCTGCAGTGGTAGGAATTAATTTGATCAAAATGCAAGTGTTAGAAGAAACAAGTGAAGCTAATGAGGCTGTGTCTCCAACATACAGCTGACAGGATACACTTTAACATATGAAAATAATTACAAGTTCTACAAGAACTAACCTTGTAAATTTGCACATGGTAGCAGCCTGGAATTTCCAAGCCAAAACTAGTACTTTAAATTCAGTGGGATCAACACAGAGGTCATTGCAAAATCGTTCCATCCCTTCCTCCAGAATGGCATCTTCCCGTTCATCCTTGTACCTCCTAAACAACTCCCCGATCCTTTGAAGTGAAGATTCTTCTGCGCTGCAAACGGAGTCTTTCTTTGTATCTCCAGAGAGCGTGGGGGGCTGGTTGGACTCTAGAGCAGCGTCCGTTTTCTTGGTGCCGTTCACGAGGATGTCTCCCGAAGCCTTCCCGCAGGCTGAGCCGTGGTCGTCTTTGTGGACTGCACTTCTCTTACTGTGGGACTTGCTGCCGGATTCCCTTTCCCCATTTTTGCTGCCCAGGGTGGAGGAAGGATTCTTGCACTTGGTGACGCACTGGCCCATGATGTTGCGCACCAGCTCCTACCGCGGTCCCCCTGCCCTCGGACACCCTCGCGGCCGCTCCTCAACACATCTCACCATGCCATCAGCAGCACTCAGCCAACCTGCAAAACAGTTCCACAGTCAAACTGCTGTCTGCCTGCAAAGGGTGTTTTCAGTATTAAATGCGGGATAACATTTGCCAGTAAGCGACCGACTTCAGGATATTTAAGTTCTAAATACTGAAAAGGAGCAGTGTACAGAAGGCTGGCAATGCCATAAATTTCAGGCAATTTCAGACTGTTTTACCTAGAAATCAATGCAGCTCACTCAGTGGCTGCAGTATCCTAACGGGTCCTAATAAAGGAAATTCCTAAAATTCTTACGGCAACATAGGTTACAAAGAGGTTGATTCATGTACAGGCTTCATCAAGACAGACTACTCTAACCCAGAAATATTTTAAAGGAAATGGTTTTTAAAAGTATACCCACATTTTATATATAGAATATAAAACACTGAAACAAAGCAGGGGAGAGGGGACAGGGACACTGATGGGACAAACTGGCAGAGACCTAAGCATTGGATCCAAACTGTACCTTCAGCAAATCAGCAAAAGGGGGTTGGGGGGGGTTGGCTGTTGGCTTTTTTGTGTGTGTGTGTGGAAGAAGGAGAGTGGAAGTTGTCTGTTTGTTTTTAAACAGTTTGGAATTAAGATTTTTTTAATACTTAAAACATACACAGAGAGTGTTTGCAGAAAGGAGGCAACACTCGCTTCTCATGCAAGAGGGTGTTCAGGAATTGTTAATTGTCCCAAGTGGGCTCCTCCCTTCAGGTAATGAGACAGACAGGGGAGGGGCCTTCTTAATGAATCTTCTTCAGACAGACACATGTAGATAAGAAGCAGTAATTCCAGTTCAGGCTTTTTTTTTTTTTTTTTTTTTTAAATAAAAATTAAAATGCCAAAATGATTTCATCATACTCTGTTTTTATAAATCACAAAGCCTTGCATATTTGGGAAAGATATTTTACCCACAGAAAAGGGTTCTCAAATTTTCCCTATTAAAGCCAAACTAACATTCTGACGCTGCCCTATCAGCAGGCAGCCAGGCCGTGGACAGTCCATTTCTCAGAAAGATCAGCTCCAAGAAAGCAATTGCTTATCGTATTCCTCCTTCACCCACTCATTTGCATTTCATCTCTGCTGTCAGCCAGGCAAAAGCCTCAAACACAAAAATTGGGTTTGCCTTGTCTTTGTGTACTGCTTCCAGGTTAGAATTAGTACAAGAAAGAAGAGAGATAACAGATGTCATATCAGTTCTTCTGCAGTCATTCTTTCTTGAGTAGAGCTCTTATGAGGCTGAACCCGTTTTAAGCTGTAAGCCAGCAGCAAGTACAGATGAATTCTCAGCTTCCAAACATAAATCTTCTCTCAGCCACTTGTACCTGTTCTGAGAAAACAGCACATATGCAGCTTCATGAACAAAAACTTTTGCCAGTGCAACTACAACAGGCCTGTGTGTTGGTTACAACAGCCAACGTGCTGCTTTCAACTACCTGTCTTCCCTTTCCCTCCCCAATCCGTTTTCTTAAGCACATAACCCACACACATAACTAACAAAGAGTTATTTTTAAGCAGCCAAAGGAACAAACATCTAATACATCCTGTCATCACACTGCTTTAAAGATGAACTTTGTAGCAATCATTTTTATAGGCGAGTTCAATTTTATGCATTAAAAAATTCTTAGTAATTTGTATCTTAAAGGATTCTTGAGAATATGCATGTCCACATAAACAACCCAAAAGACAATTTCACTGGCCCTTGGTACTTCATAGCTCTGTGAACTGCAGAGCACAGCCTGGCACTGATTCCTGTGCTGCCATGTGCCTGAGCAACATCATCTTCTCCAGCCTCCACCAGTCATTACTTCATTACACCAAAATAAACAGGATATCAGTAGGCAGAGTAAGAACTGCTTAGTGATTAACTCCCAGATACCAGCTTTTTCCAGACCCTCTCCAATCTTTAAATTCAGCAGAACTCAAATGCTCGATCTACACTAAGTCTTGTTCTTCAATCAGTTTCTAAGGGACAGGTAGCACTGCACATGACAAGTTTTTCTTTAGAGAGAAGCATGTAGGTAAAAGAGTAGAATAAAAAAATCCTGAGTAAAGACCAGTGTTAAGAGTTTAAAGCAGAGTTTAAGCAGTATAAAGAACTTTCTGCTCAAACACATAACAGCAGTTATTAGCTATTGGTGACTTGGAACAGCTTTTCCCTATGGGCAGGTTAAAGAATAGCTGCCTATTAGTGAGCAGTACTTTCCTTTAAAGTAGCTGGTAGTAGTCAAATCACACACAGCATAATTGACAGAAATTAATCCAATTCACTTCAGGAAACCCAATTTAAAGTTTAAAAAAAAAAAAAAAAAAAAAGAAGGCAGTTTGTGAGAGTGACATACTGTGTCCATAACTTTTCCTAATACAAGTGATTCATGCTGTCATTCCTAAGCAACAGCTTGTATTAATGATGATAACAATCTCATATTCAGGTTTACAAAGTGACATCACCAGCCTGATGAAACAGATGAGGTTTAAAGTCATTTGCAGTCACAAAAAGAGCACTAAAATACAGAGAGGGAAGGTCAGCCAGCATTATTAGACACATGTATTTGAGAAAGCATCCCAACAGCTGTTCCCAAAAACCACTGGCAACCACAGCAGCATTTACCCACAGAGTGCAAGGTAACCATGTCCCTGCATCATACCCCTCTAACAAACACAATTTCTGTACTCTTACTTGCCTTACTAGGAGCCCAGTGCTGCTCCTGAACAGTTCCTGCCTCGGCACTGCCAGCACTGCAGTTCCTCCTCCCTGCCCAGGAGATTTTCAGAGCACAATCCTACTCCTTATGAACAAACACTAGAAGATACTGGTGTACACTTGCTGCAATTCCTCACTTTTGTACTACACGAAATTTGATGCCATGTGCCAGATACTTAGAAGCATTCTACCCCAAAAATAGCAAAACCAGCTTGGGAAAGGAAAAAAAAAAAAAAAAAAGCCAGACTGCATCCGCTGGCAGCTTGTGCATGGATCTGGTTTTGTAAGAGCAAAGTCTTTTGGCACTCCCTCAGCTACCCTTCTGTAAATCGCCTGCGCTGAGCTGGATCCACTTCACTTAGGAGTCACCTCCGCTTCCTACATGACTCAGGTTTCAAGGCATGAAAGGAACAAGAGCGTCGGAAGGAGATAGAAACAAGTGGGAGAAGTCGGCCCTTTTGTTATGGAAGGCCAGAGAGAGGATCTCGTTGCAGCATCAAGGGCTGCACAGAACCCACTGTCCAAGGAGCGTGGGAGGGCTCCCTCTGGAAGGTGAGCAGAGCTGTCATTTACCTGCAGAGCAGCGCCAGAGTCACGTCTCAGTCACGCCAAGCACAGCCACGGCAGTGTAAGGACCTGCTGAATATTTCTCCCAGCTGGATCAGGAACTACAAGTATAAACTCCTCCCGTGCCCAAAGGTTACACTGGATTGGTGGCAAAGCACCAATTCCAAAAGGATCAATTCCCAGGAGCAACATTACTGTAAGAGGCTTGTACAGCATAAAAGCAAGACATAAAAGGCAGCACTGACCACGACTTTGGCCATTCTGCGAAGAAAGGTCAAAATTCAGGGCTAAGGTTGAAATGTGCTCAGTGCTCCAGGATGCAGAACTCCCAAAGAAGTTTATTACTCAGACAAGGATTGAGCAATGACCTCCAGCACACATGAATCACCAAGAAGCCATGAGGCCATCTTCCACATAACAGGAACTGCAAAGCAGGGATCAACAGAGACGTTCTCTGCACCTTTTAGAAAGGAGGCAGCAGTGGGAACACAGGAAGACCAGTGCTGGTGAATACAGCCAGTGACAGGCAAGTCACCCCCTCACAACAAAGGAGAGCAGAACTATATGGCCCCATGTATAATATGAAAAATCCAGGAGATTGCAAAGGCCTTGGCTAATGCTTGGTGGGGCTTTTTGTTTTGGTGGGGGGTTTGTGTGGGATTTTTTTCTAAATGCTGTAAGGAATTCAGTTTTTCTCCACTTTCAAGTGACCAGGTCCCACATAACCCAAGATTTGAAGGGAGCAAAACAAAGTGACTCAGTAATAACTCTCTGTCATACAGGCACAGCATGGCACAATTGAAAATGGCAGCACTGAAGTGGGGGGGAGCTGGCAGGAGGGGAGAAGATGCAAAGGAGATATTTAAGCAACCCTGTATTTTTCTTTGATGACTGGTGTTATTATAGTAGCAGAAATTATTGGATATGTCCAGAGAATAACAAGCAAAACAAGCATTATGTTGTTTAATAAAGTGTTGCATCAGAAAGTATTTACAGTGAGTTTCCAAACAGAGAAAGTATCAAGAAAGTAGAAGAAAAAAACCTTCCATACATTCAAGAACACCTCCAAGACAAATTTTAGGAAATCTCATAACAAAAGGGGACACAGCTCAGCCAACCATTAAATCCCTTTCCAAGTAGCAGTTCACTAGCTAAGGCAAAGACAACACTGCTAGAGCTTAACT
Source organism: Myiozetetes cayanensis (assembly GCF_022539395.1). Lineage (NCBI taxonomy): Eukaryota > Metazoa > Chordata > Aves > Passeriformes > Tyrannidae > Myiozetetes > Myiozetetes cayanensis. The sequence continues at coordinate 7,563,866 of NW_026087412.1, read as the reverse complement.
AAGCCTCAAGCCACCTCAGCTTTTCACAAACACTTGAGCATAGCCTGTAAGAATTTCACAGAATTCCACTATGCATTATCTACCTTTCAGTGGACAGGGATACATGACTTCTAAAACAGCTGAGAGTAGGGAACAGTATCATGGGTGCCCTGTGTTTTTCCATCTCTGAACAGACAAACACAGCTTTCCACTGGGAAAGCAGGAGGGCATCATTGCCACTGCTGAACCCAAAGCAGTCCTTGCTCCAACAATTGATGCTGGGCAGATGATCTTGCAAGCAAACATTTAATACTTACATAGTTTCAGCTACACAGGGAATCATTCCATTAGCTTCACAGCTTCCTTCAGGCTCCCTGGGTTCCACATAGAATGCTGAAAGACAAAAGACCACACAAATCTTTACATTTAGAAGAGGCCACGAAAACCATGAAATGCACCAAATCACTGAGAATCAATTATGCATTTAATAAAACCCCTCAGAGCCAAACTCCATGTGTTCAGAGAGTCATTTTATCGAAAAACTACTTCACTTTTTGACTTATAAAGCAGCATTAACACCATTCACTCTGTATTGTCATGTAAAGAATAAAACAGGTACTGAAAACTACAGCCAAGTTCCAGTGTTTGTCAGGAGTAAACACACACTTCCGGATACTTTTATGGCTTTCAGCACGGGAGAGTTAATTCCTCATTTCATGCACTCAAAGCAAAACAGAGGACATGCTATCGTTGTCACTGCATGTTAGCTGAGTGGCTGTTTAATCTGTGAATGCCAGACAGCTGCTACCTAGCAAACCATGATTTGGGTCTGGAGGGTAATTCTCTTTTTTCATTCTCTAGCACATTCTTTTCCATGTTTGTTTTCCCATGTTCAGTTGAGCTGGCTCAACTTCTCTTCAATTCCCAGCTCTGCTATATAACTACAAAACTCTGAAGAGATGACAGACAAAGGTATGTCTGGTTTGTGTAGCAAGAGCTACAACTGCAGCCCCCAGTCAACACCTCTGTATCTGATCCAGAAGAAAAACAGCAAACAAGAAATCTCTGGCAACGCTCCCCTGCTCTACCACACGAACAGAAACACTAAAACATCTTGTTTTTACAGCTCTTAGTACATCTAGGGAGCAGACAGGTGATCAAAAGCTGCCTTGCTGCATGCTTACCTTTTGCCTAAGATCTGCTCCTTAGGAAACAAGTAGAAACATTAGCTTGTTCAGTGCTTTCTTCAGTAGAAAGCAGGGAATGAAAGTAGAAAGAAAACCATGAAACAAGGTCTTATCGTGTATGTCAATCTCCACAGAAGTTGAGTTTTCCCCAAACTTGAGTCCTGTATTTGGACTAGGACAAATTTGACTGACAAATAAAACCTAGTTCGGATCAAAGCTTTTAAAAAGCTTTAAAAGCCCAGAGAAACAGGCACTCAAAACGTTTCAAAACACCTACAAATATGGAGTGGTACTTTTGCCCATATACACACACAGAGCAAAAACATATCTCCACTGAACCAATTCTCTGGTTTACTGTTGAGGTGGATAGACCAAAAAGCTCCTTCATGCAGGGTTTATATCCTTTCCCTCAAACCTCATCTTCCACACAAACAGCCACCTTTTTTCCCTCTTGCATGGCCTCACAGCTCTTTTAGCAGACAGTCCTGTGGGTGCACAGCCATCAGCCAGCTTTAATGTGCAGAGGAGGAGTGCCTGCCTCTCTCGAGGTGGAAGCACTGATGGAAGCTTTGATTTCTTCCTATTTGACTATAGCATCCCATGAATTTCAAGAATGTAAGAAAATCTAACATCTGGCACTTCTATGTTAATTTCTTTTGGCCCCCTGCATCTAAATTAATTCCTTTTATAAATCATCGGGGAGGAAAGAAGAGAGGGGACACACAGGGCACTGTGAAGCCTCATTCCCTAAGGAACCTGTTTAAACAGAGGAGAAGAACATCTTACAGTTCACATTTTGAAGATCATTGTCATGGCAACTTTATGCAACAAACTACTTTTCAAATATACTTGTATTTCTTTGGAAGAAATCCGCGATCCACCAAATCTACATCTACAGTTGACTACTACACACACTGGAAGCAAACAATTATTTCAAGTTCAAAAGAAGCTGAATCTGATGGAGTTCAGCCCTACCCAGTAAAAGCCAAACTTTTTCAGGTTGTTTGAAGTAGTTTCCACATTGGCTGACCTATACACGCACACACACACACTGTCTGTAGCCAGACGTTTTAACATCTGTTAGAACCGCCAGCTACAATTCTTCCCCTTTCTTTATATTTCTATTCTTCCAAGTTGCCCATTTACCCTTTTTTAAAATTTTTAATGTAGCAGCACGTGTAAACTTTCATGACAACACAATTATGGGATGTGGAACAAAAACTTAGTATGAGTTAGCAGTTAAAAAATCAAGCCCTTCAAGTCTGTATTTAAAGGCTATCATAGCACAGCAATGCGTTGTGGCTGACTGACTTCATCCTAAATCACACTGGGACTGCAGTGGGGAGGAAAGAAGCATCAACACTTTGGTGGCACAGGTTTTCATTCAGTCCTTGGGTCAGGGCTGCAAGGTGGAGCCAATTGCTGTGATCACCATCATCCCCCCGTGCCAGGAGCGGGGTGGAGCCACAACAACTCAGACAACAACCTGCTCGTTAGCAACCCCTCAGCAATCCACCGGGAAATAGGTAGGTAGGTACTGTGCACTCTCAGGATTATGGAGGCCTTTGTTTTGCTCACCTGCCTCTTTCTGCACCTGTGTCTGACTCCCTGGTGACTCTGGCTGTCCCCAGTGCTGGGGCACAGAGATCACTGCACAGAGATCACTGCAGGCCCTGCAGCGCCACAGCTGCCATCGCCCTCCTCGCTTGGCCTCGGCAGCCCTGCCAGGGCTAAGAGTGTTCTCACCAAAGGCAGCTCCGTGGGGAACCAGGGATAGCCTTTCCCTCTTCAACAGGCAGAAATGGAGAGGATCAGCTCTGCTGGAAGCTCTCCCTGTGCAGCTCAGAGTTCTGCACCCCAGCACCGAAGCACCTGGTGCACAAACCAAGCTTTGGCCAGCAGAGCCAGCACGGTGCTTATTTCTAGTCTTAACCTGCAATGGAACTTTCCCAGCAGAAGCACTCTGAGGGCAGCACAATGGCACGTGAGGGGCTTTCGGGAGCCCAGAAGGCACCTCAGCACATCCCCAGCACCAGGTGTCACATTAACCCGCCTGACACCTCTGCTGCACAAATACACTTATGCAAAGTTACTGAAGAGGAAGTCTAAAAGCAAGAATGTCCTGCTGCAATTAGTTAAAATTAATTATTAGTTTGTGAGGCTTCCTGCAGTTGAAGCACCTTTCAGTGACCTGAAGAGAGGTTATGATTTTGGGGACAGATAGATGGGAACTCTGTTATCTGTTCCAAAGCAGGGTAACTATTTCTGAGTAACCTCGGTTTGAGCTTTGGAAACAAACCAGCTTTGGAAATGTGATCAAACTGGGTAAAATTCAGGACCATGCAGAGCTGGCAGAAGGCTACATGGCAGTCTAGGGGAAAGCCAAGCCAGGAATGGAAGCCTGAAAACCTCCTCAAATGACAAGTAGACTTCTCTGAGAAAGGCCATACTGGAAAGGCTTAACTAATTTGGAAGGGAAGAGAGGGCCAGGTACAAAAATCCCCAAAATTTTCAGAAACAACGTTTACAGTCCATAATGCTGGGCCAGGTCTCAGTGCCAAGAACCAGAGCTATCCCAGATCTCTTCCTAGAGACTGGGCAGAAGAAACCTGCTTTCTGCACTCCTGAAGAGCACCTGAGTAACACACAGAGCATGGCACCACATCTCATGTTCAAAGTCCAACAAGTAGTCTTCAGAAAAAAATGGAACAGATGTTTTGGATCTGTAGTTCACTGTGTGCAGCTAATTATACAAGGAAAAATGAATAATAATATGAAAAATTATAGGGAGAGCCTAAAGGCACCCTACTACATTTTCTTTTGCAAGACACATTCCTTACATAGCTTTTTCAGCGGAGACACATGCATCATCCTTGAATCTCTCCCTTTCTTTTACATTCCCTAACCACACAATACCTTACTTACTGATTAATTCTCATTGTTTTTCCACTTGTTCCCATTAAAAGTTTTAAATCCTTTCCTATTACGTGCTTCATTTTACTTTATTAGGTGGGTGGGATGATTTGTTAGGATTATTGTATTTTCAAAGAACAAACCCGAGTCCAGTTAGCAAACCAAAATATAATTTTAGAAGGGTGCTTTCAGGTGCTTCTGTAATGTAAATAAATTAATGAAGTAATTCATGCAGCAGCAGTACTTGTTTTGAGAAGTCTGTTTAGACTATGAGCAAGACAAGGGGCTGAGGGGAAATCAAGACAGCCAAACGACACAGCTGCTTAAGATCATGCCATCAGTTTTCAGTAAAGCTGAAACCAGAACCCAAATCAGATTCCATCCAATTCCCTACCTCATACACACTTAGGCATGAACTAACTCGTTTATTTCACTGCACAGAACTCAACTACCTTCAAAAAACAAAGGTTTGGTCACTGAGCAATTCACCTCCACTCGTTCAAAAACTACCAATCTTCCCCCTCTCCCCCAAGATCCTTCTCAAAGGCCACACAACTCTCAAGGTCCAGCATGTACAAAAAACCAAATCATCTTCTAATGAGAGTTTGTGTGGTTTTTCCCTTTCATGTACAGAGGGTTGTAAAAGAATAATCCTTCAGTATTTTTCCAGGGTACGCTGTAACTTTTGCACAGTGTGACAGACCTTTAGCACTTGGGTTTGTATTGTGAATAATTAAAGCAGCACATGCCAGGGGCAGAGCTACTCTGTGCTCTGACACAACCAGTTCACATCTCTACAGCAAAACTGCAGATTATGGGACCAAAGGAAACCACAGCCCTCAGATATTTGACAGAGATGCATCTCACTGCAAGCATCTGAAAGTAGCTGTGCTACAAATATTTACCTTATTCTGGTTCCGTCCATTCCACAAAATAATCTAGGGAAAATTGCAACTATCTGCAGCCAAGCCAGAATAACTCTGAAAAACCACCTTGGTCTGCAAACTACTCTGCAATGGAAAAAAAAAACATTTACTTTTAAACTGAGCTAAGTGTGCACAGATTTTCTTTTACACTGGATTCAGATATCAGACTTCACCTTGAAGTGTCTGAGGCACCTTCATCCACTATGTTCAGCTGAATATAATTCAGGTAGATATCAAGTGACTTCTGCAATATTAGGATATGCTTTGAACTAACTGTAGTAAGAGAATAACCTTATACTTCTTACTGCTCTCAGCAATAAAGACAACAGTCACAGAAAAAAAGGGAAGCCCTTCCAGCAGCTCTGGGTAACAGTGTCCCTTCTCCAGCACAAAGCAGATGTGAGGACCGTGACCCCAACAGCCTCCAGGCAGTGAAGGGACAAGTCTAAAGACAATAGCCAGACCACCTCATCAGATCCCTGCTGGCAGCAGATGTTCCTAAGGAGTTTACAGCAGGCCCGCTGGCCATCTCAGTAAGTGTAACAGAGTTTACAGGCTGCCAGCCAAAAGAATCACTCACTGCCTGCAGTTGTGTAGGAACTTCAGTACCAGCTGACCACGTAAATACTGCAATCATATCTAAGTTATGTACAACAAATTGTTCTGAGTGAAAGCACTGACATATGAAAGTGCTTTAAGAGCATACACTTGGGTTTTTAAACTGACCACAGTTTTTAAAGCAGAAAGTACACACAGCCACCTGCAGAAGCCCTAGTTCTCTCTCCTGATTTGTGTCCCAACTTCCCTATTGCAGTGAACAACAACCCTTCCCACTGTACAAAGGATGCTGCACTACTTCCATGCCTCAAAGGAGCTCCTTTGAGAACCTGACCTTGGTCACCAGTTGAAGCAAAGACTCTCATCTCAAGAAATCTGGTGGCAGCTCCCACCAACGTGCACCTTTTCTTTGTAGGTTTTCACACATCTTTGGTTTCACTTGATGTCCTGTGCCTCACAAGAGACAAGGTGTGCAGGTCTCTATCCTGTGCTTCATGAGACATAATCACTAACTCCAAGCACAGGTAACTGCAGGAAGCTGGTACACATCAGGCCTTTGGCACTTCCAGGCCGCCCATTTATGTGCTGATGCAGAATTCTCGAGGCTTTCTGCACAGACTCGTTGGCAATGAAATATTGAACAGTCAGCACCAAAACCAAGAGCCAGGACATTTGTGTTTGTGAGCCTCTTACTAAGCTACATGTGCCTCCCATAATCCTAGGCATTAAGATGGTTTTTCTCCCTCCCTTTCAGTTTTAAAACAAAAAGATAAGACTGACTGCATTAGAAGTTTCAAAGCTGCAGGAGGAAAAGTATTACCTTAAAAAAAAAATCAGAGTAAGAACTAAAAACTGTCACTTTCTGCTACTACGTGAATGCAAAAATAAGACTGGTGTATTTCAGGAGCACTGAATCCTTTTGGTTCAAAACACCCCACTTCTGTTCAGTAAATAGAAAAGTGAGACAACAAACAACTATGACTGCCATACTGTCTCTGGCAGTCTGACTTTCTGGGAATAACAAACTGTGACAGGAGGTCAGTAACAGCATTCTCACATTTTGCAAAGTAAGTTTTGTCTTTCACAAAACAGATGCTGTAGACAGAACAGCATTTATAACTATTCTTTCTGAGACACCAGAAGATTACACTAGCTCATTCCCTTTACTGGAATTCTGTCTCTCCACCCATGCTTTTGCTTGTTTCTCTACAGTATTCCTACTCCTGTGAAAGAGTTCTTTAATACTTGCAGCTAAGTAGTCCCCCAGCCATCATTCTTCTAATAGCAAAACACTGCATTTAAATAACCTTTACCTAAAATCCAGATTTTCTGCCTCCTTTAAGATGGAGATCACTGGACTGGAGAGTGCCCCACAAGACACATGGATAAAACAGAGACCTAAATGGGTTAGTTCTCACATTATCTTTTTTAGGCAAGAGGCTCTGGTTCCCTTTCTCTTCCCCTGCTTGCTCTGTTATGGTCAGCACTGAGGTCAGAATGTAAAGACATCACCACGCTGTCACACCACAGCCACACGTGACACAAGAGAACCTCCTTATGGCACCACAAAGAACACTCGTGTGGAAATCAGAGCTCCCCCCGGGTTTGCCAACCCCCCTTCCCCCGGGGCTCTCCCACTTGCTCACCAACAGCCAGGAGGTTCCACAAACCCCTCCCATGGAGGGGGAAGCCACGGGGTGAGTGAGCGATGCGGCAAGTCCTGGCCTTTCTGATCACTCCCCAGGAAGGTTCCAACCCAGATCTGTAATTACCTGACTCAAGCTGGAGTCAAAAGAAAGGGGGGGAGGAGAAAAGATAGATCACTGACTGTTTCAAAAGACACACTAGAGACAACTTACTGTAGAGAGGACACCGAGAAAACCAGCACAGACAGTTTACTCGTGTCATATGTTTACAGGGGGTAAATTGCAGGTGGCTCTTTACCAGAAGGCAACATTTGCCTTGAACATTTGCCACGAAAGGACAATTGTTTCAAGTCGACTTACTATGTCATTACTGCTGAATAACTTGGAGTCAAGTATACAATTAATCCATGTCACCAATGCAGATAGTCTGCAAAACATTACAGCCATTAATCTAGTATTTTTAAAAAGGAGGAAGGGGGAAGAGACAAAAGAAATTATTAGACTTCCAGTAACCAGAATACAAAGCCTATTAGTCAGAGGCAAATAGAGGAAAGGAAGCCAGCGAGATAAGATGCAGACCCCTAGGGAGAAGCAGCCAGAGAGAAGGAGCCCAGCCAGGGAATTCTGATGAAGTTGTTAAGGGGGTTCCCTCTTATCTTCCTGCGACTACCAAGTCCCTCAAGTGTTTACAGATTGTTCTTTCAGTCTTCCAAGAATTCAGGTTACAATTTTCAGCTCCTTCTGTATTATTAATTACAAGGATGAAAGAAAGGACTGTCTTTCTAACATCCCATGCCTTTATTTTTGTAGTCTCTTCTTACTCAGAGTTTTCCTGTTACATTCACTAGCACAGACCCATGTGCCTAATGAAACAATAACGTTGTTTCTGCAGTTTGCAAGTTCTTCCAAACTGCTGAAATCCCACCACGATGGACTTTACAGTCCTCCAAAGCTCTAAATTAAATTTAGCAACACTTCCCCAGCACCAATAAAGAGAACCAAGTGGTTCAGCTCTCAGCAGTGCTGGGGCTCTCCTGCCAACCCACAACTGTGCGTCTCTTTCCATCCAAACCACCTGTACATCCCTTTCTGCCACCAGGAAGTGCGAGTGCAGCAGAGTCCTGTCTGCCCTTCTGTCCATCCCCTTTCCATCTGCCCCTGTACACAGACACACAACACACAGGATTTCTTTCTCTCCCTTAAGCTGAACCCCAGCGAGCAGCAGAACCAAGCCTCTTCCTCATCCACTCACGAATTTGTCAGAACAAGTCTCTTTGTCTCAGAAGTCTGTCAAACTGTCTGGCAGCCTTTCTTGCTCAATATATACTTCTTTAATTAGTTTCAATGACAGTCTTCCAAAAGAGCTGTTCTTGGTTTCCTCTCGAAGCCACTCCTTCCTCTGATCACCTTTTTTCCATACAATTCATGCTAAAGGGAAGCAAGATGCAATTATGAATGAATTTCCAAGATCAGCAAGTTATGAGAGCTACTGACACAAATCGGCTGGAATTTGCTATGAACAAAACAACATCCACCTTCAAAATAAAGCAAGAAACTGTGCAGAGAAGGCACCTAACCCATCCTTAAAGATCCAGAAGCTGATTACAGCTCACATTGCAGGCTGTCAGTGTCAAGATGAAAGCAATTTCAAAAGCATCACTTTGAGCAGCCGAGTATTACCAAAGCTGTAAGTTCCCCCATTGATAGCTTTGTGACATTTTTTAAGGATTACAGTCACTCGTGCCTGCACACAACTTGCTATTAGGAAATAATCAGAATTTTAGAAAATCACTACAGAGCTGGTATTTGCAGCAAGTTCATAAAGCCAATTGCACTTTGCAAATCTGAACTAATTCAACACAGATCACAAGCTCTAGTTTTTCTGCTGATGTCAGAAAACCTTTGCTTTAGACTGTGAGTTGCCTTTCACGTGAAGGGCTGTGAATGTTTTCCACAGACCACCACGACACATCTGTGTGGGGAGGACTTCAGGGACAGGCTACAGAACTGACAAGAACACGAGGTCAGACCTCTTTCTTTCACATGCAACCTTCACTGAGGGACTGTGTTTCCTTTTCTGAGGATTATCTTTCACCAAGGAAACAAGCAGCAGTGTTCAGAGGTGCTCCAAAGACACCAGTACTCAGACACTCTCTCTTTCCATTGCTACAGCCCAAACAAAACACTCATGCTGGAGTTACACATTAACTGTTTAACAAAGAGGTTCTTAAACAGATAATAAGAATTTGCCTAGATGGTCAGTCTTTTGATCAACCAATCTCCCAAAAGGAGACAGACCATGCCAGTGAGGTCAGTAATTTTCAGAAAGGTAGGGCAGTTCTGTGCCTTCTGTTTGTACACTCATAGCCCCTTTTTTACAGAGTGCTTATTACCCCTTTAAATTATGTGGCAGGCATTACCATTCGAAAAAAGTTACCAGCTGTGGATCAATGCTGTATCCTGACACTTGGCATCAGCCTGTTCAGTTATCAATGTAACATTTTGAAGGGCAGCATATCAGCAGTGTTAACTATTTAAAAGATAATCAATGATTCTTTCCAGCAACCACAGCACTGATAGGAAAGGCACATTCTTTCAACCAATATTTGCTTGAAACACTGATTATGCAGGTTATAATTTATGTTGTTACCAGCAGCTTATTAGTCCCACCACAGCCCCGGCGAGAGAGCGATGAGCGCAGACTGCGGGGTAAACACGCTCGGGGGAGGGGGAGAGCTCAGGCAGGAGGAAAAGTGGCTGTGCAAAGGGAGGGGGGATGCTCAGATTGCCAGAACCACCTCGGAAATAAATCGCTTCGCAGTTTATTCCCCTGCCTTTCCCCTGAAAACACCACGAACGTTCCCGTTCCGGCGGGACACGTGTGCGGGCCGGCCACGGAGCGCACCCGAACAAAGCGGCCGCTGCCCGGCCCGGGGGCTGCGGGGCCCCCGCACCGCCGGCGTGCGAGCGGCGCCCACGGGGACACAGCAACCCAGGGGACCCACCCGGCGGGGCGAGGCGGCACCGCCGCCGGGGCAGGGGATGGGCGCGGGGCGGGCCCGGCGGCACCGAGCGCTCCCGGACCCGCCGGCACCTCCGGGGCAGCGCCCGCCGGGACCGCCCCGCCCGCGGCACCGGGCGGCCCCGCCGCGGCGGACACGGCGCTCCCGCGGGGCTGCGGCTCGGGGGGGGCCCCGCCGTGAGGGGGCGGCGGCGCCGCGGGGCCCCCCCCGAGCCCAACCGGCCGCCCGCGAGGCTGAGGGGCAGCGCGGCGGCCCTGGCCGAGCGCCGCCGCCCGCGCCGCGCCGAGCCCCGCCCTGCCGCCCTCGCCCCGCGCTGCCGGCGGGTGCGGGCAGAGCCGCGGCCGGCCCCGCTCGCTCCCGCACGCTCCCCGCTCACCTCGGCGGTCCGGCCGGCTCTGCCTCCGCCGCATCACTTCCGGGACAGCGCTCAGCTGGCGGACGCGCCGTGACGTCACGGCACGTGACGCCGGGGGGCGTGCGCGGCGACGCCGCACGCACGGTGAGGGCAGGGCAGGGCAGGCGCCCACCGGAGCGCGGCGGGACCCGGCGGGGGCGGGGCCGAGGCGCGGCTGCCCCAAGGTACAGCGGGGACGGGGGAGGATATGCCGAGAGCGCGGAGGGAGGGGAGGGGTTGGGGGTGCCTGGGGTGGGCTGACACACGGTCCCCCCGCGCTTCGCGCGTTGGTTCCGCCCGGCTGCGGGGGCTGGGCCGCCCCGGCCGCCGGGGGGCGCAAGGGAGCCCGCGCCTGCAGCGCCCCCCAGCGGCCGCGCGGCTCCGGGCCGCGGTGCGGGCGGAGCGCCATCTTGGCGGGGGCGGCGGCTGAGGGGGCGCCCGGGGCGGGCAGCGCTCCGTGCCCAGAGCGCTCAGTGCCCACAGCGGTCAGTGCCCACAGACCTCGGTGCCCTAAGCATTCAGAGCCCTCAGCCTTCAATGCCCACAGACCTCGGTGCCATAAGCATTCAGAGCCCACAGCCTTCAGTGCCCACAGACCTCGGTGCCCGCAGACCTCGGTGCCCACAGCGTTCAGTGCCAACAGGACAAGAGGACGTAGTCTTAAGTTGTGCCAGGAGAGGTTTAGGTTGGACATTAGGAAGAATTTCTGCACATAAAGAGGGATTAGACACTGGAAGGGGCTGCCCATGGAGGTGGTGCAGTCACGGTTCCTGGAGGTGTCCAAGGAAAGACTGGATGTAGCGCTCGGTGCCATGGTCCGGCTGACGTGGTCATGTTCGGTCACAGACTGGAATCGATGATCTCAGAGCTCTTTGATTCAGTGATTCTGTTCCCCACAGCCCTCAGCGCCCACAGCCCTGCTATGGTTCTCAAATAGTGACTGAAAGTCATGTCTATCAATGGGTATTAATGAGTTTTACTGAGTAACCCGTCAGAACGAAGTAAGAAAAGGGGCAGGGAGGCTTGTGTCTCTGCTGGCCTTAATACTTATACCTGTTCTCAAGCTTGGGAGTGTTTCCAAGCTGGGAAATAATTTCTATTCATGCATTCAGTTGCAGTTGGCTGGAAGCCAAGGTATGAATAAGGTGCATAAATCTATACTGGGGTTTGTGTCCACGTTGTTATATTTCTGTAGGCTTCTATATTATATAAGCAAGGCCATCCAAGGATAGCTGAGACTTCATTTTCTCTGCTGTATTTCTCACACTGCATTAAAACCTCTTTCACTGCTTGTAAGTAATTGAGAACTAACAAAGGAGGAGAAAACCATTCTAACTGTGTGAAAACATGAGTGACAGCTGGACAAGAGACAAGTTCATGTTGCTTGAGAGTTTACCTGGATGCTGTGTGCTTTTTGTGAGAACGCTAAGAAATAAGTAAAGCAATTTGTTTCCCTTCCCCCTCTCCAAAGTGTAAGTCAGCATTTCTTGTCTTCCTCAGGCTCCTATGGCATGGGAGGCACTCCCAGGGAAAGAGTCTCTATGTCCTACTAAAACCAGATAATGCCTCGACCACCTCAGACTAAAAGAATGAAAACTCTGATCAAAAGGGACTAGACTTTCATTTCTTCAGATTAAAAGAATGTTGTAGAATCCTAATTTTCTGCAAATTGGCTTATTTAAAATGATACGGGAAACCAGTGATAAAATCCATGTCCCTGCTTTTACTATTTAATTATATTCTCTTTACATGCAGTTGCTTTTTCTGATCAAAAGACTGCTCCATATGTAAGAGAAAGCTTAAAAGAGATCCAAGTTCAGTCAGAAATCTGAGGCACAGATAGAATGGCAGAGTTCTTATCCCAGCTGATGAACAGTGTGACTTCAATGACTTAGAGAGGCTGGTTCAGAGGTGTTGGTTGGGGTTTCAGATCAGAGTTTCAGATCAGTTTGCCAGCAGAAACCCTGTGAAAGTCACCCTGCTTTCAGATACCCTTACTGAATAAATTGATTCAGTAACTTCATTCTTCTTCACTGAAGATGCATAGATTTCTGATTGCAGCTTGTGGATGGAAACAGCGAGAACTGAGTCAAATTAATCCTTGATGGGAATATCTTGAAATTTACAGGCTTCTGTCACTGGTAGAAATGTGACACCATTATGGAAGAATATGATCTTTCATTCTAGTCTGTTTTTCACCATGTGGAGATGGAATACTTAAGCTGTGATTGAAGTTTCACTATGATTTGGTTTTGGCTGAATCCTAAAAAAAAAAAGGTATGAATGTTCAATCAAGAATGACAATCAGATGGAGTGTTCACTTTGCCAGGCACATCCTGCAGCCCTGTGTGGTCGGCGTTTGCAGGGTGCCAGCTGTCACAGGCCACCAAGTCCTTGATTTGAGCAAAAAAGAACTCAACATTACTTTTGTGGAAACGGATTTCTGAAACTTAGTACTGCTGGAAGGCACATGAGCTGCCCAGCTCTCACAGGAATCTGTGACCCCTCCTCTTGGCTCTGTGCCACAGGAACTCATTGTCTCACTTGCTGCCCCTCGAGGAACCGACAGACCAAAGCCACGGCTGCCTTAGGAACCAAAGACTCATTTTGGCAGACTTGCAGGAAAGATGAATATGGATTACTGACCTCTCGTTGCTGTGGAGAGCTGGGGAAGGAATGATTGATTATCTGCTGCATTAGCAGCGGGAGAGAGACTGCAGGTCACCCTTTAGCTAAGTGGTATTGTTTAGCTCTTAGAAAAAAAGGCCAGATATGTGCATTTTTGTGCATCTCTTTAAATAAACATTAGCAAAGAGGGGCTGTAGATGTTCATACAGGCTGGTCTGTCATAGGGACACACTGTATGGAACATGATGGTGTTCTGTCATTTATTCCCATCACAAGGATGTGACCACAGCTTGATTTGGAAGGCAGTCAGCCCAGCAGTTTGTCACTGTGCCTTCAGGACTCCTTGCCGGTAGCAAGCCAGCTGTCAAGGAAAAGGTGTGTTGCTCCTAAATAAAACATTTTACATCTGAGAAGTTCAAAGCAGCCTTCTCAAATTATTTCATGCAGAGTTCTTTTCCCCACCATCTCCTCCCCTGAGCAAACAGTTTCTCAGTACCAGCACAACGTGTGCATTACTAACACGTGCCCCAGTTAGCTGGCATGTAAAGTAAGAGATCTGTTGTTTTAAAAGATCCTTTTTTTTTTCCCCACGGGCCATTACTTTCACCTGTTGTTTTCAAAAATCCTCTATGTACTCACTGCTGGCAGATTTTATGTTTAAAGTGAGTAGCTAATGCTTGACTTGAGAAGAAAGGGATAAATAAAATAGGCTTCAAACTTCAGCAAAGGCACTGTGCAGAGAGCAGGAGGGTGCTGGACAGGCGTTGGGAGCCAGGCATCCCTCACTGGGAAGCAGGTGGGATTGAGCTGCCTGCACATCTGTGGTCAGGCTCGGTGCAGCCTGACTTCAGTCCTGGCTCTGCTTTGATACTGCACTACTGGGGTCATTTCACAGTGCAGCTGACAGATTCCTTTTGTTACTTTTATCTAAACTTTTAAATTCTAAACAAGCCTGCGAATAGCAAAAGAAGACTGATGTTTCACTGATTATTCAGGTTACTGAACTTTTGGGTCAACCATCTAAAAATCCAAAGGAACGTTTATCTGTTTCCTGAATGAAAAACTCAGGGCATTTTATAGTCTAAGTGTCATTTGTTTTAATTAACAGTGAGAAAAGTTTGCATCTTCACCAGGCAGTAACTCATTAACTGCTCAGATCTCCGTTGCGAGTTGGGATACAATGGGATGTCTCAGGTGCTTGATGTGCTGTTGATAAGGGGGTTTGTATGCAGATCCCAGGGCGATACAGCCCTGCTGTAGGGCTCTGCCCAGCATCCAGCCCGGCCTGTTTGGAAGGCAATGCCTGGCTTCCTTCCAAAGCCCGGATTCTGACAGGGGGCTCCAAACCAGCTGCAGATTCCCGCTTTTCCCAGTGACACATCTGTGCCCACACACCTTACCTTTGACCTCTCCTGGTTTGTTTTGTGGCAGCAAACACCCGAAATTTGCTCAGCTAGTACAATAGCCCTGTACTTTCTGACAGAAACGCCTGTGGTTAACCTCTGTGGGCTGCCTTCTGCAATAAAATGAAGGGTGGTAGAAGTTAAACAATGGGTGTGACTACCACAAGATGGGTGTTAGTGGGAAAGTGGTGTAACATCCATTTAGCATTCCAGAGATGTGAAATATAATTATGATTTAAATGCCAGAGATGTAAGTTGCAGGATGAGTAACTACAAGGACATGAAAGCCTTCCTTATCTTCCTTTCTGTCCCACTCAGAATCATTTTGCACACCCACAAAACTAATAAAAGTAGTGTCACTTGATGAAATTACACCTGATACATGACTTGTACCGTCACTTACGTTTCTGTCAGTGTGGGCTCTGTTTATACCAAAGAAAAAATTCCAATCTCATTTACAACATTTCAAGTTGGAAGTAATTCTGTTCTCAGTGGAATTATTCTCTATTTATACTCCCACTCAGATCAGAATCTGACCCAGGCTTTGAATTTTGTCTTATTTGCTCTCATCCTTTCCTATGACAGACAAGGGTCCTCAATCTGTAAAGGGCTCCTCACACCTACATTTATGTACCTTTGCAGAAATGGCTTTTGAGCAGGTCTGTGTTGTTAGAAATTGACAACTAAATCAGCCCTGGGAGCAGCTGGTTTCTGAGTGTACATGAATAGCTGCTTAATGTCTTTTATATCATCCAGCATATGTGGGAAGGAGAGCAAGAATGCAGAAGTGCAGCCCATGCCTAGACTAGGGGCTACACAGTCCTGTAGCAATTCCAACACAAAGAAGTTAAAGAATGAAAGAATAAGTTCTAGATGGGGGAGTGGAACAACTAGCAGGGGAAAAAAAATGTTGGTTCTAAACTTTATAAAGAGATTCTTGGTACGTTTAAAATCCAAGAGCAGAAGGTGTGATCAGCTCTGAACAGAGGGCTTGTGCTGTCCCAAGCTGTGGCCTTGGAAATGCTCTGTGTAGATCAGAACTGAAACCTGCATTTTGAACATTTTTTCCCCTAACATTGTTCCTCTTGTTTTCTTTAGGGATTACATGAGAACCTAAGGTGAAAGTTTCTAGCACAGTACTGCCTTTTATGAGCTGTCAGCAGGGAACAAAGAGTATTATCAGCTCCACAAAGGTGACACCTTCAGATAAAAGCAGAGGGGTGAGGCCAGGAGGGGCTCTAGGCCAGGCCAGGATTTGGGGCTCAGCTTGTGCTTGGTCAGCCCTTGTAACTGAACTGTTTGTTTTCTGTACAAAATATGCATGGGGCAGGGGTAAGCAGTGATTTTTCAGATATATGTTCATCCGTGGCTTTGTGCCTGACCAATTTCATTGCCTGAAGTGGAGCTGTAGAGTGGATAAATTGAAGCACTTACTCCAGAGTGTCTGATGAGCTGGGACTACCTGGTTATATTATTGTGGATATTTGTTTCCTAGAAATATCATAAACATTTACTAGAAATACTTTCTGCTGGGTAGGAAGAACAATTTTCCATCTGGGGGAAAAAAATATGATTAGCTAAACATGTTAAAATGCAAATAGCAAAATAAAATTGTTGTCTCTTACGCACCAGAGAAAAACAGAGTTCATGAAACCATGGAAGTCTTCAGATCATAACAACAGTTAAGACAAGGCTAGGATCTAACAGTTTGGGATTTTTTACAATAAAGAACTATGGGCCAAATCCTGTCTTCAGGTTAGTATCAGTAATTCCAACTCTGCCTGTTCTGCTCAGTCACTGTGGCAGAGGCAGCCACTTGAGAATGGAATAGCCTGGGAAGACTTTGGCTCAAGCCCCTCTTCCACAACCCAGAAAAACAGGAATTACCACAGACTGCAAAGAGGTGGATGACAGCACATTGCCACACTTCCCACAGTAGTTTGGGTGAGTGCATTAGAAAGCAACTTTTCCTCATGTGGGAGGAAAAGAGGGAAGGAGCACTCCTTCCAGAGGGCAGCTCAGGCTGTCTGAATTACCCTGCTCCAAACTGGCCTCTGGAGGAGCCATTCCCAGCACACAGGTCTGATTTCAGGGTAGATTCAGCCACAGTAATTAGAGCTCCAGGTTGGCAAATGGATCCTGAGACAGTCAGATGGTGTCCTGTCCCTGACACTTGTTCCTCGTTGCATCCATACCCTTACTTGGGAGTGCTGCTGCATCTTCCTTTGGGACAGTAAAGTGCCTTTGATGGTTGGGTTGCCCCAAAAGCAGAAGTCATTTTTTCTGTTAACTTAATCCATGTCAGAAATGTTGTTATCAGAAGTGGATTTATCTCAGGGATATCTGTGGTCCAGCATGAAATAGCATAACCATTTATATGATAAAATACTCAATTACATCAAACAAGAATAGGATTTCATTCTCTTCTGACAAATATTCTTATCACACCTGGAGGCTGATTCAGTGGGCTCAGCAGGTACAGAGCTCGCTGAAAATCAAGGCATTCAGGACTTTCCTAAATCCACAGTTAGTCTGCCTGTCCTGCAGTGCTTAGATAAAATAGCTTTCATCACCTTTTCATCACATCAAACTCCAGCTGAATCATTACTGCCTACTGTCACAGTGCCACAAACAAAGCTGCTCAGCCCATGAAGCCTGCCCAGGTTTTCAGCAACATCGTGGTGGGTTTATCACGTATCTCATTCACAGATTTCAAGATGCTTTGCAAAGATAGGGTCAGCATTGGTACAACAACGTCTCAGGAAGGGGAACATTCAGAGTTTTGGTGACTTACCCAATGTCTGTTGCATAACAGCAGTGAAACAGAACCCAGGCATTCTTGTACCAGGCTTGTGATTCAGCAGAGCACTAAACCAGGTGCTTAACTTTGAGCAGGAGCTCAAGCTGTTTGAATGGAGACAGATTTAAGTATCAGTTTAAAGACTTTGCTGGACTGGGTCTTCAGCTGTCAACAGCTAATTATTGTTTACAGCTATTTCAGGTTTTTTTTCATACGGCTCAGCGTATTTTTAGACGATGGAAATATTTTTAAACTAATTCAGTGGTGTGAAAACACGCACTGCTTGCTGGCCTGTTAGCAACTCAAATGTTCATGCATATGTTTGGGGGGTTGTGTTGTCTTTTCCAGATGACCCCAGCGACTCGACAAAAAGTTCTCGGCCTTTACCGCAAGATATTCCAAATAGCCAAAAAATGGCAATCGGCATCAGGACAGACAGAGGAGACTATGAAAGAGAAAGAGTACATTAAAAATGAGGCCAGAACATTATTCCGAAAAAACAAACATGTGAGTGTCCTTGCAGTTTGGAATTTCTTGCTCTTTGCTTCTTTCCTCTTGCTCTTTGCGCTGTCTGAGGGATTGGATGCTAAGATACGAATATGAGTTCCCAACATTTTATTCACCTTAAATGCTTTGGGTGTATTTGGGTTATAATTTAAATTTCATCCTTGAGAAAAGTCAAACCATTTCAGCTCTTCGTTAACTGCTGTAGAATTTAAAAGGTCTTTTTTCACTAAAAAAGTGCCAAGAAAAAATTAATTCCAAAGATACTGCCTGTGTAATTGAAACAGCTTTTGATCTTTACAAAGTTAGCTAAGTGTATCATTACCCATGCAATGGCAAACAGAGCTCAGCAGCTTCTTTTTTCCTTTTCAAAGCAGCAATTATTGGCACTTCTTTTAAAAGAAGCACTTTAATTTTTTTCTTAAGAAAGAAATTTCAAACCCCTTTTCAAAGAGTCGATGCAGACTCCATGGTAATCAAAGGTCCTTCTTGTAATTCAAGATCACAATATTTATTTATAGCCCATATTGGTCTGGGACTAAATTGAAGTAATGCAAAGTCAAAAAATTAATTTAAGTCATAATTTACACCACATTTCTGACTTCAAAGGGAATTTCTGGGTAGGATGATAAGAGAATGTGCACCAAGGAGTGTCTTTCCTTTCTCCTCAAGCTACCTCACAGAGTGACGGATGGGTGAGCGTGGCTCTTTCATAGATGTATTAGTAGTTTAAATGTGTATTGTCTTTTTACAGAGAAAATGCCATGTTTGGATAAAAAACTCCTCCTTTAGCCTCAGTCCTGACAGCCTCTGGGCCTTAACATCCAGTGCCATCTTGCCCAGAGCTGTTGAGTCAAGGAGAATTCTGATGTTACCTTTTATGGATGTGAAAAATACAGTCCTTGTATCCTTGGGATTGCCAGAACAAGCTACAGAAAGTCACGTGGCTGTGCATCATTTACACTTGAGCTTCCAAGTGTTAATTGCTGAACTTGTACAAAACCTTTGTTTGTGTGATCTTAGGTAACAGATCCAAAGCTGATTGAGCAGTGCATAGAAGAATGTGAGGCAAGAATAGAAATTGGACTTCACTATAACATCCCCTACCCGAGACCTGTGAGTACAAATCCAGTCACAAACTCTTCAGCGTTACCCACTGAGCTCTCCCTGCACGATGAAACCATGAGTTTACATCACTGTCACTGCACTGCATCTTCAGATGAGCTGGCATTTAAATGTGTGCTAAATCAGAGCCAAGTGTACATTGAAACCTTCTCCATCTATCTGCTTTCACTGTAAACTGGCAGGTTTCTTCTCAAAATAAGGAGTCAAAGCCTAAATGGAACTGTGTGAGCCAAACTCTTGAGGCCTGTGAATATTTAGCCAGTCTTGTCTGACCAAAGGATGTAGAAAAAGATGGTAATGGAATCAAATAATAAACAAGAATGAGAGAATAATAATACTTAATTACATCTGCCCTAGATACAATAATTTTCATAGCCTACATTACTGGTCATAAATCAAGTCCTATGGAAACACTTGTCTATGTTGCTGCTTCTTTTCCCTTCTTCCTAGAGAAAAACATATCCAAGATCACTGAAATGCTGGAAGTTGCAGCAGTGTCTCCTATTGCACCACTCAATACAGTTTCCTCCCTGCCCAGTCACTCTTGTCTGTAGTACTTTATGCTGCCTCCCCTAGAGACTTCCTCTCTGCTCCTGTTAATTAGTTTATATTTTCACATCTACAGTTCCCTTATCAAGGCAGTCACAGTCAAAGCAAATTGTATCTTCATCAGATTCTTGCCTAAAATATGATCACTGTCAGCATCTCTTTCAGTGTACAGAATTACAGTGCACACCTGGCAAACAGTGTTCCTAGAAATGGGCCTAAAACGTGTTCTCTACAGTGGTTTCAAAACCCCAAAGGATCGGCTCTCTCAGACAAACGGGATGATTATTATTTTTCAGATTCCAGAAATCTCTACTCCTGCTCTAGTCAGTGCTTTTACTACTATTTGCACCTAAACAGCCACCTTACAGCCTGACAGGCTCAGCAACAATAACATCTGACTGCTACCACCTCCGTTTTCCAGTCACTTCGGGGGGTTACAGCTGCACGACTCCCACGGAGAGTCTTATGAAATACAAAGACTTTGTCAATCAAAGGAAGAGCCTGTCACCTATTGCTCCTTCAGCTTTGGAGTCAATGACACTGATTGTGCATTTTAACGTGGCACACATAATCACGACAAGAAGAAGGCAGGCTTTCAATACGTACAGTTTTGGGGTTATTTTGTGACTTCTTAAGTAGGTATGAATAAATCACGCAGTGCTTCAAGACATCTACTCAGGAATTTTTAGGATTATCTAGGTCTTACTGTCCTGGAACATTGTCAGCAGTCCTATTTCAACAAGTATTTTATCGTTACAGTCTGATATCAAACTGCAAAACAAGGTTACTAAGGTCTAAAACATAGGATTTTAATAAACATCACATTTAGGGCCTGAAACTTATATCACTAATTCCTCCTTAGACAGTGCTCCTCCTAGAAATCTAATAACATGGCTTTAGACAATGCCCTCTCCAAAGTGTGAAGAAATTATTTAAATCTCAGTGACATCTAGTCTGTATATAAGCTGCCTTTTTCTTCCCAGTTTGCTCCTAACTGGTGGGATTTTCTTTTCCAGATCCATCTGCCTCCTATGGGTCTCGCCCACAAACAAGGTCGTACGTTGCGACACCAGGAAAAGTTGAGGAAGATTTCTAAGCCAATCTACCTGAAATCCCATGATGAAGTTTCATAACCCACCACTTGAGCTGTGATGTGTAATCACATCCTTGAAGCTGTGACCTGCAGTCCCGGTGATCTGTGTGCACAACTGTGAATTGAGGTGTTCTGGCCACTTGCTCACACATTTCCCTGAGGCCAAAAAGCCAATTGAGACATTGCATATGATGGATAAGGTTGTTCTATTATTTATTTATATAACTTTTTAACCACTGACTCGTCAATAGAAGTAACACTCTTCAAGGAGTGAGGTGTGATACAAAGATTACTTTGACAGGACAAATTACAGCAGCTTCTCAAACTATTAATCTATAGCAGAGTTCTCTGGTGGTTTGAGGATTCCTTGTGCTCAGCTGTGACTCAAAGCTGTGCCTTGTGCAAGGGTCAGACAAAATTAAGGAAGTCCAGGAGAATCAAGCAGATGCAGTGCCTCCAGACCTTCTGAATGCAAGTGGGAATACAGTGACTGCATCAGGCAGCTGCTTTCCTCCCTCTCTTGTCCCTGCTCTGCCTGTTGTCCCTGGGGAAATATTCCAGTTCCGTAGTACCCCTGTGAACTTCTGTTTCTGAACGGGCAGTAGCAAAGACACAACTGAAGTGCCACTTCTCCTTCTTTTTCCTTTTTGCAAACTGCAGAGGGATGGCCTGGAGCCTCCAAGTCAGCTATTTCCCCCCTTCCTTTGGAGAGGGTGTGGATGTGAAATGCAAAGTTTGGAATGCCATGACACAACTCTTGAGTAAAACATTCCAGTGTTGAGTTCCTCAGGTTGCCATGTATGGACTGACTGAAAACTCTCCCTTCAGAGTATCACTATGGGAACAAGCTTAGGATGCTCTGGTGTCCTCCCTGTGTGTTTTCACATGGTCAGTCTTGCAGCATAATCACCATGGGGACTTTCTCAACAATTATTTTAACTTTAGGGTGAGGATTTAAGTCTTAGATTATGGATAGAACCCCCACTTTAGTAAAAGAAAGTATCTACAATTCTCCAAAGATTGAAGGTAATTCTGTCTCACAGGTGCCTCATGAATGGAATTAAAATGAAATTAATTTTCCTCTCACTGGCCATCAATTATTTTGCATCATTTTCAGTCCTCTGACTTTACCAGGCTGTTCTTCAGGGAAGTTGAGGGAGCTTCTCATCCCTCAGGCTGGACGTGCCAGTGAGACCAAGCTGTGGACAAGAGCCACACTGTACTGGACACTACCTAAGCACAGTCCACAGAGCTTTAAGAAAAACCTATTCCAGCACAAAGTTAATAGTGGCAAAAAAAAAAAGCAAATTTAAAAAATGCAATGTGTATGATTTCCTATTAAAGTGGGAAATCAGTGAAATCTCCTCTTCTGAGGCCTCCAACTCATCCTAAACTCTCCAAGTTCTAATAGACAATGACAAAGAAATATTCTTTTCGATCTGAAAAGTAAGTTAGAACTGGTCATGTGCAGAACAGGCTGACAGTCCCTCCCCCAGGAATGCATTCCTAAGAGTGAAAAAAGTACAAGTGGATGAGAAAGTACAAGGAAACAATAAGAGGAGTGAATCAGCGTGACAGGTACTGGCTGGCCCAATTTCTCACTGCCCTTCATGGCTCCAGTCCACAAAGGTATCTATTTCCATATAATTATTTCCTGGGAATGCCACATGTGGGAAGTAATAGGTAAAATGCCATTGTTCTGCCTGTCAGTGGGATCTTTGCAAATGTAGTGCTGTCAGGAAGACACAAAAGTCCTTTAGCTGAGGAAAAGGGGGATGGAATAAAGAGAGTAAAGAAATAACACGATTATACACACTGCTTAATCCTTCACTGAAAGAAGTCCAAATACAGTCTTTTCCTACCCTCACTCTGATACACCAGTGTAGGCATGTGTCAACTGAGCCAAATCAAAATGTGCAGAGGTTTGAATGGAAGCCTAAACTCCCTTTTTGCCATTAAACTATCATCTGAATCTTTTGAATTTTGTTAAAATTCATGTGGCTAATGAAGGTGCTGATGCTGTGACACATCCAGTGAATAAAGAGGTTTGTAAATGAGCAGTCTGAATTTGCTGTCTGTGTTATAGTCAGAGCTCTTTCCTAAGCACATACCATAAGATTTAGATTATTTCAAAAGAACACCCCTAAAATTACAGAAGATTTACACCAAATTGAAATAACAATATGAGTTTGAGTTCACTACCGAAGGAGAACACAAATAAGCAATTTTAAAGAGGATCAAGTAGCCTTGATAACTCAGATGAGTTACTGCTTAACTGAGAAACCAGCAAGTTGAATTGCAGTGACAGCATCACATTATTTGAGATCCCTTAAAATGCTAGAAAGCCTAATGATTTTTCAAAATAAGTGTTTGAGAAGTTATTAACTAGTGCCTCATCCTCGTTACTCACCAGCACCAAAAGGCAAAGACTAAGATTTGTTAAAACCTCAGGCTGTTCAGCTAAAGGAAGGACTACATCAGCAATTTTGTCAAGTCTGGAGAGCAAAACCTTTATTTTGCAGCTTAGGTTAAACTCTGTATGGAAAGGAAAATCTGCCTTAACTGGAGTCCTTTGCTTTTGGAGGTCAAACCATTTTGAGGGAGTTTCATGAAAAAAAAAAATTCATCTGCAGCTCAGTCCAGCAGGTCAGGAAACATCTGAACTGGTACTCTTGTATTAAATGCCAAGGACTGTGTAACTTCTGTCAGGAAGTATCCCAATGATTGCACAATATGTCATTCCTACACATTAATTTCACTTGCAAAAAGACGTTGTCCTAAAATGCCTCTGATTTCTGCAGAATTTGTAATGCACTGGATTCAATCAGTCAGTGCACACTCTGTCCTGTACTGCCTGAACTTTCTCTTATTCCCTTTCCAGTAAATACCATCTATTTCCAATTTATCACACTAGTCAGGAGATGCTTTAGAATGATTTAGAAGAAAAGATGACATTAGCTTTATATTTTTAGAAATAAAACCCCTGAGTTAGTTGCATGAACTCTCCTGCAGGTGAACTGGTAGGCAATAAGTTGCAGTAATAATTTGTTGACATGATGCCTGGTCTGGAATATCTAAATAACACCTCCTTTCTGGACATTCTGTCCCTAAATCCATCATTAGTAAGGTTGCAATTTATGAAGCCATGCAATTATGACTAACATTAGCAAGCACACAATCATTTAGGAAGGTGGACTTGCCACCTGCTTGCTGGATGTGTCCCTCAACACTGTCTGGGGCTGAGGAAAAGCTCATTATGCTGCAGCAGCGACCCAAGGGAAGCATTACAGCACTGAAACATGATAAGATGGATCAGGTTATCTGATCTGTCTCCCTACTAATACAAGTTTGTTCTTGTAACACCTTTTAGATCTGGAGAAAATAAGGCAACCTGGACCTCACTGGCTTGGGGCTCCCTGTCAGAAATTATCCATCAGAAATTATATCAGTAACATCCATCTTTTATCCACAGACAGGTCACTTACTTGATCATACCTATAAATTCATTTTCAAGAATGCTAATTAGAGCAGAGACCTGCAGCTTTCACTGATTTTTCTAATCCTACTAGGCAAAACATTCTAGCTATAAGTAGAAGAATTTGGGGCCTTTCTATGGTCTTTTGCTTTTTCATTGTATAATTTTCCCTTTAATAGCCCAACAACGTTAAAACCAACAGAGACAGTACTTTCTGAAATGGATATCTGTACACATAAGAGAAAGGTTTCAATCTCCTAAGAAAATGTACAAACCTATCTGTCTTACAGCACCCCTAGCTGAAAATCTTTCTCTGCTAAGGCAGAAATATCTCTTGCTCTATAATGTCTTTATACTACATTTTTTTCCATCTGCTTTGAGTTATTAGCAAGGCTGTGAATCTAAGATTTGCAGTAATTACAGGTGGTTTTTGTGGTTTATTTAATGAGTGTTTCTAATTAAGAAATGGAAATACTAAACCTGTAAAGCCAGAATTCTAATACTGCTGTTACAAGGCACTTTGTTTGTCCAAAAATTTTTCACATTTTTATCATGTCCAACTGGCAGCTGAGTTGTCTTGTTTTGGTTTTTTTTAATGCATCTCAGCCAAGAAAGTCAGTGAATTCTAACATTTAGCCAGCTTATCGTTCTCCAGGAAGGTCTAGACAATGCTCAGGAAATAAGGTTGGGAAGCTCATTTCAAAGAGTCATAGAAAAATATCTCTGAGACAAGGTATCCCTTGCCAGTAAATTCCATTACTTTTTCTCAACCAGGGAGGGCAGCCCAGGAAATCACATCCTGCAGTCGTCATCAGCTAAAGCCACTCAGCCATGCCTGATCCCTGGCAAAGGGGCAAGCCACAGATGCACAAACCCTCCTCTATAGACTCTTATCTATATATTTTTATCTACAAAAGCTTGAAATACGTCTTTTAATTACATTCCAAGGGATGCCTTCATATCCAATCTAAATGTCAGCACAGAGGAAGCATTTGGAAAACCAACAGGGTAACAAGGACATTGCACACTTGTAGCAGCAAAGTCACTGTAAGTTCACAAGAACCACAAGTGTGTCATCTAATAAAACTATCAATTACTGTTCACAAAGAGGTGTTAACAAGAAACCCACTTGGCAAGCTATGACACAAGATTTCCAACAGTTTAAAAGTAATTGATGTCCATAAAATATAATTCAGGTAGCAAATCTGACTTTTTTTTTTAATGGCTTAATTTAAAGGACTGTGCTTGCAATACCAGCAAGAAGAAGCCTAAAACAAGCCAGTGGTTAATAAAACAATAATGAACACTGTTGTCACCTGTCACAGCTAAGCACAACACAGCAGATGAATTCCTGTGACAAGAACTGTATGTCCTAAGGAGTTGTAGCAGCATCCCTCAACACTTGTAGCAGGATACTGGGAATTACTGAATGAGGGCTGCATCTCTGACTTTGTGAGGCCTTCAGCAAGTCATTAAAATGCTACAATTTGGGCAATGAAAAAACAGTACATGACCCCAAATTAGTGGATGTTTATGCAGTGTGTGTTTTTCTAAATGTTTGCCTTGATCTTTGTGTTTCTCTTGTACCGTGTACACAACAAGTCTAATGATGCATCTTTAGAACCTTCTTGGCATGCTGTGAGGTTTAGTTAATGGCTGTACAGCTCTTTGAAGATGTTCAGGCTATTTCATTTTTAATTAATGCTTGCTAGCTACTTTGAGCTTCTCTGATGAAAGGGCTTAAACAAGTACAAAATTTCAGGCAGTCATTAGCCCAGTATGCAAGGGAGCAAGATGAGGAAGTGTGCTGGGTTTGCCTGGGATAGAGTTAATTTTCTTCTCAGTGGCTGATATGGAGCTGTGTTTTGGAGTGGTTGGCAAATCCACAGAGTCTTATTTGCAGGAGCTGTGAAGTAGATTCCCCTTAAAATCAGCATCAAAACTCTTTAGGCTCAATTTCATTAAAAAAAAAAAAAAAAAACAAACCATGCAGCCATTGAGGTGTAAAGTATATCTTTACAATAACAAAATGTGTTTTGACTTGCATCCTCTCAGTCATCCAGCTGGCACAGAGCTGCCACACCTCGATTTATCCAGTGTTTCTGGGGCTTGTCTGAAGGGAGTTCAATGGAGAGAACGTAGTTGGTTGAGTGGCCAGTGGTGGATAAGACACCTCTTCTTGCACTTGTCTTGTATACAGGGCATGAATAGATGTTCATATGAAGAAATTTGGAACTTTCTCCAGGTTTCAGCCAGATTATGGGCAAAGGATCATACAGGACTTTTGGTAGTGATTCTGCAATTACTGAGGATTCTCTATCCCATCGTGCACCTTCCAAAAAAAGGCCTCTCACATAAGCCCCATCTTGTGGCATTTTCTCCATTGTGTGCTCCTCCTTCATCACCTAGAATGATTAAACCATTGCTTGATTTTGTTTTTATCTGGAGTATATTAAATCTTATAAGTGATAGTCTGAAACTTCTCCTTTAAATAAAATCTCTCTTCATCTGAAAACTCTATTTCTTGCTGCCCCATAACATGTTTCAAGCTGTTCAAGAAAAACAAAATTCTTCTGCATTTTTCTTACCTCAAATTCAAATCCAATGTGGTCGATTGGGATGGTGTATTTTCTGGCATAGTTTTGTAAAACACCGGTCAAAAAAGACTGAGTGAAGAAGAATCCTGAGAGCCAAAAAACTGTGGGTGGCCCATTGTTGACCCAATCCTGAATATGGAGAGAAAAGAACAAATGTAAGAAAAAAAGTACTTTTGTGTCCTCACTGTGCCAATTCACCAGAAGAGGGAAGTGCTGTGAGAGCAAGAGAAATAATGGAAGGGCGAGTTAAGAATAAAATAGCTGTTCAAAAAGTGTCTGGAAGCAGAGATTTACAGTCACATGTATGTGACTGTGATGTGTGTACGTGACATAAATGTGACTAAATGCCAATTGTTGATGCCAATGCTAAGACATCAATACCAGTTAAAATGAATCTTCTAGAAACAGAAAAATGGAAACTATCAAAGGCAGCGCTGAATTAGCACCCAGGGATTATACTCCCAACTCACCCTGCTGAGCAATTGCCCAGCTAATTCCAATGCTTTCAATGCAGTGTATGTGTGAGCAGTTCACAGCCTGGAGCTCTCAGGGTGCTGCTCAGTGAGGACAGCACTGGCACACACTGTACCCACTCAGCTGTCAACGACAGCGCCCTGGCAGTCCCGTTCAGCGTACCTGGAAGAAGACCAAACGACACAGGAGATCGGACACGTAACTTCCCAGTGGCTTCAGTGATGGGTAGGATTTGGCAGCCCACATTGATGGCACTTTTCCCACTAGCATGCTGTTGTAAACATCTTCAAGCTCAGAAGACATCAACACTTGGCCTTTAATGGCTTTGCCAATATTAATGAGGCTGCTCCGAACAACTTCTGTAAGCCTTCAGGTTGAAACAAAGAAATTGTCCTCTTTATTATTTACTGCTTACTACCTGGCTAGAGACCTGAGTCCAGCTTGAATGAAGGGTCAGTCAAAGCTGGTAAATGTCCTGTCAGAAATTCCTTATCTCACCTGAAGTTATCAGAACACTTACTTAACTTTAGAAAAGCAAACAAAGGAAAAGCAAACACTGAGAAATAAAAGACAATGAAAAATTCCACTCTAAACAAGGGAATTAAGTGACACGAGTTTTAAAGCTTGTACCACTGACACAGTGTGCTGTGAATATTGTGGCCTGGCTATCACTGACAAAGAATAAAATAGGCTGTCTTACCTTGACACAACAGGCTCAAATCTGATTTAAGTTCATACTCCAAGAATATAGGTACAGTTTCTGTATTCAAGTACTCAGCTGCAGCTTTCAAGTCTTTTTAAAAGATATACCCAAACCAATGTAACACGTTAACAAAACTGTTCTGTAAAAGGCTCACAGCTGTTTAAGGCTTGTACTGACAAACACAAGCATATTTCAGTAGCAGCACTACTACACAAAACACTGAGCCTTACCTGTTAAATCGAATTAGCTCTTGCCTAAGAACTGTATTCATGGACTCTTCATAAAGTACAGGGTATGCCTTCATAACCTCTTCCATGTCATAGCTGCTTGGTAATTTGGATAGGATGTCCTGTGCCAAATCTTCAACAATTTCCTGGAATCACAAGTTTACAGTGAATGAGGAATATTCCTTTTTCCACCCTCCATATTTTTATTGAATAAATTCCACAAAACACTATAGATTTTGTATTTTTTCTGCACAACCACACAGGTATTTTAGTCCATTTTTCTACAGATGTAGTGCTTACATGCTCTTACTCGCTTTGGGCATTATCCTGTCTGTCAGTCTCCACATGTGCCTGCCTGCTCCTTTTTCCTTCTCAATACCTTTGAATTTGTTAGCAATTTTGGTTTAATTTGCAAAAAGGTTTTATGTGACTTCTAAGGAAATAGGCAGAAGGGCAGACAAGTATAATCCTATTACTGCCACAGTGAAGGAGAAGACAAAGCATGCAGCACAGAGGAAATGATGGGAAGACCACATGAACACCCCAGTCAGGCAGTGCATGAATTTCCATCATTGGAATTTGCAGACTGGAATTAAATGTCATAGTTTAAAATTGCCTAGAGATGGATGTGACTTGAGGTGCATTAGCAACTGTGATTTTTAACTGTGTTCTAACTCCAATTCATGACTGAAGGGAAGCACTTTGCTGTTATTTTAAAGCACAAAATATGAAAAAACATTCAAACTGCATGTCTGTGCAGGTGGGGTTGTGTGGTATTAATCTGTTTGAATGCAAAGTCATGAAGGTATCTTCCATCCTTAAAGGTGTAATGCCAAATCCATCTGCTTCTCTACAGGGACATTCACATCTAATCCCAGTGCTACAGTCACGTGATGAGAGGTCTTTGATTACTCTGAGACTTAGGACAAGACAGGAAAGGACACCTTTCCAGGCTGCAAGTTGATCTTTCTTCCCCAGTTACCTGAGGGGACTTGCCACCTCCCCCTGCTTCCCTAGGCAAAGTCAGGAGCACTCCATGGAAAAGCTGGTTAGTCTCCTGGTTATCCTTGGTGATGTCTGCATTTTCATGAAGTCCAAACACTTCAGGGTGTGTTGTAATTGGCAAACTTCGTATGTATTCAATGTAAGACTGTAAAGCAAACATTCAGATACCAGACATCATTCACAAACACTTGGCAAATCCAACGTGGACAGAATCTTCCCATTTACCATCAAACACAGTAGTTCCTGTTAAACACATCCAGAGACTGACTTATAAAGTCCACAGAGATAAATATAAAAGTTTTGAGTGATTCAAAGACTCACAGAGGAGTTCTTATTACCAACCTCCTGTAAGTGGCAGGAGAAAGGAAAGTATGTTAGAAATATCCAAGGAGCGCTGGCAGGAGTCACAGAGGGGGTAGGATGCTGTATGTTCACCCCTACAACTGTGGGCTACACAAATAGGTGGGATTGGAGCACGTTTGTTATCTTTATGCAGTTGTTAGAAGGGAAAAAGGGGATGAAAACTGAGTATATACCTGTCATTCCACCTCTTTGTCCTGACCATTGTTTTCAAGGCAAAAGTGGTGCAAGAGGGTGCTCAAGTACCCTGTAAATTCCTGGAGCTTCCTATTGGCTTTCTAGAGCTGGAAACCTGCACAGGGGTGGCTCTTTGCATCAACAAATGCCAGAATATTAGATGGTCACTACATCCCCATTGGGATGGGGTAGATATTAAATACCAGATTCATATTTCATACATAAGATACATTCTTTGTGGCTTGCTGATCTTATGGGGTTTATTTTCTATTTGTTGTATTCAGCATATCAAAGTATAATGGAGGTAAGTTCCTTCCCAAATGCAGAGAGAATTTACACCTCTTTTCTTCTCACCTCATATGGGCCATGGGGTGGTATGTAGTAGTCACCTCCAGCTGAGAGCATGTATTTGTCCTGCTCTATATCCTTGTTATAGACTATGGAAAGAAGGGACAGGAGAAGACGCCTGTCTTTATCATCTGTCACTCTGCCTCCATAGTTACACTCCCCTGGGAGATGACAAAGAAAATCAGGACAAAAAAACTAAAAGTTAATGCACAAATAAATATTGTTTTGCAATAATGTGAAACTCTGCTAAGCTGAAGCTCCAAAGCTTCAGATCTGTTAACAAAAATCAAGAACGACAAGGCTGACAAAGGAGGTGCCAAAAAGCAGCTTATCTTTCTGAATAGCCACAGCAACCAAGTTATTTACACAGCTCAACACCTCCTGCTTTAAACCCATGACTATTATCACATCCTCTGGTAAACTGCCAAAGTTCACTCTGTCAGGCTCACATTGATCAGCAAAGGTGAATCAGAGGTCATCGACGTGTTTATGTGATGCACGTGAAACAAAGACCAGGAGGTTTCCTGGGCCATCAGTAATTCTTCCAGCTATATACAAGTCAAAACAGCAATGACATCTGAGGGTTTGGGATCCAGCTCCAAAGACAGTTGAACTCCAGCACCCACCAGTGACAACCAATTGCATGTCGAGGGCCAAGAAAGTAAACCTGAGTGGAATCCACTCAATTTGTCAGGAACCCGCTAGTTTGTCCCTGCACCAGCTGAAAGTGCCCAGCAAAGTCAACACGTGAGAGGAGGCAGTGCATGTACCTGTTAGATAGGTCAGAGCTTCGAATGGGATTTCTTCGTATTCGTTCAGAAACATCTGGATCTGTTGCATACTTATTCTGAGGTCGGATTCGTTGAACTCATATGGAATATTCCAACCTGTTCAATTCAGAAAAGATACACAGGGAGTGGTGCACTGTACTGACAGCTGGGCTCAGGAAATGATGGTATTGCTACTACACTGCTACTACAGAGCTGATGGTACCACCTGCCAGACAGCACCTAGAAAAGCCCTGGAATACCAGGCTGTTTACTGCACGAGGGACAATAGGGCTCCATAACAATACTGTATCCTAAGGCACTATTACCATCATTCTATGTAATTTAAACATAAACAAACACAGGCATTTAGACATCACACTCTCATGAAAATGGTATTTTACTGGCTTGGTACTTTCAGTTAATCTGTTGCTATCTGGACACAATGAGAACAGGAGTTTTAATTCATTTCTTGATTCCAATTTTTCATCAACCTGCCCATCTATTAATACTGTTTGTGTATGACATTCAGAGTAACAGTGCAATAAAACAAACAAGCAAACAGGAACATACTCCAGATAAGAGAATCCTTCAGAAAACCTACAGGCCTAGTGCAAACCAAAAATAGGGCTATTGCTGCAACTGTCCTTCTTCCTCCAGATAGTTGGTCACATTAAGCAGTAGATGTTGCTTTTGAAAATGGCCTCTTTGTCACCTTCAAAAGTTCTATTTTTATAGCAATATACGAGTGTCTTCATACCGGCAGTTTAGTGTTTATTTAAACAGCTGCCTTTTAAAATAATGACAGTGGCTTTCAGTCAAAATAATAACAGCAACCTGTTATGACAGACTCAGCTGAAAGACTGAGAACTTCATGTGCACCAGTGCAGAGCATAAACTTTATAGTGTTATAAAAATGGAAACTATAATCCCATAAGTTCTATATGTCACGCAGAAATTCTATAGAGTTTTCCACACGTGTCAAGATTATAGAAAAAGCTGAAGCACAAATCTTATGATACATCTCTTTTCATTGCCGTGTCACGAACAACACGCTGTGGCTACATAAATTTGTTTCACATGAAGTAAATATATGCACTGGCTTTGATAAAACAGAGTATGCATAACATAGTAACAAAAGCAGAATTGAAGAAGGCACACCTTTCCTTACAGAAATTTAAAACTGGAACTGGATTTGATTGTTAATAAAAGCTACAGTAATAAACTGATAATTCAGTAAGCTATAATTTAATGTAAATGCTGTCTAATATATTTATTTCGAAAAACAGTACTTTCTGGTTCTCCCCCAGGGTAATACTTTTAGTAGCTTCAAGAGTAGCTTTGCCTGAAAAAGAACTCCTGCAAATCACAGCTTTTAAGCTTTATTACATCCTGTGCAATGCAGGTTGCACTCTTGTAACACTGCCAACAATCCTGCCTTTTTACAGAGACCCCAACGATGCATTTCAACACCACTGATCTTTCTTGAAACAAACTGCAAAATAACCTAAACCTTACCCAATGGGCCAAAGTTTCTCCTTTCCTGCACAACAGCGTGAAAAAAGCAAAGGCCAAACAGCAGTTTTTGCCACATCACTGGCTTTTGGCAGCTGCCAAAGAACACGGGGTCGGAGATGGGGTCGTTCAGGTACGATCGGAGCAGGTTCACTCGAACGCCTTTCGGAGGCTCATTTGTCATTTTGATGCCATTCTGGAGGATACTTACAGGAAACTTCTCTGATGGGTAACTGGTTAACCACAACCTGAAAAGAAGTTTGAAAAGCACATTCTCAAAAAATCACTGATGCTGACAAATCCTGCTGTTGATCTAAAGAAGACAAAGTTTTACTACTTGCTTAATTATAATGATAACATCTAACTTTGTTCTGAAGTGCAGGCATAAAGTAGATTATATTGGACAGGTAGAAAAGATGACATCTTAATTATGGATCTTTATTTTATCACTACACAGAAACAATATCAGTTATATACTTAGTCATTCACACAGAAATAGTTTAATTTCTTTTTCGTAGTGTCTTCAGTAAACAAGAAATAATCCCATTAAAATGTGCAAAACACTGAAATTCCTACCTGAACTTTTCATTAGTATTCTCAGGCACTATAACTTCCTCACAGATTTTTTCCAAGGCAGGCATCCAGCTAGTTGCAAGGTGGCAGTTTTGCAGCACTACCCAGGTTCCATCAGTAATAGCCTGATAAATCATTTTTGCTGCTATTGGGCCCTGGCCCTGTCCAAGCGAAACGGTTTGAATGCTGGTACTTCCCATGCTGACATCATCAGCAAATTTTAGTAAACCTATGATGGCAAGTGTTTTATACATGCAAATAAAGACAAAGTCTATTAGAAAGTAGAATGTGTTATATTAATCATTTTTATAATGAAAATAAAGGCACAAAAGTCAACACATATCTTAATTAAAGAAATCCAAACAAAACCATCTCAACAACCCAGTAGTAGTATCAAATGCTATATCAGTCTGTTTCTGAGGCATATACTAAAATTTAGGGGTATAAGGTCTTAAAAAAAAAAAAAAAAAACCACACTCAAAGCAAAACCTAGGCAGGTTAAATGGCTGTCCTCTCCCTCTGCCCCAGGGGTTCAGTTCCAGCCTGCACTACAGCTCTTGACTCTCCCTGTTGCCTGGGTACAATTGTTTATGGGGGCCGCTCTGCAAACTGGATCTTTAGATCTGGTTAAAAATAGCCCTCCAGCTTTGCTAGTGAAACCAGTACCTTCTGGAAATACAGCCTTATGGTATGGCTCCAGATTACAATCCTTTTGGCAGAAAACCAGATTTAAAAATAATCTGGGTGGTTATACTTTAAAGGACATTTAACAAATGTGTTTTTAAGTGTGGCCATATACACCATTTAATTAGTAACTGAGAGGGAGGAAACTTTCTGGAGGAGGGGTTGCAACAAAGAGTGGGGCAAGCCTCCAACACCCACTGAAAGAATTGTAATGCAAGTATAAATTATAAACTGGTCTGGATGCTACAATCTGTTAGATCTCTAAATTGCAGCTCAGACACCGAGATATTTCATCACCACTACATTCATCCCATCCTCTAACAAATTTACTATCATTGTTTATATATGGGCAGATGCAAATGTTTGATATTCCATCATTGCTGTATTGTACTTTACAGACACTCTAAAGATCAAATGAAAGGGTCTATTATCAGTTTAGTCATACTCAGTGACATTTAACCAGATAAAAAAAGACATTTTTAATACCAATCTCACCTGCCATAGGATCAGCACCTGGTGATAATATAAAAATCAAAGGGGCACAACAATTTGAATCACTGTAGCTTCTTCCAAGATCAAATGTGGGTGGTTCAATAAATGTTCTTCCCATATTTTCCACAATGAACATCTGCACTGCCGGGATAATTTTGTCGGGCCGCAAACACCTGAGAATAACCATGCGATCCAACCCCGTCAGTCTGCTCCACTCATCTGGGAAGTCTTCTTCGTGGGGCTTGACAGAGTCATAGATCGGCTTCCACTTGGAAAAATTGTCTCTTATGTGTTCCATAAGTCCCTGGAGGTTTGTCAGGCACGATGCACGTACGAGCTCAGCCCACGATTTGTTCGACAGCCAGTCCGGAGCTGGGTTGGGGTGGGGGTTGTCGAGAGCGACGCCTCCTGTCAGCAGGAAACGCCAAACCTCATCATCTATCTGGCCTTTTCCCTTCATGATGCCCACTGTCAGAAGGAAGGAGAATAACACCTTATCCTTTTCAAACAGTGAACGGCAGACGTTATTATAGATGCTCACCGTGAAATGATCGGTTATATTTTTAATTCTCTGTTCCAGATTTCCACTCTTTTTGCTTTTAGCAATAGACTGAACATACAAGTTAATGAACCAAACCAATGAATACTGGTACATAGGCTCAATGTTTGCCAGATCAGAGATGCAGAAGAAGACAACAGCTGAATGAACAGCAACTGGCTTATACCCCATCCGAGTAGAATCTATTTCCTTCTCAGTTAAAGAGGAAATTTTTTGCTTTTCAGAGATTTCTTCAGATAACTCTTTGGATGAAGACAAAATTTTAATTGCTGTTTCATCCTCTAAGATGTTTCCTTCTGAATGGGAAAGGACCTCCAGGATTTTATCTTCTATTTCTTTTAGTTGTTTCTTGTTGGCTGCGCTTTCTATAATGAGTTGATTTTTCTTTTCTTCTAGCTCAGGCTTTTCCTTTGCAGCTACAATTCCGAGAAGCTGGTCCTGAAGACCCAAAGGTGTAATCATGAAATTGAGTAGACAAACTTTCACAGCCACCTCAGGATAATAATGAGGATTTCTTAAGTGGGTTGTCATGTAAAACCTGAAGTCTCTTGAATATTCAATTATATTTTCCCCTAATTTCATGTATTCTACTCCTTGTTGTTTAAATGTTTGTTTTAATAAAATGGGTTCTATGAAAGCATCTAATTCTTCACCAATGTTTTCTAGCAAGACCGGTGTTCCAAGCTGAATAGAAGTTTCTAATGTCCTCACATAATGTGTGTCAGATAATTTGATAACTGACAGCTTGTTAGTTTTCTCCATATTTTTAATCCACTTGTTAGCTTGCCTTTGAGGATCTATCATCAAAGCCCATCTTCTTGAGTTGGAAACAATTATACCATTGTCAATGGAAAAAGAATCAACTGGCAATCCAGCAATCTGCCATGCCCGGATTTTGACGGGATCCCCTAAGGTGTTACTTAAGCTAAAATCACTGGAGCATGGAATGTTCTTCTCGCTGCACAGAACCTGCCACTGCTTTTGACACTTCAGGCGGTAATCCACGGTAAAGGCTCCCAAATAGGCCACAGTTCCTGATGATAACAGCACATCTCCCACGAGGTCCGTGTACCGAATTCCCAGCAGTCGCGCAGCTTCTGTCCACCGCTCCTTCTCTCCACCCAGGCCACTGATCAGCTGTTCGGCTCTCACGAGCTTTTGTGAGCA
The DNA here is from genome assembly GCF_022539395.1 of Myiozetetes cayanensis. Taxonomy (NCBI): domain Eukaryota; kingdom Metazoa; phylum Chordata; class Aves; order Passeriformes; family Tyrannidae; genus Myiozetetes; species Myiozetetes cayanensis. The sequence continues at coordinate 7,528,015 of NW_026087412.1, read as the reverse complement.
ACGTTCAATGTTATCCTCCAGCTCTTTCTTCTTGTTGTTCATTCGGTCAAACTCATCTTGCAAAGCCTGCAGGCGATCGACCACCTCCTTCAGCGCTGCTTGTTTTACCCTCAGCTTCTGCATCTGAACCTCCAGGACTTCTTCTGCCCCCCTCAAACGCTCACGCTTCGGGGCGACCACCTTCTGCACGCGGTCGTACACCTCCATGGCTCGCACCCACTTGCAAAGCCCTTCACAGGCAGAGGAGACGTTTTTTACGACATCTGGCTGAAAATCTGCATGGTTGATGAACTTCTCTCTAATCCTCTTCATTATGGCGGGGGGAATGTTATCCTTGTCATATTTCTGCAACTTCTCGAGGAACTTGATATCTGAAAGAATTTTTTTAGCTGGCCCCCAGTAGTCTTCAATCATTTTACCTGGATTGCAAATGAGGCTAAAATCAGGCTTAATACGTGTATGTTCAAACTGAAAAGAGTACTTTGAAACATAACAGGAAGAATTAACATCAATGATTTTGCAATGGAATTTTACTGTGCAAAGATTGTTAAATAGTTTAGGAAAATCACTACCTAAAGGAGTTCAGACAGTAACTCAAGATTGGGTCAAAGCAAGTCGAAGAGATAACTTTGTCCTGGTAACTGGGATTGTATTTCCAAAGCTTGAACAATGTCAAGCAAGGGCAGTATGTGACCATGGCAAAAGCAGCCTTAGCTATTTACAAGTGTACTTGTAAATTGACTTGACTAAATGCACTTTGAGTGCATGTGCACATGGCTGCATTCACACCAGAAGCACTTCACCAGCACACCACAGCAGTACCCCACTCATTCCTACTGCAGGGAAAACAAAAGCCACATCATTACCACTGCCACTTGGGTCAGGTTTTCTCTCTGGTTTAGTTGCCCTCATGATACAGATACTCTCCATGACGAGCTTAACAGGACCAGGTGGATTCTGCATGGATTTCACAAGAGAGATGTCCGAAGGATTCAGGGTGTCAAGAGCTGCCTGTGCTGCAGCCAGAGCTGGCAGGGCCTCAGCAAGGTCTGCTTCACATTCATCCTGTTAAGACATTGGGCAGAAACCTGTAAAGCTCCATCCAATACCAGGTGTGCAGCCTGATCACCCCACACAGCCCCAGAGAACCTTCTCTCTTCTTTAGTACCCAATAAAGAGACTCTTCACAACACCGTGTTTCTTGGAGAGAAAACTACTTTCACAATTTGACTGCATGGTTTAAAGGGAGAAGGTTGGTAGAGAAATGAGTAACTTCCATAAACTGAACTGATAGCTGAAAAAGGCAGACAAGCTCTCAAGATCAAAGTCTCTCTGGTCTGGCAATAAGAATTAAAAGAAAGGTTAGATACAGTTGTTCTTAGTTAAATCTTACAATGCTGATCAGGTGAAATATGGATACTGTGTAGCTTAAATTCTTTATCTTATACTCAGATCTCAGTAGTTATCTATCTTATCTATCACTGACATTTCCAATTAGTTATAAAAAAATATTGAGGAATCCTTAAGTTTCCCACAGAAAATTCTGTTTCAGACATCTGGCTGTGGCATTATCTCTAAAGTTATGCTTAACAGGGCTCCCTGCAGCACTGTGCCAAATTACCTCAGCTAACTCTAAATGAACTGTCTTTGGGCTGGAGACAGTATAAACTCATTATTCAATCTGTTCAAAATGAGAATATATCAGTACAGAAGCAAGAGCTCTACAGCTTTTGGAATGTGGACTAGAAAGGGAAGCTATGCAGTACTGTGAGACAAGGTCATTCTCCAAACAGCCAAAATTTACCGTGTTTGTATCAGGAACATGTCAGTCATCATCTCCTGCAACTTTGTTACTTTAAGAGCTCGGCTCACCCCATTAACACATCATCACAGCTCCCAGTTCCTTGGAACCCATCCTGCTCTAGGCTCAGGTCCCTGTGCACTACCTTAATGCCTTGGGCAACAGCAGCTGCATCGTTGGCCTCTTTTTCATCTGCTGACACTACTTCCTTTATTGCATCTACTTCAACTGTCTCCTTTTCAATCTTGACCATCATTTTTTCTGTTTCAGCAGAAGTCTCAATCAGTTCAGGCTGAAGGGCAGTCAGTTCTTTCTGCATCTCTGCAACCTGATGAATGCAAGAGGAAGTCAAGAAAAGATCTGTGTAAACGTTGCATGCATTTCACATCATGATGTCTTAGGAAGAAAGACTGGAACACATTATATTAATACAGCCTAAAAAGGGACAATTGAGCTAAAGAATTATTAATAGTTCTCTAGTTTATTTTTACTAAGAGCTGTTTTATTTAACTGAATAGATTTTTAAACATATTTTTATCATCATCTATGCAATACACTTGCTTTTTTAAGATCCACTTCATTTCAACAATGAGAAATAAATGGATTAATTCTATTTTTTCCTCACAGTCAGTTTCAGTTTGTGAAACCCCAAATGATCCTTTATTGGACACATGGAAAACAAAAATCCAAAAGAAATCAGGAAGGAAACACAGAGTTGGTGACAGCAACAGCTGCAAACTTAATGTTCTTCCTTCAGCAAGTATCTGGAAGCCCCTTTACTTTGCATCTTGGAAAGATCAATCCCTGGATCACGTGGGCTGGAAAAGGGGGTTATTTATCTGGAACCCGATCACCTTCTTCCTAGGAATCTACTCAGGAATTAATGTTTATTACTGTCTTACAACATTCTTCAATTTCTCCCCTATTTTGAAAAGGGTAATAGGTACTAGAATGCTAAGGAATGGATTTTCCATATAAGGTTTTGAGAAAATGATGACATTTATAAGGGTTATTCTATTAAGAGCTGTAATTCAAACTCAGAGATCACAATTTCTTAAAGTGACTAAGCAGTAATCTAATACTTTTCCTGCTGGCTTTCTACAGAAAACCATTAATACCATCATGAACACAGTGAAGAGCAAATTTACCAAGTATTATTTTTATAAGTTTTAACCACACAGACCCCATACCTGAGCATGCACTTGGCACATATTCAGCATTTTCATCTGAGACTTACCTGTGAAGATGCAAACTCAAGTTTCTGAAGCCCCACAAGATAACGACTCCTCATCATGTCAACTTCTTCCCTTTTCTGATTCAGCAGACTCTTGAAGGTAAGAATCAATTCAACGTAGGAGGTCGGGGTCACATAGTTGTGTCTCCGCAGTGTCGCGTAGTAGCTGACAGAGAGTTCTCTCACACTTTCTTGGAAGTATTTGCACAGTGACACAACCCTAGAGAAAATTTTTCCACATTACTTTGAAAGTACAGTCTGTCTTTATGTTAACTGTCAGAAAATTAAGTTTATGAAATCAGATTAGTGTTAGGGAAGGCAGAGGTGTATTTTCCCCATGATTAGAAATATTTTGGACTCCTTCCAAAGAAACATCAGATACATACAGCTGAGTATCTTTGACTTGCACTGAAATCCCAGGTTTGGCTTAGCTTTGCCCATTTATAAAGACAGTCTCCTGATCAAATATATTTGGGGCACGGGGGCAGGGGAACAAACATTTGCATCGTATGTTTCTTGACAGATAAACTCATACTCTTTTCTAATGTCATCTTTGAGCTCAATGTCCTCTAAAAACTTGTTAGCAACCATTTCCAAAGCATCTGTAGGCCAGGTTTGGAACCAGTCAATGGTACAGCAGTTTATCAGTGAAGGGAACATCCGTAATCGATTCCGAAACGCATCTCCAATAGGACTCATGGCTGCAAAAATAAAATCAAGGTTGTTACCTAAGTCTGTTTGCAGTCAAGAAGCAGAAAAAAAAAAAACCCCAAACCTAAATGAAAACATTTTAAGAAAGAACACATTGAATACAGACCTAAAACAATATGCAAATTTTTCTTCACCCTTTCAATAAAGAAACTGTACATAGCAAGGGGAGTGGCTTCGATCTTCCTGTTCTCCATCCTTGCTGCACCTTGCATTTTCTCAACAATTTCAGCCTTCTCATCTGCTGCGAAGATATTAGGCACGTCCCCAGTGTTTAAAAGCATGTTGATGTCTTCAACAAACGATTCATCCTTTATTTGATTATCACAGAACAAAAAGGACACATTGGCGTTACCAACACCTGCTTTCAGCATGACCTGCTTAATGTCATCTTTCCATTCGTTGACTCCGTAGGATTTGGTGATCTCAATCTGGAAGAGCTCAAAGGAGTTCATGAAAGTGGCCAGCTTGGTCGCGCTCTGCCGGCCGCTCCCGCCCACCCCCACCAGCAGCAGGTGCCCGTTGTCCTGCTTCAACACCCTGCATATCCTCGAGATGTGCTCGATGGCAAACTTGAACATGACCAAGGACATTGGGGCTTTGCTGACGTTGTTGTATTCCTCCAGGTAGTATTCCATCACGCTGGTCAGCTGCTTCAAGTCTGTGATTTCATCATAGACTTTTACGCTGCTGCTGGGCTTTAAGTAGTCTCCGAAGAACAGGCTGCGAATGTTGTCATCAGTGACTTTTCCAGTAGGTGAGAGGTGGCTCAGTACCTAGGGAAAAGACAAGAATCAACAGGTAATTCTATTTATTAGAGAATTATCTTCCTTGAAGTCATAATAACCTTTATCTACACAGTATTGCTACTGTGGAAAGCACTGTTTTCCACTATTCTAGTTACTACCTTAATCTGGGAAAGAATACTGTAGGTTGACAGGCAAGTTTCCACATATGCACACCTCACAGAGAGCTACTGCTGTCAAATATAGGAAAAGTTCCCAAAAGGCTTCTCAGAAATGTACCCACTACACCCATTGGCTTATTCAAATAATTCACTTCAGTGATTCACAGATAAAAGCTGTGAAAGACATTTATTTCATTCCAGTTGGTCCTCTGTACCAACACAGAATCTTTGAAGTCATGAATCATTCTGATGAGAAGTCATTTGTATTAACCTGACTATGTGTAATACTCAATGCTGAACAGGAGATCTTCCACACTTTTTAAATGCATTGCTCAAAATAATTCAAAATGTCTCCAATACTAATTTAGTCTCAATGTGTAAGTATTTCTGAAAATGCATCATTCTCGGTCCCAGCAGATTACCCAAAAATACCTTATTAAAGTTCTGCTTGAAGCTATTTAATGTTGTATCTTGTACCATCTGAAAGAACACCTTCCTGTCATCCTCATCAACTAAGCGATCGTAGAAAACTCTGTAAACCTCATGAATCCAAAGTCTGATCAGTTTATCTCCATCCTGAAAACATAAATATGAGACAATGGGTAAATATAGCTCAGGCAGGATTTGTTCAAAAAGAAAAGGTTAGAAATGTCCATCTGGCCCCTGCTATACCTTGCACTAAACTCAGTGGGAATCTTTCAATTCCAAGCCATTCAGCACATGGCTCAGCATCTGCTGACTTAACTGCATTCCTCACCCAGTTACCATCTCGTCCTTCCTGCCAATACAAACTGGGCTCTTATGTCAAGGCATTTTTCTCTACTGTATCAAATCTCCCCATCCTTCCAAGATATGGCTCATGGGCTGCAACTCAATCCCTTCTCAAAACCCTTCCTGGCTAAGATTTCTCCTCAATAGCTTGTGGCTGTTTTGTTCTGTTTCTGCACCAAAAACATTCCCCCAGCAGAAATAAAAATTTTAATACTCTTTTAACCTGACATTTTACTGGAAATGGATGAAAAAGCTAGAAGGGTGAAAATCATACAACTATCAGTATTCATCTGTAGTTTTGTGACAACAGGCAAACTCACAGATAAGTTATTCGGTCTTGTTCATGATAAGTTTGCCATTTGTGAAAAGGAGACACTGAGTCTTTTCCCACTTTGTTTATTAAGTTTGCAAGTTCAGGAGAGGGAACTGTCTTGTGTAGGTTTTAACAGGAGCACCTTGGACCTCTGGGTCCAACTGTAATACATTGAAGGATATTAACAAAACAACGGCTCTCTCCCTCGGAGATGGACAGAAAATATATAACAAAGTATTGAGGGACTATTCTGATTTTAAAACCTGTAAATCTACTGAAATCATAGTTCATGTATTTTGAGATATTTACTTATTGATATTATAAAAATAATTTACTTTTTCCATTGCTCTTTTATTTTAACATAATTAAACTACAACTTACTTGCAGATGGGTGTGTGGACAGAGCAAAACTCCTTTAATAACCCTGGAAAAATCCCGTAGATTAAAGACATAGTGGGATTTTGCAGGAGTTGGGAGAAAATTATCAACTGCCATTTTATAAATCACTGATGTCGCCTGGACCATCATCTTACCCAGCCTTAAGAAGGAAAAGAGGCACAATGTTAATGTCTGCAGATAAATCACAGGACAAAAGATGACAGAGGTGATACAGGAAATAGATCACATTACTTCAGAAATGAAGAGTCAAAGCCTTTGCTGAAGTGCCAGTCAGTAACTGCAGTGAAGATCTTGGTTAAAATGTCATCGTTGAAAGAGCAGATAGATACAATGTTCAAGTGCCGTGTGAAGCGCCCTGTGGTACAACAGAAAGATGCAGAGAGATTTTAAATGTCCAAATATTTTTCCACCTCACTCAACCAACAACATTTGAATCAGGCTCCAGCCACATGATTTTGTTTCCAAGCAAATTTCTGCCCCAGCAGTGATGCAGAAGAAATATGAACTTGTTTCTGTTTTGTATCAGTATTTCACCTGGAATAACTGTTTTGAATATGTAAAACATGCATCTCCATTGCAAGGCCCCTATTACCCAAATTTAAATTTCAGCTCCCTTCAGCCCTCTTGATTGTGATTGTAACAGAATAAAACTTTACAAAATCAAGTACCTTGTCATTGGCTTTCACCTAAAAAGAATCAGTTTATACATTAGAATATTTGACAAATTTAGCTATATCAGAATAGTTATTTTCATAAAGCCCTCTCGGAGCACATACAGTTGTATCTATATCAGTGTTTATATAAAGCAAAGTAGCCTGAAGTGCCTTTTAACAGTGTAGGGGCAGCTACATTAGGGCTTTTATTTACGTAATTTTTTCATTAGAAAATATAAGTTCCCTTAAAGTGCTGGCACAGGAATCATGGACTTGCAGGCAGCATGCTTGTTAATTAAATGCAGGCAGCCTATCTTAGCAGCAGGAGATACAACTTCAGAAGAGAACTGCCAGAGGCATGGCAAGAATATGTGTTGCCTCCCTTTGCCAAAAAATAGAAAATGGAGAAAGTGTCCATTCTCTGATTTTAGAATCATTTTCATCATTCACAGCTTAATCAACATTAAAAACATTGCTTCTAATGTTGATTAAGGTACTGCTGGAAAAGGTACAGATTTGAACTTGAACATGCAGACCCCAATTTGGAACAACTCTGCCAGTGAACGTATCTGTAGGTCCAGCATCAGCAAAACTGAACCCACCTCTTAACCTCAGTGAACCAGATAACCACCTCCCAAAGTAATGTATTCCTACCTGTAATATCATTCCTGCCTCCCCCAGGTGGGCCCATCGCTGTAACAAGCAGCACATCGATGATGTTAATCTGGGATGCATCTTTCTTGTCGTACCAGTGACCGTGATCAATCAGCTGCCTGAGGAGCTCAATGGCTGGCTGGGCTCCATACACTTCCTTTTCAGGCATGTTTAGGTCATCTACGGAGCACATGGACATGGAGTAAAAAACCTCAGTGTTTAGGAATTTACTTTTCTTCGAAGAAGGAAAAATAACTGAACTAGAGGTAGAAAAAGCTTTGTGTTGTTATTCTTGCTTCCCATTAAACTAACCAGAATCAAATGCCATTATACCTCAAAGGTATAATTAGGGGTGATGGCTCAACTTAGTGTGGTGGGTGATTTTATTTCATGTCATGTCTCACTGAAACTCTAAGAACTACTCTGAAGAAAACACCACTTAAACCTCTTGGCAGGGGACAGTGCTAATCCTTCGATGATCCCTGGGGGTCCCTTCCAACTCAGGAAATTCTAGGATTATGATCCTTTGGGTGCCTGAAAAAAGTCAAAGAGCACTGAAGCAATCCAGATTAACTTGTCTCCATGAACCACTTCCTTTGCCAAAAGCCAGAATTAAAATGATTTTAAAAAAAAACTGAAAAAAATGTCTTACCCACAAATATTACAGCTTCTTTCCCTGCAGGAGGTCCAAATACTCCTTTTCTTCTTCTGTCCAGCTTGGACATAATAATATCCTGGGTTTGGTTAGCAGAGGTTCTTGCAGAGAAGTTGATGAAACTCGGGATGTATTTTTCCTTTGGAAGTTTTAGTAGAAAATTGTTTGTTATAGCTGTTTTTCCAGTGCCAGTGGGACCCACAAAAAGCAAAGGGACACTATGTTCCACATAGGTTTTAAGAAAAAACATTTGTCTGGCAGTTTCTATTGTTGGAATGGTCAGCTCAGATACCTGTTACACAGGAAAGTAAAACAGCACATGAAAACCAAACATCTCATACTTTAATCAACAGGAATATTTGCAAGCAAATCCAGGAATCCTGTAGCACAAATGCATTTTTTAAAAATTCTGTTCTCTGAAAACCTAGGCAGTAACAAGGTTCTAGTGGATAGTATGGCCCTACTTCTTGTTCAGTGTTTATTCAGTAAGTAGCAAAACTACCTATATCATGGTTCACAGATATTATATAATGTCTGGAAGGAGAACTGCAGAGTTAAGTATGGCTTAGTTCTGCTCCCCTACTCTCACTACTGCTCTCCCTATCCCAAAGAAAGTCTCTTTGCTTGCTCTCTCTAAAGTAACTCATGTTATAATATCATGAGATTAACCACAGGAAAAAAAAAAAAAAAAAAAAAAAGGAGGAATGGAAATTCAGGCTTTGGCTTTTTCCTCACCGTGTTTTCCCCAATGTCAGATGCTATTAGAAAACAAAGCAGAACCAAAATTTTAACCATCAGGCAACCTCAGGGCTTCACATGCACCTGCAGTGCTGAACTTTCAGTATCAGTGTTACCAGAATTGAGACAGGAGTGTGAAAAGGAGCCTACAGAGATTAATGAACTGTTGCAGAACAATCATTAAACAGCCTAATATAAGTAGAATCAGAGCTAGCTAAGCTAGTTGATTACACCTCTAAATCACTTAGTCAAATAATTAATTTTCTATTATAAAGATACCAATGTGAACCTTAGCCCCAGGGGAGATAACTTGCTCTTCTTTTGTGATGTACTCTGTCCACATGCTCCACTGCCCACTGCCATGCTTGTGAAAATAGAAGTCATAAACACTCCCTGTTAATTGAAAAACACAGCATAGGAAAACCCACTGATTAAATAATAGACTTCAGTTATTTTAGTGTGAGATGTCCAACATTGTGAGATAACAGAAGCTTTCTACTACACAAGATACAGCCCCCCCACAGCCCCCACCTCACCCCCCTCCACCATTATCATCCCCAAATTATTTTAGGTCAGCTGCAGCTACACTGTTTGAGTACAACAGGAGGCATATGCTGCTCCTGGTTAACAGAGCCAGGAAAGAGCACCCAACTGTGCAGCCCAAGGTTGGGCAGATGGTGGCTCTGCTGCAGACATAACATCTGCCAGCCACTCCATTCTCCCTTAAAGTGACAAGTTTTCTTACTGCTTTATAAAAGGCCAGGCAAGTGCAGTTATGGAGAAGCACCTTTTTCTGGGAAGATGTTGTTTTTGGTAAGCTTTACACTTTTAGGGCGCGGGTTTTCCTCGTTCATTCCCATCAGCAAGTTGCGGTAAAAGGAATCAAATTTTTTTCTGCTGTCTGCATCGATGATCCCACCAACTGTCCACACCAAAGCAAAAAGGAAAAGACTCTGCAGCCACAAGGTGATTTGCTGACTAGACATGATTTCCTGCTCCTCTTCCTCAGATCCCATTATTTCATCTAAAACACATATTTTGAATTTTAGTTAAATGCCAGTAATAACCATAAATCCCAATTCAAAATACATTTTTGCAAAAGTATTCTGAGACAAAGTTAGAGAATTGTCTTCAGTGGTACGAAGCCAATCCACAAAGTGAGGATCTTGTCTGTGTAAAATACTGTTTACAAATAAAAATAAAGTTAGAAGAAAAAATATTTACAAGAGGACTTAACCTTTTTCTTCCAATCCCAGCAAACAGCAGGCAAAACATATGGAATATCACTTTTGTAATGACACCAGTTTCCAAATGTGAAAGCTCTGTATGCTGGTCAAAGAACTATTATTAATACTGATCATTGAGATCACTGAGTGTGTTCTATGAACTCAACAGTAAGGAATTCCTTTGGTATTTCCCTGCATCTGATAACCTGCATTTTATCACAGGACATGGCAGGGAAAACAAAAGAAAAACTCAAATGAAAAGAAAAAGGCTCAGGGTACTTACCAAGCAGACAAGTATAGAGTTTCATCAGGCTGTAACTCAGATGAATAGGGGATGTTTGTACAATGGTTTTGCAACGGTAGTGAATAAAATCTAAACAGGGCTGGACTAGCCACATAAACAAGTCATCGACCTACCAGGAGAAAAGGAGATGGATGTACAACAGTGCAGGACTTGCCACATTTCCCATTGTCCCTCAATTCACTCTCAGTAAAAGATAAGGCATCAGAAATTCTCCAGGCAGAGAGAAGATCAGGAAAGGACTTGTGTGAAGCAGTACTGAAATGTTTGCAAAGTCACACCATCATTATCTGATGGTGACAACAAGTTGCTTCTACCCAGTTACTAATCCAGACAGCAGAGCAGAAGCTCAGCCCAGGGAGATCCCTGGTTTGCTTAGAAACCTGTCCATAAAGAGCTCCTCAAGTCTTGGTACTTCTTTTGATTGTAATTTCCTGCAAAACCTCAACAGGTGTCTTGTCAAATCACATGAATAAGTTTTCTACAGCTGCAATCCTAGTATTATTCCAATTCTTTTACTAGACTTTGATGCCAAGTAATAGGAATTTTAAATTTTGATTGAAAGTTGATTCTCACTAACACCTACTTTTATTTGCATTTACACTGAAGACATACAATACACAACACAAAGAGCTCTCATTTCTGCAAGCAGTGAGGTGATAAAAGCTTTGAAGATTAAGCTGTTAAGGACAATAATAAAAAAGTTCTGACTCTGCATGCCTGCCTTCAAATAGGCAAACTGTGAATGTCACCTATAGCCAATCTTCTAAACTAGACCCATGTAAGAAATGAAGTCTCGCACCAGCGCTCGGTGTTCTTCCTGCAGGTTTGGAGGCAGAATTTTCAAGTAGGAATCCTTCAGTGGCTTCCAACCTAACTGTTGTGGGTCCATATAGATCATACCACACCTGGAAAGAACAAACACCTTGGATATAGGAATATCTGTGCAAGGTGGGACAGTTCAAGCTTGGATGCTTTGACATTACCTGCTGACAGTTGCTGGAGATGCCTCCTCCAAGTCCGCTGGCTCAAAGATTAAACTCATTTGTGAATTCATCTGAATTATTTCACCACTCATTAAGCATAGCTAGAAGAAGAGCATCACACAAACATGGTCTCGTCATGTCAGTGCTGATCAACCCAGTCAAAGCAATGTCTGTCATAAAATCACTGAACATTCTACTTAGTGTCACTCCTCATTCAATCGTTTGTATTCTCACAATACAGGATATTTTCTGACCTTGTCTCAACTTTTCCATGTGTTAATGTAAGGCTTGCAGAGATACAGAGAACAATGCTCTGTCTTTAAATAACTGCCAAAAAAAGCCATTATGACCTGTACCTTTTTTTAAATTCATTTATTCACTAGGTAATTTAAGCAAGTTCAGTTTTCAGTCACAGAACTGAGTTCATGCATTTCAGTTTCCTAAAAGGGTCAATAAAAGAGCCTCACTGAGCAATCTCATTTCAATAAAGAAGGATAAAGACAAGGTTTCTAGGGAGAAATAACAGGTTAATATCAGCTAATACCATCCAAACTCACTCTTATAATTAGGAAAATAAAGAGATGCTTTGAACCACATCCATCTTTCCCAAGTGTCACATGTCCTTTGACTGATGTAGTGACAATATAACTACTACCCAAATAAAGTATGTTTATTCCAGGATGAGGTTATGGGCGAAAAATTAGGCTACCTTTTTATTATCATCCAGCACAGTGTTCATGTTCTCTATCCAAACTGCATCCACTGGGCCATCAAAAATAATCCACTTGCGATCGTCCGTGGTAGAAGATGCTTGTTCCCTGAAGGCCTTGGCAAGAACTCCATCTGACCACTCATGACTGACAGGATCAAAACTGCCATACAGCTGGCCCATGGTAATGGCTTTGGGATTAATAACTTTGTACTCAACAGCAAATTCATCCATGCATTTTGCTGGGGAAAAGGACAAATAGATGAGCTGGAGAATCGGATGGGTTCGTTTCATTCAGCAACTGGAGTACAGAGCAAGATGATTCCTGAGGATCCTACTTTAGCTGCTCAAGGCAAAAACCCCCAGACACCTGGCAGGTAGGCAGCAGTAAATAAGAAATTCCATTACTTGTACATGGGAAGTAAGAAGTTCTCTGTACAAAACTCATGAAAAAATGAAAAAGCAGAGTGGCATAGATTTCATATATTTATGGGAGCTTCTTAAAATCTCCCTATCAGAAGTAGTTTTTTCAAGAGTATTATGCACAAATACAACACTTAACAAAATTCAGAAAAGCATAAACATATTACTATGGCTTAGTGTTCCAGTAGATGCAGACAAAAATACTTTTGGACAAATAAACCAGTCAAAACCAGTTAAATAAATAGAAATTTTGCAGTCGAGAAAGCAGAATATAGGGCAATTAACAACAAAGGAAACAACAGCAAAGGACAAACATCAGTCATAGAATGAACTTAATTTAATGAGGAGTTTGTGGCTGAACAATGTTACCTGCACACAAATCTCCCAGGGCTCCAGCCAGCACTTTGTATGAAGAAGTTTTCCCACTCATAGGATCTCCAACAATCATGAAGCCGTGGCGCACCAGCATCATTTCATACACCTGGGCCAGGGACGAGAGATGGGCTCTTTAACACATCACATGTGTATGAAACCAGAGGTCTCTTCTGCATTCAGATGTAACAGGACAAAATATCACTCAAATATCTGCACTCTGCTGGCTGATCAAATCCTTAATTCAAATCAGAGGGCAGTCATATTTTCATGGCAATTCTCACAGATAGAATTTAAGAAGTCATTGCCCCCCAACATCCTGCCTTTCTCCTTACTGAATGTGATCCCTCAGCTGTAACAGCATCTCTGTACAGGGTTCAGTGCACTAACCACACGCTGCAGATCACAGCCCAGCAAAAGCCAGAACTGGAGATCAATGGCTACCAATGAATCTGACACACACAGATTGAAACTCCAACTCTGAGGATTTGTCCCGTGATTGGTCCCACAGAGGCTGACTCTGCACTGCAGGAGGAGTGACTTCTTCACTCACCCCTCAAGATCTTGTCAAAGCTCAAGTCAAAGCCTTGACAAAACACCTTCAACCAGACCGGTAATAAGAACCCCCAAGAAGATCCTTTTTTAATTTCAGGTTAAGGCTGATATTTTCTGGTTTAGCTTGAATTCCTAACCAATCAGTACTACCCCTATTTAAAAGAGAGATATAGCACAGTTTGCAAAGCAGCAGAAGGCAAATCTGAACAAAAGCCATAAAGTCTGAACTGCTGTTGGAGAGCCCACTCATGACCCTGCCCCAGACCATGCATTTTCACCCTCCCATCACCCTGTCACTAGGCTGCCCTACTGACAAGGAAAAAAAAAGTTAAAGGTCACCAATATTATATAGGAGGGAGTGGGAACACAGAGCTGGAGGTGAAGCATAAGCAAAGTGAGAAAGGTCACCTCTTTCAGGACTTCTCAAGGACACTGTGAACAGAACTGGGAGCAGGGCCTGACTCCCAGTCCAGTTCTGTTCACCAGGCTACACTGCCTCAGCCAGCAACAGATTCAGTTCAATTTTCTCTCCTGAACCACAGGACCTACAGTGTGGCTGCACACATGAGCTCTTTCACAGGCTGGCTAAATTACAGAATCACTATGAGCAAATCAGGCTTTTATTCCATGATTTTCACCCAGTAAAAATACCCCACTTGTAATATTCCATTAACTGATATGGGAAACTGTTAGCTACTCATTCATGACACAGACAGTGACTGAAGAGTGTTTCTGCTCTCATGCTTTTCTTCCCCAGAAGTATGAGAAAATAAACCTGAATAATTTTTCCAATAAACCATGGAACTGGCTGAAGATTCATTTTCTCAATATTTGCAGTTAGTGCCTTGATAAATAGGTCATAGTCTGGTGTAGGAAGAACCACTCCAGGAAACAGGTCAGATATGATACCCTGTTAAGGAAAGACAGAATAGAACACCACTGCAACACAGGTTACAAAAAGGGAAAATTCCCAAAGCATAAAACTCTACAAGTAAAACAACAGTCATAGAGAAAACAGGAGTTTAAAAGCAAATGTCCTCAGCTGGACAAAACTAACTTCCAGGCAAACTGTAGCCATGGAAGTTTTCTGTATGCATGAAACAGAAACCAGTGCCTGCATTTTTCATAAATACATTGATATTGGAAAAAGAAGTTTGTCTCCAAAAGTATTACAGGGTAAGGATGTGAAAGTTGTTGAAAGCATTTCAGTGATTAAGTAGAAGGGTATGTGTTGCAAAATATCAGAGCAGTGACAGTGTGTGCTTGTACCCTAGCTATTAGTCTTTAATATTGATTGGTTTGTAGCTTAACATGCTTTATTTTCTACTAAAGCATCATGCAAACAGAAACCTCATCATTTTTATTCTGACTTCAAATTTCTAAAAATTGACATTAATATAATTGTCCACGTCTCTTTTGCAGCACAAAGGCAGAATAAAAACTTCAATGAATGATTTCCACAAATGTAACAGCACAGGGTGACTTTTATCAAGATATCTTCTAAAACGTTCTATAAAATAATTTAAAAGGCACTCCTGAAAGTGTGCTTCTCAAAATAATCTTAACAGAACCAAAGAGTTCATCCAGATAAGTGGACTGAAAACTCTACACTAATATGGCATCAAATGAAGATAATGATCTGTTTCTGTATGTTCTTGTAATGGTTCTCATCAAAAAACCTCAAACACACTGGCCTGACAGGTTACCTGAAACAATGGCACGTCCTGTGACAAGAACTTGGCCAAATTAACATCCAGCAAAGCCCGAAGTAACAGCACACTTTCATTTTCAGTTGGGTACTTCAGCTTTAGGTTTCCCGCTGCTGTCAGCACGGATTTGACCGCACGCATCCCGTAGTCGTAGTGGTGCTGGGATGACAGCTGCTCTGAGCACAGGCGGTACGTGGCTACAATTTTCTGGGCAAGACTGTGGATGTTAAAATACAACGTGCAGAATGAAAATATCTCACCATGCAAGGAAAATCCTTAACATCCACAAAGGAACTGCAGTGGTTACCAGGCATATCAGCTGACAAGATGGCCCAAAACACCTGGGAAGCAAGATTATGCCATGGTAGAAAATGTGTGTGCTGTTTAGGAATTCTGCTTGATATTATGTTTTGTTTTCCAAAAGATCCCTTGTAGAAGTGCATATCTGTCAATATGAGGTGGTGAATGGGAATTGACGATAAAGCAGGAGATTAAAAAGAACTTTCTGGAGAAACAGAACATGGACAGCCTTCCAGAATGATACGCCTCAAACACACATATATGCCTTATAGAGGAATGAGGTGTATCAGACTCAGCTGAGATGGAAAATTCAGCATGTCTTACCTCTTAGAGTCCAGAAATCCCATTGAATAAAGGGAAATTTCCCCAATCAAAGCATAATCTGGAACCATCATGGCAACTGTTCGGAACAGAGCCTGTAAGGGAAAAAGTAAGATACCACCTTTTGACTCTGAAATATGGCAATAAATTGTGCCAGTTTTGTGTCATGCTCAGCAGAAGAAGTAAAGGAGGGGACATTCAGAGTGATGGTGTTTTTCTTCCCAAGTAACCATTACACACATCAGTCTATTATTCTACTGCTGACTTTTCTTATTACAACAGACTAGAAGCTGCAAATTCTGTTTAATTTCTACAAGAAAACAGGATTTCAGATTTACCTTCAGATTATCAGGCAACTCTGCCCGTCCAGCATACCCAGGATTCATGGTGATAAACACAGCACATGTAGGATTAAGAGAGAGCTCTGTCCCTTCAAAGATGAATTTTTTGAGTTTGCGAATAATGGCTTGCTGGATGCTAAGGATTTGTTGGGCAACTACAGATAATACTTCAACCTAACACAGAGAGAACAGATTGGAAAACATAAGACACTTGGAGATAATACAGAATGGCTTTGTTTATACATTTTGATGGCTATCTTTGCATTCTTCCAGGTGAAAATCATCCCGTGGCTGATAACTGAGCCTAAGTATTGGCTGCCTATTGAAGGCATCCTCTGAAAGTTAGTGCCACCTTTCTCTATTCAACCAGAAACTTCTCTATTCAAAACAGAAACTTCTAAAAGCATTTCCACAGGGAAATGCCATGTGCCTGAGTGCAGACATCTAAGTTAGTTGGACAGGAACTCCCTCTGGAGGCCTCTAAAAGCACTTTCCCTTCAACTCAAATGACACAGTTTAGGCTCTTCAGAAAGACTGATTCATTCAATGCCTCAAATTCAGGGTACAGAATGGGTAAGGCTGCCCAGTCCAATTGCTCAGTGTTTTAAAGCATCAGGGCAACAGAATATCAAGTATCAGGTTAACAGAAAAGGAATGCTAACACCTGAATTCAGTAGAAAACAAGCTACAGCAGAAAAATGGAAAAAAAAGGAGTTAAGAATACTAATACATACAAAAGAGAATTTCATGGCATTTCTGCATTTACTAACATGTACTTAAATCAAACTCCATCAAAATAACAACAAAACTTGTCCAAAGTCATTGGACAAGTCATGTCTAAATCTAAGATTTCTTGTGTCTTAAATTAAAACTTTCTCACTTTATTTGTCTGATTTCGAGCATTACCTCAATTCTATTGAACTCATCAAAGCAGGCCCATGCACCAGACTGTGCCAGCCCCTTAAAGAACTTGCCCATTGCCTTGTAATCGAGGCCATCGGAGCAGTTAAAGACAACACACTGCAACAAAAACACACAGAGAACATTTCTCAGCATAAAGGCCACCACAAAATTCTTAGCATCTAAAATAGGAAGGGATTATTGTTGCTAATTTTTGATTACAAGACCAGGATGCCATATAGACACAGCTCTAAATGTTTGCTTCTGACCAACTATTTCTGTGAATGTAGAATCACAGAATCAGTAGGTTGGAAAAGACCTTTAAGACCTTCAAGTCCAACCATAAATGCATAGCTACAAAACAAGCAGTACTTATTACAGAATGGCATTTCAGGAAATATCTATATATCCAAACATAAACAATGGCAAGAAAAAAGGGGGTTTAAGTACCTGCTTAGCTAGTGCTTTTGCCAGATCTTTTGTTGTTTCTGTTTTGCCAGTTCCAGCAGGCCCTTCTGGAGCACCACCAAGATTTAATTTCAAGGCACCCATTAATGTCCTACATTATCAAGAACACAGGCAGTAGAAAGAGTAAGCTTTAGATTGCTTCTGAACGGATTGATAAGTATTTTCCTACACAGGTTCCCTTGAAAACAATTTACTTGTTTCTCTACTGACTTTGCAGCTTGCCCTAAAAAACCAGTATTGTTCTCATAAGTGATTCCCAATTGTAGATGCTTACATTTACCCACTTGGCCTAAAAGGAATGTCAAGGCTTTTATTACCTTCATGTTGTATATCCTCAATTCCACAAGAAAATGCACAGTGCCATGAGCAAAATGCCAGGGTCCACAAAAACACACATTTTCCTCAAGTGGCACTTGAACTGGCAAGAACTTCAGGCTGGCTTTATAAATTAAGCCAATCTTTAGAAATGGGTGAGGAAGCATAAAGGTTATTTCAAAACCTGGAAATGGTATTGCTCTCCAGGTGAACTTCTAAAATGAGATCCTGTTAGTGCTGCAGTGATCTGATTATTTTACAATACACTCATTCAAAGGCTTTGACCTGTGTCTCTGGGGCTCCCAGAAGTGAAATACCAAATGCCCTTGAATATTTCAACCTTGAGGAATGACGTATTTCCATTTCAACCTCTGGCAAGCCAGTGGAGGAACAGGAAGCTAACTGCATTCAAACATCTGTGAAGGGCTCTGTAATTGCCTCATTTATCTTACAGGCAGGCACACCCAGCCTGGGTGTCCTAATTCAGGCAAATTAATTGACCGGGGCTACTGTGGAATTGCTTATGATTCCAGTACCATGAGCTGCCACCTCTTTTCAGAAGCACCTTCCTGGATACAACAGAAACTATTGCACTACTGGTGTAGAAAGCTATACATTGTAAATATTTTACCCTATTTGGGCAAAGAAGATATATAAGATTTGCCTCCGAAATCTACAGGAAAATCTTAGCTGCTGAGGTTCCTGCTGGTGTTAACTATAACAAATGAAAGTACCCACAGATCAATCCAAAAAATGAAACCATTATTCACAGACAGCATGGCTTTACCTGTAACATCGGTCTGTTAGGGGGGTTATAACCAGACGTTGGGAATTGCCCAGATACTCGTAGCCATATTTCATTTCTGTCGTAATCATTCGCACCACTACATCATTCTCCTCCCAGTAGTATCTCAGCTGAGAAATCCACTGGAAGTCATTCAGATCTTTGACTTTGTCTTCAGCCAATTTTGCAACCACATCACGAGCTGCGGAGTAAGAAACAGATTATCTGAAAAATCTAAATACCTGTACTGTGTTAGTTTACTTAAACAACATACAAGTAAAGTAATATTTATTCATACTTAGCAACATCTAGAATAGTAGGCATGCTTTCATGTTAGAAAGGAATTTGCACCTGTTTTGCATAGAGAATTGGCTTAATTTGATCTAGATTCCAGTGCCTGTTTTAAGTAGATGGGAGATCTTTGTGCAGCATTGGGCAACCCCCATTTGCTCAGAGACACTGAGCAATGATTCTGTTGTTTCAAGTTAGAGAAAGCATTTTAGCTGCCTCTTTCAAACAGTTCACCCAACCACCATTAGCAGCACTGCCCCAGATGGAACAGGAGCACCAGCAGCTGCAGGTTACCGTGCACATCGATGACAATAAGAGCTCCAAGTGTCAGCCGGGCTCCACTGGACAGCTTTCCTCTCACTAACTCCACAATCTCCCTGATTTGTAGATTGCTCTTCTCCAGGAAATCCTGCCACAGAACCAGAACACAGGCATTAATGTCATGCTGGAGCTAGCAGTTCCTGTGCTTCCATGGTTGCAGTCATTGCAGACAGCCCGTTCCAACAAAACATAATAATGGAAGTCTGGGCACTACAGAAACATCTAAAATTCTCTTTCATATTTTACCATGATCACTTGAAAAATCTTTATGGTCTAAAAGTGGTATAAGCAGAAGTCTTATCTTTCTTTCTAATGGAAATAACAAAATTCTATGATGGGAGAAGAACAGATTTTCTCTGTTTTGGCTCCCTCATACAAGACAGAAATGGGCAAATTGGACCAAGTCCATTAGCAACGTGGTTTGGTTGGCCCTACTTCAAGCAGGGGTTGGACTACATGTCCAGAGGTCACCAAACTTTTTGTTTGGTACTTTCATTTACACCTGTACCACTTGTAAATAAAGTAATACAATTTGCTGCACACCAAAGTAAATGGGAACAAGCCCTTGCCAAGACACAATGAAAAAGGAAATAGAAAGTGAAGCACACTGCATGAATAAACTGCAATATGTTGACTGAGGATCTGCTTTGCTAGAAGGAGTTTTCTACTAATTAATCAGAGTTCAGTACTTAGAAACAGAAAGTTAGAAGAAAATCTTACTTGTAAAGTTCCTTTGCTTATGGCATCAGACACTTCTTCTGTCCAGTAAATGGATGAAACACAAATAACCGCCTGCCCAGGCCACTGAAGTACCCACGTTTTACGAGGAACCTTAAACAAAAAGATCATTCCAGAAGTCATATAAACACTTTAGATTATGGCAGTGATAACATTTACTTTTCCCAAATGTCTTTTGTCTCAGGCTGTAAATAAATGAGTCAGCACAGAAGGCCTTAATACTTTTTCTTCATGAAACTCTGAGTTAGAACTGCAGACTGGTACTACTGAACAAGAAGAGCTGGATTCCACTTAGCTTCAAACATGTGTCCCTGGTTAAGAATTTCAGCAACCTATTAATGTACATTTGCTTGTGAAATCTAATTTACACTATAGTTTAGGAATAATTACCTCACTATATCCTTTTATGCCATCATGAAGAACTTGTCTTACACTGGCCAACATCATTTCCTCTACTTGAAAAAGCCATTTTTCTACCATGCCCTTCAAGAAAGAAAAATATTTAAGAGTCAGTACACATTTCCTCTTAAAGGTTATATTCCTCTTAAAGGACAAATTATTTGAAATGCATTAGGCTTAAATATGCTTCCTTCTGATCTAGGTGCCATTTATAAAAGGAATAAAGGTTGAAATTACCACATTCTTGACAGGCAATACTACAGTTCACAATGTCTGAAGGCAGGTATATTAACCTAACTCTAAAGACCATCCAGCTGAAGAAGTAGCTGGATGTGCTTCATATAAGCATAAATGAAAACCACACATCACAGATTGCATGGTCAGCTAAGCTTGGGCATTTTAACCCAGGGCATGTTTTGTCCCACCTTTCAGCTCTGTTTACCATTCAGCAGTTCACCTTCATCTTGAGAAAAGCAGAAGATACAAAGAGCTGAGGTACTTTTCAAAATGTATAATGCTACTTTTTCTACTCAGATCCCTTTGGAACCTAATTCCCTCCAAAACTTGCACTTTATGGAAAGTATTAATTTAATTTCATATAGTAAAATTTAAAAAAAAATTACATTTGCTTTCACTGGATAGATTTTATCTATGAAAGGAACAACTTCTTTCTCTGAACTGATCATGCCTACGATCTCCAGATCTTCTGTGAACTCCAGCTTAGCAATTCCTTCAAAACACTTCTTTAAATGTGGCTGCACTCGAAGGGGATCCTTTGTTTCAGACAGTATTTCAAGCAGCTCATCATTAGACAGGAAAAAGAATCTGCCAGAAAAATACAATTTCCAATCATGAAAGTTGTCATTAATAATCTATACATGCAAGACAGATGGAATTGGGTTTATTGTTGCTTAAGACACTGTGTCAGAGAGGAAATGTTTATATCAAATTGCTTTCCATACGCAATTTTTAACATTATAAAACTCCTCACATCTGTTTTTACAAAATTTCAACGTGACCGCTCTTTCATGCAAAGGAAGAAATGAGGGTTCTCAAACTCGCACAGGGAAGACCAGACAGCTCCATGCACCTGCAAAAACACTGAATCCTGCTCCTCATGGTCACACACCCTCCTACACATCACACACCTCTCACTACACAGAGTAGGGCAGAGCCATAATTGCACATTATATTATGGAAGGCAGCAAGTTCCTTCAAAAACACCCTGTATGAAATAGTGCCTTTCTAATCACAAGTTTACACTGTGCTAGACAGATTTTGCCTCCCCATCCCAGCCCATCCCTGGCATTTCATAACTGGAGCTGAGGAAAATGGGTTATGTCTGGAGATAAGGGCAGTTTTCATTTTTTGCTGCATGTGACTGTGTCCCTCAGGTGTTTAGAAAATGAGACTTTTCAGTTCAGTAGAAATGGCTTGAAAGAGCTCATGGTTTCTTGTTTCTAACTTAGGTCTGTTTAATTAATTTACCTTGGGAAAAATAATCTTTTCGACTCCAAGTAAGTATTCAGCCCCTTCTGAATGTCTTCTAAGAGAGCATTTGCTTCCTGAAGTCTGTCTAACATCTTGGGTTGTTCAGTTGCTACAAGTACCTTTGTGTCTTTCACCTTTGTAAAAACAAACACACAGCAGAAACTGCTAAAAATTGCACTAAGTTTGTACATTAAAACTGTTACTGTCAATCACATACACGGCAGGAGGTTAAAAAGCTAAATATTCTCTGTAGTGTGCTTTGATGTTCCTAAATATGTATTCATTACTTGATAGTTTCCTTTTTCAGACTGTCAGTTTTACCACTTTGAACTTTAAAGACAATAATGAAGGAAATATCAGGAATTAAAACCTTTGGCACTTGTTGCTGTGTCTTGAGCTTGCTACATTGTTTTCCATTCACAAATAAGTTCTGTCAAACAGAGCCACAGTACACTACAATTATTCCCTGCCCTTGCTATTTAGGTTGTTTGTTTTTTTTTTTCTGATAACACTCCTCTTGAGAGGGTCCCATTTCAGAACAGGCTTCATCATTCTCAGTCTGAGCTGTTGGACAGGTCTCAACTTCTATTTAATTATGCTGGTTATTTCAACACCTTTATCACACAACCCCGCTCTCCCAGCAATTTTGACAAACATTTCAGCTCACACCAACACGAAGTGTCTGCCTCTTACCCAACTTCTTATTTACAGGGAATTGAACAGGATGTCAAATTGCACTTACTTAATAAAAATACACAGTTTATGAAATGGAAGCACTTACCACTTCTGCCATAATGTTTTTCCAGTATGAATCCACAATCCCAAACTTTCTGCCCTCTTCAGGCATTTGAGCTATAATGTCTTCTGAGCTAAAAATTGGTTCCAAATACAACCATGTTGCCTGACATTTTAGCCAGCTATCTAGAATATCCTGCATTAAACACAGCTTATCTTTCCAAGCCTGCGATGAAAACATTTAATAGATAAGCAAAATTACCTCAACAATAAATCAAGAAATATGAATGTGTGTTCTTAGGAACACTTAAAAACTCTATAATGTCTTACCAGGTCAAAATAGCTTAAAGCACTTAGGGAAAGCATATTCTGAGACATGTAAGCTCAACCAAACTGGCTTTTCCTTACCAAGCATTGAGCTTCTATTGGTTTGATGAAGGGAGAACCACATACTGTCTGAGTCTTGACAATGTGATCATCCAGCAAAAGCTGGATGTCATCCACTGACGACAGGATGTTGATGTCCTGTAAATACATCACATGTTGTTAAGGCAAGAGGCAGTCACTTTATTTCCCCACTCTACAACCTCACACTCATTCAGCTTCCTGTTTGAGTTTCCCTTCTCTATGCTGGTTGAAGCAGCAAGGAATTGAGAAAGCCTGCAAATGGGGGAAGGTGTAAATGGTATCTCCTCTGGACATCTCTTGTTTCAAAGGTCCAGAGATAGATTGTTTTGTGAGTAGGAAGCCAGTGCCTTCTGACTCCATCTTTTGCACTGGGATTCTTCTTCGTTCTGGGCAAGTTAAAACTTCACTACTGTCCAGCTTTCCATACAACACTGGAGAGGTTCTCGAGCTTACAGATTTGTTAGGATGAGTATGTGAGATCACAAGCTGTCCAGATACTAAGGCCCAAATAAAAGGATATATAATAATGGAGATGTTTGCCCAGCTCTGGGGTATGATACAACTTTCCATCATGTCACAATGAATCAGCAGTAACTTCCCTCAAATATTTTTCAGTTGGTATTCAGAATCAAAGCAACTCTTTTCAGTTATATATTTTGATTTGGTGTTTACTTACAGTATCCCTGTACTGCACCAAAACTAAATGCACATTGACCCACTCCGACTGCATTTTCTCTATTGATTTCTCTAAGGAATACTCCTTACTTGCAGCTGCTCCAACAGGTTCCAGTCTAAATTAAAATGAAACATATCTTTGAAATGTTTTTATAACAGAGCTGAAGAGCCAAAAAATAAAAAGCAGTTGTAGGCAGAGTTGCATATCAGAATACCTTTAATAATAATTTGTTCATAATGTAGAATTTTACTTCAAGGAATATTTTTTGCACTTTCAAGTTCACCAAGTTAGAGATATTGATAATAATTGCAAGACCATTACAGACAGAAAATCCTGAATGTGCAAATTAAGTGGTTTAGGAATACAACTCTGGGTTTTAATGCCTCTGGGGTACAAGAACAACTGACAGTTCATAGCTTGATAAAATACACTGATCTTACAGCACATTCTAACAGTACACAAAACTCCAAAAGAACTAATATTTGGCATCTGACCTATGAAACACAATCTCTTAAAAATGAGACTAGAGTAAGCTTCTTACTGTTCAATATATTTTGAGAGTCCAAAGTCCAGTATGTTTCTAAGAGTAGTATTTTCATCAGGTTTGATCTCACAACCTACAATTTCACTAATCTGAAAATAAAGTAAGAAATAAAACCTATTAACAAAATGCATTTTTGTAAAAGACTCCTCAAACAGCAATCAATAAATGCCAAAGAAGTATTAGTGCAGCCCCCTAATTTGCTTTTCACCAGAAATTATTAATACAAAGAAGCTCCTGCCTGTAGCAATTACAAATTTCAAAACTGGATCTGTCCTGTGGCAGGATGAAAGATCTTCTGGCACAGATCATACTGAACTGCCAGTTCCTGTGGCAGAATTCTCCCATGGTTAAAGCAGAGGTTGAAGTACCTGCTCCCAGTGTCTCTGCTTCATTCCACGATTGCAGGCAATTACCAGGACAGGAAGATGCTGTTTAAATTTATCAAGTTTATATTTCATAGACTCTGCACAACGTCTGGGCCCGGGCAGGTCTGGGAAGCTCTTACAGAGCTTGTACATGATCCTCCACATATTTCCAACTTCTTCAGTAATTTCATCAGCACTGAACTGCTGCAGAGTTCCTGAACACAACAGTATATAAAAAAGCACATCAGGCACATTAACACAAGGGGATTTCTAGGGTGGTTTAATTACAGCTATTTATAATCAGTCTCCTTTAACTGGAAATCAACTGTGTTACAAAAAATGATCTTCATACAAAATCCAAGACAGCAACTCTGTTTCACACTGCTTAAGAGCATTTATTTCTTCAAAATTATCTTCTAACAACTAACCAACCCTTTCAGCTTCTACTTAACTCACTGAAAATAACATGTTTCATCAAATGAACACCAAAGCCTCACCATTCATCCATTCCTCAGATTTGGTATGGAAATTATATGCTGTTACCCAAAGTTGCTCAAAGGGTTCTTTCCTTGCAATTATAGTTTGCAATAGAGGAAACTGGCTCTTCTCTCGCCCCAGTAAATCTTCTTCTCTAGTAATATCCTTTTGGGGGGAAAAAAAGTGTATTATTTCCATCAAAAATCCCTACTGTGGTATAAACTTTTAAACAGGTACTATTGTACTATTATATATGCAATTATTTTACATGTCTTAAAGCCAGACATATCTGCAGATATTGGCCTGTGGATTTTAGGTACATAAGGTAACTGTTCTTGAAAATTGCCCTAGTTATTTCATGGAATTATAGAGGTCTTTTCCAACCTAAACAATTCTAAGATCATCGGAGTTCAACTGTTAACCTGGCACTTGTTGGTATCCTTCACTACTGAAATAATTTTTAAAATCTATATCATTATAGTATAAGAAAATGTACCATGGCATTCAGTGAAATCAAGGCTCACAAGTTTTCAATCCACTTTGAAATCTGGACATAAACTCTTCAGTCAGAGAGGCTTAGAGGATTTTCTTTTTAGCTTGTGATTAGTTGGGGTTTTTTTTCTTTTACAGAAACATCTGGGAGCTTCAATGAAAACACGTATTAATTGCTATGCTTATCCATGGTAAGGTATTGTGTTTGTCCAAAAGATTTTACAGTATAAATCAATGTGCAAAGAATTAGATTAAAAAAAAAAAAAAGTATTGCCTTCTTCATTTTACAGGTGGGAGGTGAAGCACAGAGAAATGTTGTCTGAAATGCAGACACTGAGTTCAGATTGAGTCCCAAGTCTGTGCTTTTATAATGCCAATGGATCTTCCATAAAACTTGTAATCATTTAACGTGAGATGTAGGCAGAAAAATATAAAGATCCACATTCCAAGATAATATTTAAATTCATGTATTCACTAAGCTAATTGTTATTTAAATTGTGTGGATACACCTCTTACTGTGATCATGTATTAAGAAACTTAATTACTTGTTCTGATCTACCTATAACAGCATATCAGTGCTGTTAACTCCCACTAATTAAACATACTACATGCCTTTAAATCAGATTAATAGTATTGATATGTGGGACTAGCAATTTACCTAAATTCCAAGCTCATTTAATTGGTTCAATTTTCTCTTTTGAGTGGGACTTAATTAAAATCTTGACCCTTAAGTCTCCATATATGCAGAAATCCCACTGTCTCACTGTGATTTAGAAGACTAATTAAAGCCTCACAATGCCTGGGAGATCTCTCAAAGACAACCCTTCTCATTTCCCAGTGGAGTCACAGCTAAGACAAACTGTTTAACCTAGAAATTTTAAAAGACATCCTGACAATAAATGGCCAGAACCCTGGAAAAAAAAAAAATCAGAGGCAGGAACCAAACTTTTGCTCATCCAGCACATTGCAACCCACTCCACACTTGACTAATAAATACTAACCTCAAATTCTATGAGTGCATTTTCCAGATTCTTATTTAACTCCTCAAAATGCCGAGCGCTGTTCTTCATGTCTTCTACAGTCATGACATCCTTCTTCTTGTAGCTTTCTAGTTCCTTATTATAACCTTGAAGAGTTTTCTCAAACTGAGAACACCTGGGGTAAGGATAGTTAAGGTAATGTGATGGTTTCATTCCCTTTCAGGTTTCAATTATTTCATTAGTTTAACAGGCATTGACAAATGAAATCTGTGTAAACACAGATGTCAGTGAAAACCCACTGATCACTTGCATCAATACTATGCAGTTCACAGGATTAGAGTTCTAGGCTCATTTTCAAACCTCACAGTTGATTTGCTTTACTTACCTTTGCTGCCTCTGCTACCTGGAGGAAATAAGGGAAGAGTGAAAAGAACAAAACTATGTGTAATGTACTAATCAACATGACAACATAAAATGATGAATATTGTGGACCAATCCTCCATTCCTCCTTTCAGATCTATTTAAGCATATGAACATTCTAATCCACCCTCATCAATATTTTCCTGACATCTCCATAATACTGTAAACTAGGTTTCTTCCTCACTTTCTCAGGTCCCTTCTAAATTTTCCCTCTTTAATGTTATCTCCTTTCTACTGATAATGAGATTTTTGTTTTCTTTAAAAATGCCCAGTGGAAAAAAAAATTACTCAACACCATACCTTTCAATCAACATCATCTCTACATGATCCCTCCTTTTATTCGACAGCTCTTTACTGTTGTCAAATATTTTCTGAATCTGCTCAGGCCAGTGGAAAACTGAGCTATTCAGTTTTATGTCATCACCTAAAATAAAAAACGCATAAACAGCATCTGTGAATGGCACATTTTTGCTTTGAATAAAAGTGCAAACTAAAAGCAACTTCTACAGATGTTTCTTCCATCCTAAACTATATTTATTACCCAAGAGTCGCAAACCATCACAGCAGACCAACAAAAGGCCTGCTCTGAGCTAATCTTCCACTGCAGAGATGCAAGTTCTCACACTTCCCACGTGCTGTCAATAGAGCCTTCAGGCACAAGGCTTCTTAGATGACTTTTCTCTGAAGAATTTTTACTTAATAACATAGAAGTGTGACATCATTTGGCCAGATTACAGGACATTAATCTGCTAATACCTAAAACACTCTCTGAAACACATTAAAAAGCCCTGTCTGTGCTGGGTGCCATTTCTCTACCATTCCTTCCTTGCAGTACTGGTACATTTTGGCCTCTATTGAATTATTTTTATTTCCTTTCTGTCTCTTTTGGAACTTTCCATTAGCATTCTACAAGATGCACAGTTGGGCATGCAGAGTCCATTATCTCTATATAAAATTTTCATATGGAAATTTTATATTCTGTAACTGAGACATACGAGAAAGATCAGCATAGTCCATGAGGACTTGCAGTCTCCGTGCTGCTTTGACAAGGTCCTTTTTCAGTTTAACAACAGTAACTTCACTGGATTTCTTTAAGAATGCATCATATTCCACCAGCTGTTCAGTGTTCTGAGGCACCTCATTCATTTTTTTTGCAATGAAGTTAAAATCATCACAAATTCTACAACAAAAAAAACAGACAGGTCACTGGGATTGTAAGTGAAAAGAGAAGTGAGATCTTGTAAATTCATTTTGTCTATGAAACAAAAATATTAAATTTCTTCATAAATTAAACTCTCTTTTCCCATGAGTCCTAGCCAAAGGTCCCTGTTCAGCCAGGCTGGCCTTCCCCATCGGTTCATCTTCTGGCACACGAGGATGGGCTGCTCCTGTATCTTTAAGATTTTCTTTCTAAAGCACATCCCCCCTTCCTGGAGTCCTCTGCCCTTCAGGACTGACTCCCATGGGACTCCATCAACCAGTGTCCTAAACAGGCCAAAGTCTGCCCTCCAGAAGTCCCAGGTAGCAGTTCTGCTGACCCCATTCCTTGATTCTCCAAGGGCCAAAACCTGTATCACCCTGTGATCGCTGTGCCCAAGACGGCCTCCCACCACCCCATCACCCACAATGTCCTTCTCTGTTTGCAAACAGCAGGTCAAGCATCACCCCTGGCTGGCTCCCTCACCAGCTGTGCCAGGAAGTTACCTTCCACACATGATAAGTTAGACATTTATTTTCAATTCTATCTGTTCCTGTTAATTTTAAATACCCCCTTTGGTACCTTTGCACGTGCCTGGTGGGCACTAGGAAACCCAGCAAATTAATAAAGTCATCTCACCCACAGACAGAGAGCACCAGTCCAGGCAGACAGCAAGAACAATCCTTGCAAACAACAGGTACCTTTGATTTAACTCTCTGTTTTCTATCACTTGAAATTCAATCAATCTGTCTTTCAAATTCTGGGTCCTATTGCAGAGTTCCTCATTCAGGTGTAGAGCATCCAGACAGAACATGGCCAGAGGAACAGTGACATGCATGGAAGCAATCTCTCCTTTCAGCTTTGTTAAGCTGTCAATCTTCTACAAACGGAAAATAATACATCTGTTACTTTTCCTAAAAGTCTATAGATGAAAAATGCTAAGCAACTGAGAGTTTCCCTCCAACAAATGGATAATACATTCCAAACAGAAGAAGGAAAACTCATTTTTATCCCTCTAGAGCTTTGCTCCTACCCCCAGACTGCAGGGCTGAAAGCTTTGCAGCGTAATATGCCAGAGGAGGGAAGACCACGAGATACCTAAAGGAGGATTTAGCCATATCCTAACTCAGGAATGCAAAGAGAAGAGCAGACAGGGCTGACTGAGGACAAAACAGTCAAAAGACAAGTAAGCTGCAGATTGACCAAATACTCTGGGCAGCCTTCCACTGGACTTCTGCTAAGGAAAACCAACAAAACTCCTGGAAGATGGTCATTAAGAAACCTCCTCCTCCATTTGCACAGCAGCCCTACAGTGAGGGGCTATGTAAATTGAGTAATCCCTAGCATTCCCAAGGGTAAAACAAGTGATTTGTTCTTTAGGCAATATATTAGGAAGTCAAGTGTGATGTGGGAGCTGCTGTATAACATGTTGCAGTTGTCAGCAACACCATTACCTCAGTTAAAGCTTCTAAAGAAGGACCTTTTTTCCAGAAATCCGTGACATCCTGCTGTGCCTCATTGTTCAAGAGATTGCTGTATTTCCTGTACACATTTAAATACCTTAAACACAGAAGATCACAAAAATGAACATAAGATTCCAATATGAAGCTTCTCTATAAAAAGAAACAAATATACTCAAACTGTCTATTTTTGTCAAATGGATAGTGTTATGAAACTGAGGGTTTGGAAGGGCAATGGAGTTATCAGCCAAAACTTACTTCTGTGGACCAACTATGTTGCTCTCAAAGATCTTTTCAAGTTTGTTGATATACTCTGAAAACAAAGATTCCTCTGGTTTGACCGTACTGAGAGTGAGATTATCTCTTTGTAACTTTGGAAACAGAAGTCTTTCTACCTAAAGGGAATCATTGTAAATATGTAATAACACACAGAATAGTGGAAATAAGGTATTCTATTACCCATTCGCCCACCACTTTAAAAAAAATGTATTATTTGGTAAAAACACTGCAATGTGAAAAGGCTCTGAGCCATAATTAACACCTGGTTATATACATAGTTTGCTTGTGAAAACTACATGAAAATCAAACCAGTGCTTTAATAAAACTTGAATCTGAAAAATATCTGCTATAATCACAGAAGTTCACACAGTTTGTGATATACCATCCTCATCTTTATCTTCTATTTGTCAGTTTTTGGCTTCATCCTTATATTATAGATACTTTTTATTAATATTGTATTTTGTGTGGAGTTATAACTCATGCAGTACCTTTGGAAGTTCCTCAGCACTGCGTAGGATCTCCCTGAAGGAATGACTGATTAGATCCCAACATCCCCTCAGGGATGGTTCAAAGGCAATCTCAGGTTCCTTCACACACAGCTTGACTCTCAGTATCTGAGGTATAAAGAACTGCATTTCTCTATATGGTTCTGTAAAATCATTTCCATCCTTAGGGAAAAGAATGAAAATTTTACTTAACAATGAAATGGGCTCTAAGAATAATAATTGTAAAAATATTCGAACTCCCCCAAGTATCTTAACTACACAGCACCAATGGGATCATCTTCCCTGATTCTCATTCAAAACCTGATGCTCTAAATAAGCTCTTAAGGTGCTGACTCCTAAAGGAATCTATAAAAGCTGGAATTAAGAAACTGGATTTAAGCCTAAATGCCTTGATTTTCTATTAAATAAGAGAAGTAAAGCACTAATCACTGTATAAAACTAAAATTCTAAAAAAAAAATCAGACATAAAATCTAGAATCCAGTGGATTTTTAAACTGCCTTAGGTTGGTAAGAACTGCCCTATCCCCAAACTGTCTTTACAATAGTGGAGTCCTAGTCCATGACTAGACTGGTAATGTAGATGTTATGATGATTCAA
This sequence comes from Myiozetetes cayanensis, assembly GCF_022539395.1. Lineage (NCBI taxonomy): Eukaryota > Metazoa > Chordata > Aves > Passeriformes > Tyrannidae > Myiozetetes > Myiozetetes cayanensis. The sequence continues at coordinate 7,497,095 of NW_026087412.1, read as the reverse complement.
ACAAACAAACAAACAAACAGATTAAAACAAAACAAAACAAAAAAGCCCAAAACAGGCCACAAGACAAAACTAAAATATACTTTAAAAACCCAACCATCATCACCCAGATGCAAGGCTTAGTGGCAAGGCTTAGTGCAAGGTTTGATAGTATTATATTAGGTGTGCTCTTCTGGCTGCAATGCAGTATTTAATCTGCCACATTCACTCATTTTGTCTTATCATGGTAGCTCCTGGGTGATCCTATATTTAAGAAATTTATTTCCACTAAGAGGCAACTTTATGGTAACCAAAACAGTGATAAAAACTCTCAGGGTGTAATGTTTATTATTATAACTGTGCATTACTTGAAATAATAGAGGGCACTAAAAATAAAATAAAATAAATGCACCCTCACTCAAGACAGAGTTGAAAACTCCTATAAACTGCTGGTTGTAACCCTAGGCCTGCAAAGTGATTGTTCAAGTGAGCAGCTCTTGACCATGCTAACAACCCCCTGAGTATGCACAACTGTTTGAAGGACACAGCCATTGTTTATGGAGGCAAGAGCCATGTGGGACATTTTAGCCTTCAAAGAGCATTTAGATTTCTATGTGAATCACCTCCATGTAAGACAAAAAACTGCAGATATACTTCACAGCACATACCTTGTGGATCATAAAAAATTCAAGAAGATCTTCTAAGGAGTTAACAACCATCTCACGTAACTGCAATGACATCAGAGCTGCCACTGAGCCAAAGTAGCTTTCAACTCGCTGGGAGGAATCCGAGTCCCTTTCAGGAGCAAAATGAAGCCATTTATTTTTCTGCTCAATGAAAACAGATGCACAGGTTGGGATCCACCTGCAACAAAATAATACAAAGTTTTTAGAAGCTTGTTAGTCTTACTTTGCTCCTTGCAATGAAATGTGAGCTCAGAAATCACCCAAAAAATGAGTAAGATTCAAAGGGCTAGAAGAGAATTGTTAACTAGATGTGAAATAAAACTGTACCTACCAGGACTTAGAGGAAACCTGAGTTTTAAAGGTAAGGATTGTTGTTAAAATGGGCCATACTATTAGTTTAAAGTATTTGCAAGAAGCAAAATACTACTGACAATATTCAGTTATTAGCATTAAATGGGAAATGAGTTTGGAAGAGATCTCAGGTGGCAGAATACAGGTACTTTCTCTCATGTTTCTCATATAATCTCTTTAATGGATCGATTTCCATTGTTAAAAAATAAAGGTTTTCTGTCACCATTTTTACAGATCTAGACTCCACTCCTCTCAAGGTTAGAAACCTTCTGATTTCCAGTCTACATTTACTCATACTTTATTGCCATTTGCTCTTGTACAAGCACTCTTGCACTTCCAATGGCTCTGTCAGCATCCCGATGTTTATTCCTCTCTGCTATTTACCCCTTTGTTTTGGCAGCCTTGTGGTTGAGAATAGTGTCATCTCAGTCTAAGATCTGTTTTTAAAGGGGTCCTTCACATAAATCAGACCCTAAAACACTCTATTTACTGCTACTACAGTTGGCACTGACTTGTTCTGAAGGATGTCTCGAGCTTCCTCACAGTGTCTTCGAACGATCCCCTCAAATTCATCAGGCAGCAGTGGCAGGTGCCCACAGAGCATCTCTGCAGTGCGAACAAACCTTAGATGGCCGTACCTGTGGAATAAAACAAAGAGTAGATTTTAAAAAAAACCACCCATGAATAGTCAGGAAGGTCTCACATGTACTTATAAATACTAAAAATAGGATTTCATTGCTTAGCTGTCCAACAAGTGCATTTCTCATGGGGTTTTTGTTATCAACAAACATGAAACGCTTAATAAATTTAATTTGGACTTGCTGTTTTAACACTAAATCCTCTTGTCCTTCTCCTAGTTTTATGAGTGTATCCAGTCATTAAAGAACATACAGAATGACACCTACTGCTTCTATTCCACATCAATGAGTGCCTATCCTGACTCCTCTGTAGGGCACATATCCCAGTCTGTAACACACAAGACCTTCAATTCCTGAAAGTGTTTCTTAAATGCTAATCCAGCTCTCAGAATTACACTACCCTTTAACTTCATAAGATAACAGATCTCAATTTTCTAATGTTCCCAGAGCAAATTCCAAGTACAGACATTTGAAAGATACTCAGTTTTATGAGTTAATTTTGTTAAGTTCAGCAATAAGGATGAGAATTCCAAATCACCATTTACTTGACTGTTGATTCCTAATTTAGGGATTACAGTTTATAACAAAGGGATGATCTTTTCACAGCACAAATACACCCATTCTTCACTGTGGACATGTAAAATGTGTTCATGCTTGCATTCAGAGATTGCAGGAAACTGGAATTCTTACAGGCTCAGAAAAAAGAATTATTTAGAAAACAGACATATTTTGCCACTTTCTTTGTAGTGGCTCCCCCAGGATCTCTAAGCATACGTAGAGAAGTCAGCAGATGCACTCTCTAATCAAGATATTAAATAAACACATCCTCAATTTCATTAAGATTCCGTGAACGAGCATCTTACTCAGAAAGCCAGAGCTCTTGCAAAGTGAGCATCAATGAATTCACCACGAACAGATTCCTTTCATTCCACGTTTTCGTTTCTCCATAGGAGCTGTGCCACGGGACTGGTGCACACACAACTCTCCGGGGAAAAGGGCGTGGGGTACTTCGAATAGACAGTCTCTCTCTCTCAGCTGGATCCATCAGGACATAATCAACTACAACAAATCATTTATACCATGGTGAGATTGCATGGATGGGTCAAAACCTGCATTCGACAGCACTACCCCTTATCAGTGCAGGCAGCTGTAGAATTCTGCACCTTTAAAACTAACACGGTCATATCCTTACTTGTATGTTTTTAGGATAAAATACAGCATCAAAATCAAATTAAAAATTTGACTATAAAATTGTTTCAGGAAAAGAAAACGAGAGAAGCTGGAATGTTATATAGAATGATCACAGATTATTTTTTTGCAAATATCTGTTGTAGCTCTACTGACCCCAAAGGAATTCTCCATGCAGGCTAAAATCAGAATGAAGGTTTGCTTTGAAAGTGCAATAAATGTCTACACACTTGGAACAGCTCAGAGATTTTGAGTCTTACCAATGGCTTTCATGAGGCCGATGTAATAGTCAGTCTTAATCTCTTCTTTTAATCTTGCAAGTAATTTCTCCAGGCTTGGGTTAGTAAGAAAGTGAGCTGGAACGTGGCTTAAAATTTCATTCATCACTTCCTCCTCCTGAGGTGCCACCATGTCCTCCTGCACTCCATTGTATATGTAGTAACAGTACCGCTAAGAAATGGTTAAAACATTACGCTTATTGTAGGAATTTTCTGACAGATAATGAATTACTACAATTTATTTTTAGCTTTTCTATCACTTGAACCTTTTCTGTAATTGAAAGGTGGTTGAATGTCATGGATTTTGGCTATCTAACTCTTGGTTCTTTTTAAAGCACTGCCAATGCCTGACACCTTTACAATACATTCACTTGTTTTGATGTAAGTATATACACCACTAGAACTGAGTGCAACATATTAAATTACTAAAGGCAAACTACTAGCAAACAACATGAGGGGTTAAGAATTTGGGAAGTACTTCAACTTGTGAATTAAACAATTTATAACAAAAATCAGAGTAGCTAGAAACAAATGAGAAAGGAGTTGACAATATTTAACAGCAGTTTGTGCTATTGAATACTTACATCTTCTAAACCTCATGTACTGCCTTCTTTTCTCAACTAATTTTAGTAAACAGTTTACAGATATACTGAGGATGATTATTGCTGCTACTTTTATCCTAAAAAGAAATTATATATATACCTCTATATCACTGCTTGAAGGTGGCTTTTCTCGCTTACTTATCTCCTTCTCATGTAAATCCATGACAGCAAATTGTTCTTCTGGGGTCAGTGGCTGGTTGTCTGTGTAATTTAGGACATGCAGGTCTGGCACATGAGGAGGTGCACTCAGTGAAATGGGATTCAAAGTGCTTAACAAAGTGCTTTTGAAAAAAAAAAAAAGAATACAAGCTCAGTGAATAAAGAAGCAGTAACGGATGGACAAACAACAAATAAACCACCTGCCCTACACTGAGGACAAGGATGACCTATGGAATTATTTCAATTACTCAGTTAAAAAACCCTCATTAAAATTGTCTAATAGAGTATACTACTTTAACATAAAGAACACAATCATGTAAACCTTACAACTGCCCAGCATCCCTCAGGCAACATTTTATAAGCAATTCTATCAGAGCCAAACCTCCTAACCCAGTTATTTAGGTTGCCCAAGACCTTCATGAGATTACCTTATCAAAATCTTACGACACAGAAGTCAGCCTTGATGCACACACATTTTTTGTGGAGACTTAACACTTCCTGCTTGGATGTTTAACACAGTATCCAGGTAAAAAGGAACATTAAATCACAACTCAGACTAGACTGGTTGTAATAATCTGTCTCTTTATAATGTTACAGTACGGTACCTATCAGAACTCCATCGTCTTTGTGCACGTTTGAGCTTTTTCCTCGGAGCTTTAAATACCAGTTAAGGAAAATCACATGCATATATATCTTTCAAATAAGGTATTATTCCAGACTGGTGAAAAACGGAGCTAAGGTAATTAATCAGATAATGAAATAAAAGAGAACTACGATGTCACAAAGAAGTATTTAAGTTTGACTTAGCCTTTAGTAAGACATTAAAATCATGTGTTGAATAATCTTGCTGATTCTGGGACTATAAAGTAGCTTCAGGAAAGCATTCAGCTCATGCTTAAGACTTCAGAGCTTACTTATCTCCCTGCACAAATGTTATTTTCTGCACTGGGACTTTCTGTTTTGAGTATAAAAGCACTTCTATAAAATGCATAGTTCCACCAAATGTACTGCACATGAAAAAAATTTCAAACTAAGTAATGGAGTTAATTTGACATCTTCAGCTGGTAATATATTTAAAGCCTAAACACCTTACTCTTGTAAGTTGTTGGTAAACTTAAGTAGCAAAAGTATTACAACTTAACCTTATTTGCTTTATAGCACATGTTGTGTTGAATCAACAGCATAAAATATTTCATAATGTAGAATTAACATGTGTATGCACAGTTTGCTAACAAATACATAAATTACATGGTTCAGATGAAAACAGTGTATTAAGTAATATTTCTTGGATCTGATTCTCAGGTGTAATTTTAATGCCTGTCCCCCATCTTATTTGGTAGCAAGACTCATGAATAGGAGCGTATGAGGGATGCACACTGAATTTGTTTCTATTTTCCTGTTGGTACTAACATCTACTTCTAGCAATAATAAAAGCTAACCTGTTTGTTCATTTACTGCTTTGCAAACGATTCCCTCCAAGTAATTACATATGAACATCTGGAGGGATGAACCTAACTAGTTATTCAGAAACTGGCCTTTCATTTATTAAAGTTATGCATACACTGGGAAGTTTGTCTACGCTGCCCCTGAAGTGATATAAGCCTTTATTAGGGACAAGTGATTTTTCCAGGGATGATGCTTTAGCAGATAAAGAATGAGAGATAAAAACGTATAACAAGCAAGGATAAACCTATGAACACACTGAAATATGGATACGTGGTGAGGGTGTCCTCTGCCCTCCTGAAGCCTGTGATAACTCTGTCATTGAAGAGGACTTCACTTTGGACACAGTTGTCATTTTTAAATCCCGGGCAGTGAGGGTGTAGTTGTTGGCTATGGAGTCACTCAGGCTCCGGTAGTAATTCTGTTCCTTGAACGGAGCTGCCAAAGTCAGCGAGGACTGCTGCATCAGAGGGGGATAGGCGTTCTTCTGAAGGAGAAGCTGAAATTGGGGGACAGGGGGAAGCAAAAGTTTTACACAGTACAGTAATTTTAAAAGCCTTCTTAGAGCTAGAACAGGACTAAACACCAAGCAGTACAAAAAGCAAATACATAGGTCTGACAAAGATGTCTGACCATTGATCTATTTTTTGATCACCGTGTTCCTCACATGTATAAGGATAATTTTACACAGCAGTAGGAGTACTCTTGCAATTTTTTTGCATAATCAAGGTATTTTTTATAAATAAGAGAAGACATTAGTATATTATCTGGTACTTTCTACTCCCCCACATCTTAATCTTGCTGCTTTCCAATCTTCTCCTTACACTTGCTTAAAATGAGAAAATTCCTGTTCCTCAAGCTTTGTTAGTGACCTGCCTACTTTTAACACAACCCTTGTAATAGTTGAACAATAGTGCAAGTTAACAAATTCAGCTTTCATTTTTCTCTCACATCAGTACAGGATTTCTTCTGTCTGTTCATTCCATGTTTTCTCACGTGATTAGGTTGGATATTAGGAAGAAATTTTTTACAGAGGGAGTGATCACACATTGAAATGGGCTGCCCAGGGAGGTGGTGGATTCACTGACCCTGGAGGTTTTTAAGATGATACTGAATGTGTCACTTAGTGCCATGGTCTGGTAACCACAGCAGTGTTGGATCAAGGGTTGGACTTGATCTCAGAGGTCTTTTCCAACCCAGTTGATTCTATGATTCTATGATCTATTGACTGGCTTGTCCTACTGTCTAAATTCTAATGAGGCAGCTCAGAGGCACAAGGGACAAGAGGTGTATTTCAGGATATCCTCAGAGAGAAAAATTACATAAGATAGAATTTTGAATGTTCTTGGAACCATAGAGTCATTAAGGCTGGAAAAGATCTCCAAGGTCATCAAGTCCAATGTTGCCCGAGTACCACCAGCCCACTAAACCACATGGCAAAGAATGGGAATCTGCTACACATGGAATGGAATGTAAACCCTGACACAAGGGGAGAGAGCACATACCTCCTGCAAGTCTGCAGGTGCAGCTGAAGCAGAGGCAGAGGCAGAGGTAGAGGCAGGTAAGTCCAGGAACTCCTTTGCGTGACTCATGTTGTACTCAGAATTGTTTTGTGACTAGACAGAAATGAAAAACAGCCTCAAAGATATTTCTGAAATGTTTCAAAAAAGATTAATGATGGAAAACCAGCTGCTTTCAGTTTCTATTGTAAATTACATATTGCAAATTTTTAAAATTTAAAGCAACAGACACTCTGTGGAGTGGGTTCCTCAGCAAAACATGTTCTTTGCAGCCATTTGATAAAACTTCTAACCACCAACAAATAGGCCAAAACCTCACCCATACTCTGCTCTGAATTTCCTAAGTCATATTTGTTTAGGAGATTCATGAGGAACAAATTCCTGACAACTACCAAAACAAGGAGGTGAGAAGTATGTGGTATCTGAACATATGTGGTATCACCCTGAAAGAGAAAATCATTACCCAATACAATTATGCTTGAATAACATCATCATTTTTACATAACTGTAACATATTTCTATTGCTTTCTGATATATCACTGAAAAACTAGGCTGCTGGAACCTAATTTTCCAGCAGACAAAATTGTGACCTCCTCAATATCAAATTAGAGCCCATTTAGAAACAAAATTCGAGAAAGGACTGATTTGATTTACCTCCTTGGTTTTCCCCAGCATGCCTGCACACACACGCACACACAGAGAAATGAAGACATTACCACTGCCAGACATATTTCATTAAAGAGAGCATGAATTGCTCTTGATTAATGACCAAAGGATTGGGCCTTAGGGTGCCTTAAAAATGAATAAACTATGAAGTTTATTAGGAGAGTCATTCATTCTTAAAGGTACAAGAGTTATTAAAAAAGCCATTGTTCATTCTAAAGCAATTCTTGACTTAGATGCCAATTAACCTTTCAAACAGCTAAATATCTGAGCAAAGGAATCCTTAATAAGTAAATTATAAAGGATTAGATCTAAAGAATATTCAACAAGTGTCTTCTAATTAGAGTACTTCCAATGTCAAACCACTAACCACCGGTAACGGCCAATTTCATCTGAAGTTCTGAAAAAGTTACTGATCTTTCACAATCACTGCAGAAAGAACTTACCCTCAGGAGCCTCAGGTTCTGTGTTGGCTTTATTTTGCTTTGGTCTTTTGTTTGCTTAGAGTTTTTCCGTCCTCCCCCTCACTATAAACACCCTTGTTGTCACATGCTCTGGAAAAGAATGACAGACTCATTTCAGGCAGAGCATAAGGTGTCAATCAGCTTCTATCCCAACTGCCAGGAAGAAGAATCTGAGCTCTTCCCTGTCTTGTTTGCAACAGTAAACCTTCCCTCCCTCCAAACCTCCATGCTCTCTTTTTCTCTCCATTCTTCTCAAGCTCACTTTTCACCTTAATTTTTTCAACTCTTCCCAGATGTCTTTCAAGCTGGATTTTTTCCCCACCCTGCTCTTTCCACTTTCTCCAAAACCAGCTTCCTTCCTGCTCTTTTAATATCCCAGGGGCTCTGGGCCCCCAGCTGTGGTTTACAGCAGACAGAGCCACGCATTAATTGCCATGAGAAATAAGCACACATCAAAAGGAATGGGAAAAGAGAAGGAGAGAGATGCCCAGCATGCCTTACACATCCACAGGATGCATGAGGGAGCAGGGTAGGAGCAGGTACTACCTGCAAGGTGTCCTTGTTCCCAGTCCCTCTGCCTGTCCCAGCTGACACTCTGCCTCTCACTCCTCGGCTTTGTTGCCTCAGTTACAGCATTGCTGGTGCTTGGAGACAGGAATTCCCTCCTCCCTCTCCTTCCCCAGCAGAGAGAAAACAGCCCCTTTCAGCACAGTGTTGTGCCAAGCTGTGGTCAGGGAGATTCAGTTGTGGAACCAATGAGGAACTGTACAGGCTCCTTTTACCTCTGAAAGCTACTAAAAATGTAGTCCTAAAACACCTGAGATATTCTGACTTTTGCATGAAAATATTGCACAGAGCAAGGAAGCTCCTGAAGCAGTAAAGGCCACATAAATCCAAATTTTCTTAGACAGAATTAGAAAAAAAAAATTAAATATTCAAAATCTTGAACTCAAACATCTCCACCACTTTTCCACCATTCAGAATCAAATTCCCTGAAGATGTGAAGGCAGCAGGTGGGATACTCCCAATTCCTCTAGGTCCCTTTGTATGCATTTGCCTCCCACTCACAGTCATCACCATGTCTTGAAAGAGTCCTCCATCAGATTTCTCCCCAAATGGGAATTATTACCACCCAACACGAAATCTAGCACAGTCTCTTTACACTGACCCTCAAGAGAGGCTTTGTCCATATTCTGACAACAAAAGCAACACTTCCATGTTAAACTCCTTCCCACCATCTTTGGACGCTACTTTTTTCCCCCCAATTTCCTGCAAGCTGTGAGAATGGCTGATATCCCCGAGTTAACAATTAACAGTTTTCCTTATATTTTGATGTAATACTGACTACAAATAGCATACTGTTCCTGCCTGGCCAGACGTGAAAGCTCCTACCAAAAACGAGGCTCCTCTTTAAACACAGGCCAGCAGTGTGGGGGTACAGGACCAGCACTGCTGATGCTCGTAATTGCTTGCCTACTGCATGCCTAACTCTCCAAATATTTCAGTGCTGGTTTGCAACATGAGTATTTTCCTGCTAATTGGAGCTGACACTGGCATGAAGACAAGCTCAATTAAGCAGCAGTTAGAGTAACTACTGTTCCTCTGTGCACATCAACTCAGCTGCTCTATCACCCTTTTAAGTTAAATAAATTACTTGTGCTGCTCGAGAAACGTTAAAACCAGTTATTTTGTATAGAAAGAGATTATATATGAATTTTTAGCAGAAGACATAATTATGAATAGCAGGAAAATAATTTACTAAGATGTACAAGACTATCTTCCAAACCGCAGCTATGGCATGTTTGAAAACAGCCAGAAATTTAAAATCTTCAATATGCTTTCAACTCATGGAACCATTAAACTTCATGGTTCCACATAATCCACTGGATTATGTCACACTATAATTCTGCCAATTACTTTGACCCTATGCTCACTTTTAAAAAAAGGACACAAAATCAACAAATTCAAATATACTACTATATACACTAGTGTACTAGGAACATCAATACATGATGTATTGGTATAATAATATGTGAGATAAACACTTTAATAGTGCAAGCAAAACAAACTTGCCCTCACCATCCTCTTCTTGCAGGTATCTTGTGCTGGGCTTTTAGACCCCGTGGTTCAAATTTGTGTTAATATACAAATCTTACTTCCACTGTCTACACAAATCCTTGTACCTGCAGAAATCATTGAAATCAACATCTCAGAAAAACACAAGAGCTCTGACAGTCTGATAGGTTAAAACCCCCAGACTTCATAAAATGCTCCAAATTAAACAAGCTATTTATTTTGTTGCCTTTAAAAAAATAATTACGAAACCATTAACATTCATTTCTCAATACTCTCAGGTGGCAGCAATCAAAAAGAATTATTAAAGCAGTCATGAGAAACATGAATGTTTTACTTGTTGTAATTTACAGCATGAAAAATTCCACATAGCAAAAGCTGGGAATTCATTGAAGCCTCGTGCTTGCATGTTAACACCATCCTGATGGTTCTGGAAAGCAGCCAGGCCGAACCATCACACAACACACCTCACCGAGCATCACTGCTGAGGTGAACAGTCCCATCCAAAATGCTGAGGCACTGGAGGATGCCCTGTTTTTGCTGAAAACCCGGGTGAGTTTTTAAAGCAATTACTCCTTACGTGGTGCACCTCCCCAAACAGGTTTGCCACGTGGCCACCAAAACACGCGTGGAGGCCTCGGGACAGGGTGGAAACCTGTGGGAACAAGTAACCAGGACGGGGGAAGGTGGTTGTGCCAGGTGATGTGTTTCACAGCTGCCTGTCCAGGGCGTGACCGAACAGCCACAATGCGCTCCAGGATGCCTCGGCTGCCTCCCGCTGGGACATCAGCAGCCCCCCAGCCTGGGGACGGTGGGATTACAGACACACACTGAGCGATCCTTGGATTACAGTCACAGAGCCATTCCCGGCACTGGGAGCCGCACACCCTGCCCCCCGGGGCCGAACGTGCCTCTGCACGCCCACACAGCGGCACGGATACCGCACACATCCTCGCTTCCCACCCTCAATTCCAAAAAAAACCCGGGGCTGCACGTCCTAAAACAACACAGTCCCCCTGGACACGGCTGAGGGTGCCCGGACCTGAGCGGCTGAGGTAGGGCCGGGGTGAAGGGCAGGAAGAGCCACGCGCAAGGGCACCCCAGGGGCGCCGCTCGCAGCCCCCGCTGCCCAGCGGGGCTCAGCCCCGTCCGCCCCTCGCTCAGCCCTGCCCGGCCCCCGCGGGGAGGAGACAGCGGCAGGAGGGCGGTGGCGCTTCGCTGGGCCCCGGCAGGCCCGGCAGCGAGCGGGGCCGCGGCCCGGCGGGCAGAGCCGCAGGTGAGAGGCACGGGCCGGCCCCGGGCAGCGGGGCAGCCCCGCTCCGCCCGCCGGCGCTGCCCCTATGGCCCGGCCGCCGCGGGAGGCACAGCGGTCACGGGGCTGCGGGAGCCCCCTCACCTCCGCGGGGGACCCGCTGGGCGCTGGCGGCGCGGCTGCAGCGGTGATTAACAGGGGTGATTAATTAACGCGTGCTGAGCTGGGCTCCCGGTGCAGGCCGCGGGCCGTGCGGGGGTAACGCCCGGGGCTCGGGCGCGCCCCGCGGGCGGCTCCTGCCCGGCGCTGCCGGCGGCCGGGGCTCAGCCGCGGGGCGTGGAAACACCCGTAAAAACACGGCAGGGCACGGCCCTGACACCGGCCCGGTGGCTGCGAGGGTTTGCAAACAGGAAAACGCGTCTCTTAACCTCCCCCTGCAACAACGGATGGAATGGTCGCGGGGGAAGGGGGTCGCTCAGCTGAGGTTTCCTTTAAACTGTGGCGTTTTGCCTTAATACGCAGAGCTTTGAAGCTGTACAGGGCGCGTTTTCAATTCTGAGCACAAGAAAATCAGTCTCATTAGCGTGTTACCGGCTTCCAGCAGCAGTAGCAACAAATTGTCCGTGCAGATTGTTACTACAGTTGCTGCTACACCTCACAGTTAAACGCAGGGTTAATGGTATAAAGGAAGAAGGTGAGAGGAACCTGTATCTTAATATTTGGCTTCTGGAGTTCCAGAAGAGCTTGCAGGGACAAGCCCTCTACGTTAGATGTGCTTGTGTAAAAGCAGTGTGTCACACTGTTATGTATCACATCAAGATCTGCAATCTACATTCTCTCTTTGTTCAGAAGAAACATTTGGTTTGCAAAAAACCTGTGTATGAACTTGTTACTAACTGTACCTTAATTTTAAGGAAAATTGGATGGCTGGGTGAGAACTGGTAGTCCAGAAGAAGAGGTCGTGGCTGAGGATTGTAACATACCTAGAGAAATGCAGGAACTGCAGAAGCAATGGCACTCCGTGGTGCAGATCATCCACAGCAACGCAAATGTGGGTCTGGAATATAATTTTATAGATTTATGAAGTTACTCCTTTAATAACTATTGGGATGTCATACCCCTATTTATTTAAATGCACTCCCTATTTTAAAGTAAGAACTGTGGGGCCTGTGAAAAGGCCTGTCCTCCCACGCCTTCAGCAATCAAGAAAAAGGAAAGCCTGCTCTGGTTTTTGGTATTTTACTGGCATAACTGTTGGAAAGGGTAGAGTGGCATTTGAGTGAAGTGGTTGTGCTGCTATAAAAAGAACTGAAACTACAGTATGTGTTTCCTTAAGGTATGGAAACCTACTTCAGTTATATTGCAGTAGATAGATATTACTGCTTCCGTGAAAAGGATTTTTTTTTTAACTGGTAACATTACAATTAAGTTTTTTAAAACTCTGTGATACAGACATGTCTGCACTGTATGAGCAGGTTGCAGATATTACTAAGCCACGGATAAAAGAAAAATCATTATTTTTAGATGTTACAGGGGTTTTTTTCCTAACAGATACAGTTTTCTAGATCAAAATAATTGTTGCAGAGACCTCACTGAAATCTGCAGCTAAACTGTGATTTGGTTTTTTACTTGTTTTCAGATTGCTTGGGGTTTTTTGTTGTTGGTTTTTGTTTGTTTTGTTTGGGTTTGTTGTTGTTGTTGTTTTGGTTTGGTTTTTTTGTTGTTTTTGTTTGTTTTGTTTGGTTTTTTTGTTGTTGTTGTTGGTTTTGTTCGGTTTTTTAATGTATGTAAGAATAGAACTGGGAAGTCCAAGAGAAACAATGTCTGTTCTTACTAGGGTTATTATTATGTATATATTATTTATATGCTATGAAGTTATCTAAATTTGCAGCAAGTTCCCGTGCTTTTAAAAGAGACAACAGCTGCCCTCTGTTCAAGCTGCAGACTTACAAAAGGATGCTCTCCGTAGTTCACTACAAAAGCAGTGATCTGTGAAAGTTACCTATGGCAAGAGAGAAAATCTGAAATGTTTTTCTTTCCTCCACAGGTTGTTGCCTTTATGAATTCTCGTGTTGGCCAATATTTAGATGACCATCCTTTTGTTGCCTTGTCACTGATGATGTTTATTGCAGTGTCTGCAATCCCCGTTGCATTTTTCCTGATTTTTGTTGTTACAACAGCTGTGATGGCCTGCATTGGTGTGATAGTCATGGAAGGTACTGTCTGCGTGTACTTACCTATTTCCTTTTAAGGCATGTTATCTTTTCCTTCTTTTCTTCTCCCTTCTGGAATTCTGAGTCTGAGCAACTGAGGATTTCTATGTGTAGTCCTCAGGTCTCAGCAGTTGTAAAACTATTAATATAAGAGTAGTAATCTGATTAACTATAGTCTATACAGGGGAAATCCTATTTTCCTTTCTAATCTCAGCCACCACGATACATCTAAACCAATTATCTTAACCCTGGATAGCTTTTATAGAGGCCAGCCAGATGATTGAGGAAGATTGTTTTCCCAAATGGTTTGAAATTGGGGTTGTGGTAGAACATCAGCTCTCTTCTAATTCACTTGTACATAAACTTGTTTAAGTAACAAACTGCTTTTGTTTTATTAGGTGTTGTGATAGCCATAGGTGGCATAGCCCTCCTATGTGTGCTGTGTGGCCTGGGGGCACTTTCCTTGGGAGTTTCTGGAGTACTGAGCGTTTCTTACATCGCACTTTCAACTCTGGTCAACTACTGGTGTTCTTCCAGGTGAGTATGGATGTCTTGATCCGTGCTTGGATTTCAGACTCTGCAGCTCTACTAGTGCATGCTTTTATTTTAAGGGAGTTGCTTAGTTTAACAATAGCTCTTGAATGCTTTGAATCTTGGGCTACCCTTATGGCTTAACATGCAGTATACAGATATGTAATCATCAAGATGTATTTCAGTAAGAATTAATATGTGCTCTTCTTCCTTCTTGGGAAGGAGGAAATGTAAATGGTCTTTAACACAACCCATTCAATAAAATATAGCTTTGTCTCACTAGAGTTTGTTTCTTTAAATGAGATTAAAACATGGCCAAATTGAATTTTGTATAGAGGATGAACTTTTTGCAGTTCTTCCTGCATGATAACCCAGCTTTCTCTGCTTACCTGCATTTGTAGAGTAATGGACCAAAATTATAGGCAGGGTGGCACTTAAAAGGGACAGCATGATCAAAGCAGAAATAACAGGATACTGCACACAGGCAGTCATGTTTCCCAGGACTTTGGGCTCAGAATTCCATTGCAGTCAGCATGGCCTCAGCCACACTGCTGTGAGCACCTGGCTGGGAGCAGGGGTCACCAGCAGGTTGTGCTGGAGTGCCACCTCTGGCACCTGGAGATACCTGCCAGGGAAGGAATCATGATAATCACTTAAGCAAAGGGAAGAGCAAGAAATACAGTTACAAGTGCTCTCTCTTAGACCTTCTCAGTTTGCTCCTTCAGCACAAAGCTCCCTGTGGAGCAGGGTGACAAAACCGTGGTGAAAGGCCCAGGGGGCTCATATGTGTTCCAGGGCTCTGTAGCACCTGCTGCCAGGTCCATAACATTGCCCACCAGTTCCAGAAGATTTCTATTTCTCATAGTATAACCAGTGCACAACCCAGCCTGTCATATTGACTTACAGCTCTGATGTTAAAACAGATAATACCTGCTATTATTACATTCCTGTGCCTTTTGAGAGAAGCTCTAGCAGCAGATGTTCCAGGAGTCTCAGACAGATTTCCATGTTGCTTTTCTCAACCTTCTTGAGCAAAAAGTTAAAATACAACAATTCCAAGGAAGAACAGACTGTAAACCCATTCTTTTCTTACCTATACAGGGGTCAGCTAAGGAAGCAAGATGTTAATGGAAGTTTGCCACAGAAGAAGCCTGGCTTGGATGTCTCTGCCAATAATGGAAAGAGTGAGTAAGTGGGTTTCTCCCCACTTCCTCCATAAGCACTTAACTATCCAGTTCTGACCTTCATTATGTAACTGTTTACTTGTTGAGCATTCAGCCTTTGTGTGCCCCTTCTGGGAACTGACAAGAATCAATGTACATCTTCCATAGTCATGGTAAAATGGATGCTAAGAATAACCCTTTAGCAGCAGTGTATTGCAACAGTAAGTGTATGTGCATGATGGAACGCTCCACAGAGTTTGGTGAAGGGATGTGATAGTCACTGGTCCTGTTAAGTCAGTGGTAATTAGGTGAAAGAAGGAGTAGGGTTTGATTTCTTATTAGTTACTGGAGTTCTGGACATACTCTCTTGAAATTTGTATGCAGCAGTTGGTCATTTTGAAACAGAAGTACCAAAGCTCAGAACACCAGAGATGCATTTTGAACGTGGGAAAAAAAAAATACTTGTAAGCCTTAACAGCCTTTGTTAAAGTAGTATGAGCATACCATGCTTTATATTTATTATACAGGGAAAATTGGGGTTTGCCATCTATTAAGTCATGCTCTAAGCTTTTATATACCTTTAGATGTTGCATTATTCCAAAGGGATATTTTCCTTGTTCTCATTGCCTCATTAAAGCAATGGCCTGCTTAAATGGTGCATTTTTTTCTCTTTGTTTAAGTATTTAAACTGCCTTGTTTGCTTCTCAGTTGTAACTCCTTGTTTGTTATTTAAACTTTTTCTGTTGTTTTTGCAAAAGCTATTATATTTTTAAGCATTATGAAACTAACTATATTAGTTTAATAAAGTGCTGTTTGTTTAACCAGGTTGTCTTATTATTCTATATATTCTACAACAAACTTTTCCCCATCTGCTTCTCAGGTAGGCTACATTTCACCTTGATTAGAGTATTGTAGCTGACCAGCCTTGCTGAGTCACCAACTGCAGATTACTCCCTCTCTCATTCCTGTAAAAAAATGCAGAAGTCTAAGATCTAAATTAGTGTTTTACTTAGTTTTTCATGAACCAACATGCTATTTGGCTCCAACTTGGAGCAAATATTTTCAGCCATTAAGGTAAGCTGGCTGCACACTTCAGCAGTAAAATAATCTTTAGATTTCCAGGAGCCCTTTGTTTTAATGGCACATTAATTCAGCAAACAAATATTACAAAGCCATCTAGCCAGCCATCCTTTTATACCCTCATCTTCTGCTGAAGGGAACAGGCATTACTTAAGTTCAGCAGGCACTAAAGCAAGTTAATTTATTCCTACTCAGAGTCTGACCCCCCATGAACCATTTCCTTCTGCATTTTAGATTTATTTTTCATCATGTAATTCCCTGTGTCGTCAGCACTTATCAGGAGCTAAACCTGTGAATTCTCAGTTACCAGCAGGTAAAACACGGAGCAGTTTCACTCCTGCTGCCCTGACCTTTGCTTATTTATCAGTCTGTCATTTCAAGGCTTCTCATTGTGCCCTTTTAAGAAGAGCTGCTTTCTGTGCTGTGCCTTCTCTGCATTAGTATGGTTTTCCATGGGGATATGCTAAGGAAAAAACTAGGTCAGCACAGAGTAGGTGTTTTTACTGCAGACAGTAAGGCCATCCCTTAAATGAGGGCATAGGTTGTTTTTTTCTTTAAATTATTAAGCACTGCAGTAGAGCTAAGAAGCCCTCAGCAGGAGAGGCAGGGGAGATGCTGCCAAGTCCCCTTTTTCTCAGTTGCTCTCTTAGCTTCCTGCAGAAACAGCACCAGCCCAGCAAGGAACTGGCAGGAAACTTTTACATCCCAGTGGCACCATTTCCAACCAGGTCTCTAAGGATCCAGCTCACTGCCCCTTACTTTATGCATAAACATGCCTTAATGGACAACTACTCATGTAGCCCTAATCCTACATCGGGGACCCCAAACACCTGAAGTCTAAGGGAATTTGGAGCTGCCAACTGTGCTACAGTTCCTGAAGCAGCTGTTTGAGCTCAGGCTGCAAAGAGCCAATGCTGCCTACACCTGCAACAGGTGACTAATTGCTCTGCCTCCTCTTGCTGCACACTATCATTCCACTTTGCCCTCACCTGTGTCAGGAGAGAGGGACAGACCTGAGTACAGGAAAAGAATCCTTTGGACTTGTGAGGGGAGCTTAAACTTTCCAGATAACACACTTCAGCAAGGGACTGAGAGGCAGCAGCACACACAAAAGAGGGAAGGACTGGGTGGCTGGGCTTTACTGTAAGTTATTTACAGAGTAAGGAGTAAAAGCCTGGGTGTTTCTTGATTTAAAAAAGTTAAATGAGTCTTCATTCAAACTGCCCCTGCAATGTCCACAAATAGAGCACAGCTAAGCCACCCTGGGAGAATTATATTTAAACCTCCCCAAGACAGATCTCCTCTCATGTGCCACATCTGACAATCTTCCCCCAGGCAGACAGTATGAGTCAGGGACAGAAGCCAGGCGAGAACAACCCTCCCTTTGACCTGGATGGCTGTCACTGTGTGCAACCTTTGTCTCACTTGCCCGGGCAATAAAAATAGTACAAAATATAGAAGTCAAAGAACGAAAGTAAAGCTCTCACCTCCTCCCTTAGTGAGGAGACATGAGGTCTTTTAAATACTCTCATAGTGCAAGTCTCCAGATTCGCATAAGCAAGCTATGTGAGAAATATTTTAACACAGTGGAATGTTAAAGTAGCATTTCTTTCCTGGAGTGTTTACACAACAGTCACTGTAACATTGTTTAGTAAACTCCAGCAATGAGAAACAAGAAAACCTCTGCCTGAAGACACACTGATCTTCTCCCACACTTCAGAACAAGAAGGATGGAGAGAGGGGATATTAAGAATATTAGGTCTACTTAGGTCAGAAGAGCTAAAAGCCCATACAGGTAAGTAGAACATGCTGTCAAGTACATAATCCCTCTTCATCAAGCACCACTTTTCTGGCATTTGCAGAAATACTTCATATTCCAGCCAAGTGCTAAGTCAACAGGACTTAAGTATAATAGGAGGTTTGCTGGACAGTAGCCTAAGTAACCACTTCAACCCTAACCTCTATCTAACAGACGGTAAATTACTTGAAAATAAGTAGCTCCCATATGAGATCCATGATTTCACTGTATTTATCTGACAGTATAATTTTAATTAAACACCAGCATAAAGTCTTCCACTGATGATGTTCTCAGTACTCCATGCTCTTTTTGCATGAGATACACATTAATATTTAGAAAGTATCCCCTGAAATCTGTTGCCTGAGGAACAGCTCATCAATAGTGCCTCAGTGAGGTGAGGGCTATGACAGGCAAGCCCCCAGCCCTGTGCTATTTATGCATAGCATGTTTGACAATTGGCAAGGTTTGTGTAACGACTTGCCCTGAACATGCAAAGAACATGGAATTGAACTTGTGATGATCACTGCCCCTGCTCACAGAGTTGCTAGACAGTATTTAACCCAAGGCTGTTACACTCCTAGTGCAAAGCCCTTTCATCCCTTTTCATTCTGTCACATGCAACTGTATTTTATGCCTTATTTCCTTGACCATGCAAAGCAACGTGTACAGAATACAAACTAAAAAACAGCATGCTGAGACTGCCTCACCTCAGGTGAGCAGTGTTACATCTACAGATAGTGCTGTCCTTGTCTATACTGAAAGATACAACAAACATTTACAGTGACATTTTAAAAACATACACTAAACTTTTAACAAAACACTCAATGTATTCCTTACCCTGCTGAAGGGGAGTAACTGCTAAGACAAGTCATATTCTTTGCCTATGGCCACAGAAACAAAATTTCCCCTGAAAATTTTGGCATTAAACCAAAGCAAATTAAACTACACCTTACAAATGAATACACTAAAGAAATCGCAATACTGGTGGCAATGGGAAGAGTAGGTGATAAACAATGTTAACTTAGTGCTCTAACAGACCTGTCCCAATGATCAAGTCCTAGAGGAGCAGAAAGCAGTTGCTGTAACCAAGTAGAACATAAGAAAGCCACAGGTCAAATGTAAGCTAATGAAGTTGGTGTGGCACAACCAGTCTTCAGAGAATGTGTATTAATGCAGAGGCAGCATCAGAACTCTCCATTTTCCCTGCCTGCAGGCTAAAATTATTTAAGTCCTGTTCTGCACACAGCCGGGTGTTAGTTAGTTCACATGGTAATTCCCTTCAGATTTGGAAGACATTCTTTTAGAAAGGAACATATCAAAAAGTCAAACTCTTAGGTTTGATAGAGTATTTCCACTGTAGATCTCCTTTAAAGACCTTTCATAGTTCTCCAGTTCCCATAGTAAGGAGAAAGGCTTTTGTTGGGGATTATTGTTTTGGTTTTTTTTGTTACAATAATATTTTAATACAATTGTTGGGTGTGTTGCTAACCAAATTTCAATAAAGCCAAGTTCTAGTTTCCAGTTGCAGCACATAGCTCAACACCTGGAAGAGCTACACAGACTGCAGATATTGGAACAACATGGATTTTTAAAAACCCATTTGAATGAAATCACAGTTGTGAATAAAAGCATTTGATAAGCACTTCAAAAAGCAAACTGACTGCAGAGTCCAACAGGAATTTAACACAGCAGTGGGCAATCCAAGAACAAAGACACTCAGGAAATTAAGTGTTATAGTCATTGCTAAAGCTAAATCTACAATAAGGAGATACTCAGGGGACCAGAAGTATTGAATTTCATAAATAGATGTAGGAGAGGGAATACATGACAGACATAATTGACAGAGTGACTACTCCAAGTTTATTTGGAAATAAACATTAATGTACCACATTTACCATGTGTGCTCTTCTCTTTAGACATTTAAGAAGAGCCAAAAACAGCAGCATTGTGGCCACCAGAGAGAGAGTACCAACAGCAGCCATTGCAAAGCCAGCCCAGGCCTCCTTGCTCAAGAGAGTGCTTCCTACAAAGCAAGGGGAGAGGTAGTTTTTGGAGACAGCTCTCCATTAGACCCACACAACACCCAGCAGCACCACACTGGCTCAGTACCTCGGGTTGTGGACCATCCTTCTGGCACGAGGAGGACAGGACCCCCCAGGCTCGCCACTGTAGAGTTCACCTCTGGCCTCCCGCTCTCTGCAACCAACACAGCAGAGTTGAAGCCCACAGTGCAGTGGGCTGTCTTGGATCACTGCAACCTAAAATGCTACTCAGGCATTACCTCGCTTGCTTCTAGATGGCCTTGGGCACCTTGCCATGCACAGTGGGGAGTCTGGGTGGAAACGGTCACAGAGCAGAGCACTGCAGTGGAAGTACACCTAGGACAGAGGGAGAGGTCCATTATTACTGTATTTTGAGACAATAACTGCTCCTATTACTGCTCCCAAGTAGGAGGATAATGTCACCTACCAGGCCAGGGAGGGCTTTGTCACCAGAGACAAAGGCAAAAGTCTTCACTTCCAGCCTTTGGCGATAGTTGGCATAGCTGACCCCGTGCCCCACAGGATGGAACACGGTCCTGTAGTTGTCCAGGTCATACTCACACCTGCCAACAAGTAAGAATCAGGTCAGAACAGGAGGGTAAAGAAAGTTTGGGTTGTTGGGTTTGATTTTTTTTAAGCAGCAAGACAGAGGTGCTACCATCATCTTCCCACAAATTCCAGCATACCAGGGCACTACTTGGAAGGCCCCCTCAAGGCCACCTCTGTTCCTCTGGCAGGGCACTCACCCATCAACAACAATATTCCACTGGGGAAGTGAGCTTGGATCTTGTGAAGCTGTTGCCCAACAGTCATCCAGCACCAGGTGGACATTGGGATCATTGCGGTTCAGGACCTGAACTTCCAGGAAGATGGGCTGCCGTAGGTACCTCACTATGGGATACTGATCCTCACGGTACGGCTGCCTGTACGAGTCCTCTGCAAGAACCAAAGCCCTGTTAGATAAGCTGGTGTGCAAAGTGGGTCCTGTAAACAGCTCTGGTCTCAAGCTCTTCAATAGCAGCTGATTGAGCAGCCCCAGTCTGTCCCAGAGCCAAATTTGAGGCAGCTGCTTCAAGTAGCATGGCTGGGAGGAAAGGAAACATCAGAACACTGGAAGGTCACGTACCAGAACAATTCACTCATACATCCTCCCCTCCACAAGCTCCACTTACTTCCCAGCCACTGAGCCCAGAGTCAGCTTTACCTGGGTAGCTCAGGAGAACTAAAGAGAGGGGACCTCGGTTCACTGCAGAAGGCAGAGGAGGACGGTTGTCTACTTTTATAGTGAGGGAGGCATCACCACTGCTGAAGGAGCACAGGACTGTTAGCCTGTAACAGGGAAGGAGCAGGTAAGTCTTACATGAATATATGGGTAATACTTAGTCCTGGATATCCTAAAGAGGTTCCAGACACACCTGAGTTCACTGTCCCTTGAGATCCTGCCCAGTGGAACATCTGCTTGTAATGCCCTCACCTCATTCTCATAAACAATCTTCTCCCCATCAAACTGTGGATAAGGAGCAGCATTAGTGAGGGTATTCCAAAGGCATGCAGCCCACCCCCACCAATCCCAGCTACAGACTTACCCAATACCTGGTCCCACACCCATTCAGCGGGACATGAAACCAAACCCTGTCATTCAGAGGCGACTTGAAGGCTGGCCGGCACGCAGGATCTCTGAGCCTAAGGGTCTCCAAATCCAGCAGTGGTGTGGTACTGTCAGCAAGGATTTCAAAATCCATGTGCCCATCCTGGGTGCATACAGCAGCTGTAACAGAGGTTCAGGTAAGTTGTTATGCCAGCCAGTGACAGCTCAGTCTGCCAAGAGCTGTTGGTGAGACAAACTGGTCCATCACAGGCCAGTGTAAGAACAAGGCTGTGCTGAAGAATCACCACCAGGCAGCACAGGGGCTGAGGTCACCGCAGAAGTCACTCACCCATCCGCGTGCGCTGGTCACAGGGGCACTCAGGGTGCATCACCATTGCCACGGTCTCCCCATGGAAGTGAAAAGCCAGTTTCAAAGAGGACATGTAGGACTGAAGTCCTGAGCAGCTCTCCCCGTGTAGCTGAAGGACAAGAGTTACTCTCCTGGAGCAGCACTACACATACATGTGTTAGAGCTGTTTAGCCCCCCTGAGGCCACTGTGTTCTTCACCCTCAGTTTGTTTGCATGTCCCAGGCATGCAGAGTACCTACCCCCTCCAAGAGGAATATTTTCACCTCCTATTTTTGCCAAACCCACTTTATCTTTGGTGATGCCCATCTATTACAGAGTCAGTTAAATCACACCTTCCCTCAGGCAGTGTCGAGGGCACATGACTGCCTTGACAGATGCTTAGCCAAAGTCAAAGCTGCTGTGCTCTGGTTCTCAAAACACCAAGCTGGGATCACACCAATACCTGTGACCCAAGGATCAGAACTCACCCTGGACTTGAGAACTGCCCTGCTAATATGCAGCCTGACCCCTCTTTGCATGTCCAGAGTGATTCCATTTTCCTGAAGCTGATCCATGGGGATGGTCTTATCTTCTACATCCACAGCCATAAGGGTCCCTGGGAAGGCTGGGATGACAACAGTCATGTGTGTGGCATTGCAGATTGCTGGACCTGCAACAACATCTTTGGTTAAATTTAACACCAGTTTCCTTGGGGCAAAAGCAGGTCAGGTTCTGACTCTTCCTGTGGGTTACCTGGTGCACAAAGCATTCTTGCCTCCACAGTCAGCCTGCGTTCAGGAGAGCCATCCACGAGCTTGAGTGCCACAGCGTAGAGCACCTTATCATTGTGCTGACAAAGAAGATGGAGCTCTGTTAGTGCTCAGCTTGCAGTCCATCACAAGACCAACCCCATAGGGTTATGTACTACATCAGACTGCTGCTGCTGGTCATGTTTGCAACAGCAGTTTCCTCCTATCTCAACCTTTCTAAAAAAAGCTGCTCATGAGACTGCCAGTCAGATGATGCCAGGACAGGCTATAGCTGTGCTGCTGTCTGAGGTGCAACACTGTGCTCCCCCATTTCATCATGCTGGGCAGTTCAGTGACAGCTGTGCAGAGTCAAACAGCTTTACATCAGCTCTGCCTGAAAATGCTCTCCACAGGTTTACAGGAGGGAGGTGCCCAGCAGCACTAACTCTGCAGTGCCAATTCTCCCTTCACCTACCCTGTAGGACACCACTCCAGTGGCAGTAAAGGCCACCTGAAAGATCAGGTTGTGGCCATCAACTAGAAAGTTGTAGCCTTGCTGCACTGCTTGCCCAAGGCTTAGCTGATGTATTGTGGTTCCATCATCAACTGACAGGGTCCAAGACAATGGAGTTGCTGGAACCTGCAAAGCAAGAGGTCCTTGCTTAGGAGGGAAGGCACAGAAGCAGCAAGGCATTAGACTTTCCCCCCTTGCAGTGCTGCCACCTCACAGGTTTTACATTCAAGCACCCTTTACTGACAGCATGGAATGAGACTTCCCAACAAGGTGCAATTACACCAGAGATAACTACTCCAGCTTGGAGACATCAGGCTCAGTTTAGGTCAAAAATCCCAGATACTCCCCCCTGCTCCCTTTGCCAGCAGAAGGCACATACCATACGCTCCTCACCAAAGCTTGAAATGAGTCCTGGGAAAGTAACCTGAAACACAGCACCAGGGTTAGACCACAGAAACAAACAGAAGGCTGCAGGACTGTAATCATGAAGGAAAATCTCGAGCTTCCCAAAGCAAACAGCCAACATCAGCATCCCAGTTCCCCCTGCAACGGGGCAGGAGCCAGACTGTGTGCATCATTAGTGACCTCTTGCAAACTGGCTCTCCAAAGAGCCAGCAGCCATGCCAACAGGAACATGCAGCCAAGAGACCTCCCCAGAGCCGACTGGAGCTTTCCCCAGCTTTCTGCAGATCCCAGACACACCATTCCAGGAGGCAGCCAGGCCGCCTTGCGAGCCTCAAAGCGGGATCTGCAGCACTCCCCGTTCCTCTACTTACGGCCATGAAGTCTTTTGTACAGTTTGTTGCACCAGCAAAGACAGGAGTAATGACTTCATCTGCACCAACACTGTCACAGTGAGTGCTGTAGGTTACATTCATCTCTTCTCCCGTTGTGTCATTCACCATCAGCTTCAACATTAACTTGTGCTGACCATGCTACAGGCAAAATACAGTAGGAAAAAATATATGTTGAACACAAGATATCTGAGAAAACTGCAGGAGTCAGAAGAAAGCTTCAAGAACTAGCAGGTTGCAGAGTCAGAGTCAGCTGTTCAAAAAACTAAGCTAATGAGTGCCAAAACCAAGAGTCTTCTGGTATTTCAAATGCCTAAAGCAATAGATGCCAGTAAAGCTTCTGGGTTTGACCTCCCACTTACTACTCTACCTCAAATGTTTTGATTAGCATGTGTTCCTAGTTGCTCTGTCAATATGCATATATTTAAATAGAGCGGTGCTCTAAAACACTTGAACCTGGTCCATAACCCTACAAGAAAATCTGTGAAGTAGCTCAAGGCCTTTACAGGAGAACAAAGCATTTATGGCAGGCTCTGAGGGGTTTAATCTACCATTGAGAAAACAAGAATTCAGATAGTTTTTGTCCAACTTCTGACATGAAGTGTTCTTCTGTGTTTTAGTTATCAGAAGTATATGTATTTTCACTCTTGAAGAAAGCTAGAATTAGAAACCCTTTTAAACCCAGTCCTGTCCAGAAAAGAAAAAAAAAAAAAGAAATCCCTATGCTCCATTACAGCAGCTTCCCAGAAGGAAGACCCCTTTACCTCCAGGCTGGTGCAGTTCTCAAACAGGACACTGAGCATCAGCCTCTCATAATCCACAGTGTGGTCACAGGCCATGATCTCCTCACCACTCACATCTAGGGAGGACATGAAAGATTAGCCCTGCAGGCAGGCACCTATTTCCAGGCTACAGCAGGCAGGGCCAGGGCAGTAGCAATACATACCAACAACAAACACATGCCAGGAGTAGTTGCCAAGCTCTCTGGAAAACTCAACTTCCATCCCATCCCTATGACAGGTCACATTCTCTGCAGAGAAGAGACCACCATGAACTCCATTACCAACCTGCAAGTCCCCAGCCAGCCCTGCTTCAGAGCTCCCTTCCATGCCAAGGCAGAGGGGAAGCAGCTCCAAGCAAGCCCCAAGCCCACCTCCACACCACTGCCAGCCCAGAGGGGGCACATTACCCAAGAGATCCTGATCTCCCAGGCCATCAGCACAGGGGGCTAAGGGCAGCAAAAAGCCAAACAGGAGCAGCAACCTGCAGGGAAGAGAACCAAATGAGAGAGCAGCAGGGAAAGGACCCACTTCCCATCCCTCTCCACACCCCACTCACCACATCCTTGGGGTGCTCCAGCACTGCTGCTCCACAAACAATTCCATCTCCTCACTAGAACCACAAGCTTACCCCTTCTCTGCCCAGGGAGGGTTATATAGGACCCAGACCTGGCTCCACACAGGTGCCACCTTTCTGCTGCCCCGGGAACAGAACACTTGCACCTGCTGCTCGTTGAGATGGGAAGGCTCACGGGAGACCTTAAGGTGATATTAAGTCTTTAGCATGGATTGTTGTTTCCCTCTATTTTGAAGGCATCTTTTTCTTGCTCTGATTGTGTACTCCCTTCACTCCCTTGTCAGATAGTGCATAGAAAAATACCTGTCTTTTTGGCAGTTATTTTTGAGAAAGGAGATTTCTGTGCCACTTTGCTGTCCCTGTCCCTCACACACTGGCAGCAGGACAGCCTTTGAGACACCAATGAGCTGAACATGGCTTTCCTTGGGACTGTTTGTAGCACTGGTGATCATATCATGGGGGAAAAACTTCCACAAAACCAAAATGCCAGGCCAGGGCTTCTCCTTTTGAGCGCTCACAGCAAAACCACTTATTTCATATGTCACTATGATACAATAGATAACGTCACTTCTTCCAGCCCTACAGAAGCCCCTCAGTTTGCTCTTATGTGCCCAGTATGGCAGAGCATCGAGGTGTGGGGGTGAGACAGAGCTTTGGCAGAGTTGGCTTTGTTGCCTTTCAGTTTTGAGTATTTTTATCTATTGATTAAGGCCTTGCTCCTGAAATGACACATGAAGGCACTGCGAGGGATGCCCTTGGACCCACACCTGAGCAGTGAGCACGTTAGGATGGATCTCAGGCATCCCCAGTGGGGTCACACTGAGCCTGGCTGTGGGAACTGGCTGCTCAAGAGGACATCCAGCAGCAGTGTCCTGGGGCACAGCAGTTTTACCACCCTAAGAAATGAAGAAATAAGCTTTTATTGTTGTTCAGATGCTGTCGTCATCTCTGAATTGTGTAGCCACGATTACCCAGTGTGACTAATTTCATTCTTCCCTAGACCCATTAGTTCCAAAGATCTCATTAGGCAAGCAGAGACTTCCTTGCCTCCCCTTGCATGGCCTTTACCATAGCACATTTGGTGCTTATAAAAGTTGGGATGAGGAAATGCTGTGCTGGATAATACCTCATGCAAAACAGATGGCACGACAACAGCGCTGTGCGTGCCGGGCTCCAAGTTATCTGGAACAACATAACCAGTGATGCTGCAGCCTTTCAGTCCAAATAGTTTGTTTAACAGGTAATATTTTATTTAGGATAGTTCTCAAAATAATAGAGCAATAATCATATAGCTAATAAAATCCAATAACAAATCAAAGCTGCCAGTTAAATAATTCATTAGCTTACAACACCATGTGCCATCACAACAGAGCTTCTCTTGAGCCTGGTAAGACGTTTCAATTGGAAGTGGTTTTGAAGTTCTTTTCAAACCCAAAAAGAAAAGCTTCATTCTAACCACACAGGGAGTTTAAAAAGTTTACAACTTTGAGCTTTAGTCTCAAAAGAATAATCTCCATTCAGGCTGAGAATTTAGCTCATTTGATGTTGAATCATTTATTGCATTTCAAGTTGAGGTTTTTGGATTGGACAAAGATGAACAAGTACCAGGAGTTAAGAAACAGATGAAGATTTTGTTTGGTCTTTTCTTTTTTTCTTTCTTTTTTTGTGGTGCCCACTTCTGTGACATAAATAATAATAAAGCTTACAAAGTCTTGGAGCTTCTCCCCAGCTGACATGGGTTTTTCTTTACCTCTAATTAAAACCTAGAATAATAGTTTCCCACATAGCATTATACAGAGTAAAGTTCTTGTAAGATCAATATTTTCAGATGTTGGACAATAAAACTCACTCTGAGATCAACACTTTGAGTGCTGAATTAATCAAGAGAAAAGCAAATGAAGGTACTTCTGTAGTAGAAATCAAAAACCTTGAAAATGAGAAGGACTCTTCTGACACCAAATCACCTTCATGGGTGTATCTAACAATGTGAAATGCCAACATAACAAGAAAAAGGCTGTTTCCTGTCTCAGGTACTGGTGGTACAGGTAGGATGTGCCTTGGTGATCATTCTGCTCTTGAGAGTAGAAAGGTTTACACTGCCCAGTAAAGAAAATAAAATTCAATGTCATCAAGAAACAGCTAATCTGAAGTATATATATATATGTATATGTATGTACATGTATTACCTGTCTTTGCTAGCATTTCTCTAGTAGCTGTAAATTTAACTCAGAGCTGAGTGCCTGATTAAACAGAACACAGAATAAATGACTGCATTTTTTAGTAAAAAGGTGTTAATGCAGTGCAGGGAACTTGGGAAAGGCCTGAGGGTGAAACTGTCTCCTAATGTGGGGATGGAGGTTGTCCTGGGTGAAGCACAGCCCTTCCTCACTGCCCTGGCATGGCAGGACAGCACCAGGCAGGGCTGTGCCTGTGGATGACGTGAAGGAAAACCAGGGACTTGGTTTAGTCCTCCCTAGACTTATTAATTTGAAGATTCAAACCTGTCACAGGATCTGACTGACTCTCCTTGTCCCCCTGGGAAGAAAAATAATGTTGGTACAAGTTCATTCCTGAAGAGCTCTTCAATTCCTGTCTGAGAAAATAATTAAGAGAGAAAGCCCAGTTGGAGAGGTCTCTGGTGGATTACAGGGGTGCCATTATGGGATGTAAATGAGGTGGCAGAACTCCATTCAGGGGTTGCACCAACTCCAAGCAAGGAGTTGGTTTGTATTGCTGTTGGTTCTCTAATGGGAGCACAACAAGCAACAAAACCCCACTGCTAATTGCTGAGGGCAGAGTCTCTGAGATCCAGGTTAATTCAGCGAGTCACAGAAAACAGCTTGGCAAAAAGTAACATTAATCTGGCAGCTGTTGTGAATGTGGCCAGAATGACCCTCAGCCTGCAGCACTGCATGAAGCTGCAGGTAGAATCTTAGCAGCTGCTGTTTGAAAACTCACCTTTTATGTGACTTGCTCTTAGTAATTCTTTTGGACCTAAAAATCAGAATTACGGTCTAATTCTATAAGTTTCTAGTTGTAGAGGTAGCCCTTAATGTCACTGAAATCAGGGGAAATTAATTCTAAAGCAAGAAGTGGTTTACATGATGGGAACTGGACCCATCTATTCCCAGACAAGGACCACAGTGCCCAGGCAGGGGCAACAGGTGCAGGCCAGTTGTGTTACCATTTTTGGAATTCCTTGTGCTATCCTAAGGAAATCCTGCACATTTTTTGCATCTGAACCAGAGCTTACAATATGTGTGAGATGAGTCTTATATTTGCCAAGTTCCTGAAGATGCCCTGATAAAATGCCATTTACTGTGGTTTTGCCAGCTGTGACTTGCAGACCTGCTGGGGGTTTTATCCAAACACCACCCTGTCCCTGACAGGTCTGGTTTCATCCCCACACCAGTCCGTGGACATAAAATGTCTTCATGGAAGTGCCTGGTTTGGCAGGGCAGCACCTTGTTTTCCAATGCAGCATCCCAGTAAAAGATGGGTTACAAAGGACTTCACCAGTACAGGTAACTGCTCATGCTTTTCATCCCATTGAACTCAGGGGTACTTTATTACTCGGGGTGAAACCTGGTTGCACTGACATTCACGGCCTTTTGAATGATTTTTGAAATTTTTGAAGGTTTTTTTTTGAAGTTCAAGCTCCTTTTGCAGTTTTCCCAGAACAGTCAGGCAAAGACACAGAGAAGATGAATGACCCCCCTCTGTGTTTAAGTAGTCGAATGTGCAGCCAACAGCAAACGGCAGAGGCGCCTCCCAGGAAACAAAAGCATTCCCCACACCACGGCCTCACTACCTGTGCAGAGCTCCAGAGAAACTGCCTGCAAGGATGAACTTTGCCTCCTCATTCCCCTCCTCACAGGGACCTCTCATCTTGTAATCATTAATGAGCCGTCCCCGTGATGGAAGAGTGACTGTACAGCCTGGAGATCGCCCGGAGCTGCCTCGGGAAACCAGAACCTACCGAAAATGTCGAGCAGGTATCACAAAGCAGCGGCCGATGGCAACTTGGACCTCTTGAAAGAAGCCACTAGGAAAGACCTCAACACTTCAGACGAAGATGGGATGACACCCACCCTTCTGGCAGCATACCATGGGTATCTGGAGGCTCTGGAAATCATATGCCGGAGGGGGTAAGTCAACCAGCCTCCATTGCTGAAAGCTTGTGGCTCAAAACTACAGTTAGTGCTCGTGTTCCTCATGCCCCGATGAGCTCAGACCCAAAAGGCTGAAAAATCACAGTAATTTCTTTCAATGCGTTGCCAAGAATTGTTCCTTCATTTACAGTGGTTTAGGCCCAAAGCCTGTGAGGGGTGGTCTGTCCATGAAGTCCCACCGGCATCAGTGGGACCACACTGTGTCTGGAGCCTGCAGGGACTGGGACCTGGGTGGGACTTTGCCTCACTGTAATGCAGGAGAAGGTGGCCTTTAGATGATTTCCTTGAGATGGCCTTACAGAGAAATGCATTGTTTGAAACATTTTTAGCGAAAAAGATCTCCCATTTTCTTCCAAAGTGCAGTCAGTAGACACTGGTGATGATTTAGTGCTGTCCAGAGGCAAGTCACAACTGAGAGTTTTGAAACAGTAACATCTAAGATGGTTATTTCTCTGTTTTTTATGGCATTAACAACTACCATCATGCTAAAGCTGAAAACAATATTTTTTCAGAGGCTGTGATAGGATCCTTGGGAACTAGAAAAAAAAAATAAGAAAAGAAAAAAAGAAAGAAGGTTTTCTACAGATTTATTTTCTAATAGTAATATTGCTGTATCATACATGTCCTACATGATTAAAAAGGCTTATTGAAATGGTAATTACTTCCTTTTAAGCTGTGATTCTGTATTAAAATTTAATAAAAGAAAATCTGCTCTTGTGTAGAGACACAATTAACGAAATGTTCTTTCTGGGCTGAGATGAAGATTAAGTTGACCTGTATTTCCACTGAAAATAGTTTAAAACAAATTGGAGGGAAAAGCTGAATAAGTATTTGGAGGTCTTCCAGTTTTATTAAAAATGGAGTTGAAAAAAAATGGTTTTTCCTAGATTTACTTTATAGCTCATTGGGCTCAGGCGTGGCTGTAGTATCACAATAAAAAAGACCTTTGGACTGTGTGGTTATTGCTGTGTCCTCAGGAGAAGCAAAGATTGGTTGACAATTTTTCAACTTCTGTGATTAATGCAGCTTTAGGGAAATGCCTAGTCATTAAGGTTTGGCCCTGAACAACTAGCTAAGAAATATATAAGAAAAATACTATCTAACTCTTTTTCTTGGTAAAGGGCACTTTGGGACAGTTTTGCACTCAAAATCTTCAAATATATGCATTCACCTCTACTTTAATCTAAGATTTTTTGGTGTGATCAGTGGTTGTCAGAGATATGGCTGTAGCCTGACTGGTTTTCTTGGGAGAAGCTGAATTTTGGAAGCCTCACAATCTGTTCTCCAGTCAATTAATGTTTTCTTGTGAGAAAGTATTTTAATTGTTTCTAACAAATTTGTCATTTCCTTGAAGAGGTTTCCTGACAAAGGCTCTGAGATACAGGGTGGGTTTCTTTAGAGTAGCTGCAGATTTTGGGACTCTCAAGCTTGCCACACATTCAGCCCTTGGAAAAGTGTAGCAATGCTAACAATAAACCCCTTTCATCTTGAAATAATTCATCTTCCCAGGCATCAGGAGACATTTTCTCTTCCTGTCTTGCAGGTACATGAATAAAAGCAGCACCAAGTAGCAGAATCTGCTCTCTTTTGAGTGAGCCTTTTTCTTGGGAAAGCAGGGAAAGGAGGAGCATGAGAACCCAAAGTAGCTGTCAAATCTTATTCAAAGTCCGACTGAGCTGGGAACAGCCATTCTAGTTTGTCAATTGTTTGAGACTCAAAGGCTGGCAGGTTCCACAGGGAGAAGAGACCACAGACAGCTGCAAAGGGACCTGGGGGAGGTTGGATGACCCAGCGCTTCCAAGGCTCGGGATAACACAGCCCGTTTGCTAATGTGGGAATTCAGGAATCCAGCACGTTTGGCCACAGTCAGGCAGTTCCCCAGGGCAGAGCCACAAGAGCAGGAATATGTACACATGGTTTCCATATGTGTGAGTGGAGAAACTTTGATCCTCAGCTGCCACCTCCCTGCGGCAGGGCCTGCGCTCCCACAGCCGCTCCCGCTCGCTGGTGCTCCCCAACAGAGCAGCGTTCACAGGGAACCCTGACCTTGCTCCTGCCCTCAGGCTGAGGGATGTGTTCAGATTTGGCCCTCAACAAACCTGGTAGTGCTTTCCTTCAGGGAGGTTCAAAGCCAGAGGTCAGTGCCTGAAGGACACTTTGCGGCAGGACGTGCCACTCCTCTCATAGTACTACCAAGGCTTGAAATGCTTGAATTCCCAAGGGTAGAGATTCTCCTTGTAAATTTGGTCCCTGGCTCTGAAGTTGTTAAAGATTTTGGGCTGCTGTGGCTGCCTTGGTTGTTGGTCACAAGAAGCCACAAGCCCTGTTCTGAACATTGCAAATGTTGATCCTGCCAAACGTGTATCGAAACATTGCAGCCGACTCTTGTCTGCAGGCAGCAGTTCAGTGTGAAGTCAGTGCAAGAGTTAAAAATAAAGCAATGCTTTTCACTGGCTTTAATTTCAATGGAAAAATGTGGCCTTTTATTTTCAAATGAGCTTCTGCTTTTCAAACCCCCATGAGCAAAAGCAGCCAGAGGAGAACAAAAGAGTTGAAGAAAAACAATGGCATCTGTCTGGGTTTAAACTAACAGCAGTGGAGACAAATGTGTAATCAGGGCTTTACTCTTAATCATTTACCTATTACTTACCCCAAAAGTTACTGCATGTACTCATTAAATATGTATCACTGTGGTCAGTGAGGAAACCTCCTAATATTGTCCCTGCATTTCACACACAAAACGGAAGAGTCGTCAAAACCCCTTTAAAATATTCCATGCAAAAGCTATTGAAACAGTTTTGCCAGTAATTCCAATGAGAGTAAGTCAAAGCCTGAGCCCACTTTGAGCTGCCATACCCTGGGATGACAAAGGAAATACCCTGGCTGTGTTATGGGGAGATGGATAAGCAGTCACACCCAGCCCTGTGAGCTCGTTTAATTCACAGACAGACAGGGTTTAGAGCTTGTGCCACACACGCAGCTCGGGGCTTGTGTAAGTGGGTGCAGCCCCGCTCCAGTGGCTGGAGCCCAGCTGACCCATTGTCACTGGGCTGTTCTCCTCAGAGCAGAGCAGAGCTGAATGTTTGGTGTCTGTTCAATCCCAGTGCTGTGTGTGGGAACACCCAGCTCACTGTGTGCTGTTTTCCTTGTCAGAGGCGACCCGGACAAGTGTGACATCTGGGGGAACACGCCCCTCCACCATGCTGCCTGCAACGGCCACCTCCACTGTGTTTCCTTTTTGATCAACTTTGGTGCCAACATCTTTGCTCTGGACAATGATCTGCGCACTCCCCTGGAGGCGGCTGCCAGCAGGGACCGCAAGGAGTGCGTCCAGATCCTGGACAAAGCCGCCACCGAGCAGATCATGCTGAACCCCAAGAAGGTCTCCAAACAAAAAGCACAGGCCCAGAGGAACGCTGAGAAACAAATCAAGGAGTGTGAGAGGCGCCAAGAGAAACACCAGCATGAGATGAACCGGAATTACATGAAAGAAAAGACTGGCACAGTGAATTCTTCCAGAGGAACACACTCCAGAGTAAAGCTGCCCGGTCTCTTTGCTTCCAACACCACAGGTACTTTTTCCAAAAACCTGAAAGATACCTTGAAACTGAAGGCAAAGAAGACAGCTGGCAGCACAAGAAGCCAGGAAACACAAAGAAATGACCAAGAGGATGATACAGGTCGGAGAAGTGTGATGCATTTGTTTGATGAGAAAGAGGAGGATGAGTTACTGAATGACCTTGATGAGAAAAACGTCGCTGATAATAACAGTCAGCTCTCCATTTTCCAGCGGCCGGGTCTTGGCAAGATCGTGTTTGGAAGGAATTTGGCTGCGAATGTAAATCCTGGAACTGTGTCTTCTGAGAAAGAAGGTATCAGCTTTACAATGTCCAGTGAGCTCTTCCAGTATGAAAATGCTGAGAATGGCAAGGAAGATGATGCTGAAAATGGTGCTGATATCCCTTGGAATGAGGAAGAAGTCGTTTGGGATGACGAGGAAGCAGAGAACACACCCCTTGAAGTGTTTCTGGCATCACAGATGCTGGATGAGTTTCTTCCAGTCTTCATGAGGGAAAAAATTGATTTAGATGCTCTGATGCTGTGTTCAGATGAAGATCTACAGAGCATTCAGATGGAACTTGGGCCAAGAAAGAAAGTCCTGAATGCTGTGAATAAAAGAAAACAGGCACTCAAGAACCCTGGAAAAACTGTAGATACTTGCTTGTAAATAATGCAACTCCTTTCAGATATCTGCTAAAACAAAAGGCAGAGAGGTAACCAATTGCTTTAGAAAGTACAGCAGGGACAAAGATTTTTTTCTCTCTACATAGATGGCTGTGGTGCACAGGATATTAAGTTAAGCATATTCTGTTGAAAAGAAAGAATGTGAGGGTAAAAACCCAAAAAGCTTTTTCTCCCTGAACTGTTTATGGGGTTTGGATTTCTTTTGGTCCAGATAATTTAAAATATCAGTGAAGGCAAGCCATGCTACATTCCTTTATAAAGCCCTTCCTTATTTTGTCCAAAACCAGAATGCAAAGAGCATTCTCAGAGCTTGAGAGCTTTGAGTTTTCTCCATTTACTTCTGTTTGTTCTGATCTTCCTGGTACTGATAACATGTTAGAAATAGCATCTGAATCTTGATTTCAGCTGTGGTTTATTGACTCTAATCACCTCTGAATGAATGTAAATAAGACTAATTTGCAACAAGTTTCATATTTTTGACTAGTAAAAGTTTTTACTACTGTATTGATAATAATTTAAAAATACATGAAGTATCTTGCCAAGACATGTTCAGTCTGGGTTGTATTTTCTTTTCTCATCTCATTAGACTGGATCCAATTGCTACAACCCATCGTGTGCTAAATGTCATCAAGACTGCAATACCTTTCCTTGGCTGGACTTTACACTGCATTCTTTCCTGTACTGCAGCAGGCTGATATTTTCTTCTATTAGGCAATCACATCAAAGTCCTGCTCTGTGCAACCTTCCATGATTACTGTGCTCAGCACAGTCACTGAATCAGGCACCCTCCTCCAACCTGCTGGGTTGCTTTCATTTGGGCTAAGAAATCACCCAATGTTTAACAAAGCAACAAGGAAACAATGACTTACATACTTGAAGGCATACAATCAGTGGATTTTAAATCCTCCTTCCCTATCCTGGAGATGCAGATGCTTCCCCTTCCTCCTGGCAGCCACAGAAGAGGCAAGCCCAGCCTCATCTGCCTCTGCACCCTCCAGTCCCTGCAGCTGCAGCAGCTGAATTCCACTCTGGGTTGACACGAGGTCTGTCCTGCTCTGACAGCTCTGACAGTGCAAAGTGCTGAGCATAATGCACCTTTTTCAGGCCAGATTTTAAATAATTGGGTTAGATTGATTTATCCAGGAATTGCTTGCAAAAAACTCTAAGTGTGCAAACGCCTGTCACTGATGGGAGTCAAATGTAGGTAGCAGAGAAGGCACTTTAGGGGAAATCAGGACCCAAGTATCTCTAAATTGCACTGAAAATCTGCCTCTTTGCTTACTCATCTGCAGCCTCTGACAAGCAGAGATAACAGTCAGTTTATGTGCAGATGGTCTCTGCTCAGTTGTCAGAGGCATCCTGTGTTCAGGCATGTCCTTACATATTCCCACTGACTCTGTGGAGCTGGAATGAGCAGCACCAGACCTATGGGAGTCCCTTGTCCTTCAGAAACTGCATCAAGAGAGTGAAGAAGCCCCAGAGCTCCCCATATGATACTTATTTTTAGGCAACTGAATCAATCCCATTTTTCAGTTTTTATTCTTTTTAATTAAAAAGGTGCAGTAGTGCTAACCCTTTTCTTGGGTTAAAACTAGAAACTAATCCAAAACTAGAAAAGTAACAGACAACAAAATGAAGCTGAAGAAAAACAGTAGTATTTATTTAATTTTAATATAAATGCAAGTTACACCATTTCTTGATCCACTAATTTGTAAGAGAAGGAAACATGGAAATTGATGCTGTTCTTTCCCCTCGAAAAACTTAAGGATGGCATCCAAGCAATTCCCATTGTAACTGAACCGACTCCTCTTCCTGACATCAGAGGTACAACACTGAACCAGGCTCCCAGGACCTCCCCCTGCCAGTGAAAGCTGAGAACACCGGGGGTTTCCAGAACCAGCTCTTTGGGCTGGCTCCATCTACTTTTTAAAGTGTATAGTCCGTAGGAGAGTAGGTGTGAAAACAAACTAGACTTGTCTTCTTCCCAAACACGATGTTTCACCTCAGATTACAGATCTTGTGTTACACAAGGCCCAGGACTGGGGGATATTGCTGTAAATAGTACATTTCCATGCAGCTCCATACACGGCTTTCATGTTTGCCTCACGTTAGTGCAGATCTCCATCACTGAAGTAACACAACTGAGTCAACATACACACACTTCTGGACACCTCAGAAATGACAAAGATGAAATAAGATGTAAAAATAGAAGGGTAATTTTGCTACAGTTAAAATGCAAAAGCTCATAGAGAAATGTCTGTTGGAATAAACAGGATCAGTGTAGTTCAACTTATCCACACGAGCACATCCTTTGTCCCTGTTCTCTTACTGCTCTGATACCCTTTCTATGCTACCTCTGCACGTTACAAACTGCCACTTACTACTTTTTTCCAGCTAGCTCACACCAGGCTTCTAACTGGGAGTATTACTTACATCACACCTGCACTGTACTCATTAGCCTCTTCTATACTTCCCTCTGCACCACCCAGGGCTTTAATGCCACCTGCTTCTGAACCTCCTTCCTCTTGCTCCACTCTATTCTGCTGGCTCTGTGTCACCTCTTTCACAGCATGAAGAGACACTTAATAGCCTGCCTGAAATACTATGCAAATAGAAATAAAATTTCCCAAGGCACAGCTCTAGCCTGAGACAGGAATTTGTTTCCAGGGCAATAGCTGTTTTCCAGCAGATGCTCGATCTCTTGCAAAGCAGTTGCATAACAGCACAAAACTGGAACTCTTCCTTATGTCACTGGGTTCCTCTGCCAGGGAAGGATCATGAAAATTCCTGCCCCAGCTAATATTTGGGATAACAGAACAATTACTAATTGAGGCATGGCACAGCCAAACTGAAAATATTTCCCTGTACACTTGAAGTTTATTGTACTGAAATGTGTTTGTGTGGTTCCAACCTTCAAGGAATTTAGAAAGAGAACTTACAGGCACCAGAGGTTAATAGCAAAAACTGCCCACAGAACAGAGATAAAAGTTAAATCAAAACACATTTTAATTCTCATATGAAGATGGCAGCACCCCATCAAGGAATGAACTAAGGGAGGTACTGAGCAGAAATCTAACAGTGTGGAGGCATAATTATTTATATAAACTCCCACTCAGACCTGTGCTCTTAAACGAAAAACCATTGGGTCTAGGGGTGGGGAAGATGGACTGCAAGGGTTGAAAATAAAAATGGTGATGTCCAGGTCCCAGTGTCAGTTGGAAGGGAAGGAATGTCCAGGAGTCAGAGGTGGGCTGTGTTCCCAGGAGACCCAAGACAAGGTTACTGTCACTGGAGCACTGAAACCCACAGCTGCATATAAACTACCATCACAGGCCAATATGATGCCAGAGTCCATTGTCCAAACTGATGTATTTTACAGCAGCATGAATTACCTCTCTAAAAACAACAAAATCTATAGAAAGACTTTGCCTACACAAATAATTAGGGAGGAAAGGCATAGATTCCAGAATGACACCAAAATATGTAAAGATACCCTGGTTAGTATCACTGCAAACATCTGATACCTGCTGTTACAAGAGAGTCCATTTATTAGCAACACTGCAGGTATTTCAGACTTGCAATCACAAAACTTTAGAAATCAGTTGATTGCTGAATTTTTACTTTTGATTCTTGACTCTTCTAGAAGGGCCACTGTCAGATGAGATTGGGCCTTTCTTGTTAACAAAGGATCCAAGGAAACTCAGTGCAAACCATTCTCTTGCCCTCATTGGCATTGTAGATTCCCCTTTAGTTGGCAGCTGACCACGCATCATAAACAAATTTTGCTGCCACTGCATCTTCAAGAGCCATCCCTGTAAAAGAATTAAAGGCATCTTCAAACAGTTCTTCAGCTGTACCAACAATTTAGTATCAGAAGGCAACAGAAGGACGCAGGAAATCATCTGAGTGGGAAGGAACAGGAATTATTCCCCATCCCAAACACCTACAGTGCTACATTCAGAGCCTGTGGCCATCGTGGTGGGTCTGCCCTATGAAGTTCATGGAACAGCAGGAATCTAATTTGCAGTGCTCCTATCACCACTTGGCCCTTTCAGAGATGTCCTGCAGTTCAGAGCATGGTAATTCATCCCCACCCCTGCTCTCTCCCCAAACACCAGCCCCACACCCCACTGGCACACGGTGTGCAGGTCACACAGAGCCCGTGGGTGCAGCAGCGGGGCAGTCGGGCTGCAGCTGCATTCACAAATGCTGCACTCATGTCCTGAACCACTTGGAAAGGGAAAATGGACTTCCTATTGTTTGCCTGCTTCCCTATCACGCTTCATTACATCAATCCTGCCAGACAAACAAACAGGGAAATCAAAAGGGGAAATGCAAATCACATCCCACTTCCCTGTGGACAGTGCGTGGCCACAGCAGCTCTGAAGATGAGCAGCAGCTTTCCCACGCACGGGGGACCCAGGAAATAACAGGGCATTGTTTCCTGTCACACTTGCACACACGAGGGGCTGCTCTTACCCAGGGACTTAAACACTGTTGTTTTCTCAGGCAGGGCTGCTTTTGTACCCTTCAATACCTCTCCTAGCTCAGCAAAAATCTCTGCCTGTGGAAAAAATACACATTTATTTAAAACCATAATATCCATACATGCAGAAAGGGAAAAACACTTCTTTCCCTGAGTGACTTCAGAATAAAGAAATCCTCCAGCTCTGCATGCCAAAACCGATTCTTTTCCATGGTGAAGCAGATCAGTATTCAGACAAATAATATAGAAACTGGACAGAAATCAGAGCAGCAGAATGGTTTCCAAAGAGAAACAGCTGGCACACTTTCCACACTCAGTGAGGTTTTGTTACAGTGGATAGCTTGTTCCTTATCCAATAAAACACACGGGATCCCACACACATTACCATATCTGCAGCTCTGATGTTAAACCTCAAAAGTGCAAATCACATTTGCTCTGCAGAAACATTAAAAGGGAAAAAGAAAATGCCATTGAACCTAAAAGAGTCCCTGCTGTCAAACTGGTGCAGATCACTGTCTGCTCAGCTTGTGTGGTCCATTCTCCAGAGGTCTGATGTGTCAATCACACTGAAATCTTATGGGAAGAAAGTTACAGGTTTTCATAAACAGATTTGAAGAATATTTAAGACAAACAAACACTGCAGGAAATGTAGATCTTTGAAAAAACAATACATTGTTATCCCACCCAAAGGCCAATGCTGAGCACCTGCTACTGTAATATGGTGTCATGTAAGGGTAGATACAAAAGTTTCAGTGCAGGGCATCATCAGAACACACTCATTTTGTGGCCAATTGCCACAAAAAAAAGCCCATCAATTACAGAAGTCTTACCCCTGATAATATAACATCTCCTGATTCGGTACAAGCAGCCTCTTTGGAATCCACGAACAGAAAGCAATTCTTCATCAGTTCATCGTCCAGTTCTCTCCAGTCTGGTCTGCTTGCCCCAATAGCTAAGAGAACAAAACTGATAAACTTGGGAGCAACGTTTAAAACAAATTCAAACCACATGTTGCTCAAAAGATGCGTAAAATAACAATGGACAGTATTGCAGAAATGTAATATACAAAAACCATGTTAGCCATGGAGATGTGTTGATTGATAAGACAACAAAGAAACATTCAGTATTTGATTTGTGAGTAGAATATCCTTATCAGCAGACTGTGGGTAACCTTGTAACTTTATAAGCAGTACAAGCTGAACAGACTATGGGTTTTCACTGATCTGGAGAAATTGAAAGCAACTCAATGAGCTTAACTTCTTACACACAGTGCCAAGAGCTTTATCCACTTCTTAAGGGCTCAAAAAACAAACAAGGAACCCAACAAAACCCCAAACAATCACACAGTTCTACTATAACCATAATTTTTTTCAAGTGTCCAACTGTTACGGAAAAGTAAATTCCATGTTGCCCAAATGCTTCCTCAAACAGCACAAATGCCTCAGTGAAGGGTAAAAAAAGAGGCAAAGAAAGGAGAGAGGTCTTTGTGTCTGTGTCGCTTCAGTGACTCTGGACCTTAATTGATTGGGGTTGTGTTTTCAGCTTCCATGCCATGACACAACACAGACAACAACTTTCAATGACAAAGGACTAAATTGAGGTTGAAAAATTGGTAGGATGCTGCTGGAATGTGGGACCTTCCTTTAAATTGTTCCCCTGGAGAAGCTGCTTTTGTCTTTTTACTGCGCTATCTGGAGAGGCCACAAGGTCATCAAAACCAGGCCCACAATTAATCAAAATAAACAAAGAGGGGCATGTCCAGAGACTCCAAACAGTAGTGTGGCAACATCATTACAAGGCAGGCAACAACAACAACAACAAGCACCCCCCAAACCTCACCACAATTACAGGTCAAATTATGACGTTCTTAACTCAGTTATTGCATCTTTGTAACTCAGGCAAAAAAGTAAATCAATGTGGTCAGCCCAAAAAGAAACAAATAGAGGGGCTTACAAAATTGGTGGAAAAAAATATGCCAACTACAGATGGCAATGTTAAAATGAGCAGCAACCACTTAGGCAATACCATGTCTATGTGGGTCATTTAGATGGGGAGCAAGGTAAGAATAAGGGACAACATGAGGGCAACGAGGATACACCACCAGGGAAAAAAAGCACATCAAGTGGTCCAGCATCCATTTGCCAGAGGAAAAGTCAAACCAAAACAAACATTTATTCCAAGAAGGAGAGAGAACTGCCTTTCAGCAGATGTTGGTGCTAAGCAATGTGATAAGAAACACATCCTTTACACAAAGAGAACACAGCCTACCATTGATGTGGGCACCTGGCTTTACCCAGGCCCCACACAGGATGGGCTCTGTTGCCATGGTCGCTGTTACAATCACATCAGCCCCCACAACGGCCTCCTGGGCAGAGGAGCAAACCCGCACGGCACCATGGACAGAGCTGGCAAACTTCTCTGCTTTCTCCTTGGTGCGATTCCATATCCTCACCTGCAGGGGGAAAAGGAGGTAAAACAAAACAGGTGAGCTTGGACAATTTCTCCTTGCTGAACCAGAATACTTGGTCTCAGTTTTCCATAGATAGTCACATGTATCCTAAAGACTGGGCTTTCCTCCCCTTTAATGTTCTCATCACACAAGTGACTAAATTCATGAGCACCCAGCTACATTTCAGCGACTGTTTTGTGGTAACAGAGTAACAGCTCTTCTCAAATGAAAACACTTCCAATAAATTCTTTTAAGCAAAAGTCACAGAAAGCTTATCCAAGTATGACAGACAGGAACTTTGGAGAGCCAGCCTTGGTGTTGTGGGAGCACTGCTCAGCAGTAGCCAAAATACTGGGGTGTTGTTTGAGCTGCCAGTGCAAGCACTGGGAGGGCTGGGGGGGAACATCATCTCCATCTCAGCCAGACCTCACACAACTTCATTGCCTATACTTTTTTTATAATAAATCCTGAAACATAACACAGAACAATAAATGTATCTGTGAAGATGTGTTCATTACCTCTTTAAATGTGAACAGTTCTGTGAGGATTTCATAATGGCTGTATGCTTGAACACCAGCTCCCAAAATGCTCAGCACCTCTGCAGAAGCTGGCATTAACAACTGAAAGGCATAAAAAATAAAATAAACACATAAAGGACAAGAGGTTCACAGGTATTACAAACATATTTCAAAATGCTACAAAAGACAAGCAGTATTTTTAGTCCTTTTAAATAACAAAAAAGTGGGTTTGGTCAAAAAGCTAGAATCGATTCATATCAATATAAACAGCATTCAATAATCACTGTATATCAGGGGTTTTAATGCAAAAGCTGGTATCAAAACACACCTTGGCTTAATTCCACTTTTGAAATGTCTGACTGCTGAAATTCAGATGTAAGATGTAACAGCATGGACTAACACAAGTTCTGGGGCCTCAGCACAGTCCAATATTAGCAAAATGTATTACACCCACATGACTGATTAAGTAAATGTAAAACCATACAAGATGTTCTGCACTGGCTGAGAACAGGCCTCACAATTCTAAAGGCTCTCAGTGCTGACAGTGGCAGCTGCACAGGTAAACTGCTCCTGGAAGACCCGCTCTAAACCCCCTGTTTGAGTTCACTGAAGCCTTACATCATACCACAAACACATCCTGGCACTGCAAGAGCCACCACACATCTAACATTGTCAAAATAGGGATGCTTCTGAGGAACAAAGAATAACATTCAGTTCTACAGCTGCTTTGGGGGTTCTGGTTTACTTCTTGCCTGTGATTCACCAACACTTGGCAAAGGGCAAGGCAGGGCTGCTGGAGCCCAGCCCTGAGCTATCCTGTCTCAAAAGCTTTAGAATTGTCTGGGCTCTCAACACTTAATTCTGCTGCAAACAAATTGAAATCATCTCATTGATCCCATTTTTCAGCAATAAGAGCTTGTTTTGGTGTTCCTTGCAAAGACTGGGAAGCACTGATTTCAAAGGTTCTCTGCACAAAAGCAGGGGGCTTTGAAAAGCAAGTGCCATAAGGAGGACAAGATGACAAGCAGGAGCTGAACTCAAACACTCCTGAACATTTCCCAAAACAACAGATGGCAAAGAGGGGTCTGATCTTCAAGTCCCTTCAGCAGCCAAGCTCCTTGGAGGCAGCAGAGCCTGGGCTGTGTAAAGACCATCACAACTGCCCAAATACAGAATGGCCAAGATGAATGAGGGCCTGTAACCTCATGGCCAAGGAGTTCATTGTCAGCTCTTCTGGCCTTTGGTCCAGCAGAAGCTCTTGGGCACAGGTTCTTCCCTCCAGTTTTATGTCAGTTCAGCTCCATTGCCATGGATGGAGTTCCCCTGGCATGAAGGCTGCCACTAATGAAGTGGTGAGATCAGCCTTGGTTTGGATGCAAAGCTGAGGGGGGACAAACAACAGTATTTTTCAGCTCTGGCCCTCTTCTTATTGCCTCACCCTCTGAGGAAGGCTAAAGCTCTGCTGTGCAATGGATGCTGACTTGCACTCTCCAGCTAGAGCCAACCAAAAATACTTTCAAAAAAAGAATCAAACATGACAATTTCCAACTGAAATTGAAGTGATGCAAAGCAACACAGAGCCAGATACACCTCACCTGCCTTTAGACATTCAGTTTATGACCATGGTCAGGGATAGTTATCTAGACAACTTCAGGGACACTGACAGACTGACAGACAGACAGACAGCTCTGGGCAATCATCCATCTATACTGGGCATCATCTATTTTAAGAGGACCCACACTGACATCTGGAAATGTGCCTTTTTAACTCTTTCTACAAGTCCAGTGCCACCCACCTGTCCTGGCCTGACAGGAGAAGGTATCTGTGTCACTAAAACTGAATGTATCACCACAGGTACAACACCCAAAACTATAAAGAGGCATGTGAATACAAACACAAAAGAAAGAAAATTACACAGGAAGACACCTCCGTAAATTCAGAGAAGAGAGTGCAACAGAAGCCACAAAAACAGAGCTTGGGTTCCTTCTCCAGTCACACACCAAGTGTTAAAGCCAGACGTGACTCACTCAAAACACAAAACTATGATTGTAAGCTTTCCCTAAAAATACATATGTTATCATAAATCTAATTTAAAGCTGTATTTCATGAAAGTTCACATGCACTGAAAGCCATCATTCCTTTGAGTTATTTTAGAGCAAACTCTGCCCCACTTCAGAGAACAGAAGGCACACCTTGGTAGCAATGGCAGAAACTGCAGCTGTTCGTTTTGCTGTGATGACACTGCCATCCAGGACCTTCAGAAAAATTCAAACAGAAGGAAATGAACACTCAAAAGGTGAGGAAATACAGAATGTTTTCATCCAATTTGTGAATGAAGGGCTATTAAAGATATAAAAGATGCACACGAATAAAAGTTGGCAATTGCTAGTACAGCAAACACAAAGTCACACTTAAACTGGGCAGATTCTCTGGGCATTCCAGTTCTTTCATGTCATTCCACCAT
Source organism: Myiozetetes cayanensis (assembly GCF_022539395.1). Classification (NCBI taxonomy): domain Eukaryota; kingdom Metazoa; phylum Chordata; class Aves; order Passeriformes; family Tyrannidae; genus Myiozetetes; species Myiozetetes cayanensis. The sequence continues at coordinate 7,453,291 of NW_026087412.1, read as the reverse complement.
CACAAAGGGAGTCCAACTGGTCAGAGCTGAATCACCCCACATTAACCCACCTCCTTAGGCACTGCATTTCCCTGGCTCTCCAGCACTGGGAATACATGGATGTGACTCCAATTCTCTGCACTCCTGTAAGACCAGGGACCAGTGCAAGCTGGCAGTGGTTCACCAGTCAGCACTGTCTTGGTCTGTACCATGGGGTGACAGGGAACTGTGGAATTCCTTTAATATGTATCACATGTGGGGCACTCCTGCCTCTCTGTGCATTGGCCACTGCCTACAAACAGATTAGGGGGCTTAAAAAATGGACAGCTTTGGTATAAGGGACCAAGATAGTTTTCTTGACCAGTTTTTGCCCTTAAATAATTATTTTTACTAAAGTCTAATGCAAAGTATCGCTATTCTTAAAAAAATTCTACATTCTTTAAATACAGGGGAAAAAAGCAATCAGACTCTGAATACTATTCCCTGCAACGCAAATTGTGAATCTCTTTCAACTGAAAATTAAGATGGTTCAAGATCAATTCTTTATTCAGCAAGGTGTTGTGGGATTTTTCCTTTGAAATGCAAGGTAAGCTTTTCCTGATTATTTCTCTCCACCATTCACCCTCTCAGATATCAGATTCAGTCACAAGTAGCAGTAAAGTAGCACACTGAGTACAGTTTAACACATATAGAAGACTTTAGGCCAAATCCTGATTTGAATTTGCATTGATGATTTTGGTAAACTCAGGCCAAATTACAGCAGCTCAAGCTTCCAAGAATCAGAAGGGAGAACCGACAGCATTACCGGGAAGGATGCAGGGGCACTCACGAGACTTACAGCTCTCAGAGTACCATTGCGAGGGTCAAACAAGAGCACGGTCGCTTGGTGAGAAGGGGCAGAGGAATCCTTCAGGTGCTCGTAAAAAGTCACCAGCTTGGTCGTCAGAGCATCATCCGCAGCGCTGTACGCGGGCATGACCCCGAGGTACCTTAGCAGAGAATTCATTCCCTGCGTTACCCACGGACTTTTCGCAGCCGCCGGGCCGGCACCATCCCCGGCCACCGGCCCGTTCATCCCCAAGCCGGCACCGAGGGCCTTTCCCGGCGCTCCCCTCCCTCCCCCGGCGCCTTCCCCGCCCGCCCTGCCCGGGTGCCTCGCCGTGCCCGGGGCTCGCCGCTCACCCGCCGTGCCCGGGCACGGCCAGCACGGTGCGCAGGGGCTGCACGACGCCTCCCGCGGGGCCCGACGAGAAGTTGCCCAGGGCGGCCTCCAGCGCCGGCAGCAGGAGGCTGGAGCGGGGCAGGTGCTTCTCCACCTCCTCGGCGCCGATGAAGGCGGGCGGAGCCGAGCCCATGGCGAGCACCGGCACCCCGGGACGGCACCGGGACGGGACTGCGACACCGCCCGCTCCGCCGCTAAGAACCCGCCGGGGCTGAGCCGCCGCCTCGCCGCGGAACCGCCCCGCGTCCCGCCCCGCCCGGCCCCGGCCCCGCCTCGGCCCCCTCCAGGGGTGATGGAGACTTTTCAGAAGCAAAAATAGCTCGGCTGCCCACACCTGGAGATGCGCAGAAAAAGGCGTCTTTTAAATCTAATGCTGTTCTTCGGATGCGTGTCTTGTGCTGTCTGATTGATAGCCCTTAAGTGCTGTAACAACCCGCATTCTTCGGAATGTGGTTTCCTCACCGGCAAAATAGGGGTGTTATGCTCCAATTGACATTCCACTAAGTCCGTGTTGTTGAAATTTATCTATTAGTTTTTCCAGCCCCTTCTTCACACCTTGTTTTATAGGACCTTTTTTCTGCCTTACTGGTTTGACATTAGGTTTTAATGATGCTCTCACAGGTTCTGCCAGTTTTGAATGTCCCGGGGCACCCATAGCACATACCAAGGGCATAACTGTTTTCTACCTCAGCCAAGATTTCTTCTTCTGATGGGTCAAGCGACTGTAACATAAAATTTGGGCTTCCAGAGGTTTAGGTTCAGGGATATGAACTTCTATTTTTCCTTCCTCAAAAGTTATGTGTGCTTCTAATTTGCTTAAAATGTCTCTTCCTAACAGGGGCATAGGACAATCTGGACTATCATATATAAAAATTGATACGTTAACCACTTTTTCCCAATTATAAATTTCAAAGGTTGCAAGAATGGCCGATTTTGTCTATCTCCAGTGGCACCGAGTACATTAATAATTTTCTGACTGAATTTCCCTTTACATGTATTTAAAACCGAATACACATCTCCAGTATCTACTAAGAAATCCATTTTCTCACTCACCAGTGTTAATGTAACCAGAGGTTCAGCTGGGGAATCACACCTCTGGTCCCTGTCACACATCTTCCAACATTAGCAGCTGTCTTGCTTGATGGGGAGCCCTGGGTGGACTCTAGGGTCTGGCAGTTCCTACCTGTCCCATTCCCACTTCCAGTGGCCCTCCTCTCAACAAATAGCACACTGATCCCTGTCCATCTACCTGTGTTGGAGTCCACCTCTACTAATTCCTCCTCTGCCTCTGCGGCGACCCCATTTTTGGGCTTTGTTCCACTAACACAGCTACTTCCACGCTGCTTCCAACAACTTACTCGAATTCCTCACAACATATCCAATACAACCGGAATATCAGTCCTGTCAGGGTCCTCGGGTCAGACAATGCCTTCAAATACCTCCACAGCTTTCCCTGGGTCTTCCCTAGAAGTCCCTGCTAAGTTTTCTAAGCACCAGTGGCTCGTTAGTTCCCATTGCTCACCTCAGCGGGGCTCGCAAAACAGCCCTGGGGTTCTGGCCTGTCTGGTACCCCAGCACCGAAACAGCAGCACTGCCCTGGCCCCCTGGCAGCCCAGGCACACGGCCAGGGCTGTTGGCAAAATGCCCCCTGGCACGATTCAGGGAGGTGAGCAGCGGTGCAGCAGCAGCAAAAGCAGAATATGGCCAGCCACAAGCACCAGACTCTCATATACAGTCAGGAAAGGGAGTGCTGGGGCGAGCACAGGAGCCTCCTCCTTATCAGCCAAACAGCACTAGCAGATGCTAATCGTGCCAAAAGGTGTGGTTTAACTCCAGCCAACCCCAAGCACCAGGCATAAAATCTTTCATGTGCTCTGGAGTCCTCAGGATCCTGGAATCCGTGAAGTGTCAACAGCATTGTCCCATCTGGGTCACCAGAAACTGTCACCAAAAATGGTGAATAAAACCCTCTAACACTCTTTGCAGCATTGGAAAGCGGCATTACTTTATTTTTGGTGCTGGGCATGCAGGGGATATCTCCTCCTATCACACCCCCAGCTAGGTAACATACTGATTCAGATCTCTGTAACTAATGCATATTCATGACATTTCCCCAGATCATACATGCATGCTAAACATTCTTGCCAATTCTTTTACATATTTAAATCACTTCTCAAAACTCATTTACGTTAGAGGAGGGATCTCTTGAGGGTCTCTGTGGTCATCTGGGGAACATCCTATTCTGAAAGTTATTCGGTTTTGGTCACAGGCCTCCAAAAAAAGTTTCTTCTCCTTGAATGCATCCCAGATGTGTGGTCTGGCCAAGGCAGACCTTCTTATCATTGTTGCTCAGAACCACAGTCTTTGATCTCAGGGCCAGGATATCCACTTGCACACATTAATCACTGATATGGGTGATTACAGGACTAAGCACTGTCTGTTAAAGCTAAAGGAATTCACAACTCTTAAAAATTATTTGTTACAAATTAAGATTTTCCCAACATCACTGAATATATCTGATACCTGCTGTTACAAGAGAGGTCCATTTATTAGCAACACTGCAGGTATTTGAGACTTGCAATCACAAAACTTTAGAAATCAGTCGATTGCTGAATTTTTACTTTTGATTCCTGACTCTTCTAGAAGGGCCACATTCAGACAGGACTCTTGCCTTCCTTGTTAACAAAGAATCCAAGGAAACTCAGTGCAAACCATTCTCTTGCCCTCATTGGCATTGCAGACTCCCTCTTTAGTTGGCAGCTGACCACGCATCATAAACAAATTTTGCTGCTACTGTATCTTCAACAGCCATCCCTGTAAAAGAATTAAAGGCATCTTCAAACAGTTCTTCAGCTGTACCATCAATTTAGCATCAGAAGGCAACAGAAGGACGCAGGAAATCATCTAAGTGGGAAGGAACAGGAATTATTCCCCATCCCAAACACCTACAGTGCTACATTCAGAGCCTGTGGCCATCGTGGTGGGTCTGCCCTATGAAATTCATGGAACAGCAGGAATCTGATTTGCAGTGCTCCTATCACCACTTGGCCCTTTCAGAGATGTCCTGCAGTTCAGAGCATGGTAGTTCATCGCCATCCCTGCTCTCTCCCCAAACAGCAGCCCCACACCCCACAGGCACACGGTGTGCAGGTCACACAGAGCCCGTGGGTGCAGCAGCGGGGCAGTCGGGCTGCAGCTGCATTCACAAATGCTGCACTCATGTCCTGAACCGCTGGGAAATGGAAAATGGACTTCCTATTGTTTGCCTGCTTCCCTATCACACTTCATTACATCAATCCTGCCAGACAAACAAACAGGGAAATCAAAAGGGGAAAAGCAAATCACATCCCACTTCCCTGTGGACAGTGCGTGGCCACAGCAGCTCTGAAGATGAGCAGCAGCTTTCCCACGCACGGGGGACCCAGGAAATAACAGGGCATTGTTTCCTGTCACACTTGCACACACGAGGGGCTGCTCTTACCCAGGGACTTAAACACTGTTGTTTTCTCAGGCAGGGCTGGTTTTGTACCCTTCAATACCTCTCCTAGCTCAGCAAAAATCTCTGCCTGTGGAAAAGATACACATTTATTTAAAACCATAATATCCATACATGCAGAAAGGGAAAAACACTTCTTTCCCTGAGTGACTTCAGAATAAAGAAATCCTCCAGCTCTGCATGCCAAAACCGATTCTTTTCCATGGTGAAGCAGACAAATAATATAGAAACTGGACAGAAATCAGAGCAGCAGAATGGTTTCCAAAGAGAAACAGCTGGCACACTTTCCACACTCAGTGAGGTTTTGTTACAGTGGATAGCTTGTTCCTTATCCAACAAAACACACGGGATCCCACACACATTACCATATCTGCAGCTCTGATGTTAAACCTCAAAAGTGCAAATCACATTTGCTGTGCAGAAACATTAAAAGGGAAAAAGAAAATGCCATTGAACCTAAAAGAGTCCCTGCTGTCAAACTGGTGCAGATCACTGTCTGCTCAGCTTGTGTGGTCCATTCTCCAGAGGTCTGATGTGTCAATCACACTGAAATCTTATGGGAAGAAAGTTACAGGTTTTCATAAACAGATTTGAAGAATATTTAAGACAACCAAACACTACAGGAAGTGTAGATCTTTGAAAAAACAATACATTGTTATCCCACCCAAAGGCCAATGTTGAGCACCTGCTACTGTAATATGGTGTCATGCAACAGTAGATACAGAGGCTGTCTGTTTGATCATAGACACACAGAAGCATCAGATTGAAAGCAGTTTATCCTTCAATCTGTCCCTGGCAAGTGTTTACAACTACATTTGATGCACTAAAAAGATTCAGTGCAGGACATCAGCAATACCAACTCATGTCAAATCCAAGCCAACTGCCACAAAAATAAAGCCCATCAATTACAGAAGTCTTACCCCTGATAATATAACATCTCCTGATTCTTCAGCAGCAGCCTTCCTGGAATCCACAAACAGAAAGCAATTCTTCATCAGTTTGTCATCCAGTTCTCTCCAGTTTGGCCTGCACGCTCCAACAGCTAAGACAACAAAACTGATAAATTTGGGAGCAATGTTTAAAAGAAATTCAAACACCATTTTGTTCAAAAGATGTGTAAAATAACATTATTGTGGAAATGTGCAAACCTAATATACAAAAAATGGTCCACTAAAGAGGAAAAGTCAAACCAAAAAGAACATTCATTCCAAGAAGGAGAGAGAACTGCCTTTCAGCAGATGTTGATGCTAAGCAATGTGATAAGAAACACATCCTTTACACAAAGAGAACACAGCCTACCATTGATGTGGGCACCTGGCTTTACCCAGGCCCCAAACAGGATGGGCTCTGTTGCCATGGTCGCTGTTACAATCACATCAGCCCCCACAACGGCCTCCTGGGCAGAGGAGCAAACCCGCACGGCACCATGGACAGAGCTGGCAAACTTCTCTGCTTTCTCCTTGGTGCGATTCCATATCCTCACCTGCAGGGGGAAAACGAAATGAAAACAGACAGATGAGCTTGGAGAATTTCTCCTTGCTGAACCAGAACACTCGGGTTCAGTTTTCAGAAGGTGTCAGTACCCTTCGAGCGGCCAGTGCAAAGCACAGCACTGGGGGGCCTGGGGGGAGCGTCAGCCAGACCTCATACAGCTTCATTGCCTGTACTTTACTTATAATAAATCCTGAAACATAACAGAGAACAATAAATGTATCTGGGAAGATGTGTCCATTACCTCTTTAAATGTGAACAGTTCTGTGAGGATTTCATAATGGCTGTATGCTTGAACACCAGCTCCCAAAATGCTCAGCACCTCTGCAGAAGCTGGCATTAACAACTGAAAGGCATAAAAAATAAAGAGAACGGGTAAGAACAAGAGATTCACAGATATTACAAACAGTTTTTAAAACGGTATAAAAGACAGCAACACAGTCCAATATTAGCAAAATTTATTACACCCACATGACTAAGTAAGTGTAAAACCATACAGTGATGTTCTGCACTGGCTGAGAACAGGCCTCACAATTCTAAAGGTTCTCAGTGCTGACAGTGGCAGCTGCACAGGTAAACTGCTCCTGGAAGCCCCCCTAAACCCCCTGTTTGAGTTCACTGAAGCCTTACATCGTACCACAAACACATCCTGGCACTGCAAGAGCCACCACACATCTAACATTGTCAAAATAGGGATGCTTCTGAGGAACAAAGAATAACATTCAGTTCTACAGCTGCTTTGGGGGTTCTGGTTTACTTCTTGCCTGTGATTCACCAACACTTGGCAAAGGGCAAGGCAGGGCTGCTGGAGCCCAGCCCTGAGCTATCCTTGGGACTCATTTATGCATTTGCTGAGGCCACTCACTCCTGTCTCAAAAGCTTTAGAATTGTCTGGGCTCTCAACACTTAATTCTGCTGCAAACAAATTGAAATCATCTCATTGATCCCATTTTTCAGCAATAAGAGCTTGTTTTGGTGTTCCTTTCAAAGACTGGGAAGCGCTGATTTCAAAGGTTCTCTGCACAAAAGCAGGGGGCTTTGAAAAGCAAGTGCCATAAGGAGGACAAGATGACAAGCAGGAGCTGAACTCAAACACTCCTGAACATTTCCCAAAACAACAGATGGCAAAGAGGGGTCTGATCTTCAAGTCCCTTCAGCAGCCAAGCTCCTTGGAGGCAGCAGAGCCTGGGCTGTGTAAAGACCATCACAACTGCCCAAATACAGAATGGCCAAGATGAATGAGGGCCTGTAACCTCATGGCCAAGGAGTTCATTGTCAGCTCTTCTGGCCTTTGCTCCAGCAGAAGCTCTTGGGCACAGGTTCTTCCCTCCAGTTTTATGTCAGTTCAGCTCCATTGCCATGGATGGAGTTCCCCTGGCATGAAGGCTGCCACTAATGAAGTGGTGAGATCAGCCCTCGTTCGGATGCAAAGCTGAGGGGGGACAAACAACAGTATTTTTCAGCTCTGGCCCTCTTCTTATTGCCTCATCCTCTGAGGGGAAGGCTAAAACTCTGCTGTGCAATGGATGCTGACTTGATTAGCAGGCCAACCAAAAATATTTTCAAAAAAAATATTTCAAACAAAAAATATTTCCAACTGAAATTGAAGAGACGCAAAGTAATACACAGCCAGATACACTACAGCTGCCTCGTCCTAGCCTGTAAAGAGGCATGTGAAGACAAACACAAAAGAAACAAAATTATACAGGAAGACACCTCTGTAAATTCAGAAAAGAGAGTGCAACAGAAGCCACAAAAACAGAGCTTGGGTTCCTTCTCCAGTCACACACAAAGTGTTAAAGCCAGACGTGACTCACTCAAAACACAAAACTATGATTTTAAGCTTTCCCTAAAAATACATATGTTATCATAAATCTAATTTAAAGCTGTATTTCATGAAAGTTCACATGCACTGAAAGCCATCATTCCTTCGAGTTATTTTAGAGCAAACTCTGCCCCACTTCAGAGAACAGAAGGCACACCTTGGTAGCAATGGCAGAAACTGCAGCTGTTCGTTTTGCTGTGATGACACTGCCATCCAGGACCTTCGGAACAATTCAAACAGAAGGAAATGAACACTCAAAAGGTGAGGAAATACAGAATGTTTTCATCCAGTTTGTGAATGAAGGGCTATTAAAGATATAAAAGATGCACACGAATAAAAGTTGGCAATTGCTAGTACAGCAAACACAAAGTCACACTTAAACTGGGCAGATTCTCTGGGCATTCCAGTTCTTTCATGTCATTCCACCAGCACAAAGGGAGTCCAACTGGTCAGAGCTGAAACACCCCACATTCACCCACCTCCTCAGGCACTGCATTTCCCTGGCTCTCCAGCACTGGGAATACATGGATGTGACTCCAATTCTCTGCACTCCTGTAAGACCAGGGACCAGTGCAAGCTGGCAGTGGTTCACCAGTCAGCACTGTCTTGGTCTGTACCATGGGGTGACAGGGAACTGTGGAATTCCTTTAATATGTATCACATGTGGGGCACTCCTGCCTCTCTGTGCATTGGCCACTGCCTACAAACAGATTAGGGGGCTTAAAAAATGGACAGCTTTGGTATAAGGGACCAAGATAGTTTTCTTAACCAGTTTTTGCCATTTAATAATTATTTTTGCTAAAGTAAACGCAAAGCATCACTGTTCTTAAAAAAATCCATAAACTGTTTTAAAAAAAAGCAGTCAGACTGAATACTATTCCCTGCAATGCAAATTGTGAATCTCTTTCAACTGAAAATTAAGATGGTTCAAGATCAATTCTTTATTCAGCAACGTGTTGTGGGTTTTTTCCCTTTGAAATGCAAGGTGAACTTTTCCTGATTATAGTACGCAGGGGCACTCACGAGACTTACAGCTCTCAGAGTGCCACTGCGAGGGTCAAACAAGAGCACGGTCGCTTGGTGAGAAGGGGCAGAGGAATCCTTCAGGTGCTCGTAAAAAGTCACCAGCTTGGTCGTCAGAGCATCATCCGCAGCGCTGTACGCGGGCATGACCCCGAGGTACCTTAGCAGAGAATTCATTCCTTGCGTTACCCACGGACTTTTCGCAGCCGCCGGGCCGGCACCATCCCCGGCCACCGGCCCGTTCATCCCCAAGCCGGCACCGAGGGCCTTTCCCGGCGCTCCCCTCCCTCCCCCCCGGCGCCTTCCCCCGCCCGCCCTGCCCGGGTGCCTCTCCGTGCCCGGGGCTCGCCGCTCACCCGCCGTGCCCGGGCACGGCCAGCACGGTGCGCAGGGGCTGCACGACGCCTCCCGCGGGGCCCGACGAGAAGTTGCCCAGGGCGGCCTCCAGCGCCGGCAGCAGGAGGCTGGAGCGGGGCAGGTGCTTCTCCACCTCCTCGGCGCCGATGAAGGCGGGCGGAGCCGAGCCCATGGCGAGCACCGGCACCCCGGGACGGCACCGGGACGGGACTGCGACACCGCCCGCTCCGCCGCTAAGAACCCACCGGGGCGTCCCCGCCCTTCGGCCCGGCCCGGCCCCGCTGGATCCCGGCTCAGCTCGATCCCGGACCCGCCTCCACCACCCGGCAGGCGGAAGCTCCGGGACGTCCCGCTGAAGGTGCTGCCGGACGGGAGCGCCGGCGCTACTGGAAGTGCCGTGCCCGCAGCATCGCCGGCCGGCACAGAATCACAGAGTCAGCCAGCTTGGAAAAGACCTCTGAGATTATCGAGTCCCGCCGTGGACCCAACACCACCTGGTCTGCTAGACCATGGCACTGATGCCACATCCAGTCTTCTCTTAAACACCTCCAGGGACGGTGACTCCACGACCTCCCTGGGCAGCCCATTCCAGTGTCCAATCATTCTCTCTGTAAAGAACTTTTGCCCCTTCCAACCTAAACGTCCCCTGGCGCAGCTTAAGACTGTGCCTTCTTGTCCTGTCGCTGGTTGCCTGGGAGAAGAGACCGACCCCCACCTGGCTACAACCTTATGTCAGGGAGCTGTAGAGAGCGATAAGGTCACCCCTGAGCCTCCTCTTCTCCAGGCTAAACATCCCCAGCTCCCTCAGCTGCTCCTCATAGGAGTTGTGCCCCAGACCCTCCACCAGCCTCGATGCCCTCTGAACACGCTCCAGCACCTCCATATCCGCGCGCTCGGGGGAAGGCGGCTGCGAGCGCCACGGAACGGCCCTACCGCTGTTTGTTTACGGCTGTTTACGCTGTTCACAGCCACCCCGGGACCGCGCGCCCCGAGGCACATTCCCGAGGCACATTCCCGAGGGATATTCCCGAGGGATTCCCGGCCCGCAGTGCCCGGCAGGGGGCGCACAGCCCTCGGTGCCCGCGCGGGGGCGCTGTTGCCGCTGCCCCGCCGGAGCAGTAGAGTTGGGGCTGCGCTCGCCAGAAGGGCAGCGCGGCGCGGGGCGTGCCGGGAAGGCGGGGTGTCCCTGTGGCGGAGCCATCTTGTCCTGGCCGGGCCGGGCTGAGGGCGCAGCACCATGAGGGGCTTCCCGGCGGCCGCGGGGTCGCTCTCGGTGAGGGGGACGCGGGGGCGCCGTACGCGGCGCGGGAGAGGCGCAGTCGGCCGTGACAGCCGCTGTCCGCGCCCCGGCGGCTGCGGGCGGGCCTGACCGGGCGGCTCGGGGCGGGAGCCGGGCGGGGGGCGCGGGCGGGCCGTGGTGCCGGCCGGGCTGGCGGCGGGGTCGCGGTGGGCGGCAGGGCCGGGCCGGGCCGGGCGGGGCGGGCGGGTGGCGGAGCGCGGCGGCGGGTGAAGGTCAGACAGGCCGCGGGCCGGGCCCGGGCAGGGAGCGGCTCCCGGAGCTACACCGGGGCCGTCCCCGGCAGCGCCCGAGGGGGCACCGGGGAGGAGGGAGCGGCCCTGAGGGGATCCGGCCACGCAGAGGGAGCTCCGGCTGCTTGTGGTGACACGGCGGTGCCCTTGGCGCTGGGGCTCGGCCTGTCCCGCAGGCGGGAGGGCAGACACCTTGTCCTGCTGCAAAGGCTCCCGTGGGGATGGGACAGCGGGGATGGAACCGGGGTTCGAGCTCCGCGACAAACGCGCCCGAGTGGGAGAATGACCTCTGAGTGAATGACAGCGTGCTTGTTTTAGACGTGATTTAGTAATTGATAAATAAGCAGCCTTAGAGGTTAAAAATCTGTATCATACCCAATTGTTCGTGGGGGAAGAAAGGAGCTTTTCCCAGAGTCAAACACTCAACAGCCTGTGGCAAAGCAAGGGGAGTTACATCACTGGTATCCCTACAGCCGGGGGCAGTGGCTGCTGAGACATGGATGAGAATGAAGTTATTTTTTTAACGTGATAATAAGAGTAATATGTAAGCTTATTCTACAAGTATCAGCAACTTCTAAAGAGGAGGGAAAGGAATAGCATTTCAGATTTGAAATTGATAGTCTTGTCATTTCTGTTGCCAGCTGCTGAAGGGAGGGCTTTTGCAATGTTCACCTCTTCCATGTGAAGAGCTGCTTCATGAGAACCCTAGAGTTGTGGAATTGTAACTGAAAAATCAGTAAAATTCTCCAACACTCTTTGCAGTATTAGGAATCAGGCATCACTTTGTTTCGGTGCCAGGCATGCAGGGGATATTTCCTATTGCACCCTGGAATTAGCAGTTTGTTTATCCTGTAGGGATATACACATTAAACATGTTTCTTAGAAAAAGGCTGGACTGTGTTAACTATTGTCCTGACATTATTAGCATCTTTACACGCCAGTTTGAGTTCTTAGAAGGGGTTGGATTATATTAATTGTTTCCTTATATGAAGTTGTTTGTCTTCAGTTATACAGCTCAGACCTCTGGGTCCCCCCAGCATGGACTTGATGAGCAATCTTGTGCACTCCAGATTGATTATGCCTTTAGCCATATCAAGTCTTTGCCTCTGGTTTTGTAACCAAACCTCTGGTTTGGGTTGGAAGGGACCTTGAAGACCATCTAGTTCCAATCCCTCTACCATGGTCAGGGATGTCATTCACTAGATCAGGTTGCTCAGAGCCCCATCCAGCCCTGCCTTGAACACCTCCAGGGGTGGGGCAGCTTCAGCTTTGCTGGGCAACCTGTGCCGGTGCCTCACCACCCTCACAGCTAAGAATTTCTTCCTAACACCTCATCTGAATTCGCCCTCTGTCAGTTTAAAACCATTGCCCCTTATCCTGTCTCTGTCTGCCTGGATAAAAAGGTCTTTCTCCATCTCTTTTATGAGCCCCTTTAAGGTACTGCAATGCTGCACTGAGGTCTCCCCTGAGCCATCTCTTCCCCAGGCTGAACACCCTCAGCTCTCAGCTTGTTGTGTAGCAGAGGTGATCCAACCCCTTTGATCATCTTCGTGGTCTCCTCTGGACCTGCTCTGTCAGGTCCACACTTCAGTCTGAGGACTTGCCTGCGTGTCCTCTTTGTGTGCAGCAGTCAGCGTAGACAGGTTGGTGCTCTGAGGGGTGACTTCAGGAGCTGAAGAGCCCACACCTGGTAAATAGAGAATGATCTCCAAGCTGGGGTGCTGCTCATGTGGCTGCTGGTTCAGTCAGCTGCTGTGCAGGGGTTCTGTGTAGGACAGGAGAGATTCCCACTGCGCAGCAGCAAAGGGAGGGGAAGAACAAAAGCTTTCCTGCAGTGCTGTTTCTTGAACTTCCAGAAACCTTGTGTAGGGCAGTGCACAGATTTTGACAGCGATGTAAAAAATAGTCAGAGTAATTACAAGGGAATCACTGTTTTTACTCTGGGGTTTGAAATCCTTTACTGTATTTCTAGATTAAAATTAGTTGCTTCTTCAGTATGTAATGGAACATGTGGTAAACTAATTAAGGAAATCCATTCTCTTTTGCTTTCTCCTCTAGAAGAGATTTTACTCACTTAAAGTTGCTCCTAAGGTTAAAAGCTCACCAACTGCAGCAAAAGTGAAATTATCTCCAGAGTCTGAGGATCTTGAGGTCAGTATGAATACTGGGGTTTTTTTCTCTCTCCTTTTAATTTATTTTTCTAAAACTCAGTCAAAGCAGAGCTGTGATTGTACTTCCAGTGAATGACTAAACCAGGGGTTTTTTTCTCTTTAATGCAGATCACAAAATTACCAAATGGCTTAGTTATTGCATCTCTGGAAAACTTTTCTCCAGTTTCAAGGATTGGTGTGTTTATTAAAACGGGCTGCAGACATGAAACCACCAGTAACCTGGGAACTGCTCACCTGCTTCGTCTTGCATCTAATTTGGTAGGGGTTTATTCCCTGTGTTACGATGTTGGCAGTAGATGCAGTGGTCAAAGGTTTGTTATTGCAAAAATAGATGTTACGGTAAGAAATTTAATGTAAAATCCTACAAAGTGGAAAACAATGTACACTGGTACTTGGTTACCTGGTTTGAGTGCAGGAGAGATGGCATTACTTCCTGGAAGACAGGAAGAAGTATTTCTTTAGAATTATGCTCTCCTATGATGTACATACCCCCCCCCCATATATATATATATATAGCTTTGCACACAGATTATTTTATTTAGGCTGCAATAGAAATTATTTTAGGTAGCTGACACAAGCTCAATTTTGTGCAGGTGTGTGGAATATTTCTGAATAGTTTTTCTTATTGCTGCCATCAACCCCAAACCTGTTTTTAAATAGCTGGAATTGTAAGTTGCCTTTTTTTATTATTATTATTATTTTCATAGACTACTAAAGGAGCCTCCTCCTTCAGGATTACTCGTGGCATTGAAGCTGTTGGAGGCAGCCTGAGGTTTGTAACCACACAGAAAAATAATCTGTCTTGGTGAGATGCAGATGAGCTTTGTGACTTAAAGGGAACAGAAGACAAGATGCACAACAATATGTAGGTGGATAAGCTCAGTGTGGAACTGGCACTTGAAAAGTGAATGTTGTCAAGGAACATCTTGTACTTCACATTTTACTGAGCTTCAAGAGTGCACTCGGGATTTGTATTTTACAAAGACCTTTCAGTAAGCAGAATATAAATGTTGTGTACCTGGAAGAAATATAATTTGTCCAGAAAGCCTAAATTTTCTTTCTGCCTTTTCAGGCTTCAAGATTAAACTTGCTGAAGTCAGTAGGTTATTTTTTTCCCCATCTTTTGTGAATAGATACTACTCATCATACTGCAGGTTTGGGAACAATTCAGAGAGTAGTTGGCTTTTGTGATTTGAGAGTTTAAAACCTAGAAAACAGACTTGAGACTCTACCCTTCTCTGTTCCTGTCAATAACAAATGCACTGAAGCAAAAGGACAGGACCAACTGTTTTCTGCCCAAAGAGAATAATTTCTAAATTTCTTTATTTAATACATATACACATTTTTCTTGTTTTGCTGCTTAGCCTTGTTTGCTGTTTTACCTTGAATTATTGTGGTATCTTAAATTCTGTTGGTCACAAGACACTTGTTATTACTTGAACATTGAAGATGGGAGTTTTAATTATCTATTTCTGCAGTGCTTGTATTATCACTCCTTTGAACAGTCATCCCAAGCAGATTTAAGGTTAAATGGTTATTCAAGTCCATATCTTGCTGATAAATTCAATAAATATGGAAAACATGTGAAAATCCACTTCTATGTTCTCTGCTGAAATGGGTTTTGCTTTTTTTCTCCTGTAGTGTGTACTCAACCAGAGAGAAGATTGCTTACACCGTGGAGTGTCTGCGGGACTACGTGTAGGTATCTGGATGTGCTGGGAAGGCAATTCCTGCATTCTGTACCAGCTGCTTTTACTCCAGACCTGTTGTTTGACAGGGTGGCAGGAATATCCTCGTGCTTCTGTAATAAATCAATCACTATTTTAATATTCAACTTCTGTGCCATATTCCTGAGCATATGAATGCTACAGAACTGAAGTTGAATTCTTGTACTTTGTGCAGCAGTGGTAGTAACTGCTCTGATATGCTTTGTTGTTAGTGTGCTGCTTACAGATCTGTTTGAACTGCAGAAGTACGTGTGACTTCTATTGTGTTTAATGCCTTTGTACCTTTTTTTAATCTAGTGATACAGTAATGGAGTATCTTCTTAATGTCACCACAGCATCAGAGTTCAGACCATGGGAAGTAGCTGATCTTCAGCCACAATTAAGAGTTGATAAAGCAATTGCTTTTCAGAGTCCTCAAGTTGGTAAGTGTGTTTTCTAATCCACTGCATTGCTCTATGAGAGTTCCTCCACAATGAAAAAAATGTAGGAAAAATAGTTTCCCTTTTGCTCTGTCACATGGCCATTTAATTTTTCAGCCTGCTGATAGGTCTGATCTTTCTGGTGTTACGGAACTTTTTTTAATACACAGATTTTTCCAGCCCATGATAGCATTTAGCAAGTAACTTGCTGAAGACAGTTTACACCGTTCTTGACAGCTTCCATTTTACCTTTTTAATTCTTTTGGAGTACAACCAAAGAATGTGCAAATCATGACTGTTGTTGACAATGTATTTGCAACAGCTTGTGTAGTGAAAACTATTTAGGTATTACTCATTGGTGTGAAAACAGTATTCTACAAAAGACTTCTTGAATATGTATGGTTATTTTGGTATATAAACAACATGTATTTTCATCACACTGAAAGTAGATTCCAACTTTAGGATTGTAAATTTAGGTTTCTGTGTTTAAGGAAAAACAAGAAGACACACACAAAGCCTCAGCCAGATCGAGCCTATTCCCTTTATCTTGTGTTATTAGCTTCAGTCATTCAAGATCACTCAGGTAGTCCTTAAAGTGGACCACAGCTCTATTTTGTTTAGTTTCATTCAGAATCTTCATGACAAGTGTCTCTTACATTAATCATCATCACTGAAACTTTGTTCCTCTTAGGAGTGCTGGAAAACTTGCACGCTGCAGCTTACAAGAATGCTCTGGCAAACCCCTTGTACTGTCCAGATTACAGAGTTGGAAAGATTACTTCTGAGCAGGTAGGGTTATTTGTGTTGTGCTAGAAATCTGCTTCAGATTTTTTTTTTAATCAGGAATGGATGATGTCACTTGTGAGAGAATATTAATTTAGTAAATATACATTTAGTATTTACTACCTTATTGGTCTAGTCTTAAAGTAATTTTATTTTCATGCAGTTTTTAGTACTGGCTACAAAATTCATATTCACATTTAGAGAGGTGGTTATTGTCAGTGCCTTTCTGGTGATGATAAGGCTGTCAATGAAATGCAGGTGTTCTTTTATACAAGGGTTTTGTGGTTGCCACTGGGAAATGCAGTAAAATGCCATTCTACAGGCAGTTCCTTTGGGGTTTGCTGCATGAATAAATACAAAGGGGTATGTCAGAAACACACTCAAGATTTTTGTTCTTTATACAAAATACCCTAAAACATGAATTTACTGTTGCAGCTTCACCATTTTGTGCAGAACAATTTCACAAGTGGGAGGATGGCTCTGGTCGGAATAGGTAAGTTGTTCTCGGATGGGCTCTGCGGGTCACACGGGAGAACTCCGGTAGAAAGTGGAGTTCTCTTTAGGAGTGAAATGTTGTGGTAAACACTTCACACTCTTCTATCTGCCTGCTGTAGCTTTTCAGTGTCGTTGCATCACTTGGAATAACTTGCATTGCAGGTGTAAAGCACTCTGACCTAAAGAAAGTTGCAGAGCAGTTCCTAAATATCCGGAGTGGAGCTGGTGCTTCTGGTGCAAAGGCTGTCTATCGAGGGGGTAAGTGCCTTGTTCTGAGAGACTCATTTCCTGTTAGAAAATGCAGTATTCAAAGTTGCAACTGAAAACTCTATAGTTGCACTAAATGCTGGACATGGGAGGTGACAGGTCAGAGGTGCAGCCCATTTAAGTAAGCAGAGGATTATTTCCCACCATGGAAAGTTCTGGCCTGAAACTGAACCCAGATCTTCAACAAAGTTTTACTGCAAGATCATTTATTCTATGAAGTGAAAAACAAACTGGCATGTGGTTTCTCTTGGCAGTTTTGGTAAGGTTCCCTTAAGAATAGTTTCAGAGCTGTCAGGAAGTGGAGGTAGCATTTCTTTTTAGGGAAGATGTGTTAAAATGTTGTAAGTCAAAGCAGTGCTTAGCTCTTTCAGAGCAGTATCTTGCACTAATACCAACGGGTACTGGTTAGTTGGAGTATTGGCTGTTTCTGTAAAGAGATGGGGAGGGGGAAAGAAACTGAACACTTCCTACCTTTTATTCTGTTTTTGTGTTTTTAGGAGAAATCAGAAAACAGAATGGTGATAGCCTTGTCCACGCTGCAATTGTGGCAGAAGGAGCTGCTGTTGGGAGTGCAGAAGCAAATACCTTCAGTGTCCTTCAGCACGTTCTGGGTGCTGGGCCCCTTGTCAAGAGGGGAAGCCATGTTACCAGCAAACTGTGCCAGGGTGTTGCTAAAGCAACTAGCCAGCCATTTGATGTAAGTTCTGTCATATTTTATGTAAAAGGTGTATTATCTTTGAAAGGCTGCTGCCTTCAACTGCAGTCTTAATTAGTTCATTCTTGTACACGTTAGAGTGTATCAGTGAAGCCTTCCAATCTGATCTGTCCTCTGCACAGATGGAGTTTAGCTTCCTGAATTAAGTATTTTAGATCCTTAGAGTAATTGTTTTCCTATGCTTGATGCTGAATTGTTCTGGTACTTGAAACAGTTGATGATGTTTGCTTTTTTGCAGGCTTCTGGATTTAATGTTAATTACTCTGATTCTGGGCTCTTCGGGATTTACACCATATCCCAGGCTGGAAATACTGGGGAGGTGAGTTGCTGATTAGAATTTAAGTATTAACAACAAAACCTTCAAGGTAATGTTTTGATTTGTGATAGTGACTGATTCATCTGAAAAAAATAGGAATTTGATCTGGTTTCCTGTATAAGAATGCTGCATGTTCAGTTATGAACTACAAATAGTAAAGTGCCTTGAACTGCTGACTGCAATTGCTGATTTACATTTTTAAGCTGGCCCTTGAAGCTGGCAGAACTGAATACTCTCATGAAAAATGGAGAGACCTTATAAATTAAAGTTGTGGTGCAGTTGAAATCCACACTGGTTTTTGTGCCTCACTGGGGCATTTATTACAGTGGTTTTAGTTTTGTTAAAAAGCTGTTCAGAATTGTGTTTGGGCAGACAATCCAAACATTGTCAGCTGCTCTCTGGTGAAGTTTCCAAGATCCCAGATCATAGATATAACATGTTGAGGTTTAAATGTGGGAAGAAGTTTTAAATGATGTGATTTTCCTCAGGTCATTAAAGCTGCTTTGAACCAGGTAAAGGCAGTTGCTCAGGGCGGTGTCACCGATGCCGAGGTCACAACGGCAAAGTAAGTGTAAAGAACTGTCTCCTGTGCTGTAAAGAAAAGTGTCTTGGCATGTAGCTCCTTGTCAGAGACTTAGACTGTACAGCAGAGTTTATCATCCTGTGGTTATTCCATGGGGAACTGCTCATGGTCCTGCATTAACACTGAACTGCTGTCAGCACTGGTTTCCAAAGCTGTGCTAGTTCTCCAGTAGTGTTATTTCCTAATAAAAGCTTGTTAGGTAAGTGTTAATGTTTTCAATATAAGAAATTAGCAAGTGTCAGCAGATGCTGTTGTTTTAATCATACTCTGTAGTGTTAAGATGTATTTAAATTAGAATCCTAAATTGCATTATTTAGGTAATTCCCTTTACAGTTGCACTGCAGCAATTCCCAAAGCAATTATATTAAGCAATCTGTACCATCTTTAATAGTAATAAGGGTCTGCAAGTGTGAAGTGCTGAATTAGTGGTGTTCCACCCAAGTGCTCCAAATACATGCCCCTAGGAATGTTTCAGATGGGTGTGGGATTACTATTACAGAAACAGTAATACCAACATTCAGTAGTAAAATTTTGTCTGTTGCATGTCTAAAATACTTACAAGACTCCATGTAAAGTATAATTACTCAAACCTTGACAGCCTAGACACGATTGGTTCTGCCTTGGTCACTAGTAGCTAAATGGTGGAAATACCAAGCTACTTAATAATTTGCTTGGAATAAATAATTCTCCATCTTTTTGTATTAAAAAAAAAAAAGGACTGGCTTATAAAAGAAAGATTTTCATATGTAGCAGTGAGACTGCATAAAACAGAAGTAAGTGTGAATTTGCTGTCTTTTAACAAGACATGGAACTATTTCACAAAGAGACTGACCATTTACATTCACTACTTGTCATTTAAAACAGAATTGCTCTGCATGCATTTGTTCTTCATGAGAAACATTAGTTTTAAACTTCATAGAGTAGTTTGCCTAAGTGCATTTGTTACTTCAAACAGAAATCCTGAGCTGGAGATCTTCTGACTGGGTGGGGAGGCAGTAGGTGTTTCAAGTACCTGTCATGTTGATGCTTGGGCTGTTTATGGTGGCTCTTTCCTAACTGTGGAACCCTTCTGTGCTTGAAAAGGAAAACCGTGCGAAATGGAGAGCAATCTTGAAAACTTAAAAAGCACCAAAACCTCTTTGTGCCGACAGGGCTGGTGGGGAATGTAATGGCAGGACTTAGATACTCACTCATTGTTTGTGCTTTATTTGATGGCAGGAATCAGCTGAAGGCCAACTATCTGATGTCAGTGGAAACAGCACAAGGGTTACTGAATGAAATTGGCTCCGAGGCGCTGGTTTCTGGCACACACACATCACCATCTGCTGTTGCTCAGAAAATCGACTCTGTATCCACTGCTGATGTTGTGAATGTAAGTATGTGTTGGCATCTACAGGTGTTCCTTAATCACTCTGTAAGGTTGTTTTTGTGGAAAGCTGATGCTCATTTGTGTGTGTTTGTAAACACACATATACTGTCTTTAAAAAAGAAGGCAATTCATTTACAAATCCCAGCTGGGTATCTTTTGATGTCTTTACATACTTGATTGACAGAAGATCCTTTAATCCAATACACTGTAAGTAATGTAGCTAGGAATGATGTAAAATCCTCATCTACTTCACTTAAATTTACAAAAATTGCCAAGTAAGATTCATGGAAAACTTCATGTTAGTTCCAGTGAAGGTGATTCTGAGTCAAAGCTTTTTGAATTCCTGAGTCTAGACTATTTGATGTGCTTAATAAAACAATTAGGCTTTCAGTGATAAATTGATTTAACTGCATTGCTACTGCACATTATCTTGTTCCTTTTATGTGAAGCAAACTTCATACAGAAATCCATGAGAAAGAGAATTTTTAAGATATTCTTTTTTTACATTCATTGCTTATTTGTGCTGCAGCAGCAACTAGCAATAGCTTTAGTAGTGAGGAGAGATCTGTGTTTTATGGTGTAATAATTATTCTAAGAATAGCCATTTCGGGAGTTTATGCCTTTTATATCCAACTGTCATTCTGTCATTTCTCTTTAGATTATAAAGTAATGAGCAGCTGAATTAGAGAGCAATCAGGTTTATACAGCAAAAGGATTGTTTAGATGAAGATATGTTATGATAGTGTCAGGGTTTGTTGTTTGGTTTGGTAACTTGAGGCTGGGAGCAGCATGGGAAACTGTTGTAGTGAGTGTTTCCTGACAGCCACTTTCCTGATCCATTTTCAGGCTGCAAAGAAGTTTGTCAGTGGGAAGAAATCAATGGCAGCTAGTGGGGACTTGGGAAATACCCCTTTCCTTGATGAGTTGTGAAAACAAAACTGGGATACAGATTCAAGATGGACCTGAGCTCTTAAGTCACCCATGTTCTACATAAATTACCACTAACTTGTTATTTATGAATTCAGTTCTTTCAGAAAATTAATCTGGAGTAATTGTGGGCTTGCACTCATCAAATAAAGTGCTGAGTTCATATATTTTGTGTTGAGTTTTTTTCACTGAAAATGGTTTCTAAAAGGCTGATAAGTCTGGCTCTGTACACTGAAGGTAAAAACTACAGTGAGAAAACAAGGTGAGTTTTAGTCAATGTGATGAAGACAAATACTGTAATTACCACTAGTTATCCATGTATTGTTTTATGTTCAGGAAAAATTCTTGAATGACAGACTGTCTCCACCATCCTATTCTTTGTCTGAAGGCCACTTCCTTCACTTACTGGACATAAGGAGAGTGGAGACAGTCTGTCATTCAAGCTATTCTTTTTCTGCTCCTCCAGCATAGCAAATAATTTATTTAAACATAAGCTTAGAGTTTTAATCTCTTGGAAAGCCCCATGCTGTGTGAGCTTCCTTTCTGCTGTTCTAGCCTAATTATCTCATTTTAATACTTCTGTTCCTTCCTTTACCTCTGAGGTTTATTTCTATTAAAACTTTGTGCCTCAGGAAAACTTGTAACGGCCTTGTATCCCAACCAGATTAATTGTACTTACTACATGGATCACCTTTAGCATTGGGAGCAATATATTTTGAAAAGCTGTGTGCCGTGGCTCTCACAAGAAGGGCTTATTTTTTTCCTGTTGTTTAATTTTTAAATCCTAATCTTTAAGTACTGTCAGTAGTTAAGCTGATAAAGAAACAGATAAGCCCTTTACAGGATTGGATCAAGACCCTCATCTTGGTATCCTCAGCTGCTGGCAGTTGTCCTGATCCGTGGCTGTGACAGGTAGACAAGGCCTCTGACTTCGAGGGCTTCGATTGCCAACCAGACTTTATGCTCCCTGTGGAGGCAGCAGAGGGCACGTCAGAACAACCCTCACATGGGCGAGGCCAAGGGATGATGACGAGGTGCCTACAGAGCCGCGGCATTCCAGCAGGAAGCACTGGGATGGGTTTGATTGGGTGTTTTCAGGGATAAGGCTGCAAATGAAGTTCTTTTTGCCAGCTGCCAGTGGGAAGCACGGAGCTGCAGTCTGTACTGCAGCCAAGAGCACAGGAGCCCCAGCCCCTCTGGATACCTGGGGGATAACAGGATGGGGTATGGAGGGAGCTGCAATTACTGTGCAAACCTGTGACTTTGGGGGGACTGAGAATAAGGCAAGAGGGTCAATGTGCAGCAAACTGAAGCTCTGTCAGCAGCCTGGCAGAAACACAGGGGAGCAGTATCAGTAAACACTGTACTGAACTGCAACACCAGCACGGGGCTTAAACAAGCAATACCTGTGTCTGCTGCAGAGCAAGGAGCCACCAAACACAACACACGCCACAAATAATTTGACTCCATGTTCTTACAGCCTTTACTGCCTTCTTCAAATTGTTGCAATTAGAACTGCTTAGTTTCAGTGATGCATATTCTTAATATTCAATGATTAGTATTCTAATTATAGATGTATAAAAAAACCCCAACCCATGAGACAAACCAACAATCCAATCAGTATCATACATATACTTCTGTATGTCATAGGGGGTGTTTTAGGGCATAGATGGAAACTATCAGCTCCTAAGAAAGTAATAATTCAAAAGTACTTAGTTCAAATCCATGTCTATTTTATGCTCTAGATTTTTCCACTGATTTTTATACTTGGATCAAAAGGGCAAAGCCTCTCCTAAAAATAGGGTTTTCATTTCATCAAACAAGTAGATATCTCTTCCTAGTGCTTGGAATACCAACTCTCTCTGAAAGGTGCAAGAAGAAAGGACTGCCCAGACTGTAAAGGCAATACTGGGAAAATTGTTCTGATTTAAAGATAGGCATTTTCACTGTACAGACAGTAAATTTCTAAATGACTTCATTACACTCAAGTCTTCGCTTCATAGATCCCAATGTTAGAGACAATTTAATGCTTGGAATTAATGTAGCACACTATCATCTCCAAACTGTATCCATGTGACTGCTGTAATTGGGCTGGGGACCCATGTGAAGCAGTCCCATTTACAGAGCTTTCAATTACAAGTTTAATACAGGTGTCTGATGTTCCACAAGAAACCCTTAATAACTGGTAATAGTCTGCTAGTACTGATGGGGTTCATTTCGGGTTTAAAGCATTTAGCAAGTGAACACCTGCACGGATTGTTAAAGCACGGAGATTGCTCCATTGCCACTTTGCAGCTACTCTGTGTAATAAAGAGAAATAAAAAAGTAAACAATAAGGCAAATGAATTTCAAGCCTTGGGAAGTTGGGTGTTACTTGTAGAGTGAAATTACTCGAACAATGCTACAGTGAACAAAGAATGTTATTATTCAAGTTTAGTTGCTACATAAAGGTAAGAGTCAAACTATTTTGGGACAAACCTGCTGATAAATAGGAAATCTGTTTTTGCTGGAGAAAAAAAGTATAGACTTAAATCTTGATCTGATTATGAAAGAGTCACCATATGAGCTATTTTAAGATCACAGGTATTTTATCACAATGGAGTGCTGGCACTGAGCTTTATACAGTTTGTGCTGGTTTCTTTTCTCTGTAATTTTAAATTGAGTTGCTTTTGATCTGCGTCAGTGTAAATAAATCAGAGACAGGCTCAAAGCATAAATGCAGAACAAGAATATTTTCAGTGCTATTACATTTGAACATCACAGTTGGTTCTTTTTACTTGGTTTTAGCTTTCCATCGTTATCTGCAGAGCTTTTCTCAACAAGGTTTGTTAACTGGAGATCCAGCCCATCCCATAACATTGAGAGAACCAATCCTTGTTCAGCCATCCTGATATTTGCCATCAGTGCTGCAATCAGTGTGTGCTGAGAGGTTTCCCAGTGCTGGCGACTGCCCTTTGCAAAGTGAGAGGGAAACTTTATTAGCTGAAAGTGTGATATCATTCTTCAATAAAAGGTTTAAAGGGACATTTGAGCAGGTGCTGTTCCCACTCTTAATTGTCCAAATAGTTAAGCCTCTCCTCCTTAGTTACTTCTGTACAGAGGCATTGCCTGCTGAGTTGCTGCCAAAAAGCCATAATAGCAACACTTAGAAAAAGTTACAGTACTCCATAAACCAGCTCTCTGCAAATAAATATACTGGAATTCGTAGTAGAAAGAAACTTATTTCTTAAAAAGTCACACATTTTGCACAGCGAAAAAGCAATAGTGCTGTTACTTAAGTATTCATTACAAATGGCAAAGTATTCGGGAAAGGTAGGGAACAGGGCACAAAATAATAGAACAGAGGAGTTTCCAGCTATTAAAAGACTTCAAGAAAATATTGCATGCCTATAACAAATGGATTTTTCAAATCCATGTTTCTTCCATGCATCAATTTTTTCCTGGTTTAAAGGGAATAATTTCAGCCGTTTTTCATCAAAAGCCTTATTATTTTCTCCATCCTTAAGAAAATCTGTCAAGTATAGGCAATTTCAATTGAATGTAAGTACAGGGTTTGTCTTCCAAATAATAAATCCTACTGATTGCTGTTGAACACTTTCAGATTACTTTACTGACATCTGCATTTTGTTTGTATAGCCTCCTGTCTACATAAAAGACTTAACATAAAAATAAACAGCACAGACAATCGCCCACTTGGCTTCCCGATACGTTCCATATAGATCAGTTGTGCTGCTCTGGAAAAAAACAGGTGGGTGTTTGCTGTCGGAAGGGAAAAAATATGTAAGCAATTAGGTATTTTCCAAGTACCTGTAGATGTGGGGGCTGCTGGGTTCGTTCGCTGCCGCGGTCCCAGAGCGGGATGGCAATATCGAAGGCACAGATTTACTGTGGCCAGAACTGGGCTGGTTTCCCACAACTGGCGCATTGTTCATTTATTGGCCACGGATTCCCCGCGGTTCTGAATCCATGGAAAAGCGTGCCATGCAACCCGGCTCTGTTTGGGTGGGATTTGCAGCCAGGATTGATTAG
Source organism: Myiozetetes cayanensis (assembly GCF_022539395.1). NCBI lineage: Eukaryota > Metazoa > Chordata > Aves > Passeriformes > Tyrannidae > Myiozetetes > Myiozetetes cayanensis. The sequence goes on along the minus strand of NW_026087412.1, from coordinate 7,428,567 downwards.
GTTTTGTTCCAGAGGCACGGCACAGGCACAGCGCTGCGTGTCCCTGTGCGGGACCTCAGCCCTTCCCCTGTCCTCAGCACTGCCACAGAAGCAGCTCCGAAATTTAGGCTCACGCCCAACATCGCAAACGGGGAGAGAGCGGTGAGTTGAAAACCTGGAGGCAGTTTCTGTGGTGAAGGCAGACCTGCGACAGCTCCGCAGCCCTTGGCGCTGACCAAAAGCGGCTCATTCCTCGGTTCAAAAACACCTCTGGGGACTGGCATGCGAGAGGGCAGGGGATCACCCAGCGGCGGAGAAAGTGTCAGAACCCCCTCGGGGCAGGCAGGAGGCGGCGCGGGGGCTGCGGGGGCTGCGGGCACCGCCCGCCCCTCACGACAGACCCGCCCCGAGGCACCGCCCCCTCCCTTAGACCACACCCACCGAGTGGCTCGGCCCCGCCTCTGTCAATCTAAACCCACCCCTTCGGACAGGCCCCGCCTCCTTCCCCGCCCACTTACGACCAACCCGCCCACCAGCAACAAATCCCCGCCCACTCGCTACGCGCGCCCCGGGCATTCCCCGCCCACTTCGGCACTGGCCACGCCCTCCTAGCGAAAGCCCTGCCCTGCTCGTTCTGCCCCGGTCCCGCCCCCCTCGGGAAGCCCCGCCCCGCCCGGGGCGCTGCGCGGAGGCGCGGGTTCCCCTTCCGGAGCGGCCGCCGCCCCCCCCCGCCCGCCGGGTTCGCTTCCGGCGCCGCGCGGGCCCGATGGAGCCGCGGCCGTGAGGCGCCCCCGGCCCGGCCCCTGCGGCAGCCGGAGGACATGGACAAACTGACCATCATCTCAGGATGCCTCTTCCTGGCCGCCGACATCTTCGCCATCGCCAGCCTGGCGAACCCGGACTGGATCAACACCGGCGAGTCCGCGGGTGAGGGCGGCCGGCGGCGGGACCCGGCAGGTGGCCGGGGAGGGTCTGCGGGGCCGGGCGGGGCGCGGGGAGGCCCGGGGGGGCTGCCCCGAGGAGGCGCTGCCCGGGTGGGGGTGCCGGGGGTCGGCCGGGCCGGCTCCGGGGCTCCAGGTCCCCCGGTGCGGCGGCGGGCGGAGCGGCCGGGGGCTGGCGGGACCCCCGACCCGGGCAGAGCTCCCGGCGGTGCCTCCCGGTGCCCCGAGGGGTCCCGCAAAGCCGCCGAGCCCCTCGGGCTCTGCATCCCCGCCCGTGCCTCCCGGGTGCCGTCACCTTGGACAGGGAATTCAGATCAGGCTCCGCTCAGTTCGTGGCAGGTTTTGAGTCTCTCGTACTACACTGACGTTTCCTTTGTTGCAGGGAAGTTCTTGCTTTCCCTCATCTCTTTTTTTTTTCTTTCTTTTTCTCCTGCATGCTGATTTTTATCAGCTTTTAAGTCTAGATCCCATGTGGTTTTTATTTTAGATGTGGTACTGTTTTCTTTAAAAGAACAAGGGTTTGTGTGTCTGCCTTTCTGCTAACGGTGTAATTGTTTGTACGAACAATTTATTTCAGCCTGTTGATAAGGACCTGCATGGTCTGATCAGTGGAGCAGGGAGAGATAACAGGAGGAGGGCAGCTCTTTGATCTCGTGTCCCCGGGGAACACAAAGCTCCGTGTCAGGAGAGGAAGCCGTTCTTACTGCAAACAGATGAAATTAAATTAACCACCGTGACCTGCATTAGGACCCGAGGGAGTGGCCCGAAGCTGTGTCAGGGGAGACAGAGGTTGGATCTCAGGAAAAGGTTCTTCCCCCAGAGGGTGGTCGGGCACGGAACAGTCTCCTAAGGGAAGTCATCACAGCACTAAGGCTGACAGAGCTCAAGGAGTGTTTGGACAAGGCTCTCAGGCACATGATGAGATTTTTGGGGTTGTCCTGTGCCCAGCCAGGAGCTGGACTTGATGAGATTCCTGTGAGTCACTTCCAACTCAGGGAATTGTATGACTTTTCCTAAACTTATCATTTTGAAGCAAACCACAAGTTAGTATAGAGAAAAATGGTCCTGGTCTAAAGATTTCTGCCATAATCTTGCTGAGGGTTTAAAAAACTTTCTTTCTCTGGCTTGCATCTTCCATGGCTAACATTCAGTGTGATGTAAAAGGATTGGGGTTCAAATGGTGTCATATTTCCTTTATTCTAATGAAGTAGAGTATTGAAAATGTTGCCTGTTAGGGAATTGCTGAGTGGGCATTCCCTCTGACCAGACTGTCCTAATGGCTTGTTTGAATTGCCTCTAGTTACCAAGTCTAGAACCTGGCCTTTCCTGCATGCTCCAGACCAGAGGAACAAGTCCCTTCCCTTCCCAAAGTGCAGCATTCAGGAACTCCCCAGATGACTTCACAGTTCCTCCTGTGGCTAATTGTGATGATCTTCCTGCCTGTGGCTATAGAAAATAGCTGGTTCTTTACTCTTAGAATTCCACCTCGCAGCAGTGCTGCAGTAATGAGCCCTTCTTCAGGGCCTTGAAGTCAAATAAAAATAATTTTAAATATTTAAGTATGTCTTTCTGAAGTCCTGCCTCACATTAGCAGATCCTGTGCAGTGTGGAAGGTGTTGGTTTCTCTCTGCCCACGTAGAAGTGAGAGAACAAAAACTATTTTGAAAACAGCACTGAGGGAAAAAGGAGGCCCTTTGGGAATTAAGCACTTTACATTACATTAGTCCTTTACATTCTTTCATAAACAAAAATGTTTCATATCTCTTTATAATACAAAAACTGTCTCCTAAAATATTATAAGTAGCAGTCATTATTTCTTAGTTACTTGGTGGATGATTAATTAAGAATCATCTGCCATTTCTGAGGTGCAACTAATGATATTACTTTTAATTAGGCTGGCAAACATGAAATCTGTGTGGATTTTTCTGAAGGACTTCACTAGTCAAATAGTGTTTTGACAGACCTAAGTCTTTTTTCCATTCTTTGCTGTGTTTTGAAGCCAAACAAATTGCTGTCTTGATAGAACCATGAAGGAGAGCTAGCTGTCATCCTTCCTTAGTGACTCTTTTGTAGGTTTTTGTTGATAGGGGATTCAATGTATCACTGTAAGACTTCTGGTTAAAAGCAATATAAATGTGTATTTCTAGTGCTGAGATCTTCTAAACTGAGCCTTTTGCCCAAACTGCAAAGGAAGGAAGTGTGAGGATGCCCATTGAACCAAGGCCTTCCTGGGGCAAACACAGTGGTACTGAGTTATGATGTGCTTTTATGAGTGCCATTCATTACCCAGAGCCTGCTGGGGAGAGATTTGGCAAAGGAGGGCACAGCCCTGACGGTAAAACCTGTCCCAGCTGCTGGTGACATTCAGGAGCTCTCAGCAGACACCGTGCTTGGAGCACATCCAAGGCCTCCAGCTTCCAGGGGGTTTTTAAGCATCCCTCACTCTGCTGCTGAAAGGGACTATTTTGTGAAAGACAATATTTCTTTGCTTTATCTCTGTGCTCTTAGGTCCACCTCCTGTGGGAATTCTTGTAGATTCTGCTTCTCCAAGTCAGCCCAGTCCCGAGGAGGAAGGGGGGGTGGCTGTTTCTCTGCTTGGCTGCTGAAAGGCAGTGTGGAACAGCCTGGTTTCCTCAACACTGCAGCTGGTGGAGGATGGCACAGAGCAGAGGTCTTGGCAGTCCTGGGAAGGCAGCACTTACAGCCATTCATGTTGGGAACCTGGGCTTATGTTTCAGGAGGGAAAAAAAAAAAAAGAAACGAATCTGTTCTGATTTGAATGCTAAACAATATGTACCTCTTACTCCAGAGATAATGATGGTTTTCTGCTAAATTGGATAGCAAAATAAATCAGTGGCTTTAATGCTCTTCTGAAAAATCTAGATGGTTGTCAATGTTTTTTTAAAGGAACCTGTGTTCTGTGGAATCAATATAGAAGGGCTGATTAGTCTACTAAATCTTACTCTTAAAGATAAGTTTTACAGTCGTTTGAAAAAATGTTGGCTATAAAAATTTCTCTCCAGCATTGCAATTAAGAGCAAAGGACTGCAACCAAGATCACTGAAGGTTTCAGATGCTTATCTGAACCACACCTTTGTGAACACTGGTCCAGGTCTCCATTTGGCTCTTTATGTCGCTTTGTAAGAATTGTTCATTAGCTGAGTTTTGGATATTTCACACATCCTTAAGATTATAAAGGAAAGATGAAAGTAAAATGGATTTTCATTTCAGAGAGTTCTCAGTGAGGTTTCGTTATTCGTGCTGTGCAAGTGCAGAGCACTGATAACCAATCTGGAAACCAGTGGCTGCTCAGTATTCTTTCACTGACAGCCTTTTCTTATCAAACTGACACTCTGGGTGAGAAATAAGGACAGAGTTGGCTTTAATTTAAACCAATGCCTAAAGTGCCACTGATTTCAGAGGGAAGGAATTTTGCTCCTGTATCTCTATACTTCTTTTGAGAAGAACTTTATAAGCTGATAGTTTTGTCTCCATATGTTCCTTTTTTTTGTGTGGGAGAGTCTTTAATGATTTTGGTATTTTGCCTTCAGTAGGGGAGGAAGGGGGATAGAAGCTGCTCTAAGCTTCAGCTCTCAACCCTTTTGTAGGGAAGAGGGTAGGAATAGTGTGCACAGTTGAAATTAGAGATGTTAAAAGCTGTACATGTGGGGGGTTTGACAATTTGAAATGCTTTTAGGATAGGTCAAATAATTCAAGAAGATAATTTAATCAAATAAAATCTCCCTTCAGAAAGCCAAGCTATGAGTTTGTTTATGTGACTTAGTCATCCCTTCCTATGTAGCAGGATTGTGCACTTGATTCCAATCTACAGAACAACGTGTGCCTTTTTTATAGCTCTCATTAAGTTAATATGGATGTCAGAATTTAGGGATGCTTAACTCTGATGGGTAACTCCTAAAGCAAATATATATCCCATCCTCTTATGCTGATCCACAGATCACCAGGGAACAGGGGGTATAATGTTATGGCCAGGCCACTCAGCATATGCACACAGTGCTGACCTGGTGATATTGGTGTTCAGCAGAGCTTCCAGTTTCATCTCACATCTGTGACATAAGCACAAGGTCACCTGTGTTAGGAATTCTACTTTCCATGTGAACTTCTGTATCAAACATTCTGTGTCTCACTGTGCAGTAACAGTGTGAGAGTGAATTGTGAATCTACAACATGCCACTTATTTTAAATTGCCTGTTTACAAATGCTGCCTTTCTGTGTATCTTCCCAAGTGCCATGTGTAGTTCTTGGGTTTGCCTACTGAGTTGTGTTTTTGTTTGTGAAGCTTGATTCCAGACTCAGTGGTAGCTGTGGTCTTCTAGAGGAGCAAGCCATACTCAGCAGGCTGTCCCTCCTGAGGCACTTACCTCCCTGCTCCTGGGAAATAACTTGTCTGGTGCTAAGTGGAAAATTACTGATGTTCAGTGTTACTCCTCTGCATGTCATAGCTCTTCCTGAGGAATTTTGCTTCGCAGTTCCAACAGGAGCTGTAGCTGTGTTGGGATCAGCTTAATGAACTGTCCCAGGTGATATGACCAAGCAGTGATTCCTGGCTCCTGCTGAGCTTGAGACCACTGAAAGGTTTTTCTCTAATTGGAGCACTGATATACATGGAATAAACCCAAGACCACATGAGGGTACTTGAATGAATGAGTATTTCTAAATAGAACAGAATAGATAAAATAAATAAAGCATCAACAGCTTAAAGAGGGTGCAGACTTGGGTTGCAGCTGGAACTGTTGTTCTAAGTACACTTGTCTGCTCCAAAAGTAGTGCTATGTGAAAATCAGGCTGGCACATTACCACTGCCTTCTGCCCTTCGGGGCCTGTGCTGGGAAGCTGTTCATGCCCAACGCTCCTCTGTGGAGGAGTCAGGATATAGAGCAGTCCTTGTGCTGCCCACTGAAGGAGATAGTGTTTTGTTTCTGTGATGTATGGATTGTTGGCTTTTCAAAAACTGGCTGTAAAAGGGTTCTGGTGATCGTTTGTTAAGCACCTTGCAATATACTCAAAACACAGCGTGTGTCTCCCAGTTCTTCTCGGTAGAGGATGATGGGACATGATTGGAAGCAATTCTACAAAATTACTTTTTCCTAATGTTTTTTGTGCTGTCGTGTAGTGACTGTGACAGGAGAAGTTATTTGCCCTTTCATGAACCTCTTTGGATTGCATGCTGAGAAAACAAAAAAAAAGGATGAGGATACAGAGAATGAAGAATTATGTGCCATCAGGTCCTAGAAAGAGGTGAGTGCTGAAAAGCAATCTCCTAAACCATCTGAACATCGGAGTGTAAAAATTAGATTCTGGAAACAAATTTTCAGGAAAACACATTCCTTTGATAGATGCTCCCAGGTGTGGTGAGTTGGGATTAAGAGCTGCTGGTTCTAAGATGCAGGCACTGCCAACTACTTGCATTTTAGAGATGTTGCCAGTGCCTTAAAAACAGCAACACAAAACCCAAATAAGAACTAGAATCTAAACCCCGTATAATTTGAATATTCTATCAAGAGTAGTCTGTTAATAGTTCTGCCTGGACTGGGAGGGTCAGTGCCATCTTCAGAATGAGCATTTCCATTCCACTTTGGGACTGTAGATGTAAAAATGTGACAAAGAAGAGTGTTTGAATTGTGCTTGGGTTCTGTATTTGACCAGGCCTTAAGGCACAAGAAAAATCAATAGCAAGGCATTGTTGTAATGAATTAATTTTGTGCTTACTCAACCAGTCAACATTTAAACATATGGAACTATTTTATGTGTAGGAAGAATCCCATGAAAGAGAGCTGTGTCAGCCTGGTTACTTGAGCCTGCCAGAGCAGAGATGAGAGAGCCAATTGTTTTTGTCCACTGAGGAACTGATGTTTTGCATCTGCTTTTTAAAAACACAAACTGATACTGCTCCTGTGAGAGGCACGTTTTGTTTTCTCTTTAGCACGTGAAGGTACAAAATGAATAGTTTACCTTCCACCAAATGCTGTTGAATTCCTCATTCTCTAATTAGTGTTAAAGAATTAGGAAAGAAATACCCGATTACAGAGGTCAGATTTGGGAGCCAGTAACTTGTATTTACCTGTCAAATCTGCCATCTGGCATGGCTGAATTTGGATGTTGGCAAGTTATTGTGGTAGTACCTCAATTTCTTCCTCTGTAAAAAAAGGTGCTATCTTTATCACAAAAGGTTCCTTTAGCCTTAGCAGCAAAGCTTTAATTTCTTTTTTTTTTCTTTTTTAACTTTTGTTTGCTGTCACAATTTTACTTTATTACACTGAGGAGAAAATAATCACAGAATCACAGGCATTTCATTTGTCTTTTCTGATGGTAGGTGCTTTTGATAAGGTACTCAAGCTTCAGATATTTGGAATAACCTTTTTGCCTTTACTTCCTTGCCAGCAGCATGCACAGTTACTGTAGAATGAATTTCTATTCAGTATGTGCAGATACAGGTTTGTTTTCTGTTTATCTTTTACTTTACTTGGTGATCCTTGTGGGTCCCTTCCAGCTCAGAATACTCTGTGATTCAAAGCTGCTTTGTGGACAGTACAACCTGTGGGAAAGGTGCTTATTGAGACTTCAGCTTTGTGGCTTCAGGAGCTTTCCTGTGTCTCACAAACAATGATGGTTTTTTGAAACCAGCTTGGAGCTGATTTTAGGTGTGTCTGTCACATTTGTTGCCACAAACTGACACCGAAATCGATGCAAGAGTGATATAAATATATGAATCTTAAAAGTAAGGATTCAGTAGTGTGTACTGCAAAACCAAGATTAGAAAGTGTCTGAAATAATGGGAAAAGGAATCCTGCTAATGGCTGAGGCTTGTTAAAAACATTTGGATTGTTCGGTTTCCACCCAGCACTTACATGTGAGCAGCATTATGGAAACTCCATTTGTACTTTTGCCAAAGCTAAGAAGATCAGTAGGTCAAACTTTTAAACTTGACCTACTTTTTTTTTTTTATAGGTACTTCACAACAGCTTAACTTTTTCCCACTTATTTTCACTCTAGTCTTGAAACAAAGTGGAGAGAACTAACTTTTCTGGTGTGCTGCAGTGTGTAGGGTTTTCATCTTTCTCAGGCAGTTCTTGAATCCTTTTCCAGAAGTGGTTGAGTCCTGTGTATTTCAGAAGGTAACTGGAGTGACCCGTGGATGAGGGGGAATATTGACCTTTGCAGTGGATAAATGCTGCTCTCTTATTTTAAAAACAGATGCAAAATTATGTTTGTAGTGTGGTTGAACAAATACAATGTGGAGACTGTTTTATTCTTGTACAAAGGACTTTGGGTAAATTACAAATTATTTTAAAGTATGTACAATTTTAAATTTTACAATAAATTTCTCAGTACCTAATGATAAGCTCTTGTAATTCAGAGCGGCTACAAGTTTAGTAATTCACGAAGGTTTTTATTACTAAGGGCAATATGCAGGCATAAAGTTCTGTGGTAACTTTGCAGCAATCCCCTTATGTGTGCTCCAGCTGCTTTGCTCAATGTCCCTTTTCTTCCCCAAGCCTCTGACTGATGGAGATATCACAGATCTGAAAAACTGGAGATATGACCAAGAAGAGGATCTGTGCAGGGTACGTGTCTCTTTTAAGGAAAGCAGAAACCAGGTAGAGCATTTGACTGGAAAAGCACTTCTACTGGCCTGATTCTGTAGCAATCTACATGGAATCAGCAGCCATAGGCTGTATCTTTTCTCAGGGTGAAGCTTTTGGGTTCTTCCTGTGATGTCATGTTTGAGTTCCTGCTTGAGGTATTATCTTGTATATATGTTTTAAATTTGGTAAATAGAGTTGATGATGAGAGTTTGGTCTCTCTTGGGTACTTAGGACATGTGTGATTGTGATGGTTTGTCTGTGGGATGGGCTAATCCAGTATGAAATACTTGCTGCTAAGAGTTGGAGGTTCAAAATTCATACAGAGTATGTAGAGTCTGGTTCCTGTCTTTGAGCAAAATATAGTCTAATACATCTGGGTCCTTGGGATGAACTAAAATGCTCTCTTGTGAAGGCACTGAAAGCCTCCCAAGGATTCGCTGCAGGATCCAAAGCCAGCATTTCCTATCCAGACAACACAGTGTGATAAGCAACAGTTGGCTGCTGCCCAGGAACCTCATGGTAGCTGCAGTCCTGTGCCATAAATTACAAAGCACTTTGGGATTATTAAGGATGACAGTCTCTCAAGGTGTAGTGATTAATACCCCACTTAGATGTTTAAATACTTGTCCAGTTGCAGACAGTTCACATTAGGCCTTGAACTTCCTTGACCCTGAGCAATTCTTTGCGCCGTTGTTTGGACACTGCATTAGTGGGGCTGGGCTGTCTCTGGGCTTGGTACATCCAAGAATTTAATAATCAAATTACAGTGTTCATAGACAGTAAAGTCAAGTAGTTTATTTCTGTAGTGCTCATCATCAAGCCAGTTTGTAGGGTTTGTAGTGTTGCAGTTCTTACTGCCGGGTTTTCCGTTCCTTTGCCCAGCTTGTTCTTGCCATGTTTCCACTTTCCTTGCTGTGACTACTTTCAGCTATTGCCAGTAATGTCTTTTAGTTGTATTTTAAGGAATAAGTGCGGGATCAGAATAGGGGAGAACAGGACAACTGATCATTCAGTGTGTGCCTCAGAACTGCTCTGCTGTGAGTCCTTCAGAAGGGCTGCTTTGAGCACAGATTCTTTCTATTCTTCTCAAATTGACAGCATGTATACTGATGTTCTTAGGCTGGCTGAGTGAAACAGCTTGCTCTCTGCAATAAAATCTTTGTATCTGTATGGAATGAGAGGGATTCTGACCTCACTGATAGGCAGGACAAATGTACAGGTAAGGGGGAATGGTTTTATCTGTAACTTCGTCAGTGTGAGCTTATTGCATCAAACATTCACAGCCTTTAGTTCTAATGGCTTTATACCAAAGCTAAGTGAAGAAAACCGATGAGGGGTTGTCATGGACCTCAAGTACTTTTGTATAGAGGGTGACTTGTATGTCTTAAAAATTTGCTTTGATGTTCAGTCTTCCCTACACAAAACAGAAAGGCTCTAAATTGCAGCATTAAGAGATACCTTTTCTTAAGCATAGACAGCAATCCAACAGTATTCCCCCTGTCAGTGGAAATGTCAGCTCCAGAAGTGCCACAGTGGAAGATTCTGATTCCCTTTGTGGTAGAGGAGAAAATGCACTGCTGCTTCTGTGCCTGTTGATGTGAGGAGCCTGGTGGGCGCTGTGTGCTGTGGGGGAGGAGAAGTCACAAGGGTGAAGAAAGAACTTCTTTCCTTAGGTTGAATTCCCTTCTGAAACTAATCATGCACCTAAATTCACAAGTTAGTGATGAGCTCTCCACTGCAGAAACTCATGTGGGAAGAAGCACGTTTCATGTTGTTTTTGAAACCCACACTTAATTCAGTTTAAAAACTGTGCAACAAGATTGTACAGGAAACCTGGAAAGATTGAAAGGCCAAGAATTTCTAATGTGGTCCTGTAAATTCTTTCAGTGGAATATTAGTGGGTCACTCAGCAATTCCAAGAAGCATTCTGAAGCTTAATACATGAAAAATGGTGAAATAAAGAGAATAAAGGGCAGAAGTAGTAGTTGCTGTTTTACAGACAGAAGTCTGTTGACTTATGCCCAGTGGAATCTGAAGCAAATGCTCTCTGTAAGTAGATGTTCAGTAAGATGAAGTTGATGATAAGGACAGAGCATTTCTTGGTTGTTTGTATAAAATCTAAAATTAGAGTGAATTCTGCTTCAGAACATCAGTATAACAACTGTATAAACATTTGTTAACAGTTATGCTCTTTGGATCACTGCATAACATCTGATTGTTCTTGAAGAGTAGTTCTACTTGCTCAGAAAGTGCTGAGCCTTGCTGTTTTGATAAAGTCGTACTTTATTTCAGTGAAATGTAAATGTTACTGTTCAGGAATGGTTTGTCTTCTCTTATTCTAGCAAAAAAAAAAAAAAAAAAAAAGTCTCCAGACTGTAAGAGTCTATTTTTGTAGATGCCAATTTGTGATAAGGGAGAAAGTGTTATCACCACACGGACAGCACCTGTTAATTGCCTAAATAATTCAGGCTTAAATTATGCAGGAGACAATAAAATCTTTGCCCCTGTATCTCATCCCTATTTCAAGTGCAGTTTAACCTGCATTGCTGGTTGTTACAAGCATGTCATGCACAGCTTTGGCAACAGCTAAAAAGCGCCTTTAGGAATCAAAACTGAGGTTGGGTCTTATTCTACTTGAAATATTATTCCAGTTGCAATGAAATATTTCTTCAGGCAAATAGGTGCCCTTCTTCTCTTGACAAAGATGCCCTATGGAATAAAGCCAAGTCTAGTAGACAGGGATAGCATCTTTTATATTCCCAGCCAGCACAGTGAGGGAAACTTGTGTGTCCAAGGAGGGGCTTGCAAGACCAGAAATGTGCTTAATCTTTCCAGTTATTCTAGAGGTTTTAATAAAAGATTACTTCTACCTGCAAACTTCACTTCTCATGTCCTCATTGCTATAAATACAATCCTGCCATCAGCTGTGGGATTTAAAGAAACTGCCACAAATGTTAGTACATTTTGTTTGCTTTTTGAATGTTTTGTTCTATATTTAGGATAGTCTGTTGTACTTTCAGGCGGTCTGGGCCTGACATGTTCTCTCAGAAGTGGACCAAGAGAAAGGCTCAGGTGTAAATAAACATTCAAGCACAGAAGGTGCATTTGGGCTGAGTGTTTGCAGAACAGACACCCAAACTTTGCAGATATGTTTCTAACCATATAAATGCCAAAAGGCATTTCAACACTTCCCTTTTCACCTTCACCACTGGGTGATTCACAAGGCCATGGAGGAGCCAGGTGTCTGATGCAAGCTGAGATCAGCACAGCAGTTACGTCCAACAGAGGAAGGTGATCCTTATTCCTCCTGAATTTAATTTGATAAAATGCACAAGGAATCTTGAGGGCAGGGCCAGGACCTGAATTTTTCCCCTGCCTTGAGTGCCTTTGTCACTAGGTGAGAGAAATTGCTTTAGGCTGTAACCAGGAAGGCTGGTGCTCCTCTGATTTTTGTCTCCATGAATAAAGACAGAGAGAACAACAGGATGCTTTACTTGGTGTGGTTTGGGGATTTTGGTGTATCCTGATCTGCTTGAACATAACTAAGTTTGAAACTCAGCTGACATGGTGAAATGATGCTTTTGGATATGCAGGAGTTAAAACTGGAGAGCTCTCAAGTCCAGTTGCTGCCAGCCTGTGAACAGACACCAGTGTCGAGGATCACCTGGTACACAGAAGGTGCAGAATTTCTGTGGTTTTCTGGCTGTGCCGTGTTCGTTCCACATGGCAAACTCTGCCCTTACTGACCCAGCCTGGCCACCTCATGTCACTGGTCCAGCCCCAAAGACCTGCACATCAGCCAGAGGGTGGGGAAATGATGAGCAGACCATTTGAGAAGGCTGGGGCAGGGTGTTGTGGGGTATTGGCTAGAGAGGTATCACTTTACAGCTGTGTCTGAAGCCAAACATAACTCACTCTGTTAAAAAGAACACAAACTCATCAGCTGTTAAATGACGGAACAGCTGTAGGTGTCATAGCTTGTGGCTTCAGCTGAACATATGGCATAAAACTGATGTAGCTGACTAGAAAAATCACTTTTAAATATTGACACTGCCTTTGATCTTTCTTCTTTTAGGCAGTGAGTTTTGTCAACTTTGAGTCGCTCTATTTTGGTTGGAGGAAAAATGGGAATAACTATGGATTTTTGTTTGGGTTTTTTTTAAGCTAAATGAAACATTGTTTTCTTATTTTAAAAAAGGTTCTCTCTTTTTTCCAGGGCCTTGCCACTGTAAAGATTGTAGCCACTGGCAACACTGTCCCATTGTGAAAACACTTACAGTGTTAGAAAATGAACAACCAGAAGGATGCAGCTTTTTAGAGATCCTGTTTACCAACATTTAATTAGTGCTGATTTCTGAAGTAGGAAAGAATACCTTCAGCATGGGCAGATTTCTTGGCTCTGATACATGAGAACACACAGAGCCTTTGTTGTGTCAGGAGAGTTGTTCCTGCATTGTTGCCCGAGGATAGCTCTTAGACAGTATGTGGTCCATCTCAAAAAAATAATTAAAAAAACCCTTAAAAAATAGGGGATGCAGAAGAAAAAAAGCATTAAATAAACCCAACACACAAGCAGCATGGCATTAAAACTTGTATGTTGGAATTCAGAAATAAACTTGCTTTTATTGCTCCAAATATCTGCATTGTAAACATCACAACTAGTATATCATAATGATTGTCATCTGTAGTAATGAACTTTTGTAATACATGTAAGTCTTTCCCAATAGATGGCCCCTGCATTTTTTATTTATTTTTTTTTTAATTTGAGGAGGGAGGGAGAAGACTGTGGTTTTTGTGAAGGGGAGGATTTGGTTTGCATTAGGCATGGAATTGAAAACTTTTGAGGCAACTCAGGCACCAGATGTTGTTCAGCAGCAAGGCAAGCTCTTCTGCTAATGTGCCACAACTCTTCCAGCTTTGACTTTAGACTTTAAAAGTTTGAATTCTTCTCTTTAAAAGCCAGGAAGCTTTCTCAAGAGGGATGAAAGATGGTACCTGTTAGGTTAAATTCTCTGGAAATTAGATTATTAAATGTAAGTAAATTGGTAGGTTCCTCATGGCTGGATTTGAAGCTGGGGATGTTACCTCACCTATATATGAGTATTTTTAAGAATACTTAGTTCCTGAAACAGAGAAACACCCTTTACATCTCTAGAACAGGAAGGATGGTGCATTTCAAAGTTGGTGTGGATAAATGGAGTAGAAGAGAAACAGCAGCTTATGTAACATAATCTTAAAACATTGTCTTGAATTGCTCTTAAAAGGGGCCCTCTGGATACAGCAGAGACTTTGCAAGTAAAGCTAGGTCTTTAGTGAAAACTGACCTTTTAACATTACATAAATATTTTTTAGTTGTGTCTTTCATGCCAGTAAACATCCAGTGGGTGTATGTATTGATCTTGCATCTGGGCTGCTTCAAAGTGAGGAACTCCAAAGCCTTTTTCCCGGGGTTACAATACCTATTAGGTGATTTGAGAGACAAATTGGAGTGAATGCCAAAAAACATAAGATTTGGCTTACAAAGGGCAGGAAAGATAATTCATAATCCCTTTGTTTTGAACTCTTTTATGTTCTGTGCTTTTGCAGTTGATCCTCTGTTATTCTTTTCAGCCTTCCTTTAACGTTCATAAATCTTACTTTTGTGAGTCTGAACTTGGTTTCCTATGAATCTCACTGACTGAACTACCTACTGGAACATCCACAGGGAAAGAATCGACCTGTTAAGCCACATCCTGAATACTGTGCTTGCATGGTAACCTCCAAGTTGTTTTAGTGGCATAAGTGCTAAAGAACATCTACTCAAACCACCCCCATCCCTCACAAAAGCAGTAGTTATTAATGTAAGATCAGTAACAGATATGGTACTCTCATACCTGATTAGAAACTGGCAGTTCATCTTATCTTATGTTTTGATCCTTTTGTATACCTTTTATTGCTCTTGAGGTGTAATTCAGGTATTGAATCGTCCTGCAACAATGACCTAAGCACAAATGTGGGGGAAAAGGTGTTCAACCCGCTTATAGTTACTTAGCTGCAGTTAATTATGTGTAGGAGCTACTTTAAAAATGCTCTGATACGACGTTGTTTGAGGCTCTATTAAAATTGCTTTAATGGGTCAGCGGTTGAAAATTTAGATGAGGACTAACTGCATTTCCTTTTACAAGGCTCTTGATTGTGAGCAGTTGTAGATACAAACCAGTTCTGGGAGCTGTGCCTGTGGGGTCCACAGAGAGACCCCATGAGTGACTGTCACAGCGTGGACCGTGCCTTGCAGAACCAAACTGTCCTGCCCAGCCTTGCTAATCCCTTTTTCCTCCTCACTCTTGCAAACCAGTAGGATGCTGTTATCTTCTTCCCCTTCACACCAGAGGTGGTGCTTTTCCACTAACTTTCTGCATTGCTTGCTCTGGGCATGACTAATCTCCTCATTCGAGAGGGTACAGGGCCTGATTTCCGATGGAGTTTTGCACTGGAATAAGTAGAATTAACTGTATGAAGTACCTCCGAGGCTGTGGTAGGGAAAGATCAGTTCCCTGGATCTCCTGAAAAGCAGAAGGGAGAGCACCCTGTTTCCAAGGAACCACTACCTAGAATATAAAATTAATAGAATTTTTACCCAGAACAAAATACATATAAATAAACCTAATTAAGTCATTCTCTCTTCCCCTTTGTATAGCAACATCACTTCAAGTGCCCATTGCAGGAAAATAAATTCCATCTGTCAGAATGGGAAACATCCCATCTTCAACTGCCAAATGCCTTTGATGACTTTGAAAATTTTCTTCTTGGAAATACCTTCTCCTCGTTTGTTATTCCAGGCAGGTGTGTTGGAACTACTCTTACTATTCCATGCTGTTTGTTCCTCTCAGGAATTCCTCAGCTGTGCTTTGCTCACTTTGAGAGCAGCTCCTGTCAGAGGGGCTTGGTTGCAGGCAGGGAGCAGCTGACATGTTGAAGGGACAAGGTGGCTGAAGATAGATAGCTGGATAGAACTTAAAAATTTTCCAAAAACGACTTAACTCCTGCCCTGGTCTGTGGCACAAGGAGAGTTCCAGGGAATGGCTTAACTGAGCTGCCCTTATTTTACACATGTCATTCCCTGGCATGTGACTGTTACCTAACCAGCAGCAATGAATGTTTTAGTGTGCCCAAATAACTCAGCTCCATAATCTGTGCTCGTTACTAAAACACAGAACTTACCAATGTCCTTGCCACGCTGGTGGTGCTGAGATTTATGTCCCCAGCACCTCATTAGGAGCCCTCTAAACTGTGCTCTTCCCTTAGCAAAGATGGTTTAACAAATCCACAGGACACTGTGGAAAAGCATCTCGTTTGAGCAGAAATTGTCTGGCACTCACAACTGGCATTTCTGGCAGAGTCCCTCCCTCTCATCAGGGCAGCAAGCAGGGGAGAGCAGGTGGGCTGTCTGGGAGTGGTTGGATGCTTTAACCTCCTCACTAGGCATACTGGCCTGTAATATTTATTTTATGTTAGTGTTAAGCATTTTGCTGAGGATGTGGTTGATGTATGGAAGGTGAAAGTGAGGAAGCTGTTGTCACAGAATATCAGGGGTTGCAGATGCACTTAAACCCAAGGAATAGCATTTTCTCTAACAGGAAAAAGTAAAGATGTTCTCAAGTGGTGACAGTAGGGGAGGACAGGAGGAGCAGAACCCCAAGCTGAGCAAGAGCGGTTCTGAGGATGTTCATGGCAGAGCATAACTGCTGAGCTCTGTGACCTTCTAATGTTTGAGCCCCACCTCGTTCACTGCATTGTGCTTTTACCATATTATTTGTTTGTCATGCTGTGGCAAGCTCCTCTTGGCAGTGGCACCTCTCCTGTGTCCATCTGGCACGCTCGATCCCCACATGTTGTGGCAGTCAAGGAGCAGATGAACAGCGAACACCCGAATGGCCGTTGTTGTGCTGCTGCTTTCCAGCAGTGCCATCGCTGTGCCACTTTTAATAATTCAGGAGTGATGTAGAGGAGGGGGAGTCGAAGGGCTGCAGCAATCTTTGTTTCTCTCTGTAGCGTGTGATTCCTCCTTGGTGGCTCTGTGGTTACCAGGGAAACGGCAGAGGGATGGCACACACCTCGGGGCTGGAGTGGGATTTGGGGGTCTGCTTTCTGGCAGCTGCTCATTGCACCCAGGGGGAGAACCAGGGCTTGTCTTTCCTTGGTTTGGTGCCTTTCTCCCTCTTTTCCTCCATGGTTTTATGAAAATTGTTAAATAGGTGATGCTCCCCAGTGTTGGTGTATTTGTTAAAGAATCTCTTTATTACTGATTCCAGTTAAAACATGCAGTGTCAGAAAATGAGCATTAGTGTCAGTCTGGAGGAGCTGGGTGATCACAAAATCTTTCTCTGGTATTAACTGGAGACTGTCACTACTGGGAGGTTGTTTAATGGGTTTGAAATGCTTTGGCACTTCAGGGAATAGATTTACTGGAAAAGACTAAGGACCACTTCACTAACATTTGCTCAGGGCAGCATTCTCTGATTCGATAAAGGTTGAATCTCATTTTTAGTAATTAGCATATATATCCTAATCACCTCTTGCACTGCCTCTGCTAACCTGAATAATGCCAGCCTTGGAAGCTCTGAGGAGAGAGGCAAACAAGAGCACGGGAGCAGTTCCTGCACCTCCAGGTCGTCATTGTGGTTCCTGACATGTGGGAATGGGGAGGTGGAGGAAGGGCAGGTGTGTTCACTCCACTGCACATCTTTCAGGGCTGGATCCATCTTTAAGCTGCTCATCTACTGGCATTAGCTGTGCTGTTTGCTTCAGACCTGTGTCAGGTGCTTAGATTTGCAGCCATTATGTTGAAGTTGTTCTGAGAGAATGACATAAAAACCTCTTCTACCAGTGGATCAGAGTGGAACTTGGTGACTGGTTTGAGATGGACTCTTGGGCTATTCTCTAACTACAGGCAGAAGGACTGTTCAGTTTAGTATCTCTGTCCCTCCTTCAGTGATAGACTAGATGAGGTTAAACAAGACTTTCTGTGACAAGTTAGTTTGTTGGCAGCTGCCCGGCAACTGTTTGCTTGATTGCTTTAGAACGGGACCAGCACAATCAAATACCATATAAACATGCTCTCCTTTTGAATTTCATGGCAAATAAACATGCTTTCTCCACACCAGAGACTTCTTTTGAAATCTGCATTCAACAGGAGATTTGTCACTACAGGAGAAAGCCCCGAGGTTTGATTTCCTTGTGCCCAGTTTATGTACACGAGTGAGGTATTCCTGTACAGTCACCTTAAATTAGAACTAAATTTATGAGTTCTGAATGAGGCTGTTACCTTTGTGAAACCTTCAGAAATGGTTCCCAGGCCTCTTGCCCTCCATTTGCCTCTCTAGAGTCTGCAGACTCAAGGTTCAGAACCTTCACTATGGAGTACATCTCCTTCAGATTTGTAATGCACGGAACAGATTTAAGAAAAAATACTAGTACCTGCTAGCAAAAGTTTTAACTGTAAAGTTCACTATATTTCCTCCAAATGGCAAATTCTGAAATTTAATTGATGGCAATTTAAAACTATTTAAAAAAAAAAAAAAAAAAGGAAAAAAGAAATAAAAGAAGAAGAAAAAGCCAGAGTGGAACAATACACTTGGGCACCAGAAGTGGTGTTTAGGAAACCATGCTCTCAATAGTTTCTTGCAACTATCCTTGTATTAAAAAGGAATGTTACTCTGGTACTCACAATTCAGAGATTTTTGTCCTCCTTTTTTTAATTTTCAGTTGTGGGTTTCTTGGTTTGGGTAGGTTTGTTAAGAAAATGACCATTTGGAGAAGTAGATGTTGGCAGTAAAAAAAAGAAGTGCGTTGAAAAATAATAGCTCAAGGTGGAGTTTTCTTGTGTTTCCTCTAGATCTGGCAGTACTGGGCTGAGCTTTGGTTCTCTCTGAACCTGACATGTTAAATGTCCTCATATCTTCAATATAAATTGTAAATTCATCAGAAAGATGAACTAGTTGTCCCTTGCTAAGACGTGGTCTTCTATAGCAGCTGTTCTTTAGTTTCAGTTAACATACAAAATGGAAGCAAGTCCAGCACAGTGGCTCTTACCACTGTTGCTTTTGCCAAAGTTAAAAATGCACTAAATTATTGCCACTGAAGTTAGGAGAGGTCTTTGAATTCAGAGAACATCTACTAAGTGTGTGATGTCATTTTTATGAAGTCATACTTTGATTAGAAATGCAGTTTGGAAAAAAATGACTTCTGCTGTCAGTGTAGTAAAATTGTTGATAAATCCTGGTCTTGCAGAGCGATTGGGATCGATCTCCTGTTCTGTGATGCTGCACTGAATAAGCCTCTTTATCCCCAAACTCCAGGAGACTGCTTAGTGTTTTGTAGGAGGTCCTGCAGTGTGTGTGTGTGTTCAGGGAGCCTTTTAAGGACACAGGTGACACAGGCACATCTGCCCTCTGTGCCAGCAGCTGATGGCCAGTGAAAACACTGCAGGCTGGGAGAAGCCAACTGAGAAGCAGTTTGTGTCAAACTGCACTGTGCAGGTGTGTGAGCTGTGCAGGATTGCTCCTGTGATTGTGGCTCAGGTTTGTGTGCTCCTGGGGCACAGCTCAGGTGTGATTGCTGGATATCTGCAATGGAGAATGCCGGTTTTATTGGGGTTTGTAGCCGTTCAACTGTTAGCTGGAGATTCATCTCTGAATCTTTCAGCTGGGTAATTAAAGGGATGTACTTGAATAGGGCTGAATGTTGTAGTCTAAAAAGGGTTCCAGGAATGCTTCAACAGAACTGATTCAGTAACAGTTTTGCTTTTGGTTCTTCCCATGCTCTGGGAGTGTATGTGAAGCACAACATCTAATAAAACATGATATGCTGCCTCCTAACCCAAGGATTCTGAGGTCAGAAGCTGATTCTGGTGGGACTCATTGCTGAGCACACAGGATCTGTAGAAGTTGGCTCCTGGGTTCCAGGAGGTGCAGTAGGACTGGTTACCCTCTTGACTATTGGCTTAATTCTTTGTTCCATGCTTCTTTTTTTTTTTTCCCCAAAAGAAGCTAAAAAGTATGACAGATGTTTCCCCTAAGCTTCCAAGTCTTACTGTAATTATTTCTGAGTTGTCCTCTTTTTGTTTGAAACAGGTCAACTAAAACAATATTTACTTGAAGTAATTTGTGGAGAAAGTTTTTGACTCTAATACTATCCACTGTTGATTTTTTTTTTCTTAATTTAGATAAAGGATAATTGTGATTATTTAGGAAAACAGTTCAGAAGAAGGGATAAAGTTTAGAAATACAGAACTTACTGTTTAAGAGACACTGGAAGAAATGGGTCTCAATCTTGCATGTTAAATTGGGGTTACAATTTTCCAAATGAATATAACTTCCTTATTAAAGCTTACTAAAAGCTTCTTTCTGAGTCTCAAAACCACTGAATTAGATTTCAAAGCAGATTTTTAAAATTATTATTTAACAGAAAATACATAATTTTGTGTGAAACTTTAGGGTTCCTGTACCAGTCTTACTGTTTTTCTGGGATGTTTCTGATAGATCTTTTGTGTAGGTATCCCAGTGTATGTGTGCAGTTATTCTTGTTAGCTGTCAAAAGGATTGACCAGTCTTGCATAGAGGGAGTTATTGTCAAGAAGTGGGGTTTTTAAATGTTTTTAAAATCATATATAAATCAAATGCAGTTTCTGCTGCAAGACTTAGAGGATTAAAGCTGTATTTACAGATGAGGGGAAAAGGTATTAGGCAATTAAAGGCATTTTAGGGGGGCTTCAGCTCCTTTTGTTAGATTATAAAAGTACTTCATCTTGCACAGAGGAGGGAGTGATCCTCTGCACAACTCAGCTACCACGTTAGCTGATACTGGCAGGCTTTATTAGGAGTGCTTTATCCCTTTGATTAGACCTTGATTGCCACTCAGGAGCCAGATACAGCTTGCAGCCATCTCACTTCAGCTTGTGCGAGTGCATGATGGCAGAACCTGCAGATAGATGTTCAAAGCATGCCCCCTCCCCATCCTCTGTGTTTGAAAGGCTTATTAAGGTTCATCAAGGAAAGAATCCCTTATTTTGGGGCAATCCTGAGCTTTGGTTTGCAGTTGAGCGCCCCTCAGAGAGGATTTTGAAAGTTTACTTGCCTCTCTGCTGTGTATTTTCAGGTGCTCTCACAGTTGGCCTTGTGCGACAGTGTCAAACCATCCATGGACGTGACAGGACCTGTATTCCTCCACGGCTGCCTCCCGAGTGGGTCACTACGTTATTTTTCATCATAATGGGAATCATTTCACTAACTGTCACTTGTGGTTTGCTGGTGGCTTCCCACTGGCGAAGAGAAGCTACTAAATATGCCCGCTGGATAGCTTTCACTGGAAGTAAGTGACCTCAACTGCACAGTTGACCTGTATGCAGGATAAACTGGTGGAGTCTGCAATAACACTCTAGTGTGGTTAAGCAGCAGTGCTCAGGGCTCCTGCTGTACAAATCGTTCCTTCTCTTTTAAATACCACAGCTGAGGGACAAATAAGTCTTCCAAAATAAAAGGGTTGGTGTCTTAAGTGACTGTAATTGAGAGGGAATAATTGTCTGTGGGCCCACGGTGAGAGAAGGGAAGGCCCTGACCCCTTGACCTTCCTTGGGCAGTGCCATTAATTGACCTAAGAGAATGAGCAGGGATAGAAGAGGTCAGTCCTGATTTGAGTGTCTGTGGTGTTTCATACTGCCCCACTCCCATATAACTAGGACTTATTCCAACCTGCATGGACTGACAGAAGATCCCCTCCCCGAGGCAGCGGAGGCAGTTGGTCCATCTGAGACAACCCATCCCTGCTCCAGGTGTCTCGTGATCACCTGGCTCGGGGTCGGTGCCGGTTCAGTCCTGCCTCGTGCTCCTGGTGGCTGCTTTATTCAGAGTATCTGCATCCTAATTGGCAATGCAGGAGGATTGCCCACTGCAGAGCATCTGCTGTGCTTCACAGCACTGAGACTTCTGCTTCCAGGAGTGACCTGCAGCCGTGCTGGAGCCGGGGGGAGCAGGATCGCTGCCCTTTTGCCTGCCTTGGTTCTGCTCTGCATGAGCACCAGTGGAACTCCTCTCAGCTCAGCCCTCTCTGTTTCCACACAAGCAAACATAGCCTATGGCTACTTCAGTGCGAAAACAAAACACTTGTAACGAGCAAGGGGAATAACTTTCCAACTTCCTTTTCTTGGTGTGTGTTGCAGGCTTAGCCCAACTGTGAAATGGTGCCTTAATGGTGGGGAGGACAGCATGAAAACACTCAAAACCTGAGGGCTTTTAAATTGACTTGAATTATGACATGCCACTAAAGGTAGTGTGAACACTAACTAGAAAATGCAAGTTTGTGGTTTACAGGGGCATAAATAAGGTTTAATGGAACTCTGTGACATCTAATGATATCTAATAGGAGGAAGATTTAACCTTGTTTGGGGGAAGGGAATAATATTAAAAAGTGCTCAGCTTCAACAAAGGTACTTCACTGAGGCACTTGTACAATCAAAGCCATCCTTCTGACAACTTTGCTTCACAGCATATTAAATTAATAGTACAGCTCCTGCAGACAATGGAGCTACTGAAATGCTGTATCTGTTGTGATTGAGTTTTATTTATTTTCCGGTGAATGATTGAAATAGCAGATATGAGTATTCCTGAATATTCCACCCCAGCTTTTCCAGTGCACTTGTTTATCTATACATATTTCATGTATATCTAATAAATGGTGGGGGGGGGTTAAACTCAAAATGATTAAGATTAAGATGCTTACAGTTGGCTGAAGTCAACGCTGTAGGGCAAGAAAGGGGTTTTGAAGTACTATGTATTAATGTTCTTCTTAAATATCTCGAATTGTCACCTCCCTGCAGCTTTAGTTTTCCACAACTGTGATGATTAGTTCATCCAAAAAGTCTGGTACCCTTAGGCTGGTTTTTGTCTTGGGTTTTGTTTTTTTTTTTCCTGTAGATTTCTTTAAGCTTGCAACAGGTTCAATACTAGATGTTTCAAGATAGAAGGACATTCTTTTATTTCAGCACTTGTCTTTTGTTATGAGATGTTTAATAATGAAGCATTCTAATTTATTCTTCTGCAAGTCAGAATTAATCATAATTCTGTTAAGATATGATGGCTGCGTTGTTGAAATTCTAAAATTCACTGTCTTTGGTATTCATCTCCAATACACAGAACTCTGTGACGTTTGCATTCCTGTTAACAATGATGATGGGAAATCTTATTGCTTAACTCACTTGTAAGAAAAATCAATTTTGCAAAACAGAAATGAATGGAAGGAAGAATTCTGTGTTTTTCAGAAAGCTGATGAGAGTGACTTGTGTGGTTCACTGGATGCAACACAAATTAGTAACCTGTTTGTAGATCAGTGTTAGGAAACATGGAGCCATGTGGAATCAACTTGGAATACCATGAGCAGGTTCTTCCTGTGAAGTGCCAGTGCTGTTTGGATGAAAACGTGTAACTCATTAGAAGAGAGAGCAGGGAAAGCTTCATATTTGTATTTCATCTCATCTGCAAGCAATTTCAGGACTTAACAGCATTGTGCAGGCTGCTGGCAGATAATTCTTCTCCCAGAACTTTCTGAACACAGTGCAGGATGTGCCATCCTAGGCAGGCAGCACAAAGTCTGCTGGGACTTCCAAGGGAAGCTCTGGGACTGGCAGCTCCGTTCCTTCAAATGCAAGGGGGTCTGCAGTAAATACCTGAGGGCAGAGGAATCCTCTTGCTCAGCTTTCTTTGCAACTCTGACAGCAGCAAGGAAAGCCTGGTAAGAGGTCACCGGCCCAGTTCATGGTGGAATTTATATATAAATGCTAACTTGTATTTCTCATGGAATTTTTGGTTGTAATCTTGTCATCTTGGATGACTTCAGGTTTTATCAGCTGTGTACCTGTAAATATGAATTATTCTGAGAGTGGTCTTGTCTGGTTTAGGTAGGAGACAGGTAAGATGAAATTGGATCTGCCAGTTCTCTTTGGCGTATACAGCTCTGGAGGATCCACCTGAGAGGGGATTAACAGGCACAGCCTTTGCCTCATTCCCCACCCATGGGTGGGTTTTCTGCTCAGAAACTTGTCTGACCTCTCTGCAAAGCAGCTTTGTGGAGAGGAGAGATACTGCTGTCCTTCAGGTCCTACTGCATGAGTGACAAAAGTCTTGTTTGTAAAGGCAAATGTGAAGGTCTTCCTTCACTTTGTGTGAATCAGTCCTTTGGGAATCACAGTATTGCTGCTGATGTGATAGGTCTGTCATGCTGGGCATAGACACTGTCAAAACTGTCCCTGATGGTACAGTCTTACACTGTAAAAGAGGGGGTGTGGTGAAGGTGTGAAAATCTCAAATGAAATGTTCATGGTCCTTCAGACAGGCACTGTTAAGTTCCATAATTAGAAACAATGCCCAGAGTTTATTCCCTGTGGAGGCTTCCTAGGTGGTTTTATGTATATTATAACAATCTTGGCTATTGCAGGAATTCACAGAGCCCCCTCAAGATCTGTTTACATCTCACAGATTCAGGTCTCTTGCCATCTGCTACAACTAGAAAGGGAATTAATTCTGTGTCTGCTACACTGAATGAGGTGCTTCTCTGAGATGTATCAAGGGAGGAGATGTTAGACAGAAAAATCATATTTCTACCTTTTTTCCAGCAGTTACCACAGAGTCTGGTTTGGGTTTGGTTTTTTTTTTTTTCCTGAGGATTTAAAAGTTCATGAGCATAATGGGCTTGCTCTTTGGAATGCAAGTAAAAATAGGGCAGGATAATCACATCCTTAACTAACAGTAGCTGTTCTGTGAACGTCTGTCACTGGTGCTCCCCAGTGAACAAAGTGCTTCATGAGTTATTAAAGATTTGTACCAGGTGCTGCTTTCTGGGTTATGTGTCTCTGAAGAGATGAGCAGATATTACAGTGAGCCCTCCAAAGACTAGACCGTTTTTTTAAGGCTGGATTTTTTGAAGTTGTCATTAGATGCTCAAAACAATTATGAGCTAAAGAATCACAAGAACCACTGGGGGTTTTTGACAGCCACCATTCAGATGCAAACTAGACATTATTGTGTTTTATTACCTAATTATTTTTGTTACCAGAAATTGTAGTCATTAAGTGGCTTTTCTGCAAATTTTCCTACACAAGGAAGAACTTGAAATCAAAAGCAAGTACTCTTAAGGGAGAAGTTCTTTATGGGTTGCTAGAAATTCACTGAGTTGATAATACCAGATATATAGAGCTACTTTTGGAGTACAGCTTGTATAAGAAATTCCTATCCTCTGCCTTAAAAATCTCTTTCTAAAAGAATAAATGAGCTTTTCATATATTGGATTTTCTCCTTAGTTTCTTCTTCTTTTTTTTTTTTGAAATAAATTTATCATGAAGTCTCTTCTTAATGACTTCTCAAAACTTTGCCTTAATTCCTTCACCAGGCTCTCTAATCTGCCAGAGACTTTGATGGATCCACTTTTTATTTGCTATTTCAATAGACTAAAAATTCAGTCCCTGCTAAGAAAATCGCTTGGACAGCCTCCCAGCAGAACATGAGCACAGTGGAAGAGAAAAGGTGGCCGGTTCCCTCTGTAGTAAATGTTTGAAATGCACATGCACATCAACATTCTGCACCCTGCCTGCACGGGCAGAGTTTATTTTTGCTCCTACTGTGCACTGAGGGAAAGTTGAGGTGCCTGCACCCTTCTGTCCTGGGGCAGGAGCACAGGGAGACCCTGGGCACACTCCCAGCTCTCAGACTGGGAGCACTGGTGTGTGTGGGTACAACACACCTCAAGAATGGTTGATTGGAGAAGGAAAAAGATCTATTCTTCAACCATATCTGAGAGACCGTCAGAACGTTTCCAGCTGTGTGGTTCTTGAATATAAAAAGAGGGATTTAATCTTGAAAGTGCAGGTTGTTTTCAGAATCCAAAAGCTATTTGCTCTAAGTGTGTTACTGTTAAAATGTTAGGCAAGTTTTGTAAATAACTGGTTGTGGACAAACTGGATGTAATAGGAAGGATGCTGAGTTATGATAACATGCTTAATCCTTGGGATATCATTCAAACTGGTACCATTTGTATGTCCTACTACTAATCACACATCAACCACTGTTTTCTGGACCACTCAAATGCAGGGGTCTTCTGTCCTTACACAGCTCTGCTCAACATGCTCTCCTCCGATGGACCAGCTGTTTGTTAAGATACAATTGAAGACAGGGAAGCATTCTTTAAGGGTTAGGTTGTGTAGTGTGGAATTACAAGGACCAATAATCCCATAGATTAAAGCCCTCTAGATTAATGTTTAACGCCTGCTTGCTGGGTCCTTGCCTCTGTTTCAATGGCCTAAGGAGGTGGCAACTGTGCAGGTGCCAGATGTTCGCTGTTCGTGCTCCCTCTCTTCCCCTCGGCAGAATAACCCTCCTGTGCTAGCGCGCTGTGAGCGAAACTCGAGCCCCCTCCAGTGGAACGTCTGGTTTTTCCAGCTCGGTACTGTCAGCCCAAGGAAAGGCTGATCCTGGTGCTGGCTGCCTTTGGCTCGAGGTGTTGTGAAAGCTGCGTTAGGTGTTCTGGAAATGAAGGAGCATTGGAAATGAGGTTCTGATGAGGATCATGGTTGGGCAATCTTTGAATTCAGATTCACTATGTCCACAGCTAGGACCTTCTGGAGCATGAGTGTTTTTGCCTCAGAGCTGAGACCTGTGCTGTGGAAATCATAAGCACTGAGATATCAAATATGTGGTAAACTCTTCATCTTGAATAAACACAGAGTCCATTAGAAAGTGCTTTTAGAGTGGGCACACAACACTGTAGCTGGATAAACTGGAGCAGATGTATTTAGTTGGGAAGAGCAGTAGTGAAGTTACATTAAAAAATACTGAGGCTGCTCCAGCCCATTGTTTCTCATTTGTAAAGACTAGAAACGTTGTCCTCACCTGTCAAAGGGGACAAGTCAGCTCCTGAATTTATTCTACCCACTTTTGGAGACAAAGGCAGCTGCAGCACTGCTGACTTGCACAGGAGCCAGTGATTAGTGATGACTGTTACCGGTTAAAAGCAAGATAAAGCCTACTCATTTCAACCAATTTATGTCCTGATATATCTTAGCTCTTGAGTTCTCTCAGAATACTTTGCTTGCTTTTCTGGGTGCTCTATGACTGGGTAAATATTTTCACTTTAACATAGCAGTAACTGTTTGTTTTTTCTTTTTTCTTTGCAGTGATTCTATTCTGTATGGCAGCCCTAATATTTCCAATAGGATTTTACATCAATGAAGTTGGAGGTCAACCATATAAATTACCCAATAACACAGTGGTTGGGTCTTCGTATGTACTGTTTGTCTTATCAATTTTCTTTACAATAGTGGGACTTCTATTTGCTGGCAAAGTTTGTTTACCTGGCTGATGAATGTCTGAACTGCAGGACTTTATTTTGGAAAAGAGCAAGACATCAGAATTGCATTCTCAGGAGGATGCCTAAATCAGACTGTCAAACACTGACTGAAAAGAGGAATGCTTTGACTTGTTCTCACTATGCACTTTGGATGAAAAAAAGGAGAGCCTTTCCCATAACCAAATACAGCCACCGTGGACTAATCTCCTGAGCATACTCTAATGCAGTCAGGTCTGCACTGTGATAGGAACTAGTGAAGAATGCTTTACACTGAGAAGCAGAAATGCCCCATGTTACTGGACTGTTCCTGTTTTTAACGTCTAACCATTTGGAAGTCAAAGTATTTATGAACTTTGTGGTAGACCAGAGGGTTGCAGAGGAATTCAAGTGAGGCTGGCCTCGCTGTTTAGGAGATTAGTGTTTTACATCTTCCTTCTGTTGAGCAAAGCCTTTGGCACCACCGTGGATCAATCTCGCATTACTGCACCAAGAAGCCAATAGATCAAAACATGTTCTCTAAATGTATGTAACAGCAAGAAGACACACATCCCCTCCTCCCCCATGAGCTCTAGGAAACACTAAGGAACGTTCTAAAGGGGGATCTCTTCCTTATATTTATATAAATATATATATAAATATATATATATATTTTGCTGATGCAGTATACAGTGTGTGTGTATGTGTGTGTGTGTGTATATACACATATGTATATATATATATATGTATATACACACAAATGGTTCCTGGAAAAGAACTCAGAACGCTTTGCTAGCAAAACACTGTGGTGTGCAAAACTAGAACTCAATAGAAAAAAGCCATTTCTCTGAAGGCCACATAGCTGAGAGTCTTCAGTTTACCTCATTCTTTGTAGCAGCCCTTGATTTTAACAGTTTTTTGTAATAGGTACAAACGATCCCATGCCTTTCTAGGTGCAATTTTAAGTTAAGCTAAAATTCTTTTTATGGTAATTTATTTGTATATGAGGGTAGAAGGTGAGATCATGTCATGCCGTAAAGTTAAAATCCTAATTTTGGGAAACTGACACTATTTAAATTATTAGCAACTGTTGTACAGAAAATCTCTTTTTCTACTGCATTGTGACATTAGCATTCATACATGTTCAAGCACAGCATTTTACCATAGGTAAGCATTTCTCTAGCACATGTAAAATGCAATGTTTAAAGTAATGCAAACACTGTTCCACTGCAAAGATGGATGAACTTATTTTCACTCGAGTATTAATTCATCTTTGCCAAAAAAAAAGAGCAATATAATTATTGAAAAGTATATGCCTTGTTTACTAAAGTTGTTATTTTAAAGGTGGATTTAATGACCAACCAAATTTGGAGTAAATGTTCCTCACTAAAAGTAGTTTTATTTTTCAGCACATGGATAAACCATTGAGCCCACAGACGTCTTAATTCACAGCTGGGTCTAACCTTGCAGACAGTAGTTTGGTGTTGCAGGGAAGCTGCCTGCACTCTCAGTGTTTGTTTTCCAGTTAATCCATGGTTCACCTGAGGTTCATGACGAAAACGAAACCAACGGTGTGTTCTGAGCGCTGCTCCATTGCGGTTACCGGGGGAACTGCATTTCTGAATAGACACTGGCCTAAACTGTGAGGGAAAGTGCATTTTGGAATGAGGTGGTTATTGAAATATAATCAGCAGTTCCCAAATGAATCACTGATGAGATAAGCTGAAGTGTTTGAAAAGAACACAATTTGCACAATTATTTTAAACCGTGTGCCATTCAGACCCTAGTGGGTCGCTGTCCTTCTCACCTCTTCCCTCTCCCCCTCCCGCTGTATTTTAATACAAAAAGATTATTTGCTGATTTAAGTCTTTTTTTCTTTTGAAATTTTTGAACAAACTTGTCACTGGAATGGTTCATAAGCAACTTTTTCTTTTCCAGTCAGCTCGTTCACAGGTAGAATGGAGTGTTTATGGATAACTAAATTTTTCTAAAGTATACTAATCTGTAAATACAGCCAGGCACCTACTTTGAAGTAGTGGTTTAAATATGATTTGGTTCCTAATTTAAGTCTGAGGTCCCTAGTGATGTTGGTGGAGATAAAAGGCAGGGTTCAGCTGCTTGATATGTGTCAAAATTTTGGTGTTATCACTACTGTGTCCTAAGCTAAAGTATTCACTAAAACTTAGGTTATAAATTATGTTAAAAAAAAAAAAAGGCTGTTATTTTTTTCAGAAATGTCACACTTGTAAATAGTTCTAGATTTTTGTAACTGGAACACAGGTGGGGGGTGGGGAGGGTTTCTCAGCTGCTAAGATTTCTTCCCCTTCCCTGCTCCCCCAACGTACTTATTTCAGTTATAGTAACGTCATATGGATTTAGGCTTTGATTAAATGGATCATCATGTAATAAAAATTAAAAAAAACACACTTATCTTGGAGCATATCCAGACTGTGGTTGGCTGACTGGAAATTTATCTGATCTGCCAATGCTATTGCTATGAATTATTAAATGATAACAGAGATTTAACAAATAGATTTATTAAATATTTGAGCATTTTAAGTCCAGAAATAGATGCAGCCATTTGCATTTAAAAAAAGCCCAATCCAGTAATTGAAGAGACAGCTGTCAACAGTTGCTTTTAATAAGGTCACTAAGTACTATATAGTACAGTATTAATTTATAGCAGAAAATCAAATCTTGTAAACTGTATATAAAACACTGTTTTATGGTGCAATCATTTGTCAAACTTATGTCCGTTACTTTTTTTTTAAAGTTGTGTGCATTCTTTTCATACCTAAGAGCATCACTGTAAAATCTGCTGAAGACTATTTATAGGTTTTATTTGCACAAGGTTTTGTTTTGAACTACAGGAAGTTCGTATTGAACATGCCTAAACATCTGTAGACTTTTTCAGTTCATGAAAAGCAAATGTTTCCATAGGAATCTTCTCCAAAGGTAATCCCATATTTGTGTTGAGTGTTTACATAAACTTTTCTGATTCTGCCAGCCATTATTTTTTACTTCTTGAAGGACAGCTCATTTCATACGTCACTAGAGAATCTCGTTTAGTCTTTTGCCTCAACATTCCCCCAGAGGTTTGATGTGCCATCATAATGTAATTCGTGCACGCTTGTCATTTCTTTGGCTAACAATATGTTAAGATTGGAAACTTGAAATACTTTCAGAAGGGAAACTAGTTAATTTGTCTGTATAAATGTCATCGTTGAGCTCAGCTGAAATAATTGCCTGGAAGCTGTTTGTCTCAGACCTGGGGAGGGTGTGCCTCGCTGGGCACACCAGGCTGACCATTTAACGTGGTTTTCTGTTGTTGCTCTTGCTGGAGAGCGATATCGGTGTCCCGCAGACACCGGTAGAGCCCCACCACCCTGTCCCCTGGCCGAGGTGGCACCGCCAGGTTCGGGCTCTCCTGCCATCCCTGTGTTTCTGAGCCGTTGTTGAACCACTCCAGAACACGACTGTAGGTTACTGTTCGCCCCGACACACACACACACAGGAAAATGGAAGCTGTCCTTTAAAACCTTTGTGAAGGATGAACATAATGAAGGAAATGGTGTCTGCAGGCGGGCTGTCCTGCCTGGGCGTGCGTCGCTCCCGCTCGAGGCTGGACCGGCCGCCTGCACCTCCAGCCTTTACTGAGGGTTGTTTTCTAATTGGTTTAGAGCATTTTTTTCAATTAATGATTTCCGAACAAATGTTAATACAAACTGTATAAAATGAACATAATTTTCTTCACTTGTATTTTTGTTATTGAGCAAGTTTATCAAAATAAATTGTCTACTAAAGCGACTGGCCCTGACTGTGCTGACTGGAACCGGCCCTGGCCCTGCATTCAGGTGTCCCCTTCAGGTGTCCCCACAGCAAGCCCTGCAGCTGTGCCCTCAGGTGTCCCCCTCAGGTGTCACTGCAGGTGTCCCCTCGCAGGTGTCCCTGCAGCTGTGCCCTCAGGTGTCCCCCCCTCAGGTGTCCCCTCGGGTGTCCCCCTCAGGTGTCCCCTCGGGTGTCCCCTCAGGTGTCCCCTCGGGTGTCCCCTCAGGTGTCCCCTCAGGCCCACAGCGCCCCATGCGGCGGGAAGGGGCGCGCCGGGGCCGCTCCGTCTCCCCTGGCAACGCCGTAACGCGGCGGAGCCGCCGCTCCGAGCCGGGCGGGACCGGGCCGGGCCCCTCCGCCCCCGGAGCCCCGCACGGGGGAAGGGTCGGGGCAGCGCTGGGAGGTGCTGAGGGGGCTTGGGGGCCGATCCCTGTCGCTGGCGCGGGGCCCGCCCTGCATTCCGGGGCGTGCCCAGGGAGGGAGGAGGGGGAGCGGGCTGTGTGAGTGTCACGGTGCGGGGGAGCCCGGGGGTCTTTTCCTCAGTGGGGCGAGGAGGGTGTGTGGGGATGGGAAGGGCTGCGCTGACTCCGCTGGGAGCCCGGGACGGTGGAGCCCAGCGGGGCGAAAGCCGGGGTTTTATGGCGATTTTTGCTCAGTTCGTGCCGCGCCTCGAGCCCGAGGGGCAGCTCTGCCAGCCGCGCCCAGCCCGGCTGTCCCAGCGCCCGCCGCCCCTCTGCGTTTTGCTGTTTAATCTCATTTCTGGCTGTGGAAATTATATTTAACTTACATTTAACTGTATTAAATCCCTTAGCAAGCTGTTCCTGCAGAATAGTTCCTAAAGGCGTTTTCTATAAATGGATAATTGTAACTTCTCCTTGTTTGTTTGTTTGTTTGTTTATTTGTTTGCTGTTGTTCCACATACAATACAAATTATCATTTACGTTGCTGGCAGTGTCAACAATACCTTTTAAAGTAGTGTTTATTCCTGAGGATTTAAACTTCTTTGCTTTTTGTGTTTTTTGCTTTTATTTTTAACAAGGCTGAGTCCATTCATATCATGGATACACACATCAGGAAAACGGCGTGGTTGTTGGACACTGGTCAGTTTGGGGAAAAAAATGGGTGAGGAAATTGTTACAAAATCTTGTTGGAACTTCATACATAAATATAAATTAGAGCTCATATAAACTATGTGTTATGTCCCTTCAAAACATTTACTGTATATTAAATGAATGTTTAAGCAATTGGCGAAGTATAAAACAGTTTCTACTGAAAAGAAATGAAATTACTTTATGACAATACAGGAACATTATGGGTAATGAAGTAATCCCATAAAATTAATTGTCTTGTAGGGTGGCCACGAAATGCCATCTACAGGGTGATCATCTACCATGGCAAGGTTTTACTGTGTCTCATCTAGGACCAGATAGTGGATTATTGGGAACACATACCAACAAGACACAAGATCTGCTGGTAGGCAAGTTTTCCTGCTAAGTGGAGCAACAAGGACAATAATACATACCCATTATAAAGAGAGAGAGAAATAAATAAGCTGAAAGACAACTAATATGTTTCCATATATATATTTGCATATACACAGACAATGTGATAGATACAATCACTACGTGTAGTTTCTCTGCAGAGATAAATCAGTCTGTGAACAAATCAGGCAAAACAATACATGTAGATCAACTGCAGACCCTGCATTTTTCTTCAGAAAAGCAGAAGGCTATATGTTCCTTCAAACTCTGAGTCATGTTTTGGGGATGCTTGTTTTGTTTTCCTCTCTGGTAAATCACTGGGGTATTTATTTTAATTATTTTACTGAACTCTCCTATTTCTTGTGTTCCTTCCTGTCTCCTCCAAACTAAGCTCCCCTTCCTTTACCTCACAATATGGGGGGTTTCTGAAAGCTTCTTTTCCTTTGCATCCCACATCCAACAGAGTATTCCAGTACCTAAAATTATGTTGTTCCTGGACGTGCACTGCCTACCAGCAACTCTCCTTAAAACATATATTTTTGTCCCGTTTGAACAGCACATTAAATTTCTAACGCTGCATGTAATTTTTTCTTATTTGATCTGTAGAGTGGACCAATGAAGAAAATACAGTCTCAAATGATGCAAACCACAGAAGAGTGGATGAGAAACTACAGTTTAGAATCCTTGCAATTAACATTAGAGTATCTGGTAAATAAGGGCAATACCATTCTGTAAGTACAACACTGCCCTTGCTGTACTCGGTCCTGATTTGTGTGCATCTCTGATGTTAATTATCCACAGTGTTCCAAGAATTCAGGAAATGGTGCTGAAGGGATGGTGTTTACAGAGGAGACTCTTACTGATTTTGAGTCCAGACTTTCTGAGTAAGTATCAGTTTTATTTATAATTTTGATGTGTAACTGATTGTGTATCCCCACTCCCCAGCACTGCAAGTCCTGCCTTAAATCTTTATTTGTTGTCTGTGGGAACTTCAAAGTACCTCAGCATTAAATCCTTTCTGCTGAGCTTTAGGGTAGGAGATAATTGTGTATCACTACAGCTGGAGCTTGTTTGGTGTTTTTTGTTAACGACGATGCTCATTAAGCAGGTATTGATGTGAAGCAGCTCATTTTAGAAAGGCAGCTATTGAAGAGTCAGGTTTTCACAGGTAACACTGTGTATTTGTGGGTTATTTCTACTGGGTTAGTTTCCAATCATGGATCTGGTCACGACACGTAGAAGTTCAAAGTTTTCTAAGTGAATTTTAAATGTATAAAATCAAGGAAACTTAAAAACTGAGGAAATCATTTCATTAATAGGTTCAATAAGCTGTGGAGTAAACAATATTTTTACTGGCCTTCACAATTCCCAGGAGTGCTGCCACTTCAGCATACCTCACCGTGTCTGGCTTTGGTAAAAAAGGAGCAGCTTTTCTCGTTTGAAAAAGCAAGAAGGTTTTTCCCCTTTCAAATATTTTCGCTCAACAAACTGTAAAAACCGTGTGCATGGTTTTAAAAAGAAGGAGGTTAAAGTAAAACAGTGTTAGTTTTTCAAACACCTCCATATCTGATCAGTCAAAGGGCTTTAGGGGAAGAGGAATTGAAATGGTTAGCCCTGCAAGCACCGGCTGTGTAAGAGCACTGAAAACGGTATTTTTAAATACCTGTTTGCATCTGTGAGAAAAGGGATGTGATGAAGACAGGTGGTTGATTGTTGATTGTTACTTTGAGGCACAATGGCAGAGAATGCCTGAGCTAAGTGTGTGCTATGCCTTTTGTCAGAGCCATGGAACTTTATCAGCAGAGAATTCAGTGGCTCTTGGAGGACAGCAGGAAGGTAACTTTAACTTTGCAATGTAATTTTAGAGTGGAACTATGTATGGAATTAGAGAATATATTAACTTTTGAATGCTAGTGAGAAGTGACTTCCAGAAAGCTTATGCATTTTCACTTTTTACTGTGAGTTCCACATCATGTGCAGCGATCCTGACAGTGGATTGGTTTTTGTGATTTTTCATTGGTCTGCAGTTTTCTGCTTTCCAGATCGAGTATTTTTCTTTCTCTTAGCAGTTTTAATCATCAGGACCTCCCAGCACAGTTTAAATTGGGAGCAGACAATGCTGAGCATCCTCTGACTGGAGTGGAAGTGTCTCCTAGTCCAGTGTGCCCTCTCCTGCCCACCTCATTATGCACTAACTTTGCCCAGCTGTGCTGAGGCTCAGGATGTAACTCCCTCTCAAAGGGGAGAGAGAAGGAAGCAGCACTCCAAAATCTGCTTGCCACAAAGCTCCTTGGTTTGGCCTGAAGGAGATGCTGTAGACAATGTTATGTTTGATTTATCCTCTCAAATATGAATGTTGGGAAGGAGGTAATATGATTCACTGGTGAGGATTAACTGGGACCCATAGGCCTCTCTTTTGTTTCTTCTTCTTCTTTTTTATCCCTTTTTTTTCCTTTTTTTTTTCCCTCCTTGACTTTGTCACTTTAGGCTAAAAAGTTTAAAATGAAAATAAATATCCAATACGTGATTTTAAAATGGTGTTGTTCAGAATAAACAGTAAAATTATTAAAATTTAGATAAGCTAGTATTTACAAAGCCTTTTCTCCTGTAAGGTGTTTGGTGTTATAAAAGGAACCAAAGTTGGACTTCTGATTGATGTGTCTCACGTGAGTTATGGACCTAGGCTACTGGATTTTCAGAAGGACCTTTTGGTAAGTAATAATAAAATAAATTCTGACGATTCTAATATTATTTTTATTACAGTATTATTATTAAAGTTTTTCAATTCTATCAACATTCTCTATGGGATAAACTTCCCTAATAGAAACAGTTAGAGGTAGAGCCAAGTTGTACTTAAAGCTGTTTATAGTAAATGTGATTTCCTTATGCCTTTATGTTTGGTCACAAGGCACATTTCATAATCTCGTCATCACCTTGGTGAATTAATCACCTTCTGAATTCTCAGAAGAATGTTGTCCTTTATTATGCTCTTTATTTTTAGAAAACTTACGTAGTAAGGAAGGTAGATATAATATAGCTGGTTTACTGTCTAAATTTGACACTTGGTACAGTTTAATTTCCCACACTCTTGATTTATTTACAATTAATTTATATTATCTGCATTTTTCATTGGGGTGTTTCAGATAAAACTCTCTCAGGAAAACTCAGTTTCTTAGCCTTAATATTTGAACTGTTGTTTAGCCCCGTGCATGGACATGCACTAACCATTTTTGGTACTTGCTTGGTTGGTGAATGTGTGCATTCTAGATCAGTGTTGTTTCATGTGCTCATCAACTTTGGAGAAAAACTGATACCAACACAACAAATATTCCTTGACTCCTGCCCCATTAAGAAATCAGTTGGAATACCATAGGTTTGCAGCTTCTGTCTCTGTACTCCTCACCAAATATTTGAATATGTATGAGTTTTTCTTGAAAGCTTTTCTCAGTGGTAGCTCCAAATATTGCTGTCAACTATTTTTTAGGAAATCACTGGTTTTAGTCTTTTACATAATAACCCTACTACTGGATAGTAATGCATTTTCAATTTTTCCTTTATTAGTGCTTAATAGATGAGCAGCTTTGTTACAAGAAGCAATTGTACTGCCTCTCATTCAGCACCGACATTTCACCACTGTGGGAGAGTCCAAAAAACATCAACGTTCATGTGTGAGTTCATTTCTCGGAAAAATAAAGGTGTTTCAAGCAGGGTCTCCATTTCATTAGAACAATCACTTGTAGGTAATAGAGTTTTTCATCTTGTGCCTGTAGTGATTTTAAGAGGGGACAAAAAACAATGAGTTCAACGTGTGGTCAGTGATTTCCAGCAGGTTGTTCATGTTTAAAATATCCGAGCAGCTCCTGTGGTTTGTGGTAATCCTCATGCTCTTCATTTTTAGCACCTGTAGATACCCTTTTTCTTTTCTGCCACCCTCCCAGGCTACATGAAGTGAGACAGTGGATACAAGAGCTGGAGCCTGGGCAAGGCTGCAATCTGCTGAAAGCCTTAAAGAGTGTCCTTACTGTGAAAGACCTGAATTCCCTGGTTCTCATTGTAGGAAGCTGGTAAATTCATCCTCTCTCTTAACAACCAGCTTTAGCTTGGATACAGAATTGGTACAAGAAACCCAACTGGATACAAAAACAAACAGAAAATTTAAGGTCCAGGTTTTATATGTTTTTAGTTCATACCTTTGAATTCTTTTATTTGTTCCCTGGTTTACTATTTATAAATGAGCCCCTGGTGGTCTAGGAGTAAAGGCGCGGCGCTATCACCGCGGAGACCCGGGTTCGATTCCCGGTCAGGGCCACTCCCGGGCAGGTGGGGCTCGTTAGCCCTTAAAGGCAACCCACCTACGTCCTAAGGACCTCGCTGCCACCGTCCAAGCTCGCTTGGCCCTTAAAGGCAACCCACCTACATCCTAAGGACCTCGCTGCCACCGTCCAAGCTCGCTTGGCCCCGGCAGATGAACCTTAGGATTAAAGGGTGGGCTCAGTTCTGCGCACACTGTGTCTCACCTAAAAAATCCAATGCGCAGGCTGGAAGGTGGAAAGACCTTCCCCGGATCTTCGCTTGCGAAGACTGGCCATTATTATTATTTATAAATCTTCTCTTTTCTGGTACGAAGCTACATTTTTCCTTTGCAGATCAATTATCACAGTGATCTATTGAGAGCCTGCCAGCTCTAATTTTACATCAATAAAAATCCTTCAGCATCATTAAGGATGTCAGTGAAAGGGTCCATGCCTCTGTGAAGATTAGAGGATAAACTAGATTTTGCTCTACAGTAGCATTAAATGTTGAAGGATTGTCTTCTCTCTGTGATCTTAGTTGTGCTAATGGAAAACTTAAAATTCTGATTGAATAAATGAAACCAGGCTGAGATTATATAAATTATGGAATTAAATTCTGCAGTTCTATTGTCACAGTTTGAAAACTGCAATATTGGAGTTGGGATTACAATAAAAAGACTACAGTAAGGATTCTAGGAGTGTTACCCTACTCCTAGTTTATTAATTGTAAGTTAAGTTCTAAAACACAAAGCAAAGTTTTCCTTCCTTTAGTGCCTTTGGAGGACAGTATTGAAAGGTTTTCTGTTATTGTTTGTCACAAGGGCCAAAGCCACAATTCCTCATTTTTCTTTGCCAGGGCTAGCAAGGAATAATTTAGATCATTTCATTGGAATAGAATCTTAGTGCTTTTGTTATCATTGAAGTTTTCAGGACAGAATTAAACCCCAGTAGTGGTACCTCAGTAATGGTTGAAAGATGATGAGGAGGTCAGGTTGTGCTAAATGCCTGAATCATTCCCATGATTTTATTATTTCTTTCCCACTTTTTTTTCTTCCCTGTCTTCTTCAATATGGCCTTTTTACCCCCATTTAATTACTGCCATTGTTAATATCTCTTTTTCTTTCCTTTTTGTATCAGCCCTGATCAGTCTTTTGAAATACTGTGTGATTACACTCAGCAGTGTTTGCTGGGGAGAAAGCTGCAGATTCACACTGTCACTTATGATTGCAGCAATCCTGCTTCTCTTGTAAGTCACTGTGTTAATTATTAACTGTCTTAAGTGTCTTGTCTTTTTTTTTTTTTCCTGTTCAGCTGTAATGCCTTCTCTCATAAACTTGTGGGGGAGCTGAGCTAGTCATTAGAGAGTTCTTGATTTAGTGTTGTATTTTCTTTAGAGGAGATTTGCACACATGAAAAAATCTGTTTGGAGCATCATCTTGTAACTTTACTGAGTTAGTTTCTCAACCACAATAAAATAAGACTGGTAAGCAAACAATGGGAACATAATTACTTTGGCTTTCTCACTACATATACCTCAAAGATTCTTTTCCTGTCTCTAACAGAGAATTGAATACCAACAACCCAAAAGAGACTCCAAATCAAAGTAACTCCTTTGCTTCCCGTTTCTACTGTGTAGGCAGCTCTGAAGGATCTTGCAGAAACTGTCAAAGGCCGTTATCATTGCTACTCTTCAGAGGGAGAGGTGGGTGACAGACAGGCAAAGCATTTGTCTCTCTTTTTGATGCTTCTTCCCTTTGAGGTGGTAGAATAATTATGATGTGAGGAGAAGTTGAGAGCAAGACTTGGTGCTGAAAGTCTCTGTCACAGAAGTGCTGAGGATGTGGTCAGCAAACCTGTGGTTCATTCCTTCTGCAACTGGAAATGTTCCTAAAAGCACAATAAATTCTGCAGATGCTGTTTCCTGACTTAAAGCTGATGAAATCAGTGGCTTATTGTAGCATGATTCAAAAGAATATCTTGTTTATAAATTATGACTAATTTAAATGCAGTGCACTAAATAATTTGCACTCAATTCTGCTATGCCAGGCAGTCTTGTATTGATGTGTGCACATTAAAATAAGGAAGGTGAGGTGGGTTGGGGTTTGAATAGTAGTTAACTTATTCTTCCCCATTTGTTTTTATATTGTCAGAATTTTGATAGCAGTGATCTCCATTTGCTACTTCAGGAGTCCCTGAAGGCCAAAGACCTACTCAAAAGCATCAAACAGACTTTTCAGAGAAGACTTGATGGCTCAGTTAGTAGTAAAACAGCAGATGTATCCTTTCATTTTCAGATATATGTTGAATAATCAAGGTTAGAAATGTTTAGTGTGCACAATATGAAAAAAATTTGTATGATTAACTAGGTATTTTCAAAGTGTACTGCTTGTTGAACTCACAGCACTTTAGTTTTAATTATGCCCACCAGTATTCCATGCTGGATACTTTGAACTGGGCATAAAAAAAAATGATGCTAAAATTTGCAGGAGCTTTTCTTAAAATCCATTTCAGTTTTCCACAGGATTTGCAAATACAGCACCTTCCAGCTTCTTCCCAAATTCTCCAAAGCTCAAAGGACCATTAGTTATTCAAACACCAAATGTCCTGGCCAAAACCTCAACAGACTGGTTAAAGACCTATGGATTGAAAGGTGGCACAGAAAGAAAAACTTACCAGGTATGAAATATGAATCAAAATCAGAGTATGTCTTCTATGTAACATATTTGTTTGTTCCTGTAGCTCAGAAGTTAAACCTTTATCAAGTTCTGGCTCCCAATGCTTTCTCTCCCGTGGAAGAGTTCATACCTATTCTTAAAAAAAGAGTCTCATCAACTCTACATGAGGTAAGTGATGAGGAACTTTTTTTTCCTGTGTTTGTTTCTTTGTATTGCTACGTAGTTCTATTAAAAATCAGTCCTTTATAAGTTAGTGAAATTCTGCAGGCTTTAAAAGAAACTTGAGTCACAGGTTCACATCAAATACACCGTTCTTAAGAGTGATTATTATTTATCCTCCTAGAAAATCATGATGCAGTTTGAATGGTATGATGGGACTGTGAAAAATATCCATGTTGACCTGCCAGTATTGTACAACTACCAGGTGAGTTGTCTCTCTCAGGGCTGGATTACCATCTGATTATTCCACATCATGTGTCCTTTTATAGCTTGATATGCCCTCATGTAATGCCTGCATATACTTGCAAAGGTCATTTTCTGTAGAGTTTAGACAAATTACCATAATGTCTTTAATTTGATACTGTGTTAAAGAATTATATGTGTTTGAAAATACTGTGTTTATTTTAAATGATGTGTTTTGTTATGAACTGTGCCTAAAAATGCTATTGAAGAAATGGTAAACTTGCAAAAACTGTATTTTGTAAGCTTTTTCTTTTCTTTTGGTAATATGCCTGACCTCTATTTTGGGATGTGCTAGCAAGGGGAAAAGTGAAGAGGAGAGTTTAGGCCTTTAGACTCTTTGCTGCTCTTTTTTTTATCAGTGTATGTTTTTCTCATGGACTGTATTATCTTTACTGAGAATAAAATGAATAAAATGCTGCTGTCAAAATGAACAAAAATCATTATTTTTTTTCATTACTATGCTGCCATGTTACTTCTGTGTTAAGCATTTGATGATAAAAGACTTGAACTTTTTATTTTTAACATAAATCTTCTGCATTTACCCATAGAAACTCCTTACTAAAATGGTAAATATCTACGAGAAACGAATTGACTGGCTCTCCATCGCTAGCAGAAGGATATGGGGAAGTGTCTGTGAAAGGAGGTATTGTATCTGACAGCCCTTTTCTGTGAGGTTTGAAGCCTTCATCTCACTCTGTGTTTGGGGATGGTGTTTATTTACAGTGTGTGAGGCCTTACCCAAGTTGCACACTTGCTCTTTTGGTTCTCAAATCTCACCTTATGTTTTGCAGAATTTAAGTATAAGTTCACTGTTTATACATTTTGATACCCAGGTAGAAGATACTTTTCCCCTGGCACGTTGGAGTGCAGTGAAGATAGAAATACATAATGAAATAATTTTCTTTTCTTTTCTTACCCAGGGTGGTTATACTTGTTGATACATCAGTGACAAACTCGCTGTACATCACCCAGATCCAACATTCCCTGCGACTTTTACTTGAGGAACAAATGGCAAATAAGGATTCCTTCAATATTATAGCGTGAGTAACTGCTGAAGATCCTTTAAAAATAATCAGAATGCATTGCCTGGAAAGAGGTCTGCTAGAGATTGTAGTTACTAATGGACATATTTCAGATTTTTAATTGTATTTGATGTTTTTTAGTGAAGTAATTGCAAGACTAGCACTGGTTTGTCCATGCTGGGTGAGTGCATGGATCAGATGAACAGAGATCAGATTAGTAATTAAAAATCACTGGTTTGGGTGTGGCTTATTGGAACTGATTGCATCATCCCTGCAATCCAATACTCATCCTGCTATATTGTTCATAACAGTATTAATGCCCCAAAGGAGATTTTTCTTTTGCAGTGAATTTATTCTTTCTTTTTGCTTGTTCTAAACCATTACCTGCAAATTAATTGTTGTTATCTTCCCATGAAAGGTTTGGGAGTGACATTGTGCCTTGGCAGCAGGAACTGCTTCCTTCCCATCCAGAAAACTTAGAAAAGGCTTGGAGGTAGGATCAAATAACTATGAGTTCAGTGGGAACAAAGAACACTGTGAACAATTAAAAATATGTATACATTTATCATATTACAAAAATAGCTTGCCTTATTCTGCACTATGCTAACATTTTTCCATATCAAATTGAGAGATAATTATTTCCTTTTTATGCTCTGTATCTTACCTTAAAAACTGGTTTTCTATGGTGGCAGTACATGTACAATAGAAAAATAATTTGGGCCATTATATAACCTGGTTTAACACTCTGGCATTCTCAAAAATTCTAGACTCCAGTACAGTGATATTTAAGATTCTTAGCTCTCTTTATTGCTTTAAGGATAATCAAAAGCTTTTGTTTCTTCATTCTTTGAACTGTAAACATCATTTTTAGGTGGGTGTTGAGCCTGCAGTGCAAAGGCAGTAGAAATTTCCTGAGTGCACTCAGGAGAGCTGTAGAAGTTGACTTCAAAGACAAAGAGAAACACAAATCCCAAGGGCTTTACCTGCTGACTACTGGAATACCTGACCAGGAGACAGTAAGTACTATCATGGGCAACTTTTCTGTAAGTTCCTATCAGAATTAGTCTCAACTTTGGTTTTGTTTTTCTCTCTCTTTTCCCCTTTTTTCCTTTTCCTTTTGGCAGCCCAACTGTCAGGATCTCAAACTTCCATTTCTGCAATTGCTATTCACGTGTTGGAGGTACCAGTTATTAATAATGTGTGATTCATGGAAAATCCAAAACTTGCTCTTGGGATTCCTTTCCCCTCCTCCAGCTCTGGCCATCATTTCACTGGACATTTCTGAGTTGGAACAACACTGATTTTTTTTGTATAATACCATTTCCTCATAACTCAGAGGAACAAACCCACAAATAATTGTCCAGTGGAACTCCACAGTGCCTTGTGTAGAGACAGCTCCTGTTTTTACCCCCAGTAACCCCTTGCTTGGATCCATGTTCACAGTGCAGGTGCTCTGGGGCTGTTAAACCACGTGCACAGCCCAGAGCTCCTGACCAGGAGTGTACAGTGAGGTGTCTCTTCTCTGGAAATTCTGGGCAAAGCTAAGAAATCAGCAGACTGGGAGGATTTGTGTATCATTTCTGTCAGGAAGCAGTGGAGTAGCCAGAAGTTTGTCTGAGGGTCACTAGTGATGGGTTTTTTCCCTGTCTTCCAGCACACCATCAGTGCTTACGTGGCTGAGGTTTGCAGGGGGTTTGATTTACAGCTCCACGTGTGTCTGTTCAGCGTTGGGAAGGACCTTGGCTCCAGTGGGGAGATCCCAGCCCGCTATGCCGACCCTACAGAAACTGCCAGGGCCTTTAAAGAAATAGTGCAGGCTGCCAGGGGCAGATTTCACTGGTTTGGAGAAGCAGGTATGTGAGCAGGGAGTCAGCACATACTTCTTGTTCATTAATGAAATAATATGTATTACTGCTTTTTTTTCATTCCCAAATCAGGTAGTTTGCTATTTTTTTTTAGGATATGCTAATGCTGTGCTAGCACTGAGATAGAAACTCAAGCTGTAGTTTTATTGAGACTTTCAGTTGCATTGCAGAATATGATAAGGCAGCCTTAACACAGGGATTTGGGTTTTTCTATTTGAATTCACCATTCTGGGTTAGACTTTTTAAAAATGAGCATTTAAAATATAGTAATATATATATTATGTATAAAATATACTAATATGGTAGGTTCAGGTAGTCAAGCTTGCAGGAAACAGAGGATTTTTGATTCTTCTCACTGATATTGGGCATATCTACAAATTGTTGTACATTTACAAAAATACATATTCTGTACACTCAAAAAAATCCCTAATTAGTGTCTGTTTGATTGTCAGGTATCTTTGAAAGTGATGATATTACCAGTATTGTGTCAGAAATGGAAAAAGCAAAAAGCTACTCCCAAAAGGTATGAATTATATATAATTTTTTAAGTTATGTGTTTCTTCCTAAAAAAATTCAGCACAAAGCAGAGCACAAAGGGGTGTTAACTATTCAGTTAAGGGTGTTAAGCATTATCAGATTGACCAATTCAATATGAATTTTATTAATTATTACAGTAATAAATGCAAAATACCTGTCTTTGAAATTTCATTTACTTAAATTTCACGTATGTGAATTCCTAAACCACGTGAACTTCCCTTTCAGTGTGCATTCCTGGTGGAATCCTTAAAGCAGCGTTCAGTAAATCAGCCTGTTAATGCATTGACACCAGAAGGAGGTTCAAATGCACTTCCAAAGAAGGAGAACAGAAGGCCACAGAAGTTGCCATCTCCCAAACCCACAGCTCCGAGCCCAGCTAGAATGGTTTGAAAGGGTCCCATCGTTAATGAGCTGGGGGTTAATTAGAGATCCTGCCCAGCTATTGGATGCTGCTCTTTGTGCTCAGCTGAATATCTGAGGGAATTAAACCAACACTGTGATAGAACTCTGAATTTGCATTTGCATTCAAAATGCTACCTGTACCAAAAAATCCATCTTACTGACTCCTTCTGAGGGAATGAATTGTAATGGAACCACAGTGTAGGGTCTAAATAATCCCCCCTCTGACCTTAAAAAAGCTTAATGATTAATGAAAATATGGGCAAAGCAGAAATGTGCTTTACCAAACTACACCTGTTTTGCAGGTCCTTCTGGAAGGTACTGAATGTTATGGTGTTCTGCTCATTTACAGAGGAGCTGCAGCTCAGTAGCATGTCCAGCACAAAACAAGAGCAGGATTCAGGATTTGTTTCCTGCCCACTGTGCTTATTTCCATGGAATTACACTACTGAGTCCTTTGGGATTTGGCTGATGTTTTCTGTGTTGTTTTTGACCAGACACACCTCTGGTTTGAGTGGGTGTGCAG
This sequence comes from Myiozetetes cayanensis, assembly GCF_022539395.1. Taxonomy (NCBI): domain Eukaryota; kingdom Metazoa; phylum Chordata; class Aves; order Passeriformes; family Tyrannidae; genus Myiozetetes; species Myiozetetes cayanensis. The sequence continues at coordinate 7,384,608 of NW_026087412.1, read as the reverse complement.
ATCTGTAATACAGAATGGGCCAGTGCCAGTGTTTACCATTTTGGTGTGTAAATGAAGAGATACAGAGCTTTCTGTTGCAGAGGATGTATTTAACCTTTCACCTGGAACTTTCAGCTCTCATGGGAACAACACTGTAGGTGTGGGAATGCTGGGAATGGGAATGTAGGTGTGAGAATGTTACAGACTTTGTAGGTGAGCTCACTCAGGCCTTCCAGGCTGTGTTAGCAAAAGTGGCACATTCTCAACACCTCTTCACAAATGCAGGGGAAAAGTAATTACTCAGAGACAACTACAAAGCATGGTTTTGCAGGGATTGAACTTGCAGAAAACTGGTCCAGAGTTGTCTGTAGATGTTTGGGGGTATTTATAGTAGTGCTGTATGTTCAAGGAGATGTGACTTACTTGAAGGCTCAGTGTCACAGCAGAAGTCTTACCCTACACTAGGGTTACACAGGGGCTGTGTTGTTCAGCAGAGCCTCTGCTGGAATGAGCCAGACACCTAAAGGAGGAATTTCTGGGGTCAGCACTGGATTTCCAATACTCAGTGAAATGCTGAGGAAGATGCTCTACACTGCATTCCATAAAACAATTCCCTTACCATACTAAACTGCACCTTCAAGTGACCAAGGTGGTCCCAACTCCTCTGCCTGTAGATGTTGGTCTCCAGTTTTATGGCAGCAGATGATATGGGCAAGATAATTAAAACAGAGCAATTAGAGTTACTTCACCCAGCAAGAAACCACAAATTAACACGTGGTTGTGGCAGTCTGCTGACTTGCCAGAAAAGCCAGATAAAGCAGGAATTGGAGAACAGTAAAGGGCAGTTCCAGGTTTGAATAATGCAGTTATGATCCAACCGAAACACTTTTTACAATTATTTTTTTCATATTCTTGTAGGATGTGAAAGACAACCACGGTGCAGGCAGAAATACTCCTGTAAGAGTCCTGGCCTGGCGTCCTCCCAGTGCCAAAGCAGAAATTCCACCAGGTCTGGATGGATTAGGGGCTTTTTCTCTTCAGGTTCTTTGGGGTTTTGCTTGAAAGACAGTATTTAGATTAGAGATTTTATTTAAGCTTTTAGAAACACCTGAAGTTTTAATCTTTAATCAGACTGATAGAAAACATTGTGGTTGTTTTGTAAATGACTTTCAGCTCATATGATTGAATACCCAGCCTGTATCAGGAAATGTCTGATGTGTGTGGTGAACAACAGGGTTGTATGTAAGAGTTTTATCTACCTGAAGTAAATTTTTTTTTCTTATTTATTTATAGCACAAACAGTAAAAGAAAGGCCCCAGACTGAGAATAAAAGAAAGGATAAACCAAGGAAGCAGCCAGAGTTTTCTCTCTCTGTGTTTTACACTGATAAAGGAAGAAATGTGGGTATGTCTTACCAGGATAGGATGGGTGAAGCCGTTTTCTTATCAGCATTTTGATTATAAAACTGTCAGGTTGTTAAGTCACTGATAACCAGTGTGCTTTAAACTGTGAATGGAAGTGAATTTATCAAATAGGGGTAAAGATTTTTTGGTTTGAGTGGGAGTGGGGGGCTCTGGTTTTTTTCCTTTTTATTTTCTGTGAAGTTCTTTGGGGTTAAAGGTGCTCCAAGTTAAAATGTTTTCATCATGTTTTAGATGATTATAGAAGATTTGGTTTGGAATTTTTGGAAATATTTTTTTTAAAGTTTTTAAAAATAAGGGATATTTCAGGTACTTTAGAAATTGTATGATTTTGTATGAAATGTTAATCTGTGGGTTTATGGTTTGGTTTATTGGGGGTTTTTGTCTGGTTGGGCTTTTTAAATCTATGTTCATATGTGATTCCAAAGGGTTATATTTTAACCTAGAGCTCTCAATATTACTTGTTCATTTTCTTAAACAGGGGCAGTATACCAGAAATATCCAAAGACTCTGTGCATAAGGAAGTCCCTTCCCTCTGTCATGCTGCCAAAAGAAGAGGAAATCTGTTCAAGCAAAGAGGTAATTTTCTCCTCACTAATAAATTGCCATTTTGGAACCATCCACCTGAATTAACGTGAACATGTTGATTGTGACTCTCTACAATGTATCATTACTTAAAATGAAACCACTCTAATTATTTTCCAACACCCAATTGTTCCACTGGTTTGTCTTACAAGTGGCTGGCCAAGTACAGTATAAAAAAGCTTGAACTGGAACTGCCCAGGCTGATGTTTGGTCCAGGCTGTACCCACCGAAACAAAACTGTGGAGTCCCTGCACAAGAAAGTATCAGCAAAATACTGTTCTATCTTCCCTAGTGCAGAAATCAATGTAAGTTTTTTCAGATGTCATGAATCTACTTCATTGAAAGGCTTTGTATTTGTTTAGGCAGTGCATGTTGATCAGTGCTTGTGGCTTGCTGGTGTGATGGTCCCTCCACTCATCTCTGTTCTTCCTTCTAATTCATACTTCTGGTAGAAAGCCAGAGAAGGTCTTTTATTCACCACAAAATATAATTTAGGATGTTTGAAGTCCAAACTGCATGGGATCTTTAAGAGTGTATCCCTTCTGCTAATATAGTGTGAAAAATAATTTTAAAAATTTTAAGTAAATCTTTTCAAAATCCTGGGTGAGCTGAAACAGGGAAAATGTTGGATCTTGACTTTTCAGTTTGTGTAATGACTGGGGAGAAGCATAGAAAGGATATTATTGCTCTATCACATCTATAAACTCTCAGATATAATGCAAGAGATGCACCTGTCCAGTCAAATTAGTGCAGATGAGAACCAGGCTTCCCTAATTTTTGGTAAACCAGTTACTTACCAGCAAAAGAGTCACCAAATTGTTTTCTTGCCCTATTTCCTAGAGGTAAAGAAAGCCAAAAACATGCCAACATTGCATAAATAGCATAAATAGCAGCTGAGCTCAGGTTTCCTGAAGGAAGATGTTCTTGTCCAAACTGCATTTTTCCAGGGGGTTGTGAAACATCTGCAGTTCCAACCCAAAGAGCTGGAAATGTACACGGATCAGCTGGAGCGAGCGATGCAGCGCTACATCCAGAGGATCCAGTGGCTTCTCTCAGGTATTGCTGTGCAGCTGAAATATGCACAAACCCCTCTGCTCTGCCATCTCCAGTAGAACAAATCCACACCTCAAAGAGGAACAAAGGGTTATCCATTTGCTATTTCACTGGGAAGTTTAAAACTCATTTTTAGGAATGCAAGGATTTGATACAGAATTCTCCAGCTGTGTAGCTGATGAACATCTAGTTTGCTGGGAAATAATCAGGGCTGTGATGCAAGTTTTTGCTTTTTGGATGTTGTGTTCCTGAATACAGAAGCTTTCTATCAACAATATATATACAGTAACATATACAATTAAATTAGCTTTTTTGTTTCTTTTGCTAAGAATGTGCCCTGTTTAGCAGTTCAGCATCACTGCTAGTGAAGAGCATTTTGAGCTCTCTGTTGCCCATAAAGATCTTTGTTGAATTTTTTGCTGGATTGTGAAGTAGGAGCTACAGATGATTTCATGCAAGCTGCTACAGTTGGCTAATAATTAATGCTTGAAAGTGCTCGATTTGAAATGGCAGAAAACTTTTCTATTATTTATCTTTTAACTACCTGGTTGCTGTATAGATTAGACTTAATGATGTAGAAATGTGCCCAGAATAACCCCTAAAAACTGAAGATTTACAGTGTGCTCAATAAAATACTCCTGTGTAATGACCCTTAATTAGTTTGCGTGTTCTGGCCCAGGAAGCCGAAGGTTGTTTGGGACCATTTTAGAAGCAAATGTCTGTGTTTTGATTGACACATCTGGCTCCACGGACCCACATCTGCCACATGTCACAAAAGAACTCACCTCCCTTATCTGGGAACAGCTGAGAAGAAATGAGGTCAGGTATGGTGAATTACTGATAAAGAGTGAACTCTGCACTACTTATTAATGTGTAATCAGAGTGCTTGTTAATCACAGTGCTGAAACATAATCCCAGTGATTGTTATATATTCGATATAATGTGCATGTGACAAAACTGCTTCTTCTGTTCTTTTTAACCAGTTTTTAGTTCTGAACTCTGTAAGATCTGAGCCTTTGTTGAAGGCCAATGCTGTTCCCCCTTCTGGGCTCGCATTCCCACAGATTTTCTGTTCATGCAGAGTGAGAGATGCTTTCTGACTCCTCCAAAGCTGAAGATTTAATCCAACACGGGGCTCTTGGGTGGGGGACTTGGTTGGGTTTTTCTTTTTCTATTGTGTTTGTGTTTGTGAGGTTTTATAAATTAATTTATTTATTTACTCCAAAACTGTCTTATCCAAAGTGACTCATTGTATTGGTGAGGGTTAAATATTGTGGCTCATCTTTCTCCTCAGGTTTAACCTGCTGAGATTTGCAGAAGATACCGAGAATTGGAAGGAGTGTCTTGTAGAGGCCACTGATGAAACATGTCACGATGCTGTGCAGTGGGTTTCCAAATTCCATGCCCATGGTAACACCTGCATCCTCCCAGCTTTACAGGTGAGCAGACTGGCTGAAAATTTTGTTAATTTACAACTGTGGCTGTGATATTTACTCTGAGCCAAACAGGGTTTTTAAAGAAGCAGTTTTGAGTGCCATTCTTGAACTTCAGTGACAGGTGAAGAAACTTTTCTCCTATAAAAATTTTCAGTGTAGAAATTAAATGGTAATAATAATTTAAAACAGAAGCTGAAAGAACTCGCTATTTCATGAGATTTAAAATTTGAATTGAAATAGAAGTGTTGCCTTAAATGAATGGTTCTTCTTGCAGACACCCTTGCACAGTCTCCATATAAATGTTATGGAATTCATCATGAGTCAAGTCCTGTAGAACTCTGAGGTGTGTCTGTAATACAAAAATGTCCACTGAGTTAATGACTGTAGCAGCTTTTCATAATGTAAAAGGACCAAGTCCTAGTGAGCCTGATTTTCAGGCTCCTTAACTCCCATAAAATGTGGTGTAAAAAATCCTGTCAGTAGTTCCCCAAAACCAATTAATTTTCTTATTTCAGTAAATCATTTCTTCATGACTTCCTGCTTATAGAGATGTTTTCCTATGCTACAAATTATCTATTTTATTTTTCAAATTTATATCCTTGATCTCTTTCATTATTAGTGAAAAGGAAAAGACAAAACTAAATTGATTAATGGCGTGGTAAATATAAAACTATCTTAAATCATTGGAATGGTGTTTTTGTTCCTAAATATAACTTGTCATAGAAATGTACTAATTATTTAAGCTTGTTTTTTGCTTTTCAGAAGGCTCTCAGTTTCCAAGGTGTAGAGGCACTGTACCTGTTGACTGATGGAAAACCAGACACCAGTTGCAGTCTGATTTTGGAAGAAATTGAACAATTGAGAAAGGAACAAGATATTAAAATTCACACCATTTCTTTTAGCTGTGCAGACAGGTATATGATACTTTGCAAGAACAGCAAGAAAACTTTGAGAAGTACTGGTTTATTTATTGTCAGAAGTCTCTGTTACCAAGATGGGAACAGGGAGGTTGTTCTGACACAGGTATTTACCACACGGCCTACATTTCATACAGAAGTTTACAGTCATGTCCTCCAAACTGTTTTTTGATGTAGTATTTTTTGAGGAGTTCTTAGAAATTCTTTTTCTGCTGCTGTTGCTTTCAGAGAAATCAGTTTTCATAAGCAACTTTCTCCTTTATTGTTAACAGAGGGGCTAATGAATTTCTGAAGAAACTTGCTTCCCAAACAGGAGGGCGCTACCACTGCTGGTTTGGAGGTGAAGATGGACAATTAGCAGCACACAGAATATTGGCAGAGGGGCTTGAAGATGAAGATGTATGCTGAGTGGATTGGTTTGGGTGGTTTGATTTCAACTTAGTTCTTCAAACTGCATTTAAAAAAGCAAAATAATGAGAAAAAATAACAGAAGGCTCCTAAGATGTTTCACATTGAAAGCAAAAGGAGAAATCTTAGGACCTGTCTTTGCCTTTCTTTTAACTGCCTTGGTCAGGTGCCCAAACCCAGGAAAGGAGGATACAATTCAATATAGGTTTTGAAAGAGAAGTAAAAAATGTATCTTGTGTCTGGACACTGTGGGTTTTAAGCTAACTTTAGCTTTCACTGTGCTTTCTTGTCCTTGGTATCTTGTGTTTCACTTAAGGAATTGTCAGATCCCTCTACAGTGTTTAGCACATTAATTCTCCAGCATGAGAGCTCAGGGATTCCCACAGCAGGGAAGTGTTAGTGAACACAACCAGATTCAATCTGGAATTGCTCTGCTCTCCCCTTGTAAGACCAAGACCTTCTCTGCAAGTAGGGAAATTTAGAACTTAGGCTCAGTTATTTAACTTGGTAGAAACAGAAAATAATGAATTGTTGCAAGGTAAAGTAGAATATTGTAACTATGTTTTCAGGATCCAACTTTCCCTTACTTTGAAGGAGATGATTTAAAGAAACTTCTTCAAGAAGTAGCAAAAGCCAGAAGTTTCTTAAAGCAGGCAAAATCTTGGAGGTGAGTATTTATCAAGAGTCTTTGTGTTTTTTATTTCATGGAAAGAAGACAAGAGTATCTGACTCCCAGTGTCAGCTATATAAAAAAAACTAAATTGTATTGATCCTTATGTTTCTTCACTGTTATCCTTCCTAACTGCCAATCCAGAACCAGAAAGCACCATTTCAATAGGAATAGTGGGCAAAAGTACTTGTAAAGAGCTTTAAAATGCATTATACCTCCCCAAATAAAAGATTTTCTGTCATCCAAGGGCACAGCTGAACAAAGACACAAAGGTACTGTGTGCCTCTGTGAAAAACTGCTGGAATTCTTTGGGATTTGTTTTTCTTTCAAACAGATTGTTACTTGAAAAATGGAGTATGAACCAAAAGGACAATTCCAGCTTTCAAAAAAGTGCTCAGGTAAATGGATCATAGTTTAAATTGAGTTCATGTGTTCAGTAGAAGGGTGATATGGGACTGTTGTTACAGTGGTGGGAGGGGCAGCTGGGCCATCTAAACCTCTCCCAATCTCCAACCTGCTGCTTTTAACCTGGCACAGTAAAAATCCCAGGGAAAAGAGAAAGGGCTGGGTGGAAGAACTTCCTCAGTGCTCAACAAAACAGAAGCATTTCCCACAGAGCCGTTTGAGGGAAAGCAGTGGACACTCAGACAACTGCAGAGAGTTGCACTAGAGAACATTGGCCTGCCAAGAGATTCATCAGGGAATTGGGTAATGCAGAGTGAGACTGGTTTTTAAATCCTTCTTTCTGTGGCTGGAGTTTGTATTTCCTTTCAAAAACATTGCCCAGTCATTCAGAGGGGAATTAAAAAAAAAAAAACAAACTCCAGTGAGCCCCACTGGCTAAGAATGCTTGTTCATGGAGAGTGGAACCTGGAACCTGGCCAGGCATGTGCAGGATTCAGCATTTAAGGGCTGATCACTCAAGAGAAATGCTTGGAGAGGAGATGAATGTATAACCATCCTGTGGTAGCAAGGAAGTTGTTTCAGGCATGCAGAGATAAACCTGGTGTTCCACAACCATCTCAGTCTTTCAGCCTTCCAAGGAAAACTGCATTGCTTGTACAGTGTATAGGACAGCATTCCTGGGAAAGTCCTTCAGAAAGTCCATAGCCCCATTAAGCATGGAAGGAGACTTTCACTTTCATTTGGATTGTTTCTCCATTGCCACTTTGTCAGGGGTGATGGGGAGCCTGTGCAGTTTATATATTTTGAGTTGTACTTTAAAACCCATTCATGTGCTTCACTTGTAGGATTAAATTTTAGACGAAAAAAAGATGCTGCAGAGGTTTGGAGTCAGACCACTAAGCTGCTTCTTTTCAGAGTGTGCTCAAAGCTTCCAGCTGAAAGAGAGAAGATGAAATCTTTGTTGTCACAAGTGCTGGCAAGAAAAGTTGCAGATGACAAGTGCTGCATTGACTCCCCTTGCAGACTTTGCAGGACCCGAAGTAAATCAAGCCCTGAACTCTCCAAAGGTTAAGCATAAGTAGAGGATCGTTTTCAATTTCAAAAATAGAGCTGATACAAATTTTAGAAGTGTATGTATTTCTAACATAATTAGCAGTTATACAGGGTTACACCTTTTGTTTCTATTCTACTGCATCATATGAATAATTTCTTCAGTGAGTTGTTGGTATGTCCAAATTGTCCTTTTTTTGGCAGTTGGTTTGAGATTTCCTTCCTGGTCTCGTTATCCCCACCAGATGAGAGGGATGGCTGTGATATTAGGAAGAGAATTCTCTAGGCCAGTTTTGCATAGAAAATCCAAGCAATAACTGTAGTGCAGAAAACAAAGCTTGGAATTCATGTTTTTGTCAAGAGAAGTTTGCTAAGAATTGTTTCAACTCTTTGCTTTTTAAGTTGCTGGTACAGGGATATTTGGAGTTAATGACTCAGAAACGATCAGACAATGCAAACAAGTAACACATTGTTGCTGATACAGCCTGGTTATGTTTGTATAACCAGACACTGCAAGTCTTCTAAGCAATTCTGTTAAGTTCTTATGTATTTCCTGTCTGGAAAGATTAAAAATATGTTGCCAGTACCAGCTGATTTATGAAATACATTTCTTTTTACTGCTAAGCTCAGTAATGACGGCTCCCTAGTATTTTGTAGGTGTTTATTGTTGCCTTTCAGAGGATTATAAATTCCTCTCAAGTGTTCTAAATATGTAATGTAATAAAAATGGATTTAGACTGCAAAACTCAGATGCTTGATCTGCATTTATTCAGGAGCAATTGCATCTCCTGAGTGCCAGCTGATGGGATGAGTGGATTTACTCTGATATGGGAGACAGTCTCTTTTCTGTCCCTCCAGTAGTGTCTGTGTGGAACTGCTGAGATGCTTTGATATGAAAATATTAGTTGTAAATTAATAGGATTAGTTAATTCTCTGTTTGGGGTGTAGAAATATTAGATGACAATCACTGATAAAATAAGTGGACTTGTACTAAGAAATGTTAAAACAGTAAATCCAGGTAGGAAGGATGAGTGTTCTGTATGGCCAAGAAGGGTTTCTTATGTGTCCCTTGGAGGATTTGAGAACTGTCACAGTACTGTAGCAGAGATTCTGATATTCTTATAAAGGTCCTGTCAAAGAACTTAAAAGGACATATGCTTGTGCAGGTGTGGTAAATGATCTCAGAGGCTCTGTGTGAAGTAAGAGTGTCATGCACATGTCCAATTTCAGTGGGTTCTGTTAAAATGCAATTGTCAAACCTCTCATTTTACAGCCTTTTTTTTCCCCTGTGTAATACTTGGTGTTCAGAGATGTTACTCATTCAAAACAGTTCCATTTACACAGGCTGATTGCCAGTGGATCTGTGCAATCCTCAGCTGTAACAGCCTACACTCGTACTCATCACTCAGCTGTTTGTTTTGGCTCGGACTGGTTGTTTCTGTGGGCAGAGCAGAGCACGTGTCTCTGGTTCTCTTGAGCTCTCACACTTAGAGGAGGTGTTAGGAACTCAGGAATCTTCTCTTTGGTGAGAATCTGTGTAACAGAAGCTGTAAGAGTCAGATATTGCAGTATTTAGCCACTGCACCCCCTCCAGGTTCACCTCTTTAGTGCTGGTGTTCGGGCTGTGCAGCCCAAGCCTTGTTGTCTCGGAGACTGCTCAGCCCTGCCACCTACTCCCTTCCTTCAAATACAGACCCTGCCTCCTCCTTATTGCCCACCTGGAAACTCCCACCCTACCTGTCCCATCAATCTGAGGGCTCCTGAGCCAGGCACACATTTTAAGGAGATGGTTCATTTGGGATGATCTGAGTAATGGAGTGCTCTGGGAGTGACTCCGGTGTCGGCCTGTCAGGTTTATGTCACTTGCTTATGTCACTTGCTTTCCTGCCTTATGCTTGCTGGAATGCAGTTCACTGCACTCAGGACATAATAAAGAGGAGTTTTATAATTGACCAAGGTGCATATTTTTCTGCCAGCTCGTTTGTGAACCGTGTCATTGCTGTGACTCACTGGATGTGGTGATTGGCGTGCAGTGAATTAAGGACAAATGGCTAAACCAGTTGCCACCTCAAAGTACGTGTGCTGCCCCCACCAGAGCAGCGCTGTTCTCCCAGCAGGAGTGGGTAACTCCCATGTGGAACAACCCATCCACTGCCATAATTTACAGTCTCCAGCTCCTGTGCTACACTGAGCTGGGGCACATGCTCATGAAACCTTAGTATGGACTGGCAGTGCAGGAACTCCTTTGTTGTGCTTTAGGGCACAGCAGCTTCCAGAAGAAGGGTGGGACAGCTTGGCACAGTAAAAAATTCCTCCATCTAAATATGCCTGGATTTGAGTCAACCCCAGCAGTTGATTCTGCTCCAAAGGAAGGTAACGGCAGTGAGTGGTGTGCTCTTTGGAATTCTGTTCAGGAGGAATTGCTCTGTGCTGAAGAATTGCATGTTGCCTGCTGTGAGCACGTATCTGTAACCACAAAGACTTTAGGCCCCCAAATACAACTCAGTCACAGGAATTTTCATTGATTGTTTTAAATTATCTCAGTCAGATGTATTTAGAATACTTTTCATTCCATTGAACCTCAGTCCTCTGAGAAACCATCTCCAATAGATGCATAGGAGATGTTTGCTTATGGATTAGTTTAAATAAATAAATAAGACAGAGAGAGGAAGAAGGGAAGGCTCAGTTCCAGAAACCTGCCAGTATCAGAAAACACCCATTTTCTTCCCTGGCTCTGTTACAATAATGATAATCTAGGGCTTAGGTAACTACTGAATGCACTGGTGGAACTACTGTATGAGGACACTGATAATCTCTGACTCATATCATGTGAGACTTCATCAGTTAGAATCTTAAATTCTGCCCAGACTTTGATAGGTAGTTTAGGCTGGCCTTGTAAACCACAACTTGACATCCTTTCAGTACCATGGGCTGCCTCTGTCATCATGGCCACATTTAATGAGGTGCCAAGGCTCTTTCCAAACAACCAGCAAATAACAAACCTCATCTCTTCTAGAGGATTTCTCCTTTTTTCTTTCCTGCTTGGAAAGTTCTGCAGCTTTTGTTACAATTTCTGGGTTAATAACAACAATAGAGGTGAATGGAACTTTGCAAATGACACCTGGTAGAAGATTTTAAATGATTCCCAGTGGGCACAGTGCAAAACATCCTCCTCTTCTGTCCATCTCAAGCCACCTCCCATGCCCTCAGAACTCCTCCAGTGTTTTTTGGGATGAAAGCAAACCAGGTAATAGTGATGATGATCTGTACTTCTCTCTAGTGCAACAACCATTAGAAAACCTTTGAATTGAAAGGAAACCTATTGGAGTTGGTCTTGTAGTCCTTTTAAAGCCTGAATCTATATAGTTCATTCCTGTGTGTAAGAAGCCAAGCTGTGATCCCTGCTAATAATATAGACACCTGCCTTTATTCAGTACAATTTAATGCAGTATTTTTATTTATGATGCATTTGTGTTCTTTCCCTTCAAATATTGCATAAACTGTTGCCTTTTTTTTTTTTTTTAACAAGACCTAAGAGCTGATAAAGGGATGTTCAGTGCTGCTCTGAGGAGCTGTTTTGTTTCTTCCTGTAATTCCATCCTGACTTGGCAATGCAGGCTCACAGTTATCATTTCATTTGACCTGTAAATCAATCTGTGTAACATGCAAAGCAGCCACCAATGCAGAGGAAATGAGAACAAAGTCATGGGAAAAGCGTTGTGTAGGACACATTCCAAGGCTGTATTTCTGTGTGCTTTATTCCTTCCACGAGGAAACAGTGAAATCTGCAGAATTGTAACTCAAATACACAAAGAAATGGGAAAAAGGAAGGAACAGAGTGAGACTGTTTATGTATGTTAATGAAGAGTGGAGGGATTTAAGAAGAAGAACCTGATCTCTCAGCTTTGCAGCTTGGAATAAGGATCTGCATCTTCTTTTCCTTTCTGGTCTGGTCTTAGAGCGTGACATGGGTAAGTTGCTTTGCCTCTGTGTCTTACCCTTCTAACTTAGCAAGGAATGTGAAGAATGTTGTATTGTCATCATACTTTGGGTATTAAATTACGTCTGTTATTGCATTAATTGGGAAGCCTTTTTTGAGGATGATGTCATGCCTTAGAAATATTTGATATGTACCACTGTTTAGCATTGGGTTATAGGATAAATAAATATTCCTGGCTTTCCTTTAATTCAGATACCATGATTTATCTTCTTGACCAAAAATTTTAAGCACAGCAAGACATAATTAGAGGAGAGTTTTGTTCTTTTCCTCTTTTCCATTAACATTGCAAGACCTTCTGATTTAAATGCTTTTTAACATTTTTGGTCTTCTCTCAAAGTGTGATTCCCTCACCAGTGACATTTCCCTTCTCTCAGCTCTCTGTTGGTTTAGACTCAGTCCTTGTGATGAGGGTGAATGTTTTTGTAGTCACAAAGAGATCAGTACATTTAGTCAGAAGTGCTTACACCCTGCAGCAGATCAGTCCAGACTTCTCTGGGGTTGCAGAGGATCAGTGATGTGGTGCACTGTCCAAACAAGTCTCACCACTCAGAGTTCACAGGCTGTGTCAGTGCCTGTGATGGGGCATCTGCATGTGAACAAGTGCACAAGGAGGTGTTCAAACACACGAGAGCTTGGACACCTCTGCTAATTTAGGGCGTAGATACAGAATTTTTAATAAGTCAGATGAGGAGAGGATATTTTTATGCTGCATTTAATTCAGCAAAATCCTATCCTTGAGTAGCTTTAAGAGAGAGCTGAGTTTGTGAAGCTTTTGTGCTATTCCCCTGCCCTTGGGCACTGCAGAACACCCCATCCTGTGACTCATGTCAACCATCCAGCTGTCAGCCCAGCTCACGCCTCTGCTGAGTTTTACATGCTTTGCTACATCTCTGTTAGAGGCTCCTTCTGCACAGGATCTTCCACACCACTAAAAACCCTCCCTCAGGTTCCTGTTACCTCAGAGCTGGAGCTTTGCTCCTGTTCCATGGCCTGCAGATGTGGAGCTGGGGAGTTAACGGGACCTTCTGAGTGGAAGGGACAAAGCCCTGGTCTCACATCTGTCTGGTACCTCTCTGGGACCCAGCACTGCCCCCAGAACCAGCCCAGGGACAAGACTTTGTAGGCTGGAGACACACACTGTGCTGTCTGTCTTAGGCCAAGTCCTTCTTACTCAATTCCCACCTGCATCTATCAGCATGTAATTTGAAATGAACTTGTGTAAGACAAACTCTCTGGCACCTTCCTGTTGTGTTTTATACAGTCATCTCCTGCAAGAACTGCATGTTTTTTTCCTTTGTGCCTGCATGAACTGGGACTGGTCAGAGGAGAAAAAGTAGAAAAAGGCAGTCTAGAGTTGTGATTCAAAAAGCAAGCTCAAATCTTAATGCAGCAGCTTTTCTCCTTGCAATTTTAGCTTCTGTTTGTTTCAAAAGTACTTACAGGATGCAATGAATAAAATGTGGTCACCCCTCTTCACTGCAGTTAAGAGAATACAGAACAGCAGTTCTGAAAGCTCCTCTGAGGTGTCCCCTTCTGGTGGAACCCAAAGCCAAGTTAAAATACTCTTTGTTGAGTTTCACTGAGAAATGAGGGGTTGATATCCATGACTAAGCTGACCAGCTGCTTTGACTTGTGGAGGAGTTCTGGGGTAGTTCAGGGCTAGAATGGGCACTTCATTTCTTGCATTAAATGGTAAAAGCTCTCAGTGCTGTGGGCAGCTCAAGCCAGGGAATTTGGTGGGTTTGGGTTTTACTCTGAGCTGGGTTTGTCCCTCATCCAGCAATCCAAGAAGTGCAGATTCGTGCCCCAGGCTCAAAGGGTCAGGTTCTAAGGCCAACCACAGGGACTTGAGAACATGCATGTTATGCTAAAATGTACCTGCCTGGGTGTCAGTTTGAGTTCCTGTCAGCACGTGAACATTAAATTACATTTAAATTGCAAGGCCACCTGTGAACTTGAGATATTTCTAACATGCAAACATTGAAAATTGTAGTCAATTATATTTAGATGTGGGAGTGTTTCTTTACCGTCTTAACTACTGCTTTGAGATTTAATTTTGGACACACCCTTTTAAAAATGTTGGCTTTGATTTCTCATTGTTTAATTTGTAGAAGGATATTTGTTTTAAAAGAGCTTTAAAATCTGAGGATCAACGTCTATAATTGTTAATCATTTAATTAATTACCATTAATTTAAAATGTATTATTAAACAGTAAATCACCTTTCCCTGTTGTGTTGTCTATGACTTAATTTACTGCCTTCATTCATCTTAGAAACCAGAGAACAAACCTTGTGCCTACAGGTAAGCCTGTCTGCAAATACAAATTTGGGTTGGGGATGAAGATAGAAGAGTCAGGATGGAAGTGCTGGGTACCACTGCCAAACTGGAGTTTTGTTTCTTCTCTCCTGCAGTTTATCCACACTCTACTGGTACCAACAGTATATTTGTGTCACCTACTGTCTTATCCTTCTACCAGGTGACAGTAAAGAGGGTCTGATGTGGAGAAAATATTCTATTTTTTTCCCAAAAAAAAAAGGAAGGTAAATTATGTACCAATTAAGCCCTGCCCTTTTTTGGCTCCCAGCCCAGGCAGCAGCTACAAAGGAGCAGGAACAGCAAAAGGGCCTGAGCACATGTGAACATCCCTGTCCTGAGAGCACCTGATACCCCGGAGTTACGGATTGTCCAGCACAGAGACCTCTCCCCACCTCACCTGGCCGGGAAGGACTGGGACAGCTGCCAGCCAGCATTCTACCAAGGGTACTGACTGCTTCTTTACCTGATTTTAAATACCTGGAAGTTTTTATGGGGAAGTTTTTCTCTGTGCATTTCTAATATCTGAAGAGACAGCAGGGGAGCGAAGAGCAACTCCCAGTGCCTGAGATGTAGCTCTGCTCATCATGCATTAATAAATCAGAATAGTTCTCATAAATTCAGAGGGGAAAAAAAATTACCTATCTGGAAAGAAGTATTTTCTTAAAGAAAATTGTTTATGTTCAAAATTTCCTAACAGTTTTCTGATTCCATGAAGCAGATGAATATATTAATGCCATTTAGTGCAGAAAGAGATTTCTGGAAAAAAAACTTTAAACTTTTTTGTCTTATTTAAAATTTAAGGAGGTATTAATTACAAGTATTCAAATATATACCATTTTTCAAATGTCTTTTTGTGGTATTTGTGATAAGCTTGACTTCAGTTCTCTTTATAGTGTGTAAAAAGATGCTTTTTTTCAGAAGACCAAGAGCTTTTTATGGCTTAAGACTACTGGACAATCTAGAGATGCAAATTTATATTTCCTTGCTTGAACAGGAGAGCATACTGGGTTTAGTTTTGTTATTTTAGTTCTAATTTAAATTTTGTTTGGAAACATGGATTATTCTTCAGTTTTGAACTGTCAGGATATTTGTCAACATAAGGAGCTTGCATTGTACACTTGTTTTTTACACTAGTTTAGCTGTATAGAAATACCCTAATGAGAACAATATGGACAAGTTAGTGAGAACTGGACAGAAAAATAAATGTATTTAGTGTGTAACCAGAAAAGCTTAAAATAGAAACAAATTTTTATCATTGCTGAGGAACTGTGACCCAAATGTGAAATAAAGTGAATGTTAATAGTAGAATGCATCCTTTCTTATATTCCTTATCTAATGTGTTGGTTTATTTTCCTGACTAGTAGGGTGACATCTACTTGGCATTAATATATTGGAAGTCAGGGAGTTTTCAAGAATAAAATGTTTAATCAAACCAAGCATTTGAAAATGTAATTATACCTGTTAAGGTTAAGTAACTATAATGGCTCTAAAATCTCTTTATTACTATATAATATGAAATTTCTGGGTATGAGGAAAAAAACCTGTATCTTGGAATATAAAAGTATTCAGATCGTTACTCATTGTACGTAGAGAGCCCATCACCAAAATGATTACTTTATACATTTTAAACATGATAAGGAGCGTGGTAACGTGAAAGTCCCTGAAACGACCCTGATCCCAGAGCAGTGTGCAGGAATCTCCAGGAGCTGTTCTCTGTTGCAGTCGCGATGCCGGAAGGATCCCTGGAGGAGCTCCCCAGCCGGGAATGGGAGAGCCAAGGGAAGGAGCCTGCCAGGCTGCCAGGGGACAGGAGCACAAGGACAATGGTGACAGGAGGCGGAGGCTACCTGGGCTACAATCTGGGATGTGCCCTGGTTAGGTCAGGGATCGCTGTGATTCTGTTTGATGTGCGGAAACCTCAGTGGGAAATCCCCAGCGGAGCCGATTTTGTCGAGGTACGTGGAACCCGCGCCTTGAGCAGCAGTGAAATAACGGGGTGCTGCTTTCATGCACAGCCAGGCTCCCTCCTAAGGACTTGAAAAACATTTACTGAGGACAAGAAGTCGTGGCAGAAGGTCCTCACGTGCCTAAGTAACTGATGAGGAGATGGCAGAGTCCAGGGGAGTGTCTGTGTCCCCAGTGAGCTTCTGCAGGCCCGGGTGGGAGGTGCCACCCACACTCGTAGCTCACCCCTGGAACAACGAAGTGACAAAGTTACTGCTCAGGGAGTTATTTCAAGGCAAAGGTGAGAGCAGGATAAGGCATTAAAAGTGCCCACAAATGCAGAATGGCTGCTGTGCAGAGAGTGACTGAGGAAACCAGGATTTCCAGTCTGGGAAGGAGGTGACCTGGGAGCAGGAGAGCTCTGCAAAGTGAGTGGCACTGACATGGGTAGGGATTGACTGCTCCCTGTCCTCCCTGCAACAAGAAGGAAGGGCCACCAGGAGAAACGAGGAGGAGTCAGCTGAGTACAAACCAAGTGACGTTGTTTGTCGTGCAGTGGGTAACAGGCATGTGCAAAGCCTCACCAAAAATGTACTTCCTTTGGAGGTGACTAAGTAGGTAAGGTCAATTAGGCTCAAGAAATCTTCTGAATGAAAATACTTAGAGACTAGGAGAGTATTCAGGGGGAAAGTGTCTCATATCCTTGCCCTGTTCATACTGTTCCCAGGACACTCATTATGAGCACTGACTGGGTTTGACTCTTAACAATTTAAATTGGTGGAGTGATGGCAATTTACATGTTCTAGAGGAGACTCAAGATCTCACAAATGATCTTCTAGAATAGGGGGTTTTATAATTTAATTTAAAAAAACATACTACAAAGTATAGCTGAGTTACCTGGAAAATGGAACTGTGGAGTCCTAATAAATAAAGTAATAAGTCACTTCAGAGATCTGAGCCTTGATCAGTGATTTGGGGATTGCTCATATTGTTTATCCTCATTAGCTACTTTAGCACTGGGTAAAGGGTGGGAAGGGTAACTCAGCCATATTTGTGAAACACTTTGGCAACCTCAGAATTATTCTATCAAGTTCATTACAGTAAAGTAACTAATATCTAGTATTTTGAAATATTGTCATTCTCAAAGTAAAAGTATTATATTTTTATTGATATCTGTACAGATGTGGACTACTATTAATACAGTTATCACACAGTGCACCTCAAACAAACCTTAGATGGACAAAGACATCTGTGAGGATGACACAAATCCCATCCCAGGCTGCTAAAATGGGGGTTCTCTGATTTGGTGATTCCCTGGCAAACAGCTGAACCCTTCCTGCTGTGCTTTGTTGTCCCTGGGGCTTCATTCTGCAGCACTGGAGCATGAGCTGCTCCCATTCCAGTCAGACAAGTTCTGCCAGGCTGCAGACTCAGGGGGAAAAGACGCGCTGTGATCGAAGCCCAGTCCTGTTGGCTTCGCAACAAAACGCTGACCAAGTTCTTAGTCATGGATTTTTTCCCCCTGTTTATAATGTTGAGTTTGCTGCCAGTTAAATACTGTGAAAAATAGATCAGAGTATCTTTAGATTTTCATTAAGTGCCATAATGAATGTAATTCTGTAGAGAATGTAAGCAGCTCTACCTGTCAAAAACTCCTTCTTTTCTCGTTTCCAGGGCGATGTGAGGGATTACGATGCAGTGTTCAAAGCATGTGAAGGGGTTGACTGTGTTTTCCATGTGGCTGCATGTGGAATGTCAGGATTAGAACAAGCAAGTACCATTTTCCCAAGGTTTTCTGTTGTTGGTTTTGAGAAAGAAATAAATTGTCTGCATGTAGCAAAGAATGTAATATTTGTGTAATATTGATGTAATATTTATGTCAGACAGGAGTTGGTTGGAAAGGTCAAGTCATCCATACAGGCAACAAGGGAGGTATTCCTTAAATAATAAATGTCAGAGCATGAAACTAATGTACTACAAAATATTCTAGAAAAATGAGATCATAGTTTTAAGATCTTGGAGAAGAAGGCTTATCCTTTATTTTTTTTTTAATGTTATCAAAAAGTCATGAAACTACTCATTTATTTCTAGAAACAAGACAGATTGCACTGGAACCAGAATCTGTGGAAGCTTTCAGGGAGCTGTAATTCTTGTTTCTGTGGCATGGATCATCTGGAGGGGGTGACAAAATATTGAAGCATTATAATTTCATTTTAGATGCATTTTATCTTTTATTTTTCAACTGAACAAGACAGGCAAAATGAGAACTGCCAGAGATCCCTGTCAGGCAGACACAGAACTGCAACACATCCCAGAAAGGCCTCAGCTGTTCCACAGCTGGCAATTGTAACAATCATGGTGTGAATGTGACTGTTCCATGAATCAAACCTTGTGCAAACTCTATTTCCAGCTCCAAAAGAAAGATCAGATCGAATCCATAAACGTTGGAGGCACAAAAATAATAATTGATGGTAGGTCCCTTGCTTTTCTTTCTCTGCATCTGATTCAAACCTAAGTGTATTGTAAATACCAAAGCTACTTTCTCCTTGTTTTTCCCTCAAAAACCAAATGGGAAAAAAAAAAAAGGCAAAATGGCAAAACCAGTTTTTATTTAGACCAATTTTCCTGCTGCCTCTGTGTGTTATTACTAAAAAAAAAAGCAAAATGGAATAGTAGGCAAGTAAAATTCTACATGAGGTAGAGGGAAGAGGTTCCCACATATTCCCCTTTTCCTACCCCAACCTCCAGACTCACAGAAACGTGGCATGACCAATTTCCATGGGCTCCCAGCAAAGCAAGAGTCTGGGAGAAGCATGAACCTGTTCATCAACATTTTAATAACAGATGGTAGTATTGTGTTTTGTTCCAAATATTTACAACACAGCAATTTGATTCATTTTTTTCAAAAGGAGCCAATGACCCTGGAGCTGGACAGACAGCTCTGCAGAGTCTAAAAACTCCTGACTTTGAACATTAATTCACTTAAAGTTTAGAAATATTGGTAAATGAAGAGGAAATGTATGTTATTCAAGTTTGCAATGACATATATGGAGCAGAATTTAGGTATAATAACACACGACTGGAATCCTTAATTAAGGCTTTGTTTTGTAAATAACATTAATTTCTTTTGCATTTAAAGCACTGCTGATTATACACTGGCAGTGCTGCACAACAAATGCTCTTACTCATCTCCTTTTTATTCCATTTGTGAACATGTTTTAAGAAATGTTTCTGAAGGAGGGATTTTTTCCCCCACAGAGATTCCTCCATCCAGTGGGGATATGATTTGTTACCTAATCATAAACCACCTGCTGACCACCACCTGTAATATTTGCATAGCAGATATTTGGGATGGAAAACTCCAGCTGAATGATAGACAAGGCTATATGAAATGATAAGTGAATGTTAAAATTAAAATACTGCAATACAATAAAATTAAAATGTGCAAGCATAATGTTTGCTTTCAGAAAGAGAAGCTGCCAGTTCACTTGTCATTGCTCCCTCTTTATTTTTGTTTTAAAATAATTTCTTCTGTCTGTCCTTGTAGTCTGCAAACAAAGAAATATCCCCAGGCTGATCTACACCAGTACAGTGAATGTGGTGTTTGGAGGGAATCCTATTGAAGAGGGAGATGAAGAAACTGTTCCCTATTTTCCACTGGAAAAGGTCTGCTGTTCATGTGATGATGTGGATTTACTGTGCTTGGAAGGGCAGGTTGTGTGAAGGCAGAAGCTGTTTTACTGTGGATCACAACAAATTCCATGAAATTATTTTTCATTAATGTAAGTTGAGCCATGATCAATGAAGAAATAATCAAACCACAATGGCTTGTGGAATTTCCCATGGTATATTTTCCAATATAAAGTCTATCAATACAGAACTTCCCAAATAACTTCAATAAGAAATGGAAATGTTTTTTGGAAAGTTTGAATTTTTAATTTCATATTTAACTTGCAGTTTTTAAAAAACTTTTTTCAATTCAGAAAAGGATAATTTGAAAAAATATCTGTGCCACCAGAACATTTGGCTTGGGAGTAATTTTTTCAGTACATCCAGCACAAAAAGTGAGTTAAGTAAATACTAGTGTACTTAAATTCACTCTGAAGCTAAATTTGTGCCACTAAAATATAACTCTGATAAGTTTTTCCTCACAAAATATATATTTGCTAAATCTTGTTGTTATTTCTAGTTGTGTTTTGCTCAGCTGATATCTAGGAGCTGCCTAGATTGAAATGTTATCAGTCAAAACCAGTAAGTTTGCCTTTACAGATGCACCAGCGTGATTTAAATGACTGTATTCTGCCTTTCTTTATAGCAATTTAATCATTATTCCAGAACCAAGGCAATTGCAGACCAAATGGTTCTTGCTGCTAATGGAACTTTACTCAAAGGTACATTTAAAGCATTTGGGGTTTTCCCATCACCAGTAGTGCTAATGGGTATTGCTTTCCCATTTATCAGTAAGCAGAGGACTTTACCTGAAGTGAGGGTTTATTTTGTTGCAGGTGTCTGGCAGGAACAGCAGCAGTTTCTTTAACAGATTGGCAATATCAGGTGACTTCCAAAGTCGCACCTGCAGGAATAGTTGTGGCTAAAAATCTACCTGAACATGGCAAGGGAGATTTTTAGATACATATTTTGCTACTCCTACTGATTTCTCATAACTGCCAAGTTGGCAAACATAAATTAGGTGGGGATTCAATTTTAGCATCCTTGATTAATCATCCTTGATTCCTTAACAGGAAGCAACCCCTGTTACTCTTGGCCAGATAAAAGGTGTCATTGTGCCTGTTCTCAGGGGTCAGAAGGGTCTGCTGAGTGATTCACATGTCAGACTTATTAATTTTGATTTAAAATATTCAAACTCATTGAAAGCCTCTGTTTAGGAGACCTCTTCTCTTCCTTTGTGATGCTCCTGAGCTGCAAAGCAAGCCAGGAGTCTGGATACAGCAAATGGAGTGATCTGCTCCCGTGTGCCTGCAGGGATGGACAAATACAAGCTGTAAACTTGTCTCTGCAATAAACAGCAAAAGCCAAACAAGCAGGAGGAAAGCTTGATTTGCCCTGTTCCTGTTCAAACTCTTCTGTGGGATTTGGCTTGTCAGGCTCCCAGGCTCAGGCCTTTCACAGCTACTGAATTCAATTTTATAGGGAAACGAAATCAAAGCTCCCAGGAAGCCAAATCACAGATATGGGCAGACCGAGCCTTTATTTTGACAGTGTAAAATTCACACTAGATATATATATATAGTGAGCCATAAGTTGATATCCAAGCTGTCTGAAGGTCCCCTGTTGTTCTCTCCCCCAGGAGGGGACAAGCTCCACACGTGTGTGCTTCGCCCCCCGGGCATCTACGGACCCGAAGAGCAGCGGCACCTGCCACGAGTAGCCGTATGTGTTTTGTACTCAGCTCTGGAGGACACCACAAGTAGTTGTAAGGGCGATAACACAAGTGGAAGTACCTTGATTGCAGTTCTTAACCCTTGCTCCAGGAAGGCTGTGGTGAAAGCTGGGTGACAGGGGATGGGATGCAGGGTACGAATCGAGCACTGCAAGGCACGGCCGGGATGAAGTCGCAGTGAAAATTAAAAAATGCAAGGCTGAAATGCCATGGTGGAAGAACTAGGTTTGCATCCCTGATTGTTTAATGGAAATATTGACTTCTAAATATGCACTTGAGTTTCTGCTAAACACTCTAATGTCACCATATTTTGCCACTGCCTATCAGTGCAACAGTCTTTGATTCATGAAATCACCAACCAGTTTGGTTTTTTTGTCTTCTTGGGACACATTTCTTGTGCTGTAATTGTACACAAATACAGCAAATTCCAAGTATTTGGGCCGAGATAAAATGGATGTTACACTGCATAATAAAGGAATAACCTAGTTATCACATGTGTTCTGATCCTGCAGATAAACATCCAGCGGAGACTTTTTAACTTCAAGTTTGGGAATCACGAAGTTCAGATGAACTGGGTGCACATAGGAAATCTGGTACAAGCTCACTTACTGGCTGCTGAGGCTCTCACCTCTGAGAAGGGTTATGTAGCTGTAAGTAAACAATATAATCACGGTGTCCCAGTAGTTTTAGCTCTCTAATAGGTTTAATTTTTGATATTTTGAGATCAAAGAGTCTCTGAGAAGTCATATTCTCAAAAAGGGTGTGTGGATCCAGAAACACACGGACAGTGCAAATGCAAATTCATTTGGCTCAATGGTATGATGATGCTTTTATTCTGGTTTGAAAATATGATAATTTCCTGGTTTATTGGAGGAAACAGTACTTTTAACTACCTTAATATATTCACCATCATACAAATCTATATATCCTGTTATTCTCTTGAAAATAGATTCTGATCCCAGATGCATAACATTTAGAGCAACCATTCGAAACAAGTCAGAACTGACAGTGTTGCAGCAGCTGCTGCATTCACAGCTCCTGAGTGCTCCAGATTCATTTACAGTGGTAGGAACATCCATCAGGTACAGACACAGCTGAACATCCACAGGACACCGTGGGTAATCATGGGGAGCTCTGCTGCCACGGGGGGTTCCCCAAAACTGTGTGTGAGAGCAGGGTGAAGGCAGGGCAGGCAGTTTGCTGAGCTGCTCTGTGAACGTTCACCGCGTTCGTGCTGGTGTATCGCCCACAAAACCAAGACATGGGTAGGTAGGAGAGAAAAAGGAATGCCATCCTCTGTACAGTGTTTTCTAACTGTTCTTCTCTGCTTCTTCAACAGAGTGGTCAGGCATATTACATCCACGATGGTGAAAACGTGATTTTCTCCGAGTGGATCGTGCCCTTGGTACGTGTCACACTCGCTCAGCTCGGAGGCACCTCAGGGGCTCTGGGCCTGCTCTGGCTACAAACCAGACAACCTAAATGAAGTTCAGGGCACACGAATTACTGAATGACTTAACATTAAACTCACTCCTGTTCTCCCTGATGTCCCAAAGCTCCACGGGCTTTCAGGGAAGTTTTGACTATGCATAACTGTGGGATTTGGCTTTACTGTTTAGAGATAATTTAGCCCAGGGGTACAGAGCCTGCTGCAGACCAGCAGCGTTTCTGTGGAGCAAACCCAGTGCAGGGCAAGCTCTGCCCTGGGCATCTGGCAGGTTTGTCAGAGCCACTGCTGATCTCTGTCCTGCCATCAGCTGCAGCACAGAGGGGAAGCCCCTTCAGAATCTCATCTCAGAAGCTGGGAAGAGGCAGCATTATATTTCCATAAACATCAGACTGGGATTTCAGCAGCATGCCAAAGTTTTAATCCTGCAATGCCAACACAGAGAATTCCTCTGGGAAGATCATTGCAGTGGAACAATGGGCCTGTATTTAACTGTAGGGAAGGATTCCAGTCGGGGTCACTTGCCCCTTGGAAAAGCCTTGTTCCCCTTTATTGTCCAATTGCAGTTGAAGGGTGGGAGATGAGCACCAAAGGATGAGCAGAGGGTTTCAATTGCATTTCTTACTACCAGTATTGACAGGAAGACTAGCTGGAAAAAGTGTTAGATACACATTTTATCAACATTCCTTTTTTTTCCTTTCCATTTTCATGCTTCATGACACGCTCCATTTGGTACAAGCTCTCTGTTATTCTTTCTTTTTATACCCTTTCTAGTTTGAAAAATTAGGCTACAGGAAACCCTGGATACACATTCCTGTTCTCCTGGTTCATATAGCAGGTAAAAGAAATAAAATACATTCTTAATTACTGTGGGCTGGGTTGGGTTTTTTTTTATTCCTAGAAAGCTCCATAGTGGTTTTATAAAATGATGGGACCCAAACTGTAGGAATTATGTAACTTAACATTATTCTAATAAATAATAATCACTTGTGCCATTTGGCACTAATTACCAGATAAATTTTAAAGGCTATTCATAAACTGAGTCCACCATGTACTTTATAAATTAAACCCTGCCTTCTACTACCCTAATTTCATCCTCTGGTATCAGTAGGAATTACAGGATGTGCAATGTCAGCATTGTCTCAGTTTATTGTTTTCCAGCTGTCTGTCTCATTAAGTACCTTTGTGTTTCACAGCCACTGTGATGGAATATCTGCACCTGATTCTAAAGCCAGTTTTTAGCTTTACACCTTTCTTGACAAGGAATGAGGTAAATATATATAAAAAGAGAGAATGTTTATAAATTGCTGCCCAAAGCTCTCATGAAGTCCACGATACACCCTTTGGATGCAGACAGGATTCTCAGCAGTAGAGTTCTGTTTTCTGTTCTGTTTCCATTGTAACATCATTGTTGATATATTTTCATCCAAGTTCTGGAAAATCTGATATTAAAGTCACTTCCATACCTGTCCTTTTGGGTTTCAGGTGTGGAACGTGACTGTAACTCACACGTTCCGAATAGACAAGGCACGGAATCAACTTGGCTACAAACCAAAGAAATTCTCATTCGCTGACTCTGTGGATCATTATCTCAAAACAAGACCTACTTGCCAAGAAGATCACACATTCCTTAAAATGGTGTTTGTTTTTGGCATTATGTTAAGTTTGGTCGTTCTCTCTTTCTTCTAAAATCGAATAATTCCCCACCTGTTCCAGAAAGCCTCGTTTTGTTCCTGAGTATTAATGATCTGGTCCTGGTACATTCCTCAGCCACTGTGGACTTTGTTATTGTTATAACTATGATGACACCTCTCTGACCTCATTAAGAAAGAAAAAAAACCAAACAAACCAACCAATAAACAGGAAAACAATCACAAAAGTGAAAATATGGAACACATCAGGAAATGTTCCCCAGGAGCAAATCAAAGGAGTTCATCATTAACAGCTGCAGGACCAGTGTTAATGGATCTTCATTAATTCATTGCTTCATGCTGAGAGGGATTTTCTAAAAATGATAACTCAGGAGGGTGAGAAGTTGGAAGAAGAGGAACCATCGTAGGACTGCAGTGCTGCCACAAGTCCAGCAGCTCCAGTGAAGAAAAGAGTGACTAAACAACTCCTCTGATGAAGCTGCTGCTACAGCTACTGCCTGTAAGTCTGAGGAATTATGGAGACCTGGGAAATAGGACAAAAGTATGGAAAGTAAATATTTATAAATAACAGGTGGTGAGAGGACTGAAAATCATATTTATGTAAAAATAATTTTATTGTTCAAAAGCTTTGTAAATTGTAATAAATAATATTATGTGTGTTTGTAAATCAAACAATGTACATTCAAAGCAATAATAAATAATAACTGAACCAAATACTGTTTTTAGAGAGCTTCGGGAAGGGGGAGGAAGGACACTTGAGATCTTGGAGTTCAACAAGGTGTTACTGCTGGAGTCACATTATCCACACCCACAGTTACAATCCACAACCCTGTACCTTCAGGGAATTGCCATTTGAGGGTGAGCAGGCAAACCAAGCACCAAGACATGAGGGAGAATCCAACCTCTCTCTTTTTTCCCCTTCTTAAGATTTATATTTGTTGCTTCTTGGGTAGATTGTACTACCTGAGCTACATGTGCTGGCTCTTGTTTGAGTTACTGCTGCTCTAACAAAACTGCAGTGTGTCTTTAAATGATTAAAATTTAATATGAATGTTCAGACACAGCACAGCTGTAACAGAAGAGGTAAACGTGTTCAAAGCTTAATTTTTGCCTGGAATGGGTAACCCTCAAATTCTCCAGCTCCTGACACATTTCCCATCCTCCCAGGCTCGGATGACCACAGGGACCCACTGCCAGCTCAGGTGGTCAGGGCCCTTAGTCAGTGCCCATTTGTTTATGATTATACCCTCCTCCTTGGGAATTCCTGCTGTTTCACAGGTGCCTTT
Source organism: Myiozetetes cayanensis (assembly GCF_022539395.1). Taxonomy (NCBI): domain Eukaryota; kingdom Metazoa; phylum Chordata; class Aves; order Passeriformes; family Tyrannidae; genus Myiozetetes; species Myiozetetes cayanensis. The sequence goes on along the minus strand of NW_026087412.1, from coordinate 7,358,637 downwards.
GATGGTCTGCACCTCTCTGAGCCATGTCCTGCCACCAACTGTCCAGCTGGTAAGTAGGAGGTGTTCTTTTTTTTTTTTTTTCCTCAACAACCCGTTCAACAGGTGTCTCAGTGTGGACAGAGCCCTCGCTACCAACAGGACGCGTGTGAAGGCACTCGGAGGTAAGAGCACCCCAGGGTGCTGTGGGATGAGCAGGGTCCCAGGGAGGTTGTGGGATCCCGAAGGTGCTGTGGGATGAGCAGAATCACAGGGGTGCTGCCAAGTGAGCAGGACCCAGGGAGGCTGTGGGATCCAAAGGTGCTGTGGGATGAGCAGGGTCCCAGGGAGGTTGTGCGATCCCAGAGGTGCTGTGGGATGAGCAGGGTCCCAGGGAGGTTGTGGGATCCCAAAGGTGCTGCCTGGTGAGCAGTACCCCGGGGTGCGGTGGGACCCCGGGGGGCCCTTGGGAGCCCGGGGGTTCGGGGCGATGCCAGCGATGCTGCGGGATGAGAGGGACCCCGAGGAGCGCGGGGGCGGTCGGGCCGTGGGTCGGGACCCCCGGGGGTCGCTGCGGGCGGTGCGTGGGGCCGGAGGGGGGGATGCCCCGGGCCCGACACCAGCCGGGGGCTCCCCCGGGGCAGCAACGGCCCCAACGGCCGCGCTGAGCGCTCGGGGCCGCCCACCCTCGGAGCTCCAGAGCCTGCGGCCCTGGGCCATTTGCAAGTGAGATGCAGGGAGTCCCGCCGGGGCTCGGGTGGCTTTGAATGTTTAATCGCGGCCGGGGCAGGGATGTTGCGTGACTGGGGGGAGTTCGCAGCCACAGCCTCTGAAATGCCCCGACTGGCAGCGGTGAACCCATAGATGAGCAAGAACCTCCATGCTCCGGAAATAAGTGATCAACTGTTACTTTTTCTTAGTGCACTCATTGGCCCTTTCTTTCAGAGCAGCTATTTTATTCGAGTTCCCCTCGAAAGCGAGGGATTTGATAGCCTTGTTCTCTGATACACCTTCTAAAGTTATGAAGTAAGGATCAGGCATTCCTCTTCCCTCCTGAAACCCTCATCTCTCAACTCCATCACTGTCAGTGGTAACAACACGGTGTATTCTTAATTTATGCTCAGCTGCTGCTACTTAGAAAGGAGCTGGAAACACCACTTCCCTCAGATGTGTCTTTCTGATAAACTGGGGTCGAGTGAAAGAAACACTGAAGGTTTCTTTTGCTCTAGGGGATGTTGTATTTGGCTGCTGTTCTGCCTGGCCCTGCTTGCTTGGTTTTAAACAGAGAAATTTAAATGCAGTTTGTTCATCTTTAGAGTTTTCCTGACAGATCAAGAGTTCAAAATCAGGTATGACCCCTATAGCACATCTGGTCCCTAAAGCCATCTTTGAGTTGTGATGCAGACCAGGATGAACTAAATTGAGTCCAGACTATTTCACATAGCCAGAGGTTTCTCTTCTGCTAATAAAAAATTAGGATCTGGACTGTTATTTTAATTTTGATCCATTTGTGGAAAATATTTGAATTCATGTTCTCTCTGTTAGGCAAAATTTTTTGTTTGTTTAGTTTTTCTTTTACTGTTCTGGACGCCATTTGCAAATTAAGCCTTAGCCCAAAACATTGCTACCTTTGTTATTTATTTTCAGGATGCTATGTCTAATATAGTGCACAGACATCTGAAATGTTTGTAAAACTCCAAAGGGAACGGACATGCTGCAGCACTGAATAAAACCACTATGAGAGCTGTGGTGACAGGAGGCGGCGGCTACTTTGGATACAAGCTGGGATGTGCTCTTGCCAGCAAAGGAGCTTCTGTTGTTCTCTATGACATGCAAAAGCCTATTTGGGAAATTCCCAGTGGAGTGGTGTGCGTCCAGGTAAGATAAATTGTATTTTCCCAGCAGTCAAAGTTAGTTCATTTGCCTTTTCCGTAACGTGTTACTAGTGTTCAGAGGATCCAAACAGCTAACTGCAAATTATTTCCAATTCCAATAACCTTTTTGACTGTGTGAAATATCCCATGGGACTTTTGGTGAAGGGATTTTAGTATATCTGAAATAAGGAAAGCAGTGAAACCTGTCACGTGGAGCACAGGGCAGTTCTGCTCCTGCCTCCTCAGGACCCTGCCCTCACCTGAGCCTTAATCACCTACAGAAAAAACACAGGAGTATTATGAAGCTTGACAAATGTCTTTCCAGCCCTTTGGGTTCTGTGGAAGAAAGAATCATTATCAGCAAGCACTGGGGTTGGCCCTGTTTTGAGGCCCAGGATGTACGGCCAGTACAATTCTAAATATGCATTATATATACATGGATTCCCTCTGTGCTAACCCACTGTATGACAAATGCTCACGGGAAGCTTTGATGTCAAGTCCAAATATGTTTTCTTGTGTGTTCCAGGCAGATCTCAGGAATTACCATGCCATACTTGCAGCCTGTGAAGGGGCTGACTGTGTGTTTCATGTAGCTTCATATGGAATGTCAGGAAAAGAGCAAGTGAGTCCAAATAGTTCTGTTTTTTTCTATGGGACTGCCCACAATGAGAATGAGAGACTTGATGCTGTAGCACAGCATGGTAGATTTTATCTCTTCCCATTACCCTGGTGTTTTGGTAGATTGCTCTGTGCAAACTGGAGTGCCAGGATGTTTGCAGAATGATTTGCTCCCCATCAGAGGCTCCACCAGCACCCTCGGAGGGTGTTTGAGGTGGAAATGGCATTGAAGAGTTCTGAAACAGCATAAAGACAAAAGAAAAGCCAAGAGCTGGTTCCCTCCAAACCCCTGATCCTTCCCTAAACCTTCACAAGGAACTCCTAGGTGTAAGGTCACTGGGAGGAATAACAACTGAACTGAATTATAAATTATTTTATGTATCTAAATACAGACCACCATATTTCAAGTCAAGGAAAAAGCTGTGAGGATGTACTCTGAGTCACACTTTTTATGATTAGAGTTACAAACACACACCTTTCTTACCTTGTTTAATAAAAGGAACTTCAATAATTACCCTGTTTGGATAGAACAGCTCACTCAGAGCTATTTACCACTAATGCATAATGGCAATTGCTCTGGGCAGAGGCAACTCATCACTGAAGTGCTACTGAAACACAGATATTTAACATACTAATAACAGGACGTGTTTCTTTGGAGCACTGTGATTCTCTTTGCTTCAAGCAGAATAGTCTGCAAAAATACAACAAAAATACAGGCATAGCTTAAAAATAACGATCTGACTACTTGAAGTCAGAAACAACAGCCTAGAAGACCTTTTTTTTGTAACCAAAACACTAAATGAATTACCTTTGAGGACATTGTAACACCCCTATACTGAATTTACTATGTATTCAGAAATGCACAATTTCTTTTTTTTTCCTAGTGGCAGAAAGAGAAGATTGAGAGTATAAACATTAATGGAACAAGATACATCATTGAAGGTAGGTACTATCTAACTGTGCCACTGGGGTGTTGGCAGAGCACATCAAGTACCATACACCATTTAGAGAAAGCTAGCTGGTGTTTGGCACACATTATTTCTTACCAAATGCTTTATGTTGTTGGCAGAAGATGAGAAAACAAAACATTGCTTTTGATGCTCCATCCTATGACAGGGTGTGATGTGTCAGAGTGGGATGTGCCAGAGAGTAAAGCTCTTGGTTCCACATTGATGCCTTCCCTCTAAATGTGCTTTGCCACTCCTAGAATGGAAGGATTTTCCCTTCTAAGATTTGGCAGTTTCTCAGAATAAGGTCATACAACACTTTTTTTCCCCCCACATTGTTTCATTTCCCATTAAGTAATTTACTTTGTACGTCCCTGCAGCCTGCCAACACCACAACATCTCTCGGCTGATCTACACCAGTACAGTGAACGTGGTGTTTGGAGGGCTCCCTATTGAAGATGGGGATGAGGAATCTGTGCCATATTTCCCACTTGACAAGGTATTTTGGTTGTATCGTGTTTCCAAGTTTCCTCCTTGTTTATTTTCTTGTTTCTGGAAAAGCCTGGAGCTTTTTGACAATGTGTGACCTGATGCCAGGATCCAGGCACAGGAAAGGCCAGGTTGGATGAGAGTTTGAGCTACCTGATGTAGTGGAAGGTGGAAGGGGGTTGGAATGAAGTGATCTCTGAGGTCCCTTCCAACCCAAACGATTCTATGATTCAGTGAAAGAAGAAAACTGCTTTTTGTAGATGCTATTCACAGCTTTCACACATCAGTTTTATGTACATTGCTGTACATATTTCTTTGTTTCCTCTTAGGGCCTTGATTTTGGCAAATAACTCCTACAGTGTCCGTTAACATCAAGGAGATCCCACCTGGCCAGAAGGATTGTGTTCTATGGCTTGGTGCCTCTCTAGCTATTCATTATCTACATGATTTTTCTGTTTCTCCCTTACTGAAGATGGCATATATTCAATGTAGAGCTGATCTGGAAAAGCAGCCTATTTTTATAGGGGTTTATTGCATTTAATTAAAAAGGAGAAAGTACTTCTGGGTGCTTTGCCTACACAGTTGTTTTTGTGTCCCTCCTCTCTCCATCAAGTACTTCATGGTCTTTCAAGAAGTAAAGATGGAGAGAAAATACTGAATCATATTTTTAATAATATTTCAAATATTTTCTCTGGGGTAGTGCCACTCCAAAGTGAACAGGATACTTCAGAGGTAATGTCTTCAAAACCTGGCTTTTGACTTTTCCATTACCTGAAGCAGAAATCCAGATTCCAAAGTAGTGATCGATTACATTCCTGGCAGCATTCGAAGTATACATTTATTTATTGCTTCTCAAATGTGCTGAAATTAATTAACCAGATTTGCATAAAGAAAAATGCCTCCTTGCCTTAGCAATGTGCATGTTTTACCCTGAACCTAACACCCCATGGTTTCTGTATTTTGAGGTATTTGTTGGCATTTGCTAAGTAAAAACTAACGGAGCAGAGATGTCCCCCTGCCCTGTCCTTCCAAGAACAGATAAAAACGTATTTGCTTTTTCTCTGCAGCACGTTGATCATTATTCCAGAACCAAATCAATTGCTGAACAAATGGTACTGGCAGCTGATGGAACTCCACTAGCAGGTACTTTTGTCTGAGCATTAATTCATAGTAGAATTTACTCCTCTTCTTCTTGCTCCTCCCCAACATCCTGTGTCCTGTATCAATCCTTTGTGGACAAGACTGACCACCAATTATAAAATTAAGTTATCAACCTCCTCTCCCAAACTAAAGTATTTTCACTTAAAATTACTTTTAATTGATTTTAAGTTCCCACAATGTCCATAAAAGGTTTTAGCATGGTGGCAATGAGCTCAGTATGTTAATGGAAAATATTAAGAAAGCTATAAGTTAAAGAAAACCAATTGTTTATTGTCACTGTTTTATGCAACAGAAGTAAAACACGAATGCTGATTAAATTGTTACACTCTCCACACACCCTCGAGTTATATATTAAAATCTGAAGTAGGCACCTGATACTACAGCCTGGAATTATTTATTAGTGCTTCCCAAAGTTTTCCATGTGGAGAAGCCAGTTATACACTTGAGTACTTAAGCTCACCTGTGAGATACTATAACTACCAGTGCAAAACAAATTAATGTAAAGTGCAACATGATTCTATGAGACCAAGTGATACTGAGCTAAATTTAGCCGTAGACAACTCACAGAAAAAGACTCACTTGATACTTGCAGAGGGCTGTAAGAGATAAAAAGTCACTGACGGGCATTTCATCCCAAGAGAATTGTTTTGTTTTCTAAAATAAAGGTTTGGGGGTTTTTTCCGTCATTTCTTTGGCAGGTCTTCACATCAAAGCCCCTCTAATTTTAGGATCAATACACAGTCCTGCATTGTCAATGAAATTAGAACCACTCAGTGTTCCAAACATCCAATTTTGATCCTGTGCCATAGCAGCATTTAGTATTTTACCTGTTTTCAAGTACTGTTAAGAACAGTTTTTAGCAGATGACAAATCAGCCAACTGATGTACTTGGGAAATGATTGGATTTTATGATCCCACTGGAATTGTCAAGTGTCTCCATTAGCTCTAGTGGGAGCTGTGCCTGCTATTGAGGGAACCTCTCAGCTCTACCTTGTACTGACAGGGAGTCGCTGCTTCCCAGCAATAATTGTGAGTGAACTTAGTTGGTTTCATTCTGCTTTCCAAGATATTTCTGAATAACCTGCTCACTTCAGCAAACTCATCACCACATTCACTCACATTCATTCACTGCTCTGGCACAGAGACAAAGGACTGGTTAGAAGGAGGTTTTGAAATATCCGGTATTTTCTAGCAACACAACTCCTCTCTGAATATTACCTTGCTCTTTCACATGTTCTGATCCTCCCAACTTAATACCCGCCTGCTAATGCAGCACCTTTTTGTATGCATTGTTTTTTAAAGACAGGGAAGTTAATTTATTTCAGAGTAAGTTCTGCTCCCACAGCCTTTGGTTCATGCAAACAAAAGATACAAGCCAGTCATGTGATGGTCACTAAGGGGTGCTCTCCTCACATCTTGCAGGAGGTGGAGTGCTCCATACGTGTGTCATTCGCCCCCCAGGAATCTACGGACCAGACGAGCAAAGACACTTGCCAAGGCTGGCAGTATGTGATCCTAATTCTCTAACCAGCAGACTTTTCTGTGATATGGGTAAAAAGCTGTAAGGAGCAGCACTTATTTGTTGCATAAACTGACTGACTTTACTGGGCAGCAATTCAACAGTTCAGTTGAAGGCATATTATAACCTTCTTTGAACAGGCATTTTATTATATCTGTAAAGAGTGTACATTAAAAAAGCCTTTTTTTGAAATACAAGCACATAAAAATCCAGCTTTATGATTTAACCATTACTGTAAGATTCAGGCCAATCCCTGATATTTCAAATGTCTGTTTACATGCAACTTACACCAAATGGTTTAAAATATTAATGAAAAAGAGATACGGCAAAATATTTCCAGTCTCAACTATGAACAGCTTTCAGTGTCCAATGAAAGAAGTTATGGAGTTGGAAGCACTTTCTGGTATGAGAGGTTACTGAAGGGCAATGGTTTTAGTGCTCTTTGCACACACACTTTTCTTGTTTCTTTTTAACTGATTAAAGAATTTTTATTTTTTTTGTTAAGTAGAGATAAACCTACACTTAGCTGGACAAGAAAGTGCACTGCACCTCATTTTAAAACACATTTTGCTCTGGTTTCATGTTTGTTTATGCCTACAGAAGCTTATTGAGAGAGGGCTACTTAGCTTCAAGTTTGGGGACCCTACTGCTAAAGTGAACTGGGTGCACGTAGAGAATCTTGCCCAAGCTCAAATCCTCGCTGCTGAAGCTCTCACTGCCAAGAAGAACTACATAGCTGTAAGTACACAATAACAGCACCACAGTGGATCCTGTGCTAGAGTAACTGCTGCAGTTGCAGTAATTAGTATTATTGTCTGTGGCTCCAGTTGGTAAATGTGCTGTGAACAGTGTGGGACTGGGCAGCACTGGCTGTGCAGGGTGTTAAGAGCTGGAATATTCAGTTCTGTAAGAACATCTCCATCTTTGCATTGGTTTAATGTAATACTTGCCAGTTCTGGAAGATGAGCAAAAAATGTTTGCCATGTCAGAAATGACACTGGAAGTTCAGGCAGATCTACCCACCCTCCCTTGTATATAGGTCCAGATTTAATGTTCTGAACTGGGATGATCAGTTCTTCCCATACCTTAGCCAACAGAAGCACATTTCATTTGGATTAATTGCTTCCAAAACAGTTACAACTGTTTTCTTCCTTGTAAATACAGGTTCTTATTCACGTAGAAGCACTGCCCTTAAAATCTATTAGAAAAAGTTTCAAAGTAGATTTAACCAGTGTATCTAAAACCCTAAAAGCAAAAGGGAATGAGGAACCTGGGCCTTGGTTTACACAGATGGGATCTTACAGATTCCAGGGAGTCTCAACTAGAGCATGTCCCACCCTTGGGTGGGTCCGTGTCAGCAGCACCAGTGAGATGCAGCAGCACCTTCAGTGGTGTCTGTACAGCCAGGACAGCCACTCTGAACAGGCACATCGACAATAAATCATTTATTCCAGGGCATGTTAATCACATCAACCACTTGTCCACCAATTTCATTGCACACAACAGTGCAACTGCTTGAAACACACGTGGACAGCTTGTGACTTGCATGTACACCCACACATGTGTTATAGTGCTGTATTACTTCTAAGCTGTTCATAAGGAATGAGATAAAGAAAAACATCAATATATATGCAGTATTATTTTTACTAACTTGTCTCTACTTCTTTAACAGAGTGGCCAGGTGTATTTCATTAATGATGGTGAAAAATACAACATTTTTGAATGGTTAACTCCACTTGTAAGTGTCATATATACTCATCTCCAAATACATTAATTGCTTTAACTGTATTGTGGCTTTAACTGTATTGGAGCCCCTGGTGGTCTAGGGGGTAAAGGCGCGGCGCTATCACCGCGGAGACCCGGGTTCGATTCCCGGTCAGGGCCACTCCCGGGCAGGTGGGGCTCGTTAGCCCTTAAAGGCAACCCACCTACGTCCTAAGGACCTCGCTGCCACCGTCCAAGCTCGCTTGGACCCGGCAGATGAACCTTAGGATTAAAGGGTGGGCTCAGTTCCGCGCACACTGTGTCTCACCTAAAAAATCCAATGCGCAGGCTGGAAGGTGTAAAAACCTTCCCCGGATCTTCGCTCGCGAAGACTGGCCATTATTGTGGCTACTTTGGGTGGACAAAGAATATAAATCTTAAGTATTAATCTGTAATGTACATTCTTTTCAAAGTACCATTTTATTTTTAATGATAGACTCAACACCATAAATATGTCACAGTGTAAAATCAGGTATCAGCACACCATGACATTTCAATCAGTTATTGTAATTTTTTCCCCTTTATTTAAGGCTGAGACTTGAAAATTACAGTGTCTGCATGTGACATTTAACTGGAATGCTCTTAAAAATTAAAAATAGTAACAGCAATAATTAATTTTTCTGTTTTATCAGTAAATATTTCCACTAATATTTTCTATAGCAAAAATTTAAACCTTGCTTGAAGTTTCTGGGTTTCCCACTGGTTTTTTATTCTCTTTCAGTTTGAAAGATTAGGTCGCTGGAAGCCATGGATACGTATTCCTACTTGGTTGGTTTATTCCTCAGGTAAAACATTTTATCAACATTCCTCTTTCCTGTCCATGCTACCCTCATTCCTAACTGTAATATAATGTTGAGGTTTTTAATTTGCCCACAATTTCCATTTTCATGTATAAAAACAATATGCTGTGGGCTCATCTAGTGTGCAGGAGTGTGAAGTTCAGCTCTGCACAGTGAGTTGAAACCAGAATGATCTCTTATTGAAGTCCCAGAAAAACAGGGTTTATGTAGGATTTAACAGGTGTGCAACTTTGTGGAGTTAATGGTGAAAGTATTAAAAGTTAAATGTGAAAACTTATCACTTCCTGAAATATGCTGAAGAGTAGCTGCTTTGCCTCATGGGTGAATGTCTCCATAATCAATCCCCACGTGCAGCTCAGACAGAATCCCACTGAGTTCTCTGTTGTTGCCATGTTTTTTATAAAGTCTCATGACCTTTTCATTTGACCTGTGCCCAACCCTCCCAACCCTCTTCCCACAAGGACAATAATTAAGATTAATAGTCTGCTGATGTTAGTGATGGTGCCCTGAGCCCTCAGGCCTGTGGTGATCCTTGAGGAGTATTTACAGTGTGACATATGCCACAGTCATCATGACAAAGCACGTCACTGCTCTTACCTCAAGTAGAAATCTTTTGTTCTGCAGCCATGGCAATGGAATACCTTTATCTGGCGATGAAACCAATTGTTGAACTGTCCCCAGTGCTGACCAGAAATGAGGTAAAGTCTGTGTTTGTAAACTTCCCTTAATTCCCACAGGTTTAATACATGTTAATACTGATTTACGCTTTAAGTCAGGAGAAAATAAAATCCACCCAGTGCTACTTCAGCTTCCACTTCCCAGAGCAAATCCATGTACAATTTAGGCACTATATTATGCTTGTTGCCATGATTTTTGAAAAGGTAAGAGCTTGTGCTTGCAATGGGGGAGAGGTTGCTTCAGCTCCTTTCTGCCAAGGGCCAATATCCTGCATGGCTTTGGCTGGGCCTTTAGCACCTCAGAGATGGCTTTAATCTGCCCTCTTGGGTACCTAAACAAGAGAAACCTTAGCATACCATTTTTTGTGAATGTTTTCAAGTCTTAAACATTCTGTTCTGCAGCTTTTACTGCCTGTTTGGGCTTTCTCCTTTTGAGTGAACAGTTTAAAAATAACGTGATGTATGTCAATAGGACACTGATACAACGTTGGAGGGGTTATTTTATGTTTCCTTTGACAGTGTCTTTGCTACCATTTACAGTTTGTTCCAATTGCCAATGTATTCATACCTTTGTATGTTGACTCTTTTGCCCTGTAGGTACTGAATATTTCTGTGACTCACACATTTCGAATAGACAAGGCACGGGCTCAGCTGGGGTACAGGCCAAAGAAGTTTGTGTTTGCTGATTCCGTGGACCACTACATTAAATCCAGACCAAAAGGCCGGAATCATCACATCCTCCTCAAAGTTTTGATTGTTTTCATTGTAACTTTCGGTTTCATCTGTGTTTCTTTAGGATTTTATGGCCTCTCAGTTTTGCGTTCTCTTAGAGAAAGGCGATACTGACTGGCCTAAACTGCACACACTCAGTCACAATATTGCCACCAGGATCACTCCAATCTCCACAACAGTCACTGGCCCCAGTGCAATAAACAGGCACTTATTTTTAGATGTGCAAACAAAATTGTAACATATCACTAGATGTTCCTGAGAAATTAAAATACAGTAAACCATGATGGCCAAATCACTGAAACAGACCAAAGTCAAGATTGTTGCCTCTATTTCACATCAAAAAGACAACTTTCCAAATTGATTGCTGAAGTGAATGAGAACCTGCAGAAAGAATAAGAGCTACAGCCAGCTGAAATAAAAAGACTGACCACAGCTTCTGCTGTGACTCACTGACACTACTGTGGGAACAGAGGAACCAAGCAAAGGATGGTCAGAACAGGCTTCTGGGAATAACACACACCAGCTGTAGACAGACTTCCCACTGTGTGAATTGGTGAATTAGCTGTATCACTGCATCTGAGGGAAAATAAAAGTATACTTCAACCTTTGCTGAAGTGTGTGTTGTGCCTCTGAACACTGCTCCAGAACTGCTCCCTGCCCTGCCCCTGGTGCAGAGCCATCTGTGACAGCACCTCGCAGTTCACAGAGTTAGGGGGTACATGCTGTTTTTCACAAGTCAGAACTGGGTATTTTAGTTAAACTGGAAGTTACTAACAAAGTTATTTTAGTTAAGTGTATTTATGTCACAGTAGAGGAATCTGCCCCTACAGGTTGCCTGGATCTTTGCACAGCTTCCTTCACCTCCTGTAGCTATTGAGGACAACAACTAACAGAGTTTAGTTGCTTCTCAGCTGAACTTCAGGTGCAAGTGTGTTTTTGCACGTAATTTCTGAAGTGCAGCAGTTGTACTGAGCAAATCCCTACAGCCGCTGCAGTGAGCAAAGTGCTTCTGAATTACTGTTCAGCTAAAACGGGCTAAAAGCACAGGCGGTCCGGGAGGCCTCGGCCCCCACCCACCTGCCGCTCACGGGGGGAATTTAAAACAGAAATCTCCTTCCCATCCGCACCTTTTCCAGCCTGGGGAGGAAAAGGTGTTCTCTTCCACATGAGGAGAGAACAATGAAGAGTGTGATGCGAACAGGAGAGCTTGAGAAAGGACTAGGGATGAGATACAGAGGAACCACGGTCGGGGAGGGGGGCGGAATAATCATAGATGGATTTGAGAATTCTGGAGAAGGTGAGAGCGCTGACACCTCCCCTCTGTCCAGGGCAGGGGGCAAAGCCCAGGGCGGGGCCTGGGGCTTAGGGATTCAGTAACTCAAACACAGAGAGCAAGGGCAGGACTGTCGAAATTAGTATTTCTCGTCTTATTTTGAAGCAAAAGACAACCATGGGAGCCTATTCACTGCTCCTAGTACTTACCATAACGCCTATTACTGGCTTTTGACGCGTGTAACCGGCAGCTCCCATCGCCCCTCGGCCACCCCCGCGGCCCCGCTGTGAAAAGGAGCCACCGCCGCGGCGGGGACAAAACATCTTGGCAGCGGTGGGATTCGAACCCACGCCATCGAAATGACTGGAGCCTAAATCCAGCGCCTTAGACCACTCGGCCACGCTACCGCCTGGCTGCTCAGCCGCCCGCCAGGCCTCTTTCAGCGCGGCGGCCCCGTCGCTCTCCCCATCGACCCCCGCAAGTGGCTCACCCGTGTCTGCGCCACCACAGCGCCCTCGGGCGCCCACCCCGTGCCGGGGGCGCGGCTGCTGCGACGGGCACGGGCTCGTCGCTCTGCCCGCCCCGGGCCCCGCGGGCTCCCAACAGGTGGCGCCGCCCGCACGCGTGTCCCGCGCTGACCCCGCGGCCCCGGCTCCCTCCCCGCTCCCTCCTCCGCGGGGCCTCGGCCGTCGGGCCGCACCTCGGGGCACTTCGTCCGGGGCAGGCGCGGGCCGGCACCCCGGCAAAGCGCGCCGCGCGGCCTTTCCCCACAGCGCCTGCAGCGGCGGCGGATCGGCTCCAGCCCGTCCCCGGGAGGGCTTTGCCCGCCGGCGCGGATCTGCCGCCACAGGGATAGACTTGCTATGGTCACGCAGGGTCGAGGGCAGCCCTTCGCAGCTGCCAGGGCTGGTGTGCGCACACCTCCCAGCCAGAACAGGGTCCGTCCTGCCCCATATCAGCCCCCCCCGCGTTCTCTGCCCGCTGCTCCCAGGGAGGCAGCGCCTCCCGCCCACACAGCACAGGTGCTGCCCACAGAGCTGCCAGCTCAGCTCTCCAGTGACCTTCCCGGCCAGCTGCTCACTTGGCACCGCTGTGTGTCTCCAGCTGAACCATTCCCACCCCAAACGCTGGGCCCTGGCCGCCTTTATCTCGGTGCTGCTCCACAGGCAGTTGCGGAGCCGGTGGCCAGGCTGTCCCCGCACAGCTCGTGTCCCGCTCTTTGGTGCCTCTCTTACCTGGTGCCGCCGGGCTCGGGCACGGTGTGAGTGGGTGCTCGTCCTGTCCACCTCCATGAGGGAGCTGCGTTTGGCAACCAGAGCCAGATTCAGGCTGTCACTGGTGAGTAGAACGATGAATTCTCGTATTCTGGGAGGCCTGTGGGAGAAGTTTGTATAATTACTTTGTGGACAGAGCTGAAAACATCGGGACTAAATGCCATGCAATTAAAACAATATGAAGAAATTATATCTACCATAGCCCTTCTCCGCATAGGAAGTCATGTGGTGGTGCTCCAGGAATTTTTGTGCACATGTATTTGTTGCACCTGCCATACGGACATTTATGACCAACTGGATTTACCTTTTAAGACAGGACTGTCACAGACATGAATTGTCACAGGATTAACTGATTTACAAGCAATTTTTAAATCTGGCTTTTCAAATGAATGCAGAACAAAATTGCTCGGAAAGTTAGTGTAATATATCTGGGGTGTGCTTTCCTTTTTCCTTTCAAAAACCACTGTTCCCTAGAACAATGATTTCTAAAGGGAACCTCATTTAACATGGGCGTACTGGAACTTTACAAGCTATTGTGATCTTAGAAAAAGAATATATGCAGTGCTGAACATACTCAATGAAATAACAGCATACTAGACCTGCAGGTCACTAATTTCCTAGGTTGCCATTTCAAATTTAATTTTTAGTATTTTCAAACAAAAAAAATAAATGTGAATTAAACCCCTTCAGTGTTAAGGATATAATAGGTAACATATAAACAGAAAACTAAAACTAGAAAATACAGCATGTATGGGCCGATATCTGATTTCAACACACATCTTTAGTATTTCATCAAACACTTTTTCATCATCGCTGATTGTTCTTTTAAGAGGATATTGTAGAGAATAGAGGAGAAGCCCCAGGCTTAAATCTGAAACTAGGTATGCCCTTGCATCAGAACTGGCTTATTTAAAAGCATGAGACGTGTAGCTTGAGAGGGTATATCCTAACTACATTCCTGATAGAGCAGGACATGCCGTGAGGATTTATGGCATGATACAGCCGTGTGCCACTGGGTTCCTTTTAGTCCAAGCGGTGCAGAGTGTTTGCCTGAGCTTAAAGCCAGCTGCTCTCGTGACTTGTTCACTTGTGCTCACATATCACACCAGTATTCTGCTGTTATCAGTAGCCTACCATACCAGGTGGTCATTTTTTAACCATTATCAACACATTTTCATGCTGTGGGAACCAGACATCTGGCCTCCACTAGGCCTTCAGAATTCGTTTGATGAGTGTGTGCCCTTCCCAGGCCCTGCCGTGAGGCATCCCGACGCCAGCCCCTGCTGGGTGCTGCTCTCCCTGGGGCGCTCAGCTGGGCTGCCCGCAGAATGAGAAACGGGGAGACACAAGTTCTAGTGCTGATGGGGCAAACGTGCTCAGTTTTTGATAATCGTTAATATTTACCACCCTGATTTGCAGCTGGGAGATGAACAGGAGGTTTTCCTGCACAATCACAAACACTGTAAATGTGTTTGAGCTTAAACTCTGCAGGAACTTGAGGCTGGCCAGAAAAGTGCCTGTAGGAAGCAGCATTAGACAGGGGCTCTGTCAAATCTCTGCTTTACATTCTCAAAGGAGGGCTGCACCCTCAGCATGGTGCTGGAAATTGCTGACAAAATTAGTTACCCTGAAATCGCGGGTGGTGTTCGTGCACACACGTGCTGCTCCCTCCAGTCTTCAAGCTAAGACACAGTTTAATTTATGTAAGTAATGGTGGTGGCAGGCTGTTCCTGGCAGAAAGTCAAAGCATCTGCTCTGTGTGTTTTTAATTGAATATTGGTAATCTTCCTCCTGAAGATTATCTCAGCACTAGCACTGCAGCAGCCTTCCCCTGTTGCCTCCCTCTTTGCAGAGCACAGGGATTGTGCATTTTTCTGTCTGTGATACCACAAGAGACCATCCATCTGGCATGAAGGATGTACTCACATCTTCCAGTCTCGGTTCTGTAACCCCTACTCATGGTAAAAACCACTAATGAGGATTATTTGCATGAATAAGAGATTGAACAGAAGTAGAAGAGGCAGACTCTTTGCAGGCTGCCAAGTAATACAATTAAGCCAGAACCTATTTACATTAATTTCCATGTAACCCATGAAAGGATAAGGAGTTTTGTTTAAATTTTCCACAAATTCTAGCTTGGAGAAAAGCTTAAACATAGGCGTGTCCAACTCGGAAAGCCAGTGTTTTAGGAAGAATGTGGGTTCCTAGGGAAACGTGGTCTTTGGAATTTGAAATTTGGTCCATAATCCTGCCATTTCTTATGGGGAAATGTGTAATTGTGCCATTTAATTTAGCTGGAAAGGCCAACCTGAAGTGCGTATGGGCCCCACACTCGCTGCCCACATCTTCTCCCTCCGCCTTCCCTCAGGGTGCTGCCGTGCAGGACCCTCCTGCCCCGGGAGGCCCACCGGGAACAGAAAGTAAAGGAAATTTGGATGCCGCTCCTGTGAGCAGCGCTCTGGAGACCCGCACACCCACTCCCCCTCCTGGCCCTCAGGGTTCCCCCATTCCCCCATCGCTAACACCTCACGGTGCTAATCGGGGAGGGGGAGGTTCTCCTCACATTTTCATCGGTTTTCTCACGGGAACAAAGCGCCTGGCCGTGTCCCCGCGTCACCCCGGTGTGAGGTGGCCGCTGAGGGGAGCGGGAGGCGGTGCCCCGTCAGCGCCGTGGGCGGGGAGATGAGGGACGGCCTCGCTGCCCGCCTCCCGCCTCCTTTCGGGGGGCGGCTCCGCTGCCCGACTGCCTCCCTCCTTCAGAGGGGCGGTTCTGCTGTTCGCCTCCCTCCTCCTTTGCCTGGGGCGGCTTCTCCTCCCGTTTCGCTCAGCGGGCGACTGCGGGCACGGCGGCTGCGGGATCGCTCAGCACCGGGCCGGGCTCCTCTGCCCCGGTAGGTGCCGTGGCGGGGCCGGGGGTCGGCAGCTGCCTGAGGCTGCTGCGCGGCGTGGGGCGCGGAGCGGGCCTTTTAGATTCGTTTTAAAATGTTTCTGAATTTGCAGAAAACGATCAACAGCGCTGTGGTTTGAGCCTGCAAAAGGCCGGCGGCCAAGCCTCTGCGCTAGGCTAAAAATAACCCGATCCGTGTGTGCTGGGCTGCGCGTACACCTGGAGTTCAGCGTTTCACCCGTATGGCTTTGCAGGGCAGTGCACGTAATGTTAATGCATGCGCTGGTAAAAGTCCCCAGTGGCGTTTGTGACCGTGGAGCAGCTGCTGTGTGGCCGGGGTGGGTCCACCGTGACAGCCCGGGACGGCCCCAGGACTGCTCGTGGTTGGGTAATTTTTCAGGTGCCTCAATACATGAGCTTGATTGAGACAGTGGGGTACTGCTCAAATGCTTACAAAAAGTCAGCGATAGGTAATTTTTCAGTGCATTTAAAGCCAGTTGAAATGACGGAGCTATTAATGCCAGTGGAAGAGCATTTTGAAGTTGTATTGGAAGTTCCTTTTGTGCCCCTCTATATCCCCGTGTTTCGTGTACTGTTGACATAGTATTTATTTGTATGTTTGGCAGAAGAGTGGATTTCACTCGGAGGGGTCGTTCCTGTGCTTCACTGCTTGTAGCTCTAAAAGCCATTTGTGTTTCTTCTGAAGCCTCACCGTGTTTCCTTGCACAGGGTTTTGGGTCTCAAATGCCTCGGACTCTGAGCTGGTGCAGACAAACTCACCCATTTGATTCATGAATTTTGCATCGCTCCTTTGTAACACTCAGGCTCATGCAATCCTTATCCCAGCTGTGCTTGCGGGCAAGCTGAGTGTGGTTTGTGCCATGGTGTTTGCAGTAGTGGCACGCTGGAAGGGACCACCTGCAGCAAAGCTTCTCATTAGAAGATCTGTCCTTGGTAAGACAAGGTTGTCAAAGGTAGACAGTGAGTTGAAACATCTCTGGTTTTTTTTAATCTTGTTTTTTTATCACAGCTCTTATCTAGACTCACTAAACCTGTTTTCATGCAGTGGTGCAGATGAGAATGACATTTGCTTTGCAAGGGTCAGTTGGGTGTTCGTAAAGCACAGTAGTTCATAGTGTGCTGCAGGACATTCCATAGCTAGTGGGGGGTTATTCTGGACTGTGTTATGTGGCTTCGTGTCTGCAGTTCATGACAGTGATAACAATTTTTAAGGTGCATGGTCTGTATAGTTACTTAGGTTAAATTTTAAATTAGTATCCTAAGAGTGTTAATCTGAAAGGCAACTTCTCTCTTTTAAGAAAAACCTGCTTGTTACTCTTACAGGTATCCTGCTAAATGGCTTTAGCTCATGTGGTATTAAATGGAAAGGGATTTAGTATTATACCAGGGAGAGCTGGGCCATCCTTGCTCTAATGCTTCCTTACAAGAGAAGCTGGACCTTCTGTTACAGGGCAGTTCCTGCTGCCCTGTCCTGTGCTAAAGAGGTGCAGAAGGGCGAGTCTGAGCTGAAACGATGTGTTAGGAATTGCTGGAGATGCTCCAGTTGTCTCTTTTGCCAGCTAGAGCGGTCCTGTCGCTCACCTCTTTGGGGTGAATGAAGGTTTAGATGCTGAGGCAGCTGGGGGGCCTTGCTAAAGAGTCTCACCAACCCAGCAGTGCTTTGTAACAACAGACATCTGCAAGAAATCTGCAACTGCTGTTTTAACAGTGCTGTGAGGTGGATTTTCCCCTCTGTTTCTGTGTTCTCATATTCACGTGCTCAGCAGCACAGTGGGTTGGCCTTGCAGCTCACCTGCCCCTCCTGGTCATGTGGCTCTTGGGTACAAAGACAAGAGAAAGAAAAAATACTTGAAACAGGCATTGGGAAAACACAAAAAATAATAGAGACTTGAGCAGGTTTAGTAAGTGGCTGCATTTTAAGTAATCTTCATTTTGAATTATGTAATACAATGCTGATTAAACAAATAGAAAAAAATTTCAAAGTGGATTGGAGTGAGTAGTTTAAATTACAGGTTGTGTGTGCTAATGCAGGCTTGGTTCAGTGCAGTCCTAGGAAAGCTCCTGTAATAGATATTAAAGATTAAATTATCAAAACAAAGCAGCACTAGTAACAGGAATTCACAGATAGTACAACTTTATGCCATCATGCAAAAGCACAGAATATAAGCCTTGGGATGAAGGATAGGCTTTTTTTTAATAAGGATTTTCATCAAACTCTGAGGTTTAGAGCAGTGTTTGTGTAGTTTAAAGTTTGATTATTGAATTAGTTTTAAAGAGTGTGTTATGTGAGGCTTGGTTTTAGTACATACACTTGCAAAGTAAACACCACAAGCACTTTACAAGAAATAGGGTTCCAAGAAAAACTATGAGACTTTTATAAACACCATTAGCTTTAAATAGAAACTGATGTGTGTGACAGTGTTTGGTTTGCACAGCAAGTCACAGGAACCCTTAATGTTTGCACTCGCTGCTGCACAAACCTGGATTCCTGTTGCTGCTGCTTTTCAAAGCACTGTGTACCCCGTGGATCTGCCCATCCTGTGACAGCAGGAGTGAGGGCAGGGCAGCAGTTACCTTGCTGCTGGCTGAGATGTGGGAATGCTGCCTCCATCAGAAAGGCGGGAACCAACAAGATGATGCTGCTGTTGAAAGCTCCCATGTGTTACGGCGCTGTTTCTGTGGTGACCAGTTTCTCAGTGGCTGTGGAATAGGAGCTGTGCACACTGCTGGAGGATGTATTTATCTCTCTGTTTCTTGGAGAGAGAAGGCTGAATATGCAAAGGTCTGAATAATAACAGTGAAGCAAAACTGAAAACCTTGCTTTACTGTTGTTTCATCAGGCTACCTGTGTGAAAACCTCTGAGTGAAGAACTAAACAGAGTGACAGAAGTGTCTGGTTTAAATTACATGCTGTTGCTTAGCCAGCACCAGGGCCATGTTTTGAAAATTCTCACTAATCCTCTATTTGGTAGGTGCCAGTGTTTTCACAGTATCTAGGCAAACCTCCGCCTCTTCCAAGGGCTTTGATCATTCCTCCACCTCATTTTTCTGCAGTGTGCTGCACTTTCAGCAGCATGTTCCACTGTGGACTGTTGGCTGTTTGGAGCTAAAAGCCAGCTTAAATCTTGTTGATGGTGGAAAATTTTTTTATGTTGTCCTAATAATGCTCTCCAACTCACTTGACTATTGATTTGTGTGCAATATCCTTGAGAAGACTTGTCCTGAAAAAATTTCAACACCTGACTGTAGTGTTCAAGGTCAAACCCCTTCAAGTTTCTAAAACTAGTGTTATGAAACTTGGGATTTCAAATGAGGAAGATTAAAAACACTTGGAGGAGGAGATAGGAACTAGTACTATTCTCTACTTGGTTACCTTCTTTTCGCAGTCCTGTAGCACTTTAAAACCAAAAAACCTTCTGGAAACCCATCTATAGCCCTGAGGTGTTCAAACTACATGTAAGTACTGGGGGATTACTTTTACAGAGCCATATGACAATGTGTTGGTTTTGTTGTTTGTTTTTGTTTGGGTTTTTTTCTGCCAGTGTGCTGACATCAGTTTTATACATAATTTGTTCTTTTAATAATAATTTTTTTTTTCTTTTCTCTCCCACCCAGCTTCTTCCCTCCATTTGCATGTGCTTTGGAATAGTGGGTGTTTCAATCCTTGTAGGAGTTAAACCAACCCGCAGCAAACATGGCAGACGAGGACCTTATTTTTCGTATGGAAGGCATTGACAATGCCAGAACGACCACAGCGAGCTCTGGGGATTACCTTGATGCTGACAGTGATGATGAAGACAGTTATTTTATCTGTCCAATAACTGATGATCCAGTTTCTGACAAGTCTGCCAATACCAAAGTAGACAATTATTACAGCAGCTTAGCGAAAAGTGATCAGTACAGTTCGAGCTCTTCTCCCAGAAGCTTTAGCTTTAAGGTAAGTATTGGATCCATCCTTCAGTAAGGTTTTGGTTTTCCTTTGTTGGCATGAGGCATTCTCTAACTGTTTCACCTCTTGTAACTAACAAACACTTTTCAATAAAAAAACACATCTGTTTTTTTCCAGACCTGCAGTTAATTCCATTAAGCCAATAGTCTGACACTGCCATGGAATTGCTCACTGTCCCTTTTAGTTCATCTACAAAGGTGGCCTAATCCAGGCGAGCGATTCACTGCCCTTCTGATCAAACAGTACATGGACTGAGAGACTCAGAAGATTATACACTTGTTCTGAGCTAAATTGGGGCCTGTCAGAGGATAATTTATTACGGATTTTGCTAATCCGTAATATTTTTAGTTGGGCAAATAAAATTGTAAATGATAAATGGTAGGTTTTTATGTAGTGATTCCTTCTAAGGGAGCTTTTGACACGTTGACTCTCATGCTTGGGCATGAAGTGTCACACTGGCAGTGGTTCTGGCAGTGTACTCGAGCAGGATCTGACCTTTTTGAGATGAAGAGCAGTCCCAGCATTGCAGGGAGGTCGAAGGGGCCGCAGTTGGTGCTTCCTTGGCAGTTTGTCCTGTTTCCCTCGGCTCCCTTGGCACGGGTCAGCCCAGGGAATGGAGCCTCAAGAATGGAAGTGGCTCTGCAGCTTAGATATTCCAAATGTACACCATTTGTGGTAAACTGGCATGTCTCTTAGATTTTGTCTAGACTAGGATTTAATGTGTTTTATTAACACGTTTCTTATTATAAATATTAACACTTATTTAATAGATACTCTAAAATCTCGGTTATGCCTAATGCATGCTTTATTTGTGAAGAGATACCAGGGGGGTTATTTCAGTCAGATAACATATAAAGTAACACATGGAAAGTGAACCTGGCTTGTCTGCAGTAAGATTTTTACCAGAGGTAGTTAACAAAACCATTGAAAGGTACATATTCCTAAGGAAAGTGAGGAGTAAAAGCTTAGTATAGAAAGGGGACAGATGTTAGTGTATTCTGTGCTAAACAAGTTATGACCTGACAGGGAGTTTAGTCTTCATTTGTGTGCACATTTTAGCACATACTAAACACTTGCCTCTGGGTTTGCAGTGCAAGTTCTGAGTCATATGGCCTGAGATAAAACTGATAAGGACTTCAGAAATTGCAATTATTTCCTCCTTCCTAACCTATCATTTTGTTTCTGCAGAATGTTTGTGGCCATGCTTCGGTCTCCACAGTGTCTCGTTTGGCACTGTGGCTCCTGTCACAGATAAAATGCTCTGTGTTGGGATGTGCAGAAAGCAAGTCTCCATCTCCTGCTTAATCTGCAGGAATGGTGATTTCCAGCACAGTGAAGCAGACAGCCAGGACTGATAACATCCTAAACCCCACAGCCTGGGCTGATCAGTGTGCCTGTCAGACCCCAAAGCTAAAGGCAGTGTGGGCCATTGATAATGAAATGCAGAGAGAGAAACTTGCTGTTAACCCTCTGCCTTTAAACAGGACTCAGCAGTGTTTAAGTAGCCAGTTAATAGGCAAGACCCTTTGAATGCATGCTTTCCAATTTAAAAAATTGCCAACTTACCTCAGTAGGTTTCTTCGCAGATGTTCTAAGAATGAACTTGAATTGGGGATATAAATTGAAGAGTGGCTTTTAACTGGAAACTTTTTTTTTTTTTAAACTAACAAAGAGAACCAAGACTCTTTGTCAATCATTTGTCTTATCACATGTATTTTCCTGCTTTCATGTCTCTCATGGATCCTTTAGAATGACACACAGCATCGTTCTAAGCATGGCTCTGTGGTTGACCATGGTCGGGTAGGTTAAAAAGAAAATGTGAACACCATATCTAATAGATGAATTATGATTTTTTTTTCCTTTTACAACCTTTTTTGTTCATTATGTTATTGTCTGGGAGAACTGCTTGCCTCATCCCACAACAGTCATTAAGTCAAAACTAAAAGAGGTACCTGTTAAACGAAATAATCCCCATCTTTTGTTCTGTGCCCTGAAATGTCTCTGTGTGGCAGCCACATGCCTCCAGCAGGAGAAAAACTGCACTGGTAGCACCATTTCCCTGAGGTCCAATTTCTATTTGTTTGAAGATCAGAATCATGAGATCATGCACAAGTAATGAAGTGATTTAAATGCCTGCCCAGCATGGACACAGATCACCTTTTGGAGAGGGAATCTACTCATGAATGATTGACACAGATGATTCACCGAGCAATTCTACTTGTTGCTGTCTCTCCCTATTTCTGTCACATGTATTTAAGTATGGAAGTTCTCAGGTCCATGTGAAATGCCTGTCATTGCATGAGCTGACGCAACTTCACTTGCTCATGAAACATAGGAAATCTGTCTCAACATGTCCTTTAAACTTGTTTTATTTGGTATAGTGTTGTGTGGTATTCTTGTCAGAACGGGGAGCATCTGAATTGTTTGCAAGGTGTGCAAAGTTACAGCTGAAATTCAGAATAAGCATGAACAATTTAAAAGCTCAGCTGCTTCAGAAACTTCCTTGATGTCACTGCTGTCACAAATTTATAGTGTAATTTTTTTTTCAATTGACTGATTTAAATTCAGGGTGGAGAGGGAAAGGAAATTCCCAAATTTTAAAAGTTGCTTTTCTACACACTTAAAATTCAAGGAGACAGTAACAATACCTCAGGGCCCAGTATTTTACTGATGGGCTGCAGAGTGCTTTTTCTCCTGCTCACCTTGCAGAAGGCATTTGGCACATGACAGGCTCATATCTCCAGTTTTCTTGGAAAAATATAATGTAAAAAGAGGGAGATCAAAATGTTAGGAGAAAAGCATCCAAATTGACTGGTAGTGGAAGACTGTTGATATTCCATAAAACTACTTTGATGTTTTACTGTTGATTTGGTGAGCAATGAAATAGCTACTTGTCTGGAATTGTTATAATAATCAATTTATACAACATTCTAATTTCTTCTTTCTTATGCTGAGCACAGTCTGCGGTCTTGAGGTTCACAGAGCTTTTTTCTTTGCCCATATGAGCTCTGCTGCTAAAGGACTTTTTTATGCTTACACAAATACATGCTGTTAGTTACAAAACTGTCCAAACAGTAGAAATGAATTAATATCATCTGGGTGTGCATTAATGCCATTTGCAGTGTGTGCTGGAGATATTTGCAAATGACCACAGGTTTGATAAGCTGTGTTTGGTACATACTGTACCACATTCTGTTCTCAGTAACTGCACAGCGGTGCAAATTGAACTGAAACCTGCTGATTGATATCCCTGAACTGTGTTTCCTTATAATTGACACTATAAAATGGCAGAGTGGTCTTTGGTGCTGCTCTGTCCCTGCTCTGAGTAGAGCTTTGAGGGCTTGTGTGGTTGCGCACCTTCCTAGCGTTAGGATCCTGATTTGGTCTAAAAAATGCTGGGTTTGTGAGCTGTTGGTGATTATAAATAAACTGCCAGTTTGTAACTTCTTCAGGAAACCTGGAAACATGCTATTGAGAAAGCCAAGCACATGCCTGATCCGTGGGCAGAATTTCACCTGGAGGATGTTGAGACGGAACACGCCACTCGTTACAGGTCTGTGGGTCTTTGGCTGCTGATGTTAAACACAACTGCTGGTTTATGTGTTTGTCTAGTGCAGAATATCTGTAATTACATGGCTTAAAATCTTTCAATAATACCCAAATTGAGTGTGTCTTAATCTCCCAGGAGTGTGTAAATACTGTCCATCATCAGAAAATAAACCTTTCAGCAAACCAGTGTCACACTTTTTTCTCTTCCACCTAAGCTGTATCTAGGACTTTAACCATGTAGACAGGAAACAAGGCTGAGAAGTGTTGTCTAGTTGATTTATTAGTGCTGTAAACTTAATCTAATAAGGAAATGAATTCCAATAAAGGGGCAGCATACTTAGTTTAAATAGTTTAGAAAAAAAAAGGCAGCATAACACTCCATGCCTTACCCAGAATAGCAGTTTCAGTGTTACCAGTCCATGCAGAGTTGTTGCCTGTGGCTGGAATTTAAGTCCTTATAAAGCCCAGAATAGCTCAGCATGGTGTACGTGCTGAAACTGAGTTTGGCCATTAAACTGGTTTTAGTGCTTTAACACAAGCTCTGCCAAAATATTTACTCTGCTGACACAGGTTTCTGGGTGGAAGGGGTGGGGGTTAGAGGCCAGTTAATCACCACTTAGCATCAGTGTTGGAGAGGCCTCCCTTCCAATCACGTACCACTGTCGTGCAGTGCTGCTCTTCCCCACAGACTGCATCTGTCCCTGGTCAGCCACACAGTCCTGAAATAGTTTGCATATTTTAAAATACAAAGAAGTGGTAATATTGGGTTAGGGCTACTCAAATACCATGTTAAGAAGAGGTAGGTCTGATGTTCTTATTTCCACCACTTTTATCTGTTGCAGACTGGGGTGATACAGTACTCAGTGCAGGCTGGGGGACTCAGGCTGGAAACAATTGTGTTGGTGACTCAATTGTTGTGGTTCTTGATTTATCTTTTACTGTGTTGGGAGTTAAGGGGGTGAGGAGAAACCACAGTTGTACTCTTTGTATTATCACAGGGTTGTGCAGGGACTTGCTCCTCCCCCAGTGCAATGTTGGGCAGTTCTTGGCCCCACTGCTTCTCACAGCTTGTTCTGCTCACATCCTCCACAGCCCTGAGGCAGACTCTGGGGCAGAACCAGCTTTATGCAAGGTGAGGGTTGGTGAATGCAACCTCTCCAGTGTGTAGAGCTTGGTAGGGCTCTTTCTGCCCCCAGTGTGCTGCCCAGGCATCCTAGAATAGGCTTAACTTCAAAGCAGATCAAGCCTGATTTGTAGTGTTGCAAAAGTATGGCTTCTGCAGGGCAGTCTGTTCACTGTCAGGAGGATTCAGTGGCTTCAATGAGTTAATCGTGTTTCTGCTTTCCTGTCTGAAGCAAGGAGTGGTGGGAAGTCTGGAAGCTTTTATGTTGGAGTGGCAGCAGCACTTTGTAGCACTGAGCTGCAGATAAGGAAGGATAGGTGCTGGGAATAGCAGGATTTGGGATCCCTCTGCATTTTTCTGAGACACATCTCCTGATTTTGCAGGTACAATGCAGTTACTGGGGACTGGGTTGAAGATGAAGTCCTTATCAAGATGGCTGCACAAGTAAGGTCACACTCCCCTTCATGTTCATTAGCAGCAAGTTTGTAATTCTTTTGTGTTCCAGAATGGTGGCAGCAAGATGTTTTCCTCATAGAAGTTTTGAAGTCTCAGTGTAACTCATTTCTCCCAACTCTCTGTTTCCTTGGCTCATTCATTATGTTGTGGTGTCCCAACAGCCTTTTGTCCCCAGAGTGGAGTAGAAAATGGAGTCAGCCCTTCCCTGTCAGCAACGTGAGGCATTTGTTCCATTTCCACTGATTTCCCTTCCATTTCACCCCTCCCATTTCCTCCTGGCAAAATTTCCCTGCCTGGCCATAGTCCTACTATTTTGTGTGCATCCAAGTAATTTCTGCTCTGAGAATGAAAACCCAGTGAATTTGCTGTATGTGAGGTCGAAGCTGCTGTCACCTCCCAGTTCCATGCTGGGGTGGGTTGTGCACTGCTGGCACAGTGTGTGATGTGTGGGGAGATGATGCCCTGTGTGGGGGCCCAAGCGCAGGGAGCACGAGGTGTGCAAAGCCAGCTTCTCCAGGCAGGCACAGGGGGCTGACTCCCAACTGCAGAGAGATTTTAAATAGCTTATTGGAAAGACATGTCTGCTCCATGGGGTATTGAGGGGGCTTTATTCCAAATATCTCCTCCCCAGATTCCTTTTCGCACTGCCAGCGGGTTTTCAGTTTTCTTTGAGAAGATATTTTATAGAGCCTGTTTGAAAACTTGCTTTCTGCAGGATATAAAGGGGGGAAATACGGTTGTGTCTCTTGGTGGTTAGAAATGAACTTTGTGGAAATGGCAATGCTGGATTTTTCTTTTTGTTTTCCGTAGCCTTTTGGCCGTGGAGCGATGCGAGAGTGTTTCAGAACGTAAGTATCTGCTGACTTTATCTTGCTTGGCCTCCATGCAGTATTTTCCTCTGTGGTGACTGGAATTTCACTTTGGTGTGGTGGAAATTTTGTAAAGCTCTCGAGTTCATGTGAGCTCTCTTGGAGGCAGAGTACTCATAAAAGTACAGAAAGAGTTACCTTCTTTCTGTGTTCCTGGTGTGCTGAAATATCTGAAAATCTGATATGTGGCCATAGGCGTGTGCAGCCTGGAGACCAACTTGAGGCCTACAGTTGGGCAGAGAAAAGGAGAAAAATATTTGGATGGTGCAGTGGGAATTTGGAAAGCCTCCATCAGTGAAGATTATTCTCCCAGAGTTTACTTTAGATTACGTGTATCAGAGTAATCCCGTTCTGAGTAAAGCAGAACTTTACAGCTGTGCTTTCCACAAGGGTAAAGTGTGGGGGAAGACAGAGGAGGAACTTTTATTTCCTTGGAGAGTCTAGCAATTGTTGTGGGCATCAGCATCCAGTTTGTGCTAGAAGAATATCTCACTCTTTCCAGGCTCTGGAGAAAAATGTTTTCTGGAAAATGTGCATGTGTGTGTTTAAGAACATTTCCCCTTCTTCCCAGCTGTGTAATCCAGAGAAATTGCATTTCATGTCTGGTTTCGCTTCTGGAAAGGTAGATACTCCTGAAAGACAGAAACATGATGTTTTGAGCTTGAGCAAAAGGGGAGAAAAGTAACCCCTCAGTGCTCCACTTTGGGCTTGTTTCAGTATCAGTTCATGCTCCTGGTTGTGTTCTGCAAAACCACAGAGATACAGTGGTGAATGAAGCCTGGGAGGTAACAAATCTGAGCCTGCTGACGTTGCTGCTGACATTGCTTTTAGCTCTTGTTATTTACCAAATTCCCCATTTCGCAATATTTTGAGAAATGCCATAAACAGAAATTTGTTAGCAGCTTTGCTTTAACCTCTTAGACAAGGAAAGCATAACTTGTACGTCAGCTTCCCACCGCTGGATTTTCCAAAAGTCCCAGTGGTGCACCGATAATTCCCATCTGGAGCTCTCTCTTCTAGATTTTTGTAACTCTGCAAGTCTTCAGTCGTGGCTGGGGGATAGTCACTGCTGTGTGTTAGGAACACAGCAGTTTGCTTTTATTCCAGGAGAGGTTTCTCTCAGTTCATGTTTGAAATGCCACTCCCTGTTAATTTCTGCAGAAATTAATTGTTGACATTAGAACACGGTGTTGAGGTGGCACCAACCCTTCATGCTCGTGGTTTGAGGGAAACAAGGAGGGAAAGGAACTGAGAAAAGGAGGAAGCCCAGAGTGAACGAGCTGCAGCCAAACCAAACATTTTGCCATGTCCCAGGCATTCCCATGGAACATTTAATTTTCCCTTGTCCCTAGCTGTGCTTCATGTTTCAGCCAGAACACCTGGTAAACGATTGAGGGTAATGCTGATCTTGGGGCCTGGCTCTGTCCATGCAGGCAAAGAAGGGGCAAAGATTGAAGTAGATTTCTTGGGTTTCCTTTCACCAACAATTTGTGTTTCAGGAAAAAGCTGTCCAACTTCTTACACACGCAGAACTGGAAAGGTGCCTATAACTATGTGGCCAAGCAATACATAGAGAGTGTGAGCAGGGAGGTGTATTTTGAGGATGTCCGACTGCAGATGGAAGCAAAGCTCTGGGGAGAAGAGTACAACCGGCACAAACCACCCAAACAGGTACATCCAAAGTACTGAGCAAAAATGAAGCCTTGCTCTCCTACAGGAGTAGTTTTCAGCTGAATTTAGAAGGAATTACTCGTTCACATTCCATTACATTGAAATGCTCTTTAACTTCTCTTGCCCTCCTGTGTTTTCCATTAAATGATAGTTTATTTTGAATGAAGTAAATGCAGAAATTGCTTTGTATTTCCTGAATTAGGGGCTGTGTGTTCGTGAATGTCTGACTGTTCTCAGCTGTTGACTGGAGACCAAAATAAAATGGTGTTTGTATTGCTCTTTGAGATGTGTGCCAGCTGCTTTTGAGATAACCAGAGATGTCACAGGATTTATTGCCAGCAGCAGTCTCAGCAAGTACTTAACTGTTAGTGCTCCAGGAAGGTAGATGCATAAATCTTGTAGAACTACCCAAACACGTGACTTGCACTGATTTTTAAGAACTGGAAACCTGCTGGAAACCTTAACAATTTTAATAGCCAAAATTAGTGCTTTTGAGTATGTGGGGTATGTGCACTGCCCTCCCATCCGAGGGTTAGGTAATATCCACCTGTCTCACAACAGCAAGGTGAGGTGTGGAGTGAAGCACCCAGAGAGGAATCTGGAAATCTGGAAGTTATAAATGCCGTGTGGAGGAAAAGAAGTGAAAGAGTTGTGATGGTTTCTCCTTTAGGAGTGTGTCTGGAACAGAGGGAGGGGGTAGGGCAGGATACAGAGATAGCCAAGTGGTAGATACCCTCAGTCCTTCTCTGAAAAGGTGTTTCTCCAAGTTGTGCTGCAGTGATTGTGTGATTTCCTCTCTGGGTGCAGGCTCTTTGCAGTGCACTCTGAGGGTGCCCACAAAATAAAATAGAAAGCCAGTACTTGCTAAGCATTTTTCAGAGGGATTTGTTGCAGGAGTGAGCTGTTTTGTAGTGTCTGCTTTTAATTTGTGGAATTCCTCCAATGGCCCGAGAAGCATGTGACTCTTCCCCCACCCCCTTGTCAAACAGGATCTTTGCAGTTGTTCCGCTTCTTGCCTTGGGAAAGTTTTCACAGCTGGAGGATTCACACACATTTTGATCTGAAGACAGTATTGTGTTAGTCATTGTTTATCTTCTTTTCCTCCCCAGGTGGATATAGTCCAGACCTGTATTATTGAAATGAAGAATAGACCTGGAAAGCCTCTCTTTCATCTGGAACATTACATTGAGGGCAAATACATCAAATACAACTCCAATTCTGGATTCGTGCGGGATGACAACATCCGTCTCACTCCGCAAGTGAGGCTTCGTTTAGTGCTTTCCATAAAGTCTGCTGCAGGGAATTTCTTGGCCCTGTCCAGAGGTCTTGCATTACTGCCAAGAAAGGAAACTGCAGGCTCTCCAGTACAATGCCAAATTAATTTCTCTATTTGCAGTTTGTTGGCCCCTTCCTTGGGGCCTGCTCGTTCAATCACTGAGTGCTGCTTTGTTGCATTTCAGTGTCAGTTGGTTTTAGTTGAGTTGAACAGGGTTAACAGTCTTTGGAAAGCTTAAGCCCATTGACTTTAATTATAATTGCAGGCATTGAAAGATTTCAAACTTTTATCAAATTAGGGCAGTGAGAGAGATCTCTCATGTACTATGTACTGAACAGCTTTTTTGGTGCCTCACATAGTGTACAAGAGGAGGTGGCAGATATCCAACTCATGTAAATAACAAATCTAGGCCATTTGCACATAAAAATGTGGTTTTTTTCAGCTACAACCTCTGAAGAGCTGAATCTGAGATTGCATATAGAAATACAAGTACAGATTTCAAACAATTCTTGGATCTTGTAGAAGAACTTTAAAATACTATTGAAAAATGCAAAGTGGTCAACATAGCAAAGGAATGTTTTACTGGGCCTTGAGAGTTTTGTTCATTATATTTTTTTCCCCACTATTTTTAAGGTATTTGTCATGATGCTTAACGTAAGCAGAGAATTTATGTCCTGGGCTGTCTGAATCAGTGCTGTGCTTTCACAGGTTGGGAACAAAATGTTCCATGGTATTTGCTGCAGTTAAAATGTTTGTCTATCACCACCAGTCACTTCCCCCAGCCAGGCCTGGCAGCACTTTTTTGGAGGCCTTCCCAGAAGATTCCTAATATCTCAGCTTTATGCTGAAGAGGAGGGCTTTTTTTACCTGATTCTTGAAATGTGTTTTTTGAAGAAGAGTATGAGTGTACACTTCATTGTCTGACACAAAAATGTAGAAACAGAACAGCCCTTCAGGGGGACCTCTCAGAGGGGAAGAAGAATTTGTGGCATGCTCATTTTTTTTTCAAAATGTGGCTGATCTTTGCTTGTTGGCAGAAGGAAGCAGTGTCCCAGAGATGCAGAGCTTGCAGATCCACAGGCACAGCCAGAATGTTTATACAGAAGTTATTCTGCACTGGCTTCAGAGCCCACTGTTGTTCCCCCTGCCAGCCAGGCAGTCCTGAAGGTGAAGACTGTAGTGGGAAACAATCTCTAGCACAGGAAGGAGGAATAAAACAATCTCCTCTCCCCTGCCTGTGTCCACTGCTGGTTTTCTCCCTGCCTCTTTTAGCCCACCTGCTAGTTGGAGCAGGTTGGAGGGACAAGCCACTGTGTGCTTTTAGTCTCTTGCTGCTTTCATCATACCAGTTGTATTTCACTGCCAGGGTTATCAGACTTCCCATTTATAACAGGTGAATATCTGTTGCTGTTTTCAGTAGGTGAAGGAAAAGTGTTCTCAGACACCTTCTATGGTTCTTTCAGGCCTTCAGTCACTTCACCTTTGAGCGCTCAGGACACCAACTCATTGTTGTTGATATCCAGGGAGTCGGAGACCTTTACACGGACCCTCAGATCCACACGGAGAACGGGACAGACTTTGGAGATGGCAACCTAGGTAAAATCAACCTCAGTAAAATCACTTTGACATGCTGTGGATGCTTCTTGTCTGTTCCCAGCTCTCTGCTGAGTAGCCACTGCAGGGCTGGGTGAGCTGGCACGTTTCTGAAGGGGAATTTCTATGGTGAGGAGTCCCTGAGCAGGGCAGCTGCCTCCCAAGGGCACATTTCAAATGAGAGCTGATCTTGGCTCGTGCCTCCTGGCCTACTCTTAAACAAGTAATGAAATTAAGTAGCTTCCTGCAGTGTGAGAGCAATAATCATGGCCTTTAATTTCCTTGCCATGTTGCAGGAATGGATACAGCTGAACGTGGAGAGGTAAGTGCTGCATATTTTTAAATCTGCAAGTGTCTATACATGAAGATGTTCATAGGACAGAGCAAGTTTTATAAGCTGGATCAAATTTAGGCCTGTTTCTCAGTGATACAGCCAATTTAGCCTTGAGACTTCTGGCTTTTAGTAAGTAAACCATAATATAAAATTCAGGTTAAACCTTTCTTCACTTTTTTTAATGCCGTAGGTGTTCGAGGTATGGCCTTGTTCTTTCATTCTCATTTCTGCAACAAGATCTGCAAAAGCATGGGACTTGAACCATTTGATCTTTCATCCAAAGAGAAGGATGCCTTGGATTATAATAAAAAATTGCTTGTAAGTGCTTGAAGAAAAAAAGAAAGGGTAAACTAGCTGTACTGCTTAGTTAAACTAATTTTGTAAGCCCTGTAAATGAAACTGAAATACGCTATTTACGTGGAAAATAAAAAGTACCTAATCATGAATGCTGCAGTTGAAATGCAGCAGTTTAAAGCTGACTTGTTCATACTTGTCTCTGAATTAATGCTGGAGCTGTAGTTGACAGGGAACTTTGTAACATGGTGTGTATTTACGACCAAGTAGATCTTTGAATGCTGAAATCCCTGTAAATTTTGTATCTCACAAGCCTAATTTGGGTAGGGGAAAAAAAATAGAACTGCTTGTCTTTAATCGCAGTTTCAACTGATTTTAGTGGGAGTGGGACTTGAAATGAAATTGAGTCCTAAACAGAACTCTGACTGTAAAAATGCCAGGACTTGATATTTTGTTGGGGCGTGGAACTTCTCAAAGCAAACACTTCTGTGTACCTATAACCTCCTCTTCGACAGAGGACTCCTGATAAACACTCATGTTGTTTTATGTGGCACCATTAGAATACACAGAGGGATTATTCACCTGACTTTGTGGTTGATTTGCCAAGGAATCTGCGCAGACCATCCTCCGGGGCACGGAGGAGAAGTGCGGCAGCAGCCGGGTGAGGACGGTGTCGGGCAGTCGGCCCCCTCTGCTCTTCCGCCTGTCCGAGAACTCGGGGGATGAAAGCATGAGCGACGTGGCCTTCGACTCCCTGCCCTGCTCCCCTTCCTCAGCAACCCCTCACAGCCACAGGGTGGACATGCTTAGTGAGTGAGCCTCCTTCATCACCTCTGGATGTTGGACAGGGACTTAACTAGTCGGGTTTAAACACAACAGCATTGATTTAGTCCGCAATACTTGTTTCTAACGTTGCTCTTTGAGCAGAAATAAACCTGAAGGGACTTCTTTGTAGATAATTTAATGCATGGATGCTTCTCTGAAAAAACCAGCAGCAAAATGATGGTGTCTAGAGCTTTCTCTTCAAGCATGTTATCCTTACAGTAAGAAGCAAATATTTTTCTTCCTAGATTGGCCTGTGTTCAATGAAGTAGATAACTTGGTTCACAAAGACTTTGATCAGCTTGATAACCAAAGGGTGAGTGTCTTTGCAACAGAAAACAAGGTTGCAGTTCCCTGATGAATGTGTCTTTAAAGGACTTCTCAACAGCTTTGTGCAGTAAAAGCACATAAAGGTTCTCTGCCTGCTTTCGTTGTTACAGCTCACGTTGCCTTCATGCATTTGCTGGTTCTTGTAAAGGAAGAACATTTTATTTTGAAATACTATTCATTATTCTTTTTCCACCAGAAATTTATTTGCATCTGATGTAGTTTAACAGTTAATTAAAGTGTGTGTCTGTTCCCCTGCCTGCATGTTGTATCTTGGGCACTTCTGCCAACTGCTGTGGTATGAAAACTCAGCAGAATCCCTATAAGGATTAGGCCTCTGCAAATCCTGGTACTGTGGGATTTACAGAACCTCACCTGAGGAGATACAAGGAGTTTGCAATGGACATTTTCCAGTGCTAGACCTTAGTACCAGTTATGGTTTATCTTTTAACTGGCTACCACTGAATACTGAAAACTGTATCTAGAGGACTCTTGATAAAATATGCGAGTCCTTGATTTATTTTTTGAATGTTTTATTATTTTATATTCATGTAAGAGAGAGGACAGTCTTAGACAGTACCTTCTGTGTCATTAAGTCGTGTTCTGTGTGTCAGAGGTAACACAACATACAATCATTTTCATCCTGTACAACCATCCAATATTTTTCACTGAACCAGCAAAGGGTTTGCTCTGTGGGAAATGTCAAGCTGAGATCCTTACAAAGGATAAAGTGCTAATGCTCCTCTGTTCTTGTGTTCTGTAGGATTTTGAAAATGGTGGAGACAGTGGATACCCCAGTGAAAAGAGAAGCGAGATGGAAGATCTGGATCACAGAGTAAGGGTGAGAACCTGACTCTGGGTTTAGCAGAGTTGGGCCTGTTCATACTTGAACTGTTTTGATAGAAGAATCTTATTTTTTCATCCCTCTTGATCTAGGCTTTGTAAACAAAGGAACAGACAGAAATTTCCACATGTTGCAAAATTACTTATTCATATTGGGAATGGCACTTTTACAGGAAAAATGATTTGTAGTGAGGAGCTTCATTTCAAACACCACATTTGATTACATATTATTGTGGGTTTTTTAAAGTATTCTGTATTGCATTTAGCAGATGTAGCCAGTTTCTTGTCATGTGGAATCCACAATTATGATCTGCTTTCAGTCTCTTATCCTCTCTACTTTATATAGCTTGAATATCACAGAGCTTAATGTTGTTGTCAGTTAATAACATGCAACTTTAGAATCCCTGTGGGTAACTTGGTTACTCCTTTAAAATACAAACTTGGCTCTTTGACCTGAAGATCTTCACAAGATAGTGAATTAGAAGACAGGAAAGAGAATACAGCTTCCAAAGGTACCAGTCCTTTTGTCACCTTTGAAGCAGCAAGGTATTTGTTGTGGCATCTCCAGCTCACAGGTTTAAAGCCTGTGTGGGCCCTGTTGTTTACCATTTTGTTATGTCTCTTATTACTTTGGGATATCACTGAAAGGAAAGGTCCCAGTGGAAATGATTTTGGTCATGGTCAGTATTAATTCTGCTGGACAGGAAGAGCCTAGAGGGATAACTGGCACACAGCAGTCACTGCAAGTTAAATGATGTAAATCTTTACGTTAACGTAGGGCCATTCAAACAACATCCGGAGACAGGAGTCTGATGAAGACAGTTTGGGAAGCTCTGCAAGGGTAAATAAAGCAGAAATGTTCATAGACTGAGTCTGCTGCTCTGCTTGTCCTTTGTTCCACTCATCTAACCACACCACTAAATCAGATTCAGTTTCCCTCCCTTCTCAGCTACAGAATATGTTTATTAATATCAATTAATATCAAACCACTCTGTGTTGTTTCCTTTTTTGTTTTGTCTTTACTTTCCAGTTAAAGAAGTACTGTTAAAGAAACTGTCACCTCTGTAACCGATCCCTGACATAAATTAGTGATTATGCATGGGTTTCTCACTTAAAAATACTAATTATAGCTCTGTGGATTTTTTTCCTGTCTGACTAGGTTATATTTCCTTTCTGTACTTCATTTTTGGAATTGCATCCCATATGTGGTTGTATGATTCCTTGAAAACATGCAGTGTTTGAAATAGGTGACAGTAGCTGTTTCCACTGTGTATCTCACTGAGCTAGGGAAGACCAGGCCTTATTGTGTGTCTTTACAAAATATAACTTCTGTGCTAATTGGTCTGTGGCTGTAAACTTAAATTAACTACTCTGCAAGGAAAGAAAAACAGCTTTGACAACAATAATTTATTTAGATACACTTCTCAGAATTTCCTTGTAAATATTATATATTGCTGTTTCAGGAAATTGAAACAGCTTTAACAGAGTGAAGTTCTGTGCCAGGAACCTTCCCTGTTGCGTTCCCCTGGGTACCTCCAAAAACTTGCATTTTGATAGGATTGTTTTCAGCTACTGTTTCCCACCCACCAGTCATGTGGAAAAATTTGTTCTCATTTGTGTTGCATCTCCTGAGAAACACCAATGCATGTGTCTGCCTGTCATCTTCTGCATTGTTACTTCTCATTTTTCTAGAGCTCTAGAATGCAAGCAGCATTTAAAATGTCGTGAACTGAAATTCTGATCATAAGTGTTGTGGGTTTAATTCTTTTGTGCGTGGGTAACCTCAGTACTTGCAGTGTGACTTTTCAGTTGCTTATTTTTAGAAGTAACTTTTTTCTGATTCAGAACTTTGAGATGATTCTTTGCTTCATTGCAAAGTGATGATGTTTGGATTAGAAATAGAGGGCTTTATTTCTTTAGCGATGAATAATAACCATTTATTCAGCTCCTAACATGACTTTTGAAAGTTGTGTCTCAAATTACAGTATTTACTAATAAGTAGCAATATTAATGGAGGCTTTGATTTCTGGATGGTAATCCATATATACGAAAATTTTAATTTTGCATTTAAATAATAGTTTATTTCATATTTCAGATCAGTGTGGAGAAATGGAATCTGTACAACTCTTCCAGAGTTCATGTCCACAGACCATCTTGTGTTGCCCAAGAAATCCAGAGGCTCAATGCACTAGAACTTGAAAAGAAAATAGGGAAGTCAGTCCTTGGAAAGGTAGGATGGGTCTAGAAATCCTCTTTTTTCCAACTGGAAAGAAACATATTTATTACTTACACAGAGGTGTTGCCCTGCATGAGTTTATCTGTGCAGGTGAAAATAAACACATGCATAGCTTTGTGTCCCCTGACCATACTGTGTGAAGGACATCTGAGCTGAGGAGCCCTCAGATGAGCCCTCAGATGAGTTTCATCTGCTTTTGGACTTGCAGCATCTGGGCTCCTTTGGGAAGGACCCTGCTGTGGGTTAGTCTGCCTTTCCAGAGGCATCATCCAGGGAAGTTACAGTGGGATAGTTGTGGTGTGCCTGACCCACATACCTGGCACATGGAAAAATGGTAGCACCCACAAGCTCTTTGTACTCCAGACTATCTCAAGATAATTGCAAATGTGAATAAGTTTGGGTTTATGCATGGGCTTAAGCCCACACTTAAAACACGGTGTAGATCTTCCTGAACATCCTGAGAGACTTTGGTGTTCTCAAAACTTTAGGTTTGTGAAGAAGCCAATTTTTCCCTTGGGGAGGGAAGTCAGAAAGTCCCTCAAAATCCCATGGCGTGTTTGGAATGCAATCCCACCCCCCACTGATAATGAAGGCTTCAGTGGTGTGAGGATTTTACCCCTGATAGCCTTGATTTTCTGTTGCCTCAGGTTAATTCCTCCCCTGGGAAGGCCCTTGCTGTGCACTGAAGTCTGTGCCCCGACAGTCACTGCTGTTTGCCTTGCTGGCTGCAGTGCCAGGCAGTCGCAGGCTGGGTGCCTTTAACTGTGATTCCCTCCTGGAGCTCTAAAGCCCCAGCAGGTGTGCCAGGACATGTCCCTAAGACCTGGTAAAGGGTGGGCAGGAGGCTTTGGAAGGATGAGGTCCATGAAATACTTGTGCCTCTCCTCCGTGCGATGGTGCCGCAGGTCCACTTGGCCATGGTTCGCTACCACGAAGCCGGGCGTTTCTGTGGGAAGGACAAGGACTGGGACCGGGAGTCGGCCCTGTTTCACCTGGAACACGCTGCAGACTGTGGGGAGCTCGAAGCCATCGTTGGGTTGGGACTCATGTGCTTTCAGCTGCCACATCACATTCTTTCTGAGGTCACCCTGGAGGTAAACGCATCCAAGAAAATGCCAAAACACAGGTTGTGGTGGATTGTAAAAATAACATAAGAACAGCGGGAAATAGAGAGAAAACAGTAACCATAGTCAGGTGTTCTGTAGCCCCTCAGAGGAAAGAGATGACACTGTAATTAAGGACTTGGACAAAACAGCAAAAATTCCTGCCTCTTTCTGGTTTTGCCAGGAAATTACTGCATGCCTTTGGGAAGTTTCTGAAGTCATCTTCACTGTTCAGCTGCTTTGTTTCTTGTGGCTGTGCCTGTTTCTCAGACACACCAAACACTTGCAGCCATTACTGACATGGGGAAACTGCATTTAGTGTTAGAGGGAGGAAGGGATGGTGTTCCTTAGAAACATGCACTTGAAAAGGTTTGTTTGTTTTACCAGGACACAAAGGAGAACAGAAATAAAGGATTTAATTACTTGCTGAGAGCAGCAGAAGCTGGAGACCGGCCTTCCATGATCCTGATAGCAAGAGCATATGATACAGGTGTAAATCTTGGTGCAGACAGGTATGTTACTTTTAATTAAGGATGATTTTAAATTTTAAGAAGTTTACAAATGCTTTTACCTCAGAAAGTCTCTCTTAATTTGACCTTGAGTTTTTGAAAGTGGACAAATACTAATTTCCTTAAGTATCAAATATAACAGTGGTGATAGTGGTTTTTCTGGTTTTGTATTTTAGCATGTCCTTGTTATTTACATGAGTTTTCCATTTTGCACAACAGTGAAACTTTATATTCACCTTTGCCAAACAACATTGCACTTCTAATTGAAGTGCACTGAGCATTCTCAGTAACCACACAACGGGTAATGAAGCTCAGACTCTGGAGTTCAGCAAAACACTTCAGTCTGATACTTTCTCCTCACCTAATTCCTGACCCCAGGCTGATTTTGCTGTGACCTGGTGCTGCAGTGCAGTTAGTGAGCCTCCAGGAGAATGTTTGCTTCCTTGGGAGCATCGAGGCTCTGAGAAGTCAGTGCAGAATTGGATTCTGAATCTCCAGTGCAAAGTACATTTGTTGCCTAAGGGAACCATCTTCAAAAATTGTGTTTAACTTCAGAGGCCAGGACTGGAAGGAGGCCCTGCACTGGTACAACGCTGCACTGAACATGACTGACTACGATGAGGGAGGGGAGTATGATGGCACTCAGGATGAGCCCCGCTACCTGCTGCTGGCCAGGGAGGCAGAGATGTTAATGACAGGAGGGTTCCACCTGGATA
This sequence comes from Myiozetetes cayanensis, assembly GCF_022539395.1. NCBI lineage: Eukaryota > Metazoa > Chordata > Aves > Passeriformes > Tyrannidae > Myiozetetes > Myiozetetes cayanensis. Next base: position 7,320,955 of record NW_026087412.1, on the reverse strand, counting down.
AGGATCCACAGAGATCAGGTGAGGCCTTCTTTTGTTTCTGTAATCAGTAATCCTGCTTTTCCTTCCCTTTTACCCCAGCATGCACCCCAAAACTAGACTTCCTGCTTTAACTGCTACAAAACATCCAGGGGGTCAGTACCTTTTGGATTTGTGGGTGAAGCTGCAAGGATGCTGGGTGTAACAAGGCTGGAAAGAGTGAAAGAAGAAATCTTGGCAATGACAGGGGTAGTGGGTGGTGCCAGGGGCAATCCTGTGACACACTGAGTCACTGCCAGGCAACCTTCACTCCCTTCCAGGTCGCTCTTCTGGGTCCTTCCCCTCAGCTGCAGGTTGCTGCTTGTATTTTGATTTACACCCATAACTCCCAGCCCCTGCACAACATTCTCCTCCTTGCTGTGCCATCTCCATGTTGGATGTCTGTGTCTTAGAGTCCTCTTGGGGGAGGTCCTACAGGCCGGTCATGTTTCCAGTCCTTCAGAATACACTGAAGAGCCATCAGCAGCCAGTCATGCAACTTTAACCCAGATTCCCAGCTGATGTAACTCTGACACAATTAAAACACACCCACACGTCCTGGCCCTGCAGTTTGATCTCAGTTTCTCCTTTTGTCCTTTATTTGCTTCAGGCTAAAGCGATGTTTTTTCTTTTTTTTCTTTCCTCTGTCAACATAACTGATCCTGTCTCCTCCTCTAGGTGAGCTTTACACAGAAGCAGCAGAAGCAGCAATGGAAGCCATGAAAGGCAGACTGGCAAATCAGTACTACCAAAAAGCAGAAGAGGCTTGGGCGATGATGGAGGAATGACGTCGAAATTAAGCAGTTCCTGTATATAAATTTTTTATAGACTTCCTGCATTTGCAGCTAAAAAGCTATATTTTTATGTGATGTTACCAGTTCCTTTTTTTTTTGTATTTTAGTTTTTTAAGTTTTTTGAGGGGAGAAATTCAACTGTAACTATGTAGGGTGCCATAGCATACTTCTGTTAGTGTTCTAAAGCTGTAATATAGACACACTTGACCTTTTGTACTTTTTTAACTCTTAGAGGGCTTAGTTCTTTTGACCAGAAAAATGAAGCCTTATTGTTTAGGTTTCACATGTCCTGGTTTTTTTGCAGCAAATGATCAGTGTGTTTACATTTTTCTTCTTCTCCCCATGCACAGAAAAAACATTTTCCTAAATTCTCAGCATTTCTTCATCATTTTTGGTGTAAGTCACCAAATTTGCACATAAATGTAAATTCTCAGTTTATGGATGCAACTACTGATGTTAATAAGTAGTCCCATTCTATTATGCTGGCATTGTTGGACACTTCTCTTATTCTCAGATGAATTCCAGATAGAATCCTTACAATTTGGGAAGGGGTGGGAAAGATGCTTCCGATTGGCAGTGAGGATGTTCAGGATGGAATGTTTTATTCATCACCAACATTGCATATCACACCATTAGAAAATCACTCATGTTCCTGATGAGGTGAGGCATCCAGCTGCCTCTCTCACTTCCACATTTTGCACCATGTAATAGCTTAGTTGTTTAAAATTCTATTGATCTTCCATGTGTCCAGTGATGTACAGTAGCAAGATCTGTAATATATGGGTAATTTCAAGTTAATTTTACAGTGGCATCTCAATTCTCAGTGAAGCTAGATCATCTCACTTAAAATGACAATATGCTTTCCACCATGTCCAGAGGGATGTTTGAAAAGGTTAGAAGATGGTGATTTGCCTTTTATATGTACAGAAAGCAATTTATATGTTTTAAATATATTTTAAAATGGTATTTTATCTGCAAATGGTTTCAAATGTCAGTTAAATTGCTGGTTAAAAGGGGAGAACAGTATTATCCCCAAACACTTGTATTTGTGTCCTGTTTGCTCCTGACCAGTAATGGGAGGACAACTATGTGGTGGTGGTTGAATTATGATGGCATAGAGAGAAGTTTCTTCCAAATCTGGTATTTTATTCCATCTCTATGGATAGTACAGAAGCTGTTCCTATTCCTTGGCTGTGGTTAACAGTCATTTTGCAGGAGATTTAAGGTGGAAACTTCTGCTTTCTTGGCCTTAGTCTGCTGAGGGTGTAAATTGATGTCCATAAGGGGCAGCCCCTGTCAAGTGCTGAATTACCTGTAGTACTCACCACTTCAGCCAAGCTGTTCAAAACATGCTGAAAGCTAAGCAGGCTGTGAAATGGTGCAGCTGAACAGGATTTCTTGTATAGCCCAGTGATATTAATCTCTTGTAAAATGCAGAAACTGCTCAAGGAGCAGAGTCAGTTCTCCCTGTCCTGTGCAGTGCCTGTCACTGGGCTCACGTTGTGCTCCCCATTTTCTCTTTTTCTGGCAAATGGATCTTGAATTCCTGCTCAGACAATATCCAAGGATGATGTTAATAACAACTGCCACTGTCTGAGAGATCTCCTGGTGGTTAAGGATGTGAGATAAAAAGATTTCAATCCTTTCAAGGAGAGAAGGGAGTTATCTTTGGATGTTCTGCTTCTGGGTGGGTGCTGTAACCACCAGGCAGTTGTAGCCATGAGGGCTCTTACAACTCATGGCAGCATCTTGTGTGCATTGCAGGGCTCGTGGGACAGCAGTGCCCACGGCCTTTTTAGTTTGGTCTTGTTTTGAGAGTGAAGGCGAAGCTCTTCACCCATCGATAGAGGAGTATCTAATTTCTAGGTCTCAGTTGGTCTTTGGTGATATTAAGCAAGGTACTAAAGCAATCAGATTAAGGACCTAACATGCTGAAAAAGAACCAGAGTTTGTAGGATTGCAAGTCAGGTGAATGTTTGAAGTGCCTATCCAGAGTTCTGCTTCAGACACTTAAAGCCTCTTTGGCCTTTTTTGCTATTTCAGTTCAAGCATCACAACTCCAGCTGTGACCTCGAAAGACAGCTGAATAGTTGTGTTTTGTGCAGCACCAGTACAGTGCAGGCACTACAACAAATTCAGACTAAAGGATTAGTTTTCCTCAGAAGGTGTTGATGCCAAGTCCTTGAGATTTTCCTTGAGGAGGAAACGTGTGTGACAACACCACCAACCATGTAGGGAGGAGAGGAGACTGAAAGTGCCTGTCCAAAATGTGTATGTAAAGGATGTAGAGTGTAATTATCGACACTTTTTGGTGTAGTTTAATTTGCTAAATTCAGTAGTTGCTAAAGTTGCTGACAGCTCTGTGTTGATCTGGTATGTAAATGTGCACAGAACTCAGTGCAAAAATTACTATGATTAATTCTTTGTTTGCAAATACTACTTTTTAATGATGAAGACTGTCTTCTGTCCTAAGATGGTATCATAGGATTTAGCCATACAATAAATGGGACTGTCAATAATATGAAAATTTTTTATGTTTACAGAAATAACGGTATTCTGTGACATTCTTTTGAAGGGAAAAACTATATATTTGACAAACTTCTGCAGTGATATTGCTACATGCTGTATTTTTAATCTATTCACAATGAATAAAAATCTGTATTTGTACAAAATGTGAAAATAAATCTGAGGCTCAGCCTGCCAGAACTTACCTGGGTTCAGTGTTTCCAGATGTCAGTGGGAATATTGCTTGGGTAAGGACAGTGAGATGGAAGCCTTTGTTTGTGTGTCAGACATGCAAATACTGCCTGCCTGCATCACTTAGTCCTCTCATTCACTGTTATCTGGTTTCATTCCAGCTGGCCAATAAAATTGTTCTTTTTGTCACTTCTCTCAGTAGAGTTTTATTTTTTGCAGTGGGGGTTTGCTTTTGGTTTTTTCTAATTTGCCAAAATTCAATCCTGTTATTGCAGCCTTCCAGAAATTCTCTGTATTGTTTGTTTTATTCCATCCCTGATTTTGTTCACTTTCAGCAGTCCCAGTAACAAACTGGGAGGAAATAAATTAGATGTTACCAACAAAATCTGTTTTCCTCAAGAAAACTAAAGGGTTGATGTGCTCTTTGATTTGTATTCGATTTCAAACTGTTAAAAATGGAGCTCTTGCTGTTGTGGTTTTTTTTAATTGCTTTATTTAGAACTTATTGTACCTGTGTAGTTTAAACAATATGAAATTATTCTCTAGCACAGGCACTGTGAAACAGCAGAATCTCCTAACAAAAAAAGCCCCAGCTGGGCATCTGCACTGTAGAATCACTAAGAAAAATGGTGAAATTTGGCTGTAGCTTAGTAGCCTTTGTAATCTGTAGCTATAGCTGCTGTGACAGCGAGTGTTTGGCAAGTGTAACAAAGGAAGTGGGAATAACTTCTTCAAAAACCATGGAGACAGCCAACACTTAGAGCACCTGTGGGGCCGAGCAGCCCATGGAATAAGGAACAGCTTGTGATGCGTGTTCCCTGCAGCCTCCCACACACACACACACACACACACACACCCATGCCCGGAGACCGCTAAACCAGACTCCTTACAATTTTCTGCCTAACCAGATTACAGCTGATTTGCTGTGTGAAGCCAATTCAGGTCTGCCTGTCTTCCCTCCTGCCCTGAACCTCTCCTGCGTCTCTGCAAAGCGAGGGCCGTGGGAGGAGCCTCAGGTCCTGTTCCCAAAAAAAGCCCGCACTGAACTGGGGGTGTGGAAGAGCAGCAGCGCCGGAGGGGGAGGAGCCCATTCATGCTGACACGTGTGCGCTGTTAGTCCTCAGTACGTGTAGGCAGGGAGTGAAATTTCTACCAGGACTCTGCAAAGCTGCAGCCTCTCGCAGTGAGACGCTGAGGTTGCTCAGAGAGGTTGGTGAATGCAATCCCTGCAAACGTTCAAGGCCAGGTTGGACGGGGTTCTGAGCAACCTGACGTAGTTGAAGATGCCCCTGCTCATTGCAAGGAGTTGGACGAGCCGGCCTTTAAATGGCAATTCCAACCCCTGCCTCCCAACCATTCTAGGATTCCATGTTCAGCAGCTCCCAGGCAAGAGAGTGCCGGGTGCTGCAGGGACAGGCTGTGGGAGGTGCCAGGGGAAAGGGTTGAATGAATTCTTCTCCAAATACAAACTTTCAGTTGTAATTAAGCAGAGAGGATAACACTAATTCCTGAAGAAAACTTACCAGACTTTCAGGTAAAATATGGCCAGAGAGTCTCAGAGGCACGTTCATGAGGGCTGCTGGTGCCCCTTTGCACAGCACTGTCCTGGCTCCTGCCTCTGCTCCAGCCTCCCTGTGCTGCGAGCAGAACACCTCAACCCCCAGCCGCAGAGCCTGCCGGCTTTTGGCTCTGCACATTCAGCGAGTCGTAACTTTGCAACAGAAAATTAAAACTTCAGAATCGTTTTTAGACTTTCGGGGTGGGTGTGTGCCGGGGCGATGCCCCGCGTTCCGCGGAGCCGACTGTGCTGCGCCGTGGCATCCACGTGGCAGCGGGGGCGGCGCGGAGGGCCCGGGCAGGCAAGGCTCGGGCACTGTCCCCAAGGCGCTGCTCGCCCCTGTTTGCACCGCCCCGCTGGACGTGCACCGGCTTGGAGACGTCCAGGGGTCGAACAGAACCCCACAGCGGTTCATTTCTCAGGTGGAAAAGGGTGTGTGGGGAGAGCGATTGCTGGGATGGAGGGGAAAGGAAGGGAAAAGGCAGGAATGAGCTAAAGCAGCCGACGCGGCGGGCGCTGCCAGGGCGGTAGCGTGGCCGAGCGGTCTAAGGCGCTGGATTAAGGCTCCAGTCTCTTCGGGGGCGTGGGTTCGAATCCCACCGCTGCCACAGCCTTTGCTTTTGCGCCGCGGGCCGGCACAGCGCCCCCTGGCGGCGGCGGCGGCGGCGGCGGCGGCCGCAGGGCACTGTGGGTAGGAGGAGGGGCCGCGTCCCCACGTGCCGGCCCGGGTGTCACCAACATGGCGGCTGCCTGAGGCTGCGCCCGCCGCACCGACACCGGAGCGGGGCAGCGGCGCCGCCGCCCGGCCCGCCAGGTACGGGGGGACCCGCGCCGCTTTTGCGCCTCCCGGCGCCGCCCGGCCGGTGGGGACTCTGCGGGCGGTGGCGGGGCAGGAGCGCGGCCTGGGCTGGGGTGGGTTCTGCCGGTGCGGGGAGGGCGGCGCGGACGGGACTGTCCGAGCTCTCGGCACCGCGGGGCAGCGCGGCCGCTCCGCCCGCACAGGGCCCGGCGCTGCAGGGCAGCGGGAGGGTCCCTCGACTCCCGCGGGGGCCCCGGGAGCCCCGGCCAGTGCTGCGGTGGCTGCGAGCCCCGCTGCTCCCGGGCCCCGTTCCCGCAGCTCCCGCCCTGCCGGCACTCGCTGTCCGTGCCCGCACCGGCCCCGCGGGGGCTCCGGCCCGGCCCTCCCGCCCCGGGGCGGCTTCGCTCCGTGCCCGCGCTCGGTGCGGGTTGGGCGGTTCCCCGCGGCCTCCCCTGGGGTCCCCGCATTCCCGCACCCGCCGTGCTGCTGTGTCAGGACAAAGCTGGGTGCCAGGAATGCGGCGGGGAGCGCTGCCCGCGTGGGGCACGGCCCGGGCACCGCCGCCCGCCCCGGCAGGGTCGTTCACGGCGTGCCCCGGCGGGACCGGCCGAGCGCGGACTGCGCTGCAGGGAATGTTGAGGTGTTACAAGAGGGTTTGTGCTTTAATGCGTGATCTCTGAAACCCCTGAAGGTTCCCTTCACCTCCAGAGAGAGGTCCTGGTGCGGAGGAGCCCTCCTGGGTTCGCTGCCAGAAGATGACTGTGCAAAGCTGCTTTGCAGACAGGCAGAGCAAGGAGAAAATTAAGCCAGTAATTGGGTCAAAATGATAATTGTCATAAACATGGAAGGTGCTTCAGCTTCTCTTTTGGAGGTTCCATTTCGCTGTGTGCCATGAGCCCCCGTGAGCAAAGCGATTGCTGAGACAACCCCTCCCGAGGAGAGTCAGGGTGCCAGTTATGGCAGTGATTCAGGAGATGACACTTTTCCCACCTTGCTGGTTCATTTTTTATACTTTAAGGCACTGATGAGGCAGGAATTCCCGACCTTTCCTGCGCTGTATGATTATACACATAGAACATGTCAGGTTGCAGTGTTGGCACTTTGGGGGTCCATTATTACTATCAAATTTAAGTATGAATGAAATGCTGGAGCATTTCATGCAGCCCTGGGTAAAAACCTGTGTGTCAGATGATGTGCAGATTTGCAGGTTTTTTTCTTACAGTTATATTATAGTCTTTGGCAATAAAAAAAAATAAGCTCTGGTATTCAAATGCCCTTTTAAGCTTAAACTTAGAAGTGTAGGACTCAGTCACTTCATCACTGATTTTTTTTTTTATGGTTCTTTACCACAGTGTTTTTCATTATTGGTTCTAAATTGATGTTATGGGCAACTAATGAGTGGTTTCATTGGTCCTAGTATTGGTCGTGTCCTAGGAGAAATGAGAAGATTTCTATCTCTTGCCCTCCTGCAAGCTATTCTAAAGTTTAATGATTCACACTAAGAACTCCCATTATACTTAGATTTACAACTTAAAGGAAAGTCCCTCTTAAAAGAAAACAATCCAGCCAAAAGGAAGTTTGAAACTGCTGACCATGTTTGCTGCTCCTTAGTGTTTAATTCCATTCTGTAAGTGTGGTGGTGTCATAAATATATGAGAAATGGAGAAATTAATACCACCATGTGTATATATATATATATATATATTAGACATAGAATTGTTCCTGCATGCCATCATTGTGATTCAGATTACTTCCAGTTGCATCAGTATTATAAGTTGTGCTGGGACACACTGCTTCCTATTTATAGATCTGTCAGTTTGAGACTCCAATAAAAGGAGCTGTAATCATGCTTTGTCCTTGCATGAATAAGAAGAAAATGTAATCTCTGTAATACAACATTTTCCCTGAGCAGTGACAGCTGGATTCACAAAGATTTTGTGTTTAATTGTGTAAGCAGTGCTAGATGAGGGACCAGAGACCAGGCCCTTCAGGCTAAGTTTCTCTATCTCTCCTTAGCCCAGGGAATCTTAATTTCTCTTCTGGAAAGTGAAATCAGAAGTGTGAAGTTAGCACACACGTGGCACTCAGGCTGTCAGGAAGGGGAGGGTGATTCCAGTGCTCTCAGGGGCGTGAGGAAGGAAGGTTTGGATCCAAATGTCCCACCTTCTGGGTGTTACCACGTGTTCTCACACATCCTGGGCATCCTCCCGCCCTCAGCTCTGTGCTGAATGCAAACTGCAGTTGTTCGTGTCTGCAGAGCTGTCAGCCTGGTGCCTGCTCTGTCAGGCCACCCAGGGGAAAAGCAAAACTGGAGCAGACAAATCTCGTTTCTTTAAAACATTCTGGTGTGTATTTCTGGGAAGAACTGAGTGCCTGATGGCAGAAAACACTGAGAGCAGCCTGATATCACTTACTCAGGGTTTTGCTTAACAGCCCCCCCCTTGGAGTCAGGGTACTGGCTTTTTGATGTGAAGGTTTCACATTTCTACAAAACCATTTCAAATATGAATCTGAAATACTAAGTCATAAATTTTTAAATCCAGGTATATGGTGGGAAGAGCCTGGGATATGCTGGTGCATAAAGAAATGGGAAATTCTCTACTGGGAGGGGCAATTTTTTGGTAGTGGAGAATCTGTAAGTGCAAAATAGGGAATCTGGTTTCTGTGTGGAATGGCAGAAACAGTGTAAGCCTAAATGGAAATTTACCCATGTTATGATGTTAATAACACTCATATCCACAATGTCCAGCCTCTCTGAAAAGGTTCTGAGATAACTGTGTACATTAACATGATGTTCTGAGAAGCCCCTCCATCAGCTAAAATATACCGAGCTGCCTAAAATCGTGTCGTGGTTTGTGTATTTGAAAAGGAAAAAGCCACTGTCTTGGGGGTGGCACTGTCTTGGATGCTGGGTTCCTTCTTCCCCAGCTGATCCTGAATGCTGCCTCTTTCTCTTCCTCCATAGGAGGTCCAGCAAAGAAGCAAGCTGGCATCAAGGAGTGAGGGAGAGTTCCTGACCACAGCTCTTGTTCCTTTGCCTGATCATCTTTGTTGTTAAAACTTCCCTGGTCAGTTTGTGAGAGGTCTTATTTTATACGCCTATCTTGGCCAGTACCGGCTGATTAACAGTGTCTTAAATGATCTAAACTAATTAACATTGTTGCAGTGCCATCCAAAATAATTTGTAAATCCTTTGGTTTGATTTCAGGAGGGAAAAACTATTGTTGCTTTAGCTGAGGGGTCATTTTTCATTCAGAGGTCTGAACCAGGCACAGCCCTGACTCTGGCAGGGGATTGAACATGATGAATTTTTGTTGCAGAGCACCCAGTCCCCAGTTAAGATCTGTGGTGTTTTCTTTGGGGTTGGTGTAGTTATGAAGTAGGGTCTGTTGCTCTGATGGTTTCAAAGGACTCCAGGAAGGGCCAAGGAGTGTATTTTGGAGTTCTCATTTAGCAGGACAGTCTGAAGAGTGGTAGGTCGGGAGACAAGGCTGCCACGTCAGGTGAAAATCAAGGTCAGCATATTCACAGGCAGGAGTATGGTCTGGTCCCAAGCACAGGGATTACATAGGTTTTCTCTCTTCTCCCAGCTCTTAGCTGGCAGTTTTGGAGCTCACACATGCTGGGCTGTAGCTTTGTGTTACAGTGACACAGCATGTAAAGATGCACTTTATTCTGGTGTGAAAGGCCTGCCTTTCCCTCCCTGTGGCCTTGATTTCATGCTCTGCTACATAACTGCAGGCTGGAGAGGAGTCACAGCTCCTCACCTGGTTTTGAGACCTTTGCTGGTCTCTTAAATTTTGTAGCCTTCGGTCAAGACTTGAGTGTTAGCGACCTGTTCATGCAAACACACACATTCCTGCAAAATACAGACTGAACAGATTATCAGTGAAAGGAGCTAACTTGAACAAATACTCCAGGCTGCATGTGGTATGTGACACAGATGAAATGACTCACAGGACGTTTCTGTTTTCTTTCAGGTTGTGCCAAGGAATAAGCCAAGAAAAAGCTTTGTTTTATCCTAGCATGGCAAATGAAGAAGATGATCCAATTATACAAGAGGTAAAAGTGCATTGTGGCAGCAGTGATTGTGCATTAGAATTTTTTATTATTGCTGTTATTAGAGTTCCAGGCGTTCTTAGGTTGCTGAAACAATGTGTCATCAACGTGAGTGGTTATCTTATAACCAATGACTTGCTCTGTGCAAAGAATGATGTTGTGTGGGCCAAGTATGTGGCTCGTGGTATCTATTTTGTCAAAATAGTGGTGTCTGTGTTAGCAAGTTCAGCTCAGGTTTTTCACCTTTGTAATCTTTCCGTGTCAGAAGTGGAATACTGGGGGGAAATTTGCTTCTGCTATTGTGTGGTTCCAGTGACTTCACTGTGTGTCTCCTAGAGCTGAAAAAATTGGGATGACTTTGATGAGGTAATATCTGTTTAATATGAAGCTACAGTGTTTCATGCCTTCTGCTGAAGTGAGCAGTTGTGTTCTGAGTCTGCACGTACCTAAAAGGACTGCTGTGTTCCGAGGGGAAGCCACAGTGTCTTGTCACTTTATGTCTGAGTTTACACACTAGAAGTACAAGGAAGGGCCAATCCCTAAGAAGGAGAAAAACCATGAGAAAAGGAGGGGCAATTGTCAGGAGTGTGTCTAAAATGGCAGCTTCCATATGTCTTATTCATGAAACATCTGAGGATTTTCAGTGCTGGTGGCCAAGTGCAGGTATTGAATCAGATTGGGGATATGGGATGTCTCTTGTCTAATTTAGAAAGATTTTATGCCAAAATACTGGTGATGAAGTTACCTTTCAGTTGTGATGCCAAAGTGAAAACTTCAGCTCCTTGGAGGAAAAAATTCCTCTTTCATTTCACATTTGTTTGCCAAGTTTCCTTGGAGAGGAAAAGCACAACTAGAGCTACTGTCTCCTGCCTCTTCATAGTGGGTGTTTTTTTTAGGTTTGGATTTTAAAAAAGCCGACTGCAAATTTCATGTCAAAGTCAGCAGAGAGGAAACTTTTGACAGGAGAGTCATGAATATGTTTTATGTTAGAATTTATAACGAGAAGCTAATATTATCAGTATTTGAACTAAGGATTATACTTTTATCTGAGGCTCCATCAGTAGTTACAGCTGGCATCTGATGAAAGTTGTTTGTTTTGCTTTTCAGATTGACGTGTTCCTGGCCCGAAGTCTATTGGAGAAGCTGTATCTGTTTCAGGTATTTCAGTTAACTTTTATGCAGTGATAGTTTGTTTCAAACAAATGCCAAGAGCAGTAACTTTCCTCACTGCTTCAGCCTGCCAAGGTCTTGGACACAGATAAGCCTGTCCAGGTCTCAGTCAGTTTGGAGCCGAGGAGTGAGGGGGCCTGTGAAGTTTTTGATCTTTAAATGGTCAGGAGTTCATGAAATGGCTTTGTTTTCCAGTATCCCATTCGCCCAGCTTCCATGACGTACGATGATGTCACACATTTATCAGCGAAGATAAAACCAAAGCAGCAAAAGGTTGGTCGCCATTTGAGTCCAGTCTGTAAAAGTTGTGTTGTGCAGAATGTGCTTAAGGAAAGCACATTGTGCTATTAGGCTGTGTTAACTGTGCAACTACTTACAGGACCAGATCTGTGTGCCTGGGGGTCTGGGAGGTCTTTATTGTGTCTGTGAGGTAGAGTTTAGAGTAAGAGTGGTTTATAAGTCATGATGGAAAAGCCACTGTTTTAATAGAAAATAGAATGACTCAGGGAAACATAGTTACTAATGCTAATTCATTTGGTAGATGCTTGTGTGAATACAGCTTGGTTTAAAAGGTCTTTACAGTATTCAGGGAAGGGTTGAAGAAGGATTGAGCCTTTGAGCCATGCTCTGTCTTTCATTGTCAGTGCAGATCTTGATTTCTCTCCTGCCTGGCTGTGAATCATCAGGAGTCCTTTTGAAATCACTGGGGTTTTGTATAGGTAGTGAAAGTACAGCCAAAGCCAGAGCGATTGCACTTGCTTGCAAATGTATCCCAGAACTGTGGCTGTTATTTTAAAATGCCCTATTTAAAAACTGCAGCAATAGATGTCTGTTTTACTAGAGAATTTGGTTCTGGGAAATGATTGAGGAGAGTGCTTGGGTGAACTTTGGAGTTAGGATGCATGTTGTGTTCAGGAAGTCTTCTGTTAAACTTAGCAAACATTTGCATTGTAAGCATTGTGCAGGCCTTTGTAAATACTCTGTCTCATTCAGGGCCTTGAAACTAGTTCAGTGGAGGAATAGCATAAAGGGGGAGAAAAATAAGCTGTGATACACAAATTTATAAGGGCTTTGGCACACCCTGAGGAAGTATATGTACTGTATGGTGATAGTATATAAATAAAAATGCTATGCAGGAAAATGCTTCGGTTTTAAATATTTGTCTGAAGTTTAAAGTTTTAAGGGAGGAAGTAGTTCTTGTAACTAAAGGCTTGGAGCTTGTTAGAGGGCTTTGACAAATGAAATCAGGAGTAACTATGGAGTCAGTACTAAGTGCTGCAGTCTCTCTGACTTAGCAGAATGGAGGCCTTTGCATCTGAGGGAGTTCATGTATCTCCAGCTCGTTTAAATGTCCCCATCCTACAAAAACCCACATATATGCTGCTCAACTCTCTGCAAGAGATTTGCCCTGTGGATTTGAATGATGCTTGTGTATTTAAATTCACTGTAAACCTAGGGAAATGTTAGGAGGTGTGGGTTTGAGTTTTAATTGATATATTTTGGGGGTTTGCCATGGTAATGAACTGTCTTACCTCTCATATTCTTTAGGTTGAACTTGAAATGGCCATTGATACTTTGAATCCCAACTACTGTCGTAGCAAGGGAGAACAGATTGCTCTCAACGTGGATGGCACATGCACAGATGAAACAAGCACCTATTCCTCGTAGGTGTCCTCTTTGCCCTCCTTTCCTTTTTGTGGGGAGCACAGAAATCTGTGTGTCCACCAGGACTTCTGGGAGAGCTGAGAACAAGTGGCTGTACAGTCACGGGGGCTGCTATGAGTTCTGAATTGCAAACAAAAAGATTAGTGTGTGTATATATATATATATATATGTATATTTGTTGCAGTTGTTGATAGTCCATTTTGAGATATGGTGGTTTCAGACCTTTAACATCTGCATCCCTCATTGCCCTTGGAAGGTCATCTCACCACCCTCCTCTGTCTGCAGGAAGCTGATGGACAAACAAACTTTCTGCTCTTCCCAAGCTGCCAGCAACGTTTCCCGCTATGCAGCTGCTGTTTATAAAAAAGGTAAGTTGCTTTTGCTCAGTGAAACATGCTTACTTCAGGGTTAAGATAAGACCTATTTGATCTTTTTATCTTCAGCCTAGGTTTGATGGAACTCAGTGTCCCAAGAGTCCTTGAGAAGGTCTAGCAAAATTGTAAATATTATATAAGAACACTGTGGGTTTGTGGATGCCTCCAGAATCTTAACAGTTCATGGTGGCCTGAAATAATACACATTTGTAGCATGAATTTATCATTGTTATTTATTGTTATTACCTTCATCTAGTTTTGTCTGTCTCGTTTTCCTGTTCAGCAATTTTTGTTCCTCTTGACTGCCCATGCCATCACAGAGTTTTGCTCTGGTGGTCATTTGAGGTGACAATATGTAGGTTGTTTTCAGTGATGACTCTTTTACTAGGAGTGTCCTGAACTACAGGTCAGGCCTGACCCAGAATGTGGCTCTCTACAAGCTCTGGTATCAACACAAAAAGAAAAGTGATAGAAACAGATCTTGGTCTTTTATATTCCTTTGAAATCCTGAGCACTGGATGAATTTTTCACTTCAATCCCTTTTTTTGTTTTACTGCATTAAACATTTATGCTGAATTGAACCTGTGGCTTTACAGAGACTGGGAGATAATGAAAAGTGCTGTCCTTGAGCACTGGAAAAAAATCAATTTTAACCAACGTTAATTCTCTTTTTCAGGTGAACTTCACCTGACTCCACTACATGGAATTCTTCAGCTGAGGCCAAGCTTCACCTACTTGGACAAGGCTGATGCAAAACACCGAGAAAGAGAAGCTGCTAATGAAGGTAAATACTGTACAAGTTTTGTTTTCTTTTGGGAGGTGAGATACAAGTTCTCTTTATAACTTTACTCATAAGAGTCATCCTATTCTGAAAGTGTTTATTCTGCCAATGTTCTGATTGTTTGGCCATTTCTCAGATTGTTTTGCTGATCTTGTTTTCAGTGTAGCTGCCTAAATGCTTTTGTGGGCACGTTGTGGGGGAGTGGCAGAGGGATGGGAGGTGGTGGGTAGTGACAAAAGGTGGAGGGAACTGTGTCACTGCTGCCACTGCAGAGCTCATGGCATCAGTGTCTCCCATCACAGGAGCAGTGTGGTGCTGTCATACATTGCACAGTTTGGCAAGCTGGGACTGAACCCATGGTTGTGGAGCTCCCAGTGTCCTTTCTTCCTGCATGGACCCCCAGACAGTTCCAGCTTGGCTTTGGCTCTTTTATTGCAGGGGTGTGCTTATTCTGGTGTGTTTTTTGGCAGGTGGTGATTCATCCCAGGATGAAGCTGAAGATGATGTTAAGCAAATTACTGTATGTCCACATTTTCCTTTTTGTGATGGTTCAGGTCAGAGTCACGAGACAGAATGAGAATTCACAGCCAGACAAAAGGACCTCAGTTAGTCCTGGTGACCCTGGGCTTGGGAGGGGGGATGGACTCGCCCTTATTGCACAGGCATAAAGGTGGCACTGAGAGCAAGGGTTGGAGCCAGAGCCCCGTGTTTGTTACTTATGTACCAAATAAATAATGCAGGTGGGGTTTTTCCTGAGGGTGCTGGGGCTGTGTTTAATGATGCCCAAATCTCCAGGTACGATTCTCCCGCCCTGAGACCGAACAAGCTCGTCAGCGGCGTGTCCAGTCCTATGAGTTCCTGCAGAAGAGACAAGCAGAAGAGCACTGGGTTCATCTCCATTATTATGGCTTGAAGGTAGGTGTGGGCTGGCTTTGAGGAGGCTGCCTGGGCCTGAAGGCTCAGCCGAGTCAAGAACTGTTTTTAAATCTGGGCCCATGGGAATCAGGGAATCAAAAGATAATGAAGCTTGGAGTGACCCTGCAGTGCTCTGTACCCCCTCTGCTGGGTAATGCTTTTGGGGTCTCCACACTGCAAAAGGTTGAAGACTGAGAGTTGGACAGACATAAAGGGGGGTCTGAGTACAAGAATCACTCAGGTCTTGTATTACGAATTGGACTCTGTGAAAGACTTGAAGAGCCCAGTCAGTGGAGTGTGAGAGATGCTGTTTGTGTGACCCACATCCCTGTCTGTCAGGAGATTTCAAAGGCACAGCACCAGAAATGTTCCCACATCACATGAGCACTGCACAAGAAAGTGAAAGCAGAACGTCAGTTAGTGAGGTGGAACACTTGAATGGTGCAGTAATGACAGGGGGGGTCGTAATTTGGAATGAGAAATCCAGCTCTCTTGGCATTTTGCATGTTTTCAGGATGTGATAATGACAGTTGTTTTTTCCGTATCTCCAGGACAGCCGTTCGGAACATGAGCGCCAGTATTTATTTAGTCAAGGTCATGGCCTTGCTGAAAACACAGAATTAATTAAATCTCCCAGGTAATGGTTTGATGTTTTCCTACAGAAATTACAGTCATTTGTTGGGTTTTTTTCAGAGTAATAAGCAGGTATATTCTTTAAAAGTCTTCTTTGTTAATTCTATGCATGATAAAAATTGAATTGTTTAAAAAAATAGAGAAAGAAACTAGTTTAAAACTCATTCAGGTTGCTCTCTCTTTGTATCCCTCTACTCTGAGATTGAAACTTCTTTTCACTTGGGGTTGTAGCTTCTTGTACATTATCACAACCCCATGTTATTGGGACTGGGCATACTGCAAAGGAAGATGAAAACAAAAGCTCCCTCTGGTTAATATAAATTGATAATCTGAAGCCAGTAACTTCCACTGATAGAAAATCTCATAAAACTTTCTTTTGTGATTTGTGGAGACAACTGAAACTACTTGAAATGTGTTTGTGTCTTTTCTTGGTGAGTGCAGCTGTACAGGAGCCTTCCTACAATTCAGTGATTCCCTGTGATCTGATACAGCCATGCCCAAGTGGCAGGCTCTGGCTCTGTTCAATGGTGTGGGTGTGTTTCTCTTAACATTAAACATCAGTGGATCAGTGGAAGGTGTTCTCAGGAGTCTTTTGGATCTGATTCTTTCCTCACAGGCACTGGTAGTTAATTACTTGGGTGGGAGTTTTTGCTTGTTGTTGGTCTGGTTCTCTGTCTGCAGGATCCCTCCAATTCCTGTGTCTGAGCACCTGTGTTTAATGTATTTACTGTGCAGATCCTCTGTTTGGACACCTCTGTGTATGGAAGAGCTGGGATTCTGGCTCCCATTTATTTCATTTCTCTGGGCAGATGAATGTCAATAGCTTTTACTGGTATTGAGTTTACAGAGGAAGATGGGAAAGGAAAAGGGGAGAGCTCTCTTCAGACTGATGTTTGTTTTGTAGATTCACACAAGCAGGATTACTCTAAGAGAGAAATTACTGTACTTAAACCTGGGAGGCCCAAAACAAGCATTTTAAGGATGTGTTTCCTTTTCTTCTAGTGAATATTTAATGATGCTGATGCCTCCAAGCGTAGAGGAAGAGAAGTAAGTGTTTGTACATCATGTTCAAAGTCCATATTGGCTGGATGCTCTTTTTCATGGGCTGCAAATCTGTTTGTTTATCTGCAGTGACAAACCAATGGCTCCAAGCAATGTGCTTTCTATGGCCCAGCTGAGAACTTTACCCCTTGCTGATCAGATCAAGATCCTGATGAAGAACGGTTTGTAGCTTTTGTAATACATTTGCACTTTACTTTGTGACTTTTAGCTGCCTCAGATAAGGTGCCTTTCCCAGTATTACCAGTTCTGTTGCCTCACCAGACAAACTGTCTGGCTCTCTCATTCTCTGAAGAATCTAAAGCCCAAGCCTTTCCTTGAGAAGAGCAGTGACAGTCGGTGTGACTGCTGATCTGTACATCTGCAGTCAATTTACTCCTAGAAAAATTTCTAATTTGATGATACCTTTCTGGATACACTTATTTCAGCAGGTATCTGCTGGAATGTGGGGTCTGAGTGTGAACAACGTGCACTTTGGCACTTTCTGGGAAGTTTCCAGCAATACACACTTCATGAGTGTCATCTAGGAATTTAATTGTCTCTTTAGAGTTACTCTGTGACAAGAGCAAATCCTGAGGGTTTTGCCTCGGGAGCTTCCTGTCTTGACAGGTGTCTCTATTTACAGCTATTGCCAAAGGCATAGATTTATTTTTTTTTTAATTATTATTTTGTTAATACATTAATTTGTGACCGGTTAAGCCAGCCAACTTTGATGCAACTCGAGCAGATATTTTTAGAACAGAAAATGCCTTTAGCACAGGGAGGGACTTAGAACTTAGGTTTTTCCTAAGATAAAGCCTGGACCGTGAGCATCATAACTCACAGCTGGTGGATGCATAAACCTGTGTCTGTGCGTTGAGGAGGCCGGGGTGTGTTTGCCTTGCAGTGAAGGTGATGCCGTTCGCCAACCTGATGAGCCTGCTGGGCTCGGGCACGGACTCCACGGCCGTTCTGCGCTGCGTGCAGCAGGTGGCACTGCTGGTGCAGGGGAACTGGGTGGTGAAGAGGTAAGGCTGGGCTTTGTCCCTGGGCGGGGCCTGGGAAGAGGTTCGGGACAATGGGCTTTGTGTGCTCACCCTCGTGTCCCAAAGCATCCCTGCTCTTACAGCGCTGCAAAGCCTTGACCGCGTGTCTGCTGCTCTTACTGCAGTCAGATGTTTAGAATTCAAGGGGTTCCTTAAAAGGGGAAAGGATAATGCCTTAGTACCCACCCCAGTCAAAATTATGGCTGAGCAGTGATGTCATCTGTGTTTGCGTTTCAGTTATGTCAGGGGTTTGATGTTGTCTGCACTCATGTTCTCTTGTGAGAGAGCTGCCCTGAACTGTTCCAGAGATCAGTGTCTGCTATAAATACAGAAAATGAAACCCATGTCAGCTGGAGTATTTCTTAGCAAAATTCATTCAAGTAAGGATGGGCTTTGTGCAGTCCCCTGGCTGTTCATCAATGGATGCTGCTCCTGTCAGCTGAAAACTACACTCTTTACCCCTTTAATAGATCAGGTGTAGGGGTACTGAGTGTACCACATGGATTGGATTCTTTATCATCCTCCCATTTATGAAGACAAAGCATCCCACTGGGAATTAAGTCTAAAATGCAGTATGATTTTTTTCTTGTTCTTGGGTGGAGCCTTGCATGCAGAGAGTTACAGTCTCTGGAAAAGGTGTCTGTGTTAAGATGAGTGGCAGCAGCTCCCAGTGCAAGTGTGCCAGCAGGATGGCTCAGCCATTGTGATACAGGCAGTGTGACCAGTTTTTACAGCAACCCTGCTGTCCCTCCAGCTGTTCCAAAGGAAGCTGGAAACAAGTTAAAAGCCACTATATTAACATTCAGATTCTTTTTAGTTTATAGCTGATTCTTTTCTGCTAGTCTGAGGAGGATGTGTGTGTGTAGTGGATGTGGTGTTTGGGGTGGGTGGGCACAGAGCAGCACATGCACACATCAGAGAGGGGACTCATTTCTGTGGCCTGGGTAGCATCAAGATCATGAACCTGGCTTGGATGGGGCTTTGGAGAGCAGGACACGTCATCCAGTTGGTCCTGTAAGCAGACAAGGACTGGGGTAATGTTGGTCTCGAGCAGGATGTTTGGCAATATTGTTCTCTGAAGCTCTTGATTGCTGGGGAGGAAATAAAAAACTCCTCTGCCTGTACCTCAGCATTTTGGCTGACTGCTGCCTTCGGGGCTGTGTACCAGGTGAGCCAAAGCATTTCTTAGGATCATCCTGGTCTTGTTTACGCTGATCCAAAGGAGGCTTTGCAAGAACAAAGCAGAGCTTGTAGCTGTGTTGCACACACCTGTAGCCACAAGGCTGTGCTTTGCTGGTATAAGCCTTTCTGCACAAGTGTAATTGCAGTGGTGTAATTACACCAATATTAATGCCTTTAATGAAAACCATGCTTTGAGTGAAGGTATAATTTAACAGCAGAACAGGGAGGGCATGTTTGTTATGTTAATCTTCACCAATGCCAGTAACTAATCCCTCTTCCTTTTTAATTAACAGTGATGTCCTGTACCCAAAAGATACTTCTAGTCCCCATAGTGGAGTTCCTGCAGAAGTGCTCTGTAGAGGGAGAGACTTTGTTGTAAGTATTAAAGTCTTTTATTATATAAAACAAAGTTTGTTGTTTTTAAAGGAAAACACAGGTGAATTTTACCTGAGAGGCCACAGCATTGCAAAACTCTGCTGTTCTGCTGAAGAAAGGTGTTTCCTCCAAGGAAGTTATTTGTGCTTTAATCCTGAAGGTGTTGTTACAAGTCTGTCATGGGAGTGTTGGTGTAGGCTGACACTGTGGCTGGCTGGCAGGTTCAGGTCATCTGTCATTAGCAGTATTCATCCCTTTCTAACACAAGCTGTAGAGCCACTATCACATTGCCCCCACAGTGCAGGGCTTACAGAACAGCCAGGGCTGGATAATAAAGTGCTTGTTTCTCCAGCTCTATTTCTGTGGGCACAGGACTCAGGAGGGCAGTGTGAGGGCTCAGGAGGGCACTGTGGGTAAGCCTTGTTCCCCCTTCAGCATGCACTGTTGATCTTTAAAAAGGACTTTATTCCCCAGAGCTGCTTAATCAGTGAAAGGACTTTGTTCCCAGGCACCTTTTGTGAGCAGTAGCTGCACATGGAAGCTGAAATGAATACAGGTCTTGTAAACACACACATAACCACAGCAAAAAGGAACAACCTCTGCATTGTATTTGTTTTCTCTAACCATGGAAAGAATTAAGTTCCTAAGTGGTTCCTAAGTTCATAATCAGTTTATGGCTTCTGCACCATCAAATTGAATCTGGTGAGTGTGTGGCTCTCATTTTTCTCAGTCAGACTCTTTTTGCAGAGTTTGCTCCTGAGATTTAGCTCTGAGCAGGAACGTGCTGTACGAGAGACTTTAAGTGTATTACAGTACTAGTGTGAGATCAAACTGATGGTGATTGAGGCTGACTTTTGATTGTGTCTTGATGTCTGCCCAAGACACTGCCATATGGAGACCTGGATTCAGGTGTGACCCAGTGACATAAGTCTTTAGGACACAGCAGATTAGGTGGCAAGTTAAGTAAGCAGGAGTGTTTTAACATTTAAGATGAAAAGATAAGTTATTTTCATTTGAATTATGTCAAATATATCTTGTGTGAGAAATGGATCTGCGTTGATCTTAAGGATGGGTGATTTGCTGATTGGTGCTAGAACAAGGAAGAAGTTAAAATGTTAGGAAATAGAAAGCATCAATATTTCTGGCTTTCAGACAAAGTGAAATGTCTGCTAATAAGGCTCAAAAACAGCATGTAGTGCTGTATTGCATCCGTGGAGAAAATGTGTTCTAGCTTAAAGAGTGAACTTTCTTTGCCTGAATATATTTGTGTAAAGTAATTAATAACATTAAAAAATATTTATGGCCGGTAGTGACTCTTAGTGTCCACCTGTTTGATGCTGTACTTTAGGGAGGAGGAAAAGTAATTCATTTCTTATCTGAAAGCTTCTGTTTTTCCCCAGGTTCTCACATTCAGGGGTCATGAGTATCCTGGGCCCTGGCTGAATGTAAAGGGTGTAATGAGAACTGGTTGCCTCAGAGCTGTTTGCAGGGAGACTTAATAGATCTATTTCCTTTGGACAGCAGCTTCTCGTGCTTTAAAAAGGAAATGCCCTGTGCCCTAAAGTGAGTGGGGTGGTGTTTGTGGGCAGAGAGAAGCTGAGTGGGAGAGGAGGATGCAGAGCTGACGTTGGAGGCAGGAAGACGTTGGCAGTAACGAGATTTGGAGTTCTCAGCAACATTGTTAATACACACAGACTGAAAGAGGTTGGAGCCAGTTTAAATGGAGACAGGAAGAAATGGAAGGTCATGTTCAGGCAGTTCTGCCCAGCTCTGTGTCCTGTCACCTGCTCTCAGCAGCTGCCTCTCAGGGTGTTGGACTTGAGGAGCTGCTCTGCAGAGCACCAGCTTTCCTTAGCTGGGGACAGGTGTGGGAGTGAGAGGACATCTCAGCACAACTGGGAGTGACGGTGATGGCCAGGGAAGGAGGGGCTCTGCGTTAACAGAAGTGCTTCTCTAGGTTGGTGCTGAGGTGTGTGGGAAGCTGAGCCTCAGCTGTGCCTTTTGGAGTCCCAGCATCACTGCAGTGGGGTTTTCTTTTTGTTTTGAAGCTAAATGGAGTTTGAGTTCAAGAGATCCTTCATAGCTTTTGCAGTCGTAGGTTCACCAAGGCACACCATGGGCTGTGGAAACTTTTGAGACTGTGTTCTTGGCCATTTGAGGACAGAAGGGGCCAGAAAATGTTTCTCCTTTACCTGGCTGAGAATCACCTACTTCCACATTCTTGAAAGGAATGGGGGTTTTATTTTTCTGGTAACATCATTGACCAGGGTCATTCCTAACTTCAGTAAAGAACTGCTATGTACAGCTCTGAGGTTTTTCTCCTTTGTTCCCTTCCTAGATGTGGAAGTTCACGCAGGACCGCTGGGTTGTGAGAAAGGAAGTAGCAGCAGTTACAAAAGTGAGTGTGGGTTGTTTTTTTTTTAGTTCCTGAATCAGAAGTTGGTGGTAAGTGTTGGGCATTGTATGGGTGTCAGCAGTGGATGCTGCTCAAGCCTTTGCTCAGGTTCCCAGTGCCTGCACTGCTCTCCAGGCACGCCTGCATTTTGCACGGGTCTGGATATCTGCTCTTTCTAGAAACATTCTGAGCAGCTGCCACAGTTACCACAGCTCCAAGACTGGCCTGGTAACTGAGCCACTGGAATGCATCCTGTCCTCTCATCTGTCAGAGTTTGGATTGGGCAGACTGATGGTGCACCAAAGCAGATGAGAGCTTGTGCAGCCCACGCTGGCTGCTGTGCTTTGGGTGTGTTAGAAAAGAGCATTTCTTCTGTTGGCATGTGCCAGTTGTCAGTAATGAATAAAAACTTTAAAGCAACTCAGGCACCTGAATATTCCGTTAAAAGTGGCAAATGAAAGAGAAACATGAAGTAAAAATGACAAACCCCGATTTGGTTAAAATGTGGTAAAATGATAAATCACGAGTCAATTTATGCACAGATCATCTATTTTTGGAATGTAAGATCCAGTGCTGCTTAAAAAGCTGGGCATGTGTAGGTGCAGCACGTCTGGCCTGCAGCTCTAAAATAAGATTAACATTGGAGAATGTGCTTCTCTTCACCATCCAGTCTTTTCATCTCAGTTTGGAAACTCCCTTTTCATCGCAAAACATGCCATGAGCTATTTGACTCTGGATGATTAATCACCACTCTCTCTGAAGTCCTGTGCTTTTAACAGTGTGTGAAAGTGTTGGTGCTGCAGAGAAGGATGAGTATCTCTGACTGAGCTGGGTGTGTGTCCGTGGAGGTGCCTCACATGCACTAAATCAACCCAGCTCTTCCTGTCTCATGGCACACTACCCATTGCTCCAAATGTCCTGTAAAATGTAAAGTGACTTCCATATTATCTGTGCTTGTTCTTTTTCTTTTAGCTTTGCCCAGAAGATGTGAAAGACTTCCTAGAGCACATGTCTGTGGCAAGAATAAACAAAGGTTGGGAGTTCATGCTCCCCTACGATGAAGACTTTGTTAAGAAGCATCCCGACATAGTTCAGAGGCAACACATGCTGTGGATGGGCATTCAGGCCAAGTAAATGACTTGTTGTGTTTTTGGGGAATGAGCTAAAACCAGAGAACTATCTAGTACAAAAAGGTTTTGTAGACATGGATCAGTAATTTGATCTGCATTGCCTTGAAGTTTCTCCTTCACAGGCCCAAGGCAGTGGGGTGGTGGGGGTGTCACTGGTCATTCAGATCATCCCTAGTTCTTGTCTCCCTGGAGAAATGGAATGTTCTAGATAATGGCTAAAGCTGGCATGGCTGCATGCAGGCACAACTGAAACTGCCCTGGTATGTTGTGTCTTTGTCTTTCAGATTAGAAAAGGTCTATAACCTCTTAAAGGAGCACTTGGCACCAAAGAAACAAGAGGCACAATCAGGTAAATGGGATTGTGCTTGGATCATCTTGAAGCACATGCATCCATCCATATTCCTGAGTGCTGGAGTTCCTCTCTGGTTTTGAATGTGATGGGGACTGGTCTTGTTCAATGTTTTTTCTTTCTTGCTGTTTCCTCTGGGTTATTTGAGGCAGATCTTGGTCTGTTCTGTCATCACTGGGATGGGGGTGACACAATCCCATGAGTAGCATCCTTCTAGCAGAGCAGGGAGGATTCCCTGGCACTGGGAACTTGCTATTTGACACTGTAGAATCAGCTGCTTCTCTTATCCACTTATTTAAGGCAGCCTGTGGGGTGTAAGCAGCTCCTGAAGAGAGGACAGACAGGGCCAATGCACAAGTAATTCTCACCTCTCAGTTTGCAACCTAATGTGCATGAGGTGATTTTTTTGAGTTCCCCTGATGAGCTCTGGGCTCTCTGGTGTGGCTGAGGGCGAGCAATTACTGGAGGATGTGTTTGGCAGGGGCTGGAAGGAGGTGTGAAACTGTCTCTGTTTGACATCCTTCTCCACCGTGGATGCCAGTGGGGATATTAGAGGAGCTGCTCTGTAATCCTAAAAGATGGTGAAAACTTGAGATTCCAGAGAGTTTTAACTGGGCATTTGGCTCCTTGCCAGGCACTGGAGCCAATGAGGAGCATAAGCAGAACTGACAAACGAGCACATGAGTCCATTTCAGTGCCCTGTGTCTGATCTGCTGGGAAGGATTAGGTGTTGGGTTATTTGGAGAGGATGAGCAGCCTCACAGCAGAGGAGATAACAGTGTGTGTGCTGGGCATGCTTTTGCCTTAAACACAGCACTCCTTGCCTTGGCATTGGGACTGGATTCCTCTGCTGCCAACATGCCCCTTCCCTTCACCTTTGAATAACTGGGTGTGAGGAGAGAGAAGAGGTGTGGGATAACATGGGAAAGAACTCCCTCCTGTTCCTTTCTCCCCATTACTGGGTAATGACCCTCTAAGAAGAGGGTCTCAGGCTCTCACACTGTGCCCCTCATGCTGAAAGAGGGTTCAGGTTCACTATTAACCCCTTCATGCTCCTCCCTGTACCTGTGGGACATGCCAGTGCTGGCTCTGGCAGTGGCTGCAGCAGGGCCCACCAGCCACTAGAGAATCCTAAAAAAAAAAAAAGAAAGTTGTTGGACAAAGAGGCATTTGGGTCACAAATGAGATGTGTGAGCAGTCTGTATCCCGTTTTCCTAAATTGTGGAAAAGGCCCTGGTGATCAAACAAGTGCACTTTGTCTTTGCTTCAGGTTCCTTAACTGGAACACTCTTCCCCAAGCATTTGGCTTTAAACAAACAAACACACACCCCTCAAAAAAAAACCACCACAAAACACCAAAACCCCCTGAAACATGTAATGTAAAACCTAATCAACAGGCTGGGCTTTATGCCTTAGATTTCACAAGCAGATGATGTTTCCTGGTTTTATTTCACCAATAGTCCTTCGAGAAACATTCTGCGGCACCGGAGCCCTGGTTACGGTGGGATTTTTATGGCATCTTTTGTTTCTCACCAGCTCATCCGTTGCTGGTTTCTGGGGAGCAAAGGGTCAGCATGGCTAAAGCAAAAGCCAAACAGAACTACGGGCAGCTGGAGAAGGAGCTCCAGAGGCAGAAGGCGGAGATGAAATCCAGCGACACCTCGGCCAAGACGGACGTTCCCAGTGTCCGCATCAAAGAGGAGCCCGTGGGTGCCGAGGAGCCCATGGACACCTCAGCCTTCGAGGGCCTCAACAACGGGCTGGTGAACGGCCTGCACCCCGCCCAGGGCTCCCCAGAGCCCGTGAACGGCCACCTGCCCGGGGGCTGCATCGACCGCGTGGCCCAGGAACTGAAGGCCTTTGTGTCCTCCACCTTTAAGAAACAATTTGTGCTCACCCTGAGCGAGCTGAAACGGTTATTTAACCTTCACTTAGCCAGTCTGCCTCCAGGACACACGTTGTTCAGTGGCATTTCGGACAAAATGTTGCAGGACATGGTGTTGGACACTGGCTGCAAACAGATTTTGGTGCCTGTAAGTATGGGGGTTTCCCCTTGGTGTACTTTGGGGAGGGGTTTTGTGGGGGGCAGTTAAACATCTGAGCTGTGAAACGTGTGCCTCCTGTGCTGGGGGACCTGAGGAATTGATGTGCTCAGAGTAACTGTCCAGTGTTGGACCTGCTGGAATTCTGTCTGGTGTCCTGCTTCTGTCTGGCCCTGCACCTTGCTCTCTTTGCTCTGTGGTCTGTGCTCAGCTTGGTTGTCTTTGGGGCTCTGTTTCCACGTCCAAGGTGTTGGGCCACAGTGATTCACTGTCCCAGCTTGGTTAACATGATCTAAGGCAGCCCCAGATTCCCATCAGCTCTCCTGGGATTGCACAAGCTCCTTCTCCCGGGGACAGGGACACAGCTGGGAGAGGAAAGGTGACATTGAGTGCCTGGGAGCAGCGAGGCACACCCAGCAGGGCCTCTGGGAAGCGACAAACTGTACATGCAGCAGGTTTCTTTGGTCAGACCGTTTCCTCCCAGGCTGTGCAGAGGTGTCTGGTTCTTTGTCTTTATGGAAATGACATGTGTGATTGCGTGAGACAGAGCAGCTCTGTGTGACAGCAGATTGCTTAGGAAAGGAAAAGGAGTCTGGCATCATGGGAAAGAGCCTAGAAGGAAATTAATTTTACAAGACATCTGGCACTGCTGATTGGGTTGCAAGCAGAAAGAGCTTGGGAGCAGCTGCCTTTGGGGGGAGAGGAGAAGAAACGTGTGAGCTGCTCAAAAGGGCAGGAAGCAGGAGAGCCTGGAGCAGGGGAGCTGGAACTTGGCTAAGGAATAAGGGTTCCTACAGGGGGCAGAAGTAACATGTTCAGTCGTGTGCAAAGTACATGTTGTGGCACCTGGGAAACAAGTAACAGACTGTAAATGCCACTGGGGAGAGCACTGATTGTGGTGCTTTCTGCTTCCTCTCCTGACGGCTTCCAAATCCTGGGGTGGTGCTTGCCTGGAACTCTCAGTGCTGGCCAGGCTCTCCTCTGCACCTGGTGTAATGTGTGTGTTTGCCATGCTGCTGGGAAATAGCTGAGGTCATTCCTGCTGTTCCTTGGGACTGGAAATTGTTTGCTTTGGAAATTTGGGGATTTGAGAAATTATTTCGTCCACGTGAGGAGTGAAAGTGAGGTGGTTTCTTTTTTTTTTCAAAAAAACCAAACTAAAATCCTGCTGAAGAGAGGTGGCTGGGCATTTCCTTCTGTCTGGAAAACTGTCACAGGAGACCTGCAGAGGTTCAAAAGTGGTCACTGGAATGTCTCTTTAGGAGACCTGTATTCTGCTGGCCCAGAATTTACTGCAGCCCTTGAGCCTGTGCTGCTGTCAGCAGTGTAAATCCTTCCCTCCAGCCTCCCCTCAGTGCCCTGTGCAGATGGCAAAGGTGCTGGGGCTGGTTTTACTCTTTGCATGGGCTCAGACACTTTGGTATTTCTTGATTGTTCCCCTGCACAGTTTTGTCAGAACCCAACAGGGCGCCTGAACTCGGGGAAGGCCTGGAGGGTTGTTTAGCCTGGGGTTTCATAGTTAACTCATTAGTTTTCTGTATTTGAAAGTGCTTTGGTGATAAAAATCAATGATCTGAGGTAATTAAAATGATGTTCTGTGGGGGGTGAAGACACCCCTGGCTTGAGTACTGCCCTATTACAGAAAACATGTGGCTGAAAATGGCCATTGAAACCTTCCCTGGGGAATGCAGGATTTATTAGAGAGCTGCCCAACTGCACCCGGGGTGTTTGTGGGGAGCCAGGAGAGGGACCAGGGCATCTGCAGGGAGGCCGTGGGGATGCCTGCAGGGAACTGTGCTTGTTGTGCTTTGTACCCTCCTCGGGTGGGAGGGAAAGCAAACACTGGGAAACAGCAAATCCTGGGCAGGTGCAGCCAGGAGAGCACAGAGAGGGGAGGGGAGGGGAGGCATCCTGGGCACACTCTGGTGCTGAGCCTGGGCAGGCTGAGCCTGGGTCCAGCCCCACGGGAATCCTTTGTGCAGGAATGTGGCTCCCGAGGATCTACACCCATTTCCTGCACTCTGGTGGGGCTGGCTGGCTCCTGCCAGCTCCCTCCCCATGGAGTGGCAAGGTCCTGCTCAAATCCTGAGGATATTTTTGAGGCCTCAGGAAATGATGTAACTCCCTCCTGGCTGGGGTGACAGGAGAGGGTGCAGCCCTGCTCTTGGAGAACCCTTCAGGCTGGTGCCAATTCCAGGCTCCTGGAGAGGGGAACTCAACAGTTTACCCCTAGGATTACTCCAGCTGATATGTTTTTTTCTGGCACACTCAGCCCTTCCATCTGGTTTAGCTCCAGCCCTGCCTGGCTCATTGCTCGAGTGAGACACTCCCAGAGCCCAGAGCTCCTCCCAGGGAGCTTCCCTTTAACGTGGCAGCCCCGGGGACTGGGACAGCAGTGGGGATCCCGAGAGCCCTGCTCCAGCTCCAGGGATTGGAGCAGGAAGGGGCATGGCCCAATCTCTTAAAGATTTTAAGGTAGCAGAGAGTTGTTTCAAGGTGAGGCTGGAGAGATGAAGGTAACATAAAACAGCAAAGGGGCAGTACGTGGCAAGACAGTGAAGCTGTTTGGGCAGAGCTTTGTCTCTCCAAAGATTCCCTGGTGGCATTTCCCACTCCTGTGAGCAGGGTGCTGTTGGCACCAGTGCTTGCAGCAGTTTGCAGAGGGAGGCTGAACAGCAGGAGGAGATTCTGTGGGTTTTTCTTCCCAAATAAGCATTGTGTTTGTTTGGAAGCCGTTTCCTCCCAGAATGGCCGGATAAACACAGCTGTGTTTCAGCCCTGTGGCTGAGGCAGGAGGAGTTTGCACTCCTGGGCTGTGCTGTCACCTTCTCAGAGCCTGGCAGGTTGTGTCTGGATGCTCCTTGTGCCCTGCATTTGCCTTTCCTGCTGCAGCTGCTGTCTGGAGGGAACCTGAAGTATTTTATTGTATCTGTGCTGAAAGTGTAGCAGAGATTATTCCTTAAAAACAAGTGGCCTTACAAGAAGAGAATTATGTCTGGTTCTGCAAGCCTAATAAACCTGAATCCTGGCTCTAAACCAAGTGTAAAACCTTGTTATATTGCAGCCATTTGGACTAACCTGAGAGCAAAAGCTGCTAATCCCACCAGGCAGCTCCCTCTGGACAAACCCCTTCCCCTTTGCAATAAGATCAGAGGCAAAGCATGAAAGGAAATGCTGATCTTTCCCTCTGCCATGCACAAGTCTTTTGGTTGCTGTGAGGGAGGCTGGGAAGAAAGGTTTGGCTTGTCCTAGCAGCCAGGATTGAGGGATCCTGGGACAATCAGGACTGGCTTGTTAGCTTGTCATAACTGATTGATTTAGGTCGTCTGGGCGGTGAGCAAGGAATAAATTGTGAGTGACAGACAGGAAGAGACCTGTCAGGAGTGAAGGCATATTCCTGCATTGCTCATTAGTCACTGCTCCAAGGGGAACTGTTAAGGCAAATGGATGGTATTTTATTTTTGCAGAGTTTGGGGAGGCAGTTGTGTTCCTCCCTGCGTGCAGGGCTGGGAGGCTCTGCCTCAGAAAGCACTGATGTGTTCCTCTAGCTTGGCACGTGGGAAAAAACCAAACACACAAACCCACTGGCATTTTTGGAGCCTGAAATGAGCAAATAGCTGGTTCACTGTCCATCAGTGTTCAGCCTTCTGCTGTCCTGTGGTCTGCCCCAGAACAGAGATGACAATGCATCAGACCCACTGTGTTGGCAGTAACCCTGACCCGGGATTAGTGAGGCAGGTAAATGTGGGATAGAGTTAAAACCTGCCCCTGTAAATGTAAAAACCTCCAGAAAGACCCTGCAATGCACTTGGTGCTCTCAGCTGATACTGTTTTGGACGGTTGTTCCAGTTCTCATTACGTGGTAACCAAGGTTTTGATTCAGTAATGGGTGTCCAGGGATACAGGATCATGGAATCATTAAGCAGAACTCATTAAATAGCTGTTATTTTTAACAGCTTCTTGTTCTCAGTTTCCTCCACAGACTGCTGCCTCACCAGATGAACTAAAGGTCTATGCACTTTGGGAAGCTGGTGACACTTATGATCAGGTAAAGATAAAATAAGTGACATTCACAAATATATGTTAATTGAGCACTGGGCATTGTTTGAATCCACGTTTCTGGAACTAGTACAGCAGGTAGCTTTGCTCTTTCCCTATTCAAGTGTTGAGTTTCCAGCTGAAAGGAAGCTCTTTGCTCACAACATGTTGGTAATCATGGCAGTAACAAGCTCAGGAGGCTGTTCCTGAACCTGTCAGGAGAAAGGATTCTCCAATGGACTCACACCAGGATCCAGTCCAAGCTTTTTTTTTTTTCTTTTGATGGTAATGCAATGTAAACCAGAGACTAACTGGTGTTATCTGTTGTACCTGTACTCAGGAGAGGAAATCATTACAGCAAATGTGAGCATCTCCTGCTCTGAGGGTAAATGAGGTGAAAGGGAAGGTGCCTGAAGAACTGCAGATGGACAGTGCAATTCCTGTGTCCGTGATCTAAACAAATTTTTATAGGAAAGAACAGCCCATCTCCTGGCTGGAGTGGACCATGGGAACTCCTGTGGAAGCATTTGAGGGAAATACATTGTAGCCCCCTGTTCATCAGGTTTTGGTACCTTTGGAGGTGCCCCAAGGCAGGACACAGGTGCAGGTTGGGCCACAGGGTGTGGGGATATCCCTGCAGGGCACTGCCGGACAGCAGGAGTGTCTGGGATGGTGTCAGGATTATGAAGCAAGAATCCCCTGATGCAGTTCAGAGAATGCTCTGTACAGAGTAAGGCACCTGCAGTTTTGATACCAAGAGAGGAAGGATTGTTCTCTGTGTGTTTATGACCCGTTTTCTTTTAAAGCATCGCCAAGTTTTGCTTGAAATCTTTTCGAGAAACTACCGAGTGCGCAGGAACGTCATCCAGAGCCAGCTGAGCCAGGAGTGTGGAGAGGATCTCAACAAGCAGGAGGTGGATAGAGTGTTAAAGGTAAGTTTCTGTTCAGTTTGATCCAGTCAATACACGAAACTTAATGCTGTTTGAGATTATATTTTACCTTGAACTGACAAATGATAGGGATGATGGAACAGCTGTTGTTGGAATAAGCCTCTGTATCAGCTTGTTTTCTTAAAAATGCACTTGGTCTCGTTCTATCTTCTTTCCCTCCAAGGAGCAGTGGCTCACACAGTATTCTGTGTTACTGTAACAAATCTCCATTTGTCATCTTGGAGCAGCAGAGTGTAGTAAATGTGACACTTGAGTTATTTTTAAATATTTAATTTTAAATAATTTTGGAGGTGGGAGGGTTCTGCCCAGTGTTCTGAGTTACCAGCTGACTGTGGCTGGGCAATGCTGAAGAGCACAAGTGCCACATGTTCAGAAGGAAATGCATTTCATTCTCTAGCTTTGTGAAGAGCAAAACCAGCAGGCAAAGCAGTAGCTAACACATCTCATTGTGAATGTTTATTTGAATCCTTTCATCTGTCTTTGAAGCTGCACCACTTACTTGCTCAAGAAGTTTGAGGTATAAAGTACAGACCACACAGGCCATGACTTTAAAAGCGGTGCAGGATGGCCAAGCAGAAAGTTGCCAACTAATGTAATACTTTAATCATTGTGGCTGGGCCCTTGCTCCCTGTCACCCACTTCAATAAGACGAGTGCTTAAGTGCTTTTATTACATTGTGATCTGCAGATGAATAATAGCATCTTTGAAGAATTACAGATCTGTTGCTTTGATAATAAGCAAACTGGTCTTGCTTGAAAGAACCTGGTTGTCTTAGCAGTAAAATAAGCTCAGCCGTTTCTGCCTGCTCGACAGTATTTCCTGTGCTGGGAGAGTTGTCAGCAACTGCACGAGCTCAAGTATCAGCTCTCCTGGAACATCCAGACAATGTACTGGCATTAGTTTTTCATGATGCTGTTGCTGTTTAACAGGTCACCAATTTCTAGAAAAAAATACCCTCCCCTAAAAAAATTACGCACAGTTTTTACGTAAAAAAAGAGGTCGTTGTGTGACCAGCCTGGTGTTATCAGGCTTTATTGCCCTCAGGGCATTTGTCACAGGAGCATGGGAAATCTTTGTTTCTGAAATAAAATTTAGAAGTATGATTTAATGAAATAGGAAGAATTCTCTGGCTTCTTTAAGCCACAAGAGAGTGGATTCCTCTTTGAATGAAATTGGATTTGTTGACTCCGATTTCCCCGTCTGCCTGTGCTCCTTTTTTCATACACAGAGGAGCAGACTGACAGGGGTTGTGTTTTTGTATCTGCAGAGCAAGTCTGCAAAACCTCTTTCTGAGCCTCCACACAGGGCTGGTTTGTTTGTGCCATGCACAAGTCCCAGAACTCCAGGAAAAAAGATCTGTTGAAGCTGCACAGCGTCAGTTGTGTGGCAGCCTGTGTTGAATTACCTGAGTGGGAGGGTGGGAGCAGAAGAAAGAGAGGCCGTTAGCTCAGAACTCCAGAGCCTTGGTGCTCATGGAATACAAACAAGGAAATGAGCCAGAGACAGCCCATTTCCTGCATCCTCTGCCTGGTGCTCCCCCGCTGGGAGCATCACACGTGGGCACAACGTGGCTCTGGGGCTGGGCAGTTCACTGTCACAGAATGGGGTTTTTTAAAAGGCTTTAGATCCAGCGACTGTTCCCCCACTCCAACCCTGTCCTGCTGCTCCCTTCAGCCTCTCCCTCTGAGCTTATCCCTCCCGTGCTTATCCCTCCTTTCCCTGGTCCTCTGCCCTCACACAACCTTCCCTCAGCTGTTTCTGCCCCCAGAAGCCACCCCAGTTCCTCACTGCTGTGCTGCCCTTTGCCCTCTTTGTGACCTCTCAACCTTCCCCCAGCCGAGTGTCGCCTTCATTTAAGGGGTCTGGTCCTCAGGGTGGAGATAAACCTGCACTCCAGGTCCTGTGCATGGAGAGGGGCTTCTTATTGATCACTGTCATTGTCCCAGGGCCAGACAGGGGTTTTCAAGACCTTTTAGAGTTTAGAATCATAAAATCATCAAGGTCAGCAGAGACCTTGAAGATCATCCAGTCCAACCATCAACCTGTTCCGATGCCTGAGCACGCTGACAGAGCCTCTCCCTGTCTCCCCAGGACTGCTGCGTGAGCTACGGTGGAATGTGGTATCTAAAGGGGACGGTGCAGTCCTGACAGCGGTGACAGCTGCCAGGTGATCGGGGACACAAGAGGAACCTGCAGCGGTGGCGCAGCCGGAGCAATGCCGGGCCTCGGGAGGGGCAGGGTCTGACCTCCCGCGGGGCACGTGGGCATTGCAGACCGTCACCGGCACCCCAGCACTCGCAGTTTGTGTGGGAGCAGCCGGGAAGGCACGTGGGACCCTGTCTGCAGCTTGAGTAATCTGGGATTTCTGATGTATTTCAATTCTCCTTCTGTTCCATTACAAAAAAAAAAAAATAAAACAATATAGCGACACAGACATGATGGAAAATCATGGTCTAAAACTTTATTTTGTAAGTAATGCCAATAAATTAAATTTGTTTACAAACATCCCAGTTTTTGTTAAATCCCTGGATGCTCATACCTAAGTGAGCATTGTCATAGCCCTTGCAGCCCTCTGGATAGAGAGCAGGTAGTCACGTTCATGGGAATGTCAGGCCTGGGAGGGGGGAACAAAATCACTGTCTGTGAACTCTGTACTGCATTGCAATTGTTCTCACCTGTTGTCTGTGAAATGAGTTATTTGGAAAAGTACCTACATCTGAAACACAGGGAACAACTACTGGATTTCTTCTCCTGGTGTGGGGTTGGTTTGAGGGATGCTTTGTGTTTCTGAGTGAGTACAGCGAGGTAAGTAACCCAGGGCACCCTCTGGAAGGCATCCAGCTGTAGTTACCACACAGCAACCATGTAAAACCTCTATTTTGTGTAATTTTTAAATAAAATTTTATCTCAAAGGTCAATTCTACCCCGCCTTGTATTTGTCCAGGGAGAAGCAGAAGCGGCACCGGCTCCTTTCACAGCCTGAAGTCTTGCAGAGGATGGCGAGGTCAGGGAAGCTGCAGCAGAGGTCAGAGGTGGAGAGCACAGGCTGTGAATCCCTGCTGGCCCTGCCCTCTGGGGCTGTGCAGATCCTGCTGCTCCAGGGCAGCCACCCAGCCCTGGGCAGGTTTAGCAGTGGAGCCCAACTCCAGCAGGACCAGGAGAATCCACTGTGGGCTCTGCAGAACACACTGCACAGGTCCTGTTCTCTGCTGCAGCTTCCATCGTATGAGAAGCTCAAGGGGATTCTATTGATTTCATCTACTTATGCTCAGAAAAAGCTGAGTTGTTGACTAAACTAAGCAGATTAAGGTGGTTAATCCAGATAAGGTTGGCTAAGAATGTTGTTACCATACGTATGGCATTTCACATTTGGGTGGAAAATGGCTATTTTTAAACTGCTAAAATTTTACCTTCATATGCCAGTGTAGTTTATTGACTACGTCAGTGTAATTGGGAGGTGTTTTATGTCCAGGCAGCCCTGGCTGGCACTGACCCAGCATTACCTGTGGCTACAGCTGGAAAGCTGCTTTCCAGGAGAAGCTGTAAAGAGCCAGCCTGGAGTGGGTTATTGCACAACCTGCACAGCCAGAGCTCAGCAGGGGCACAGGCAGCCAGGGGTGGGTACAGTACAGCAGAATGAAGTAGTTCTGAGGAGATATTTTTGGTATTTTTAAAGCATAACAACTGTATGTATCAAAGTGTTCTAAATCAGCCAGAAGTAACAAACCACTGAAGCTCACCTGCTTAACCAAAAATTCTGAACTGCTTTTACGTGTCTTCTGATCCAGCAGGATCTCCGGGAGATCCCCCTCCCCCTGAAGTGGTGAGGATGTTACCAGTAAATCATCTGGGACTGACCCTGTCATGCCTTTCTCAGGTTACAGCTTTCCAGTCCCAGCTGGGCCAGACCAGGTGAGAAGGGTCCAGGTGGGGGAAAGGGACAGCACAGGACCCTGATGGCACAACTGCAGCTTTTCTGCTCCCCCCACCCCCTTCTTTTTTAACAGCACTGGCAAACACCACAACAATGAGGAGAAACTGCTTATTTCCATCTGGATTTCTATCCTAGACAGGCCTATCCTTTTCCATGTAGCATAAGTTTTCTAAAATACAAATTCCATGGGAACTCCATCTGATCTGTGTAGGAAAGATGGCCAGACTAGATAATGTGGGTGCCATCTGCACGGAGTTTACTGTTTGCTCATTGGCACAGATGGATGTAATTACTAATTACACATGCAGCTTGACTGGATTATTTATTTGCTTAGAAAAATATTCAAAAGATCCAGATTCCCATTTTTAAATAATTTTCAGACTGTAATACATGTTTTAGAGAAAATCCCACAACATGAAGTCTTAATACTGCAGCTGAAGGGCAGCTCCACCCAGGCTGGCAGAGAGCAGAGTAAGGCAGCAGAGCTGCAGCAGCGCAGCTAAAGCTGAGAAACTCAACATTCTGTGTCAATGTTTGGTACATCCCAGCAGCTTGGAAAGGCAGGGAGCTGATTCCCAAGAACTGCTGGCCATGTTAAGCTATCAGACCTTTACAGGGAGAAGGATGTTGTCACCTTCCATCGTGCCTCTTCTCCTCCTTAACTGCTTTGTTTCCTTCACACAGTTCTGAACATGCTTCTCCATGTTCTTTGTTTTTCAGACTTTGAGTACATAGGAATTACTATTAGGGAGTGGAAAAGGAGAGGCAGAACAAGACTGCAGTAGGATTCGTGCTGGCAGAGTTGTGTCTGTCCTCCCACCCCCCAGGCAGCACGGAATGGGTGCACAGAGGCTGACACTGGAAACAACAGACAGTGTAAGGTTTTACCTGGCCTGTCTCTCAAGCACTTAAGAGTTTGTGGTATGTAACATCAAAAGCTACTCCACTATGTCAATGCTACCACTAAAGCTAAATAGCTAAATTACAACTCTCTATCTTACCCAATACACATAAAAATGTACTTTGCAACCACCAGAGAACAGTAGGTCCCAAATCACATACATAGTCAATTCACAGTATCTTGCCTTAAGACAAAGTGCCCTACAAAGGAAACCATACCTAAAAAGCCACACAAACTTGACATCAAATCCTTTCTCAGTAGGAAGACATTTATACCAATCTGTGGGAGGGTTTAGTGCATGTGGAAATGTGGTATTGGCTTGAAGCAAGCACAGCTCTGCTGCCCTGCAAAAGCAAGCACAAGGCTGCTCCCCTCCTCGAGAACTGAGGAGAGGCTGCTCATGACACTGGTTGGGGCTTTGCTTTAGTTATTTTCTTCATCTGTGAACCAAAGGAAAGCTTCAGTCTGGCTCTTATGACAGTTCTGAGCTCTGTTAGTTTTGAAGTGGCCTAAGGAGATGAACATCAGTCACTGCTCGAGCCAGAGATGAAGTGTGATATGAAGTAGTAGTGTAGTATTAAGCTATGATGTTTGTTTGCTTTACAACCCCTAGTTTGTGTGACAGTGCTAAACATTAAATCTATTGCTACATAGGAACAGGGAAACTAGCTGTTAACTAACTGGCTTGTTAACTACAGGTCTACCAGCCAATCCAAAACATTCATTTTGAGTGCTCAAGAAATAGATCACTTTAAGGGATCTTCTGACATTCTTATAAAGTTCTTGACTAACAGATAAGGTTATGGCTGAGAGGAGAGGGTCTTGTACTTGGCTCTGTGTTCATCTATTTCTTCCTTTGTTTTTCTGATACAGCTAAAAATTTCCTTGAAGAGTGCTTTATATTCAGGGAGAGCATTTGTGGGAGAGTCACTTAGCTCCACAACTGTGAATCCTTGATTGCTAGCCGAGAGATCATACTGGGTGTTCCCCACGTTTAGGTCTTTGGAATACTGCTTCAGTGTCTGGACAGCCTTGTGTTTCAAACAATCTTCATCCATTTGACACTTCTTCAAAAGTTCCTCGTACTTCACTTTCAGAGCATTATACTGAGCATCAACTTCATTAAGCACAGAGATTCCCCGCTGTTTCACGGCCTCAGCTCTCCTGATGCAGGTCTCCTCGTGGCCCCTCAGGATGTCTGCGCCCACCGCGCTGCTCAGCAGGGTCTCGCTGCTGCTCCGCTTCAGCGCCTTCTTCTCCAGCTCTGTCACCAGTCCATCATCTGCCAGGCTCTGCCCCAGCTCCCTGTCCAGAGATTCCTTGAATGAAATGAAAAAGGACTCTGGCACCAACTTCTCTGCATTATGGAATGTGTTTTCAGACTGGAGTATCTGCCGCATTTCGGCTACTTCTGCCTCCAGCTCCTCCGCCCGCGCGCGGTACAAGTCTGTATCCACGAGCCTCCGCTCCAGCTCGCAGTTCTCCTTCACCATCAGACTGTATTCCTCCTCCATTGTCACCCTCTTCTCTTTCTCCAGGTTCAGCTGGGCTTGCAGAACTGTAACTGCTTTTTTTAACTTCTCATTTTCTTCTTCTACAGGGCTTAACTGACTATCCATCGAAGTAATCTTTTCTGCAAACACATGATCGTACACAAAATACCTGCAGAAACAAAGTAAGTGTTATCAAACGTAGGAAGTCCAGCTGACCACACCTCCTGAAGGTTTCCTGTCCTGAGTAACTAATGCCATATTTAAACTGTGCGCTGACAGCCCTCAGAGCACTCCCAGGGGCCATTTCACTGACCTATCAGGCTGTTTAGGAGTCAGAACAGAGCTGGTAACAAGCTCCCAGCTTAGGCAGAATGGCAGCTCATTATCAGTTTCAAGTAAAACAGACAAGCTGATAGAATAAGCACACCTACAGTTTAAGTTTAAATAAATATTGCCTCAGTGTAGCATGCAGTACTTCGACACTGTTTTTTTCCACAGTGCTCCACTCTTGTAACTTTTGTCACTGCTGATGGCAGAAAGCAGCTTCAGAACTGACAAGGCAATTCTGTAGGATGGCATTCTCACAAGCCTTTGGCAGCTTGAAGCCTTGACTTATCCTTTCAATTGTCAAGAAATAACTTCATTTTGGATGTACAGATTTATTCTAGAGTAGAATATATAAAATATTCTACCTCCATGTAATGCTGAAGCCCAGACACAACAGCCTGTTTGCTGTGTCTTGTGACACAAGTTTGCTGCTTGTGAACATCACCTAATTTTTCTGCTAGCTTCTCTCATACCTGTGCTTGTGCCTTAGTTTTTAAAGCCTTGCTTAAAATAACATGACTGTTCTTTCCCAGGTAAGGTAGAAGTCTTACTGGCGCAGGTCATAGAGCTCCTTCAGACAGGAGAAGCTGTGCATCGATCTGGGCTGGTCAGACCTCTCGTGGCTCATCCGGCCTCGGCCAGGCTTCTTCAGTTCTTCTACTTGTCGCTGCAGGTCATCTATGTGAGTTTGTAGATTTTCAATGGTCTCTGTCAAGCTAAAAGGTGGAAAGACTTTTAAATAGAACTGTCCTTTCAATTTACCAGTATCGTGGCACACTGCCAGGCAGGGACAGCCCCCCCATAGCTACACAAACACACCTGCACTGCTCCCACTGATTTTTACCAGCTGGGGGAGGGCTGAAGTTTGTTACCTTAATATCTTCTGTTGTGAAGCTCTGCTCTCTGCAACCAGCTTCTGATTGGTGTCCTCCAGTTCTCTTGCTGTCACATCCAGCTGCTCGTAGACCTTTGCGTGCTGGTCGTTCATCTGGCGCAGGAGCTCCACTTGCTTTGTGAGGTACTGCAAGACAGCGCTGCTGTTAGTGGGTCACGCTGCAAACACGAGCTGCCACTCTTCTGTGAGCTCCAACAGAAATTTTCTAACCATAACTCTCTTAGCACTAAAACTGAAATACTGCGTAGCACCATCCATAATTAAAATTATTTTTAGCTAACCTAAGTTCTTCCAGGCTGAAGCAGCATCAGGTTCAGCACAACAGAATTTAGGTTGTGGTCACACTTAAGTATGTGGGTTAATGTGTGTCAGGCAGTATAATCAAATTATTGAATTCAATCTTTAATTACTCAAAGTGAACTATTCCAGTTACTGTAATCCCAAACAAAGGCCTCCTGGCCTTTCTTAAAAAATAAAGCTTCACTGAAGTATTCTCAATTTAATCCTCTTGGGTTTTACAGTTAGCAACACAGGCTGTTAAGTTTCCTGAATAATGTCAGAAAGCTTAGAAATCTCAGCCTAAGAGCAGTTAACAATCACCTAATGCTCTCAATACAAGTGCCTCATATTGTCCCACCCAGGACATGAGCATTTGCACAGACTTGAGCAAAAAAACTAACCCTCTAAATCTGAAATATTCTGCTCTTGTGTACAATTTATTTCTTGCAATGTATTCTGTATTACTAAATGCTACTTACTGAAAAACAGAGCTCAGGAAGAAACATCCAGCAAACTCCTAGGCAGAATTACCTCTCTTTACACAGGCCTCTGACATATTCAAAACTTCTAATGTTCTACTTAACCTTTTACCTCATTAGAAGATTGGTGGGTTTACATTTTAGGCAATTTAAGAACAGATAATAAGTTAATCTAGGACTAGTAATTGCTGCATACAGACTTGCATGATAGCTGGTAGCTAGATCCTTTTGTAGCCTGGGCACACATGACAGAGGATTTACACCAAAATAGAACATAGATTAGCAGCAGAATCTCAATGTGACCCATTTCAGATTAACTTTCCCTATTGGTTATGGCTGAAGGAAGGAGCTGGAGATCCTCAGACTTTCTTCAGGACTAGGAGAGTGGCTGAGCAGAGGAGCCAAGGCTGTGGTGCTCCAATAGATTTCACCACTGATCACAATGAGACTTTGCACAAGCTTTAGATGAATGGAAGAGGTGAAGCATCACTTTCTCCACCTTTCATCTCCAGTATCTTCAGGGCTGGTGTCAGGTTGGCCTGGTATAAATCAGACCACCAAAAGATGATGTAGTAATAAATACTTCAGAAGTTCACATTTAATCCACCTCCCCTGCAACTGAGCACCTAAAATTAAGCAGCAGATGAGACTTCTTGCTTTCTACCACATGATAAAAGGAGAGTGTCAGTATTTCCAAAGTCTGAGTGCTGAGAGCAGATTCCGACAGGAATGGAGTTGCCCTTTCAATCCAGCATTTATTACATCTACAGTGATTAGTCAGTGGCACACGTGTCAGCACAGAGGGCAGACATAATGATGCAGAGCTGTAAAATGCTTAATATGTTAGCATTTAATATATGAGATGTAATCTTAAGCACACCACAGCCTTTGACCCTTCTTTTTCAGTGCAGACAAGATAGTGCCATACTTCAGAATTATTTCTTAGCCAGTTCTAGACTTTGCTACCCATAAGAACTGAATTAATGGCAAAAAAACCCCAAAGATTTACAAGGATATACTGCATTGAAAAAGCTAGTAAAAAAAAAAATTCAGCTGCTACAGGAGCAGCTGAAAGATCACATTTAGGTTACAGAGACAAGCACTTGACTGTTGGGAAAAATCAAGCAATAGAGACAGGATATGCTATTTGCACGTGTATCCTGTGCACTGGGGTATCCTGCATTCCCACAGGACAGGAACATAGGCATGAAAATCACAGGCTGAACTGCTTTGACCAGCACAGTGCTTACACCTTGCACATACCAACTCTATTGCCATTTCTTTCAGGAATGCCTGGAACAATTCCTTGTGCCAATAAGCCAATGCATTCAGTTCCTCAGCTGGGGGCTCTCTCTGGGTGTTTGAACAGGGGGGTCATTTTCCCTTTTCTACCAGAAATCCAGAGGCAAGAGAAACTTCTTTGGAGAAAAAAAAGGTTTGTGTTGCTGTTACACTTTTAAACAGGACTGAGGAAAGACAGAAGATTGAGAGAGGGGTGGTTGAACTGAAGACAGCACGTTACTGCAGCAGGGAGGAGTACAGCCTGAAGGTTCTGTGACTCAACACAATCAGCTGGGCAAATGAAGGTACAGGCACTATTTATCTGTCAGAAGCACCCCAAAAACTGTTCTCCCTCTCCCTCCCTCTGGGAGCTGCTAGGACAACTCAATATACATCTCCTACCCTCGCTGGGGGAGAGGAGGAAAGAGAACAAGGAGGTATCAGATAAAGCCTTCAAAAAGTACTATTGACCAAGTCTTGCCAAAGTAGGATTTTGAGGGGAAAAATTAATCTGTCCTGTGTGAGGTGGTGTGACCAGAGAAGTACTTGACCCTGAAACACAGCAGTTATAGATCACTGCTGGAAGGACACTGGTGACACTTCCTGGTGCTGAGGCTCTGTTATGTAGTCAACAAACACTGACCCACCAGAACAGCTTAAGCAAATAAACTGGCTTAAACCAACAGGATGTTACATTCTTAATAGCACTAGATTATTTCTGTAAATCAATGTAGCTTAGCAATTATGTATTTTCCATATTTCAAGACAGTGGTTAAATGCAGCTGCTGATTAAGTAGCCCCACTCCCTGAGCCAGGTCAGTTATCACAAAGTTATGGTGTGTTATTTCAAAAGGTGTGTTGTAACTGTGTTTAACACTTTCTTAAACATGGTTGTACATGCAGGTGTTGAACCCTGTGTACAGTATTTGTATAGCACCTTGGAAGTGTTTGTCTTCTCCAGGTCTTTAGAATTGATCTCTTTATAAGAACTATTCAAGGCAATGAGTTATTTTCAGTCTCTGCATAAGTAAATACATTTTTTAATGCTGTGGCACTAATATAAATATCAGCCTTTCCAACCATTGTGTCAGAATGAACAGGATAACAAAGATGACATTTAGCACAAAATAGAGGTAAGAGCCAAAGTAGGAAATACAAACCAAAAATATCTTCTAAATTGTTCATCACTTAATAAAAATGCTGTATTTGTGTTAAGATGACGACTCTAAAGACACCTATATAGCTGTAAGTATTAAGCTTAGAATTCTTTAAGTTACCATCACAGTAGTAAGGGCTTTGAGTCTGAAGTTGCAGCTGTACAAAACCCACCTCCCATCTGTAAATGCAGAAGTGCTGCTTGCACAAAGAACTCAGATTTGGTGAAAATCTGGTATGGACCAGTCACAGCCTGACTCCTGTGATTCATACCAGAACCAAACTGAAATGCTGACTACATTTTCAATATTTTGTCAGTCAGCAAAGTACTGAATATTTAATAATTTAATTATTAGAGACCATGCATTGCCCTCTAATAGCTGGAAAAATCTCATTAGGCTGACAAATGCCAGGCCTGCAAGAACACAGGCAATATAAAAAATTAAAAAAAGAAATTGCCAAAGATGGCCAGGATTTTCCACCCTGTTACACAAAGATGAAAGGCTCTGAAAGGATGGATACGTTTTTGGGTTTTATTTTCCTTGGAAAATGCAGAACAAAATATCCACCATGTCCTATACTAAGATACTATTTAAGTGGGGTATTTTCTGGGTTTTGTTATTTGTTTGTTGGCTTTTTTTTGGTCATTGTACAGGGTTTTTTTACATTGAAATAGACTTTAGTTTCCTTTACCCCTTTACCTCAGTTTAGTGGAAGCACCTATCCCCAGATTCTACTTAAATCTCTCTCCTGCATTATCAGCATTTAAATTTCAGTGCAGTAACCATTAAGATTTTCATATAATAATTTAAATTATTAAAGCATTTATCATCATATAACTTAATGTCATTTTACCTGGCAAGATCAGCAAAGTTTAGCAATAAAAATAACTGAAGTGACTTTTGTGTACAAAAAAGAAAAATACCAATCATTTCTCATTAAACAAGCCCAATCCATGGGATTTAATGGCATTTAATGGCACAAAAATTCTGGTAATCAGAGAAACAGTTCTAACTGTGATCAACCTATACAGCTTCTCAGATTCTCAAAGCAGCAGAAGTGGTGAAAGACTGTTCAGTATTTTCCATCAAATGTCAAGAAATTCAGATTTTAACTATTATGTTGCAGCTCTAGATGCCTTAACATTTGGATCCCTGAGATATTTTACCTCTATCTCCTGCAGTTGCTCTTGGTTTGTTGCATACATTTGCTGCAAGGATTCCTCTAGTTCAGTGTTACGGTCCAGCAGTGTCTTCCCAAGCTCAGCAGCAAGGTGAAGGTCTAAACAAAGGAATCACGTTTGCAGGTAAGTGATAGAAACAATAATAGAATCTGATTTTAAAGCATGTTAATCAGATACTCGAGGTACTTTTTTTACTGCCATTATAACCCCTCCCCCAAAAGAAAGTGAGCTTAGACTTTAGTACAGCATTCCTGTATCATCTGTAAGGCAAGTGTCAGTCAGCCCTGGAGCCCAGGACACACTCTTATTTCATGAAGCTGCCTTAGTTCCTCCGTAGGTGCTGCAGCACACCTCCAGCCATGCTCAGCTCCCACAGCCTGCCCAGTGCTGCTCCAGCAGCTCTGCCCCAGGGGGCTCTTTGCTCCATCACCATATTTACAGCACTCAGACCCTGCAAATGTCCCCTGGGCTACAGCCAGGCCAGAGCTGACTGCACTCCTGCCTGCTCTGCTCTTCCTCCCCGTACCCCTTCCCCAGGCAGCTCAGGCCACATGGGATCAAACGGCTAAATGAGAGTTTCAGGTGCTTTCTTATGGTGAAAGAGCAACATCAAAAGACATAAAACTGATGAAGACATGCAGCTATTCTGCCTTTCAAGCTCATAAACCCAGGTGACGAGAATTGTTTCATGTGCTCCAAAACATCATTTTAAATGTCATTTGTTCTCAGGCACTTAATCTCAATTTCACTCCAGTCATCTTCAATCACCTCCAGGGTGCAGTGACTGTAGTTGTTGCAAATTAAGAAATAAGTCATCTGAACTCTCAGTTCCATTCTAGAGGGAAGATATTTGTTCAGCAGCATCAATAGTGCAAGATATTCTACATTATTATGTTTAAAAACATGTGTAATTTAAAAGCTAACATAATGTGACAAAGTAATACATTTTGGTGTTATTGCTAAAATTGTAATTACTCTGTGCAGGGTATTATTACATGTTAAGAATCCAACAGATTTCTAAAACTCTCCAATTTTCTACCTCCTTCCCCTCGCCTGGACCGTGACCTGCATGCCCACAATACAACCTAGTTAGTTTTCACATAGAACTTCCATCAGTAATGGCAGAGAGACAGAAGAAAAGTCAAGAAAAACTTTGATTCACTTCAAGACCTAAATTAATAAACGAGAGATGTATTTTATCATCAGTAGTTATAGCTGGAGCAGAAAATGCATTCCATTTTCACTTGATTGCAATGCCCTTGTTTTAACATGTTATGTCTTTCCTGCCCCTTCACAATTATCTTATCAGCTTGGCATTGTAACAGATCCAGCCCTGGCCCAGGATTGTTTTGTGCTAACCTTCAGTTGGACAGCCTGGCCAAAAGGATTACTCCATCTCCCCACATAAACCAAAGACCAAATTCAGACTTACAAGGACAAGTGAGTACAAACATTTGTCTGTAAAGTTCCAGATGTCCAACTCTGGCAAAACAACAGCTGTGCTACTCTTTTACACTCTCTCTTACAACTCCAGTGCCTTGTTTCCTACCTTAAGGTCAGATTCTCAGCATCAATGCCACAAAAATATTTCAAAGAAATCCCACTGCATGGGAGTTCTTCAGAGTTTCTGAAGATGTCCAGTGAGGAGCCCCATGGCACACTGAGCTCTATTTAGGAGGTTATCCTCACACAGCACCACTCCTTAAGGAACACAGCCTATGCTAGAGCTGGGTTTGAAGTACTTGGATAATGAAATCTTAAGGTGTCCTACTTAAATTTTTCCCATTTTGTAAACAGATTTCATATTGTTTACCCATGGACAGAGTAACTCCCAGTCAGAAACCAAGATGTTTGTTCTGTCACATTACAGCAAATCCAGCAAATCCATTACCCTATAGAAAATGGAGTCCCAATTCCCAAGTTCTCATACTACACAGATCTTTACTAGGAGCTACAATCTTTACAACTAGTCTGCAATACTGGCATCATTCAGGGCAAAGACTAAATAGTCCATTCTTTTATTTTAATAGAGTAGAATAAGAGCTTTAGAGAGGATTTAGGATTATGTTAAAGACATAATGCATAATGGAATTACTTGCTGTCATTTCCCTTCCCAAAGTGAAAGTTTGTTTTGATGTTTAAGTGCATATAAGAGTTTAGAGTTTCATTCTTGAATGCCCCATCACCTCCTAAATCAAGTAGCACATACCACACGGTCCTTGGGATAGGCTGGATAACAAAATTCATGTCATACTTACACACATTCTGTTTATTAGACTGGCAGAAGCACAGATGGGAGAAACCTGCTATTTTATAATTAGGGTAATTTGTTTCTGAGGGGGAGAATCCGGGTGGAAGCGCTCAGGAACACACAGTAAAACCTGAACTGCAGGGAAAGCAAGACCTGAAATAATTCACCTCTTCTAAAATGAAGAATTTGCTTTGTGTCCTTTTTCCTGCATTGTTAAGTATTTCTAAGCCCTATAAAGAGCAAATTTTACAATGAGAGATGTGTAATACACATGTTCTCCAGATACAGAAGGAAAACTGTTCATTTACATTTCTCTTGAGAGAGTTACTGTAGAACACTGGAAGCACACTGCATTTTCTGTTGTAAATTTATGTAAAGCAACAGCTAAGTTCTGACACAGACATGCATTTTTCCTTTTCACCACAAAGAGGGAAGCAGAGAGGTTTTTAATAATGCAAACTGCCTGTG
Organism: Myiozetetes cayanensis; assembly: GCF_022539395.1. Taxonomy (NCBI): domain Eukaryota; kingdom Metazoa; phylum Chordata; class Aves; order Passeriformes; family Tyrannidae; genus Myiozetetes; species Myiozetetes cayanensis. The sequence goes on along the minus strand of NW_026087412.1, from coordinate 7,276,304 downwards.
TGCAGATCTTAAGATCTTCGTTTTAGTAAATCTGATTAGTTGTGCTGGAGTTTAACAGCCTCATCAGAAGGCTCTGAAACAAAACAAGACTTCAAGGATACGTCTTCCGTGATGTTGAACAGCCTTCACTTACCAGCACTTCACACTCTCCTCTGACAGCATTACTATAATTGAAAAAGAGATAAAAACAGTACCAAAATCCTTCTTTTCTACTTTTTCATAGCCCACCTAGCAAAATTATTCAGAGAATTTTCAATCTAAAATTAAGCCTTTTCTTTTAAATAGCAAAAGGCATTAGTAGTGCAAGATATATAAATAAGCCTTGTTGAGGTTTACTTAACTGTAAAATTAAACTCTTTTTTTTTTTTACATGGTTTCATGTCTTCTATATTCAGAATACTCTCTGTTCTGTAAAAGTGAGTAACAACAAGATGTAAGAAGAGCAGCCATATAAAAGAATTCTTTCTCAAAGGTCAGCATACTGCAGCAAAACTTGGACACTGCAGAAGGATGGCTGTTCTCATCCTTACAGGAATTCCATCAGCATTCTGTTTTCATGAACAGCATGCCAGAAAATCCCATCTCCATTGTCAAGGCAAGAGCTTCGGTATGTACAGACTGTCAAGGTTTTCCAAAACCCTACCCTAATATTAACTTTCAAAGGCTGGCTGAGAAGGGCTACAAGTTTGTTTCTGTGTGCTTTCTAAGGTTTTACAACCCAGCTTTTCTCATAAACCTACTGCTGTTTTTAAACATGCACTGATTGTTTGGCTTGTGAGGAGTTTCACGAGCCGTGATAAGCAATCTTACTCCCCTGTTTATGTACACCGGCACAGCACAGGCTTAGGACGAGGAAGTTCATCTCTCAGACTCCAGAAATAAAGTGCAGCATTCCTGTAAGGAGCTTCTTCGTTGCATTTCAACCTGCCCATGTGTTTATTTTCCTCCTTTCCCTTTTGGCAAGGCTGTTAGTCACGTCCATTTAGGCTTAAAGAGAGAATCCCCAGAAAAAGGGTTGTTCACATGGTGAGAGCGCATGAACCTCGAGAATGGAATAGTGTTCCTTAAAAGCTCACAGAGAGTCAACTGGTGATTATTTCACTCTTTTTAATTAAGAGATGAAAGTAAAGAAACATCAAGAAAGCAAGAAGTCAGTTGTTATACATTGTGAAATCTCTTTGTAGGTCTTCTATCCCATAAACACTGACACAGTAAAAACATTGCTTCAAATTTTCATCTCTCTTTGACAGCAAACTATGGTTTCAGGATCTTAAACTGACTTGTTTGTATCCTACAGCCAGGAAAACATCTATTTCAGGCAAAGAGTATCTAAATACAGCTTTCAAACAGTTAGATATTTTATACAGCAGACAATCAGAGAGACCTGTTCCTGTGTCAAAACAAAGTTTCTGCTGTCAGATGCCCGATCTCAGTGTGAATACAGCTTAGCTTTCCTTATGCTTTACAGAACAGCAGCACCCAGCGACCCCAAGAATTAATGTATTTCAAGCAAAAAGCAAAAAGCATAAGACTGGAGTGGGTTTGTAGGAAGCCACTTCACAGCTTCGAGCTGACCTTTTAAAACAAACTCGGGATTAACAACGAAAAGTAGAACCAACTAAATACCAGTCATAAATGCCACTAAGCTCTTAAGGAAATTGCACATTCTTTCCATATCATGCCTGCTGAAGATTTTTAGTGCAATTATACTTGTATTCCTGAGGCTCTTTCCGCATCTGTGAAATGAGAACAGGATCTGCCTCTTGCATATAATGTTTTAAGACCTATTGATGGAATGACATACAGGAGCTAGAAATGTAGAATCCTGAGGTGTAGCGGAGTTATTTGTGTATTTTAATGAGAAAACCTGAAAAGATTTTAATAAGACACTTGTAACTAATCGAGCACTGCTACAACTACACCTCCACCGAACTGGAAGCCCTTACAAAGAGCTCAACAGGGCGCAATAGCGCATCCCACCCCGCTGCTCCCAGCGCCCGCCCCGAGCAGCAGCCGCTTCGCCTCCCGTTCAAGGTGCAACTTTTCGGAGCCTCTTCCCTGCCGGCGGCCGGAGAGGGACCCCGGCACGACCGCGCTGGGCTGCGGCGGCTCCTTCTCTCAAACAAAGGCGGCCGCAGCCTCTCCCGGTGACAGCGATCCCGCGGGGCGGGCAGCGCGGCCGTGCGGGGACCCCCCGAGCCCGGCACGACCCGCCCTTCCCGCCGCCGCCCCGCGACCCCGGCCGCCCTCCCCGCCGCCCTCCGCGCCCGCCGGGCCGGTGTCTCCCCTCCGCCCCTCACACGCCCTCCCCGCCCCAGCCCCTTCCCTCACACACCCCCGCGGCCCCTTCCCTCACACACGCGGCTCTGCGCGCCCCTTCCCTCACACACGCGGCTCGCTGTAGCCCCTTCCCTCACGCAGCCCCGAGGCGGATCCCCACGGCCCCTTCCCTCACACACCCCACTCGCCGCGCCCCCTCCCCTTACACACGCGGCTCTCCGCAACCCCTCTCTCACACGCTCCCCGCTCTCCCCCGTCCCGGCTCACCTTGCTGCAGGTCTTGCTGGTCGTACCAGGGCTCATCCTCGCGGATCTCGAACTCCTCCACCAGGCTGTCGGCCAGCATCGCGCACCTTCCCCTCCCGGGCGGGCGCGGCGGCGGAGCCCACCCGACGATCGCCCTCGCGCCGAGCGGGGCAGGGCGAGCCCGGCAGCCTCTCCCCGCCTCAGCAGCCGCCTCCGGCCATTGCCGAGCGGTTCCGGACTTTGCCGAACCTCTCCCCCTTCTGGCCGGGCTGCGCCGGCGGCAACGTGGCAGGAGCCGCCGCCCGCCCCCCGCCTCCCGCGATTCAAACGCGGCACCCTCGCCTCCCCGGCGCGCGGCCAATGGGGAACCGCCCGCCGGGCAGATCGACCGGAGCCCGCACCAATCACAGAGCGAGCGAGCTCCGAGCAGCCAATGAGAGCGGAGAGGGGGCTGGCCCGGGCCGATGAGGTCCCGCCCCGCCGCGCGGTGCGCAGCCCCCGCCACAGGAGGTGGGTCGGTGCCCGCGCAGGGGGCTGCGGTGCTCGGCGCTGGGAGCGGCCGCGGGCGGGGAGCGGCTGCTGAGGGGTGTCCGCCGGCTCTGCGGCGGAGCGGGGCCGGCACGGCCGGCGGCGCGGCACCGCGACTCGGCGTAGGGGAAGCCGGGGCTCGTGGTCGCTCCGCGTCGGGAGCGCTGAGGGGAGAGGCTGTGAGGAGGGGCCCGGCGGGGCGCCCAGGTGCGGGCAGCCGCCCCGCTGAGCCCGGAGTGCGGCAGGGCAGGGCAGGGCAGAGCGTGGTGCAGGGTCAGTCCGAGCAGCGCCGGCTCCATCCCCGCGCCTCGCTCGGGGCGGTCGCCCCCCGCTCTCGGCTCTCCCTCACGAGGAGGAGGGAGCCGTGTCCTCCGTCCGGGGACCTGCCGAGCTGAAACGAGCCTGGCTCGCCCGGTTTTGGCGGAGGAGCGGCTCCAGACGCTCAGCCCTGCGTGGCCGGCAGGAGCGCAGCCCCCGGGCGGAGCGGGCGCTCGGGCGGTGCCACAGCCCGGCTGTGCCAGGGGCTCTCTGAGGGCACCTCCGGCAGCATCGCCCCTCAGTGTCACCCCTCGGGACAGGGGCAGCGTTTGTTCTTAGCTCTCCCTTAATGTGGTGCAGGTCACGTCAGAAAGATGAGGAAGGTCGTGGTGTCCAGCCAGTCCGTCAGGACTGTGAGCATTGCACAGCGGTTTGGGACCCGGCACTGAGCAGGATGTCTAGCGCGCCTCAGCCAACATTTGTTATTATCTCCTGGGATCCACTTTTCTCCTTTAGAGTCGTGCTCTAGTTTCTTTTAGCAGTTGTCATCCGGCGCTGGGAGAGGCGCAGGTAATGCGTCTCTCAAATAGCCCGTCCTTTGGGCTCCTGTGTATTAACACAGTTGCAACCACCAGAAATTTCTGAAACCGATTTGCCTTCTGTGAGTCACGCAATGTCAACACCTGTGCTTTAACCTGCTCAATATAAAGGCTGACTATTAAGAAGAGGGAGGGGATGCTCATGCATGATTTCATTGTAGTACTATTAAAGACAACATCTGGGAAAGGAAGTGTGGTACCTCAACTTCTAATTGAACCTATTTCATAAACAGGGGGCAGGGCCAAATGTACCAATTAGTGTAAAGAGTTGTGTCAGATCCTGCATATTATAATTAGTCACGACATTAGAGGCCTGTTTGTGCATTTTTTTGTTGAAGAAATTTCAAATTTCTTTCAGTTTTTCTGACATTGAGGGGACCTTTATTTTTGTGTAGGAAGGAATTGAGTCAAAGGTGATTTGAGCAATAGCTGTTCGCTGGTAATGTTAGTGTGAAGCACATCATTATTTCTTGGTGCTCGTGGAATTTGGAGGAAAGGGCAGTCTCCTAATTCTCCACTGGAAGACCTGTTCCAAAAGTCCTAATATCTATTATATAAATCACTTCATTAAATGTATTTGTGGAGGCTTGAAAAAGCAAATATGACATGTGTCAATACATTCACTGTAGTGATTTTCATGTTAATATAACATTTATTTTTAAAAATGAGCATTTAAATTGGGCACCCTTTCAATAACCTTATTCTTCATTTTAGGTTTCTCGGCAAAAGCTTGTGAAACCAAACTTGCTACAAAAATGTAAAATTCCGTTCCCTGAAAGTGGAATTGTCTCTATAGCTGTAGCTCTGTGAAAAAATAAACTACATCACAATCATCCTCAGTTATTTAAAAAAGCAGTCATATTCTTAGAAATAAATTGGCTTTAATTAAAGAAGCTTAGGTTTAAGTTATTTGCCAGCTTGATTTTTTTTCTTACCTGTGAAGTCATCTACTCTTTGCATCGTGGTTCATATCAGAGCATCTTACATCTATATGCAAAACTGTATCCACACTTTATTTGCTCTTCAAGGGTTCATTCTCTGTGTTGGGGGGGTGGGAAAACTGTTCCATCTTCTCCAGTTCCTGCTGGATTTGTGGCTTTTGCTTGGCCCTTACCTGGTGATTGGGAAGTTCTCACCTTTGTGCACAACAGCCTGTCTTGTAAACCACAGGAAGGTTGGAAATAGCCTTGGTTTTCATTTCCTGTTTCTTCCCTGGTTATTTTTATGAGGAGTTCAGGGAGCTGTTTACAGATCTGCTGATCAAGCGGATATTCAAACTGGGTGTTTTGATGGATATGTGAAAATTGCACTTTAGGATAAAATTCTTAATATGCAGAGGGGCAAAGTGTGAATTATTGACAAAAAGCAGGTAGTAAAGCTCTGAGTTCATGTGCATAGTAAGGCTGAAATCTGGACTTGAAATCAGTGACAGCCTCCTTCAACAGATGTAAAGATGAATAAAGCCTCAGCTAAACCCACAGGCTTGGGAGTATTTTTGTGTTGGGCTTACAGCATCAAATATGGTCAAGGTCCACATCAAGTAGTCATTACTCAGATCTAAAAGGCAGAGGTTCCCTGGACCTGGGTCTGTTTATGCTTAATTAATTGCTGGATAGATGGAAAAAGTCAGCATCTTATAAATTTGTTGGCTGGCTATCTGATTGATAGATCAAAGAAATCTGTATTCTTGGGCTGAATCTCCTGTTATTTGGACATACTTAAAATGCTGTACCTGTTACTTGCTAGGTTTTATTTACATGCAGTCTTCTATACAATGAAAATGTTAATTAAAAGGTGTTTTGATTGTTTTATGGTTTATTAGGTGAAAGTATTGCTTCCATGGCTTGTTAACAATTAACATTTAAAAATAGAAGGGCAAAACTTGGTATTTGCTTTGAAGGAAATATTCCTCTGAATATTCACCCATGTGCATGCTGCAGCAGTGGAATACATAAGGATATGAGTCACTTCATTCCTACACAGTCCATAATTTTAAGAATACACAGCTAGCAAGAAAGATCTAAAATGTATGCAATTACTTTGACCTTTACACCAGCATGAGTGTTTGCAACAGCAGGTTTTAAATGGAGTCTGTGCACCAGTTAGGAAGGGACTCTTGAATTTTTGACAACTTATTCCATTGATTTTTAAGCACTGACTTATTATTTTTCATCTGTTCAGTTTTAGGCTCAGTGTCTTATAGCTCAGTAAAATGTATTTCTCATTTAAAAGAAAAGGAAGGAAGAAGAAATTTCCTCCATTTCCACACCTCTGAAACAAGCAAATCCCCCATGATATTTTAATTTGGAAAAGTATTCTAACTGTTGTAATTCTCTTTTGTAACTTAAGGAGGAAGAGAGCTGTACTCTTGGAAGATGAAGTTTGTTTGGGGAATTCATCCCAATGCTCTGACCTATTCCATGACTACGTTAGGGGCTGGAATGATGAACAGTATCTTTAATTTCTACTACGTTAAGCTTTTCCTGAACCGCTACAAAATTTCCGAAGGAGCCTTTAATCAAGCACAGGTATTGTGCAGTGGAATACTCTGATTGCCACGTTGTGCTGTGCATCTGTGCTGTTACAACAAAGTGATTTTTTTTTTTTCCTGACAAATTAATTTTGGGTGCATTGTAAAGAACTAACAGTAAATTAACGTTGAATTTAGTTAATCCATAAGCAACTGAAAGTACACGTAAAGCACATCGTTAAGAGTCTATAGAGTGAAAATCACCAGGCTTTAATTGCTGAAAAGATTTTTAACTTTGATAGCTCGTAGTAATTTTCTAAACTGATCTTGCATCTCAGCTCCATAGATAAGTTTGACATTAGTGCTTTCCTATGGACTGTTTAAGTACTTAAACACTGCATTTATTCTGGGAGTCATTATCCACGTGAGTAACTCTTGTCGTAAATGGTCTCCTGAAAGTAATGGGCCAGCTCGTGTTTTGAATTAACTCGCTGGGAGAGTAATATCTGGCCTTTGCAGGATGAAAGCCCAGATATATAAGGGTTTGAAAGAGTGAAGTCTCGGAGACAAGGAGTTTATTTCACATGTACTTGGGCACCACCTGCCTACTTAGTCACCTTATTTTATCAAGACTTCTATAAACCCGTAAAAGTCTTTAAGAATTCGATCTAGTCTGTTTTGACCAGAGGAGCTTTCATCTTTATTTCTTCTTCAAATAGAGATTTATTTTAAATAAACGTGTATTACTTCTGTGTTTTTGTAACCTCTGTAGGCTCAATCCCCTTGTGTGTGCCTTGTTTGTGGCAGGCTGTGTTTATGGTGTGGAACGCCATCAACGATCCTCTCTTTGGCTACATCCAAGACAACTCCAAACTCCGCTGCTGCGCCAGGCGCCAGTTCTCGATTCTGTACGGAGCTCCTTTGTACGGGCTGGCCTTCCTGCTGCCGTGGTTCCCCTGGAAGCACTACGAGGAGGGGGACTGGCTGTGCGGCTTCCACCTCGTGGTGTCCCTGTGTGCCTTCGATGGTTTGCTGACATTTGTGCTCCTGGCGCAGTGCGCGCTCTTTGCCGAGAGCTCCAGCAGGCACGAGAGCAGGCTGCAGCTCATCAAGTACAACCAGGTGGCCACGCTGGTTGGAGCCACGAGCATCCTCTTCTGTGGGCTCGTGTCAGATAACATGGACAACTTTGCCTACTTCCAGGCTTTCGCTGTTCTGATCGCGGCACTGGCGACGGCCTGCATGTGCTGCACGGGTAAATACAGCACCAGTCAGTATGAGCAGAGAGAAATTCACGTGGAGAGTGCTAACCTGGAAAACAGCGAGGGGGCTTTCTCCTTGGCCTCAGTGGTTTCCTTGACCAAACAGATTATGACAGAGAAGAACTTCTTGTTTTTTGTCACGATGAACTTCTTCCAAGTCTTCCACCTGGCCTTCTACAACAATTTCATGATAATCTTTGCGGATAATCTTATTCCTACGGATGTCCTTTCTTCCTCAGTCAGAAGTATCATGTATGGAGCGGGTTTTATTTGTCCTCAGGTAGGCAGTTTTTATTTTAAAGTATGAAAACCTGGTGCATTACTAGTTTGCAATATCCATTTAACACGTGACAAAATGCTGTGTCTGGCAGAAGCCACTGGCCAAAATGAAAACCAAATCTGGCTCAGCAGTGCTCTAGAAGAAAAAAGTCCCTCTTTCCAGGCTGCCCAAGTGTAAGGGGTAGTGAGAACAGACAAGCAGGCTGATAGAATGTTTAGAACAATATGAGAAATGAGTAGGCAAGGAATGAATGTTTTGTATCCTACAGGGTTTATAATACCTAAGTATAAAGGAATGAAAAACATGGTCAAGATAAAATGTTTCTAAAAGCAAAATCTACAGAATTCTGAATTCTTTTTTCTTTGGTTCTGTTTTGTAATAATGTGTATTACAGAAGAAAGACTAATCCCTTCTTCAGGAAGGTTCTGAGATAAACTGCACGAAATACCAGAAAAAATTAAAAGCCTTGTTGAAATATGTGGTATCTCAGTCAAGGAAACCAAACAAAACTCTAAAGAGCTGCTTTTGGAGAATACTGCATTCCCGTGTATTTTGTTGTTTGCTCTCTTGGTCAGCTACATTTATAGGGTAGAGAGAGACGGGCTTTTAAGAGCCCAGCGGGGAGAGGAGTAATGAACTGGAAAAGAGAAAGAGAACCCAAAAGAGTAATGTATGAGAACAAGAAAAGCAGCAAAAATATATCCCACAGAATGTAAACATACTTGTCTGCAGTGAACAAAAAATTCTTCTGTTCATTCCCTTCTAACTCCTCTCTCTGGATGTTTTAAAACTTTCACTGTGTTTACTTGCTGGATGTTGAAAGCCACGATACTCAACATCTGAGTATCCTGATGTTCATCATAGGGGCTGATGGTGTTCAGAATTTCTCAAAACCAGGCTGTTACATTCGTTAAATTGGTAAGTAATATCTATAAGAAGACAAATGAAAGTGTAACTGGAATTCACAGCTCAGTTTCAGTTGCCATTTTGGCTTTTGCTTATATAACAAAGAAACCCTCAACATACCTCCTCTGTTCCATAACTCCTGTAATTTCAGCTTTTATCCTTATCACAGGTTTAATAGTTTGGAGTTTTTTCCCCTGTGATTCAATTAGATAATGAACTTTGGAAATAAATCAGAAACTACAGAAAACAGGAAATCTTAAATAGCGTTACACTAACTATATAGCAATCACTTTTGTTGATAAAATCAGTGTGACAGTGTCAAACGACCAATCTTTCAGAAAATGTGTCTCCCTGCTCCCCAGAGACTCTTTGTCTAGAAGGTCACTGAACCATAGAGAGTTTGCTGTGACCTTATTTTTCTCAGGTTTTGTCCCTTTGAGCTCAAGATATAATAAGAGAATTCTCTGATGGCAATGTCCTGAACTTCACTTACTAGAAAAACAGTCAAACTGTGTAAAATAAAGCTCCTTTTTATGAACTCTGCTTCAGTGGCCTCTACCAAACTAGAATTCAGCTTCTGCTTTAGGTCCTTTGTAGTAGTTGGGTGTGAAGAATACAACCTGCCTACAAGGAAAAACGTTGCTGAAACATAGGCAAACAAATCTGAATTTGCATCATTAAGTTCCTATTTGCCTTGGAAATACACACTCTTAGAAACATGCAAGGAGTAAGGAATTTTCCAAGTCATGAGTACTTCCTGAGACAGGGTTGTTTGGCAATTACAGGGAGCCAGGATCGTGGTGTTTACAATAGCAGGCATTACGTGGCACGTTTCTCCAAAATCCCTGAAAACAGCCAGGGGGAAGAGCATGTTTAAGTTTCTTAGAAGGAAATTATTTTTTTTCTTATATCAACCTCCCAGATTTGTTTTACCTCCCTGATCAGGGGTGTGAGTAGAAATCTTGAGCTGTTTCCCAATGGCATTTGCCACGGTCATCTTTGTGTGACCGGAGCATCCTGGGCTGATTTGTTATGTTAAAGCATTTCAACGTGGGAACAAGTGTAGGAGGAGAATTCTTTCCTGTTCTTCATCTGAATATTGCCCAGCCCAACTCTGCAACACGGAAGAAAGGAGAAAATGTGTGTCTCTGTAATGAGTTTGTATTTTTGTGACAGTGATGAGGACCACGTACACGAAGATGGTGCCACGGGCTCATATAATAAAAAGAACATAATTCATTACAATATAGAAGAATTACATGTGGTTCATATTGTATTTGGCACTTAATGCCATTTTCATGACTTTGCCTGTCATTAGAGTCTCAGAATCTACTGCTTGCTACCATTGGCAAAATTAAAATTCAGCCGTGCACATTGTCCTCTGGCATCTGCCTTTCTTTGCTTGTAAAATCTCTGACTTACTTAGATAAAGCTATCTTGGTGAGCTTGCTGGTTGTTTGTTTTTTTTTAGTTAAAGGGTCATGCTTAATTTATATAAATATCAGTGAAAACAGCAATATTAATGAAAAAACAATTGCTGAAAATATTTCTTATCAACAGTTAAAATTCAAATGGTGAGGTGCTTGGTTTACAGTTAACGTACTGCAAAGTTAGTTGTTTAAGGGACATAAAAAATAAAGACCATGAGCATTAAAGAATAGTTAGGCAAGGTGGGAAACAATATTTTCCTTGGCATGTAGCAGCTCTCAGCCAGTTTGTGAGTGGAAGGAGACTGTACCTGGTAGAGGTAGCACAGAATGAGCCAGCAGACAGCCCTCTTTGTTCAATTTCTATTTTTTTATTTGGATTGAATTTCCTAGACAGGGCTGTTGGCTGGGTTTTGTTTTTTTAATGGGTGGTAATAATCTGTGTCTGGTCTGTGTTTTAGAGCTCTCCCGGTGCTGAGACACTGTGCTATACTTTTCATCCTTTATTTGTATATATTATCTTTTCAGTGCCTTGTTCTTCTCAGTCAGGCTTCGTTGAAGAAGTTTGGTTATTACAGAGTCATCCTGTTTTCCTTTTACTACGAAGGAGTAGCTGCTGCTGTGATGTTTTTTCTAGGGCAAGAACACTATTATCTGTTGGCATTTTATCTCACAACAAACATGTAAGTAAATACACTCCCCTGTTCACAGACACAGCTTGAGTACTTCTAACCCAGTGGACATTTGCTTTTAGTACCATGAAGGTTCTGCCGTGGCTTTTATGCTCTTCATTCTGGTTCCCTTGTCAGAAAAGTTGAAACTCCAGTTACAACTTTCCTCAGCTTTATTTTATTCTCCTTCAACTTTTAATTTCTGCTTCAAAAAAAAAAGTATCTTATGATACATGGAAAACCTTATTTAAAAATAAAGAGCTGTTTGTATCAGAATAATGTTACAGCATTTTAATTCTTCGTTTTATATTTCATTGTTGTCTTTCTACACATTCTTTCCTGCCTTCCTTTACTTCATCTTTTCTTTTCCCCCACTTTCATTCTTGTTTTCAGTCACAGAACTGTAACACTGAATTGTGTGAACAGTAAATTGAATTTCATTGTCTGCATATTTTAAATGATGAAGAGGTATTTTGATTTCCCCAGGAAAAAAATTCGAAGGTACCCAAAGACTCTGTGTTTAAAGAGCTGTTTGTCCAAAGCCTCTTGTTAGTAAAGTCTCATCCCACCCAAACTTTAATAAGACGTGGAAATTGTACTATTTGAGTTTATATTTTAATTTAGCCATTTCTTAAGAAGCAGCTTTTTGTGTGTGTTTAAATGCATATATATGTGTGTATATAGATATATCTATATATACACAGTAAATACATATATAAGAATGCATGTAAAATATTCTTAGTATTTTAATTCTCTCACCTTGAAGTTTGTCTTCCATGTGGTCTTTCCAGCCACGCTCATGCCCTTTTCAGATCTGAAGAGCAAATTTTCAGTTTCCCCTTTTTTCTAAGGTGTTTCTTTTCTCTTGGTCATTTTAAGTGCCATTTACTGATAATGTCATTTACTGTCAAAGTATTCATGACCTTTTACACCAATGTCCAGGAAAAAAAAAGCAAAAAAAACCTCCCCACCTTTTAGGTTTGCATATTGATTTCTAATTCTCAACTAAGAACAGATCTAGTAATGTTTTCCTGCTTAAACAGATAAATCCCCATGTTTTAAAGAACATCTCAGCTCTGTGTGTTTGGGGAAATATCAGTGCTCGGGAGGAGGGTGTTACGGAATGCCAGTTATATTTTTATTATGGAACTGAAAATAAGAACTGTGAACATCTGAAATCCTTTGTTTTCCTTCAGGGTTGTTGTCCAAGCCTCCTTCAGTTTGTTCAATTTGCCTTTGGCTGATATTGTTGATGCAGATTTGGTGAAGCACAAGCGCAGGTATGTCAGTGCTTCCTGGTTTCCTGTAAATGTGCTCTTTGCCTTCTTACTCTCCCCCGGGTTAAACTGTGTCAAAGTAAAGGCAGAGAATTATCTGGGATCCTTGATAACAGAAGTACTTTTTGTAAGAGCAACTTAACATAAGTAAAGATAAGAACTTGAGTAAAGTTTCCTGCAGTTACTTCAGCAATTTAAACAGATTATTATGTAACTTCTAGTTTTTATTAGGCTGTAATTTAAGCCAAGTCCTTCTGATTCTTGTGGGTTTGTTTTTGTTAGCTTCAATTGAATTATTTTGTAACTATATACATCTATTGTTCATTTATGGAATTTTCTGAATAAGGCCTTTTGGAGATGCAAAAGGCCCTAAGAGAGCTTTGCCTCTGCTACCTAAAGTGCAAATTCCGAGGTCTAACTGGTTGCCGTTATCTCCCTGAAATAAAAGTGATAAAACCTGCTGTGGCATAGCAGATTGCAACTCTTGGATCTTTCAGATTTTTACCAAAGTGCACAGAAGTCTCTGTTGGTTCCATCAATGTTTATGCAGGTGCAGATACAGCCCTGGTCACTCTGTTGAAGAACTGGCTCCTCAAAAGTGAGAGCTGTTGCTTCCATGAGGAAAAAGATTGCCTCCTTTTCTGGCCTCATGCACAGAAAACCTGAAGTTGTAATTAATTCTCCATGCACTCTTCACTCTAACTCCAGTAATTACTCAAAGTGCACAAAGTTGAACCTGAGTGCAAGTAATTCTATAATCAAGGCTAAGTTATATATATACATATATATATATATATATAGACACCCCCCAAGGTTCATTAGCTTTCATTTCAAATAAATTTAAATTTCATTCTGATAGTAGATGTTTGCTATAACGTGTGAACTAGATAAAGATCATGATATTTAGCCTTTGCATATTATCAGGATTTTTTAAATCACTATTGTACTTAATACTCCTGTAAGTTTTTGCCGTGCATTAATTTGTTTCTTCCCCTAAATATTTTAGATCACCACTTTCCTCTATGGTTTTTGGTACCAATGCTTTATTTACCAAGCCTGCCCAATCTTTGGCTCCAATGCTTGTGGTTAAAGTGCTAAATCAATTTGGATATAGGAACCTGAATAATGTAGTTGGTCATCCTGATGCAAGGTGAGTTCACAAGGGATACTTAGAAATTACCATGAAATACTCCTGTAATCTGAAAAGCAAATTGATCAGCAATTAGTTGGCTCTCTACCTAATTTGGAAAAGCAAAGGATGTGTTTCAGCAGTTGGTTTCTGTTTGAGATCACCTAATGGCTCTTATTAAGATCATGTTGTTGGCTTCTGCTTTTTGTTTATCTCATAAACCTGCTTCCTTAAATACACAATCCTAATGGGTTGCATTTGAGATACATTTCTGTCTGAGAGAAAGCAGTATAACAACTGGAGGGGGGGAATTTGCCTGCAGTAGGAGTGTATAATTTTGGCTTCAATTCTAATGCTAATGATTTCACTGCAGTCCCTGGAGACCTTCACGCACAGCACGAAGCTGTGGGTTTAGTTAGCCTGTTGGACATGGGGGGGCTTTTCTAAAACCAAATTAACAGGGAATCACTACCCTGAAAGGGTCATAGGCTGTATTTATGACCATCGAGAGGAAGTGGAAACATAAGGAATAGCTGAAGGCAGAATTAAAAGGCAAAAATCAGTCCTAATTAGGCTTTACTTGAGAGACCAGCATGAATATCCTGAGAAACTACACAGCTCTCCTAAATTCTGAGTAAAAAGCTTTAAAAATAGGTAAAGACAATTTTACATGAACTTTTGTTGGAACAGCCCTTGAAGGAGGAAGGTCTGGTTAGGAGAATGTTTCACATTTGAGGACTTTTCTAAAAAAATGTGTGAGGACAAGCATGACATAAAAGAACAACAGGTGGTCTTCAGAAATGGATCCAGACTGAAGCAAAGGCAGTTTGAGGCTGTGTGAGAACAGTTAATTTTATTTTAATGCAGTCTGTAGATAGCCAGTGAGATGATGTGAAGAGGACATGAACCTCATTATAATGTCAAATAAGATGAGTGATTTTTGCAGAAGAGTAGTAGCTTGAACTGGATGTGGATATGAGAGGGCTGAATATATTCATCTTGATGATTCAGAGAAATTTTGACTTGAAACATAACAACTGCAGTTCTGATGCCTTTCAATCAGAGAAATGATCCCTTTGTGGATGGATTTTAAATCACAGTAGCTATAAATCTTTTTATCCCCAGTAGGTAGCCCCTGGACTATAGCAACAATAAATTTATTGTATAGAGAGCTGAAATACTTTGAATGCCTCTAAAACCTATATTTTCACTTGAGTCATGCTGAAATTTGATTTATTTCACTAGGGCCAGGAACAGCATAAAGGCACAAAGCTGAGATTAGTTAATCAGAGCACCTGAACTATATTATGTATTTCTCTTGCCCGTCTCTTCAGAAATAATTTCTGAAATATGAAGCAGTCTGCCTGTGTTTTCTGTACATATATGTGTGAACAGGCATGTCCTTTGCTTGCAGATGCTCAGCATGGACACACATAGACCAGACTACTCCAGGTTGTTTCTAGGGAGTCAGTTTGCCCATGGCAATGTACTCAGACCATTGACTGAGCTAAAATTACTTATATATATATTAAAAACCTATCAGCTGATCTCATCTTTCAGCCATAGGCAGGCAGCTAAAACAGACTTGCCCCAGGACAAAGTTGTTTGAAGACAAACAGAAACTGAATTCAAGAGATTGTTTAAAGTATGCTCAAGCTGTTTTGGAAAAAAAAAACCTCAAAACAAAAGAATTTCACAGAGGTGAAGAATATCTAATGAAGTATTATGACCCATGCCAGTACCATCTCAGCTGTGTCCTTCCTCCTCCTCCAAAGCTGGCAATATCTATCAAGTGTTTTGGAAAGCCTTTGCTTTATTAGGTGTAGTGGCTGGGAGTTGTGAAGATAACACAGAGGACCCCTATTCTGCATTAAAAAGATGTTTGGGCCTTGAATAAATATGTCTTAAGAGTTTCCAGCAGTGTTGTTTCCTGGAAGAAGACAGAAGATGCAGCTCAAACCCACAAACTATTTGTCCATTCTAAATTATCTAGTTTTTTTCTTGAGCTGAAAGTTAAACTGTAGCAACAATAATGGAGCAGCTAATCCTGGGAACCATTTCCAGGCACAGTAAGGACAATAAAATCATCAGCATAGCCAGCATGGCTTCACCAGGGGGAAGGGAGTCGTGCCTGACCAACTTGATAAACCCGTGCCGTGAAATGCCCGGCCTGGGAGCCGAGGGAAGGCAGTGGGAATTGTCTGCCTGGGCTTCAGGGAGGCCTCTGGCACTGCCTCCCTCCTGGACAAGCTGCTGAAATATGGGCTGGCCGAGCAGCCAGTGGGATGGGTTCAAAAGTGTCAGGCCCAGAGGGTGGGCAGCAGGCCCAGGAGGTCTCCTTGGGGGCAGTGACTGAGCCCTGCGGGCTGGGCCGGCCCCATCCTGCTCAACATCTGCAGTCATGGCCAGGGGAATGGGGCAGGATGGACCCTCAGGAAGTTTGGTGATGACTCAAAAGTGGGAGATGTGGCTGATGCATCAGAGGGTCATGCTGCCATCCACAGGGATCTGACAGGCTGGAGAAATGGGATGACCTGGCATCTTGGGATGCACTGGGCAAAGTCTTGCCAGCAGGTCAAAGGAGGTGATCCTTCCCCTCTGCTCCCATTAGACCACATCCTTAGGAAATGCGGTCACTGCACAGCAGTTAAGCAATTTGTAGTGGGAGGTAGTTAAAGAAGTATTTTTTAATATCCCTAAAATTTGAACAATAGCTTGCAGAATGGAGCAGTCCTGGGTTGTGGATTTTTCTTTTGTTCCATCATCATAGCAAAGCATTACCTGCCCTGTATGGCTTGGGGTGTTTTTTTGTTGTTGTTTGGGGTTTCTTTTTTTAGTTTGGCTCGGATTTTTTTTTTTTTTTTGCTGTGAAAAAGATCCCTAGTTTAAAACCTCCCTCTTCTGGAGAGCCACTGCAACTACCACCAGCTTCTCTTGGCAGCGCTTTTCAAATTCATCCTTCAGAATGAAGTTTTTTGGCAGCAACTCTTCATTATTTATGGAAGGCACTTTAAACTGTTAATGCTTTCATACTGAATTACTGGACTACCTGACATTCTGTTCAGAGTGATGTTAGGGCTGTTTAGTGACAGATTGTATGTTTTATTCCTGTGTGTGCAAAAAAAAAAGGCAGACATGGAAATGTCTGAATTTACTTGTTCAGCTGTAGTTATGATGAAATCTGAGCTCTGCTCTTGATTTATCCCAGTCCCTTAATGACATATTTTCCTGTTCCTTATTCTGTGTTCTACAGATCTATTTCATAATTCCTGCAATAACTTAAGGTTTTACAGTACAATAGGTAATACTGTTTTTCTTAAATCCATATTGTTCCACTGGAACCAAATCAGGATTGCACCAGTGTGAGCGATTTTGCAGATGTTCTTTCTTATTTTGTCCTTCCTGAAATCCCTGTGTAAAGACAGAATAATTTTAGTACTGAAAACTGCAATGCTCTTTAGTGTGCAGGGACAGGCCAAAGGTGGGCCTTGTTTCCTCGTAGGTGGACTGGGAATGCAATTGAAAACAGGCCAGTGAACAACATCCAAGTGGTAAATTATTGTCACTGCCAGTAAACCTTGGCTGTGGACCAGTGGCCTGCTAGTGAACACTTCCAGTCCTAAATGCAATTGCCCAAGTGATGAAGTGATTCACTTGTGAGCCTGTGGGTTTTGCTTTCTCGTGTGGCATCAGCAGGTACGTGGCCTGAGATAAACTGGGCTCGTTTATGAGGGTGTGAGTGTACAAAGGAATAAATCTGGGCTGTATTCTCTCTGCTAAATGGAGTGATGAGACATGAGGTGATTCTTTTATGATTCAAAGAAACTCTGAATTGTTTAAAAACCTGTTGGAGGTTTTGTTTGGGGATTTTTCTCCACACATTTTCAGGGATTTTGGCTGGCTGTAGCTGTTCTGTGAGTCTCCTCTCTCATCCCTGAATGCTAAGGAAAAAAAAAAAAAGAGAAAGTAACATAAACTGCCTCATGGAGAGAAAGTTCATTTAGGGGCTGTTTCTCAGCTTGAGTTGACTTTCCTGATATTTAAGTAATTAGAATCCAATAATTAACAGAATGCCAGTAGCTAATGATTCCAGCTACCAGATGAATGCCAAAATGCAGGCTTTGAGCTGTCAGCAACCATACTGTTCATAAAAGGGAACTCATTTAATTCTTGCATTTTCCTTTTTGAGTCATATTTGTTGATGCTTTTATTTCTTATTCATTAGAGAAGGTTTAGATGAGGAGTTACCATGCATCCAGTAGAAGAAATGAAAGTTCATTTCACATGTATTTTTTTATGATTTATATTACTTTGTAATCATTTATTTTAAACCCAAATGTAATAGGGCTTGATATTTCAAACAGTCCTTTAGACCACACCTGAATTTTGTGCATTAATCATCACTTCCATCTAGCACTCAGCAACTAAACCAACACACGATGTGGAAAGCACAGATTTTAACTTAAATAATTCCATATTAAAATGTTTGCTTGAAATGTTTTCTGCTTTTCTTTCTCTTCCAGATTTTTCAGTCTTACTAAAGCTTTTCGGATACTCTATTCTATAACTGGATGATACTGCTTAAATTGATTTCTATATTACATAATATAGATGAGTACTACAGTAGTGAACAGGATTTCTTAGGTTGCCTAGAGTGTATTAAAATTAACTCTTTGAGTGCTAATTGTCTGATTTCCTCCCAGCTGTTATGAAAGGAGAAAACAAAATAAAATATATTCCACGTATTTGTATGTAGAATTAGAAAATACTGTTGAAATTCATTTGATACCTGATATATGTATATATTTCTTTGACTTAGAATTGACTGTACAGTAACATGTCTATGTGCATAGAATGGGACTGCTTGAAAAGGAATGTGCTGTGAATTGAGCAGGCAAGTTAATCTTCCTACTGAAAAGCTGTGTTTCCCTGTCTTCCCCAGGACATTTTTAGATCTCCATGATGCCATGTTCAACCTGATCTGCCTGGTTCCACTTTGCATTGCAGTCATGCAGGTGCTGACGTGGACTCCCTTTTCCATCCAGAACAGCCACATGACAGCTGTACACTAAACACAACCCCCTTGGGCAGCGCCTCTTCTGCTCAGCTCAACCACTAAAGGGTTGGTGTGATTTTCAGGTGAAAAAGCAAAATTGCCAGGCAGTTTGAGCTCTTTATAAGTTGCACTCAGCCTTGATGCTGAGCCTACAGCTGAGTTTTTCCTAGTTTGGTCGTTTTCTTTTAGTGGGTGTTATCCTTAATTACTTTATTTGAAGTAATTTCTGGTCTGTACTGATCGCTGTTAACTCACCTGAAGAATGGATATGGCGGATCAGGTAAAGGAATCCCAACCCAGCCATGGAATTCAAGGGAGCTGTATTTTCTTAAGCTTACTGGTGGATTAATTTTGCCATACTGATAAAACAGCAGATCTCTGAAGTTAATCTGGAAGATTCTGGTGGACATCCCTCAGCAGGGATGGCAGGGAGATGAAGGGAGAAATTTAGATGGTGTGTGGCTGGCCAATATAACACAAATCTGACAGCTGCTCCAGGCAAGAGTAACAATCTACCCTGGGAAAGTCTGGGTAGGGCTAAAGAAGAAAAAGATTAAAATGCTGTTCAGTGGTGCTGGATGTGGAAAAAGCTCCAGAAGTCCTCACTGGCTTCCTGAATATCTCTTGGTGGTGGAAGGCAGATGCAGTTTTCTGGCTCTAAATGGGAAAATTATTTTGAAGGTACCATATAGTCAGTACTTCATACAGAATGTCAAGTGGCAAGAAGGACATCAGTGTGTGGGTGTAATAATGCCCAGTTAGGTGGATAAATCTAAGCACAGACAGTTACTGAAGTAAACTCTACCTGCTTAGTAATGTTACAGGGGCAAACTCATCTGGTGTGTGACAACTGAAGTTATTTTCTGATTAATTCTTACCGAAATCCTTTTAGTCAAGCTTTTAAATGGATCCTGTGATTTTTATAAAATTACAATTTTTGGATAAAATTTCAGAAACATTGAGTTCTGTCTTGTAATGATAAGAAACATTAGCCTGTTTACAATATTCCTGTTCAATAAATATTATTTTTCCTCAGTATATCCAATGTCTAATTGGTAGTTTAAGCATAATATAGTAATTTTGGTTTTGTTCTTTGTTTTGCCTGGGCAAATGTAATTCTTAGAAGCACCTTTCTTATGGAGTGCCAGTCACTTGAAAGTACAAGAAGATACATTGTGGATCCCAATTTTAAAGTGGATCCCAGTTTTAAATTTAAAGTGCTGAGCCAGCTTATTTCCAAGGCTCTACGTTGGAAAAGAAAGGAGTGTAAGATGAGACCCTGCATTTTGCTGGACAGCAGCACAACTTAATGAAAAAGGTTGAGATTGGAAATACCAGAGCTGAAAAAAAAATAGTCTTTTGTGCCTCAGTTTTTACATTTGCAGAGCAGAAATAACATCATTTGCTTGCCTTTTTTTTTTGAAGTGCGAAGTGCTTTCAAGGCGATGAGTGAAAAAGTGGGATAGCATCGTTAAATATTTACAAATCCAAATGAACCCTTTGATAGGAATATGAAGATTTATGTGAAAATGTAAGAAGCCAGAAGTGTGGTGAAGTTTTAAGTTGTGTTATCTGGTTTTTCTCTGCCTTGTCAGAGATGCCGTTATTCATTTGCATTGTACATGCTGATGGAATTGTGTACACATTCCAGCATCACTTGTGTAAATATTCCTTGGATATGTAAATACAAATACCAGAGCAGATACCGCCTGTGTGTTTAGATTCTGAATTTTAAAAGATCCCTGCCTTGTGTGTGTTAATTTTGTGTCTTAAAGGCAGGATCAAAAGCCAAAGGACAAAAATCTGAAGAAATTTAAGTTAATATAATCTTTGATTCATTCTTTGAAAGTCTTCTCCCTGACAGTTCCTTTAAAATGGTAATAAATACATTTAAATAGTCTTCTTTACTGTTTCTGTAGTTCCTAAGTTTGCTGTGTTCATCCTATCCTTGTAGAATATATATTTTGATGGGTGAAAATGTTATTGTACCACAAATAGAGTTTCTTAGGTGACTCTGTTTGTTACTTATTTCTCATACTGAATTATTAGAACACAATGTGCAACTGGAAGAGTACTGTGCTGTAGAACAAGAAATCGAATAAGTCTAATAAGGTTTTAAGAGTCAAAATTGCATCAAGGATTCTTTGAAATTATCAGAATTATTTTTTTTCCCGGAAAATGTTTGGTAACAACACCATTCAATTTGCTGAAATAAGAAAAGAGTAAGGAGTGACCTGACTGAAGGCACAGCTCTACAAACTGCTGCATCTTTAGAATTAAGATAGGAAAAGTAAATAGTCAAAGATGTCTAAGCAAGACAGGCTGAAGATAGGGGACATCAACTGTAGAATAAACCAGTTTAGAAAGCCAATCTGAGAAATACAATACAGATTACTTAATATGTAAAATATCAATAATTTTCCGAATTTTTTATGTATTCTGCCATTTGTCTGTCCTATTTCTCTTGCTATAGGGGCAGGGAAAAAACTGTCTTTCATTGCACTGATAGTCAATCCAAAAGAGGACTTAAAAGTGCTTTAAATTTGGGTGGTATCTTACTACAGGAGTAGAAGGTTGGCACTGTGCTGTGACTGACATGGCTTATTCTGCATTTCTCTGTCACCCACTAAACCTTGCTATCCTCTGCTAAACCTACATCATTGGTTTTGGCCGTGAATCAAGAAAAGGATGATCAAAGGCAAAAGTTCAGTGTCTTGCAACAGCTGGTTTCTCTGCTTTCTCTCCTTATTAGCAAGTGGTATCTGAGCTTGAACTCCCACCGCTGGAGAAATGCCTCAGTTTAATCTTGATAATTTAAGAGTGTCTAAAATAGCCTCATAACTGATAAAGAGGATATAAGTATGTGTATAATATAAAATATGAAATGCTGTGGTGAGTTCAGAGGATGAGAAATGTGATGCTTGAATCCAATTCTTAGAGTTTCTCTATAAATTCTGAGAATATGGGTCTTAATACACTGAATGACTTTTATTTATTGAAAATCAATAGGTAAAAGTGCCTGCTAGATTTAAAAGGATGTTACCTAATAGACACTCAAGAATGTTAGTCTAATACAGCAGTAATGCAATAGATGGGCAGTGATAGAGTGAAAATATTGAATAAATGACGGCAAAGCATATTTAACTTTAAGTGGGAAAAAATTATGTCTGGTGGAGCTCACAGGCCCACCTCTGTTGTGGCTTTCCCAGTCTCAAATCTGCTGCTCTGATTTTGGAACTGCTCAGTAATTCATGGATATACAACGTTGACATGGCCAGTAGGATGTTTACATTTGAATAGGGTTCCACAGCTTAATGGGTGCTGTCAGGAAAGACAAGCAGGAAGGGGAAGGAGCAGTTAAGATAAGCCACATCTCCACAATTCTTGCTGAATTAAGCCAGCTCAGGGAAAAAAGCTCAGTAGTACATGCAGGCAAAAGAATCCCAGCTGGTTTTGTAAAGGAACACACAATGGGAGTGGTGGGAGTTGTCTTAAAGAGCTTGGACAGACTCACGACTGGGCTTCCTGGGTTACCCTTGGGGGGAGAGGATTTTAGATCCCTATCAGTGTTTACCTTAAAGACCTCTTTGTGGTAATCACTTTCTTACTAATGTTTAAATAATAGGAGGGAAAGTTGTTTTATCAGAGTATGTTATCAGGAGAACTGAAGGTTTACATTTTAGACTCCGTGAGGCTGTGCAGCCAGCCCTGTCTCCAACCCTGCTCCAGAAGCCAGGCTCCTTGGGATCACCACGAAGAAATACCTCCTCTGTTAAAGCCTTTGGGTGTGTTTGGAGATCTTTGGGACTTCAGGTATTCGATTATAGGTATTTTCCATCAAGAGAAATGAAAAAAAAGCACTATCCAAATAGTTGGGGAGAAAACAGAAAAAAAAAAGTGATTCGATTTTTTGTGGAAATCCCCTCTCAGCACACTAATTGCTTTGAATGATAAAGTGATACACTTACACAACAAATAGTTTACTGAGGTTGTCCAGCAATTGGTTACCACTCCACCAGCCCATATGCAAATAACAATACATCAAAATTATTACCTAAATATGCATGAATAGTGAGTTCCTTATAGCCTGTCAAGAGAAAAATATGCTGAGTATACAACTGCTGCATTAGAATATTAATGTAACGCTGGGTAGGAACTTTGGGAAATCTCATTAAAACACACCCAGGTTGTAGGCTAAAAAGCAAGTGTATTTCTTAATTTATTTGGTATGCAATCAGTTATCTGTATTTTCAATGTGACAAAATTAAGGTATGTTTCCCTGTGAGCTACATCCTGAAACAGTTGTGGTTTTTCTTTTTGGTTTATACATTGCAAGACGATGTCTGTTTAAAAAGCAGCTGGGGGTCTGGAGCACAAGTCTGATGAGGAGCGGCTGAGGGAGCTGGGGATGTTTAGCCTGGAGAAAAGAAGGCTCGGGGGACCTTGTTGCTCTCTACAACCAGCAGGACCAGAGGACATGAAGTCTTAAGCTGTGCCAGGGGAGGTTTAGGTTGGACATTAGGAAGCGTTTCCTCACAGAAAGGGTGATTAGGCATTGGAAGGGGCCGCCGAGGCAGGTGGTGGGGTCACCGTCCCTCGAGGTGTTTAAGGAAAGGGCGGGTGTGGCACTCAGTGCCACGGTCCGGCTGGCACGGTGGTGTTGGGCCGCAGCTTGGCCTCGATGGTCCCGGGGCTCCTGTCCCACCGAGCGGGTTCGCTGTTCCCGCTGTTCCCGCTGTTCCCGCTGTTCCCGCTGTTCCCTCATTCCCGGGGGGTCCCCGTCCCTCAGCCGCGCTCTGCGCACGCGCGCCGGGGTGACAGGGCGGCGCCGGGCACGTGCGCGAGCCCCGCCGAGGGGCCGCCGCCGCCGCCGCCAGCGGGGCGGGGAGGAGGGAGGGGCCCGGCCGAGCCGCCGCCGCCAGCCCGCTCTGCCCTGCCCTGCCCTGCCCTGCCCTGCCCCGCTCCAGCTCGAACGCGGCCCCGCCCGCCCGGCCATTGGCGCGGGAGGGACAGAGAGGGAGGGAGCGGGTGCGCGCCAGGCCCCGGCGTGTCGCAGCGAAGGCGTCCGGGCGGGCCCCGCTGCCGCGGCGGCACGTTCCGCGCGGGCCCCGAGCGGAGCCGCCGCTGCCATGGAGCGGGGGGGCGGCGGCGCCGCGCGGGGCTGAGCGCGCCCCTTCCCCATGAGACGGTGGCTGTGCTGGCTGGGCTGCTACACCTTGCTCCTGTGGGTGCTCCGGAGGACGATGTGGGCTGGCCCTGCCCGCTACCTGCGGAGCCCTTTATCCAGGTCCCTCTACGTGAATATGATGGGCAGCCACCGCCAGCCAGCCCCGGACGCCAGGGAGAACCACCAGGTACAGCCCCGGCGGCGGCCGGGCCACCCTGCCCGCCCCTGCCTCCCCTCAGCGCGGCGGGCGGGGGCGGCACAGGGACCCCCCCGCTCCCGGGGAGCCCCGCGGGACAGGGCCGGGGGTCCGGAGGGAGGGAGCGGCGGCGGGAGCGGAGCCCCCGGTGCGGGCTGAGGGGGCTCCGGGCCGGGCAGCGCAGACAAAGAGAGGGAACTGCTCGGCGCTCCGGTGAGAAAGTTGCCGTGTGCCCCCCGTGTGGGACGCGCCCCGGAGCCCGCCGGGGGGGCGCGGGGCGGGACCGGCGCTGAGGGCGGCGGCGGCTCGGGGAGAGCCCGGCGGGGGGAGCAGCGCCGGGTCCCGGCCCCGGCAACGCGGCGGGTCGGGGCCAGGGCTGCTCCCGAGGGAGGTGCGGCCCCGGTTTGTGGATGTACCCCCCGGTTTGTGGATGTACCCCCCGGTTTGTGGATGTACCCCCCGGTTTGTGGATGTACCCCCCGGTTTGTGGATGTACCCCCCGGTTTGTGGATGTACCCCCCGGTTTGTGGATGAACCCTCCGGTTTGTGGATGAACCCCCCGGTTTGTGGATGAACCCCCGGTGAGTGGATGAACCCCCGGGGTGTCCCGCTGTGAGAGGCTCCCGTGGAGTCTGCAGGTGGTGGTGCGGAGGGGGCTGGGTTTGTAATCACAGGGATGTTTGTCATCAGTACTGGTGCGTCCAGAGGAAAACAAACAAAGTAGGGAACTGCGAAGCTCACAGAGGCCTTGGAGCGGTAGGAGGTGGCAAGCTGGGAATGAGTTATTGCAATGTGATCCGACTGCAATAAAAGGTTAAGTGCTATATTGGGGCAGTGTAGGCACATGGGTCAGTGTCTTGTGGAGAAGTCAGGGGCTATGCCCTTACAATGCAGTGGTTGTGTGATAGATTTCATTTGGAATATGTTCAAACCCCTTCAGTTGCACAATGCAACTGAAAATCCGACAGGAGTTAGAGGGGCTAATAAAAACTTATTGGGGAAGGGAGATGGAAGCTTAATGTAGGTAAAATATGCAGAGCTGAGCTGTCGAAGAAGACACAGCATAAACACTTGAGGACTGCTGTACAAAGGGTTTATTATGGTTATGCACCATAATTCTTCAAGCTGACCCATTGCTGCAGGGTCTTAGTGCTCAGGGTGGGCATTGACATCCAGAATCTTGCCACTGAGAGGATTTACCACTGGGGTTTAATACATGTGTGGTTCATTCATTACATAAATACAAAGAAAAGCAGAATTTAGGTTTATGGAAAAAAAACTTCCTTCTGGTGAACAAAGAAAATCTGACTGAGTCTTTTGTGTTGTTAAAAATTACTAGGAAGACCAGTCAACCAAGGAAATGTGTTATGGAGATGATCATGTCATTCACAGGTAGATGGTCTGCAGTGGATAATCTCCATTTCTGTTTTACTGGATCAAGATTTCAAATGTAGTATTGATTTTTTTTAGTATGTTTAGTAAGACTTATGATTACTGAGTTTGTGGGGTTACTCATAAGTAAGGATTGCAGCTTGAGACCCCTGGAACTTTGCAGTTTTACTGACTTAATTAGTTTCATGCAAATTATCTAAAAGAACTTGTTCATCCTTCTGCTAATATTAGGCAAGAGTTGTGACGATTATAACTTTTATTATAACAAAAGTCTTAACAATCTGGAAAGATACGAAAGACTGAGACACTTTCTCTCATGAAACTAGTGGTCTTTCATATATTGTACATGGATGAAAACAAAAGCAGTTTGTGCTCTGAGGAGATAGTTCCAGAGTTAAGCTGTTTTTCACCATTTTTTTCGTTTGAAATTTGTGTTGGATTTACCTTTGTGGGTTGTTTTCTTCTTACGGTTTGCTATAATTTCTGTTATTTGTTAGTCTTGTATAGGTATTTGTCAATAACCTTATTGGCAGGATTAACCGTGGGGAATTGTAGAATCATTGAGTCCTTAAGGTTGGAAAAGAACTCCAAGATCATCAAGTTCAACCTTTCACTGAGTGCCACCATACCCACTAAACCATATCGAAATTAGAGGAGATCTGTGAATAAAGCCCAA
The DNA here is from genome assembly GCF_022539395.1 of Myiozetetes cayanensis. Classification (NCBI taxonomy): domain Eukaryota; kingdom Metazoa; phylum Chordata; class Aves; order Passeriformes; family Tyrannidae; genus Myiozetetes; species Myiozetetes cayanensis. The sequence goes on along the minus strand of NW_026087412.1, from coordinate 7,250,484 downwards.
TTTCTGGAAACAAGGTTATTTTAGTTGTCACCATCATCCTTCTGCCAGTGCTTATGTCAATATTTAGAAGTCTTAAAGATCAGAATTGCAGGACTGTTGTTTTTCAGTGGAACTACAGGTGGCAGTTCAGTGCAGAACCCCAAGGTGTATGAACAAAGCTTTGATAGTTGAGTGTTTTCTTCTGGATTGGAAATGGCAGCACATTGCAAAAGGCAAATCGTCTGAGCCACACCAAACCTGTCCAGTGTAGTGAGGGAGCAGCCTCATGAGTGCACCTGACACACCTCCCAGCCTGCTCTGCAGCTCCTTGGGGTTGTTTGCTCCTGCCAGGCTCTTGACATTTGCTTCTGAAGATGAATGGACAAAGTAACCAGGAGGCTGCTTTAGTGGTTTCTCATGACCCACTAAGGATTCCTTCTGGGAATCCCTGGACGGTGCTGATTCATTTAACTGGTGCTGCGCTGCAGGGAGAAAACACCTAAAGTGGTAAATCAGCACTCTGGGGGATCCCTGTGCCAGGTTCCATCATGTGGGACAGACTTGCTCAAAATCTGTTTTTTAGGGGAAAGGATCACTCACTTGTGCTCCCTACAAGTGTGTAAACCTGCACTAAGTGAACTTTCCTCTCCCAACAAAGCAAACAGATGTGAAGGGATCAGGATATGAGCACTTGTTTTCATAGTGTCTTAGGTGTGAAATCTTCAGGGAGTTCCCCCAGCTGATTGTTTCTGCCCTTCCATGTGTACTTTTTACAAGGTTCTATTCAAACTCTCCCTTTCTCTTTAGGATACTCACAACTGCCTATGTGCACAATGAACTCATGCAGCCACATTAAGGAACATTATTGCAAGATCCAAGGGGGAGATAAGATGGTGTTGGCTGTAGGGAATAATTCTTGATTGTAATAAAAGAGACACAATGGCATTCTGTGAGAAGGACTGACAATAACTCCACATAAGTGTAGGAGAGTGAGAAATAATAGTGCCCTTCCTAATTAAAATTGCTTTTGAAACTTTAATAACTTTTGAATAGCAAGTTGAGGGGGCTTTAAGCTTGACACTGGAACCTAGCAATGAGCAGCCTTTTGAATTTTATTATCAGTGCTGACATTCCAGAACGTTGCAGCATGGGAGGGATTTGCTGGAGGTACAAAAGGTGACCGTGAGGGTCCTAAAATGTCAGAATTTCTGCAGGTTTGCCTTGTTTTGCAAGGTTTTAAAGAAGGAGTTTCATAGATAAAACTGTTTGAAAGACTTGTGGATCTGCTTGTTGGCACTGGTAAGTGCAAAAACATAGTTCAGCTGTAAGACAGACAAGCGGTGGTCTAATGTACATATTGGATTCTTTGTCTTCTTTCTTTCCTTGAAAAATATTGGAAGGGCACTTGCTGATCTCTCTTCAGAGGATGGCTAGGGAAAAGTCCCACTTCATACTATTTTATTGGAGTGATGCTGTTCCCTAGAGGAGCTGTATTTTCTTTCTAGGGAATTTATTTTATAGATGTCTTCAAAGTACAGGGTAACGATTAAGACAAAAATTAAAAGCAGTATTTCTTAGCAAGTAATTGGTTCCTTGCTTTGTTACAATTCTACATGAATTTAATCCTGAAGTTTGTTGAAAAATCTGTAGCAAAAACTACACTTTTATATTTAGGAAAATTGATAGTAGCTTTCCATGTATTAATTTTAACTAGTTCTGGTTTTATCTTGCTGAACCTTTTAATGATGCTTTATCTCTTTCTCTAGTGGTATGTCTGCAACACAGAACAGTTGTCTGAATCCCTTCAGCCCATTTTTGTCCAGAGTCACCTTGACCAAGGAACACAGATCTTCTTAAACAACAGCATTGAGAAGTCAGGCTGGCTGTTTATCCAGCTCTATCACTCTTTTGTGTCCTCCAGTTTTAGCCTTTTTATGTCTAGAACATCTATCAATGGGTAAGTGAAAAGTTAATCTTGGGTAAACTAAATACAGTTTGGATTTAGAGTTTTCAAGTGTTCAGCCCTACCCCTTGATCTGTCAGCTTTCCAACGTGTGCAGTTTACCCTTTGTGGTGTCTCAGATGTGAAATGCCCTCTGTGCTCTTCATGCCCAGCCCTCTTAACTGATGAACACCATTTCCAGGGGGGCACAGGGGAGGTAACTGCAATTAATAAAAGACAGAGGACTCTAATTGTATCTTACAACAATTACTTGTATTAATTTCCTTCTAACTAAGAGAGTGGTTGTTCTCTCTGTGTCTCTTGCCTCTGCTTTCTTCCCTCCCCACCTTGCCCTTTCCCTGCTGCCGTGTTGTGTCAGCTGCTGTTGGGATAGTCCTTGGTGGTGGCTGTATCCACTCAGTTCTGGATTGCACCTGACAGCTCTTTTTCCTGGAGAGTGTGTGCGTGCCCACTGCGAGTCATGGCAGATTTGTGAACAGTGCAGAGCTGACCAAGTGTTGAGTCTGGTGACATTAATGTGGAGTTCTGTCCTTTCTCTGGTTCTGTAAAACAGTTCCACCTGAGTTTGTGTGTAAGCTGGACTGGAACAGGTAACCTCTGATGTAGCACATTTGACTGATGGAACATCAGGAACGCAGGAAAACATAAGTTGATAAAACAATATTCTCTTATTCTGATTGCATCTCTTGTGGCTGCAGGGGAGTTCAGCTGTTCATGGGTGATTTAGGATTTCTTCCCAAGAAGGCAGTGCCTTTTTTTGCTCACGTCACCCCACTCAGACACGCGTTTCACAGCTTATCTGTTATGAAGAACGCATTTTGTTACATTTAGGCAATTTCTCCACCATCCTCACCTCTGCACCTACTGCATGCTTCTGCACAGCCTGATATGATAGGAGCTGTCTGCTAAGGCTAAAAAATAGACTTTTTCCTTATTTTCTACCCAGATGACTTTATGAGCTTCCCTGTGGTGTTCTTAGTTATGTGTAGCTGTATATAAAGGTTCCTTTGGTCTCTTCTTTTCTCTTCCTTTTTTTTTTTTTTTCAAAGGCTCTTCAGGGCTTTGAATAACACCTCATAATGCTGTTAGGAATAATAGCTATGAGCCAATTATACAGTGTGGACTGACACAAGTGTGCTGCAAGGGGGCTCTCCTTAAATTGGATGTGGTCTGTTTATTTTTATAGATTTGATATCCTCTTTTAGTTTCTTCAATATGACTTTGCATACTCTAACCTTTTTCTTTGCTTTTTAGTATAGTCAGTCTTTCCTACGCCATCTCCTTTTCACGATTTTAATTCTTTGATTTCTTCATATCTTTGTTTACCTTTTTTCTGTTTGCTTTTTTTCCCCTGTTCATTGTCTTTAACCTGCTAACCAACAGTAGTTTAAAGGATAGTATTTATCTACCTGCAGTCTATTACTGACCAGTTCTTTTTTCTCTCCTTGTTCTTGTAACTGTTTCATCATCTGAATTCTGCTCTGACAGCTGAAAGGTGTCACTGTGGAGTCTTCAAACAGTTGTGGGCGGGGATGTCATTGACTTGATCCATAAGGAATCCAACTGTCACCTCTACCCAATTCCTTAATGAGTTGCCTATTTTCTATTCCATGGCTTTTCATGTTGATCTGCAGATAGCAGCAAATCCATTGTAGAATAGAATTAAAAAAACCCTCTTTTGCCCCTCCAGCAGTGTTACCCCCATCCTTTCTTTAAGTTTGTTCCCTGGCTTCCCTCCTAGTTCCACATCCTATGCCTTATTCATTGTGCATAATCCTGTGTCTGCAGCCATTTTATTTCCTCTGTTACTTCTCTTTTTTTTTTAAGGTTGGTGGCAGAGATTCAAAACTGCAAATGTAACAAATAAGGTTCAGCCTTTATCTTTCCTTCTCTTTCTCCCCCCTTCCTCTTTTTTCAAATATTATCATTTTCTTGAGCTTCACCCCATGAGCTCTTCCTTACTTAATCAAATTCCCCCTGAAGTCTTAACCACTGTAACTGCATGTGGCTGAGTGTTTGATCTCTGACAAGTGCAAGGCAAGTTGAACTGGATTTAAAATTTATCTGAGCAGTGACCTTGTCTACTATTATGTTTGACTGTTTCCTGCCAAAGCACGTTGTAAATTCCTTCGTTGTCTGTCCTGTTAAAGTTTGTACAAAATCGGTCATTTCTCATTTTTCACATTTCAGGCTGCTGGGAAGGGGCTCAATGTTTGTGTTCTCCCCAGAACAATTTCAAAGACTGCTTAAAATAAATCCCGAATGGAAATCCCACAGACTGCTTGATTTAGGGGCTGGGGATGGAGAAGTCACTAAAGTCATGAGTCCTCACTTTGAAGAAATCTATGCCACTGAACTGTCTGAAACAATGATATGGCAGCTTCAGAAGAAGAAATACAGGTATGGCACCAAACACTTCCTACATCCTTTATATCAGACATTACAGCAAAGTGATCTATCTGTGATATTTAATGAATGTTCAGTATTTTCAGTCAGTTCCTTTACTGATTGCTATAGAAAAGGTTAATCTGTACAAAAGCAGGAAAACAAACACATCTGATGTTCCCTCTGACCAGTGGTGTTTTTCGTCTCCTTTATTACCTGATGATTGTAAGGCAGTATAAAGGTTCACAGGGCTGGATATTTTAGCCATGCTGATCACTGATTTAGTTTTCTTTTCCAAAAGACCAGAAGGGATCCTGTCTGTCTCTTCTCATTGCCTGAGTGGCTGACCTTACCTGCAGAACCAGCACATCCACGGGGAATTTTTGTCTTCAGTGGTTCTCTCTGAACTCAGCTCGTTTTTAACAGACCACATCTCTTTTTCTTTCCCTTTTTAGGGTGCTTGGTGTAAATGAATGGCAAAACACAGGATTTCAGTATGATGTTATCAGCTGTTTGAATTTGCTGGACCGCTGTGATCAACCACTGACTCTATTAAAGGATATTAGAAGTGTAGTGGAGCCAACCAAAGGCAGAGTCATTCTAGCACTGGTTCTGCCATTTCACCCCTATGTGGAAAATGGTAAGTACACAGATTAACAGTTATTTAGGCAGGTAGAGAAAACCTCTGTAGGATATAGCATTCCAAATTAAATGTTTAATAAATGACATGCTCCTATTTGATTTTTTTGCAAATAACTTGTACAGGGCATACTCAGAAGTATGAAATCATAGGTAAATAGGCCACATGATGTAAGCTGCTTACTTAATTCACCAGCATATATTGTTGGCACCAACGAAAAGCTCAAATGCTGAAGTCACAGATCCTGTTCTGCAAGTTGCCACACTGGAGTAACGTGGGAAAACTGCTCTCTGATTAGGGCCCTTCAGCTCTAGGTAACCCCAGTTCTCTCGTGTGACCCACTGAGCAAAACTATCAGAACTGTCTAATGCTGAATAAAACAGCTCAGCTCAAACTGTTTCAAGTGTTCCAGGTGAATCCCACCTAAAAATTCACAGGGAGAGAACGTTCACTTTCCAACATGAGCTCTCCAAGTAAAATATAGACCCCTCCTAATACAAAGTGTCGACCACTGTTAATGTTCTGTTAATTTATATTGTCCTAGTAACAGGCATAAAAGAGTAAAATTCAGTGCCAAGACTCCATTATTTCCCCTAATTGCATTTTAAAGAAATACATGAGAGATTTTCAAATTAACCTCTCCTTGTGATTTACCTTCAAAAGAGAAACTCTTCTTTACATGTCTCTGATGGTGGATTCTGGTGGAGGCACCCTAAAGGTGGTTTGAATTCCAGAAGGCTGGTGTTCATCAGTCATTGTTTGGATTCTGGTTCTTCTTGAGTATTAAGACTTGTCTGTGGAAAGGCATGGATGCCCAGAAAATACAGAACTAATAACGTTCTGGCAATCACAAATATGCATCAAACTGAATCTGGTGTTCTCTTTTTATGTGTCAGGGGGATTTTGGTGGGAGATAGGAGACAAAAGGTTTTAAGTATAAAAAAATAATACCATCAGATTAAGAAATACTGTATGAAGAATACTATAATATTTAAGCTTATAGTTTTGTAACTATTCTGAAAAGCAGTGTCTTAAATTGGATTGAGGGGTTCCCTTATGCACATGTACAGTATTTCAACAATATTTGGTCACAACCTGTTGTTCCTGTCACGTGGAACAACATGACTTCCTCCTGTAGAAATCCTTTAAAACTCTAAATACCAGCAGTGTCTTTCTAGTGTGTCACTGGCATATTAGAAGCAGAAACTGAAAAATACTTCGGGTGGCTGTTTTGTTTCTGTGCCTTCAAAGCCTCAAAACACAAGAGTGTTTTGCAATCACTCCTGCACCTTCTTCTGTGCACGTTGTTGGGTAACCCTGTGGCAGACCATGCACAATTCCCTGGCTCCACAGGGAGTGTTCAGGAAGAAACTGTTCCAAGTCCCCTTGTATTGTACACTGGGAGGAGAATAGTGGTAAAATTTATAAATCCCAGGGGACTGGAAACCTGTTCTGTGGTTGTTGAACTTAGGCATTCCTACTTGTTGAAAGCTGAAATACTGTTGTAAGGTGTTTTGTAAACCCAAGTCGTAATTTTATTCGTGGTGGTGACTTGTAGCAGATTAGTCACCTTGCTTGAGGCAGTTTTATTCCCATAATATGTTCTGAAAGTTAAAGACATGCTCAGTTTGTCTGTTTGCCATCTATTGTGGATGTGGACCCATATACACAATGCAAGTTAGCACAGACAAAAGTGACTGTCATTCCACAGATGCTTTCCCACTTAAAATCTGTTTAACTGTAGCCTGAAGAAACAAGACACTGAACTGCCAAACTGTCTTCATGATGTACAAAACAACTGTAGAATTTCAGTATTTTCACTCAGCTGTTTCACTGGATGCATTTTAAAAAATTATAGATATGTACATATGCTTTATATTTAACGAAATTATACCTGGAACATTCAAAGAGGAGAGCATTTCATGGCTCGAGTAACTTCTTGTAGCAGCTAATTAAAACCAGCTTGGACCCACATAGAGAACTGTGAATTTTGTGGAGGGAGAACAAATGGAGAAGAGTTGGGGGCAGGCAAGGTGTTTGATCAGTGTAAAGAATCTGTTCCTAGAAATGGAGAAATGATTTAAATCAAAACGAGATATTGGGGTTATTACACGTGGTGCAATGGGATGGTAATGGTGGAAACTGTCTGTGTGAATCACATAAAACTTGCTTTAATAGAACAAAGCAAGGTGGAGGAGGAAGTAAAACACAGATCTGGGCTTACTGTTTCTGGAATTACAGTGACACCTAGAGTCCAGAGTAGCTTCACTGTAAATTCTGTGCCTTCTCAGCTTTATTTTCAACGTGCAGAACAGCAGTCATGCAATTATTGCACATGTCTAAATTTGCCAAGAAAGCCTGGGGAGTCAGAAGGTGTTAGACCAGTCACATGAGAACAGTTACTACAGCTTTATAGTTTTGACAGGTATCTCAGAGGGTCATGTAAGAATCCTTAGTATTTCCTAATACAGACATAATATTTACATGAAAAGTCATTACTAGATAATACATGAGTGGACTGGTTGAAGTTTCTCTAAAATAAAATGTCAAAGATCCCACATTTCAGAACAGTGAACACTACCAGCCTGGGAGTGTGGAATTTTCTTCTTGAACACATCAATGTCCTTGTGATTGATTGACAGGGATGAGAAGGCAAAGGCGTGTTTTCCATCCTCCTGAAACATTTGCTGTTAAATGGAGCTGGAAACACCCAGTGCTGTGGGAGATGGATCCTTGCTTTGTCTCACTTGTCAGTTCTCATCTCGCTGAAGTGAGAAATGCCATTTCATTTGTTAAACAAAGCCTTGCTTTATTTAAACTATGGTAAAAGATGCAGCTGTTCTTTAGTAGGGAGGATGCCTGATCATATCAGATATCTTGTAGAAGTGCTGATTTTGTAGATTGGCTGGGTGGCAACTGCTAAAGAAGAAAAGGTACTGTAAAAAAGGAAAAAATTATCCTGCCTTTCACTGGGTAATACAGTTCTGATTTGTGCTTGTGTCCGTGTTGAACAGGCACAGAAAGGCAAAACTTGGTGCTCCAGGTAATTCTGACTTTGAATGATGGGGCTGGAAGAAGGGGATTTTTTGTTCAGCAAGTGAATTTTAGTATTATTTAATTATACCATTTCACAGTGACCAGTACTTTCCTTTCCTAGAGAGCCTAGGAAGAAACTCCCATCCCAAATGAGCTTTGCCACGATAGTACATGTGTTTATATAGTCATTTTTTTCTGCTTGCCTGTCTAATACACAGGATTTACTCTGTTTAAGCTCTTGTTAGGCCTCTGCAGCTGTTGGTCTGTCTATTTTACATCAGTAACTATCACATTAACAGGACTACACCCAGAATTCACCTATGAAACGAGAATTTCACCTATGAAACAAGTTTATTTTCTGTTGCTGTCAATTATCATACATCTTTCACAAATGCTCAATTCATGTCAAAGGAATACATACAAGTTTATGTAAAAAGGAAAAAAAAAGACATAAAATTAAATCTAAACTGAAAAAGGAAATTTTTCATAAGCATCAGCAGTTGTCTCATGAGAGAGGGACCGTTTTCCCACAGTTCTCATTCCTGCAGCACGGACAGTGGAATCTGTAACACAGGGATCATGCACAGTGCCCTTGGGTTTGGTGAGCTGTTCAGAAAATCCTCCTGAGGAAACCTTGCAGGGCAGAGCCCTTCACCTCCCTTTAAAGCAAAGGAGATCTGAGAAAAAGCTTCACTTCTTCAGCTGCCCCTTTGCTTGCACGGCAGACACCGAACAGGCCTGAAGTGCTGCACGTGCTCATCTGTTCTGGTAAACAGTGTCATCTTCCAGGCCATCCTGAAGGAAAAATGCAGAAGGATTTTCTGACTGATGTGAATTCTTTTTCATATAAAGGCAGAAGTTATTTTTTGAGGCGAAGTCCATCTTGGCAAAATACAAATTAATGGAAGTTTCATTTTTAAATGTCCATGCGTATATTTTATAAATTATATAGTATCATATATATATATGTATATATAATTGTATATGTGTGGTCATTTAGAATGATTTATAGTGTCTTTGACTGTTGTGCAGAATTCTTTTTTAAGACCTTTATCAACTTTAAAAAAGAAAAGTCTATTTCCAGAGGATATATAAAGGGTATACTCTTAAAAAATCTTGGTTCCCCATAAATTTTGGTATGGGTGGGTAGATACTTACAGGCTGTTGGCAGTGCTCAGCAAACCTGTGCTTTTGAAGTTCTTGGGCAATTGCTTGAAAAACTTTTCGTCCACTATTTATTTTCTGCAAATTATTAAAAGCATTTTAGATTATTGCAACGTTTTAAGTTGTGGGAAACATCTTCTTCTAGCTTTGATAATTCTGCATTTTTACCTGACTATGTCTTTTGGAGCATTACTAAATAACACTCTAAAAGCACATGGTTTGGCAGGCAGAAGAGTTATGAATTACATTGCTATTGCATTACTTAACATACATAAGGAAAGGAAAGATATGTAAGAAAACATAACTTATTTAATGGGTATTTAAATGTATGGCTTTGGGTTTATTATTCAAGGATACATTGGGGCATATATTCTTAATAGAATTGTTTTAAATACTTCTTTAAATGGATTGTTTAAAGAAACAAAAAATTATTAGCAACATCTGTTATTTTCAGAAGCTTGAACAAAATTTACTTAAAACCTGTGTGTGGCCTTTACACACATTAACTTTATCCTGTATCCAGTGTGTTAAAAATGAATCAACTAATTAGTTAAAATCAGTTAAATATAAGCTCATAACTCGTTTTGTGCAAATCTAAAGTGAAGCCTCGACAGCTTTGAATGTCTCTTTAACGGAATCATCAATTAATCACAAATTTGATGCCCAGTATACTTTAAAAAGACAGAAAGAAGCAGCTCTGAATGACAGACAGGGCAAAGGAAGTGGTAACATACACAGTTCTCTGGTCTTCCACTTTTCTTTAGCAGCTTTGGTTTTAACTGGAGGGAAAATAAAAACCAATTAAAACAGAAGAAGGGAAGCAAGCAGAACAAGTGTCAGTTTGTAGATAAGTCATTCATTAGATCAGTTTGTGTCATTGTAAAAATCAGGCATTTTTGCATGTGTGAAGCCTTTTTCAGCTTCTGGTAGTGGATACTGCAACTATTTTTGCTTTGAGTACAGTGGGACCTGCCTGAGACACAACTTTATTTTGACAGGAAATTTGAATTTTTTTCCTTTTACTGGAAATTAATCCAGAGAGTTGATGACTTAAGATGGAAATTCCTAGTTTTGCTTTTTGAGTGTGTTGGGTAATTGTAACTTCAGAATACCTTTTCTTTTAGACACTTCCCTGAAAAAAGAAAATGTGGTTGCTGTTGAGTCCAGGTCTGTGCCACACAAGAGTTCCTAAACGTGTGCAGCACATGAGCTTCAACCAGCCACCTCTTTAAAACAACCATAAGAGTTATGAAATCTGGGAAGGTGTTTTTAATCTCCTTATGGAGAGGTTAAAACTGCACAGATTTCCAAAATGAACATCAGAAATGCCCTTCTGAGCCTACCTTGTAGACCGCAAAGAACGTGAACACAGCAGAGCTGTACACGAACAGCAGGGCTGAGATGATGATCATGGAGGTGAAGGCAACTTTCCCACTGCTCTGCTGCTCTCCTGCTCCATTATTAAAAGTGAGTGTTAGAATAAAGGACAGTTCTTCTGATTCACATCATTTTCTTAAGGTTCTGCATTCCACCCCCCTTCCTCTGAGCAATTAAAAAACCTGATACTCATCAGTATTTTTCTGGGTCATTTTCGGTCTAAATTCCTCAGTGAGATCATTTTCCTTTTTGTTTCCCCAGATGTTTGCAATGGAGACCTGTTAGTTTTGGTTATGAACCCTTTCTAATAGGGGTAGAGAGAGAATGGAATCCAGTTTTCTGCTCTTGTAGAGGTACCTCTGAGTAAAGCTCACAGACTTCTGTTCTGGAACTGAGTTAGATAGGGGGAGAAATACAGAAATAATCCAGCTAGGTGTTTCCTTTTTATTTTTTTCTTTCTGTATTTTAGCATGTCAAAGGTTTAGAACTGAAACCTTTGTCTCGGGTTGGCACAGTGAACCCCGGGGTCAGACCCTGGTTTCTGCTGCACGTATGGCTGCTAAAAATGTGTTTCTGTACTTCCCATTTTTTCTGTTGATACTTCCCTTCTGATTTTCATTAAAGCCTTTATGTAAGAGGCTGTAGAGTATGGTTAGGCAGCAGCAGTACAAAACTTCTTTCTTTTGTGGAGTTCTAGTCATTTGCATCCTGTGACAGAACAGTCTAATTAGCAAACGAGGCTGAGATGCTTATTAGTAGAATGGTTTTCCTATTAACATTTCAATGTAGTCACACTACTCTTAACGGGTTTGTTGGTATTTCCATCTTAAATGTCATTCTTGAAAGTAGAAATAGAGTGTTTAGAAAAGGTAATTTCTTCTAAGAAGCTTCGTTAAGAAGGAATGAACAACTGACCTGTTTTCATCAGTACTGTTCCATCTCCTGTTTGTTTGGAACGGGGTGAAAGTGAATCTGAGAAGGCAATTCCACAGATATAAACAGCACTGTCTTCTACAGTCAGGTTTTTGATCTCAAGTGAAGTGCTACTCTCTGATAAACGTACTTTGTACTTCTGCTGGTCTGTGCATCCAGGAGTGCACAAATCCTGATGTGTGTTGGTTAAAAAGCGAAACCACAGAACTTCAGGTGGGGACTGGGAGCATCCAGAGGCAGAGAAAGCACAGGTTAGGACCACAGTGTCCATGGAGGAATCAGCTTCCTGAACTCTGGGTTGTGTTACAGTGACTTGGCAGTTGTCTGCAACACCTGTTGAGAGGGAGCAATTGGTGATGTGAGGGACAGTTAAAAAGCAAGGTACAATCTGCAGTACAGAGCATTTCTGCAGGGCTTTCTCTCTCCACTGTTCCTGATCTGAGTCAAGCAAGGCAACCTGATGGCAGGCAGGGGAAATGTCATAAATTGAGGCATTTATAATTTAGCAACTCCATAACATTGATTAGAATTCACAGTAGTTCCTAGATATTCTTCCACTTCATCACATATATTGACTCTGGATTTCTAAGGATAATAATAGTACTTGTTAGTTCTGACATTTAAAGATGTGTGCAGAGAAAACAGGAAGGTTAATCAGAGAATTCTAATTAAGGAACTGAAAGGTAAGGTTTAATATGACTGGTCTGGGAGATTTTTGTTATAAGTCCTTATTGAAATCCATAATGTAAATACTGTTTCAGTATATTTAAATTTTATTCAAATAAATGACATAGTTATTTGAACTATGGAATTAAGATTATTGCACTGAAAATGAAGGTAGTAGCTTCACAGCATCCTTTTCTACATCCCAAAAAAAACAACTTAGAAGAAAAATAAACTGAAGTCTCTCATTGCTGTTCACACACAATTTATAAGCCTGTCCATGGTGAGCAGTCAGCATTGGCCCTTCGTCATTTTGCTCACCAAATCCAGGCAGATTCAGTGTCTATGACTTGTACAGGAATAAAATGAAACTCTCATTCTTTGTCAGGTCAACATCAGAGCCATTCCCCAGCAATCTGCAGATTGTAGTAATGTAAGTTGTGGGTGTCCTTGCACCCTGTGTGGTGCAAGGCAGCACCTTGTGCTTCTGCAGTTGATCCCCTCCCCTCTTCCACCTTACCCAGGGGCTCTGGTGGCCTCAGGTCCTGTAGGCACTGCCTGCTGAGCTCCCCAAACCCTCCTCCCAAACCAGCACAGTTGCACTGAGCTCAGGCTGCTGCTGGAGCGTTCTGAGCAGGGAAGGGCAGTAAGGTTTGACTCAGAAATCGCAGCTTACCTGAGCATTTCAGAGTTTTGGAAGAAAAGGCGTTTGCCAGCAGTTGTTTACCTTGGAGGTTGTGTGAAGATAGTAGAAATTAACTTGATTCACAGAGGAACTTTTCACTGCTCTTATTTTATAGCTCTGTTGCAAATCATCACCACAAAATTCTCAGTCTTGTTTAACTGCTGTTACACGAGAAAATGTAAGAAATTTAAAAGAGGTCTTACCAGCACTGTACAGAATCCAGTCAAACGCCAGCACTAGCACATTTTTTAGTTTGTTGAAAGGTGCCATTTCTTGTATCTCTCTGGAAATGATTCTGCTTGAAGGAAGAGGAACTTAGGAAATGTTTGGAGTTGCAGAACTGTCTGAATCACAAGATGTAGAACTTCCTGTTTAGAAGGGTGTTTACTACTGCATTTAGCAGACTGGTTAAAAGTCCAGAACAAACCAGAAAGCTTTTGGGTTTTGTGCATGACACTGCTTGGAAAACGAGGGAAGAATTTTAAATTTTGAACTTCAGAGAGTCGTACCTATAATCCTTCAGATTGTTTCATTGGGTATAACCGATAGCTTGTTCTCCAGCACGGTGCAAGGTGCTTGGTATTTTTATAGCTGTGACCCTCAGCAGCCCCTACCGTGTCAGCTGGTAGGTGGCCACTGGAGGCACCAAGATTCTGTAGCCATCCACTGTCATGTGGAGGAAGCTTCTCAGCCAGTCATCCTTTTCAGCTTGCTGATTCTGTTTACTGTAATTACCTGCAGCCATCTTTGGCCAGACAGTGGGCATAAAGAATGTCATAGAGGTGGAAAATAGCATTATTAAATTGTCTATCCATGTCTGCTGAACACCAGCCTTGGTAGTGGAAGGTACCTTTTAGCCACTCTTGGAACTGTTAAAGATTTAACAAAAGATAACCTTGAGAAGCTGCTGCTTTTGTACACCAGGAAAAAACTTGAACTGGTCTTGCAACGGGTCTACAAGTGGCTTGTCAGCCTCCTGTGTGGAGTGGCATGGAACATAATCAGTGTAATTATGCTTTCTGTAAGAAAACACAGCGCTGTAAAGTTTGCTTTATGACTGAAACAAAACTGTTCTGTTTCCTCAGTAGGTGGCAAGTGGGAAAAGCCCTCAGAAGTTTTGGAAATCAAAGGGCAGACTTGGGAAGAGCAGGTGAACAGCCTGCCAGAAGTTTTCAGCAAAGCTGGTTTTGCCATCGAGGCTTTCACCAGACTGCCATACCTGTGTGAGGGGGACATGTACAATGACTACTACGTGCTGGACGACGCTGTCTTCGTCCTCAAGCCAGTGTAAGGTGTCTGAAGGAAACCCCCAGAATCTAACCCGAGGAACAGCAGCCTCTGAAAGAGGGTTTTGATTTATGGTTACTTAAAGGGAGGGAATTTTTGGGATTGCCGTGCTAAATAAATACCGTGTAAGAAATTTAAAGGCCAAAATACTAATGTATTTCTTTGTAGTGTGATTAGGGGGGGGGAAAAAAAAAGGTTGTTTTTTAAACAGACTCCTCCATTGAGAATTTCTTTTTTACCTGCTCTTAAACCAACAATGCATTCTGCAATCCAGCAGCAATGGGGGATATTTTTTTATATTTACCTGCAACAGGGATCAGATCCAAACAAAAGCAATATTCCTCATAATGGTGAAACTGATACAGTGTGAACTGTTAAAGAAATCGAGCAAAATCTGGCAATAAACTTATCCATTCAGTTCAAGCCTTGTTGAATAAAAACTGTTAAAATGGATATTCTTCCATGCTAAGTTACTTTCTTACTGTCGTTCTTCACGTTTTTAATCATGCTAATAAACTTTTTTGAGATGACTTTTGCATTAACTTTTGTGTTCTTTTTTGTAACCATAGCCACACTTACCTGCAGCAACTGCTCTTTGTGTTGAGAATCAAGTTTTCAGCAGCAGCCCCACCTTGCATTTGTGTAAACAGCATTTGATTATTGTTTGAAGGGATAACAGTCCACAAAAAATGTCTCACTTTTGGTTGGGTTTCCTTCATGTTCCTCTCCAAGCCTCATGAATTCTCACTGCTTTTGCATGTGCCATCTCCCAGCTAAAGGGGTTATGGTAGGACTTGCCAAAACTGCACTTTAAAAGGGTGGGTGTAATGACAAACTCTCTGAGCAAGTTGTTCCCAAATGTTTTCAGCTCTAAAAACTTGCAGGCAGTTTCTTTTGAGTTCTGTGAGTCCAGCTGCCTCTGAGGATCGGGCCCTGGGGACTTGATTGTGAGGGTTTTGCTAGCTTGAGACATTTTCATCAGGAGCACTAAACAAATGCTATTTTTTTTAACATATCTTGTTTTAAAAAACTGTTTAAAGTGGATGATTTCTGGCAGTTGGGATATAAGCTTTAGAACAACAAGCAGCAGCAGAAATAGCGCCGAACTGGCAGCTGTGTGTCTTGCAGTGCTTGGGCTGTAAGTGTGAGAGAGCAGAGAAACCTCAGCTTTTATATCATCTGGTAAGTAAAGCAAGAACTGATTTATATTGCTTTTGAAGTCCAAAAAAGTTGTGTGTTGGCGTTTTTATAATTACTGGTGATCTTATGCCAGGTGGGATGCCGTGAATGTGTCATTTTAGGTTTACCTTGGGCTGGCTTTGCCTGATGGTTGATGATTTCTCTTGCCAATTTATGTGCCTTTTATTCTCGGTCATCTTTGTGGAGTAGTGAGTATTCTGTAGGATGTGGTGAGGGGGTTGATTTGGTGGGGTTTTTCAACAGTAATTTGGACTCAGTGTTGTTCTCGTTTCAGGATGTGCTGTTGAATTTTTGCACATAGTACAATGAGATTTGTCTGTTGGGAAAATGAGCTATGTATGCTCTGGAGTGAATCCATCAATTTATCTTCTGTTCGTCTTGTACTCATCTGGTAGTGGGAAAATGTTTTTTAATGTGTAATGAATTTAGCTTAAAGTAGCAGATATGTGTTAAGACAAACTTCTTAAAAGGTACTTAAGTGCATTAATCCCACTGGTTAAAAATCACCCAAGGGACTGCATTTCATGTCTCTCATCTCTTAGTCCTGTCACTTAGAATTTCAGTTTGTAATAGCTTTGAGAAGTTTTGGGACAGGAGGCACAATGTAAATAATAGGTTTTTGTTTTATTCTTTCCTATGATCTACTTCGTTCACTTTATTTAAACAAGTATTGTTACCCTTGAGATGGGGAATTAAAACATGAGCATTAACGGGAAAAAGCTTTCTATGAGTAAGCCTAAATTCAGCAGGGTGGAAAACCTGCTTAGTCCTGTTGAATAAACAGAATATCTCTGAGGGCACTGTACCTACACCCGAATTTCTAAAGCCAGAGTTCCTTGTGAGGGAAGGAGAGCAGTGCAGCTCAATGAGTCAGGAAAGGGGCTTCCTTCTCCTTTCAGCCTTGAGAGAGCATTTGTGTGCAGTTTGTACCTGCTCACAGCCCAAGAAACTCGAGTCCAGTCATTCATTAAATTCCCTGAAATGCTTAAGATGTCATCTAAGGGGACAAGTGTTGCAATTCCAGCGTCCAAATTCATTACTCCCAGGTTTGGAAGTCCTGCCTTGTCCCTCTGCTGTTCCTGTCCTGCTGTGGGAGACAAGTGTGCAGGTTGCATTTGGTGGTCTCACTAACGTGTGGTGTTTTGCCCTGCAGAGTAACTGAACCGTGTGTTCTGTCAGGGTGGCGCTGGATGTGTCGCATCGCAGGAGGAAGATGCTGTGCAAGGGTGTGATTAAGCCAGAAACTTCCAACGCGAAGTTAGAACGACCTGGTCTCCCGACACCGCAGCCCCCTTTTGCTGGGCGGGCCCAGGTCCGTTCCCGTTCGTCTCTGAGGAGCCCCCTGCCCGTGCTTGGGCTGGGGAGATGGGGGGAGTGGGGCAGCACCAGCCCAGCCTGGGTATCCCCACGCAGCTCCTTGAGGTCTCTTCATCTCGGGAGGGGGAACATCCTCCCCTGCCTGCCGGGGGAGTCCCTGGCCCTCTGAGCCCCCCTCAGAGGAGGTGTTTGCCCTCCCCTCTGGCTGCTGGGCAGACACCGGGGCGGTGCTGGCCCCTGTCCCTGTCCCTGCCCCTGCCCAGGGTCCCTGCCCGGAGCCGCCCAGCTCTCGGCTCTGCGGGTGCCGGGAAGGAGGCGCGCACGGCAGAGGCAGGTAAAGTGCTCCGGGGTCCCGGCTCTCCCCGAGAACCCACAGTCTCCTTCTCTTCTGCCCTCCCCTCTCTCCCTTTCCAGCCCGGACCCCTCGCGGGTTCCCTCGCTGCGTATGGGGCTTTTTGTCAGAGATGCTGCGAGCCCGGGTGCAGGGGTGGGCACTGCCAGTGCGAGGGCTTATCAACAAGATTTGTGATTATGAGGTCAGCTTTCTGGTTATCCCGCTTCAGATAAGGCAGCAACTGCATCGGAGAGGGTGATAAAATGTCTAGGATTTCTGTACATGGAAGAGCGGCTGTTGAGGGAGCAAGAGGAGAAGGCGGTCTGGGAGCTCCTTAAGGGTGACTTGTCAGAGATCTGATCACAGCATAAGCAAGGAACAGTCTCTGGGGAAATGCTGGATAGGATCTGCAAGAGATGCCCACGGACTGATTTGGGATCGTCTGAAAGCTGCAGTGAACCGAAAACAGACTTAGTTTCACTGACAAAAGGAACTATTTCCCACAGGTTGTCTTGCCAAGCAGGGCTGTTTCACAGCAGACTTTTTCTGCACCTGCTGATTGTCTGCCTGAATTAGGGTGAAAAAGCACTTCCCTTAGTATTTTATCTCCTTGTATATATTGAGTTAGCATGCTTTAATTAAAGTGCACTCCCTGATCAAGTTGAATGAATTGGAATAAGAAAAATCAGGACTGACATTGGAAGCATGATTTAAACTATGCAGAGTAATCAAACCTTGCTGCAAAATTAATAGGGCAAAGGCAGAAACAAACACAAGTAAGTTCATTGTCTAGGAAACCAGATATATCTGAATGAGAGACATGTACTGTGGTGCTCCCAAAAGAATAGCTGAAAAGGGTTTCAGTGTGTGTAAAAACAAGACAGAGGCGATAGTTCTTAAAGTCTAATGTTTAAATTTTTCATCATCTGTCAGTTTGAGTCACTTCTGTTGCAAGACTGGAGTTAAGTATTTGCAATAGACTGAAGTATTGCTGGAGGCTGTTGAAAGAGGTTTTCATAAAAGAGTACCTTGATACATGAGATTAAACAATCCAAGAAAGGAGTTCGTATTTATCAAATGTTCAGATCTGTAACTCAAGCTGTGGCAGAGAACTTTGAAAAAAAATGAAAAAAGGAGAGCAAGAATGGATCCAAACCCAGCAACAAAAGGAAATGCAGAAATTCGGTGTGTTGCAGATAAACCTTTGAAATGAGGGAAAGGGAGAGAAAACCGAACAAAGTCATCTCAGGGTCAGAGCCAAGTTGGCCAGCGGGGCCCTGTTTGTCATTTGTTAAAGTCAGTGACGAATCCCAGCGTCGGGGCTGCGATCTGTGGAGTTGAGCATCATCCGATATCGGATTAATCAATGGTTTTACCTGTGGGGGTGGTGACTCAGGGCTGAGCAGAGGGCCAGGCTGAGGGGGCAGAGGCAGAAGATCCTCTCTGCAGTAGCTCAGTGCAGTGTGGACCAAAGCAGCTCATGGGCACAGGGGCTGTGAGCGAGACCTGCTCAGCCTCAGCTTCCTTCCCACCCCGCAGCATTCCTGCAGTGTGGATCCTCGTCCTGACCCAAAGCAACACATTCATTTTGTTCTGGACAACTGGGAGTCTGTCAGTCTTCTCTGCTGAGAACCAGTGACACCCCAGTGAGAAGCCCTGGGTATCCCCTTACTGCCCTTCCAGCTGGTTTGTCCTTCAGAGATCTTTCTGCCACACAGCCCAGGGCAGCAGGGATGGCAAGGGATGACTTAGTAAATAAATGGTGCTACCAGCAAGAAAATTAAGCAAGCCACTTAGTAAAAGGGAAATAAATCTGGCTGCACACGCACACTTGGCATGTGTTTGCATAAAAAATATCTCTATCCTGGAAAAAGATCTAAATTAAAAACTTGGGAGCAAACATTTTTAGGTCGTTCTGATCTCTATCTGCGCTCCACAGCATAGGCTGTCTCTGATTTATAGCAGTGAAAGTTTGGGGTGAATATTGCCTTTTGACTCTCTCCTTTCTATTTTCCTTTTCAATCCAAATGTCTCTTGATTCTAATAAACACCAGAAGAAATGTCCAGGCTTTTGAAGATCTGTTTCTTGTTGATATCAGTGAATCATGCTGAGATTGCTCACAGTCAGAGCTCTGAAGGTAAGACCAGAACTCCTGTCTGAGGAGTGTGGATGGAAAAAGCTGTGTAATAAATTAGGTGCAGCACTGTTTAGTAACCAGGACCAAAGTCTCTGCTCTCTTGAATTCAAATTCATGGAGCTACACCAGCAAAGAATTTCACCAAGGCTGATTCTCATTTAATAGCCTTTTATTTTCACTGTTTTTCTGTAAATTAATTTAATCCAAACTGCATTAAGTGCTTGTAAATAAATTATGTATGTATATATAGTTTTGATCACTGCATACAATATATGTATTTTTGTGTAACACGAATGATAAAACGTTAAATTAACTTCTAGTAATGGGATAATCTTTTACAGATTTGCCTCCATTATTACACAAAGCTCTGGTTAGTATTTTTATTTGATCTTTCTTCTAACATTTTATATTATAATCTAATAATAATAATTTATTACCTATATTTGCAATTTTTTCCATAGGAGGAAGTAATAACTGGGAAATATCTGAATGGTAATGTACAAAGTCGTTGCCACTTACACTTCTAAAATGAATTAAGCCTCAGTATCTCACCAGAACTTTTTATGTTCCGTTTTTCATGTGCAGCCCTCCTTGATATACTTAATTTTCAAAGGTAATGTATTACTCTCACCAGCTTGATTTTTCAATATTATCTTGCACTTCTGATATGATCTGTTTCATTTCCACAGAAACTGGGATATTATGGGTGGAATGAAATTGGCACATATGATGACTTTGATTTAGGAGTATTTCCTCTTGACATGGAAAAAGCTGTTTTTCACACAAAAAAAACCCAACAACCCCCTCCCCAACATGCATAGAATGAGGCTGAGGGTAAATACCCGCTGCAGCTTTCAAAGTTGTGATAATTCACTGTGTTCATACGTGTCAGAATGGCTGCTTAAGGAAATCAGGTGCAGTTCCAGCTTTCTGTCCACCTCCCCCTTTCAGTCCCAATCCCCCCCATCCTCCAGCTCTTGGTGACTTCTGAATTATTTGCTAATTTTGTCTGAATTGGAAAGAGCTGTATAAGCCTCAAAGGCCATTCCACTCCTCTGTATTTTGTGGAAATCAGTAGCTGTGGGAAGGAGACCCTGAAAGGAATGACTGCTGAGGGAAAGGCAGCAGACCAGGAAGCACCTCCTGGAGATGGCACTAATGGCAACACCCCGGAAAACTGAGATTATTGAGATTATTGTGGGTGGTTGTGGAATTAGGTGAAAAAAACTTAACTAATTCATTCCATTCTTCATCGAACCAGGTATTTTCGTTGCATTAAATAGATCAGCTGTTACTCTGGTTAGGGCAAAAAGCTGAATACTTGTGTCATTATGGTGTTAGTAGCACTGCTTGTTTTATTTTTTTTACTCTTGTAATCTTCTATTTTACCTGTTATATTATTTTACTGGCATTTTTGGTCCTGTTTTCTGTTACAGTTCTAATGTCTGGACAGCAGATATGCTTACAAAAGTCATGGCATATTTTCATGCCCAGGAAGTTGTGTTTACTCTTAGCAGCCTCCAGGTTGGTGACATTTAAAATGCATGAAAATTTTTATCTTAAAAAAAGAATTTAAAAAGCAACCTATCCCTGTAGCCAAAACTAGGCAGTCAATAATAGAGGTAGCTAACACATCTAAAGTCTAGCAGCTAAATGAGAGTAGGTTTTTTGGTTATCTTTTTCCCCTAAGTTGGCAGGAGTTTGCAAGGCAGAAAAAACAGTGACAATCTTTTTGCTTTTCCTCTGTCTGTCTTTTCCTCTGTTTGTTGGTGGCAGTGCAAGTTAAGCGAAGGCAGCAACGAACTGCAACGCAAATTCCAAACCAATTCTGAAATAATTCTGTCAGGAATTGGAAGGGATTTGACTCCAGTCTGCTGCTAATGAGCCTTACAGTGCTTTCTCTTCCAGTGTTGTGATTCCCCTTGGATTTTTCACAACAGACATGAGATTGTGAGCTGGTAATGCAGGTTGATGGGAGAGAGAATTTTTTTGGCTTAAGACCTGCTACAGACTTTTCCTCCCATCAAATTGCACATTTCCTTCCCTTTTTTAAGTAATAATAATATGCACACAGTACCTGTTTTTTGTTTTTTGTTTTTTGTGGGTTTTTTAGCTCTTTAAAACTTTCATTTTCACAACTCTGCTGTACGAGGCAGAGAAGTTTTATTCATCTTGTTTTATGAGAAACTGAGGCATCTTTGTTAAAAGGCTCCTTGGAGAGGATTTGAAAATAAGTGTCTTTCAGAGTACATTTAGATTACCTTTATTTCCAGTTTGTGTGGAGAATAGTTATTCTGGTCACTGGTAACACAGACAGCCCAGGAGCCAAGCACTTATTTCTCCTTGAGCACAGGATTTTCAGGGAGTAGAAGGTGCCCCTAGAACAACACTATGAGTTCCATGTATATTATACTTATTTTTCTGTGCTTCAGATGTCCATACAAAGTTACCTGAAGAACCTTTTATACCAGCCTAGGCAACTACTGTCTGAATTTCAACAACTTGATCAGCAGCAGTTCCAAACTGCAATGAAGTATCTCTTCAACAGCAGGAAGGAGCACCTTGTAAGTCCCTTTGCAGTTGTGACAAGGAAAAGCTGCAGTCAGTGGTTTGGATAAATGGGAGAGGGACAGACTGGGGGACTCACAGGGCACACTGTGCAGTTCCTTACCTGGCTCACATTAGATTCCAGGAACCCCTCTCCTTAGGTTAGACTTACTTCATTTAATTCTTATTGTCTAAAAGTCTGCTGCCAAGGGCAAGTCATCCTTTGGGTTTTCACTGTCATCAGTAGAGAGAAACAAATCTCCAGAGAATGATTCACCTTCCTGCTCTCATATCTAGGGTAGGTATGACCAGTTATTCTCAGGGAGTGTGTTCTCCTTAAAAGTGACTGGAAAGAGAGCCAAGATGACTAAAGAAGGTGAAATTAGTAATTTTGGTAATTAGTTATAGGAACATGAGAGCAAACTGTTGGAGAATTTGGAGGGGAGGCAGCATGACATGATTTGCTGGTTTCTGGTGTGTTCCTGTGTGACCCATCTGAAAAGCCTCGCTCAGAGGCAGTGGGTGCCTCCCAGGGAGCACTGTCCCTGCACAGGGGATCTCCAGTGCAGGTGGAATCACAGCCTGAGGTGTGAGAGCACTTGGATCTTCCCTGCTGCCCCTGGAAGGGCCTCCAGCGTGGGCATCACTGTGGGGTGGAGATGGACCTGGGAGAAAGGGAAAGCTCCTCCTCAGACACCCAGGGTGACTGCCCAGAGCAAACACTGCATAATCCACTGTTCAAACAACAGAGGGGCAGCTCCTGCTGCCAAAGCACCCGGATCAGGTGTGCACTGAGCACCAGGAGCCAGGGCAGCAGAGCGTGAGCCCTGTCAATAAACTGTAAATCGCCAGGACTGGCAGCTCTGAACAGGCTGTCCTGGACATGTCGACTTGTGGGATGGCACCTGTGGCCAGGGAATGCCCAGGACACTGTTTGATACTGTTTGACAAGTTTGATACTGCCCCATCTTCTGGAAGGGATGTTTGCAGTAACAGCTGCAAGAGATACTGCATGGAAAAGGTCTGTTCTGGAGATGTCTGTGCATTAAATTATGTAAGAAATAATACCTATTCAATTCCAATATCCCTTCATTTTCCAAGTAACTAACTCTTTTATAGGAGCACACACTATGATTTCAGCCATTTTGGTTAATTTTCTGGTTTTCATCTTGATTTTGTAAAAAAAACCCTCAAGCTGGTCTCTGCCCAATGCCAGAAAGGAATTATCTGAAGTAATGCAAACAGAGTATTTTTGCAGGAATTTTTCATGAGAACAGCACCATATTCTTTGTAGAATGCTCTCTGTCAGGCCTCAAAATGAACAAGGCATTGAATTAATCAAAGAGATGTTCTTATAACCCTTTGTTGCTTGCAGGAGACGGGAGATATTATCCTTGATTGGGACGAGACTAGAGAGAGAATTTTTCAAAGCCCAGGAGTAAACAGGACCTTGTTCCTTGTCACACTGGATAAATGTTTCCTGGCTCTGAGTGCTTTGGACTGTGTGGATATCCTGGGCCAGGTTTTGCACGTGTCAGCAGTGAACTATCTCCAACCTGATGTCATTGGGAGCCTCCCAAACGTTCTGCTGGAGGATGCCTTCAGAAACCTGTAAGCCCTTTGTTTTTCAGACTCTGTCATATTTGCTGGTCTCAGTCTGTTTTCCACATACAGCTTTCTGCTTATGTGTCACTGTTTATAAAGTAATTTTTCCACGTGTTTGTTTTTTTTAAATAAAGAGTTAACTCATTAGTGAACTAACATGCCCTTGTATCACTTAGATCATCATTATTCAAGGACCTCTATGACAAAACCTCAGCAAATACTCAGAGAGCTCTGTATGGCTGGATGAAGCAGATTCTACAAAAATCCTATAACAGGAGTGGTATGTTATGTGCAAAGTATTTTCTCCTTGCTTATCATAAAAAGATCAGCAAAGGCCTATCCATTGTGTTGAATTGTTTCCCAAATTTAGCACAGGTCTGTTTAAGAGCAGCTGTCTGGAGAATACCTTTTCTCCAGAATACAGTAAATTTAATATGTTTGTTAGTCATGACAAATAGTTCTCCAAAGGTGCTTGTTCTTATAGAATAGAATCCTACAATTGTTAAGGTTGGAAAGGACCTCTAAGATCATTGAGTCCGGCCAATGGACTCTTCATCTCTTCTGCACAGAGCTGTACTCTTCCAATACTCTGATTTTTTCTCTCTGTACTTTTTCTAAGACTGAAATAGGATACAGTGGTCAGGTGCTCTGCCAAGGTGGATTGTTCACCTCTGAACACCTATTCAGACTGGAAAAATAGCTCTGGCTCAGGATACATTAGCCAGTGCACTGCTAAAAAACAAAAGAAATGCAGGATGTTGTGAAAGCACACGGCACTGACTCGGTCAGAAAAGGGGCTGGATCAAAACACAGTTATTAATTCTGATTGTGTGCATTTTACCCCATCTGTTTGCCTGGTTAATGTGCCTCGAGCAGCTGTGCCACAGCTGTGCCAGTGCAGGACAGGCTTCACGAGGGGGCTCTGCAGCAGCGCTGACCCGTCAGAGCCGCTGCCTGGCTTTCACTGAACATCCCAGCAGAGCTGTCCTGTGAGCATTTTAGACTTCTGGATGTGTGTGTTCTTCCTCTTTCCCTGAAAATCAAGGCCAAAACGCTCATTTGCTTCCGTGGAGCTAAATTTGTCCCCTGGGTCCTCAGCCGTTTCAAAATCTCAGGGTAATCCATTAAATCACAGGGAGGAAGTTCATGACACTGCTGGGTGGTGGTGTTACTGCCAGGGCACTGCTGGGGAAGCAAAGATACAGAACTTGCCTGGTGACACTCAGCAATCCTGGGAAAACTCCCCAGTGCCACCTTAGACTGTATGTGGAGCTTTGGTGAACCCTCGGGGTGTGGAAGATCACCCAGCTCCGGAGGGGCTGAGAATTAACGTGCCTTTCTTACCTCCTGGTTGCTGCTTCACCTGCCCAAAGCAGTGCAGGTGTGGGGAATCCACAGCACGGAGGGCAGGACAGCAGAAGAGTCTGATTTATTCACTTTCTATGTGGGTAGCACTGGGACCACCTGGGAAGGGGGTCGTTTTTTGGGGATCACACCTGCCATGGTCGGTACCTGTTCTGCCAAAGGCCACGGTCAGCATCCTTAAATTGTGCTTGTTTTACTTTAACTCTTCTGTCAGGTCTTTCAACCCTTGTAATATCCCTGGTAATGGGAAGTAATATCACTTTAAAAACCAGGGGCCTGACAGGTCTGCTGGGAGCATCATCTTGTCTCAGTTAAGGAGCTTAGATCTGTGTTTTCAAAAAAAAGCATTAAACGGGGTCCTTCAGCTTCTGATAGATAAAGGGTGATGTTTTTTCAGATACTGAAAACTCTTCAAAGTGCCCTGATGATTTTATTCTAACAGAGTCGTGGATATCAGCACTGCCAAGGAATTTGTTCAGAGCTATCACACGCTGAGCCATCCAAATTATGATACCTTGGAGAAAACAGTCTGTGGCTCAGAGGCCATAAATACTTTTTTTTTCTCAGGGATATTTGGATCTTGACTTCATTTTCAATCCTTGGGAGAATGTTACTAAATGAATGCCATTTTTTTAAACTGTTATGCACTGTTCTGTATTTTTTGCCAACCTATTTCCATAGAGGTATTTGAACCATTTTTCATTTTCTCTGTTATTGCTATTGCATATTGCTGAAATAAGTGGCATCATCAATAATATTATATGATATATATAAAGTGTTACAAAGTATTGTGCCTTCCTGATGTTCTTAAATAATATAATTGATTAGGGAAACTGAATTTAAAAAATACTGCTCCA
Source organism: Myiozetetes cayanensis (assembly GCF_022539395.1). Taxonomy (NCBI): domain Eukaryota; kingdom Metazoa; phylum Chordata; class Aves; order Passeriformes; family Tyrannidae; genus Myiozetetes; species Myiozetetes cayanensis. The sequence goes on along the minus strand of NW_026087412.1, from coordinate 7,225,009 downwards.
TATTTAAAATTACTGCTTAAATTTTTCCTGTCCCACACTTTATCCATTTTCTATTTCAACAACATAAAACATTAATGTTTTCATACAAGAAAATTTGAGACATTTGAAATACTATTTCATTTTCATCAAAAAATATATGGGCTCATAAAAATGTGGTGCTAAAATGTAGCCAATGGAGGGAACCTGACCCTCTCTGCTTTTAGGACTTTTCTGATTTGCAGTTATTTTTTTGATTGTTTACCAGTAACAATACATTGGGTACAAGATCTTTGAAAAGCAATAACTTTCTTGACATTGTAGTGAGCATTTGTTTGTACAAAACAGACTTCAATGAATCAACTTCTTGGGTCAGTGCAGAAAGCTTATGGATTTTGGGAAGATACATGGTCCACCTCCCATTAGAAGAAATTCTGAAAATTAGTCTCAATGAAGTAAGTAACAAAGTGTGGTTGGATGTGTCTTTACAAAATGATGTCAACTACAAACAATATGAACACAAATGCAAACTAAAACATGAAAAATCTTTATGTATTTTAATTAAAGGGAAAATATAAATGAATTATTTGCAAATATTCTTTTATATCTGGAATTTTAAAGTGCCTATAGTTAACATAGAATTATTTATCTATATCAGTATTCTGTGGCCTCTGCTGAAAGGGCCCAGTGATAGAAGCCCTGAAATTATTTGGCAGTTTGGCAGAGAATCGCTGGAATAGCTCACTCAGCTTTGTCTTCAAAAACACCATGTCCTCCAAATTCTTCCTTTCTCTACAACACGAGTGGGGTCAATTAATTTAGTGTGTCAAGCATAGATGTTGTTGGATGCAATTGTTTCCCAATGCTGCTGCGTGGTTCTGTTTGTGCTGCTCAGATCAGACTGTTCATCAGCTACGACAACGCGACAAAGCAGCTGGACACGGTGTATGACATCACACCAGAGCTTGCACAGGCTTTCCTGGAGAGGATAAACTCGTCAGGATTTGATATGAGGAACACTTCAACTATCTACAGGCAAGACTGCTTTTCTTCTTTTTTTATGGATGGAACAAATAAGTAAGGAGAAAAGAGAGAAGCAATAAGCAGTATGGCATAGCTTTTCCCTTCCAGCAGGAAAACCTAGGCTGGAATCCAGCCCTGTTTAGCAACAGTGAAGAATTGCTACTTTATGATTTTTTGGAGGTTTGCCTAATTAGCTAATGCTTTGTGTCCTGCTGCACAGTGAGGAGGTGCCTGTAGTATCAGTAGGAAGACACAGCAGTGTCTTTGGGACCCGTCATGTCATACAGGGCAGCAGTAAAATAAACTGGGACAGAGGGACATGGGTTGTCTTGGCTGTTTGGATCACAGAAAGTGTTGTTGTTCTGTGGAAATCGTGTTCCAGTTAGGATTGAAGGAGGAAATCTTAGCCCATGCCCGCCAGGACTGTGGGTGGTTTTTAACTGAGGTGGTTGCCACCAGAGAGGTCACCAAGTGAGGAGCTGTGAAGCCTGCCCTGCTGTCCTCTTTGTCCTGCAGGGCAGACATGAGCCGTGCCCAAATGTGTGTGACTGTTGGGTGTGTAAGCAGGAAACTGCATTTTCAGGCCTGTCAAACCAGCACTGAACTGAGTTTAATGAAAAACCAAAACAATCTGCTCTTACAAGCACACCGTGAGTGTGAGCTGCTGCGAGGGAGCGCCGCGCTCCACATCCACATTCACTCTGGCCTATCAGTGCAGGTGTTTAGTCCCATACACCACTGTCTGAAGTTATTTGCAGCCTCCTTGGGGGATACCTTGGAGCTTTAAACTAATGGAGAACATGCTTTATGGCTTCAGAGCTCCTGTGTCTGTGCAGTGCAGCTCTGGCTCCCTGCAGCGTCGCTCACTGCCGGAGGTGGGAGCGACAGGAGAGCTCTGCCCACGCTCTCCATTTCGGTGTCAGAAATCTTAGGAATGATTTTGTCACTCACAAGAGCTGCCACATTCTCACAGATGAGGGAAATGTCATGCTCCATAATCCTTAATGTATTCCGTTTTTACAACACACTTAGTTTATATTACTCATTTTAACCGTACTGATGATTTAAATGCGCTTTTACTTTTAAGAAGTAGTGTTATTCATTGCTGCTAATCCCAAAGGAGATGAAGAGCTCTTGGTGGGTGTGCAGTAATGCATTGGAAGGTAATTATTTGTTATAAAAATGCTCTTAGAGATGTTTCTTTGATTTGTATGTTGGTTTGATGATGTCCCATGAATTCAGATGGGATGTGGAAGCAGTATATTGTTATATCTCTAGCAGATTGTTGTTGAGGGACTAGAGGAAATAAAAGCCTTTGTGTGCTGCAGAATTCCACTGAGTTTGTGATGGTGGTGCAGCAATGTCCACTGTTGGTTTGGATGTTATGGCCCAGACTCTGCCTATGCCTCTTTGAATGGCTAAAAACCAGGGACTGCAGCAGGAAAGCCGGGATTCTGCCACATCTTTGGGGTTCTTGTTCTGTGCAAATTATGAAAGCAAAGACTAAGATTTTACAGGGGCAGGGAATTGATTCAAGTTCATCATCATCACTGTAAAGTTCAAAGTCCAGCAAGAGTGATCTCCAATTGCAAGCTCTATCTTTGCAGGGCTGCAGGCAGTGGCACTAAATAAGCCCCAGGCCTAAGTCAAAAGGCCACCTCCAACAGGCTCTTCCCTCTGGTGGTGTGGCTGCTTCTCTCCACCAGCTGTGGCTGTGATTGTACCTTACAGAGGTTAATGGAAGTGTTGACTTAAATATTACAGAATGGGTTCTGTGAGGGAGCATGAGCTCCACGTCTGGTTCCCAGCATGGTCTTGCAGGCAGCTGTGCTGGCACTACTGAGGCAGGGAATCCTGGCATGCCTTCTCCTGACTGCTGTTGAGCTGTTCAGGTCTCCATCCATCAGCCAGTCGTGTTTGATGAGAAGAACAGCAGGCTTTGTTTAAACCTGAAACGATGAGGAGGCCATGTAATGCTCTAGCTGGGCTCTGAGACATGAATGGGTTATGCTGCCTGGGGAATCCAGGTGGGATTTAGAACTCAAAACATCCAGTCAATCCAGATAAGAACTCAGCTGCCACTTCCAGAGATTTTTTAATAGCCCTCCATCCTTTTCAAGATTATGCTGCCAAGGGGAGTGGAGTTGTTAACTAGGAGAATCCAGCCATGCACAAATGGAACCAGGAGAGTTAAGTTTTCAGCAGCACAAGCAATCCAGGAAGAGTTCAGCTGAATGCAGAGGCCAGTGCATGTGTTTTACCCCCCAGTCTCAGGCTGGGTGAGTTTTAAAGATTGTGGTTGAAGGCACAAGTGACAGACAGAAATGACTCCAGTTCTGAGCACGAGTAGGGTGCAACATTCCGTGTTTCCTAAGGGTCTGACACCTCTTGTGTCAGAAGTCAGCTAATGTGTCTCTTCTCCATAGGCTGGGTTTATTGGTTTGCTTTTATGATGACCTGGAGCAGGTGGATGCAGCTGTGGCCCGGGCTTTACTTCATCAAATGATGAAATGCAATCAACTGAGAGGTTTCCAGGCTGAGGTTCACAAGGTGGGTGTGGTATTTATTCTTCTTGCCCAACCTAATTCTGAAAACAGAGGAGGGACTTTCTTCTTGATAAGAGAAGAAAAGAGTGAAAAATCACTGTGATCTAAGAAATAGGGGAAAGTTCTCGAGAATGCAAAGAATAGAAGTCCATTTTGGGTGCTCATTCTTTTGTCATTCTGTTCCCTGCTGTTCCATGTCCCTTTCACAACTGTGGTTCTATTTTTGAAATTTTATGAAGTGTGTGCTCACGGAATATTTGCCAATGCCTATTCCAGAGACTCCAGTTAGTGTTTTGGGTGATAGTGGAAATTGGTTCCTGGCAGGTTTTTATTTCCCATCTGCTCTTTTTGTTTGCTTTAGCTCAAATCCCAACTGCTGAACATTGCCATGCAAAACCAGACACTGAATGATACCCTCGGGTCTCTGTCAGATGCTGTGGTCGGACTAACTTCGAGTCAGCTGGAATCTCTGTCACCTGAAGCAGTGCACAATGCTATTGCAACACTAAACCAAGTCTCTGGCTGGGCAAAGAGCCAAGTTATGATTTTATCCAGTAAATACCTCTCTTATGAAAAGGTACCTTGTGATAACAGCTTTGCTGCCTCCTGTTTTTAAAAGTGAAATGGCTTTTTCTCAACAATAACCATAGATTTAGAAAAGTTAGTGCTCTGAAAAATGTGTTCAAGTCAAATAAAAACATCCAAGACTGAACCTCCCAAAGTAATTCTCTAGTGTAACAGAGAGAAAGAATGTTTGTAGTCTGGCAGTTGTGTGTATTATTTTGTGTCTGTCACTGCCCTGAGCAGAATTTGCACCATCAGAGGTCCCAAACTGTATATTCAAATATAAAGTAATGGGAGGAATCAGGGTCCTGCTGAAATTTCAGAAAAAGGAACTTCTGAGAAACTTCACACATTTGCTCTCTGGACAGACACAGAAAGTGCATCCCCAGGCAAGAAATGTATTAAGTGTTCAACAGTAATAGTTTTGATTTATTTACTGACTTTTGCTTTTAAACATATGCGCTGTTCTCCAGCCAGAAAACTCCCTGTGTGTGCTGTTCTCTCTGCAGGTGTTATCATTCCATAACCTCAGTCAGATGGGTGCTTTGGTGACGGGCATCAGCACCCAGTCCCTGCACAGCATGGACCCAGGGGAGCTCTCCCAGCTCATTCGAGGCACCACATCCCAGCACTTGGCTGATTTGTCTCCTGCCCAGCAACAAGGGATCCTCAGGAAGGTGATTGTGAACTCCAGCGTGTAGCAGGTTCTCTCTGCACAGCAGCACAGCCACCAGCCATGCAGAGTGTGATTTAACATGTTGCCATTGGGGGTGTGCTTTAGCTCAAAGGTTAACGTTTCCAGAGGTTTTTTCTGAACACCACGTGTATTTGCAAGGCTCTCTCTCGCTTATTTCCGTTGCATTTTTAATACTGTCATGTTTTTCCTTTATCCTCTTAAGAGAAATATTACACAGAGTAGAAAGGAGGGCAAATCCTGTAAATCTAAGCATCAGTTCTGCAATGCCATGTATCTCTGTGTTCCTCTTTTTAGATAGATGCATCTGGAGACTTTTCTTCCTCAGTCAAAGAGATACAAGGAGCTTTCTTTAAGGAAGTATCTCTCTCTGGTTTATGGAAGCAGACTGGATATAACTCTTCAATGATGAAAGAAAAAGAACTAAGAAGAAGCCAGGTAAAAATTCTTATGCAGTTCCTGTTCCCCTGCAATTTAGTATGATGGAAGAACTGGAAAAGGAACATAGGTGAAAGAAAGGAACTGCCTCAAAGATGTCCTGACACAAACAACCAGAGGGATTTCAGAGCCTGGGCAGCATTATGAGACACAGCTATGGAAAGGGAAGCATTAATATGCTGAGTTTAAAGTCCCCAGGAATTTGCCATGTAAATTTTCTCTTTCCAGTACTGTATAATAGACATTTGCATATACAATCAGCTCTTTGACTCTGTCCAGAGAGACGAAAGTTTGGATCAGATGATCTCCAGAAGTCCCCTCAAACCTAAGTTATTCAGTGGTTGTGGGCCATGGACGGGTTTAACATCATCCCAGTCAGCCACATCTTGTCTTGTGAGGAAGAAATCCAGCTCTGGATGCCAAACCTCTTGTGGTTGGCCAGGCTGGATCACAGAAGTGCCTGTGGAGCACAGAAGAGAGCTAAGAGTACATAAACCTTGCAGTAGCCCTTGTGTCTTACAACTGGATTAACTAAACTGAGCTTTAAGTATGGTGGGTTTTCTTTCAGGCTTTGTATCTGTACGAATTCCTGTCCAAGCAAAGCCATCCTGTTGACCTGCTGAGGTATGGATTTATAGTCTCCTTTGAAATGGGGTTTAAGGCTAGTTTTGTCATGAGAGCAGCTTCAAGGTAAACCATCACGTGGTTATTTTGTGCTAGCTTAAGTTTAGTCACTCCTGGATACCTCGGGATAATTCACCTTCCTCATTAGGAAGGGTCTCCAAACCCAAAATTGGGATCAAAGCACTGCAGAGGTTTGGCTATTTTAAGGCTATTTTAGTTGATATTTTTCGGTTTGTTTGCAGTTTTACTTTCAATTTAGCCTTTCAGTTGCGAGACACAGGAAAGAGAGGTGGCCAAGGAACTGTATCTTAGGGCAGGGTTGTGGGGAGCAAGGACTGGATCCTGCTTAAATATTCAAAAGATTGAAATTTGCTTTTCCTATCAGCACAGGACAGCTTGTGAAAGGAGTAACTTGTCAACTCATTGAAAGTATGGGCACAGACATATTTTTAAACAATTTTAAATTCTTTGAAATGAATCTTCATCTGCTTTCTCCATATCAGGTAAACCCAAAAAGACTTTGTCTATATAAACAAACTACCCAATATCCAAACTAGGTAAATTAAAATTTAGTCCATTCAATTTTCTTTTCTTTTTTTTTTTTCTAATCTTGTCTATGTCAACTTGTCTGTTAGCATATTTTATGTAAATCTTTTATGTGTGAATTTTTCTGTTATCATACTTCATTTTGACAATTTCATTTGCCACTTACAAATCGCAAGAAAATTCCTACAGCCCTTCTGACTTGTTAATTCATGAGTAATCTGTTTGGAAATATATAGAAGTTTTGAAAGCACACAAATGCTCTCTTGCACCCAAATATAGGATGCCTCATTTCTGATGTCTACAAAAAGAAAACTCTAAAAAGAGCCAAAGAAAAATGCTCTCTGAAGATAATATGCACAGTTTTATGTATGCTGATTTACATGCTGCAATAAACAAGCCATGTTTTTATTCTTCCTCAAAATTGCCAGATGTTTAAGTTCCTAAATTTTTGTTGCTTTTAGGTTAATTGTTTGGCTTGGAAGTTTTGGAAAGTCTCCAATGCATCTATTCCTCCCTTCCTCTTCCTGGTGCTGCCGTGAGTTACATCTTACTGCATCTTTAAGTTCTGAGCACTTTTTTTAAATAATCTCTTCAGTCCTTAGAAAACTGATGATTCAAATAAATGGTAATTTATCAGAAATGGTCACTGACTGTAGGCAAAGTCTCTGTCAAGTGAAAGTTGGTAATGTTTGGTGTCTTTTAGTGCAGCCTATTTTTGTCACAATTCTGGATTTCCCCCCCCAGGTTGTGAGACTCTTTTTCCTTGTTTATTTAGGGTTTCTTCGAGAGTGGATGTGTAAGTCAAAACCACTGGGTACTGCTGAAGCATATTGCTCTGTTTGGTTAAGAACATTTCAGTGTGTTTTAAGACACTTTTCTAAGTTAGTAAAACTTTTCAGTGCCAGCTTTTTTCCTCAGGGAAAACAAATGCACAAAAAGGGCGTTAAAGTAAGGTGAGGATTAACTGCAACTTTCCTGGCCAGTCTGGTTTATGATTTTTCAAGTCCAGCCTTGTCTCTAAACATTTGTGTCATCACATATTTTATGGGTCTGGTTATGGGTGTATGAAGGTCAGGTTTGCATTCTGAGGCCATTTGAATTCTTTCTGCAGTCCTGAGTACCTGGAGTTCGTTTCAGGCCCTTTGTGTGTCCCTTTCATTGAGAGTCTGGGGAAGATTGAAATGGACCTTTTGAATCCAGGCGGTCACAAAAGGAATGCTGTCCTGCAAAAAGTACAGGAGTGCCTGGTGGGTATGGCTGGGAGGGGTCAGCAGTGAGGATGGAGAGAGTCACCTTCTACACTGGTCACCTTGTCCATCTGTATTCTTTTGAGGGTTTTCTCATGTGCCGTTTCGATGTTATCGTTCACTGCCTGAGGAAACCTTCTCACAGCTTCCTTAACAATTTTCCCTGACTCCATCCACGTTACAAAGTGTTCTCATGAAAATGTTGTTGCTGGCCACAGATAACTGGCCAGGACAGCCTGGAGCTGACCGGTTTGCACCTGGAGCTGCTCCCCTGGCTCCAAGCAGTGCCAGCCCTGCAGAGCTGTGGGAGGCGCAGGAGGCTCCGTGGGAGAGGTGGTGCTACCAGGAGGATTTGGGACTTCTGCTGTCAGAGGGCTGCAGCACTCACCAGCTTTTAAGGGAAACTTATTCTTTGATGTAGCTGTGAGTATTGCTGTCCCTACACATACTACCAGCTGTATAATCCCTGGTGTTTTGGCAGCTGCTTGAGAAACCCCTCAGAGCTCACCCTTCTGACAGCAAGAGCTTGGGGCCCCTTTGCTGCGAGGGGCCAGGTGAGGGCTGTGCTGCCAGGCAGGGCTGCACCACCTCTGCAGGTCTTGGGGGGGTCACATTCTCTGTGTGTGCTTCAGTATGGAATAAAGAATAATGAAAGCCCTGAGAAGTGCTTATTAAATATCACCAACTGCGGTGCTAAAAGCAAAAAACATAAGGCAGTCTAAGCAGAAATTGTAGATTAAGTTGCCAGTGCAAACTGTCGTGTCTTTGTTCCTTAAAGGGTCACAGAGCTTAAATGAGTTGTGATGCAGCTGAGTGATGCAGGGCAAGAGCCAAGGTTAGCTCTGCCAACAGGGTAAATGCTTCTCGTTTCAGAACGGCTCCGTGGCTGATGAATATGATGTTGACCTACTTGGGAATCTAATCTGCCATTTACCTCCAGCCTTTCTACAAGGCAGAGTGTCCCTGAAGGCAATGGCAGCAGCCCTCCATCAATTCAAATTCTGCCAACAGCTCAGCCCCGAGCAGAAGACTGAAATTAAATACAAACTCCTTGAGTTATATGGGTAAGGTATTAAATACACCACCTTGCTCTTGCTGATGGTCAGGCCATGCAAGTAACCAAGCATTTGCTTTGCCCAGATGAACTGCAGTGAAAGCAGCACAAAGCAGCTTCTGTCACTGGCCCAGCTTGGGGGCTTGTCCACTAGGATGACATTTCTGTTCTTGTGTGGAAGGTGATAGGTGTGGAACCAAATACAACCCCAGGGACACCCTGCATGACTCAAGTCCCAGAGGAAAAGGAGACAAAGTGCAGCATTTGAGGAGGGGCAGGTGAACAGAATCACTGGCCTGGCAAGAGAAAGGTGTTACAGGCAAAGAATGGCCCAGGAACGCAAAGAATGGGAAGATGGAAGTGGGGTACTCAGTCTGAGAAGACAAGTGAAGAAGACTGCAAGCACCTGTGGCAACAGGAAAGAGCTAGAGAAGAAGCAGAGGGATATAAATTCAACCATCTGAAGCAAAAAACTGGGCAGCATGTTGGGTGTCAGCAAAGGCTCTGATCAGGAGGGTGATTGGAACCACACTGTGTAGCAGTCATGCAAAGGACAAAACCATCCTCTGTCTGGCAAGAATGCTCTGCTTCTCTCTGGCATTGCCTCTTAGAAGTACCTTGCATTTGAAAAGGGAGACAATGCATTGTTTCTAACCACCCCTGCAGACCCAAAGGCTGTCACTTGATCCACCTAATCATGTTAGATGCTCATTCAGCTCCTTCCTAAGTCAGCGTTTTCCTGGTGATGGAATAGAAATGTCTTCCACCAGGTCCCATCCCTGCACTGATCTTGATACAGATCAATTTTATTGAATCATGGCACACTGTGCTAAATGAGATCTTACTTTATTTTGTATTGGGTTTTTTTGAAAATATTTGTCCAGTCAAACATCCTCCTGGTGGAGCAACAAAGCAAATAAAGTTTTCTGTGAGAACATGAACTAGCAACAGATTTGTTACTGTGTTCTCCTACAGGCTCTTCCAGGCTGAAAATTACTTATCCAAGTGCTTTATTAAGTCACCAACCAAGTGGGTTGAGTAACATTTGTCAGATCTGTGTGATGTTTCTAATTCTCTTTTGATACCATTTTGCACATTACTGCTGCTGCAGTATGAACCCGACAGAAAATGGTGAATTTTCTTCCAAAAAAAAAGAATTATTTCTCCTTGCTTGAACACTGCAATGCAAAAAATACTCTGGCTGTTGAGGGAGAGCTCCATCACTGCCATATTTGAAGGCTTTCTCCGAGTGTATTGAGAGTTCCACTAATGCCCTTTACATCACAGGGAGAAGAGAAAATGCAGTCTGATGATAATAACAATGAATCATCACACTGGCATAGAAGTGCCTGTGTTTCCTATATGATAAAGTATAAAAAAGAACTCTGAAGCTCTAGTATCATTTTGATTGTTAGCATTCTTCATTAATATAATTTTTCAAAATATTTCTTCAGCTCCTCCAACAACTGGACAGCAGCAACAACATTGGATGTTGGACCATTCATAGCTCTGCTGTCAAAGGAGGAATTAGATGTCCTTGCTGGAAAGGTATGCTTTTATTCTAACTTTTGAATTCATAAAAGATGTTAAAATTTGAATTTGTGAATGTCACAGTGCAATCCAGATTATATAACCTGAATGCTAAACTGGGTAAATAATTCTCCTGGCAAGGAACCCTTTGTTAATGTTCCACGTGTTCTTGACTCCATCAAAGTGTCTGAGATTTCTTCTTGAAGGTAATGTCAGTATAAAGGATTATTTGCACGTGAACTGTGATAATTGTCCGTTGTCACATAGAAAAAATGGGTCATCTATAGTGACACAGACTCATTTTTAGTACTTAACACCTTGCAGTTTTATTTCTTCCATTCCCTTGCCTTCCACCCATAAAAGTTATGTTTCTTATCCTGTTATTAATGGGATCATACGGATCAAATTAGCATTTACTCACCCGACCCTTTGCCCAGCACAGCACAGCACTTGAATGATAACTGATGGACTCAGCACTGCACTTTGGAGTCTCTTTGCCCTCTTTACTTCCTACAAGCTTACAGTTTTTATGTATAGGAGTAAACTATGCTGGAATGGGACACTCATTCTTCAGCAGAAATATGTGAGCACAGTCAGCAACTTTTCCCCCAGAGGTAAAACTTATAATTGACCAAACAGAACGGGACTCTTCAAAGGCAAGGAAGGTGTCTAGCAGGGTGGAGGAGAGAGGTCAAAAAAAGCCTAAGGAAGGCAAACAGGTCAAAGTTATTTCTCATCATTTAATTGGGTCCCTCTCCTCAATTCTTATCCTTGTCTGGCAGATTTAAGACAAAGAAAATAAAGCCCACACAGAATAGTGAAACTCATTGTTCCAGGAGGGAACTGCCTCCAGTCAGGCAGTGCTCAGGTGTTGCAGAATCTGAGAGAACGTACAGGAGAGAGAATCACTCAGAATTTGCTTTGTTTCTAATTTTCTCCCTCAAATGTATGCTGTTGACCTTTCAGTAGCAGCCAATTTACTCTCTTCTGAAACATCTGCACAATAGGAAGGAGGCTGAGCTGTTACTAACCCCTGATTTGCTAAGGTCTGCACAAGTCTTTCTCTGCAAATTGGTTTGTTTTAAAAGAAATAAGAAGACTTATTAGACTTATTTCTTCTTCTTTTTTTTTTTTTTTTTTTCCCTTTTGAAGTTTCCGGACATCATTTTACAAATAGCAAAGACAGTTGGACCAGTTTCTTCAGCTGAAGAGCTTTTATCAGCTGTATTTGAGTCTGTCTCCAGTGCCACTGCCAGCACCCCCTCATCTCTCTCCACACCTGGTCAGTAAGTGCCTGGTATCTCTGCAGTGCCTCATTCACTGTGGGGCCATTTGGGGCTGTGCTGGGGCAACTCAAACAGACTTTGTTTCACTTTGTCACCAAATGCTTTCTGAGAAGCTGAATGATGAAAAGGAAAGCGTTGAGTAACTTAAAGAGGGTCAGACTTTTGGCAAAAGCAGTGAGAGTCTTCATTCTGTTGCCCATAGTTGTAGGATGCATTGACTAATTGCTGAAACAACTTCATTACAGGATTGAGTGATTAAGCATCTCCTGGAATGATTCTGAGTGCACAAAGCAAAAAGAGGAATTATTTGAATTAGTTTTGTTTATTTTTACTTTTTTTTTTTTTTTGCTTATTTTTACTTTCCTTTGTAATCTAAGTGAAAATCCTCAAACTAAAAACCTGTGGAGGTGACAAGTTACCCTTGTGCCAAAAGATTGCACGTAGTTAATCCTCTGCCAGACATGAGCATATGGTGACTCATCTGTTCCTAAATCTGACAGTGGTGGCACTGTGTTTTTTCTGTCCAAATGGACAAAGTTTGTTATCATCTAAAAGGTATTTTAATTAGCAACCACACTAATCTGTTAGAATCTCTGGTGACAAATGGATCATTTTCTTTGGATAAGGCACATACTCTGACTGTATTCCTTTATTACAATAACTGTATTCTTTCTCTTACCTGAAATAATGGGGAGGTAATATTAATAACAGTAGCAATTACCAGTGACAGAGTTCTTACAGCCATGTCTACATCAAGATAAAAACAAAGGTGGTGCTTGAGGCAAGATGGAACCTGCAAGGCAAAACTTAGGAACCGTGTGCCCAACGTGCTACCAGAGAGCAGTGGCAGTGCTGGAGAAAGAATTCAAATTCCTCACCACATGCACTGAGGTGTTATAATAATGTTTTCCATCAAACTAAATTTATATCAAAAGGAAGACTGAAGCAGCATCAGATCCAGGAAGCAAAGTCAGAAGTCGAATTAGTGTTTCCCTCTGTAGTCACACCGATGTATCTGGTGTGTTACAAATTCTAAAATCAACGTTTTTCTGGAGGACACAAAGTCTTAGGTTTTCATGACCTGGGGAAGGGAGCTGAGCTGTGCCTGGACAGGCAGTATTTACATGAGAAAAGCTGACCTTTTGCAGCGGGGGAAAGGGGAACAATGCTGCTGCACAGGAGGGAGGTGTAAAGGGAGAGCAGAACATCAGCTGGTACAGTGAGAGCCCAACTGCATTTTCGTTTGCTCAACAGATTCAGCCTTTTCAGTGTTCTACCCACTACTGCAGCTTCCTTTGATGCAAATAAATCCCTCCTCTGCCTCCTTTCAAAGTACAAATCTACTTTGTACATCCTCGCTTTAATTTGTTTATCTGGGGGGGCTTAGCTCAGGCTCAGCATCTGGGAAATTCATGCTTTTTACTGGTAATGGCCGCATCTGAAGACATGTAGGGATTATTTGGTTTAGGTAATTATTTAATAAGGTTTTCCTCAGTGAGTGACAGGAGAGAGAGCAGTAAACAACCACATTAGGATTCTAATTTCTGCTTTCCATCAACGTTAGAGGTAGATTATACCAACAAAGACCAGGATTTGCTAAAACACACAATGGAAACTGCCTGGTTTGATCGTGGATAGGGCCAGAACCTGCCCATAAAGAAGATTTCTAAAGGCAGTTTGTCTGTCCAAACAGTTCTGTGGTGAGTGAACAGCCCTCTCTCCAGATCCTGACATTTTAACAACAGGCTTGACATAAAGAACAAGCAACTGTGCTGCTCTGACACATCCAGCTCCTGTCTGCACCTTGTTTAAATGTCAGGCCAGTCTCACAAGACATACATCTTTGTCAGGGCATTTCAGAGTGAAAGCACCTCTCCTGTCTGTCACTTTGCTGATGGGTTCACTGCTGGAACGTGGAGTTTATTCAGCTGCAGCAGCTTTTGGTGGATTTTTGGAGGCTTCCACGAGGGTCATCCCAAGGATTTGCATTTCACTCTTAGCGAAGCAAGGCCCCAGCAAACGGTGGTTCAGCCTCAGAACGAGCCTGGGGTTTGATGCCTTTAAGGAATTAGGCTTGAAAGGAACTTGCAATATACTGGTTATTCTCATTGCACACGTCCAGAATTCTGTTTTATTGTGGCATCCTGCACTGTAACTGTTCTGAAATGTATGCCTGCTGTTATTTTCTTGTCAAGCCTTTGGAGTATAAAGAATATAATCAATTTCTTTCAAGTTAGGCAAATTCTAGTTCTGTATCCAGGGCATTGACAATGTAAATATTTTTTAATTACAAAACAATTTATCAATATCACATCAGCTGCAGTTAATTCATAGTCTCTTGCTCTCTTATATATCTATATTGGTTCGATTGATTTTTTTCAGTCTCCTTGAAGAAAAATCTTTCTAGGTGACTTTTTTTTTTCCAGATTGCCTGGGAACCAGAGTTCCTTCTTCAGATGAAATAATTAAATTAGCAGAAGCAAATATCTTTTGGTCAGATCAGGAACTGAAATGCATGGACCAAGGGACTTTTGACAAAAATGTGGAACTTCTTGGGACCGTCTCAGGTTTTAACAACTCCCAGCTTACTGCCTTGAAGGAAAAAGCCAAGCAGGTAACTATCCTGTCTGTGAAGGGAAATTAAATCTGTAATTTGATTTGCTGTTATTGAACTATGCAGTTCTAAAATAACTGTGCTATGTCAATGTCACTGCTGCTGCAAGAATGTCTATGGTTTATTGGAAAAATAATATGAGATGGTGATAGAAGACTATTGCCCTTGCTTCAGAGTCAACAGGCAAGTAGTTCTGAGCTATTGGCAGCTGGAAAAGTTAAATGTTTTTACTTTTGAATTAGTTTTCTGTATGTTCCTCACTATTGTTTCATAAATGAAAAATCAGCAAGCAGCACTAGGGGCTGTTGATTGCCCTGCTGAGAGTTCAGCTTGGCATGTTAAAGTGTCTACATCGGTGTTAAATATAGCTTACAGTGGAGCAAAACCAAACCGACTGAAAGAGCCTGCTGGTGGCTGAATAAAGCTCCTTCTCCCACCTTCTTGTCACAGGCAGGGACAGCCAGACCCATCAGTGGGTAATTTTAGGGAGGAAAAAGAACCCCCCTGCATTTAGGCTGTTCTTTCCTAGGGGTGCACTTGGGACAGGGCGGTGCTGGGGGCAGGTCAGCAGTGGCTGTGTCTGGGGCAGAGCTCCAGCACCGGGTCTGGGCTCTGAGCAGCCCTTCCTGGGCCTGCTGAGGGCTGGGGGACGAGTCAGAGCTCACTCCATCCCTGTTGTTGATGTTGCACTTGTCCCTGGGGGTGACCTCCTCGTGCTGCTTTGTGGTTGCCTGCCCTGCCAGGGAACAGGCAACGTCCCAAAGGTACTTTTGGTTCAGCGAGGGAAAGCCTCAGGGTGCAGTAAGACAAGTTGTTTTGCTTGCAGAAGACCCAGAGGTGCAGAGGTTACCATCCCTAGCCCGTCTTCAGCTTCCTGTCACCAGCACCTGCTGGAGGTTATCTGCTCTCTGCTTCCATCCCTGCATGGCCACTCTGTAATCCCCTTCTGTCAAAATGATCCAACATTTTACAAGTCCTTTTTAGGTTCCATCAGATCATTCTGACAGAATGAGGTTGGGAACCATCTGCAAGTGCAGTTGGCTGCAAGTAGTACAAGTGCAGAGGCTTGGAGATCTTGAGGGCTGTGACCTCTGGAGGAAAGCAGGAGCAGGGGACAACGTGGGCCTGGGCAGCATCTCCTTAAACCAGCAGCTGAACATGGACTTTGGGTAGGTAAGGCCAACAAGGCCATTTTTAGCAGTGAAGCTCAGCTTTTAAAGCACCAGAACTGCAGGTGCTTGAAGAGGAGTGGCACTGACCAGACTCCCAAAGCAGGTGGTGACTCTGCAGTTGTGTCTCTGCTGCCTTGTTGCAGAAGGACAACAGGCATCAAATGCATCTTTCTCAGAAAGCTTCCCTCTGTCAGCACAGACACGTGTGTGTAGAAAAAGGGGAAAAAACGTAATCCTAGAAGAAAATAAAAACAGTGTTCCACTGAGATAGTGAGAACTAAAACATCTTACAGCACTGCAACATATTGGTGTACTTACAGAGTGGTATCTGTTGTAGGCAAGTTGCCAGCAAGGTTAATACCCTCACATTCTGGCTCTACTCAGTCCAAAGGCACACAGATCTGTAGGGCACTTGATGGTGTGATATTCTGTGTGTGAGTGGTTGTAAGATTGCTGCTAGGCTAAGGCAGACTTCCTATATATTAATTTGCAAAATGCAACCTGGTGTTACACTGAGCATGAAACATCAGAAATCAGACAGTACAGGCAAAGCTCTTTGAAATTATGTGCAGAAGATGCTGTTATGTTATTAACTAAAGGGCATCTTTGATTAAAGGTTTCATTAAGCCTGCTTTAATTTCTTCTAAATTGATTGATTTCCCCTAAAAGAAAATGCACAGTACTCATTGTTCCAAACTAATTCAAGAAGTCTAGATATCAGATTGTGTCTTAATGAAAGTAAGAAGCTTAGCTCACTCGTAAGTGGAAGGTCTCCCAGCTCTGCAGCAGTGACAGATGTATGGATCTGTGGTCCCCAGGTGAATGAGGACAAAGGAGTGTTTCAGTTCCATGTGTTGTGTTATTTATATCGATATGCCTGAGATTTTATCCAGCACTGTCAGACAACACTATTTATGAAGCACTTCAAACTCTGCAGTTGATGACCTAGATCAGGGAATAGACGCGGGACATTTTTTCCTGCATGTGTTTCTTGTATCTCTTCAGCTAGAGAATTAAGAGCTTTAAAACTGGGCTAAGGCTTTTTACTAGCTATTTTCTTTGGAAAAAATTGACATTTCCCAGGCTTAGATCCTTTGTGTGTTTCTTTATGACGTTGTAAAACTGACACAAAAGGTCTGTGGAAGCTCAGCCGGGAGGTTGCAGGTCCAGCAACGCGTCTCTTAAACAGATCCTTAACCTGAGGGTCACGCTTGGGAAAAGCACCTCGGGAGCCCTGATAGGCACCTTGGTGTGAACAGCAGAGAGCCTGCCACTCTGTGTAAGGAGTATTTCATTCCAGAGATCCGGATTCCAGAGCCCTGCTTCCATAGCTGATGGAGGTTGTGCAGGTTCATAAGTATCTGGAGGTGCAAGCACTCTTCAGGAGGAAACTGCAGATACTCCTCAGAGAGTCCTTTCTGACTTAAGTTGTAGCTATCCTGAAAATGTAGTAAATATTTCCACGAATCAGACAGCACAAAGGACCAGCTTAGCCCAGCACTAGGTTTTTAGTTTTAATTTTCTAAGTGAATTTAGAACAACAGTCTTGTACTAGAAAACTGTCACGTGTTGATTGACATAGAGGAGAGTTGCTGAAGTACGTGAGACCTTTAAAGTGAGGGGTTTTTTTTCTTTTTTTAAATTATGCCTGTCTTGTTCGAGTCACTTCCTCCAGCCAGAACCCAGTGTCTTTTTCTGTAAAGGCAATTGGCCACATCCGGAGAGACACTGACCACGGACTACCATCCTCTGTCACTGCCAACTAAATGAAGCTGACAGTTCTGGCCTCTGAAAGTTCAGTTCTTGATGGACTTTTTGTATTCTTTATTCAGGCAGGCCTTTTCCTGAAATCAAAATTTCCTTAGGGTTGATCTGTGACAGCTTTTCAATCACTGCAACTTTACCGCAGATAAAGTTAAAAGCAGGGGAACTTGTCAGTTTAAACACATTGGTACTGATTTGGAAGAGGCCCTGCTTATTTCTTTCATTTCTCACAAAGCTTTTTTAAGTTCAACTGTACCTGTACAAACACATTTAAATTATTTTTTATTTTAATATTGTATGAACAATAAAACGAGAAATCAGAACTTTAGGAACTGGCTATTTATCTGTATTACCCAATTCCCTACTTTGATTTCTGCTTTCCTTGTCAGTGGCTGAGCCAGGGTGAGTGGTCACAAAAGCAATTTAAAGCCAGTTCCTCTGAGCGATTGCAGCTGGGTAGAAGCTTGGGTAGTCCAGAGACTGCTTTTATGGTGGCAGTGTGACAGTGTGGATCTAGGCACAGATTCCCATTTTTATTGGGTTTAGTGGTTTTGCTCCTACAGCCACACTTCCAGCAGTGCCTGTTCTGACTCATCAACGAGGCCAAGCTGTAAAAATTGCAGCATTTTTAGGTAAACTGAGCATAATTGGTGTAGAACCTCAAAAACCTTCACAATACCTAAGCTCTGCCCTTTGTGTGCAAGGAGGAATTCTGCAGGTTGTGGGACTTTTAAACCAAGGGGGTTGAGAATGGTGGATATAGAGGAAGACTCCTAATGACCTAACAGACATCACTGAATCTCTTCTAAAGGTTTGGGGGTTGCTGCCTGACTGGAAAAGTTACCACATTGTTTCCCTGGGCCGCATTGCTCTGGCCCTCACTGAGCACGAAATCCAAGAGCTGGATTTGCATTCCATCGACACTGTTTCTGTACTCAGTCAGCAGACAGAGTGGACTCTCACCCAGGTAGGTATCTTATTGATTGTAGTCCTGGTGAAGGGCTCTGGCTTCACACCCTTTGGGATTGAAGTCCTGGAATCTCCCAGGAAGCAGATGCAGAGATCCACACTGCTCCCTGCTGCTTTCCTGCAGCTGTGACCCCAGGGAGGGTGGGCAGGTGGGTCAGCACTGGTGTCTGCCTGGTGCTGGCTGCCCTGGTGAGGTGGCCAGGAGGACATCAATCACTGTTAATGGAGTGGTGACGAGTGTATTCTTTAGCACTTACCCACTAATAGTACAAAGAGGTCAGCAGCTCCTCTCACAGTGACCCTGGGATAGACACTGCAGCTGGGAGACACCAGTCCTGCAATCCCTGCAGAGGTAGAGTGCTCCCAGCCCCAGCAACCATCGCCCTAGAAACCTGTTATTAGCAGATATGCTCCTCTCATCTTTCTTTCCTCGAATTCTAGTTATGTCAGTGGGACTTTCACAGTAAGAGTTGAAAGCTTTTATTTGTACATGCAGTTGGCAGCAGATTTAGGCTCGAGCTGGACTCACAGTTTTTAAATGGTTGGTTTAGGACGAGCACAGCTCTAAATTAGTTGGGCTTGCAAAGGCACTTTGATACCAACATCCCATTCACATCTGAAAATCAATCCTAAAGAGAGGTCACCCCCTCTATATGACACTTAAATAA
The DNA here is from genome assembly GCF_022539395.1 of Myiozetetes cayanensis. Classification (NCBI taxonomy): domain Eukaryota; kingdom Metazoa; phylum Chordata; class Aves; order Passeriformes; family Tyrannidae; genus Myiozetetes; species Myiozetetes cayanensis. The sequence continues at coordinate 7,206,294 of NW_026087412.1, read as the reverse complement.
GACAAGGCAAACTGAGTATTAAAACAAATTAAAACTACATATTGGTCCCATTAGCATTGTATGTTTTCTTCTAGCAGTTTAACTGGGCATTTCTGCTGGGCAATCCAATGCCCTTTTCTCCTGGGGAAGGGTTTCCTTGGGAGCTGGCAGAGGAGGTACAGGTGTTTTCACACCCTTTGTGGTTGGGAAGTGGTTGTGTAGCAGTGCCCTGCTGGAGTGTCACATATAGGTGGTGACAGTGCTCCTCCTGAAGGCCATGGACATGCACTGGGGAGGTTTGGGATGTGTATTTATGCTCCAGAGCTTCTGGGAAGATCTTTAGCTTCTAGTAACATGCTTCTGTTCATGCTTACTGTCTTACTGCTTCTGTAGGCAAGATCTATTTTGGAAGGTTTTCTGGAAGACTCTGGCCAGACCATCAGCACACTAAAAAGCTTTGATTTAGTTGGACTGGGAGCTATTCTCTGTGCTTTGAACTCCACAGAAATCATGTCCATAAGGACTGCTGAATTCAGGTACTGCACTTTAAACTTAATGAAACATTTATTAGTATCTCTCTTGATAAAATGTATTGTCCCATTTTTGTTCTGTCGAGATTTTCAGAGCCCAAAGGACACCATTTTACATTTTAAATGTTTTTAGAAAGGCAATAACTGTTAGGGAAGGCAGTTGTTTAAAACATGTTCTATTTTAGGCTTCCTCTGCCATTTATATCCCACCATTTAAACACTGCATTGAGAAATCCAGGATTTTGCTGGAAGCCTTAAACTTTTGTATGCAATTTGTGTACATATATTTTAAACTGACAACTGGTTTTAAGAGTGATCTCACAGCAGACTGTGCATATTCCAGGCATGTTTAGCACTGCATGTTGGCTGCAGCCTGTAATGTTGCCCTCGTTGCCTTTTGCAGTGCTGCAGTTGCAAGAATTGGCCTGTTGGTTTGCAGCACCCCTGTCCTGAGGCAGCTGAAGAGGATGACAGAAGCTGTGTTTGGTGCTGCTACCAGCTGGAATGGCTCTGTTTTACAGGAGATTGGTACCATAGCAGGTAACAAAAGTCAGGCTCCAGATGGTGCTGGCTGCGAGGTCTTGTTGTTCAGCATTAAGAGACAGGTTCACGTAGCACTGAATTTTTCTAGAGTGGCAAAAAGACATTTCTTCCAGAGGGGAGGCATGATTGAGCTCCCTAATCTTGCAGCAGAAGGGGCTGTAACAAGCATTCACTAATAACACTGTTTATTATTTTACTGACTTTAATCATTCTCTTTTCCAAGATAAAATAAGTTGGGTAGAGCACATTCCAGACAGTGGTTAAGGTCAGATGATTTGTAATGTTGAAGATAATGAAAAACAAAACAAAACAAAACAAAAAGAGAATCAGTATCTCTCTCTATAACACCCTGTAATAAACAATTTATTCGACATTTGGTATAAATGCTTAAAATTTGTATTAGCTTAAAAAATAAATCTAATAAAAAGAACATTAACTGAGTTTTGTTCCTGTGGTTTGGGTTTTTTAGGTGGTTTGAATGAGGATGAATTAAAAGCTTTAGATAAAAGCTTGATGCCGTATTTCCAGCCAGCAGCAGTAAGACATATGCCTCCTGAAATTTTCCAAGTAAGAACTCTATTATGAAGAAGTGACTAAATTTCTGTCATTTTTACTCTCCTATAAATAAACTGCAGCACTGATTTATAGGTTTTGGGTTTCAGCAAAAATTTCTCTATGGTCTGCTAAGTGAGAGACCATCAAGGATCTGAAACATTAACTTTCAGCTGTGTCACCTGTACTTTTTCAGCTGTATCACCTGTCCTTGTGATGAAATATGCTGGACAAGCTTTATTTATTCTTCAGAATGCATCTTAAAGAAAAAGCAAAGATCTAGGGTCAGAAGGCAGGGAACAGACTCTCTTTCTATCACTACTGTATTCAAATCTGGGTTCTCTTCTCTGTTTAGTAACATTTGCAAGGGTGCTATAATAGCTACAAATTTCTCTGCTGAGTGTGTAAGAGCTGGTTTATTAACCTAAAATCTGGCAGTGTTCTACTGAGTTAGCTCTGACAAAACAGATTGTACAGACAGATACAGACCGGAAAGGAATTACATCTAATTACAGCATTTCTGAAAAACGTGCACCAGAAATTAGAGCAGGGATCTTGAGATCATCGCCCCAGACTTTATTTGACTTAGTGACAAGATTAATATTCTGCCTAGGCTGGTCTCTCTCAGATGCTCAGGCAAGCAATGTACTCATTGATGAGCTAAACAGATAGTTAACTGTGTCAGCTCCCATAAAAGAGAAAAACTCCTTCAACACTGACTGTTCTGCACAGCACCCCTGACAGTTTAGATAAGCCTGAAATACCCTTAGTGAAACTATTTCTTTGAAAAACAGATCTATAGCATCTTGTTGAGTTTCTGTCAAATAGCAGGCATCTCTGTTTGTGAGAGTGGTAGTGATGCCCAAAAAGTGCTCAGCAAATAACAGGGCGCCTTTTTGGAAGAGTTTCCCGTGTTTGAAAGATTCAAAGCAGAATTTTGGTTTTACACAGGTTTTGTATGGCTTCCTTTTGCAGCTGTATACATTATTCAGATTTTTATTCCTGGAAAATTGCATTGTATGATGGATTTTAACTGAGTTGAGAGGAAGCTCAAGTCAAAATATGGACCTGTAGGTATTACGTGAATTTGCTCAGTTTAAAGGAGTTCACCTTTGGCAGACAATGAAAAATGGGCAAGGATTTGCTCCGTCATCTGACCTACTTGGAAGGGGAATTTTGTCTTCCCAAAGTAGAACCTGGGTGCAGAATTGTTGCAGGAAAGAAGGCTCGTTGTGTAGGAGGGTTAAAATGCTTGTGACTGCAGAATGTTAACTAGAAGCAAAGCAATCCACCATGCCCAATAATGCAGGCTTTACAAACTGGGTAATTGCTATGTGATATAATTACTGTAAGATTATGATTGCCACGTTTAATTTTTAAATTTAATATGACCAAACTGTGAAGATTTTCAATCTAAAAGAGAAAATTGGATAATGAGATTAAAGCACAGGGGTTTTTTTCATCTGGTTGCTGTAATCAAAGGTCAAATGTTGGTTCAAGTGAGGTTGCTCAGGGGCAGATGTAAGACGAAGCAAATGAAAACACAAGAGGATGCACAATGCCATCAGTCTTTGAGCAAAATCAGAAAAGAAATGGCTGGAAAATTAATCTCCAACAATATATTGAAGAAATGTCCAATAGAATGCTGGCATAGAAAGCTTCTCAGGCTGTCAGCTCCCAGCATCAAAGAGAAAGGTGAAAGACAGATGAGTGGTCAGGGAAGTAAATGAATACAGAGGATTTTTTTAAGCTCTATTGAGCTCTTTTATAGCAACACGATGTTGAAGGCTACTGTCCCTCATTCCAAATGCAAGACAGTGCTGACTTCTGATTCCTTACCTGCTTTCTATAATTGACAGCCTGAACCAATTTTTCTCTTTTATTCCCCCAGGCATTGTCCCCAGAACAAATAGCAAACCTGGGCCCGGAAAACGCCGCCATGGTTACGGGATCCCAGCGGGAACATCTGGATGCATCCCAGCTCCAGAGCCTGAGGCTGGCGCTGGACGGAGCCAGGAGCAGCCCCCCCGAGGCCCAGAGCGGTGCAGGACCCACCCAGGAGGTGCCAACCCCGGCTGCAAGCGGTGAGTGGAGCCTCTCCCTCCTCCTGCTCAGGGGAAGGGCACTCACCAGTGGGCTGTCTCAGCATCCACCAGGACCAGACCTCTGTGGTGAAGGTGGGTGACAGGGAGTTTACTAATCAGCAAACCACAGGCTTGACCAAGACAAACAGCCAGGAGGTTGTTGGACTCACCCACAGCACGGGGTGATGGAGGAAGGCTGTCAGGTGGCATCAGCAGCTCTCTGCTGCTGGTAGCACTACACTGTGCTAAGCACTAACTCGTGTAAAATGGAGTCTGAAACAGGGAGGTTTTCCCTCTCCTTCCTTCCCACATTCTTTGCCCAAATTTAAGGCAGGACTCTCTGTCTCTGGGCCTTCAGGGCACAACCTTTACCTGCAGCACAACATTCTTTGCAGAGCTGCAAGTGGGAAAGGAGGTAGCACTGGGGTGGATTCTTTATCCAGACTGTAGGACCCACTGGACGTTTTTTCCATCCTATTTGGAATTAAAGCCTGTGACCCCAGTGACACATAAGCTGTTGAAGAAGAGAGAGGAAGTTGAAGTGCTAAAACGGGAGTAAGGGGAAACAAATTCCTGTGATGCCCTTGCTGGAATCAAAGCAGAGCTTCCCGGAACCTGGGAGGTGCTCCCAGCCCAGCTCCCTCCCAGGAGTGACCTTTTCCTCCTGGAGATGTGCCAAAGGGAGGAGTTCTCTGGGTAAAGATAACCTGGGTTCTTGAGCTTCTTGTTCACTGTTCCTGTCTCCAGGGAGCACCAGCCTATGAAATGTTTCTCTTTGGAGCTGTGAACATTGAACTGGAAGTGGCAGTTCTGACCAGTGGTGTCTTTTGAGCAGCTGAATGCAATGAGGATTCAGCTGGTGGAATTTGCTGTGCCTCTTTGGGCTGGTGTGGGACTGCACTGGACCTGAACTTTAGCGTGACACTAAGACATAATGGTTTCTGCCTTCCAGGTGCTCCCTGTTTGAGCAGCTTTGGCATCTGCTTGTGTGCTGTGTTTACACTGCACCTGCCTTTCTGACCCACGATTGTTAATCTTGAGGTAAGTTATATTTTCAGGAAGGGGTAACTTTATCACAGAAGTGTCGTTCACCTGTAACAGCGAGGGAGGACTGTGGGACCCTCTTCCTGCTTTGAATACAGAGATAACAATGTCTGAATGATTTTTCTGTATTACAAAGGTGTCTTGTATCTGTTAGACTATCTCTGAGTCTAATCAAGGGGAAAGCACTATATCTTATCTTTATTGTCGAGCCAAACACAACAAAAGTATATTTAAAATTCCATGTAACACCAATCCATTACTGCATTGTTATTTGGCACGTGTTCTTGGTATTTATCTGTTTTGCCTGCTCCAGTCTATTTATAAGACTTTATTTCACAACCACTTTGATAATCTCCATCTAAAAGAATGTTGTCATTAACTTTCATTGGATTTTAACATTTTGACATGTTAAATTTTAATGAAAGCACTGGTGGGCTTAAGGCATAGATTCCAATTAAACAAACTAAATCTTTAAGTATTCTAACTTAGTCTTTAAGACTGCAAAGTGAGATATGTCAAAAGACTTAATATTTTTCTTTGTTTTTTGATTTTCAGAGTCCTGCAGCTTACAACAGATATGCTAGAGAAAAAGAGTTTTCAGCTCAGCATGAACAGTAGAGTCAAGAGGCTCTGAGACTTCTGAGTGCAAAGTGATTAATTTTTTAAAAGCAGCACACTCATGTGCCATCATGCTGAGAATTATCTCCTTTCCATACCTTTACCATTAGCAAGTAACTCAGTGTCCCTCCAAACACTTCAAAGCTGGAAATGGCCTATCTGTCTCATGAGAAAATCAATGAAAGATAAGATTATGTGTTGGGAAGGAACCTGAATGCCCTGGGGGCAGGTAACAGGGGCCTGCTTTTCACATGGGCTAATTTGGCCACACGATTGTACCAATCTGTTGGGTTTTCTTCTTCTATTCCAAGTGCACATTCCCTGGATATGGGTGATCCTTCTGTGTGATGTGGTAGAAACTGCACTAAAAGTTACTGCTGTTGCAATAAAGTAACTTCTGGGCTGCTGTTTTAAATCCTGCTCAGATAAGAAGCGATAACACGTTTTTAGAATTTAAGCACCTGCACAAAATGTCGTTCCCCGTGGCTGTTTGTGTTCCACAGAACCAGTGACACTGAGGGCACTGGCAATATATTAGTATTTCATGGGAAAAAATGCACCCTGGAAACCTGCTTGTGTTCATCAGGAGACAGTCCCTTCAGTCCAGGTAGGGTTGAAGTGAACATCTGGGAATGCTGAGGGAAAACTGGGTCTACATACTACCTAGACTGTCGAGCCTCTGCATGTAAACGTACATTTTGATGCTGCTCAACATGACTTTATGCCAAGAATTCATGGTACAGTTTTCCATTTTGCCATTCAAAAGTCTTTATCTTTTCCAGATTAAAAAAAGGCAATACATAAACATTTATTTAAATAGAAAGAAATTTGTTTTATCAATCCCAGCAAATACTCATGAATGCCCACTAAAACCAAAAAATACTTCAGCAGGTCAAAGACCTTATAAAGATTTATCTGTGCTTTCACATTAAAAAGTTCCGCCTCACTTAGATGTGAAAGTGCCGAAAGGTTGTTTGATTTCTAGAAATTGCCTCACTTGAATCCTGTGTGCACTTCAGTGAAGATGCAGGAGAGTGTTTTCTTGTCAAGAAGACAGCAGCATTTCCAGTTCAGCTGCCTAAGTCAGGTACATGCTTTAGCTATAGCAAGCACTTCAAAAATCTATATGAGCTGAAAGTGATCTTCTTCTGTCAATAGAATGTACCTGGGAGTGATTCCGTCTGCAATCACGGGAGTCAGAGTTTAGCTTTTAATTGGAGCAGGAGTGAGCTCTTTTGTTTTGTGCCATCTGTGCTGTAATTTCTTTCAAGCACAAGTGCTTTTAAATAGCTGAACTCCTTGATTACTTATGTATTTTATTAAGTTAATAATTATGTTAAGAACTTTGGCATTGCATTTACATTTGGTTGAAGACGTATCTGTTTCTTACAAGAGCAGTGTAGGAGGGGTAAATGTGGAGCACCCACTTAATGTCCTTATTTCATGGTGAGATTACAAATCCTATTTGGTTCATGGGCATGAAAAGGAATTTTACTCTTGCCAATGAGTAAAGGTCACTGATGGAAAAGCCCATTCTACAAAACCTGAGTTTCATGAGACGCCTCCCTCAAAACTGTTGAATTTCTGGGGGAAGAAGAAATGTTGCTGTTTGTTGTAGATGTGGGTAACGTTTGTTTAAACCAAGCTTAATTTTTCCTATATTCTTTCTAGTTCTTTTAGTTCTTTGAGAACAGAAAAAAAAAAAATCAGATTTGGGCATAAAATGTGCTGTTGAATATATATCGTGACATTAATTTTATTTACTCCACTCCACCTGTGACTCCTCTGATGGTTGCTGGGCAGTGCCATACGTACTGTGGGATGCCCATCCAACTCCTCACAGTCTGACCTAACTCTGGTGTAGGCCTGGCTCTTCTGGGTGCTGTGACAGGTGCCCCTGTCTGGCAGTGTGTACAAGGAGGTATTTCACTTAATTCCTTTGATTGGAATTAAGAGGTTAACAGATGGGAAGAAATACTTCGTTGGCTGATTGTTTCAGTGCCTGATACCTTTATATTCAGAATTGTATTTAGAAAAAAGAAGGGGGCTATTGGTTCTGGGTTATCAGTAGGGAAAATATCTCTATGACTTGATACTGAGGTAAATGCCATATTTGTGATATCTTTAAAATCCCCAAAGGTAAAAAAACAACTACCCATCCCCAGTGTCTGAACACTGTCTCTGTTAAAGCTGGCATTATGGCTGTTGTCAGGTTTTGTACGGTACATGGAATGTTTCACTCCCAGTGATCCCAATCCGTCACATCAGAGCCAACCAGCTCTTCTGGGTGAGGCTCTAAAGATTCTGCTTATAAAAAAAAAAAAAAGGCACCCTTCCTTAATTTTAAGAAGCCCTTTTTGCTTCTGAATAATCTGCTCAAATATTCCAGAGGCAATTATGTACTGCACTATGGCAGATTTAGCTTATCTCTTGACTGCTGCCCCCAGGGACCATCCCCACCTCAGGTATTTTCCGGTAACACAAATTGCAGCCCCAACATATTGGACTGGGGCCTTGTCAGAGTCCCACTGACTGCCCACCTTGGAGCAGATGCCAGACGTGCCCCAAGGTGTGCCAGCCAAAGCCACCTGGGGCTGTGGGAGAGGTCTGGCTCGCTCCAAGGACACTCAGAAGAGAGCAAGGAATCCAGTAGTCACCTGGAATGTGTCACTTGAGCAGGTAACTGGCTGTAGAGCACGTGCTGGTGTTTTGGCTCATGCTGTGTTGTTGACACCCCATGCTGCTTCCCAGTGGGACGGTGCCAATTCCAGCTCGGCAGTCGAGGAACAGAATCATCAAAGTGCAGCACCTTGTTTCCCTGGGGTAGCTCCTTCCTTAGAAGGAGAAATCAAATTTCAAATTATCTCTTCCTCTATTTTTTTCTTCCTCAAAAAAGGCTGATATTTTAGGCTGGTACACAACCTAAAGCAATTTGGTCTCTTTATCTCAGTGAAAATGTTTAAATGTTTTTTATAAATTTTTTTGGGGGGGTTGGGTTTTGTTTTGGTGGGTTTTGTTTTGGTTTGGTTTTTAAATAAAACCTATAAGCATGGGACTAAGCAGAGCCAAGAACCTTACAGTCCTGATTAGTAAAATATTCTCTGCCATGTCATATGATGTTTGACAGCCTTGGGCACTGCTTACTCCAGTACTGTTGAGGTGAGGGATCTGACTGCCCTTTCCCTATCCAGGTATCTGTAATTTCATATTTTAATAAAGTGTCTGGTCCATTATCAGACTATCTTTCCATATCTGTATACACAGTCCTTAAACAGAGAAATTATAAGACTAACCTGACCTTGCCTGGCATCAGAGCATGGAGCAGTTTTTTAGGATAGGATATTTTTATCAAAATTCACATCTGGTTCTTTATTTGTACCCAGAAATAGATAGTCACCAAAGGTATTACATTTTTTCTGCAATGAGTAGAAAGCAGCCAATGTCCATCTGTCTCTTCTTGCCCCTTTCTGTTCAGCATCAGTCTGCTTTTCCAATCCGGATTAATGAGAGGATTTTCTTGCCCTCATGATGCAGGAACACAGGCATGTGCAGAGCTCACAGTCCAAGTGACTATACATTGAAGTATTCAATGGAGGAATTGTGATTGCTGCATTTCTTGCTTTGCTGGCAGCAGCATAACATTTATTTTCTCATGTTTTAGCTGGTATTAATTAGTCTTAGAAATACTTAACAACATCTCACAATATCTGTGGTCTTTGGGAGACAAAGAGAATAGAAGAGAAGCCAAGAGTAAAATCATGAAAGCAGCAGAAAAGGCTAATAGTCACAAATACAGCAGGATAGTATTTTCTGATACTGCTTTCCCCAATATTTTTTAACTGTTGTATATAGAAATGAACTGTATTGATTTATCAAAGAATAGCCATTGCACAGTTAAAATCATGTGTTGGTTTGATGCACAAGCTGCCTTAGGTCATCTTTAATTGGGGCCTGACATGTTTCAATATTTAATCAGATGTCAGAAAACAACTTAGATCACAAACAAGTTCCGAATATATCCTGCATGAACTGAGAAGGGGGTTGAGAGAGAATGGATGTCAGCTCTCTGCCTTTAAAGTATCTGTTAAAATATATTCCAGATATGCATCTGTCAGTGTTTTTATTAGCTACTTTTATTTCAGTACCCATCCTTTCAGAAGTGTTGAGATCTGAGGTATTAAATGTCCATATTTCAATCAAGCCTGTGTCAAACAGTCTGTACCACAGACCTGGGGAGTTCTGCCAAACGCTGTCACCTTCAGTGCAAATTCTCCAGGTGCTGGATTTGGGTTCCTAAAATGCGTCCTCAAGTGAGCAACTCACTGGTAGTTACATCAAACATTATTTGATGCCAAAAAAGATTCAACATCTGTTTAATTAGACTTCAAATCTATTAAACTTTTCAAATGAACTCTTCTCTTAGGGCATTAGAAGTGTAAGATAAGAGATGCTATGGAGCTTGTCAAGGAGTTGTACTGCTGTACTTGTACACACAGTGATGTAAGAGGACAGGCTTTGATTCCTAATCTCTGAAAATAAGTAAATTTGTTTCTGTCCCACTGTGGGTACTTATTAAAAAAGATAAACTCAATAGGAGGTACTAATCAGTTCTCTTTTCTTTTGAGGAATATGTAAGCCCTTTAAAGATTGCAATATTTGTGTTACAATTTAAAGAGGAAAATTCAAGACTGCAATTAGGATCCTTTTCATAAGTTTTCAAAGAATCCATAACCTTCTGCTGGGGAAATTTTCTGGATATTGTTCTGTAACAGTTAAGTCCTCACACTATTTCGTGAAATAATGTAAGCCAAGAGATTTTTAAGAAATAAGGTACCCCACAAAGCATCCCCATTTAGTTAGGATTTCTACAGTCATTGGAAATCCCATTCCTGTGAGGCTATTCCTGGTTTTCTGGGTTATTGTTTGGATTGTTGCCTTTTTTCACAGAGAACGTCGGAGAGTTATCAAGAAGAGATGCCTCTGAACTGCTCACTGAACTCTGCTGGTGATTCCCCTTTCAGGGTTAGGGATTCATGGCTGTGAAGAGGCACCGTGCTGACTCACAGAGCCGGGTTGCTGCAAGGAATAATTGCCTTTTTTTTTTTTCTTGGAAGATTTCATAGAATCAGAGAATTGTTAGGGTTGGAAGGGACCTCTGGAGATAATCCAGTCCAACCGCAGGCCAAGGCAAGGTCACCCTGGGCAGGTGACACAGGAATGTGTCCAGGTGGGTTTGGAATGTCTCCAGAGAAGGAAGACTCCATGCCCTCCCTGGGCAGCTCTTCCAGTGCTCTGCCACCATCAATGGAAAGAACTTCTTCCTCCTGTTGAGGTGGAACTTCTTGTGTGTTAGTTTATGGCCACTGCTCCTTGCCCTGTAGCTGGGCACCACCGAAGGGTCTGGCACCATCCTGGCACAGTTGCCCAGCGAAGCTGTGGCTGCTCCCTCCAGCCATGAAGTGTTCAAGGCCAGGTTGGACAAGGCCCTGAGTAACCTGGTGTAGCGAGTGGCATCCCTGCCCAAGGCAGGGGGGTGGAATGAGACAATCTCTGAAGTCCCTTCCAACCCAAACCATTCCATAACATCCATGATTCTGTGATCCTCTTGGCGCCCGCCTGAGATATTTATATGTATTGATGAGATTCCCTTTTCAGTCTTCTCTTCCCTAAACAGGCCCAGCTCCCGCAGTCCTTCCACATGAAGGGGAGGCTCCAGACCCCTCACCACCTTTGTGGCCTCCGCTGAACCCGCTCCAATAACTTACACAGATTTTCACCTAAAAAACGTGCATCAAATCAACTGCTCGTTCTCACAGAACGCGACAGCAGCTATTCATATACATTTATTAGCTCTTACATTTCTAAACTGCTGAGTTTGGACGCCCAAAAACCTCGAGAGCCGAGCCCACCCTACCGCCGCCCCACCCGGCCCGGCCCGGCCCGCGGTTCCCGGGGCGGCCCCGGCTGAGGGCGGAGCGGGGCGGGCGCTCCCCCCCCGCTTCCCGGCGTGCACCGGCGCGGGGCTGCCTGGCCACGTCCCCGGGCCACGTCGCTCGGTGCCCGCTGAGCTTGCGCCATCTTCGCTCCCCGGCTCCGGCTGCGCCGCCGCCTCTGCCGCCGCCGCCATGAACATCTTCCGCCTCACCGGGGACCTGTCCCACCTGGCGGCCATCATCATCCTGCTGCTCAAGATCTGGAAGAGCCGCTCCTGCGCGGGTGCGTGCGGAGGCCGCGGGGCGGGACCGGCCGGGCGGCTCCGGGCCGTGGAGCCCCCCCCCCGGGGGGGAGCCCCGCCGGGTACCGGGCGGCATCGCCCCCGCAGCGCCGCGGCCGCTGCGATCGCCCCCGCGGGGCCGCGACCCGGGGGGAGGCCTGGCGAGCCGGGGTGGGGTGGGGGGTCCCACCGGCCCGGGAGGGGCCGTGGTGGAGCGAGGAGAGGCGGAGAGGGGGGATTGACCCTCCTGGGCTGCCCCCGAGGGCTCCCGGGGCAGGCGGGCGGGCGGGACTCGGGCCGCGCAGGTGAAAAGGGACGGTCGTTCTCCCCGCGCAGAGAAGGGGGCTCTGCCCTCCTCCTGACCTCCCCCGCCTCGGCCCCCTCCAAATCCAGCGCTAGGGAAGCGGGTGGGCAGCCGGGAATGGAGGGGAAGGAGTGAGCCGCACCCCCGCTCGGGGTGGGGGGCGCCGGCGGGAGCTGCCGTTGCCTGAGCGGTGTTGTGGTTGCCATTATTTGTACTTTAATCCCTGGGCACCGGCGCTCCGGCCGTGCCCGGGAGGGTCGCTCCTTCCTTATGTAACTCCCCGGCGGCGGGCGAATGAATGGGGAGGCCGGTTTGGAGGAGGGGAGGGGGAGGAATGCGTCCCCCGCGGGGCGGGCAGCCGCCTCCCTCCATCCCTCCGTCCATCTCCCCATCCCTGCCCGCGCCCGCCGCCTTCGGGGAAGGCGCTGGATCTCGTTCCTCGCCTTCCCGGGCCCTGCTCGGCCTCTGGGCCGCCGGTATTCGGCGGCAGCTCCGTGTTTGGAGCGGCGCCGGGAGCCGCTCGCACTTCGCAGCCCCTGAAGTTTCCGCGCTCGCCCCTTCCCTCCGCGGCGGCCTCACTCCCCTTTTGTGCAGGAATTGGACTGTGGGTCGTGCCGGTTTTAGGGCGTTTGTTTGCCTGGCCAGCTGCAGTAGGAAGCTGTAGGACAGAGATTCCAGGCGGGATCGGCGGGCCCGTCTGACGTGGCAGCGGGAGGAGCGCCGGGTCCCGGCCGGGCGAGCCCCGCTCCGCCGCCCCCCGGGTGGGATCGCGGCTGCTCCCCCCTCTTCTGCACGGGCCTGCTCGAATCCCGTGCGCTGTGCTTCGCTCTCTCCCTTCTGCTGTACGGTGTGGTGGTTGGAGGGAATTGCAGGCAGTGCCCGTAACTGCAGCATAGCCGGTTTCTTTCAGAAAACCGGGAGTTGTTGTCATTCAAAATGGGCATTTCCGTGCTCGGTGTGTTACGTGGATCGGGCCGCCTGCCCTGCAGATAACTGTTTTTGCTGTGCACCGGGGGTTTGACTGTGAGCTTGGCTTTGCCTTCTCTCCAGTGAGCTTCTCCTTCGTTAGTGAGGGTGACTGTTCTTGAAATCAGTTGGCCGTGTGTTGACGTGAGATATTATTCAAATACCAGGTTAGCATTGTTGATGTATTCGTAAAGACTTCAGTTAAAAGCGTGAAGAATTAGTTTAAGCTGTAACCTGAAATAACTGCTAATGGGGAAATGAAAGAGATTTACACTCCAGGTAAGAGGAAGTACAGGTTCTGTATGTTTTCATGTCAAGTCATTTGCTAATCACTTGATAGTGCAAAGAAAAAAAAAGAGTGAATGAATAGTTTTGATTTTAAAAAGTAAATTAATAACTTTGGTTTTAAACGAACTTAAGGTAAAAACTGTTGTTAACTTTTGAAATGAAGTCAGTCAAATGACTCCATGGTCCACATGCAGCGGCAGTGCAGAACTGTTGTTCCTGAGGTCATGGAGTGCAAGAGCACCTTCCTAATGCACTTACCTGGCTCGGGCTCTAGTGCTTTAGGAATCTGCTCTGGATCTGGCAGGAGAGGGCCTTGCCTTCTTCAGCTCTTCTGTAGAGTTTCGTCCTGTGTTTTACTTGGGAAACACAGTTAATTATTTAAAAACTAAATATCTTTTCTTGTCTGAAGAAGGAAAAAAGACATGCTAGTGCAAGGCTAAAATTCAAATAGGGTTTGAGCCAAGAGATTCTTAAGTGACCTTTGGACATGAGGTTATTTACGCAGTATAGTGCAGTGTGACCTAGTCCCATCTCTCTGCTTAAAAAGTGATCTGATGTTGCTTATCTTAAGTCAGTTGTGATTGAGGATATCTGTTACTAGGGGTTTCTTCAGAAGAAAGCAGACTCATACCAATCATTAGTGCAGCTTTCTCCAAGACAGGAAAGCTTGCATTACACAGGGCCTTCAGCTCTGCCCTCTCCCAGATAATCCAGCATCCCTGAACACACACGTGCGTGGGCTCTTTCAGTAGGAAATGTCTGCTTCATTCATTTTCCTGAGCAAAACAAAAAATTAAACAGAGATGTGTTTATCAAGGATTGGGGTTTTTTTTTTGAGTCTTCCACTTCTACACGAGTCCTCAGGAGTAAATCTAGATCCATGTTACTGCTGAGATCAGTGTCTGAAGCCTAACAAATTTGTCCAGAGAACACAAACACCTCAAAGAATTTTATTTTTGGGACTCTGTTCCATTCATTGTAGTGGTTCATCACTGTCAGTTGAGGTTTCTACTAATGAAAACTTTGTCAATACATATTTGCATAAAATATATTTGTAGAGTCATACGCAGCAATAGCACCTAAATTGCTGCCAGTTAATGCTGAGCAGCTGCCGAGAGCCTCTTCTAGAGGGCTTTCTGCCATTCCTTTACATTGCATGGTTATTGGGGCAGTTTATAAATTAAATAAACTTATAGCTCGTGGTTCTTGGTGACTGAGGAAATGTGAGCAAACCAGCTGCTGCTGTAAGGGTGCACTTTTGCAGCAGCAGAGGCTTAGGAAATAAATCAGGGCTGAACTGCAAGGCTGTGATCCATGAAGAGCTGGCAAACCACATGGTGCCGACTCCTCTCTCCTGGTTGCATCTGCGTCTGAGGCCTTTGTTCCAAGAGGAGCTCCAAGGCCTGTAAAAGCAGCTGGAGATGAGGGAGAGCCTGTGCACCTCTGCTGCAACCTGCAGCTCCCTGAAGACACAGCAGCGCCCGTTGTCTTTGCTAAGGAGCGGCTCCTCTAACTGAGGAAAATAGGTGAGGCCGGGCTCATCTGCACTGTGGAGCAGTCTGTGTTTCAGAAGCGTTGGACAGACTTAATTGTTTACCTGATTTAGTCAATATATTGAAAAGAGAACAAGGGAAAAGCAAATGGTGACTTCAGAATTTCAGAGCTGGCAAGGAAACAGGTTTTTGCATGTATAGTTGTTTTAGTATCCGAGCTTAAAATTTGGAAAAAACTTCTGCCACTCAACAGCTCAAAAATTCATTGATAAGAGCTGTGGAAAATGTAGCAGGTAACTCCATTATTGCTTCATGTCATAATTAGGAAATTCTTGAGACTCGAGGAATCCTGTGCTTTCAAATACTGTCATGTTCAGACTGTATTTTCTTTCCCATTTCAAGTAAAATTAAATTGTTTGCAGTGCAAATTAGTGCCTGAAAATTGATTTGCACATATTGGTCGTTTGTCAAGTGTTAAAGGTGATCTGCAGTTGCAAGGCTGAATACTGAAATATGCTAAATGCTCTAAAAATGTAGTGTAGATAGTAAATATGTAATACTTTTGCCAGGTAATTTAGCTGTATCTCAGTTTTATGTGTCTGCTATGGACCAGATCATACACTACGTTTAAGACTTTAGACAGTACTTTGCCAAAGGCTGCTGCCAATTTGCCTGTATTGTCTCAAAAACTGCTGCTTTAGGTAGCTTTGGAATGTCTTTTCTGCCTTTGAAGGAAAATACTCCTTTTCTCTTTTGAAAACTTTGTCTTCAGAATTAGGCTGGGTTTTTTAACTGAAGGTACAACATTCCTGTGTTAGTGTTTTATTAGCAGAACCAAAGATGGGGTGTTTCTTTGGCTGATGTGAACTTCATGCAGAACAAAACTACTTTTTTTTTTTATTTCACGAAGTCTGAAGTTTTCATGGCAAAATATGGGCCGGCTTTCCTTTGGAAAGCTTTAGTTTAAAGGTTTTGTGGCTGTGCTGTGCAGTTCATAGTAAGTGCTGCCCACACTCCCGAGCTGGGCTGGCTGAGTTGTTGCCTCTGCTCGGCCTCTTGTTCCTTCCCTGACTCACCAGAGCAAAATGAAGTTGATCAGAAAGTCCTACAATTCCAGCTCTGCTCTCCTCCCTGGCAGTGAAAATCAGCAGAGCTTTTGAATTAAAGTTTCCTGCTCTGGCTTTTAGCCAAGCTGGAACGCAGAAGTTGAAGGAATTTTTCCACGTGTGAGGATGGAACAAAAAAGGCGAGGTTTGGCTCTTCTAGATTTGAGCCCAGAACTTGGGAAGAAGAAATAAAAATGTTTTTATTTAGCTCAAGAACCCAAGGAATGTTTGTGGATGTAATAAGAAAGGGAGAAGGAAGTGCATTAAATTCATACAACAGTCTTTCCCTGCTCCCTCCCTCCATTTTTGCTCCTGGTATAGGTCTTACTTTCTCCCAGTTTTCCGTCTCTCCATAGGCCTTTGGTTTACACTTTGAACCTTGCCTAGTCTAGTCTAGCCTGCTTAATTTGAAAATTAGTTTAATCTTGGATTTAGGATGGGTTTCAGGAACATACGACTATCCTAAAGGTTCAAAAAATCAGTGAAAGTATTGAAAGCCTTCATAATAAAAATTACAGCTTTGGTGTTGAGGAGGTGAGGCTGCAGATGCCGTGGAGGAATTTGTCAGGGATATGTATTTCTGTGACAGTATATCCAGATCCAGATTTATAGCTGTTATCCATAATGATTACCTTACATGGGGTTTTTTGGGTTTTCTGCTGGTCACAGTTGTTTGCTAGAAAGAAAATAGCATGCTAAATAATTCAGTGTAATGACATGCTGTAGTGTGCTGCTGTTCTGTGATCTGGCCAGGTGGATTTCTTTGTCCTGTGGGCTCTGACCTTGGGCCAGTGTTTCTTGCTGAGAGGTTTTATTGGCGAGTGGAGATGCCGAGGAGCACACCTGGGACAGCCCAGGGTGCTGCTCCAGCTGTCTGAGCAGCAGAGTTGAGCTCAAGAAATGTCAGATGTCTTTGGGGTTTTTTTCTGAATTTTGGGAAATGGTTTGTTTGTGGGTCTTTTTGGGGGAGGGGTTGTTTTGTTTTTTAATACTTGCCAGTTTTATTCTGCAGCTTTACAGCCTCACAGCTGTAGGGTTTGAGGCATTTGCTGTTCCCCACACTGCACTTGGGTTGTTCTGTAGGTGGCACATCAGGCTCACCTCACAGACATTTCACATATGAAAGTTGCCAACAACCTCCTTTTAATTGTTACTGTTTCAGTTTTCCTGTGCTTTATACCTAAACATAAAATTCCTTCATCAGGGGCAGCTTATTCCCTGTTCCTTAAGCTGGAATGAAAAAGGAGTTCAGTAACCATAGCAGATAGCCTTCTGTTAATTGCTTTATGGCACTGTTATTAAAAGCCTTTCTAGAAATATCTCTGTATTAAGGGACAAGGATTTTGAGCCTTGCATCATAACCCTCTCCTACAGAGTATTTTTCCCTCTTGTTTTTTTGAACAAGATTTGCATGCTTAGCTGAACAGATTCAATTATTTTCACCCTGGATGACTGAAAACAAGAATAATTGGAATAACAAGATAGAGGCACAGGGTAGGTTGTTTTGTTCCCCTGCTGTGACACACCACCACATCAGTATTATGGAGAGATGCTTCAGCCCAGTTTTCAGAAGCTTTTAGGGCCTGATTGTGCAAAGCTTTTATGCTTCTAACTCAGCTCTAGTGCCTGAAGTTAAGTACAAACATTTTGACACTGGGGCTTTGGCCTGGAATCAAAAGTTGCTTTGGAGATGCAATGTAGATGTCTGACATTTTAGCTCACTTCTCTCTCTTTTTAAAATTTTGTTATAGTACATAGTAACATCTGGTTTTGACTGTTTGTTATTTTTCCCACCATGTGGTCAATTAAGTTTCTGAATTGAATTGCCTGTTTTCGCATTACTAAGCTATTTGGGCTTATAATTATGTTTGTACACCTTGGAAACTTGGAATTTGTCCTAATTGTGTAATCAGCTTGCACAGAAATAAAGGCTGTATCCTTTCTCATCCTTGGCATCAAGTGTTTTAAAGCACATCATCACCTTTTAAATAATCAGTTATTTCCTTTATCACTTTAGGTATTTCTGGGAAAAGCCAGCTTCTGTTTGCACTGGTCTTCACTACCCGTTACCTGGACCTCTTCACTTCATTCATTTCATTGTATAACACATCTATGAAGGTAGAGTATCCTGAAGAGTTAGAAAAGCTAGTGATGTTGCTTGCAGAGTGCATAATTTCATTAATAAAAGCCTCTTCAAATGGCCCACTGCACAGTTGTTACAGAATAAGTTAAGATGGCCTTTGGATAAAGAATGTGGAAGATGGACTCAACCCCCTCTTTTTTTCCCCACACTCTACATGCAGCTTTTACAAACTGTTTGTATGGGGACTGTGACGCTTAGAAAAATTGTTTTTTGGTTACTGAAAATAAAAGCTTTGGTGAGAATGGTTCAAATAAATTGTATTTCTCAACTGAGACATTAGAGCACAAGTAAATCTCTTTTTATCCACTACAAGGTAAATTAGTATTCAGAATGCACTGCCAGAATTGCAGCCAGTGTCTGGTCAGAGGCTGATCAGAAGTTGACAGGAGCACTCTCTTAGGAATGTCCTTCCATGAGATTATACCCTGTTCACTTGCCCTCTGAGTGTTAGGGAGCCTCAATTTGGAGTTGTTATTTCTTATTTATCCCTGCAATTTCTTGTGCTGAGTACAAAAAAATGAAGCAGTAATCTGTGAGAGTGCAGCGTATCTGTGGCACCAGTTCAGGCACTTTTTTAGTCCAGTTCTTTTATTCATGGATTTTCTTGATGCTTTTCAGCTTTTATTCAGAGGATAGTGTAACTTTGCCAAGAGGAAAGACTGGATAATCAATAATGCAAAATGTGCAGAAGAATTAGGGGGATAATACTGTAAAATAAAATTTTGAATCTTAAACTCACGCTTCTAACAAGTCACATGTGTATTATGCCCAAGTTTCAATATTGACAGTCTAGGTGAAGAGCTGTGGGTTAAAATATTCTTGAAACACAAGCTTGTTCCATAAGTTATTTCTGAGACTACTGAAAAGTACTGTTGGTGCACCAGAGGAGCCCCTTGGGGGTTTTTGCAGTTTATGTATTGGGTGTGATGCAGGGTCTTTGTTTTGCAGCCTTTCTGACTAGAAATAGAATGAATGTGGGAGATGACACTTGTGATGCTCAACCTCACACTACACTGAGTCTTTCCAGTAATTAAAGAGTGGTCCTCTGTTCAAATCCAATATTAGCTTGCAAAATGGAAGCTTCTATTGCAGTTTCTAAGTTTATTGCTTAGAAAGACTTTTGGATATAAGTGTCCTTCTCATGGTCCCAGTAGCTGAGTATTGGATGCATTTCTGCCAGTGCACTCTGCAGTCATTTTTCTAACATTCTTTTATTTTGGTATCTTTAAAAATGAAAACTTATTGAGTGTCCCAAAACACACTATGATTCTTATGAAGAAATTTGTAATATAGAGAGTTTGGATCCAGTCACACTTTTTAGTGTCCTCTGTGACCATACAAATTGCCATTAGTTCACACCTGTAGTAGGAGTTCCCTGTGTCCTTTATCTTTTATCTCCAGTCATTTGGGGGGCTCATGTAGCAGAGCATTTGGATTCTGTGCTCCTTAATACAGGATTTGCATAATTTTGTTAATGTGAGCAGAGCTTTTGGTGATTAATAGCATCTGCAAACAGTGGGTTTCTTAATCAGTTACTTTTCAGTTGAAAAGAACCCATATTTAATGTGATAAATGGTTTGGAATATTTAATCTTCGTGATGAAACTGAGGCAGAAGCTAAACTATCTGTCTAGTCTGCTGTACTGTGGTGACTCCAGGACAGTGTGAGCTCTGTCCTGATGGTGGCAGATTGACCTTTTGAAAGTCATAGATTCTCTCTGGTTCTGTTTTCTCATCTGTAAAATGAGCCTTTTTGCTTTTTCCATGGGGAATAGCTATGAAGTCTACTGTACCATAACCATTAAAAATGGTAACATTAGACATTCAGCTCAAACTGAATTCTGGTTAGCTGCTTCTCAGTTAGTTGGTTTTGCAGCTTTTGTGCCTCGTTGGTTGGTGGAGAACAGTGTCCACTTGCCGCTCTTCAGATTTTAGAGGAGTTTAAAGGTCTAACACAAATCAGCTAACTTGTGATATGTTAAATGGCTGAGTCTGAATGGGGCTTGTTGAATGGGTTTTTAATTGCCACATGAGCTACACCACGCTGGGCTTTTTGAAAGGCCCCTTCCATCATTAGTGCATGGATGCATCTGCACATTGGTAACGTAACTGTCTGGGGCCAGTGCTTCCCTTGCAGGTGCAGAAGGGGTATTCCTTCCCCAGACACCTATTTAGTTTTGTCTACTCAGGAAAGGGTCTTCAAAGCACCTTTGGACAGTCTTTTCAACCAGAGGCAGGTGATGCCTTTAAAGCAACAAAACCAGTAGAGCCCAGAGTCACTGATGCTGAAAAAGTTAAGTACCACCAACAGCCTGCAAAATCACATAGACAAACAAGGCAACCAACCAGAAAAGATCACACTTACTCCTCTTAGTGCTTGGGGATATCACTGTTGAGGAAGTTTGATCTATTCCTGCAGCCTCTATGGATTGTTTTGGTTTTTGTTTCTTTTCTTTCCTTGCTCTCCAGCTTATCTACATCGCCTGCTCGTATGCCACCGTCTACCTGATCTACATGAAGTTCAAGGCCACCTACGATGGAAACCATGACACCTTCCGAGTGGAGTTCCTGATCGTTCCTGTTGGTGGGCTCTCCTTCCTTGTCAATCATGACTTCTCTCCTCTGGAGGTGAGTTGACTGTGGGCAGGAGATTGTATCTTTTCCCTAAAATATTTAGAACATGAAGATGAGGCTGGCG
This sequence comes from Myiozetetes cayanensis, assembly GCF_022539395.1. Taxonomy (NCBI): domain Eukaryota; kingdom Metazoa; phylum Chordata; class Aves; order Passeriformes; family Tyrannidae; genus Myiozetetes; species Myiozetetes cayanensis. The sequence goes on along the minus strand of NW_026087412.1, from coordinate 7,185,733 downwards.
AAGGAACGGTGTTTAGTAGGTTCAGGCTAATCCTTTCCTTAATGCATCTGTGGGGTGTAGATGTCTGTACAAATTAAGGGCACCTCAGGAGACCAGCATTATTATCACCATTGGTTATTTTATTAAGCAGAAGACTGTGTTTTTCCCAGTACACTCTGATGGTTATATTAATTCAAAAGTGTCCTTCCTTTTGTTTTGTCTGTAAAAGAAATGCCTCAGAATGCAGCTTGTGAATAGTTGGTGCCACCTGGTGAAAACCAAAGGAATTATAATACTTCCTAAATTTTGTAGAATTGCAAATGGTCTGGAGTGTTAGAAAGAATTGCATTGTATTTGAAGTGCAGCTGTGCATTTTCCTGACAGAAAAGTTATGTTAAAAATGTAATTAGAGTTCAAACAGGTAATTTTTCCCATGAAATAGAGAGTTACTTCAGGTGCTTATTTGAAGTGGACTGAGCTGCATTTTAAACTTTATTGGAGTTAAGTGATTCTATTAGAGAGTAAAGGAAATTGAATTGCAGCACTTTGAGACATTATTTTAAAATCTGTTCCATATTAACTCATTCTTTAAACCAGTAGATAAAAGGTGTAAGAACATGGGCCAGGGGAAAGGACTTGATCTTCTCTGCAGCTTTTCACAGCAGCAGCTCTGTAAGCTTTATTTCACATACTGTGACTCCTGATCTGGATGCACACAGGTTCCCTTGGGAGTGCCTCTGTGTGTGCCAGCTCACTGTACACCTGGTTTGGAGAGAGTGTTCTGTGCCAGGAAAGTTCCCTCGTACCATCCTGTGGTTGATTATGAAGCTTTCACTTAGTTTTTCCTGTACCTAAAAAGTTTGCCAGAATACTGGACCTGTTTGAACAGGTATTCATTCATAACATTGCTAGAGAGTGAAAAGTCAAACCAAGTCAAATGTTTTCTGTCCTTCTCTTATCAGTGATACACTTGAATAAACGAGTGTTTTTTTCTCTTTCAGATACTGTGGACCTTCTCCATCTATCTTGAATCGGTTGCTATTCTCCCTCAACTTTTTATGATCAGCAAAACTGGGGAAGCAGAGACCATCACTACTCACTATCTTTTCTTCCTGGGTCTGTACCGTGCCTTGTACTTAGTCAACTGGATTTGGCGCTACTATTTTGAGGGATTTTTTGACCTCATAGCTGTTGTTGCTGGTGTGGTCCAGACCGTTCTGTACTGTGACTTCTTCTATTTGTATGTTACAAAAGGTAAGTAGTGCAGTAACTTCCAGCTTCAGGTTGTGGAATGTAGCAATTAATATGTTCGTAGGGATCTGCTGTGTTGGCACTACAGGGTTGTTGATTCTGTGTGTAAATTATTGCTGAAATCTCCTTAATTTATCGAGTGTGCTTTCTGCTATTGTGGGGCATTTCTGAGGACTGTTTTTGTGTTTAGGTAGATATAAATGTGTAAATGGTCTGGTGAACTTAACAGAAAAATTTAAGGAGGGCTAAATACACGTTGCTGTTGCCTTCCATTGAAAAGCATGAACCTCCTGCTTCTCCTGACCACCTACACTGTTATGTGCAGATCCCAGGCTTACAGACACCTTTCTCAGTGGTTTTAAATACCTTGGGAATCCAAAGGGTTTGGAATGTTCCTGTTTGTGCTGAGTGTAGCAGTCACTTCTGCTGGGGGCATTAATAATTCTGCCCTCACTCACATTCCAACTTCCATCGTGTAACTGCCAAGCTACGTGGGGCTGTGTTGCTTTAGTCATAACTCCTAAGAGACCATGATCGTGGGCTGGTGTGTCCTACGAGGGTGAATAGTGGGAATTCCAGGGTGCCATAAGAGGGCAGGATTAGAATTGCTGTTGAAGAGAGGCAGGTTGGGAGGACCCTCTGCAGTGCACCCATCTCATAACAAAGGGGACTCTGCGTGATGGGTTTTGGCCCCTTTGAAGTTTTAGCAGCGTGTGCTTCTCCTGCATCACAACTTTGGTTTGCTAACTGCTTTCTTTCCTTCTTTTCCTCACAGTACTCAAGGGAAAGAAGCTCAGTTTGCCAGCGTAAGTGCCAAAACATCACCAGCATCTGTCCTTTTGGATGCTTGGACAGAACAATCCTTATCACAAGCAAAGGCGAAGATGCTTGAGACAGAAAGTCAGAAACACAGCTCTTTATAGTGCAGGTAGTCATCAGCGGCTCTGTAAGAACGGAGGAAAAACAACCAGCAGATTTCTGTTTGATGCATCTTGCCTTTATCTTTTTTATTACTATGTATAAAGATTTTTTACATAAAGAAACTTATACTGTATTAATAAATTCAGTGTATGGTTTCAATTGGAATAGTTCCAAAAGTGAGATTTTTGTGAGATTGTTTATGACCAGGAACAAGTGCAAACGTTTTTTTTTTTAATTTTCAAGATTTTCTTTGAAATGACTGATTTTTTTTTTCCTTTTTTTTTTTTTTGTTTTCAGTGCACAGATATGTGCATCCTTGATGGATGGTAGTCATCTGTTCTTTCCCTTTGATTCAATTTTCATTCCACTATATTTATTTTTTTTTCCAAAAGGCGAATATATGTCAACTCTAAATCTGAAACCACCGATGTTTGATGTGATGTGCTGGTGCCCAGTCTTTGTGCCATCTGCTGACATGGAGTTCCTTATTCAAAATGTATGTTGGTGCCAGAAGGGGAACAGTCACGTTTTGTAGTTGTTCCCCTTCTAAAACAGACTGATGGCAAGAGGGCAATGAGGAAATCGCTTGAGGCCACAAGGATGGGCCTTTTCCTGTTCTGCCATGATGTTTGGGAAGGTAATCCCAGTAATGAAAGCACTTGGCAGTGCAGGTTGTGAAGGGTAAGAGGTGCACTTGTGTTGCTTAGTGGCACGTGTTTGTGAGTGTATTGTTTGTTCAGGAAAAGAAGGTTAAATATCTTGGATGTACAGCCCTGCTACACCATTACAGCCACAGAAATGGGAGACTTGTAAGTTGATTGCAGTAATCTGTAGGTGATCATTTTAAACAGTATCTACATTTTCTTTTTAATGAGTGCTTTATAAGCAACTTCCATGTTCGGCTTCAAGTGGTTTTCAATGTCACTTTTGGACAATTAATATTTTTTTTATAAACTTTTCAAAATCAGCAGCACCAGTTACCATTCTTCATCCTTCAAATGATTCCCTTTTTTTACTGAGCTGTTGCATGATTTATCCTGTGTTACCATCCTCAATAAACACTTTATGAAATGGTGAAAACATTTTGCTTTTTTTTTTAATTCATTCCTGAGTGTGAAAGTTTTCTGTTAGCCTGGGACTGTATGAAAAGTTGTGGTGTGGGAGATGCTTAATGTCATTGTTTGCTGTATTGAAATATAAACTTTTTAAGGGTGTGAGGGGCATTTTCACTGGTGGAAGAAGCAACGGTGACTCCAGCCTGGTGCAGAAGAGAGTTTGGTGCTTATGTTTTATCTTCAAGTGTTTATTTTCGAGTTAATGATGGCAGATTATGTCCCTCCTCAGTGATGGTTCCCATTAACCCAGGTGAATAGTATTTATTTGCAGTGAGGGTGCAGAGGTGCTGCAGTCTGCACAGCAGTGACTCCAGCCTGGTGCAGAGGAGGGTTTGGTGCTTGTTTTATCTCCCCTGAGCGAATCTGCCATCATTATCTCCCCGGGCAGCGGTGGTTCTCGTTCCTGACCGCAGGTGAGCAGTGTTTATGTGCAGTGTGGGTGCTGAGGCGCTGCGGTCTCCACGATCTCAGATGTTACACTGAGCAGCCCGGCTGATCAAAAACCCCGGTGTGTCCCTGTGGTGAGGTACAAGAGCGTGATCCCGGTGCGAGCCGCGGCTGCGTGCGTTGGTCCAGGGCGCTCATCGCCGTCCCTCGGTGCTTTGCGCCGTTAATTCTCTAATTAATTCTCTGCCCCTCACTGAGGAGGCGCCGCCGCCGCCGCTCCCTCAGGGCGGTCCGTGACGTCACCGGCCCCGCCCCGCGATTGAGCCGCGCACGCGCCCTGCGCGGGCCCGGCTTTCCCGCCGCCCCGCGCGCGCGCGCGTGCCCCGAGCCGCCGTGACGTCACTCCCCGCGGGGCTGGGGGCGGGGCGGGGGCGGGGCCCGGCGGCCCTGAGGGAGCTCGGCCGGGCCGGCCCGCACCATGCCCGGGCTCGTCGTGTTCGGCCGCCGCTGGGCCATCGGCAGCGACGACTTCGTGCTCCCGGGGGCCTTCGAGCTGTTCGTGCGCCTGGTGTGGTAAGAGCGCTTCTCGCGGAGCCCCGCGGCGGTGCCGGCGGGAGCAGCCGTGACACGGAGCCCGCGGCGCTGCCGGTGCCCCGGGCCCCGAGCGCCCGCTGTGCTCAGCCCCCGAGCAGCGCTCCTGCGGGTTCGTTCCTGCTCTAATTAACGGGGTGATTCCTTTTTGTCCCCCGGCCTGGGTTCTGTGGGATCTGAGGCGGTGAGGAGCTGAGTTGTAATTCCTGCCGAGCGTCCGTGTGGTCGCTTCCCTCTGACAACGTTCCTTATGTAACAGCTCCCCTGCCATCGATCTTTGTGCAATGCCTTCATTAAGATCAGAACCACCGGTCGGGCGATCGCTTTGCAGTGTTGCGCTTTTCCTTTCCGGCTGTAACTTTCGCTGTCTCGCTTCCCTGCAGGTGGATTGGGATCCTCGTCCTTTACGCGGTGCACAAGGGGCAGTTTAACTGTCCCGGGGGAAGGTTGCTGCACAGCTACTTGATCGTCCTCATCCTCCTCCTGGCTTCCATAATATGCGTGTTATCTGCTCTTGTGTACATCAGTATGCAAGGTAAACAGCTAATAATAGTAGTTTGTGTTTATCTGGTAGGATTGTAATAGCTGTGGGTTTTTTAATCTGGAGTTGACATTAAAAAAAACCTGCCAAAAAATTGACTACCCCTTAAAAAAAGGTAGTCAGACTTAAAAAACTCTCTGTAACCATTAATATGTTTGCTTTGATAGAGTTATCTTTGTTGGTCTGGAATATAACATAATCAATGGACAATAGCTTGGGGCTGTTGATAGTGCTGTTATTAGGACAAAGTGCTAGTAGAGATAGATATGTCCATTGCCATCAGAGCATCCTGCAAACCCCTCTGTGTTCACCGTGACCTCTGATGGAACACTGCTCTCCCTCTCTGACATGTATCCAAAAATCGCTTTCCCATCTGAAGTACTGTGTTAGTTTTAGCCTTGCACAGGCAGGTTTAGTCATGGTTTGTGAAAGTTCCTCAGTTGCAGTGGGTTGCTTGGGGAAAAAAACACAAAGGAAAGTGATTTTTATAAATGTCTCAATAAAACTAGCACAGTAAGTACTGTTAAATAGGACCTACAACTTGAAGTGAATGGCTGAACAGAAGTAAGGACCCCAATGCAACTTCTACTCATTTGTAGAAATGGTTCATTTTGGGTTAAAAAATGCTAGGAAAGCTTTTTGTCCTGGTGAGGCACCTGATTATCGAAGTAATGCTAAGAAGATTAATTTGGAATATGTGTGTGGTCTCCGGAATAACAGAGGAGACCCCACAAACTCTTAATATATTGGTTCTCACAACATGCTATAAATAAAACTGTTTAAATTACTTAAGTGGAAAGAAGCTTAAAGTGTGCATGAAGAGAAACTATGTCAGAGCAGAGTTGTGGATGATAATCCTGGCCTGGAATCTGACCACTGGTTTTCCTGGAGAGACCTCACACACTGAGGGGTGGTGCTGAGAAAGGAAAAGTTGTTTGGAGGAACCTCAGTTCCATCTGATTCATGTCTGTGTAAGCAACCATGCTGAGGCAGTACAGGCTGCAACCTGGGAATAGGAAAAAGCACCCTCTGGATCAAGGGCTTTCTAAACAGCTTTGTCACAGGGTGTGAACTGCAGCTTTACAAGTGGAAAACAGTTTCCAGCAATGTTGTTGTTCTGCAGTGTTTTAAGCCTTTATAAATTGTCCTGCCTACACATGAGCACACACACCCCAGTACCTCACTGGGAGCAGCAAACTGGTTTAAGGAAATGAGCTGGCCAAAAATTACTCCCTTTTTTATTGCCTAGGAGTGCTAAAAGGAAGTGGTTATTAGTAAACTATCGATACAGAAAGTAGTCTGAGAAGTATTTGTCCTGCTAATGGTCCTACTTTTGTTCTCCTGTTACTGTTTAGTGACTCCATAACCAGAACTTTATCGTAGCCCAGCAAAGGAGCACCTAAAAATGAAACATTCAGTCAACTGAAAGCTAAGTAGAATAATAAAAGTAGGCACCAGCAGTCATGAGGAGTTGTGGCAGTTCTCCTGGAATGCAGCTTTGGCTTATGCTGGGCACAGCACTGCTGCCTCAAGTTCAGTGCAGAATTGTGTCTGACTAGAGAGTTATTTTGAGTCTTAGTAGAGTAGATTCTAAGAATCACAGCTATAAACCTGTTGTTGGTTTTCTTTCCTCACCTTCAGTGATAGCTCCCCATTAGTATGGAAATACCTGATAGTTTCAGTTAAGTATCGTACTCTCTCTAAGGATCAGAAAGCTCATATTTCCAGGTAGGATTTTAGGTACTTGAAGTGCATTTGTGAACGGTTCTTGTTTTTAATTCTTGTTTTTAAATTCTCTCTGTAATTTCAGGAACAATTTCTAATCCAGGCCCAAGAAAATCACTTCCCAAAGTCCTTTATACTCGCCTGCTTCTCTATTTCCCTGAATTCATCTGGGCTGTGTTGGGAGCTGTGTGGGTGTCAGACAGCAGTGTGCACTGTGAGAAGACTGTGATAAATGCCATCATTTGGACAGTTATTGCCAGGTAAAGGTGCCTCCCCACAAGTCTGAGCTTGGTAGTGCACATGAAATGGAACATGAGTTGGTGTCCTTTCCTATGAGCTACTTGCCTCGAGAGAGCACAGGCTGGAGTGAAGGAAAGGAGGTGAAATTCAGAAAGGGTGAGAGGGGTGATGGGAGTGTAGAAAACTGGATAAATGTGAAAGGATCAGATCACTGAATTGGTGGTGAGAAGTGGAACTGTCACACTTCTGGGTGCTGTTTCCAAAGCACGGTGCTGTGATTTTGAGTTCTTGCCCTGTGTGAAACGAGCCAACAGCCCTGCTCTTGTGCCCAGTGTAACAAGCCCTGCACCCTTAGGGCAGGAGCAGGGGGTGGTCATAGGGAATTACCGAGGCTTTATTTTTGGTGTGTCAAGATCTGGAGTTGTGATTACTTCCACACTTGTCAGAAGTGTCTGATGTCACCCTTTTATCCCACTCCCTCCTGCTCTGCAGCTGGGTTATCATCATCTTTACCATCATCGGAGTGCTCATTGTCTTTGACCCGCTCGGGGGGAAGAAGACGCTTTACCTGACGGACGGCGTGAGTCGGAACCTGGAGAGCAGCCAGTCGGGGCAGCTGCTGTACAACGTGAAGAGCTCTGCCACCAGGGTGTGGGAGAAGAGGATCAGGCTGCTGTGCTGCTGCATCGTGCAGGATGACGACCACCGGGTGGCCTTCACCAGCATCGCCGAGCTCTTCCGCACCTACTTCTCGGTGAGACCCACGCTCGTCCCCGTGCTCTGACCAGAGCTTGGCCACGCTGAGCTGTGGGGTGGCTTAACAACCTCTTTCCTTTCCCTGTCCAGGACACTGATCTGGTGCCAAGTGACATAGCAGCTGGTTTGATTCTGCTCCACCAGGAGCAAGATAAAATGGAGAGTTGCCCAAAAGAGCCCGAAGAAGTCCTGTGTCATTCTCCATCATCTGTCGTGGTAAGAAAGATGGGGTTGGTGCAACCTCTGCTGTAATTACTCTGTGAGATGATGCCAGACCATGAAATGCAGTTCACTGTGTAGAGGGGTTTTGTTAATTTTTTAAAGAAAATTAAACACTACTGTAAAAATTTGTAACAATTTAAGTTATTAATAGATGCAGTGAAAACAACTTGATGAGCTTGTGGTCAAGACGTTTTCTGCTTTTGCATAAGTAGAACTTATATCTGAATGGGGAATTAAGTGCAAAAAAGGAACCGTTTAGGACATTCAATCATTGTTGAACAGCTGGGAGAGAAAGAGAACGGAGAGAAAATGAATATTTGGTACTATTTGCACTAGAACTGAGAAGCTGTTCTTTTAGTATGTAGCCTGTTTGTCTGCTGCAAATACCCAAACAAGGTAAGAAGCAAAAATAGCATCTTTTAAATGCTTGCAGGTAATGGATTAGTTTGCTAACTGATTTTCGTTACTCTTTGGTGATAAAATACCTTTGTAAATTTTTTTCCCTTCTTTTGGTCTGTGTTTAATAGACCTGTCTAATTCTACTTCAACCAATGCATCTGTCAACTCCCTTTTGAATCCAACCAGTATGATGGGGTCGTGCCTTGAAAGTCAGATCTGCAGCAGACCCTTTAGCCTTCTCTTAGACATTCCATTCCTTTAAGTAACATATTTGGAGGGAATGTTGTTTTCAGCACCGAGCTTATCACTGTATCAGCATTGGAAGAAAGTGGTTTAATGAGAGCTTTTCAAGATTCTTCAGCTGTGTAGCTACGTAAATAAACAGAGAGTTTTTCCTGGAATATGAGTGGCTATTTTTAGCTCCTCTTAGCCCTTGGATTTTCCCTTTGGACAGTGTGTGTTTCATCATGCCTTAATTTTCACTAGTCTGTGTTCAGCATTTATTCTGAGGCTGCCTGACACCTTCTTTCCTCTCTCTCCTTCCTTTTCCTTCCCTGTGTCCTTTCAGACTGACGATCTGGATGTGGAGCTGGAGAACGCTGCTCACTACATGCTGTTTGCTGCAGCTGCCTATGGCTGGCCCTACTACGTATACACCAGCCCATTTACTGCACTCTGTAAGCTCAAAGGTGACTGGTAGGTTTGACCCAAGACCTTCAAAACACACAGCTGCCTTCTATTTAACTAGTGTTAGCAGATATAAAATAGTTTCAATAGCAGTATTTTTGTTTCATTAAATCTTACCACTCTTGGGGATACGTGAGCTTGACTGGTATAGTTCTCTTTCACGAATTCTGGAGAAACAAAATTCCAATGTCTTTACACCCTCAAACAGATTAGGTGTTTTTTTCATAACAGAAGTTTGTGATTGAGATAAATAAGATTCATTTAGCAAAATGACAGAGGAAAAATTGGACTTAAACTAAACACGTTTTAAAATGAGGCTTTTTAGAGATGCTTTTTGGGCACAGATGTCTGTGTAGCAATAGAAGTCTATCAGCGGTTTTCCCTGTCTTAAGGAATTAGCAAAAGTTCCCTCTCCCACCCTTTTATTCCCTTCAACCCCTTTAATCAGAAATGTTTAGAGTCAATATCCCAGTTTGCATATTGCTCTGTAGGATTACTGTATATTTACATGACCACTGACAGTTGTGACTGTAACTATGATTTCATTAATCAGTAACACAAAATATAACCTACTGAACTATAAATTACTTGGAGGAAAAATAACACAACAACCACATATAATACAGTGGATAAAAAAGAAGCTTGCTGTACAGAATTTGTTTTGAATTTCCTTTTTCCTTGCTTGTATTTTTTCTCATTGGCCTGTAATCTTAAGAATTCTTTTCTCACTGCACTGTTTGCTCTGCTGATGGTCCTGTGGCAACGGGGGATTTGCCAGTGGTTGAAGTGGAAATGTGTGGCAGGGCTGCCCAGGCAGAGCCAGGTCTGTGGGCAGAGGTAACATCTTGTATCAGACTATTGGTGCTATTGCAAAAAGGAAAAAAAAAAGAAGCAGCACTTTTGATTCTTGGCATTAATTCTTCTGCAAATATAATTTTGATTCCTTGAAAGGAAACCTAAAAAATTGGAACATGAAAGTTTTTTTTCTTCTGTGTTTGTTAGTTGCGGAAATAGACCAACAGATTCTGATATAACGGGCAGTGATCGGCATAACTTTCACTTTGGATCCATCCTAAATATAACAGGACTGCAGTACAGAGACTTCATTCATATCAGTTTTCATAACAAGGTAATCCATCTGGACAGGCATTCAGCAAAAGCTGGAGTGATTAATTCAGGGAAAGTAAGGGGTGAAGGGTCTGGTTTGCCTTCAGCATTTATAAAGTGCAACGTGCAAAGCCAAAGGAAAACATTCAGTTCTGGGTTTTTTTTCCTAATCTAAAGGAACAGCCACAAAACCATTGACATAAACCTGCCTCAGTATTGCAAAAAAGGCACTTAGAATACCTAGATAAGAGACCAGTTCAGATTCTTTCCATGACACAATAGGGAGCTCAGTAAGAGCTTTCAGGAGGTGAGAACAAGTATTTGCTCTTATAAAAAGTTGATGTCTTTACTGATTACATTTTTCCCCTCCAGATCTATGAGATTCCATTTTTTGTTGCTTTGGATCACAAAAAAGAAGCTATTGTGGTTGCAGTGAGAGGAACCTTGTCTTTTGAGGTATCATGCTTCTGCTATCAATAATTAGCTTTCTAGAAACGAGTGAACTGGAGGTACCTTGAGGAACTTGTGTTATGCTGGCACATGTAAAAATAACTCACTCACGGGTATGAGTCTTCCAGGCTCAAGCTGTAAGCCCTGCTGCCCTTGGATGGGTAATATTCCCTGTGCCACTGGAAGAGAGAGTGGAGAACAGGCAGTGGTAATTCCGTTTCACTGTGAGTGGAGGTGCATCAGTAGCGTGTGTGTGTGTTTGCTGCTTGGAAACGGTGGGACTCAGACCTGTGGTTGCTCTGTATTGTTCACTTGTGTGCTGGTGTCTGGTGGGATGTGCTGTGTTGCTCACACACTTGGCAGGCAGGTCGTGATGTCCCTGTGACAGTGCTGGGTGGCACAGCGTGACCTGTGAGCCACAGAGCCCTGCAGGGAGGTGTGACCACAGGGTCTTGTTCACAGGACATTCTCACGGATCTCTCAGCAGACTGCGAAGACCTGACCCTGGAGGATGTTCTGGAGAATGGCTTTGTGCATAAGGTGTGTGCAGGCTGGAGCTGCCTGTAGGTCAACAAACTATAAACACCCGGGATCCTTTGGTTAAACAGAAAAATACTCTGCTTATGAGATGGATTGCACAAATTATTTCAGTGCTTGTTGCATCAAGTACTGCCTTGGGAACTGCAAGGCAGAATTGGTAACCCTTTACATACAGCGTGTACAGACCACGTGGTTATAACCAGACCTCTGTCAGCAGCATGTTAAAGAGAAGAGCAACTTTGCAGAGAGGTTGTTCTGTGATGGTTCTGTATTTACACTGGACATGCATCACCCCTCAGGTTAGATACACCCTCCTAACTTTAAATGCTCTCTTGCAGGGAATAACTCAAGCTGCAACTTACATCTATCGAAAACTAATAAATGATGGAATTTTAAACCAGGCTTTCACAATTGCTCCAGTAAGTTCCCTTCCAAATAATTTGGTTTGCCAGAAAAATGACACGAAGCTTTTCCTGTGTCCATCTAAGTTTGTGTCCTCTTTCTCTCTTAGGAATATAAACTTGTGATAGTTGGGCACAGTTTGGGTGGTGGGACAGCAGCTATCTTGGCCATCATGCTCAGGAACTCCTTCCCCACACTGAAGTGTTACGCCTTCTCTCCTCCAGGAGGGCTCTTAAGGTAAAGACACTTCTCTTGTTTGGTTCTAAGATGTAAAAGTCTTCCAGGTGGTTGACAGGTGTGTTGGATGGTAACGTGGCCTTGACTGTTTGTCAGTTTGTTTGTATATTCTTCACTAGAATGATAACTCCATCTTGAGTCGAGTTCCTGGGGGAATGTTACAGGATGAAATACATCTAGGGAATTCTGTCAGGTTGTGTAATTACAGTTTAAAAGAAATGTTTCAGAAATAAAATGCTCACCAGACTTGTCTGCCTTGGCCTGTGTGACATGTACAGACCCCAGCAGCATTGAAGTTACTCTCATCTTTAGCAAGGAGGTCTGAAAGCCCACTGAGGCACTGACTGCAAATGCTGCTGCTGCAGCCACATACTTGTATTTTTATTGAGTGATAATCCTCATCCTGAAACTAAAGTGTGCTCATCTCTTTAGTGCATCTAAACTGCATCTTTTTTTTTTCTTTAAGCAAATCACTTGCAGATTACACCAAGCACTTCATTATTTCAGTCATTGTCGGAAAAGACCTCGTTGCAAGGTGAGTTGGAAAAACTTTTAAATCTTCAGAGATGTGTTTGATTGCAGAGAAGAGGAGGCTTTGCTTTGCTTTGTTCTGTGTGTTTGAACAGGTTAAGTATGCCCAACATGGAGGATTTGAAGAGGAGAATTGTGAGAATTGTGGCAAACTGCAACAGACCCAAGGTAATACTGCAGGTCCTGGTTAAAAGTCAGTGGAGTGGTTACCTGGGTTCAGCCCCAGCTTTAATGGGCAACTACTGGTGTGTGTATTTCTGATCTTAAAGATGAGAGTTACAATTGTGTTTTGGAACAAAAGTGTTTTTAATTCAGGGACGTTTGTGTTACTCTCCTGTCTTGTAAAGCTGTATTGTTGGAAATTAAGATTCATCGAGACCTGGAAGATATCAGTGCTCAACATCAAAGACCTGAAATTATTTCTGCAGTGTTACTGTAGGCTTGGGTTACACACTGCTGAAATGAAAATTGCTGTGGAGAAAATTCAGTCAGGAGAGATTATCAGTGTGGGGAGCATCTGCAAACAGTAACATGTAATCTTTTAACTGTTAGCCCCAGATGACGTGTGTGCAAGCACACAGGTAGAATAAGTTACTTGAGGAGATGCCAAACCTCCATTTGACATCTTTTCTCTCTGATTTCAGTACCAGATTTTGCTGAGGGGCTGTTGGTACGAGGTATTTGGAGGAGATCCTGATGACTTCCCCACGGAGCTGGATGGGAGGAACCAGGAAGCGCTGAGCCAGCCCCTTCTGGCCGAGGAGAGTTTAATGGTTCATCGCTCACCCTCATACAACACCCTGGAGGATGAATCACACCAGAATTCACCACCTCAGTATCCTCGTCTGTATCTTCCTGGAAAGATTATCCACATTGTAGAGGAATCCAGCTCTCGGAGGTAAATAATGAGTGCCACTGGCCTGTGTTCCTAAAGCCTGCTTAAAGCTGCTGCTCACTTCCAAAGTACATTTCCAGCTCTGTGATGTGTCTGCATCTCCACCACCCCTTCCTGGTTCTTGCCCAGCCTCTCAGTTCCTATTCTGTGCCTCTCAGCTTCAAGCCCTGGGCACTGTTCCTCCCTGTGCCTCATCTGCAGGTGCTGAAGTGGGGATTGTAAACACTAACACTGTTCAGTTGGGCTTTGCCAGACTGCAGTTCCTGCCTGAGTCTTAGTCCTGGTGGTAGTGAAGTGATACCAAAACACCTTGTTACTGAGGAGTCACACGAGTGTTGGGGATGAGAAAGAGGCCAAATATTGCCAGGCTGGAGAAGTGCAGCTGCCCCAGAACAGTGGGTGCTCACACAGCCTCTGATTCCCTGGCCTTTGCTGCTTTTCTGTGGCTGCAGGAAGTTGAGACAAAGACAGCAGAAAGCTGAAACTGCTGGAAGGGTGAGGATTGTGGCTTTGTTGGGGCAGTGTCACGTTCAGGGATTTTTTTGTGTGTTTTGTTGATGTTGGGTTTTTGTAGACAAAGCAACGTGAAACCCCTAAGCCAGACAGGCCTTGATATCCTCTCATTTCATTCTTCTGAAAGAGAAATAAAAGCATCTGTAATTTGCACAAGACCATCTTACAGAATAAAAAAGAAATAATGCCTTACAGAGAGGAAAGAGTTGAAAAAGAAATCATTCAGTAGATCACTATTTTATTTAAGCTTCACATCTTTAATATTTAATGATTTTAATATTGGTTTTACAAGCTGGATACTTGAACACCTGGGGCCTGACAGGTTTTCTCTATGGCTACTCCTCTACTTTATTTTTATTAATTTCTTTTCCATCTTTTACTCCACAGCACAGCAGTTAATCCTGTGGGGTTTTTTTAAGATGGATTAGGACACAAGAGCCCCCATCATGTATTTGGGATTTTATTTTACAGAATGGTGCATCATATGTGCAGCATTAAATCCATTGCTTGGACTCCTAATGATACCACTGTGACTTATTCCCTAAATTTGACATTACCCGTGTGAATGTGCAGTGTTTAACCCCCTCCCTCTCCTTGCTCAGACTGTATTCCACGTTTCTGGGAGCAGGATTATTTGCTCCTCTGATGGCTTCTTTCCCAGCTAAGGCCCAGTGTCATTCGGTGTCGTTCTGCCTTCAGAGACACCGAAAGGCAGCATTTCCAGCTGTTTGCTGAAGGTCAGACCTGCAGCTCTCGGGGAGCCAACCTGGGGCTGGGAGAGGCTTCCTGAGCAAGGTCAGGAAGCTCCAGGTTGTCTGTTCCAGACCTGGCAGTGTGAGCCGTTTGTGGTGTGTTTTTTTTTCTAGGTTGTGTTCTTCAGACATCAAATACACGGCGAGATGGTCAAACGAAACAGTCTTCAGCAGCATTTTAATCAGTCCCAAGATGATCACAGACCACATGCCAGACGTTGTGCTCAAAGCTCTGAACAGTTTGTCTCAGGAACATGGAGGGTGTCTGTCCTGTCAGCCCCGAGAGTACACCCCCGGTGCAGTGTAACACGGCTCGGGCAGGAGCTGGGGGGCTTTCTTTGCAGCTTTCAGGTATTCAGGACACATTCCACTTTCATGCCTAAGTGGATTTCAGTACTTTTCTCACACTGCATAAAAGGAACAAGGGTCTTACGGCCCTTGCCTCTGCAGCGACCTCGGGGAATGTTGTGCTGGCTGAAGCACCAGGTCTGTCTGTGCTGGGGTTGGGCTCTCCCCAGCGGATCAGCCCCGGCCGAGCCGTGTGAGCCGACACAGTGAATGTGTGCGAGGACGTGGCCCTGCTGTCCTTACCAATCCAAACATCCACTTCTGCTTCCAAGTCACTTCATGCCGTTGTCTGCACCGGCCCGACCTTTGGGAAGCTGAGGGCACTGCAGGGCTGGAGGTGGGAGTGCTGCTGCAGCTCAGGGCTGGAGGTGGGTGAGAGGGCCGGCCCAGGCCGGGTCTGGCTCAGGCTGTTCTCAGTGATTGCACTATTTTTCTTACAGGTTGTGCTGGTATCCCAGGCAGGGGGTTGTTGTGGTTCAGTGCTATTTGAATATACATGTGCAATACTCTTTAATCTGTCTTTTGTATTTGTTGATCCACATCACTACTTTTATTGATTTTAAACTAAAAACTACTTAATGAGAAGATAAAAAACCCCATTGTCCAGACCCTGGCATCATCTTGGTCATTAGCTCCAGCTCTGGCTACTGAGCGTGGATCCAATTCTGCCAAAAATGTTATAACCAGTTGTACTGCTTTTAAAGAAGTGGATTCCTTGTTTTAGTGTGTAACTATTTTAACTTTTTTTTCCTTTTTAAAGCTCAGCAGCATTTATTTTAAAAAAAATAATTATGTAAGTAACGTGATGTGGTTGAGAATTAACTGTGTGGATGTTCTTGCTGTGATATTCAATATGGAGACAGAATTAAATACACAATAAAAACTTGGCTCCTGTGAGATGACAGGTACCAGGGATGGCTGTGCAGGGACCAGGCTGCTCTTGGGGTCCTTGCAGTGTCACCCCCAGTGCCCCTGGGTGGGGAGGGCAGGGCAGCAGATTCGGGTGCAGCTACTCTGGAGAGAGAGGAGCCAACACACAGAGCACGGCTGGAATTAAAAGGCTGGGAATCTGGGGCATTTAAGCACAAACTGTAACAGTTTGAAAGGAAAAGCACTTTTGTTTGCAGACAGTGGAGTGGAACGGAGATCCTGCCCCAGCAGCTTTGAACCACTGCCCAAGCAGCAGCAGGAGCTGTAACAACTGCAGGGAGAGTGCAGGGCCTCTGCAGAACTGCTGCCAAGTGCTGTGTTCAATTCAGGTTCCCAGAGCAGCCCTGACAGGCTCTGGTTTGCACACACGGCCTGAGGAGACACGAGCAGAGGACAAGAATGAGACACGTGCTCAGAAACTCAAACATCACCACAAGTGTGATTGAAGGATTTATTAATTCTTACATGCAAAACATTCTGCTAATCGCATTAGCAAAAGATCAATGTAAAAACTTCACAATTTTGCAACTTTTAAATTTTGCTTTAGTGGTTGAAAGGGTGTAGTTCAACATCGTATTCCTGCCAGTTTCGAAGGTACAGAACATTAGCACTAATTACAGAACCTCACAGACCCGTTACCGTTACAATCTATGCTGCACACGGAGTGACAGAGAACACTTGGCTGCATTAGTCATGTTACACTGGGGGGGATCTTGCAAATAGTGACACTTGAGAAGGTTTGTCGTTTACAAGAGGTTTAAAATATAAAAATTACTAAAATGTCTAAAGCTGCTTCACATGATTTTTACACCTAGTTAATAGACTAAAAGCTCAGAAAGCATAACTTACTGGGTCAGAAATAATGGGAAAATGAGGATATGCTTGAACATTCTACTCTATAAAAGAAAAAGAAAGCAAATTTCTATCATCAGAAAGGTTTTTAAAATACAAGTTATATTGCTCTGTAAGAAGAGATTCTACAAGAAAAGCATTTACTACATATAAGTGGGAATGACTGGTCCAGAACTGAACCTACATGAATGCCCTACTTGAAATTCAAAGGAATTTACCTACGAACACCAACCTCTCTCCACTACTGCACCTCTGGGAAAATGGTGGCTGAGCTACCCTGGCAGTGTAGTGTAAGTCATCTGTACAGTGTCAAATACTGTCTGGCACTATTGTCTGATCCAACCCAAAAACTCCATTTATCCATCACAACACAATGCTGTCAAAAGGACTAGATACACGTCAGTAAGAATAGTTATTTATTTTTTTTTAAATCACAGCAGCAAGAACTAGATTGCAACCAAGCCCTTACCAATGATAAAGCATTTACACTGTGACTCAGGGGTGTCAGTCACTGCCTGGGTTGGGGTTCAACACCCACCCCCAGGCAACGGCTGCACTGAGAAAACATGGAATAACAAAACACGGCCGAGCGCAGTGCTCTGCTCGGTCCCGGTACTGTTACTGTGAAAAACTAGAAAGATTTCGCATCTCCTACCAGAAATTAGAGTCATTTTCAAGAAGAATCTTTAAAAAACGGTTTAGTGCTTAGTGTTCGTAGCACAACAAAGCAACTTAGTTCAGCAGATAAGTTTGGCAACACTTAATTGAGCAAGAAGAGGATTTTAAAAATAAGGCTTCACATAGGTGTGTTTTCAAGAGTTTGCTCTTAGAAGAATGCAAGGTAACGATCATACTTTAAACAAATGAAACCATGAAATTGTCAAAATTTATGGTAGAGAACTAATTTATAACAGAAAAACTTGGCATGTGAATGCTTCATTGTTTGAGCAAAGCACTGGGTTGATGGGGTGGGGGAGGGGGATGTTTACAGCAGCAGACATTTTCTCTTCCTCTTCTTTACAGGAGGGGGGCACAGCACTGCTCGAATGGCTTCATCAAACACTGTCTTGAGGCCTCTCTGCGTAAGTGCTGAGCATTCCAGGTATTTCACTGCGCCTGGGGAAGCAAAGGCCCAGTTACAAAGCAGTTTCCCACACAAAGCTGACCCCACACCAAAGGCCAGGCAGTTAATTTGATTAAGGTACAGCTTCTTTCGCAAACAAAATCCAGCTGCAGCCAAAAACCACCCCAGAGGCTCCTACCGATCTCTTTGGCCATAGCAAGGCCCTGTGGGTAGGTGATGGGAGTCAGCTTCTTCTCCTTCAGCTTCTCAATGGTGTCCTTGTCATCCCGCAGGTCGAGTTTGGTGCCCACGAGAATGATGGGGGTGTTGGGACAATGGTGCCTCACCTCAGGGTACCACTGCAAAAACAAAAGAGTGTCTCTTGTGTGGGGGCAGATTTCCACAGAGGCCCTCGACTGTCACCCCTGGAAGGCTCACAGTCCTTCCTGGGTCAGTCAGTGAAGGGGAGCACCAGGATCCATCAGGGCAGGATCAGAACAGGTTAAGGTTGTTAATGAAGCCAACAGCGACTTCCATGTTTTAAAAATGCACCCCATTAAGGGCTGTATTTTCCTCCCACACCAGAAGAACCCTGACCCTTGCCCACGGAGACCCCTCCACGTGCTGAGCAGCTGAGCTGCCCACGAACACGAAACGCTGCAACACTCACAGGGCACGTGCTGGAACGATGCTGATGGAAGGAACAAGTGCCATCAACCTGCTTTTTACAGGCATTTGTTCTTAAACTTTTTAATTGTACTGAAGGATCACAAACCGCTGTTTGTGATCTCAGCACCTTGTTGACTGAACACTCTTAGATAACTGTTACCCCATCAATGCATCAAGGAACAACTCATACTTGGAGTGTTTCATGTGCCCTGAATTTCCATGACTCACAAGGGAGGCAAATCCATTTCTGCCTTTTCAAAAGACATTTCACAGTGCCTGTCAACAATTAAAAAAAAAGAAGCACCTAATAATTTTCTACCTCTGTTGGAAAGTAAACAGAATATGAACATTCAGACATAAAGCAGTCCCAGCTCATCCTTACCTTAGCACGGACATTTTCAAAGGATGCTGGGCTCACGAGGGAGAAGCAGATTAAGAAGACATCCTACAAAACAAGTTGACAGCAGTCAGCCCAGCAGAGACATGACTGTAAGCTCTCCTGAACAGGCTGATATCCCCAGTACCTCTGTCACACTGTCAGCTCTGTCACACTTGCAACAGCAAGGTCAGCGATAGAGCTGCACGGGACAATCAGAGGGAGCTTTCCCGGCGGGAAATCCTCTCCCAGGCAGCCCCAAAGAGGGGGGAAAACAAACAACAAATAGATTGCAGTCAAATTTATAATCAGCTATTGCAGTAGCCAGCAACTGGGACACAACATCGCTGCCTTGCACGGGGTTTTTTCCTCTAAATGTCATTTCTTCTTCACTGACAGGGAACTCATCAGCATTGGATGCTGCAAAGTGTTAACTATCAATATACAACTCTAAAGTACTCTTAAATTGCAAAGGCCAAGTGTACAGTATGGAATGGGGGAAAAAAATTACATGAGAATTTCTACAATTATTACTTCCATGCCCAAATCAGAAGAATCTTGTAAAGCTTCCTCAGAACCTCTTGTAAAACTTCACTGCTGAATGTCAGTATAAAAAAGATTTCAGAATTTCTCTATAACTACATTAGGATTAAGAAGGGCATTAAAAGAAAATCTCAAAGCTCCCTCCTTTCCTTTCTAAATAAAGTGATGGCAAAAAGAAAAACAGGTGTTTTTTGGGGATCTTGCACGTGTCGCTTTTCAAGTGAAGGCAGAAGATTCTGAGCAGGTAAAAACATTTCAGAGCGTGTTTATGTAACTGCAGGACACACTTCAGAAAACAAGGAGCTTCCCTGCTGACACACTGCAGTCTGCAAGCACTCAGAACAACCCCCAGGTTCGTGTCTCTGTGCTGATGAAGGTTAGTCTCGCTCTACGACCCAAAACTCATCCACTGTCTCTCAAACGACCCCGACTTTCCCCAACCTACCTCTGCATCCGACCTTACTCCGGTCCCACCCGCGTTACAGAATCAGGCATTGCAGGGTTAGTTGATTGGGCTGCATTTCAAGGCATTTGTTAGGTCAGCAGCTCACATCTGCACTGCTAAGCACTTGCAACCCAGTTGTTCATGCATCACCCCAAGTTTCCGTAGCAGCGTCCCAGAAGAAGAAAGAAACAACATCAAATAATGTGATACTATGGCCACTACTTCTGTTTTCCACTTTTGCAGGTTTGTGGTGACTCAAGTGCTGCACATCACGCAGACTCTCTCCTTTACTAGCTCCAGAGATCAAAAGGTGTGCTGTAACCACCAGGAATTACTGGGAGATCTCAGGTGTCTTGCACACTACCAATCTTAAGTAGGAAAAGCTATTTATTTGTAAGAAAATATTTCATCTTAGCCATATAAAGAAAATTTGATAACAGACTTCTCACATCTAGGAATCTGATAGTTCCAAGAAAAGTAGTTGTTCAAAAAATAGGGGCCAATTTATCACTATCATAAGCAAGACAAGATGACAGAACTTGGAACTGAGGTTTATTTAAAGTTTTACATACGGCAATAGGTTCATCTGTCAGACTGGAATGTATATTCTTACCATTGGTTCCTCCAACCTAATAACAGTAGGAGATAAAGTTACTCCTCAAATGGATTTAAGGGAAAACGTTCTCAGTCAGCAATTTGTGCTCACAGATGTTCTCAGGGTGGATTTTCTTCTTAAGAGAGACGCTGCCCTGTAACCAGCACAACCAACTCCCTGCACCCAGGACAGCCACACCTTCCCAGAAACCACTGCCAGGGCAAACCTCCCCTGCAGAGCCTCCTACTAACAACTGCTTTTTGGTTTGGTCCCCTGAAGAAACAAGGTGAACTTATTCTGTCCCAATTTCCTTCCCCAAGTATTTGGAAACACTGGTAGATCTGGGATAAATTCAGCAGGAGGTGATAAATTCCTGTTTATTTTAAGGAATAAAAATATGAGTAAGGGGAAAAAATACAGATTAATGCAAAGCCCTCACTGGGAAGTTCCCAGCTGGTGCTGCTGGGTGGCTGATCCCAACACACACTGCCCAAGTAACCACCACCTGCTGCTCTCACCCTGCCCAGAGCACAGTTCAGGTGCACAGACAGGGAAAGGGGGCACAAAGAACACGCAGGGGGTGAGTTTTAAATAGCCCAGTGAAGGAAGAGAGAGGCTGAACACACATCCTAAAAAAAGGTCAGGCTTCATCAGCACCACTGTTCTCTGTTCTCTTCCTCTGTGCTTTTTTGGCAGTTTCGTGGGGGTGATGAATCTCACACTGCACGAGGCTAAAATCTGCAGATTGCTTCACTAGAAGTTCAAGACTTACCCCCCTGCTTCATTTTCTGCTGCAAAGCAATAATCTCAATAACTGAGAGTACTTCAGACCTGTACTTAACAGTTATACCTGCTTGAACAGAAGACGTTTTCTCCACCAGATGGACATGGAATTCTTTTGCAGTCCACCAGAAAGTCACAGTCACTCAGCAAGCTGCAGACAGGCACGTGCATTCTGCCCCTTTGTCACAGGGCAGGAACAGTCTGTTCCCTCACAACTCGACTTTCTCACACTACTAAGTATCTTTCAACAAACCTCTTTCTTCCCTGAGATACTTTTTAGAAAATACTTTTATTTAGGAAAAATTAAGCGAAGATGAGGCTTTAATTATCCTAAAAATATGTAAGTATTAGAGGAAAGCAGCTTTCCATTGTCTCTCTTCCCAGGAGAGACAGGTATTTCTGCATTTCAACTACAGCTGCCCACAACTGGCAGGTTCACATCCATCATGGGTATTGTTACTGAGGGGAAAGCTTAACAACTGTAAGAGTTAGTGAGCAGTGAATTAGGGAAAATCGTGAATGAAGGCAGTTTACTAAAAATAGCACCAGAGTTCCTTAAATAAGATCCACATTACTCAAGAGAGCAGTTATGCTGCAGGTAAGTGGAACAATGTTGCATTTTACATTGCTAGCACTGAACACATATTTGACAGGTAACAACAACAGTAATCAATGCCAAAAAACCCCTGCAAGTTACCCTTTCTTTACTTGTAGCACAGCTCCACCTGGTAAAAATCACTGCTCTAAAGAGGTTGGAAAACCAGCCTCTACAAAGGTTAGCTGTAGCTCAGGTTGCACTGGAAGGAAGAGAGCAGATCCCTTCAGCGTTTTCCCTAAACAGGGAAAGATGCAGGATGCAGGAAGGACTTAACCAGCTGCAAACAGGGAAGACAGAAGCACATTTGTACCCACGTTACAGCACAAACTACAGTAAGGCATGAAATAGCCACGGGCTCAAGTGCATTGGAACGCTGGGCCTCTGTCAATACCAATAATCTCTTCATTCAGTGCTGCCTCTTTCACACGTAGAACATCTTCAGAGGCTGAACAATATCAAGTGCTTAGCAGTGACAGTGTCAGGTTGCAGCCAAAACGTGCCTAAAAACTAAAACAAACCCTGCTTTTGGCAGGCAGGCTAACCTTGGAATCAATGGCCTGGCTGATGGGACTATTCACCAAGAGGGTTTTGTGTTTGTTTTGGGGTGTTTTTTTCTCTTTCCTTTTAAATCAAACATTCTGGCTGATTCTGAGGCTGCAACTACACAAATGCCAGCAAGTTCCAGGGCACACAGATACACAACCACGCAAGTTTTTTTAACTTTTGTAGAACTGTACACACATAAAAGGTTATAAATTACAGCTACAGCAAGTGAAGGAAAGGAGCCTGCAATACAACTCCAGGTGAGACAATGCTGGCCTGTTGTTCAAAAAGACAAATCCTTTGTGGCAGCCGAAGCTGCTGAGACTCTCTGAGGTTTCACAGTGCATCCTTACTGTTTGTGGGTAGGAGAGTGGACGTAGTCTGTCATAGTCCTCTTGACCAGCTGTGTCCCATAAACCCAGATTGACCGGTTTGCCATCAACCATTACATTGGCAGAGTAGTTGTCAAAACTGAAAACAAACAGAGAGTTGGCTGCATTAGTTGGCAGTAAAATAAGGCACCCAAGGACTTCCTCACAGAGGCTTAACTGGGGAAACTAGGGAAGAAGTTTATTGCATCCTTCTGCTCCCCAGAGACAGTAAAGCTGCTCTTTAAATAACGAGGCTGGTATTGGGTAATGGAATAAAAAAATATGCACAGCAAACTTGGTCCAGGCTGAGCAGGAGTCATCCCTGTCACGGCTCTTCCAAGGGAAGCGTTAATCCCAGTGGGCAGAGGAAAGAGGTGATGTACTTAGCAAGCACTTTCCAGCCTTAGTGGGACGTTCAGCAAGTTCATCTGTTTCATGTTGTAAGATTTAGAATAAAAGATACGTGAGCAGCAACCAAGGAATCCGTAATGACAGGAGCAGGTAAGAGAAAAGCTTATTAATCCTGCTAATCAAAACCCCCTCCAACGAAGTGTCAAAGCCAATAACCAGGGGCCAGTGGAGGCATCGTTTTTATCTCATCAGTACTGTGAGTGCAAAGGTTTTAATGACTCGTTAAGGCTCAACCACATTCACTGGGAACACAAGACACTGTAATGCAAAAATCTGAATTTAAGACCAAAAAAAAACCAAAGATGAGTAACTGAGGCAACAAGGCCTCGGCCAGGTAACAAAAGTCATCGGTACATCTCTTTAGAATGTATTTGGTTATCTGAAAAAGTCATCAAAATATAGAAATATCGGAAAAGGGCAAAGAGGCTGCTTGTGTATAAAACACCTGCCCCCAGCAGGCCCTCGGAAAGAGAACTGCACTAATTCCGATACCAACAAACCCGCCCGGGAAAGGGAATGGGAAGCACCAAAATAAACGAGACTCCACAGCCTCGCCCGAGGAGCTCCAGAGCTGTGGCTGGCTTAGCACAGCATTGGCAGCAGCACAAAAAGTGGAGAGAACAAACAAACAAAAAATCTCCAGCCATGCAAGCCAACTATTCCTGACTAGGATTTGATGTTTTACAAGCTGTTCAGCCTTGGGACTGCTTATAATGAATGGCATTAATGACAGAAACACTATTTTAAAAGAGAACAACATCTGATAAAATGTCAGCAAGTGTTCGTCCCTGTTCAGCCAGGGCAGAGGGAGCCAGAACTGAGGGACCATGAACGAGCTCTGGTGTGACTGGGCTAAGCAGCAAAAGCCCCAAGTGCTTCTCCCTACACACAGCTGGATACTCAGCTAAACATTTCAGATGAAACTGAGGGGCACTTGCAGGCAACTCAAACAATTCAGGTAAGGAATCTGGAGTGGCAGTGGGCACAGAGAAGTGGAGAGAAACGAGGTATTTAAAGTACTTACACGGTGGGTATGTACTCTCCAGGAAAAGCATTGGTTGTGTAGCTGATGAGCAGGCATGTCTTACCTACAGCACTGCAGAAACAGAAAGTTCACATGTAAAACACATTCACCCCCAGGAAAGAGAGACCATATTCCTTCGACAGGAAGAAGACTGATTACACCCAGTCACCTCAGGACCTGTCACCAGAGGAGTGTCAGCAGTCACCAGGCAGGAAACCAGCTGACAGACTGCAGCCTGAAGATAACTGGCCATGAAAACACACCTCATATAAGCATCCATTTTGTGAAGTCATAAATGACCACATTTTGTAAATGTTTAGACACAAAAAGCCAAACACAAGTATTAATAAGACTACTAACATCTGCTGGTCACCTGAGTGATAACCCATGTATTCTCATGCCTTACTCCAACTCCCTGAAACTGAAAAAAAATGAGAAGTATTTCCAGATACCCTTTACATAATTCCAAAAGTGTTATCTTTTCCAGAAAACAGCATACTTGCACATAAGTAAAGTTAAAGAAAGGTTGAAAAGCATAATTTCTCAACACATCTTTACTTTTGAGTATTTAAGGCACAAATACAAATGATGATCCCCACGTTATTTATTGCTATTGCAAAGTGACTCCCCATGTGCATTCACCAACTATTCAAACATTTCATGAACTGATTTACAGATAAATCACACTCCACTACTGGAAAACCTGGAACGCCAAACCCTTCCCTACTGATCTGATTCTCAACAGCCTCAAATGGGGGCAGGACAAGGTTCCTTTCACAAGTCTGGCAGCCAAACCCTTCCCTCTCCACCCTCCTCCCCACATCTTATCAGGAGTCAAACATCACATTAATGACACCTCTGAATTTTTTGTTGCAGTTGGAAAACTTGAAATTTTTTTCAAACAGACTCTGCAAAGAGTGTTCCTGGCAGTGCAGGCTTCCCTTGCAGGCTGCCCACTCGCATAATCCTTAAGAGTGTGAGAGATTCCAGGGGTGAGCATGCAACAGTTCCTCCAAGGGTACCAGAGCCTTGCAGCCCCATCCCTCCTCCTGACCAGACAAGCTCCCTGCAAGGAAAACTGCATTGTCTTGCAGATGTTTTATCACCACAGTGATCTGCTCCAAGTCAGCAGTAACTCTGGAACCAAACTGCACCTACACTGCGATCTCGCTATGAGCATCAGGTTTGACTCACGAGCCTCCTGAACTAAATCTGTCACACGTAAATTTGAGCTTTGTCACAACCTTAAGTCACAGCTCGCTCTCTAACAGGTCTCTCTGCTGAACTCCCAGCAGTTCCATGCTGCATTAGCCCAAGAAGGCATTTGACAGCAGCATCTGACAACATCACCCTAAACGATGAGCTATGGAAGAGTTGCTTCAGTGTGCAAAACCAGCTGGAATTTTGTCTTACATGCCCATTTTTAACTGTAATTTGTTCTATGTTTCTGAGCCAATGCCTACCATAACACCCCATCTGCTGCAACTCTCCCTGATCATACCATGCAGTTTTCCACCCTGTTTTTCACCTCCTTGCACAGCCTGAGCCTTTTTCCCTTTCAGCATGCACTCTTACCAAGCTATAATAACAACATAAAAGGGGACATTTAATTCTGTTCTCGTTAAGTAGAATCTCTGAACATTTCCCTGTAGTAACAGGCTTGAGATACACTTGTGCTCAGCAGCAGAAGATGGATTTACCCTTTAAAGACTTCTGTGGGAAAGAATGGGGAGCAGCTCACCCCGCAGATACCTATTTAACAGCTGTCAAGAGAGGAGAGCCCATCTCAGCTCCTGCACCAGCACTCCCTGACTGCAACAAGCCAGAACAGGGAGGGAAGGAAAGTTATTCCTCCCCCATAAGGACAACTTGCTATTTTAGCTGCCTGCTGGTGAGTTAGATCAGTTTGGATGTGCTGCTGAACTGCTCTCACAACACAGTCCAGGCAGCTACACTGGGCCAGCTCACAAAGGACAACCGGGAAAACCTTCAAGATCCCGAGAGGAGCAAGAGCCAAGCGCTGTGGGAAATTTCTTGCGCTGCAGAGACGTTCTCACGCTCCCAGAACCTGTTTGGTCTGACGCCTTCATTTTCCAGTTAGTTCATTACAGGTAATTTTAGCTTCTACCAAATTCACGTTGAACTCAGCGTTTTCAGTAGCAGATCAAGAACTTTTCTCTGCACCCAGGCTCCTTTGCTCACTTTGCACTGGGACTGGTGAGGGTGCTCTGGCTAATCACAACAGCCAGGAAGGTGGTGAGAGATTTCATTCCAAGCTCAGAAGTGCCTGTAGTGTGTTTCTGCAGCACCAATCAGCCAGAGTCATTTAAACAAGAAAAAACACGTCCAACAACCCTGTTTCAGACTTGCTCCATGCAGGTTTCCTGCTTTCCTTGCCTTTTGGCCCACTGCCCCACGAATCAGATCATTGTGGTCACCGGTCTTAAAAATAAACACTAATGCCTACCTTTATAAAGTACATCCCCTAAGTGCTTTATCAACTTTTTAAGAGTTCTAACTTCTGTATCAAAGCAACTCCCCTGAAGAGCATTCAAAATGTTTGGCAAAATTTAAATCTTTGCACATGAAGGCTGAGACTAAGAAACTAAAATAACACCAAGATTAGTCATAAGATTTCTAGCAACTACTTAATCACAGCTCTGTCCACCCACTATTACATAAATGAAACCAGCAACATTTGACTGTCATTAAAAACATGGCCTACAGAAATCCAGCTTCAAATGCTTAACAAAACTACCTTAACAAAGGACTGCACTGACTCCCTTTCTGGTTCTGGGCTGCAACCAGGAATCAACACACTCATATAACCACATATGGAATAACTGCTGAAAACAAAACATATCTTGTCATTCCTTGCCTTATATACACTAACAAATTCTATGAAATTTCCCCACTGCGTTGGAGCTGCTTGGAGCCATGTTTTATCTGCAAACAGGTGGCAGCCTTCAAAAAAAGCTCTGATTGTGCCATTTCTTCCTTTCTCTGCCCCACATGAACTACGTGTCTGGCAGACAGGGTGCACAACTGCTCAGCTCTTCACTCCACCACTGAACAGCAGCTGAGATTTCTCCAGTACCACCCTCAGACCAAGAGTTCAGGATTTGTGCTACAGTAGGTTTAGCTACACGCGGCTCTGCCAGATAAGCAGTGGGACACACCCTCTGTGACACACCACTCGGACACACCCTCTCCCAAATATGCTCTTCAGGACTTACAATGCTACTACTTTTAAAAAAACTCTAAAAAGTTCAGTAACACCAAGTCACTAAATTCCAAATTAAAGGCCAATTACCCTGCACCCCCTTCCCCTTCTCACAAGCCATCAAATCAAATGCAGTGTGGCTTTAGTACACAAGGCCTCAGACGAAGCAGAATTCCAAAGAGGGACTCCTAAATCACTGCCCTTGCAGTTATTTCTACAATTAAAAAATGCCTACAGAAGAGCATGAAGTGTGACCACTTCCATGGCATCCAGTAATTGGTGATTTCTCCAAAACACACAAACTCTCCTAACATTACACGACATGACTGGAGATTTCATACCACTCAACAGCTGCCTTTTTAGAGGGAAAACAAAGGCTGCTAAAAATAACTTCAGCATATGCTTTTTCTCAAGTGTCAATCACCAGCAATTCCTGCAGTTCCTCGAGCGGCTGCTCCTCATCTGTCCTGCACATTCCTGCTGCTCTCTATCACAGAGCTCAAAGCAACAGCTGCCCTTTCATTTTCCCCCAAACAATCCTCAGAGCGAGGAGGAAAAAACCAAGGGGACAACAGGACAGCCCCAGCAGCACACATGGCACGCTCTCCTAGCCAAACACACACCAGCCAAAACTCTAAGAACAAGCATGAGTTACATATGAGAAAGAGCCTACTCATTAACAAATGAAAAATTAATCACAGGTACTTCCAGAGCTCTGTTTAGTTTGTTCCCAGCAGATCGTTACGGAGGGGACACAAAACAATACCCAAGTTTTATGTTACACAAGGAAATCTTTAACTTGCATTGTTTCACAGGAACACCAAAGCTTTGGCCTTATCTAAGCCAAACATGACACATTTCCTAGAATACCTGTAGTGTTGGAGCTCTTGAAGCAGCAACAGTAAAACGACACACAAATAGTTAAATATTTTTAAAAACATCGAACAGAGAATGATACAGAGCTGCCAAAAATGAGCAATACCTGAAGGGAAACTTAAAAGAGAGATTTGTTTTGAACTAAGGAGGAAGGAAAACAAATTAAACTACTGTATTTTTTTTCACAAATATGTAGAGAACTCAGGTAGAATTACACCACTTTCATTTGCAAGACAAAAAATAACAAATATGTTAGGAAGTGGGATGGTTTACAAACCAGATGACCAAAAGAACTGTTATGTTGAATGAATTACTGAACATCATACAGTTTTTTTGGTTTATGTTCTCAAATCTAGTGGAGGAAGTAGATTGAACTTTTTGCCCCTCCCAAACACGATGATCACATTTATTTACGGTATTGTAAATACAGAGTTCAGCTGAACTAAAAAATTATACATCAGAAAAGCAAATTTGTTTGGTTTAAAATCAATACAACCAAAAGAGCAATCCATAGTTATCCAATCTGCCATCGAGAATTACATTACCGTGAAAATTCTTCATTTATCAAGGTACCACTTTTTTGTTCATATTGCTCAAAATCTTACCTAGCAAGTCAAAACGAGTTTGTCACACAGTAAATTTATCTTTCAACCATACTCTGCTACATAATTAAACACGAATCATCAAAAACCCTCCACACAAATAACTTGAAGATTAAACCACCACGTGAAATTACAGACCACAGTATCAAGTCCATATAGCTACACTTCACTCCTCTGTCATCTACAGAAGTTTGCTGTGATACCAATTATGCTCAGCCTACACTGGGATTTTTGTTTCTCCTAAGGGAAAAAACGCCTCTCAAACTGCATAAGACAAGTCTTGTTTTACAACTGGCCTGTGATGTTCCCCTGAGCTCTGACATCCAGTAAGAGAAAGAATCCCTCTGAGTTTTTGGGAACAGCATCGTGGAGAATATTCAGAAACAGCAAACACACAAACTCTCTCCTCACCTCAATTCCAGCACTCCCCACACTGAAATCCAACTGCTAAACTTAGGAGTTAACTCGATGCTAAAAAGCACCCCCAGCTTGCTTCACTTACAAGTAGCACCATATTAGATGCTGTAGGTGTAAGAGCTCTTTACAGACAAGTATATCATTAACTATTTGTATTTCAGGTGCCTTATCAGCCTCCTTGAGACAGGAGCCTTACAAGACCAGATGTTTGCAGCCACAAAAGCAGCCTCTGCCCACAAGCATTTACGATCTGCTCTGAGCTCAGCCCATTTCACCCAGTTTTACTGCGAGAGTCAGATCTAAAAAAACCGAGCTCTAAAGCCTAGTAAGTTTGTTACTTTCACAAAAGACATTTCAAACCAGTATTAGATCTCTCATGTCATTTAAAACATAGTTTGTTTGGGGTTTTTTATACATTTGGATTAATTCGGTGATTAAAGGCAGGGCAGAAGCAGCGGCAGCTCCAGGGAAGGGTCCGGTCACGGCCGGGCCAGCGCGGGGACAGCCGCGGGTGCCGCTCCCGCCGGGCCCCGCCGCGCCCGCTTCCCTTCCCTTCCCTTCCCTTCCCTCCCCGCCCCCGGCACGGCGGGAAGCGCGGCCGACACCCACCCACCCACCAACCCGGGCCGCACACACCGCCCCGGCCCCGGCACGACCCCGGCCCCCAGCCCGGACCCGGCCAGCCCCGCTCCCCCCGGGCCGCGCCTCGGCCCCGCGCCGGGCTCGCCCGCAGCCCGCGCCGGGGCCCGGGGGCCGCTCCCGCCCCGCCGCCCGACACCGCCCCGGCCCGGCCCGGCACAGGCCCCTCGCACTCACCCGTCGCCCACCACCACACACTTGATGGCCTGCATGGCGGCTGCTGCGGGAGCGCCGGCCGCCTCCGCCCTGAGCCTGCGAGCGGGGACGAGGCAGCGGCACCACCCAGGGCGGGGAGCAGAGGGCGGGCCGCGGGCGCAGGAAGCGGCGGCCGCGCTCACATCCGGCCCCGCCTGGCCGGGCTGCGGGAGAGGGCGCGGGCGGAGCGGGCTGTGCCGCTGGCCCAGCCCCGAGCGGGCCCGGCCGGTCCCTGCGCTCGGCCCTGCCGAGCAGGGTGTCCAGCCCGGCCCAGCGGCGGGGCCCGGGCCCCGGGAGCGCTGCCGGCCCCGGCCGGGCTCCGCTCAGGGGCCACAGGCTTGGCCTTCGTCCCACACCAGCCCTGTCGCGTCTGTCAAACCTCTCTCAAACACAAAGCTGCCTTTGACACCACCATATGTCCCGTCTTCCACTGCTGGCCCCCGCCATGCCCCAGTCTCGTCCTTGGCATCTCTCGAAGCGTGTTGATGTGCAGTTGTGTTTACCCCACAGATGTGGCGAGCACGTGTAACTCCAGTGACCACCCTGTTCCTACGTGCTGCCCGTTTTCCCCAGCCAGGCACCTGCCATGGGACCATCGCTCTCAGTGGAACAACAAAGTGCAGAGCCAGAACATTTCCCTTCATCTCAGGATCTTCTCCTCCCGATGTGCTGCGACAATAATTAACTCTGCTGGCAAGTTTTAGTCTAGATCAGTCTTTACAAGATGGGACAGACGAATGACTGTCAGGCCTCACAGAGCCTTGGGTTTCATTTTTTCCCCAAACAAACTAGTTATTTTCAGGAAATACTGAAGTAAAAGTCGAGCAGAGCAGGTCCAATGATCCCAAGAGTCTTTTAATTTCTGCAGTCGGTTCCTGCCATAGTTCTGCTTGGTGGAGAAGCTCCTGGTTGGAGTGATGCAAATGAGCACTGTTCCCTTTGTTTGCATTGCCATCTGTTCCCTGAAGGAAGTGTGGGGAAAGGGCCCATGGACACACTGCTCCTGCAAAGTAACGATGAATTCACTGAATCAATAGAGTGTACCATCAGGAGTGGTTTTCCAGGGATTGGATCTCCTATTAATTTCAGAACATTTCCAAATTATTTTGATACCACACAGTGCAACCTCATCAGTGGACAGAGCATTCCACGATATTTACTGTCTTCCATTCTTCTTTCACTGAGCAGAGATAATTCTCAGGTATTTCCCACCAGTGCGGAAAACATCATGACTGTCGCTGTGAACCCAAAGACATTTTTGCAACACTTGTATGTCCATGTTCCCTCACCCAGATGGAAGCTGCAGTGACTTGTCATTTAAGCTGAATGTCCTCAAAGCCAAGACTCTGCTGCTGCCAATGACCTGGCAACTGTTCTCAGGCAGGAGCTGCGGAGGAGAGGTGTGGGCAGCACCACAGTGCTCCTGCTGCTCTTGGCTGCTGAAACAGCTCTTGGGGCCTCTGAGACTGCACAGGAACAGAGCAGCACGAGGAGTGTCTGACTGCTGGCATGGTCCTGGGGAGACACAGAACATGGAAAGATTTGAGGGACATGTAAAACTGCCGCTGATTTTTCCACCACCTACCTCTTCCTCCACTGGTTCGTTCTGATCCAGTGTGTAACAGATGGATGACAAGAGCTTTTTCTATGAGACAGAAGTACAGCAGCATTCACAATATCATTACAAAATACATAACAAAGACAAAGATGAAGGCTGTAGTTGACAAAACACAGTAGCACAAATTGCTTTTACGATCCTGAGAGAAGCATTATATTTTTATGTATGCTCTTTTCAGTGCTCCTCCATCCTATTGTTTTGGGATCAATTGTTTTGCATTGTCAAGAAATTAAAGTTAAAACACAGGGCACGCTTTGATATTTTTTAAATTGACAATTTTATACTGCTTTTGGTATATAATAGAGAAATACCTGGATAAATATTTTCTGTTAGTAATTTAAAACAGTATTACAATTTGGATAGACGATGATCTGGTAACAGATTTAGACCATTTTTCCCCACGTGTTTGTAAATCTTTATGTCCTCAAATATTGATACAAAGGGCCTTTTGGAATGGTTCAAACTTTTGCATTTGAAATCCTAGTTGATATCTCACAGTAACTTTCCCTATTTACCCAGGCAGATTTTCCTTATAATACATGCTGTGTTAATTATTCTATTATTAAACATTACTACATTTCAGTTACATTTTATCCTTGCCTTTATTTTTGTATACCTATTATGTAGTGTCCTTGTTTTTAAAGAGAAACAAATAACTTACACGATGCTACAAATGCTCAGCTCTTTGCAGGTATGTTTTTTTTCCTGAGAATGAGGAGAGAGCAACACAGTGAACATTTTGAAACATTAGTTTCAAAAAGAAAAGGAACTTCGAGAACAGGATGAAACAAGAGGGCAAAGGAGGGAGAAGTCAGTAACAGGCAACTTGAGAGGAAAATGATCAGTTTGATAGGTACAGCTGCAGTGCTGAGTTGTACATGGAATAGTTACAAATGCACCACACAGAGGAGTAGGACAAAAGAACATAATGAATGGCAGGAGCAATAACCAAATATAAGTCTTTCCATAATTATGATAAAATTATGAATCATAAAGTTCAGGCTTAAATCAGCCCAAATATTGCTCCACACTCTACCACCTTGTCTTCTCTCACCAGTACAGTTGTTGCCAAGAGCCTTTTTCTTAGACATTGAGAAGGAATCATTATTTAGGATTGTTTTGGATACTGTCTGTGTGTATTGTGAGTGCTGGCTCTGCTGGAGGATTATTCTCCTTTGTGGCTGGGGAGTGGCAGGGTAATCACGCTGATGCAATACTGGAAAGTTCTGCTCACCATGACACAAACTATCAGCACTACAGAGACAATAATTATTTGCACTTTTATAGTATCTTTCATCCCAAACTATTACTGTGTTCTCTAGCACGCCAGCTCATTAATGAAGCCACAGAGAAGTAGAGAAGGACCAGTACACACACATTGTCCTGGGGAACAAACAGAGCACCTGACAGTAATTCCTGGGTGTGTTCCCCTGCTCCTGGATGACACTTCCTGCTGACACTGGTTGTGCTCAGCTGCCTCCAGGACACAGTGTGTACAATATCAGGGGCAAAAGTAACTGTCTGTCCTCAACAGGAACAGAAAACTGTTTCAGGGGGAAAAGCTGTAATTGGAATTCGGTCCCTGGAAACCAGGGCTCGGACTGAAGTCAATTTTACATGAAGCAAAGGGGTGTCACAAAGTGCCAGAGAGCCCAGTAAGGTTTTCAGCATATTGCACTCTTCTCTCTTTTAATAACTGCTAGTAAAATCATCAGCAAAAATATCCACAAACCTCACCCAAGGAGAGACTTATCTTACCGGAGAAAAACTTTCCCCAGATGTTTTTTCATCTCTAAAATAGCTGACATAATTTTATTTAAAAATTGTCCTTAAGTCTTGATCCTAATTGAAGTTGGTGGCAAAAGTTAGGTGTTCAATGATGCAGTATTAGGGACACAGTAGTTGGTAGAAAGGAGTCTTAATTCTAGACAGCACTAGGCATCCAAAATTCCTCCCTGGACTCTCTTTCCTCCTGTGGTGTTATTTGCCTTTGTGGCCTGTCACTCACTGAGCCCCTCTGCCCTCCCACTTTCAAATCAGGACAGAGTACATATCCAAGGTGTTTGGGCAGTAGCTACCAACGAGCAGCAGCAACCAACGGTTGCCTGAGATTCCAAGTGTTTTGCTTAATGATCTTTGAATTCTTTAGTTGATGTCTCTTCGCCAAGCACAGATTTTTAATTAGGAAAGAGACACTGTTGCTGTGGAGGAAATTTGGAGTATCTTCACTGAAGCTGGGGGGTATTGTGACACACACTGTGACACAAAGTTGATGTTAGAGAATACTCTAATCCACGAGTAATAGCCTGTAATTTCTAGATATTCCAGGCAGACATTTTTTGGCATGATGAGTTTCCTGAGTGTTGAAAAAAAGCCTGTACTCGCATGTGATATGTACAGTGTTCAAATATAGCAGTCACTCTGCTTTAGAGGAACCAAAGCCAACAATAAAAAAGGAACCACAACTTTTAAATGTCAGCATTTGCTGCATCAGAGAGTACAGATGAAAAGAGCATGAAAATAAAATCCTAGTATGTAAATCTGTACATTAATAATAAAGCACCGTAAAACCAATGCACCCCATTCATGTGATACTCACCCAGATGACTTGGCTGGTGTAAGTATTCAACAGAAACAAGTGCTGTATTTTCTTTAGGTAGCTTCTGATAAATATCTCTTCTGTCAAGACTTTCAGTTATAAAACCCACATAAGGCTTTGCATTCACTGATGTCTGCCCTCAGGTTTAGCAAGCAGGAACAGACAGTGCTTCATACAGTGAGATCTGTTGTTGCAGGCAGTGGGAGTACATACAGTAATCCCTGTATATGGCTGGGAGCTTTCTGGAATAGAGACATCATTATGTGTTTATAAACAAGGACCTGAGACTTCTCTGTGTCACTTCAATTTTTTTATCACTGTAACTCCCTCAGCAGAAATATGGGAATAAGCCTTTTATAACTGTAGGCAGCACATCATGCCCTGAGGTGAGGCAGTGCTGAAGTACACACATGTGTAAGCTGCAAGTTCTACCTATCTTGATATCAAACATTTCACAGAAATGAGCCTTAAAATATCAAGAAAAATGATAAAGGTTCAACTATTACATAAGCCCATTTGGTATTACTTGTTTTACTGCCTTCAATTGTCCAGCCCTTTGATTCACAACATTTTTTTATTTTGAATAGAGGAATATTTGAATAGCTGAGATTTTAGGTAAAATGAAATAAAACATGAACAGACTAGAAAAGATAAGGATGTTCTGTGATGCAACAGAGAAAGACAAGTCAGGCTTAGGAAGCAAAAAGGGGATGATGGCATTAAAGTACTGGAAAAGGATCCCTGCAGCCATCAGCCACAAACTGCATGTCAACAGTTTGGAACTTCTGCATATTAAAGTAATCAGTGTTCTAGCTAAACTGAAAATGATTTTACCACCATGACAGAGATGAAATCAAACGAGGAAGTGTGGGATGCCTTTGAGGTTTAGTTTCACTGTCAGAATAATTAGCTAATTTCCAAATCTTGGTGTGACAAAATCTGGCGAATCTCTTCGACTGCTGTTCAATTGCATTATCTGTCACTTTCTTTGTTGGAAAAGCTACAGAGTGTTTTACCAATTTCACCATTTAATTAAATAATTAGATCAAAATTAATAGCGATGCTAAATTGTTATTATAACCTAATTTAGTAATTATATTGCCTATTTTAGTGTGGAAACTAATTTACTTTTAATCAAGATTTGAAAATTGATACTGTGTCACATCTGTTTCAACGTGCAACAAGGCCCAGAACTAATGAGACTCTGGCAGATATCTACTGATACATGTAAATGTTAATCAGCTTCCTGATTTAACCTTTGTGTATCACATTGCACTCCAATTTAATCATGGAGAGCTGTTAAATGTCCCATTCTGGAATTATTCTTTCTCTATGCACCAGCTTGATTCTGTGGTAATACAATAGTATTTTATAAGGAGTTTAAATCAATGTATTGATTTTTATGTTTCATTTTAGTTATTGAAAGTTGATTGAATGAAAACTATAAAAAGCAGTTCTAGGAGGAAAAAAGGGCTACGTTAATAAATGGTATTGGTCATCTGCTCATCTTTTGGGGCATTTTAGCCTACTTGCAAAGTGTCATGATGTTAATTTATCTCAAAAGACCTTCCTGGGAAACATTTGCAAAATATTTTGGAAATCTTGTGTGGAACCTGGACTTGAACAGTGTATTTTAAATTCATTAAGTAACCCAAGTATTGGCTTGAAAAGCACAGGAAGTATTTCCTCGTGACAGTGGCTGGCTCATAGAATTTATCACCTAGCTGTGTAAACAACAAAAATTACAAAAAACCCCAAACCAAAACCCAGAAACTATTGTCATCATTTCCCACTGAAAAAGGGTAAGTTTAGATTAGATATTAAGAAAAACTTCTTCCCTGTGAGGGTGGTGAGGTCCTGGCACAGGTTGCCCAGAGCTGTGGCTGCCCCATCCCTGCAAGAGTCCAAGGCCAGGTTGGCTGGGGCTTGGAGCAATCTGGGCTAGTGGAAGCTGTCCCTGCCTGTGGCATGGGGTGGAACTGGATGATTTTTAAGGTTCCTTCCAACCCAAACCAGTCCATGACATCGATAGCCCGTGCAGGTGTCACTGAGCAGGCTGGAGCACCTGAATGGACCATGCCCTCAGGGAATGGCTCAGCGGGAATGGTTTGAATAAAGGCAACTCAGGGGAGGGACATTAGGTTGGATATCAGGAAAAGGTTCTTCCCCCAGAGGGTGGCTGGGCCCTGGAACAACCTCTCCAGGGCAGCGGGCACAGCACCAAACCTGACACAGCTCAAGGAGCGTGTGGGCAACGCTCTCAGGCACACGGTGGAATCCTTGGGGCGTCCCGTTGGAATCGATGATCCTTGCGGTAATTCTGCGGAATTCTCCGTGTGCTCCCAGCACGACTCCAGCCCGGGAGGGCAGGGATTTGGCGAGGAGCGGGGCAGTGGAACGCGAGGGCGAGACGCGAGGGCGTCGGGGAGCACGCGAGCGGCAGGATGTGGGGGCGGGCGGTGGCACATGAGGATGGGCGGTTTAACACGAGGATGGGCGGTTTAACAGAGGACGGGCGGCAGAACGTGAGGGCGGTTTAACAGAGGGCGGGCGGTGGGACCCGAGGGCGGTTTAACACAGGGCGGGCTGCAGGACGCGAGCGCCGCCGCCGCCCCCGCCTCTCCCCGCTCCGACGGCGCCCTCAGCGCGGCCCCGCCCCGCGCACGCGCGGCGGGCGGTGCCGGTGGCCGCCGCAGCCGCTGCGCGGGCGGCCGTGCGCACGCGCGGCGGAGGCGGCGGCGGCGGGGCCGGGCGCGGGCCCGGCGGGCGGGGCGGGTGTATGGCGGCGGCGCTGTCCGCCCTCGCCGCCAGGCTCTCCCAGTCGGCCGCCGCCCGCTCCTACGGCGTCTTCTGCAAGGGGCTCACCAGGACCCTCCTCATCTTCTTCGACCTGGCCTGGAAGCTCCGCATCAACTTCCCCTACCTGTACATCGTCGCCTCCATGATGCTCAACGTGCGGCTGCAGGTGGGCGGCGGGGCCGGCACGGCCCGGCCCGGCCCGGGGGGGTCCGGGGGTCACGGCCGGGCCCGCGGCCGCTGCGGCTCCCGCGGTGAGGGCGGGGCGCGGCCGGGCGGGTCCCGTTGTGCCCGCCCTGGGGCTGTTGCTCTGCCCGGTGGCCCCCGGGGATGTCGCTTGGATGCAGCCCTGGGGGAGACTCGCCCTTGCCCGTGCCCAGGTGCGAGTGGCCCCGCTGTGCTGCTCGCTCTCCGCTTTCTCAAGTTTATTCGTGTCCCTGAGCCGGAGTTGACTCAAAGACAGGCAATAAATTGTGAATATATATGCACATTTTAAGGAGCAAAGAAAACAATTTCCTTCATCGGTTTGTTGGGTTGTTGTTTGGTGGTTGTTTTTTTTTAATCAAGACAGTTGCAGCAGGGAAAATGCAGAGAGCGTTTTAATACCAGTGTCGTTATATAGAAAAAACAGTTAATATTTAATTTGCATCTCCGCTGTTTCTGCAAAACGTTGAACTCCCTAAACCAGCTTTGACCTGTTGTAGGGTTTAAGTTTCATAGTTTTTATGATGAAACGAAAGCTTTACTTTTGACTTAGCTGGCAACAGAAGCAAGCTGTGGACTGTCACAACAAACATCTGTTCTAGCCAAGGCTTGGGCATTTTCTCCTGGTAAACAGCTGTAATGAAAGTTTTGACATCTGGCCAGTGGCCGAGTGCTCAGAGACAAGTCTGGTTGCAGTTTGTGACTTGCAAAAGTTGAACTAAAATGAGGTCAAAATGTGACATCTCTTGTTTCTGGGATTCGTTCTGCAGTTCTGAACCTTGAAAATGAGCCACGTGGCCAGGAGTTGTACCTGCAGCTTAGTAACCCTGGTAGCTGAAAAAATGTGCCTTTGCTTGTTATCAGTGTTGGCACATAACAGTTCCCTCGGAACAACATCAGCCTGTCCTCTGAGTGCACTGCAGCTGATCCCGCTGGTGCAGCCGGACTGACCGGTTCCCTTGGGAAGCTGGGCATGGTCCAGTGTTGATTTCCAGTGTTGTGGCTCTGATTTCAGCTTGCACTTCTGTTTACAGAAGGATTACTTTACTATTTACCTTCAATGTTAAGTTTCTAATCTGCCCCAGCCTGCGTTCCTGTTGGATAAGGGAAGTGGTGCCGTTACACAGCGGATCTCTGGCTGCTCCTTTGCTGACTCACTTTCATGCCTGTCACCAAAAGAGAATTTGTAGCAGATTAAACTGAAACTACAGGAGAGAGCTGGTTTTTGGGTATGCTTCCCACCCCTCTGGATGTGTTCAAGCAGCTTGTAGGGAGACTTGTCTGTTTGGACATCTGTTTGGACAACTGTTACTTTATGTAGCTGGGTTATTCTTTTTTATGTTAAAGATTTTTAATTTTTTTTTTTTTTGGTCTGTATATGAGGCACCAATGAACTGGGATACCAGTGTAATAACTTCCTGCACTCTTTCTCTTTAGGTCCATATTGAGATCCACTGACTGGTGACTTGGTGTGCTGCTTGCACTGTTTGCTGCAACTACAATCTGTCACACTCCTCCCAGTCCAGCCTGTTGTGAAGCAGCAGAGCTGTGCTCACGTGCTCCAGGACTATGAAGAAAGAAGATTTAACCCAAAACCCAGTATGTGACGATGGCCCAGCTCATCCCAAGGCAGCAGCTCACCTGACACCCATGCATTCCGTGTTGGACAGCTCTCAAAATCAGAGTAGCAGTTTACAAGAATTATTTAACACGAGAAATTGTTCTCTCTTTAGTACTATACCTCTGCTTGGCAAGGAAATGCCTCTGAGTTTCAGTGAATCAGCAGGGATGAACTCAAGTGCAGCTGTTCCTTGGAAGGATTCATTTCATCTGCATTTTTCTTCTGGCAAAGACGGTCCTGATCTGGTTTCTCACTGCATCGCCAGTATTTCAGTAAGGGGCTGGCCGGAGAAAGCTCGGAGCCTTTCTGGAGACTTCAGCTCCTGCTGTCCAGGAGACAACTTTGTATGTTTTGCACAGTTCTGGCTGGGCCCTTTGCAGTGTAATAAAACCCTGTGGTTTCTGGGATTAGGAATGAGCAGCAGCAAAGAGAACGAAGTGCAATTTGCATTTTTGAAAGCACTGGAGCTTGGTGGACTTCCTGATCCCTGGTGTGTTCCAGCTGCCTCCCTGAACGACTCATATGCTATGGGACTCCTAAACAACCAAAAACCATGGTTCTTTCTTTGTTACTTAAACCTTGTATCCTCAGAGCAAACACCTGGATACGAGCAAATGCTTTTCAATATACAGTATGTGGCTAAGAATTTCCCCATCATACAGCTGGTCATTTCTGTGCTAGCTTTTGCACTAGCAGGTCTCTGGTGTGCAGTAGTGAGGGTAAAGTACTGAGATTTTAGTAACTGCTATTTTTAATATTAACAGAAATTTAACTAAATAACAGAGAAAAGGTCACAGTTCAGGTTTTAGTGAGAAGTAGATAGCTAAAGTAAAAAATTATACTTCTGTAATTGCTAGTAAAACTGGCTGTTGGGAGAACAGGGACTTCTTTTTTGTAAGGAATATCTGCATCTGTGTGGAAAGAACTTCATAATCTCCAGACTCTTTGGGACTTTGCAGGTCTGTTGTTAACACTAAACTAGAGCCCAGTTTGATTAGCACAGATCCTTTGTCTTCTTTAGGGTTTGTATTAGTGCAGTGTTGTGGCTACTGCTATTTACAGCCATTTCCAGTGAAACTGTTTCTTGCAGAATTGAATTCTCGCTCTGAATCCGGCAGTGACTGATACATCAGTCCTTAAAACACTTTGAACTGGAAAGCTGTTGGGAGGGTGGTCTTCAATGCAGCCTAATTCTCAGCAGTGCTCCTTTCCAAGGGTGGTGCTGCTCTAATTAAACAATATCTCATGAGCTTTATGACACTACAATAGCGGATGTTTCATTTCCTTGAGAAAGTGATTGCACAGTAATAATTTCTGGGCCTGTTGACTTTGGCTTTGGGACACACTTCTGATAATGGGGTTTGGCAAAGAGTGGGGCAAGAGTGTTGGAATCCATAGAGCTGCTTGGGAATAAGAATTTTGAGGAATAGGCTCCTGTTGGCACCCCAGTGAAGGAA
Organism: Myiozetetes cayanensis; assembly: GCF_022539395.1. Lineage (NCBI taxonomy): Eukaryota > Metazoa > Chordata > Aves > Passeriformes > Tyrannidae > Myiozetetes > Myiozetetes cayanensis. The sequence goes on along the minus strand of NW_026087412.1, from coordinate 7,145,694 downwards.
CTCATCGTGCAGCAGGTCAAAGTTTGAACTCAGTGTCCAAAATTCTCAACGAGGGATTGCTGCAGATGGGCTTAGTGTGCTCTGGGGGCTCACCTACAGAGGGAGGTGAGAGTTAGGATGCATTTTTAACTTCCCCTTCACTGAGATAAAAGTGAGGACTTGATGTGGAGTAAAGCCATGCCAGGGATTCCCACACCAGGAATCCTTTTTGCCAGCTGTCTTGCTTCATTTGGAAAGAGAGTAAGTGATGATGCATTTAGCTTGAACTGATTTTACCTGGAAAGCCAGTAGAGTTTCCCATGTGGTGATTATTGGGGTGTCAGCACACTTGTGTGGAGAAGGCCTTGGTTACAGAGATGAGATGATGGTTTATCAGTGTTATGGGGAGAAATGCTGGATTTTTTTTATCTCATTTGAGTGCTGAAAGTAAGATATATTACTTTTTATGTTGAATTATATGCTGTGTTTTTATTATCCCCATTGGCTGATTGTTTCTTCTGGATGCTAGAAGAGATGAAAAGCCATTTTACTTTAATTTAGAAAACCACTCTTTCCCTGGTGTGTATTTTAATGATTGTTTAACTTCTAGGCTTTTGACCTGTCATGAAGTGACTGAAAACCTTAAAATAATGTTGGATTACATATTGTAAGTAACTGTTTTGACAGCAACAGTTGCCACTTCATCAAGCCATTCACTCACATCTCCACTGCTGCAATTTATCAGCCCTGCAGTGGTGTTACCATGTTAACACGTGGTTTTGTGGTGGGATTAACGATTCCCGAAGTGATGTGGATCTGAAACCCCAAAAACACCAGAAACAAAGACACTTCTCCAGGAGTCTGTGGCTTCTCTGAGTTATGGTGTTAAGTTGCTGCCTACCTACATTTTGACCCAAAAACCTCCCTTGGCAGAGCTGAGGGCAGAGGACTGAAGGTGGGGAGGGGCTGGGGCCTGTTTAAGCTGGTTTGATTGCTAAAGACAGTGTTGTGCAACTCCAGCTGAACCTCTCTAACCACCTGCACAGGTACAGACCTTCGCCTGTGTGGTGAGCCTTTTCTTATGAAGCTGAGCATAAAACAGCCCTGCACCCAAACCCTGAGTGCTTGAACCTCCTGTGCAAAGGATCAGTTGGCACAGCTGTACCTGCAGTTGTTACTTGAGACTTTGTTTGTTCAGCTGAATGGTTTGGCCTGGAAGCTTCTCTGCTCTGTGTCAGTTGGGAACTGCTTTTTTGGGAATCACAGTTGTGTGCAAGGACTTGTAGGTGATACTGTCAGGATAACAGGCAGGAGGAGTAGCTGAAGGCATAAGAGCATTAATCCAGTTTTTAATGCACCTGTTCTTCATGGTGATTTTAAAGGGGGCAAAAATGAAACATGAGACAGCACCAGTAAATTAGAATTTAAATGTGTGTACAGGGTGCCAATGATTTTCTCTTTATTGATAACAAACCTGTGCAGGAGGGGAATTCAGAATGTTGAACTGTGTTACACATCACAGTCCAGCTAATACAGTCCTATTTTAAGCAAAGTCCTCTTTGAGTGTGTGGCCTTTAATCAGCTATTACAGGATCATTTCAACTCCAATACAGCTAAGTGAAATACTGGATTTCTGTTGTGTATTATATGTATATTGAACATAAGATATATAAAAAAACATTTTAAGTGAGTGGATTTGATCCATTTTAAGATAGTTTATGTACCTTGCCTTGGATTTTATTGCTTAAAACCTAAAAGGTAACTTTAACTTGAACATTCCTTCTGAAATTCAAATAAAGGATAGTTTGGTTTGTTGAAATCTCATGTCATATACTGCACTTTAAGCCTGGGGAGGCCATGGAGTGAGAGTTGTTCTTGCACTAACAGAACTGTCTGCCTGATGGTGACAATGTGTAAATGGCTTTTCCTGTTTGGAGGGAGAACAGGGAACCTGAGGGATGGCATCCATCCTTTGACACTAGAGATACATCCAGCACTGCGTGGCTGAGGCCACTGTTCTCTTCCTGCAGATGTTCTGACATGAACTCATCTCAAGAAATGGAAGGTGTCTCTCCAGTTTGTGTGGAGCTTCATGGCTTCAGGACAATGTGGAAAGCTTTTCTGAGCTGATGTGCTGTCAGGGCTGAGACTGTCCTGGATGATTATTACAGTACAGAACAGTAACATCCTTCCTGGGGGTAGGGGACCTTTATACTGAACCGGGAGTTGCCTTTGTATTTCCATATTGCCCTCTCATCTTGCTCTGCAAAGAGTTATTTCAAAGCAAAATATCAGGGTTCTACTAAACACCTTGTGCTCCAGGTCCTTCCTGCATTACGTAGCAAAGAGTTCTATTTCTGCCATTAGAAAACAAATTACGTAAGAAAATACTCAGTATTTAGAGACCTGCCTAGTAGTCACACTTGAGTGAAAATTTACTACATGGTGTACTGCTTTGAAAAGAAAATATACTTCTAAATGTGTGTGCACAGAGCTCTGCATGTAGATAAAAAGTGTTTTACCACAGTGAGATGCTGGAATGCTTCTGCAGACGCTTGTTTCCTTTCTGCCATTTCAGTGCAAACTGCAGCAGGGATGGTGGTGTGTTCTCAGTGTGATCTGAGCTGGTGCAATCCTGGGCATCCCCCTGCACCAGGAGACAGTTTTAGCTGTAGGCATTTTTTAGCTTTTGCTTTTTCAGTGTCGGGTTTGCTTTTGTCGTTTGGGGTTTGGTGTTTTGTTGTTTGGTTTGTTTGTTTTTATTTTTGGTTTGGGGTTTTTATTATTTTTAGGACTGTAAAGACTGCACTTTCTGAAACTTCGCCAAAGTTTCCTTTTCCCTTCTCCTTTTCTCCTCCCCTGTCCCTTCTAACAGGTATCCACATTTAATTTTTGGAAGAAGCAAGCCTGGACACTCTCTCCTAATGTATAATCTTTCTGTCAAGTTGCTCCTTTTATTTTTATGGCCCGGTCTTACATGTATTTCCATCCCTATAATTTCTCAGCCTAAGCACATGCCGATATTTTGTTCCACTTCAGAAACACTGCCCTGTAATTAATTATGCATAACAAATTGACAGAAACCATGCAGAGATGTGAGAGCACATAGTCTGTCATTAGGGTGTAAGACAAGAGGTATATCTGGCAGAGCAACAGGTAGCCAAATATGACAGATTTCTGCTTTTTCCCTCTTCAAAACAGCTGTTTTAATTAAAATCCAACATTTAATTTGAATTTGTGTTACCTCTGTCAGCTGAGAATTGCAGCTAGAATTTGGGGCTTATGAAATATATTAAGGTTGGAACTTTAACTTTTCAAAAAATTAAGGGTACATTCATGTGAATATTTTTTTTCCTGAGTGCACAGAATGTGTTCTGACACTTTGTTTCTGTGATGCACAGTCAATAAATGGGGGGAAGAAACCTCTCTAGACTACAGAGCCTCTAATCCTCAAGGAAGAGCTGCATTCAGTACAACTTTCAAATAAATAGTTGCCTAGGAAAATACTGATATTTATGATCAATTCACATACTTAAATACAAGCTCATAGATATCGAGCTGCTGACAGTGTGAAAACTAGAATAATACAGAAGTGCTGGAATAATGGTATCCTTTACCAGCCTGCACTAAGCAGATCCTATTGGTGTGTACTTTGGAATTAATCTCTATTATCTTAGTCCTTCTGGAATTGGTGATACAAAATTCAGACCAAGACAGTTATTTCATTGTTAGTGATGAAATAAATTTAAAAGCTCAAACACTCTAGAAATGACCAGAGGGAGTTCCAGAAAGAAAACCTGCCTTGAAAAGATCCCTTTCATTTCTCAATACATTTGTAGGCTGTTCTGCACATTTCTTTTCTTGCCTCTTCACGGAAGATGTGTATAAACCTGATAGCAAAAATGGTCAAAACTCAGACTTGCGAAGGTATCAGGATTTAATTTTCTCTTTGTAGGCAGTTTTAGCTGCTGTCAAGCAGAACAGCTCGATGTGATGTAAGCTTTTGTTCTCTACAGCAGGGAAATCTAATGCTTAGTGCCCGATTCATCACCTGAAGTTGAGTGTTCCATGATCTTTCTTCAAAATGGGTTCTGCTGCCTGCTGGTGATTAACACTCATTTGAAATGCTAACTGTGATGCTATCCCTGCAGAACAATTTTAGTCTCTGGCCTCGCTCTTTGGCCCTTTTTATTTTGCTTTATTGCAACGGGGGAGGTGGAGAAGGCTGGCACAGAGAAAGATGTTTATACAGCTTTGGATGTATTTTAGAAGTTTATCGTGACACTTTGAACTTGTGAGAGGAGTTTCCACAGCAAACTTGAAACCTGAAGTGGTGACTGCAGAACTCCTGAGGGACACAGAGCGCTGTGTGAGCTGCCAGGAGCTGCTGCTCGCTCACACCACAGGAGGGAGTTCCACATCAGCGTGTTCGGTATTTCCAGTCACAGCGCTGGTTTCTCTTAGCACAGCACATTTCAGGTGTTTTTGACTTGTCTTGCGGATTGTCACTGCAAATAGGTCCGTGTACAAAATCGATACCCAGTGGTCGTGTGTTGTAACTGTTTACAGCTGAACTGCGAGTACCAGTGGATGGGTTTTTGTCAAGCTATTTAAAAACAGAAATAAAGATCTTTTTTTTAAAACGATCTTTTGTCTGTGCTCAACAGGAGATAGTTTTGGTGCTTCTGGTTCCAATTTTTCACGGAATAAATTGTGCAGATGTACTTAAGGAGAGTGTTTCTGACAATATAAAGTCAGTGAGAGGCTTTTTCAGAGATATAATCTGGGAGATGTGTGTTTGCAGAAACAAATAAACCTTTGGGAGAATAAAAGGGCTCAGTGCTTTATGCTTGGCCTTGAAAATTTGGTATTTGAGCCCTAGGTGAGCTTGCTGATGTTAGCCACCAGTATTCATTTACAGTCATTCTTTTTACACACTTTTTTTTAGTGACACACCTCAACACAGCTACTTCCAATGTAATTCCAAGGTATTTCCCAACTAGCTAGATTCAATCTTGCAGCAGTTTCATTTTAGAAGGGGAAAGCAAACCATGCTAAATATGTAAAACAGCCACAGAAACTCTGCTGCATCATCCAGGATGTTGTTGCTGGGTGCTTCTCTGCATGGTTAGAACCACCTTAGCATCAACAGGTACGTCAGAGCTCTTGTTTCTGCTGAATAAAATATTCACATTCTAATAAGATCTGTAAGTTCTGGCATGTGGTAACACCTCTGTGGTTAAGCAGGTGCTGTCAGTGCTCCCTGCACTTCACTGTGGGCTCCTCATCGCTTCTGGAATTCACGTGGGAGATACTGCAGTAGTAGATTGTAACCTCTCTGGCTGCCCACAATGTCCCAGCCACCCCGCTGTGACAGCGACACAGCCTGAATTACTCGTGTTGTCCTCACTTTCAGATGGTTTATTGGTAGTTCTGCATATATTTATATAAATGGGCATAATTCCTGCAATGGGGCACGTCAAGGAACTCAGAATACTTTTGCAAGCTCAAAACAGACATGGTACCATGTGCATCTCCAAATCTCTTCCTGTTAGGATTTGTGTTTTGAAGTCTCGTTCAAGTTGGTGGCTTTGTGGTACTCCCTTTGTTCATCTCAGACTGTAAAATTCTGCAAGAGCGACTCATCTGTACAGGAGCCCAAATTTCCTCCCTGCAAATCTGACTGCCAGAGGATCTTTTAGCAATTCTTATTTATCAGAGCATTTAACTCTTCAGTGTTTCTTAGCTCTTGCTTTTTTTCTGGCAGATATTACAGCAGCTTAGAATTAAACAAAACCTCAAGCCAAACACGAACACCAAGGATTCTGCTGAAGAAATTCGTGTTTCTTAAAGGAGATGATAGTTTAAAAGTGAATGGAGTGCTTCACCTTCCATTAAAAAAGAAAATATTGGTATCAGGAACTGTGGTGTGTTTGTAAAAAGCAAGTTGTATGTCTTGAGCTTTAGGAAGTGCTTTGTCTATTTGTTATCACAAGTATTTTTTACACATATCAAAATACTCTTTTATTTATCTTTAACCTCATAGTTCAAAGAAAAGGAAAAAAAAAACAAACACATTCTGGAATTCTTTCAAGTCTTATGCTTTGTTAAAAGCATCCCCAAGGGCAAAGGACCAAAACCAACACAGACCTCTTGCTCACTGAACAAAAAGCCAGCAGCAGTGACAAGCAGGATGTTTTTGATGCTCTGTTTCTTTTTTCTGGGACTAGTGGCTGAAGCCCTTAATCACTTTAGCTGGAAGTTATTCACAAATAACCCTCCTGAGCTCAGTAATCCTGTCTTGCTTCGTCTCATAAAAAAACCCCTTTTCTACAGCAGAGATTCCTAAATCTCCTCTCAGATCTGAGCCTTGCATTCCAAGTATTTCATGGTGCCTGCAAGCACGTCTGACCTGCTCCAGAGTCAGAACAGTCACAACACTTCCAATTTCTGGTCTTTGCTCTCCTCCAATCTAAAAGCATTTAAGATGAAAACAACAAAAAATATCTTATGATACTGTCTTAGCACCTTCTTAAGGGCTTGCCTGGACACCTTCAGGTCTCTGCCACTTTAGCTCAGGTTTGTAATGCTGGATTTTCTGTGATGCTGAAAACCACAGACTCCCACAAAAACTTGTCAAAACAGAATGAAAATTCAAACCTTTTTTTGAAGTTGGGCAGCCTTTTTTATGTTCTGTTCCCTCTAGCTGCTTTCTGAGTGACAACATCTGTACAGGCTGTTGCAGGTTTCGAGCCCTTCACTTTGATACACGGTGCTGTGTTCCCATCAATCTGTTGCTTAAAATAAAAGCTGTCTGCTCTGTGTTGTCACTGTCAATCATCATTTTCAGAGCTCTTCCTCACATTTTCTTTCTGGTTTATAATAATTGGTTTGCAGTTGATAACTGTATCTTCTGATTTCCTTCCATTTAGCTAAACCTCCTGCCAATGCTAGCAAGCAGAAGTCTGTAGAGCCTTCCATCACTGGATGTTTTGTTACAGTCAGTTCATCAAGCTTCTTTGCTACTTCCTCAATTTACAGTCAATTCTAATGTATTTTCATAAAGCATCCATAAGGAATTGTAGCTGTTCCTGAATGGATTTCTGAGCAGTTTCTCTCCTGTCACATAGAAAGTGGTTTTTTTTTCTGAAGGCCCCTACTGAAACAGCATTACCCAAAGGTTTGATTCCATTTTGTATATGGCTATTGTTACTACAGTTACTATAAAAGAATGCTTTTATAAGTGAAAATACGTCTGGTAAATCTTTTTTACTCACGTGTGCTTGTTACACTCAGCAGCTGATCTGCCTGTGAGGGCACTTCAGCCTCCTGGCAGATATTCCAGCTGTGATAGATGATGTGATACACAAGATGATTCCTCCCAGCCTAACACAGAAATCTGAGAGGGAAGGAATAAACTCAGGGAGATTACTAAAAAAGACCAATCAAGAAAAAAAAAGGTGCTTTGAACATATTCTTGGTTTAATTTGATAGGTCATTTTGCCAGAAGCATGAGATGAGAAGATATGAATTAAACTTGAGGCAGGAGGCAACCTAGATATGATCTGATTTTCCTCTGTAACAGGAACTCTGTCAAATAGTTCAAATCACACAGAGAGGGTGGAGTTAAATAAGGGCTGGAAATGGCCTCAGAGGAAATAAAAAAGCACAAGTATTTGACACCCTTTCTATGGAAAAGGAAAATGACACTGTACTATTACCTCCCCAGGTATTTCTGTTGTCCTTCCAGTCCTACATGCACCTTAAGATAATGCAGAACTACGTGGAGAAGGCAAGCAAGGTTGGGTTGGGGCTTTGGGTTTGTTTTTTATTTTGCATTTCAGAAAGTGTAATCAATAAGAAAAGAAATCTGATAGTAGGATTTATCTGTTTAAGTAACTTAAAGTGGTTTCAGGAGGACAAATCACAGCTTTAATCCTGTAATCCAATCAGACAAGATCAGTCCTGATGTCTGGCCTTGTGGACTTAAATCTGGGTTCTGCAGCTGAGGATCTGCCTGTGGGAGCCAAACTACAAGGGCTGGACTCAGGGGTTTTATGGGAATAACATTAAATTTAGGCCAGGTTAGAAGTGAACTCACAGTGAACCTTCCCAGCCATTCACAGCGAGACAATATCGTGTTCCTCAAGTGCTTTGAAATTCATTGCATACTTCCCAAATTCTGTACTCCTGGCAGAAAAATTATTATTAAGTGTCTTATTTTGAAGAAAAAGAGTCAACATTTAGGAACTGAGAACTCTAAAAATCAAATACACATCTCGAGTTAATGTATATGGATGGTCTTCTAAGAGAAAACTCCTAGGAATTCCAGTTTATAAAATAGTTACATTTGCTACTTTACTTGAATGATTAAATTGATAACAGCTTTTGATATGAATTTTTACACAGCTTTACTCACTATTGGTTTTTAATCTTAGATATTCTCACATGAACTGCACAAAGTAATTGTTAACAAGGTTATTACAGCTTTCTATGCAAAGGAAGTGTGACTTTTTTATTTCCTGGCTTATTGAATTTTAATTGTTTTCTTTCTCAACTACACATTGTTCACTTGTGATATGCTGGCTCTTGTATTGCTTTGCTTGATGTTGGTGCTGCAGTTAAAGAAACAGAAATTTTAATATTTTTATCCACTACTAATGATCCAGAGAATATATTGTACTATCTTCTTGAAATGGTGAGTTAATAAAGTCACACCAAATTAATCAGAAAGTCCTTACAAGAAATCAGGCTGTTAGAAGAAATGGTATAAAAAGTATGTTCAGAGCACGTTTTCTCATCACAGTTTAAATAACAATAAATTCTGCTTTCATATTAATCTGACAAACATTGTGATGTTGTAATAATTTCTTGTCCCTGTAAGGAAGAATCCAGAGTCAGTTTTTCCCAGTTATTCTAAAGGGTGTTGTGACTGACACATACACTGGCAGAGCAGTAATAGCATCTCCCTGCAAATTCCACTTCCAACAGGAGACAGCCCAATTAACGGTGAATGCAGTAACTCAGGGACAACGTCACAGGGCGTTTTAAAAAGCTGCTGTTATCACCAGGCTTTCATTAAAGTGTGGCAGAAGTGTTAAACGATTATTGACTGTCAGCAGAAGGAGGAGACATTGTTTTGAGCAGCCAGGCTCTAAACTCAAAGGTGGAGTTTGTGTCTAAACTCTGACTAACGGGCTCTGTCAGGAAATCAAAGAGTCCCCGTTACTTTACCAGCTCTTGACTGTGAGTGGACTTTGCCTCAGTTCAAAACTGCACTGAAAGCAAGGTATGATGTCCACTCCAGCTCTGGAGCAGCATTCAGTCTCCTGCTCATCCTGCCCTCAGCACACCTCTAAGATTGTGATCTAGAGATTAAAGCTCATTTCATCACCATAAAATACAAAATTGTAGTTTTCCTGCCTGCGTGTGAATGACCATATATACTTACATATAAACATACACATGCATTAATAGCTGCTTGTTTACATCATGAATACATTTCTGCTTAAGGGCTTTCCAGAAATGATTCAAAGTCTCACAGAAAGAACGGGAACACACCCCAAGTGTGTAGCCCCAAGTGCTGCATTGAGCATGGCAGAAGCACTCCTTTCCTTTCTGGTGTATTACTCTTCATTTACTATGGACCTTCCACAATCCCCGTGTGCTAAAGATACTGCTTTACTCATTGCTGTTGCCTGTGGTCATCAATCTGGAGTAACATCTTTAACTGATTAGCAGTTCAGATTTCTGAGAAGACTGATTTATCGGCATTTATCTGTCATTACTTGCAGTTTCATAATCTAATAAACCCAATATTATCTCCTAATAGTTTCAAGACAGCATTCTATTATTTTAGCTGAAACATATGAAGAAGAGTTTCTCCCTTTTTAACTCATATCAGTGTATCAGCTTCATTAAAGCAGAGAAACACAACATTTATAGAAGGGAGAGCTTTGTACAAATTATGCAGGAAGTCCAGGCCATTTTAGGAAAAGGCAGCAGCTAGAAAAAGAACTGCCAGGCAACTGTACTTTTTTAGAGAGTAAATCTGGAAATTCCATCAAAGCAATTAGGACACTGCAGATTCAAATATAACAAACCCCTAAAAATACTTCATGAAATGATTTAATGTATGAAGGATATAAACATTCTTGTCAACAAGATGAAAAGGTTTTCACTGTCAATGAGACAATCTTTAAGAATATAATTAGCACTCAAGCAGTGTATTTATCTTGGAAATGTGATGAGGATTTGCAAAAATTGTGTGTTTGTTTTAATTGCAGTTATCTGCCATCTCGTTTTTCACGTTTGGAGTCTTTCCCTCCACGCTGAGCCCTGGAAAAGCCTTCCAGAGTAAAGAGGAAGGGCATGATTTTGTTAGTCATGAGAATGGAGCTGTGCTCATTCTCCGTGTTCCCCTGAGCAGCAGCAGAGCAGCAGCAGAGCTCAGTGCTCCTGAACAGCCCTTCCAGCAGGAACACCAGAACAAGGCTGGGCAGAGAACACCCTGCAGGTGCAGGAGCTGCACTGAGGATCCCACTCTCCTGCTTCCAAAGTGTTCTCAATCAACAGCACATTTCAAACACTTTCATTTCAGGTATAAATGTACTGTTATTTCCTAATGCTTTCGATTTTTCCTCACAAACATAAAAAGAAATGGATACTCTGTTTAAAAAAACCCCATATTCTTTATCCAATATGAAAATACTGAGCAGTCCACATTTACTTGAGCAGCTTTGTGAAGTAGATATTTTAAATATGTGAATTTTTTTATAAATCATAGTTTAATAATTCCACTGTTATATATAATATAGCTCCACTATCTTTATTTAATTTGGGATATTTGGGAATTTCCTACATCCACCTGATTGATGCAGACATCCTTAGAGGAGAGCTTGCATCTGTGCAACTGAGATTTCTGCTGTTTCAAAATGGAATGAAACTTTTAAAGATACACAAAGAAACAAAAACTATTTAATTGAATTACTTTGTAAGACATTATTTTTCAAATGTGTCTCTTGCTTTTGTACACCAAGTCAAATTTTTTTTACTCTGCATTCCTTGTTTAGTCTGAAGCATGGCAATTTGCCAATCTGAGCTTTTACTGATAAATTCTGCTATACAAAGCAAAAGTTTTTATATGTGAGGCCACTTCCTTCTGCTATTTTATCATCTTCCTGGTTTTGTCTGTTTTCAATAAATGCTTTTGTATTTTCACGTCTTTTATATGCTTGTATACACAGACACTTTCCTCTGTATTAAAACTGATAGTTGCAAGTTGGGAAGGATAAAAGAGACAGACCATTGACTTAAATTTCATTGCACTAATACATTATATGAACACTTTTATGTTACAGTATTGAAAGATCTTAACATTGATATTGAAAGCATTTCCTGAATTTGGCAGTGGGGTGGAGAGGCAGGGGTTGATGTTTCCTAACAAGGTTTTAAAATGGAAATAGTCTCTGGCTACAACTCTACTTGAGTCCTAAAGACTGACACATGAAGGCTGGGCTCTCCCAGGGAACATGGCTGATTTTAAAGCATCTCAAATTTAAACATATTCAAGCTCAAAAAATAAAATGAAATGATGGGGGAGGCCAAACGTCTCTCCTTTATCTGTCCCAAGAGGTTGAAAATTTCTGCCTGAGGAGAAAAATCTAGAAAATTCAGCAGTACAGAGAAGCCACAGAGACCCCTGCACACCCTGTGGAACCGGGAGGATCTTGAGGGAGAGGAGAACTGAATTGGGGGTGGGCAGGGGAGAAGAACGAGACTGGAGACGAAAAGTTCAAGCTGCAAGGCAGCAAACTGAGAGAAGCTTTTGGACCTTTCTGTCCCTGATGTCCCTGCCCATCCGAGCAGTCAGTCAGGAATTCCCTTTGCCCACAAAAAAACGTTACTAAGGATGTTAAGCTACAAATCATCGTGTACTAAGCTTGTTATGAAGCCCTTTTTGTTGTTGTTCTGCAGATCTATTGTTCTTTTACAATTGCATTAATAGGCTAAAAATAACAAAGGCACTTCTACCAGACTTAAATTGCAATTTTCTTCCTTAAAAATTATTATTTTACGCTGTGCTGGTCAAGATCACAGAAATTTTTTTCTGACCACAGAGGTGTAAGGTACCAAATTCATACTTCATGTAACTGCACTGAGGTAAATGGAGTTACATAAGGAATTAATTTGTCCTGTCTCCTCCATTTCCTTGGAAAAATTCTTTGTTTTAGCGCTTGCCAAGTTTTAACTTCGACTCTCCCTCGCTTAACATCTTCTTGTACCTAGAGACAGTTTTTAAGACTATAAAGAGAAATACAGCAAGGGGAAGACAATTAAGGTGAAGGTCTGCTTTTTAAATTGAAAGTGCACTTCGACTGCAGTAAAAAACTGCCAAAACCTTTTTGTTTTAGTATAAAAGTGTATGGGATTACTCCTACATCCATGAGGATATGAAAGGGATAAAACAGTGCATGTGTAACCACGAGAGGAAGAGGATTTAAGTGATGTTTTTCTGCCTAAGACCCATGTGTTTATTTTCTAACTGCAGCAGTTGGGATAAATAGGGATCTTTCTTGGTTAGAGGAGGTAAGAATGTAAAATATCACACACCACTTCTTAACAAAGAATGATCTCCCCTTTCCCCTAGACTTATTCAAAACTAACCAATGAGAGAAGCTGGATACTCTCAACTGCAATTTCATGATGCAATAAAGTTAGTTTTTGGATGGTGACATGGCATGAAATCCTATGTACAAGTTCAACCCACCAGTAAAACATTATTTAAAAACCAAAACCCTCATGAAACAGGGAGAGTGATTTTCCTTATGATGGTTTTATGTTAGTTGGTCTTCCTGCTGCCAGTATAAAGCCAGGATAAAGCTTGGTCTAAAGACTGTGACTCATAGCTGGCTAATCCTGACAGGAATGCAATGACATGCCCATATTTGATCTTGATCAATTTATTACCTTCAGATGATCTTGAGACATTAACAAGCATTTCAGCACATATTCAGACATTAACATGTGTGCCAGGGGGTGCCAGCCCTGGAACACTGGGAGTTATTTAGGGCTTCTCCAGGCAGGGAGGAGGAAGGGATTGGGGGGCACCCCCATCCATCGACTGCTGCCACGTGCACGCAGCTCCTGGATGGTTTGCAGCCCAGCTGCAGCTCCCACTGTACGATGAGTTAGGAATTTCCAATTCCCAGGCCTTGGTCAGACCGGAGAGTCCAAGATGGAGTTCGCCAGCAGAGGGGAATTCAGACTGTGGCTACTTCTCAGGGTGGGAACAGTCTGGCCTTAATCAGTACACTCTCCTTTGAGAGTTGCTTTACATCAAGTTCTTTCATTTTCCTGAGATAGAAAAACGCTCTCAAGCTTCATGCAAAATTCCACTCATGATCTGTTTCAGCCCATGCCCTTTGAATCCTAGTCCTCTTTTTCTGTTATTTTAGGCCCAGCTTTCATGCTAGAAAGCATCCTGTTTGTGTCTAGTACTGTGGATAATTAATACAGGTAGAACAAGTTCTAATGCAAAGTACATTTCAGATCATAAGCACTACAGAGTTGGTGGACCTTCACAATTTTTAATACATTTTCCTCACTGGGACATTTTGGTGGTTTTTCCTCAATGACTCACTAGTGGCCCTATCAGTGTTACACAATAGAAACAAGCACTGACTTCCAAAACCAGTAATATTTGATGCTGGTAGTAGATAAAGCTCATTTAGAAATCTTAAAAAAACATAACCACCAAAAAACCACAAACCCTCAAATGTGTCAAGAACAGGAATTTTAAATAAGCTGCAAATAAAATTCAGAATAAAAAGCCCATCTGGAGAGAAACCCACGCAAAATTCTTGGAAGTGAGGTGTCTTAATGTTTAGGGTTCTGGACTATTCTAATGGAACAAGCTTCCTATTCATACAAGAAAGCACCATTCATAAAAGAGGCTTGACTTGCTAAGCTTCAGCTTTGATGTCCCCCAAAGCCATATAAAATACCTGCATGTAAATTTTTTTGGGACTAAATGAAAGGTACAAGCACTTTTGAAACCCTTGAGACAGCCAGCAAACGGGATTTTCTACAAAAATGTTTTTCCAGCTGAGACAAATATGAGATGTGTGACAGCATAAACATTTTAAGAAACAATCCATGGCTAAAACCCGTCTGCCAGACAGAGGAAGTCAAAGAGCTTGCCTTAGGGGTTTAAGAATACCAGATTATTCAAGTACTGATAAATAAAAAATAGAAAAATAGGGGGGGAAAAAAAAGACATGATGATGGGCTGAGACTTTCCTGCATGGAAACCATTAGGCAATGCTTCTTAAAAACTAAAACCCCTTTGGTTGTCTAGATTTGAAACAAAGTTTTCTTTAATACAATGGCTGGGTATTGGTGACAGTGATTCTATCACCAAGGTATTGTCTCAGGAATGTAATGCTTGCACCAGTTTTCTAAAAACATTTCCATTACTGAAAGAGGAAACTTGCCAAGGTAACACTGAGCTTATTTCTTCCCACAAGTAAACTGAAGGTGAGGAATGAAGATTTTTTTTCTGAATTTACCTTAACCAATAAAAAGCAAGGCAGAAAAAAGGGTATCCACTGTTGCTGAGGAGAGGATGTAATAAGCAGCAGGGCTTTCCTATTCTTGAACTGATTACGGGGGAGAAAAAAAGAAAAAAAAGGAAGGATAAAGATTTATATTTTCATTCACTACTCTTGGAATCTGGTTCAAATTGAAATACATAGAAATAGCTTAATATTTAATGAGCCTTATAGACCACAAAAATGTGATGTAAGGATTCACTTGTCTTCACTGACTCTCTTTATAGGGACAGATGTGCTCCTGAACCCTCAAAATGAAAAATGACAAGATAAATTACCACTTAGTGGAAACTAAACCAAAACAGTTACTAAACTAGCCAGAGAGGGACAAAAAAATATAAAGAGACAAAGTGTATTACCTGCAAATTCAGCAAGTAACCACATTCATCATTAAGGAATCAACCCTGCCAACAGCAGTTTTTGGAGAAAGCCCAATTTCCCCCTAAAAATAATTTCAACAGACCAGCTATTAGACTATTATTTACATGAATGACAGACTATGAAGTTCTTCCAACACAGAAGGTTAGACTTGTGGATATAAAACTGGCAAAACACACTGGTGGTAAAAATAGAGCTATGACTACAGAAGGGATTGCAAAAAAGGAAAAAAAAAAAAGATCAATCTTTAGAAAACTGTTGATTGAAACTCTTATTAATATGGGGAAAAAAATTAAAATTCATATGTATTCCAAAACAGAAGAATGATCAAAGTTCCAGAAAACAAAGCAGATGCGAGAGCATTACTTTCATGAGGAGGAAATAGTTTATTGGAGTTTGTCTTAAAATTTGCTGAGATTGTAACCTGCATTGCTTCCTGGCATCTTTGCTGGTAAGAAACTACCTCTTATTTAAGGATAGTGGTGTTGTTACTGTTGAATTACCAAAAATATGGGGAGGAGTTCTGCTATGGTAGAACTGCTACAGCTACGATGTAGAACCAGGGCTGTAATTACTTGATTTTGCACAGTTTCATAAAATCTGTTCCTGACCTAGTTAGGTTCATAGCCAGACATGAGTTTTCCTCTGTAGACAGGAAAATGAGACAACAAGGTAAGAGGTTTGATCTGAAAAGTTTCTATGACGTGTCACCTGAAGACTGAACAGCTTTGTCCAGGGAGCACCTTGTGCACAGAACTAACAGTTTTATGCTTGGAACACTTGTAGGATCAGGCCCAGGCAAAAGTAAGTCTATTTATAAGATACACAGTATGAATGAAAATGTTTTAAGGAACATCTGCCATCATTCCAGAGACACTCAGCCTTGAAGAGAACACTTTAATTTCAACACTCTTTTGTACTGTGTATCATTAATAAGTCATTGTACTGAAACGGGGCTGGAAAGAACAGATTCTCCTTGAGAGGTTATTTAATGACATAGATTTCAGAGTAAGTACGTATTCAGTAAGGCAAAATACTGAACATTTAACTGCTTTTCTAGTTAATAATGAAGTTATAATAATACCATGTTCCTTATCTCATGGGTTTGGAATGGGCAGACACAATCTGGAATTGGGTTTCCCCATGAAGTCTCTATAAAACATCACAACTGATCACTCATAACCAGGACAGATGTTTCTCTTACCTTGCTTGCATCACAAAATAATCTCAATCTTTGCTACGAATTTGGAGAATTTTAATACTTGTGTGGCTTCCATGAAGTCAACAGGAATTTTGCACTGAATGGGTGGGAGGATGACTGTTCTCCACACCTCCCTCTCCTCTGCTACTAGAATTGGTGATGAGCTTATTTTTTATTTTGCACTAGAATTTTCCTTGTAGTAAAAGCATAAGGAGGGAGGAAGGGAGAAAGGAAGGGAAAA
This sequence comes from Myiozetetes cayanensis, assembly GCF_022539395.1. Taxonomy (NCBI): domain Eukaryota; kingdom Metazoa; phylum Chordata; class Aves; order Passeriformes; family Tyrannidae; genus Myiozetetes; species Myiozetetes cayanensis. Next base: position 7,129,283 of record NW_026087412.1, on the reverse strand, counting down.
AGGAAGGAAGGAAGGAAGGAAAAAAATGACACTGACAAACAGAAACAAGAAAATAAAGGAATATATTCTGTATAAAGGTGTAAACCAACACAAATTAAATGCAAGCAATCTGGTATCACTTATAAAATTAGAATTTTTCTCATGAACCAGATTCCCCACTAATGTAAATTAACAATTTGCTCAGTGTACAAAAATATTCAAAGCCAACTATCAGTTCAGCTGCATTCAGACTTAATTTACGTAATCCTGTAGTTGCACTTTATAGACACACATTTCAAAGTAAATCTCTTCCAAGGTGATGCTGGTTTTATGTAATCATATCCTCTTTAGAACTTACTAAACTTATAACAATATTTAATTTAAAATTTCAAAGTCAGAGGGGTATTTTCAAGGTTTGTGATGCTTACGACTTTTAGGTGAGGTAAAAAACACTTTATCACTGGAGCAGCTGGCAGAGCCAGACCTCAGCTCTCAGCACAATGGGCTGTAATAACCACCTATTAGCAGCGGTGTCAAGAGGTGAGCGCTCCTCACACGGCTTCCTCCACGGTGCTCTTGTCCCATGCCAGCCTCCAAAAGGAAAATGAAAAACCCGATATTTTCCTGTTGGCTGACCCTTTCCTCCCACAGCTTCCTTTCTGAATAAAATTTTGACACGAACGGTTTAAAAAAAAATAATAATAATAAGAGGCGGTGCCAAGGAAGGAAGGAAGGAAGGAAGAGTGGTCTGTGCCAGTACACTTCTGCTTACCTTTACAGACTTTGGAGGCTGCTGATATCCTGACTCCCATGGTAGGTAACTCACTGAAGATCTTTACTGAAGACTTTAAAAATCCCACAGGCACTTCGGCTCCTAGGGCAGTAAGGAGAGTCCTTTCTGTTATCCACAATACTCACCAAGGCAAACCCCTGCACCGCACAAGGGGCACAGTCCGATTGACATGCAAAGCTCTCCCTGGCCCCTGTGGCAGGGGAAGCACCCAAGGCCCTTCCAGCACCGGCCACAAGAACAGGGAACAAGCAACAATCAGCAAAAAAAAAGCCCAGAAACATGTGATGTCTGAGGCTCTTTCTCAGAAACTTCAACGCACCTTGTTTCCCCTCACTACTCTGCTTCAGGCCAGCTCAGCCCTCACCTTCCTCTCACCTCCCGCTCTCCCCCAAAAAGAGCCAGGGGAGTGTCTGCAGCCATTTCCTGGCTCGCGCAGACCCCAAAACACGACCCCAACGGGAGCCCCCCACAGACCCGAGTGCCCCCCGCTCCCGACCGCCCGGGCGACCCCTGGCAGCCCGCGGGGAAGCCGCTTCAGGGGCCTGGGCGCTGCCAGGCCGCGCTGCGGGGCTCGCCGGGGAGGGAACACCGCTCAGGGCAGGCGGGCAAGAGACTCGGCCGGGGCGCTGGGTGGGGGGGTAACACAGCCCGGCGGTGACCGCGACCCGGCGGTGGCGCGGGGGAGGCGACAGCGGGGCTGGGCCGGGCCGGCTCCCCCTCCGCCCTCCGCCGTCACATGAGAGGGGCGGGCGGCTGGGCCGAGGCGGTGGCGGCCGCCGGGACTGAGGCAGGGCTGGGCGGGGAGGGACGGGGCAGAGCAGCGCGGCGGCGGAGCGAGGCGGAGGAGGAGGAGGGAAAGCAAGCGAAGGAGAAAGAGGAAGAGAAGGAGGAGGAGGAAGAGGAGCGGGAGTGGCCGCGAGGCGCCGAGCGAGCGGAACGAGCCCCGGGCCTCGCTGATCGGCGGCGGAGCGCCCTGCCCGCGGTCCCAACATGGACGAAGAGGGCGGCGGAGGCGGCGGCGGTGAGTGCGGGGCTCTTGCGGGGGGTTCGCGGCCCCTGGCCGGGCGGCACGGGAAGGTGCCCCGCTCTCGGAGCCCCTGACAGCGGCTGCGGCCGCGGCCCCTCCCGCCGGGGCTGCCCCGTCGTGCCCGGCGCCCCCCGAGCGGAGCCGCTACCTCGGCCGGGCCACAATGGGGGCTCTGTGCCCCTCACCCGGCGGGGGCGCGGCGGGTCCGGGACCCGCTGCCCTGCCCTGCCCTGCCCTGCTCTGCCCCGCCGCCCCCGGCAGTGCCCTGACAGCCCCGCGCCCTTTGCCTGCAGCTGCTCGTCCGCTGGGAGAGGGAAAGGGGGGAAATACAAAAATAATAAAAAAAAAAGTACGTGTCTGGCAGTGTACGAGCAGCGAAAAGAGTAATTAAGCCTTGCGAGGGTTCTGTTTGTGTGTGTCATCTTAATGGAGGCTCGGTGATCATCACGGGGTGGTTCAGCCAGTTTAAAAGAGGTGAACTGTTTCCAGCGGCGGCGGCGTTAACCTTGCCAAGATACTACTTTTAGAAAATCCGGACTCGCATGTTGGGGAAGCTTTTATTTGTAATTTTTATCTTATTGGAGACCGGCTTGCGCGCTGTCCCAGTTTAAGGCGCTGCAGACGTGCCACACGCTTCCCTCCTTTAATTTATAATGGGTTCTGTGAGTGCGTGTGTAAAGCTGCTGCCTGAAATAACCAGTTCTTGTGTATCATCAGCGATAATGGTGGCTGAGCAGGAGCTGATCCTGCCCTGGGGCAGAGGGATCGACTTCATGGCCTGCCCTATATTCAGTGTGTCTGTGGCTGGCTGTGCAGTGGTGGTACAGCATGAGGTGATGAGGGTATCTCTTAAATAAAATGCTAAACAGGCTGCCTTTGAACGCACTGGCTGATCTCTACATAGCTAAAGTAGGGGCTAAACCTCGTATGATTATTAGTTGCACGGTACTTGCTGATTCCAAGTACAATTAACCAGAACTCGGAAATTAAGTGGGTGTGGTGTTTGTTTTGACAACTTGAAAAAATAATGCTGTGATGAATCAGAAAAATAATTCTTCAAGCCGTCGTTTGGAAGTGTGGCCATTTCTCAGCAGGCACTTGTTTAGTCAGTGGTAGACTTAAATCTTGAAAAAAAAGTCTGAAAAAGGAAAACAGAAGACAAAACAAGCCAGTCCTGAAAAGTTATTGTTCAAAGCAGTTGAACGCTGTAATTGTAAAGAACAGAAAGCTCGTTTAACTCAAAATATGTTATTTTCACAGGATTATGGACTTGCATTTGTAGTTAAGGAAAATGAAAATGTTTGTTACTGGCACTAATCCTATGTGATATAGTACTTAATCACGTGCAAGATGTAAACTAGAAAGTGGACACATTGCTGAATCAATCTTTCATAAGGCGTAAAGCATTTCAGAGTTGGATTTTCAGAGGAGGAAAAATACTCAGGACCTCAGGAGGAGTCAGTCTGTATTTAGCCAAAGGCTGGTTCTAGAGGTAAAGTCAGATTTGTTCCTAGCATGCAAGTGAAACTATTATTTATAACTTCATACCACTTTAATAAACATGTTGCTTTTTTGGGTCAAATTACAGTATAGTTTATGTTCCTACTTACTTGGCTTCGTTGTAAAACAGTTGCAGCCTAGTAAGACTGGACAATTTTTTTGCAATTGGTGTATTTGATGTTTTACACTGACTTCTTGTGAGTATTGCACTTTTTTTTGAATAGAGATCCAGTCTCGCTTTTTCTTATGGATCACTGTCAGTTTGGAACATCAGGATTAGTTAGGTCATTTCCAGCTAATGCATTAGTATTTGGAATTGCAAGTTGTTTTGTTTGGGTTTTTTTTCCCTTTTACTTTCTTTCTTTAATAATAGAAAGATTGTGAAAGTGTGGATTTGACGGCCAGTTTTAAAACCCTTTATTGTTGCTGGGTAGTGAGGCTTGTGATACCTGAGCAATGAGACTCCCTTGGTAGTCTGACCAAGGCAATCCAGTGTTTTGAACCCCTGCAGAACATTCTAAATCCTCACAAAATTAACATTATTGAGTGGGAAATACTTAGAGATAAGAGTTTTGCTGTGCACAGGTATTTAAGAAGTATATAAAATTATTTGAGGACTGCACAGAGTCACCCTAATTAGAGACTTGAACTAGATAAGCATGTAAATATCTAGGACATTAAACTGTGATTCAGAAGGTAAGCTGCTATTCCCAGTTCAGCTCTGCCTGTTGCCCTGCTCTTCAGTTTCATTTGCATCCGATGCTTCAGTTCCCTTGTTTGTCAAATGGGGTCAGTTGTTTTGCCACCTCTGATAAAAACTGTGAGTGAAAACAGAGCTGTGTAACATTAGAATTTATTATTTTAGAAGCTCTTGATGGAACAGAAGTGTTAATTAAGGGAATTGTTCTCAGTACCTCTTTCTCTTTTGTGTGTGGAGCCCTCAACAGGGCCGTGTATTTATATTATACAATCCACTTACGCACAAGCCTGCCATTGATTCCAGCAGAGGCTCTGTGCATGGATTATTGATGTGATATGATCCGAGTCAGTTGGTGTTTGGCTCAGCTTGCCTTTGTGTTCTGATTAAAATATCTCTGTGGTTCACTTAATCCAGGAAATTTCTCCTCCTCCCCCTCCTCACTTGCTTTAAAACCACATCTTGTGTGCTTTGACCGAGGCTTTTCTTGCGGGCTCCCAGTGAGGTGGTTGGTGGTACCAGTGACCCGCGATCCTCGTGTTCAGTAGTGCTGTTGGCAGCCTGTGGAAGGTCAAAATGTATAAACAGTGCTGGAGGCCCAGGATAGTGCTTCTGTTTGTTTTCTGAATTTCATTCTAGTCATGCAGCAGCTTTCTTGTCCACCAAATCCAATCCCGTGCCATTCCTCTTGGAAAAGACTGCAGGATTGGGTACTTACCAACTTCTGTATGTTTGTTTTAAGCTGCCTCTACAAAGGGCTCTAAACAGACATGCCAGAAGGTTAAAATCCTGCTTCTACTTGACAAATAGACCAAATTACAGCACTAATTAGGGCATTGAGGTTTCCCTGCGTTCCCCAAACTCTGTGCTTTGTTTCTGAATGCTGAAGCTTTTCTGGGACAGAGCAGTTCCGTTGCCAAGCTCCGTTGGTTGCTGGCTGGTCTTGCCAGTGCTGGTGCCAGGTAGCACGTTGGGTCTGTTGTGTGCACAGAATGGAGACACCCGTCCACGAGACAGAGAGACCAGATCGTCTCCCAGAGCGCTCAGGAGAGCGGCTTTGCTGCCAAACCAGATTTAGCAGGGTCACTTCTGTTCCGCTGCAGGGCAGAGATTACCTATTTATAGGTAAAAGCTGTTAAATGTAACGAACACCCCTGATTTTTCGTAGGAAAGAAGTTTTTAAATTGATTAAATATATATATTTGTACTTTAGACGTGAGCAGCCTCATCTTTTCACACTGTAGTATCTTCCCAAGGTAGACATTAAAGATAGCAGAGGCCATGTGGCCTCCTCATGGTTCTAGACATTTGCTTTGCATTTAACACTAATGCTCCATGTTTTCTTCTCTTATGAGTTTCTTTTATTATAAACAAATGTGTTTTAACACAGAAGAACGTTAAATATGTTTCAATCCCTACCCATCAAAGTGGATAACTTGTACCAGTAGTTTTAAATAAAAGCTGTCCCAAAAGTCCTTTAGAGGAGGGCTTGTAATTTTAAATAGCACTGTAGGGAAATGCCAAGAATATAAAAATGCACCTGAGTGTTAAAGTAACCACTTGGCTTGGTTCTAGGGAGAGAAAAAGAGCAGGTACAGAGATGGAACACAAAAAACCTAAATTACATAAATAGGCTTTTACCAGCTAGCAGAGCTTCATCCTAAGTCTCCTTTTGCTGAATAAATATTTCTTCATGCTAAACTAACCTCATATTTGTATGGCTTCCCTGTCAGCTCAGTAGGCTCCTCATTTTTAGCCCCAAACCACTTAATCTGTTACCACTGCAGTAAAAAGTGTCATAATAAGATATTAATAATTATACTGTAAATATTAGTTATTTTCGGTGGTGTCAGAAAACGGGCTTGTTAATTGCAGTAACACATTAAGTTTTTCTCAGCCTAATGTTCGATATTTTTAGCTGGGACTTGGAAGAAAACATGAAATTTTGGCAGATAGAATTTCCAGGAGTCTTTGGTTGCCAAACTTGATGTCTTGTTATATAATGGCATTTGGTGACGTGCTCAGCAGTGTAAGCACGTAAGGATTTAGGGGAGCAGTGTGCCTGTAACAGCATCTGTCTGCACTGGTACAGCTGGGAAAGGAGCTGCAGGATTTACTTACAGGAACAGAGTGTATTTTGCAGAACAATGTCTGGGAATTGTAGTAACAGCCACGAGAAAGTGGGTTTCCCATGGGCCACTCTTACCAAATGGGTATTGCAATCTTTTAATATCACTGGAGCTGTAAGAGCTTTCTCCAGTGGAAGGGCTGCAGAAGGTGAGGCAATGTACTGTTTTTCAAGATAAAATCTACAGCTCACATGCAATTTCTCATCTCATCGTATTTATTGCTTCCCCTTCTTTTTTTTTTTTCTCTAATAGGATTTTGAAAATCCTGATTTTCCTCCAGTTTCTTCTTTTTATGAGGGTGTGCAGTGTTAGGACAAGGGTAAATGGTGTTAAACTGAATGAGGGCAGATTTGGGTTAGGGTTGGGGCTGGGGTTAGGGTTAGGAAGGTGTTCTTTACTTTGAGGTTGGTGAGACACTGGCATAGCTCTTCCAGAGAAGCTGTGGATGATGTCCCATCCCTGGGAGTGTTCAAGGCTTGGAGCAATGTGGGCTGGTGGAAAGTGTCTCTGCCCATGGCAGGGGTTTGGAACGAGATGAGCTCTTAGGTCCCTTTGAACCCAAACCTTTCTCTGATTCTCTGACTGTGTTTGCCATCTCTTTGTCTTAGAAGTCTCTGCTTTCCTTGTGTAGCAAAAAGGTTTTAAAAGCTTTCAAGTATTTTACTTGAACTGTAGCTCTGTCTCACCTGCTGCTGTCCATTGCTCCCTTCTTTCCCTTCCCAATACAAACATGCTTTAGTCTCATTCTTCTTACCTGCCCTCTTTGACCCCACACCCAAAATTTAAACTACTTCTGCATCTCTTTTTCTGTTGAAAGTCATGGAATGAGCTGTTTGCAGGCACTGTCTGAAGAGGATCTCCTCCAGGTTCACCCTAGGTCCTCTCCACACTTGTCCTGACCCCTTGTACTCGGTACATTCCCTTCCTCCTCTTTGTCCTGCCAGCTGCCACTAGTACTGTTTACTATACTTTTTGAAATCTTCCTTTTTTTTTTGGCTTCTTTGAATGTTCTCTCCTCCCCCTCATGTCTTGTTACTCTCTTTTCCACTGGGAAGATGATCTTTTTATGTCCAACTTCGCGTTGTGAAGATTTGCAGGACCCTGTGCTTGGTTTAACACTCCCTCCCTCTCTACGTCTCGTTTCTGGATAATCAAATTTTGCAAATAAAAATGGAACTATCGGATTTAAAGGGATTACTCACAGCAAATAGTCTGTGCTCTGGATCCAGTGCCATCTGTCCCAGCTAAAATGTTGGCTTGTTTGACATCTTAAGATTGCGAAATTGTCGTCTTAAGCTTAATGAGTCTAAACCAGAGCTCTTAATGCTGTTTCCACCCCCTTGCTCTCTTTGATGTCTGCAGACACACGCTGACATCGCCAGTAGTTATTGACAAGTAAACAGCAAGACCTTGTAATTTATTGTTTCTCAAAAAATTGTCTGTAGAGAAGTTGTAATAAATACGGCAGCGAAAGGGCGATGCAGAAGTACTGAAATGCTTTTTTGTCTCAGAGGTGTTCTCCTATTCAATGTTAATTTTCCTATTTAAATGCACAAATAGATTTAATCTGGTTGTGGCATCTTCTGTGTGAAAATGTGTGACGTTTTCTGTCGACTTCTGCATGGGGCTACCCAGCCTGTGGGTTAGTGTTTTGTGATGATTGAATGGATCTGTGTAGATTTTTTTTTTCTTCCTTTTTTAAAGTAAAGTGGTAGTTAATGATGTCTTCTTCACTTTGTCTCCCTGTAATACCTAAGCACGTATGAAAGGATTGACTGATTTCAGTGAAGAGTTGGGATGTAACGACCGTGTGCTTCTTTCACAGAGAAAAAAATAAGTCCTTAGTACTGGTTTATTAGGAAAACCTGTCAACAGACAGAACTGGGGGACAGGGAAGTGAAGAACACATCATATTTTACTCAGGTTCTACAGAAGAGAAAGAGAAATTATGAGAACAGATGTAACGTTGGCATTTGTGGCTTCTTCGCTGGGCATTCTTGTCAAGCGCTATGTTGTACAGGAAAGGTGGATGAATTAGGCAGTAAAAGTCTATTTATTTATGCCATTTGTATAACTTTTAACATCTATCAAATTGTTTTAAATTGCATATGACTTCCTTCTTTTAATTTCTACAATTTCATGGGAAAACTTAGTCTTGCAAATCTTTTGGACAGCACGATTTCCTTTTAGTGGGATAGACACACAAAATCCACTAGAAAACCATGTGTTTTGTGGTCCTTTGAGATTTGCCTGAAGAAGGAAATGGCTTGACCTATTTGGTTGCTATGAAGTAAAAACATTCTTGTTCTCTCTCTCCTTTTTTTTCTTTGTGAACATCTGTGTCACATTTATTTCATTACTTTCCGAGGTTCTTTAAGCACCATTATTTGGTAATATAAAGTTTTATTTAAGGAAAACAAAGTGGTACGTAGCTGCTTCCACAATTTCATTCCAGTTCTGATATTTGATTATAGAAAGGTATAAGTGGGTTTCCAATGCAAGTTGACATGTTGAAAGGCAACCATTATCTAGCATTTCCTGGGAAGAAAGTGTTTGAAAATCCTGTAGGATCTCATGGAGTTAACAGGAAGTGTTGCGTGCTGGAAACTTGTGAAATCTAAATCAGGATCTCAGCTAGGATTTGGAACACTGGAGATCTCTGATCTGATTTTTCAACAGGTTGGGCTTCTTAGCGTGGTTTTACTAATTAGCCTCATTTTCAGATGTTTATTATAAAAAGAAATAGTTACCTTGTGCCAAGTGTATGGAAGAACTGAAGCTGATGCTGTTATTTAGCAATCCAAAGGAAATTGTCCCAACGAGGACAGAGTTTGCTGATTCTGCTAATAATTCTGAATTCCATGAGAAAATTCTTCAGTGAGGATCGAAGATCAGTCCGTTTGCGAGAGTTGAATCTGAATTCAGGTCTGGCTTTTGCTGTCACATCCCACAAGGGCTCAGTTGGATTTTGAGGAGCTGCTGCTGTTCTTTGCAGATCCAGGTCCTTAATACCAAAGGGAAACCAGTGCTGATTTTTAGATGAAATACATTGAATTTGTTAACCAAACAAGAAAGCTCTGTGAGAACAACAAAACACAAGTGTGCTGACTCTTGGGGTATGGAAGAGCCTAATGCTGACTGTGGGAATTCATTTCAGTGGCTCTTCTATCCAGCTCCCAGTTCTCACACAGCTTGTAGGAACATTTACTCCTCAGTCAAATGAGATTGAAATGGAGGCTGCGCAGGGCGCAGGCTGGCAGGAGGAGTTGATGGGTAGGAAAAGAAACGCGTCCAATCCCTCTGGTGCTCACTCTCCTTCTCACACACAAGTGTGCACCAAAAAAAGAATGAAAAATTAGCATATGCAAGTAAGGGAACTGCCTCATACTGTTTTCTCTAAGGGGACTGTGAAATGTAATCACTTAATGAGTCACCTCTACGTTTTTATCCAACTGCCTCATTAATACTCAGTGTATTAATTAATTAATTAACTTCTAGAATGGAGACTTTTAAAAATTTTTGGGTTTAATATCTGATTTATTTTGCAGAATACCATTCATGCTGTTTTCTTGTTGAATTCCAAGTATTCAGGAGTCTATTTGCTGTTACATTTTCGCTTTCATGTACTGTAGATCCACATTCCTTAATAAGGTCCTTGTTTAGCTCACAAGCAGTGTTGTCTGGAGGGTCACATTCTGACATCAACAGATCCCGTTGCCTTAGTACAAGAGAGAGGGGGAATTGTCAAAAGGGTCATTTGTAGTTGCATTGGCTATTATAAAATACGGAATTACGGTTGCTTGAAGCAATTTCTTATATTCAGGAGTCAGATTCCAAATACTCTTTTTTTTGGTTGTTGTTTCTTACTCATGGAAGTTTGGACTAATGAACTTCCTGCCCCGTCATTCTGCTGCACCGAGGAGGAGTTTTCCCACCAGGCCGTGAGCTCCTCTGCACAGCTCTGATCCCTTGCAAAATGCAATTTTTGAATGTGTAAAGCTGCTGCACGTTTTTGTCTCGGTGTCTTGTAACTGGTCAGCCGGGGCATGTGGAGGAAAGTTTTTGCAGGAAGCTGAGGTTAAACCAAAGTGGTTGCACGAAGAACTTGTGGCTCTGTCTTTGACCACTGAGCTCCTCATGTATACAGGGCAGGGGCTTGGTCCTGTGTGGGACCATTCTCAGTCTTCCCTGAGAAGACCAGAAGGACCTGACCCCTCTCTTGTACATGGCCAGTGCTCCACTGGTTGCAGTTGCCCACTCAGGAGCTGCTGTGTGCAAACTGTGTGCACTGATGGTCCATTGTAACAGATCTGTGAATTGATCTCTGCAGTTCATTGCGTGGGGTAGGTGAATGTGCATCTCTGTAGTGTTGTGTGGTTCTCCCTTTTTGTTTTTTTTTTGTATTTTTGAATCTATTTTTTAACTTATTTTTTCTTTTCTTTTTAATTGAAAGTGTTCTGCTTGGACACACCCAAAGCAAGCACTTAATATTTCAGGAGTCCACCTTCAAGAGCCTCCATCAGGCTGATGTTACCTTTGGTTTAGTTTTGTATTTTGTAACCCCAGTATATAGTAATAGGGGAAAACTCATTTTGCATGTAGTATCTGTCATGTAAATGCCTAAATGGGTAGTCCATGTTATGGAACTGTGTGTTTATAGACTCAGAAGTAACTGTTTTATTTTATACAACTTTATTATGATTTAACTTGCTCTTCTGCAAGTCAGTCTTGACCTACTGTACCCTTCTAGTTATTAAAATTACCATATCATGCACTTCCAGCATTTTAAAGCAGCATCCAACATTCATCTGGGGACAAGGAGAATGTCTGTGCTTGTTTTCCCACCATCTCTTATCGTTTGTGCTGCTATTCCTGAATTGCAGTCTGTATTTCCTCAGTGGAAGTTGAAACTGGTAGCCAAGGTTAGTCAGAGTTTAGGGAAGTGGCTGTTGTGTCTATGAAAACATTTACAGTCGCAGAAGGGAGAGATTAAAAGGTTTCAGGTACGTGGCTGGTTTATTTGTGTAGGTGTTGCTGGTTAATTCTGTAAGCTGGGAATCTCAGGCTGGGTCCTAAGCCTGTCTTGTGTGTATTGTGTGAGGTCAACCTTTGCAGGCAGCTGGTGACATTTAAGTTTGCTGTACATGTTTTAGCAAGGATAGATAAACAGGACATATGGAGTTGATTATTTTTTTGGCTATAGGAAGTGGATTTTTGTGCATTAAATATAGTAACTTTCTTTTTTTAAGTATCTGAGAGGAAGCTTCCCTACACCCAGTGATTTAAAAAAAAAAAAAAAATCAGTATACATGTAACTTTCTTCACTCTCATTTTGTGCAGTGTAAGCTGGAAAGACTGCAATGTTTAGTCTTGGTCTTGTACCAATAAATGACATAGTATCACATGAATGTTCTAAAAGATTAGGTGATATTTTATAAGAGCAAACATAAAAATGAAGACTAGTTGAAGTCCTTCCGCTGTGAATTCAAAGTATAGAGAGTATGTGCTATGTTCTTATGGCAACTTATTTATTTTGCTTCTATGACTTCTACCTGTGTAGTAAACTTGAAAAAACCCCATGTGTTATGAAGGGGAAAGGTTGGGTGAAATTGGTAATCCAAATTAAATACAAATAATACTCTCAAGTTTATGGAGCCTGTGGGTGGGTGGACTTGGCAGACCTATCCATTGTGGTATGTTAGACTTGAAAGAGCATATGGAGATGATTATTTTCTGGCATTTTGTAGTAAAGGTTTTCGAAGAAGGAAGTTTTAAAATTTTTAATTTCTTTTTTTTTTTTTTTTGAAAAGAGGTGAAAAATAGGAAGAGTAACATCAGTTTGCACTGAGAAGTAGAACAGTTTGTTGTAGTAGCGTGTGGCAAAACAATTTATTCAAAGGTAAGCTGCTAAAAGAAATTCTCCTACCGTTTTGCTGTTGGCTCTCTTGTTCTCTGCAGGCAGCCAGAGATCCTGTGCAGCTGGGACTAATACAGGATCCAGCTGGAACTTCTTTTATTGTTGTTCAGATGTCCGGTGATGGTCAGATCGGAGTTATTGTGTGGAAATTCAGTAAAGGAAAAGGGTAGGGTGGGAAAAAAAGTGACTCTCCATAAAAATATTCCAGTAAAAGCAACAGGAACTAGGAGTATCCATTTCAGAGCTCTGCCATAAAGCCCATCCTGAAACACTTAAACGCCTTCAGATTTTTGCTGGAGACTTGAAGTCATCTTAGAGTTTTTGGGTTGTTTTTTTAAACAGCAGTGAAGTTGGCTGGTTGGAGTGGGAAGGTGGCTGTTCTTTTGAGTGACTTAATGGAAGAAAATACTGTTTTCTCATTCCCAGTACAAGGTTTTAGTTAAAATGAAGTTCTTTACTCTTTAAAGCATGGGTACAGTATGTAATGCTACAACCTGGAGTATGTAAAACAGGTTGGATTTTACTAATTTCATTTATTCTGTGTTTCTCTAGTCTTTGTTCTGCAGAGTCTAAGGCTGTAAGGAGGGGAGGACCCTAATATTTCTCTGTAGAATTTGGTTTACTTTTGATATATGAGGTGTTTCCAACTCTGTAGACGCTGCCTTGGATTGAGAGTAAATGAAATAAGTGAGCAATGCAGCAGGTGGATGGAATGGCAAGAATACTTGATGGTGATCAAAGTAATAAATTCTTTTTGCTTTCAAAACAGTTTGGTTTTTTTCCCTTGACAAAAGGTCATATTTCTTAGGTTTCTTTAGAACTGTAGCAAATCATGGTGTTTTTTAGTTACTTGAGACTAGAGATGCCTGTGTTGGAATGTTCTGTCCTTTGGGCGTCTTCCTTTCCAAATCTTTATTCCAAACTTGAGCTTGGCTGATGGAGTCCATCAAATAGCTCCCTGAATTTCAGAGTTCTTTCACTGTTACTTCAAGTCTTTAGTTTTGAATGTCGTGACTCAATCAGTTTGTAATTGCACCAGTCTAATTTAATAAGCTTAATAACAATAGTATACAAATTGTAAGTTCTGATTGACTGGAAGAACTGGCTTAAAATACTGTGAGTTATTTCCTTCACTATTGACAGTGACATGAATTTTAAAACATAACTACTGTCTCAGACATAATCCTGGACAGTGCATTGTCTTCCATGTGCCTTAATTGGTGTATTAATTTTTTTATTGGAAGAAAAGTGAAAAAGAAAGGATAAAGGTTTGTGGTCAGTCTTTGGCCGTGAGACAGCCTGGCACTTTGCCCCACAGTGCTAGAACAGAACAGCAACAACAACTCATTTTCCTTCCCGAGCTAGAAGGAGCTGATCTGTGACTTCAAAGTGGAAGTGCAATGTGGACAAACACTGTGCTTTGAAGGCAAAACACTTCCAGCACAAACCAATTTCAATGCAGAAACATCCATGATGTCCTTGTAAAAAATCATTTTTGGAGTTCCTGAGCATGGGCACCCATACCAGTGGTAAGGATGAGGATTTTGTTGGGGTGGCAGGACTGATGCTGCCTATGGATGAGTGACAATAACTGTTGATAGTGGTTTGGGGTTTTTTTTAATTGGCATGTGTCTCTTCTTCTCTTTAATTAAACAAATGATGACATTTATATTACTCTATTACTGCATTGGGTGATGTATATCGTGTACAGCTGTTTGAGCTTTAGTCACATTGTTTCCCAAGCACCTAAATACACTATTTTAAGTGAACACCAGGCAAATAATTTGCTTTCCCTATTTATTTTTTTTTTTGTTATTACAGTGATTAAATAACAAGAACTACATTTTATTTGCCCTTGTTTTGTCACAATGGTAGTCCAAGTTCTTTGCTCCCAGTTTTTAAAGGCTGTGGTATTTATTTGAATTGGGAAGAGCCCAAAGGAATCTCTTCCAGTTAATTGTGAAATGCAGGTCAGCTTACAGTGCATTTTGCAGAGTTGGTTGTATGAGGAGTCTGTCAGTGTTGAAGACCATTACAACACAGCGACTCAAATGAGCAGCTTTGCTTACAGATTTGCTTTAGGATGCTTTGGCTGTATTCAGGATACATTAGAAGAAAAATTAAGAAGATATTTGTAGCTTGAGAATAAAATCTGCTGGTGAAATTGAAGAAGGTAGGATGATGTCTTGCATGTTGGAGAGAGAAACACTGCACTGTTTTCTCTCTATTCCCACTATTACTGTGCTGTGGTTTTCTGTGGAGCTCATATGGACTTGGGAGATGATTTTCTAATGTGACTGGAGAACATCAAAAGGTCCTTCTCACATTTGAGAAATCATAGGACAACAATTCTAGCAAAGTTTTGGCTTTTCACTGCCTCGTTTTACATTTCTGAAGAAAGGGTTTCCTGCTGAACAAACACATGTTAGCCTGATAGCATTTTCCTGTATTTGAATTGGGAACAGTCAAACGACTCAAAAAAAATTTATGTCAAAGCAGATACAGGGTTTTAGCATAGAATATGTGCCTACAATAAATCTATTCAGCTAATCAGTCTGCTTCCTTTCACTCCCACCCCCTTGCAGCTGGAAGTTCATCAGCTTCTTGCTACTATATCTGGCTTCCTCTTGAGACTTTCTGGGGCAGAGTTAACAGTGGTGGCAGGCACTAATGAACAATGTCCTGATTATATTCGGTGGGTCTGTATAAGTTGTCATTTTCCACTGCTGCCATTTCTTATGGAAAACGTGTCATCAGTGGAGTGTGAGCACATTTTGTGTGCCGTGCAGAGCTGTGTGCTGCAGGAGTTGGGGAGAGCATGTACATCACCATTACATCAGTGGGAGGTATTTTTAGGTTTCATTAGTGACCAATTTGGCATTTAGAATGGAAAATGGATGATAGGGTTTTATTTTCATAAGTTCTTAGCTAGGGTAATGCAGGATGTCTAGACTTCCATTGATAGTTTGTAATGAATAATGCTTTGAGATTCTTTGGCACATGACGAGACTTTTTTTGAGGTACAACTGTGGAAGAATTCAGGAAAAAGAAAAATTAGATGCTTCCATTTGTAAACTTCATGATAGAATATTTGCAGTCAGATCTGATGGAATCTATTGAAAAACTTCAATAGCAGTGATTTTTGTTGACCTTTTTTCTGTAAAGGATCACAGTGTAATTTTCAGATCCAGCTGCTGGACATGTGGTGATGCTGGTTAAACATCTGCAGGGTCAGTTGGGTTTGGCACTCCTATGTTCTGCTCCAGCTTCAAATGCTTCCAACAAAATTTCAAGGTCCACTTTGTTAAGGCATTGGAAAGATTGTAGCACAGATACTGTGATTGAAGAGTGTTTTAGAACTAATTTTTGTATAATTTTGAAGTGGACTCCAGACTGCAGCCTGTCTAGATGGATTAGACAGAGGCTGTCAGGCTTTGATGATTATTGGTGACAAAAACCTACGCTTAATAGTGCCACCACTTTTACTGCCAACAGCTTTCCTCAGTGGTCAGGAAATACTTAAAGCAGTAAGGAGGTGACCTGTGAATGGCGTTCTCCAGGTGTTCTGTACTCACTGCTGTGTTGTCCGTGTTTGTGACACACAGAAGAATTCCTGAACTGCATTCGTAGGTTTTTCCACTCCTCATCACGTGAGCTGCACACGCTGCAGACTCCTGACAGAAGTTACAGTTTGGGATTTCTGGTTGCCAAAGGCAAATTGAGGGTGATTGCAGGTGTGTTAATGTGAGTCAGATTTTTTCAGCCCTGTACAAAGTTTGTCTTTGTGCAGTGAGGGCCTGAGCCAGGTGGGACACTGCTCTGAGGGGACACTGCCTCTTTGGAAAGGTGTTGGGCTCCATCGAACCACGCTGTCGATGAAGCTGGTGTGTGCAGGTGAAGAAATCACCATTTCCTGTAGGTTTTACTCATTTAGGAAGTGATACCCTTTTTGTCATTTTGAGGAGTAACAGAACTAAAACACTGGGCCCTTCTCAATTGTTTCCCAGTCAACAAAAATGTTCCCCATTTGAGCATGGCAGGATGAAGTGGAAATCTGAGAAAGTATGTTTATTAATAGGAGTGGTGGGAGCTCCTAAAAAGAGATTGAGGGTTGAATGCCAGTTGCTTACATTTGCAGGGAAAATGCTGAATTTTATATGCTGTAAGTCAGAGATATTGAGAGTAATGAAACTAAATTACTTAGATCTTTGAAGTTGTATGGATATGATTTTTTTTTCTTAAGTACTTAGCTGAGAAAAATGATTAAATTATTTGAAAATAAAGTACAAAAGATTATGTGTTCAGATTATTTTTCACTGATCTCTGGAAGGAATGCAGTGATTTTGCCAGTAAGGGGCAGAGAAAACAGCTTAGAAAGGCCAATGTAATATTTTAGCAGATTTGGTTGAAACATTTAGGGCAAGTTTAAATGAAAGAATGTCTTTATTCAAATGAGTTTTTGATCAGAATGCCAGAAGGTCTGCTTGGAGTATGAAAAATCTTCCTTTTTGTACTGTATAAGTTATGTCTGTACTGACAAGGATTCCAGCAGATGCTGAGTGTGCTCTGTTTTGGCAGTATGGAGAGCCAGATTTGGTATGAACTGCTGATGGGCTTGTGCCAAGCAAAGAATGAGACACCAGGGCTTTGACCTTACGGTAAGTGGATCCCTCCAGCAGGCTTCTTATCAGTGGACCAGATAAAAAGCTCTTTTATATCAGGATTAGGGACCTGTCAGGCTAATTGTTTCACGGTGTGGTGGCAACCAGCAATTCACAAAAGCCAAGCATACTCTTTTCTGAGAATCTGAAAATGGTTTGCAGTCTTGAACTGAGCCTTACTGTTCCTTCACTGACAAATCTGTGAGTAAATTCCTGACTCTCTCAGTGCCCTTTCAGACTACAGGGCACGTGGCCAGTGGGCCTGTTGATGTAATAGGAAGAAACTAGAGCAATTCAAGCCTAAGATAGCCAAGAAGCAAAATACTTTATTACCTACAGTGTGTTTCTCTCCAGGTGCTGCAGCTGAGTGGTTTCCATAGCAGGTACCAGGGTTACTTTTTTTGGAGGAGGCTGCAGGAATGTCGAAGGCTTTCACAACATCAGGGCATCACATGGTGCACAGAATTGTGCATCCTGGACTCAGTCTCGTTTTGGGAGGATGTAAATGCTGCCTGAGCAGCTACTTGATAGATGAGCAGTCCTGTGTGGCACTCTGAGCTGCCTTTGGAGACATTCTTCAGGGAAGGAAAATCGCTTTCAAATCCGGCAGTTGCTCCACCTCCTTCAGCGTGCAACTGATCTTGGAAAATGAATAAATAGAAAGCTTCTGCAATAAATGCTCTTCTGAAATCTAACTCCAGAGCTGTGTCAGGGGCAGGGATGGGGGAAGGGAGGAAAATGAACTTTGCTTTGCTTTTTCTGAAAACTGGATTGTGTGCTTTAGAAACAGCCGGCAGTCCTAAGTAACGGCTCATGCTCCCCACTAACAAGCAGAGCCCTTGCTGCCAGGAGGAGATGGTGATGGAAATTTGTCACAGAAAGACTGTCTGAGCCCCAACTGTTTTGCTGGAAACACAGTAGGTCTGATGAGCTGTGCCTGTATACTGAGCAGGATTGGGGGGGTATCTGGCAGCCGACAGCAGGGTCTGGGCTCCGGGACCCCCCTGCAGCTGCTCAGCGACATTCCTGTCAATTTTCCATGCTGCTACTCGAAATGGATCTGACAGGAATGTCTGCTACCACTCTGGTGTGTTTGCTTTTCAAGTCTATTTTCCACAGGCTGTCCTAGGAAAAAATGTAGGTGCATGGCAGCCAACCATTTCCTCTTCCCAGTAATTGGGGGTGATGTGGGAAACAGCCGTTTTGTAAGGGTGAAGCTGAAACACACTGCTGCAATTTATTCTTTTTTCCTTCTTGTGCCATTTCAAAAGCTGAAGGAGTCAATGCTCTTTTTTGCCTCTTCCTCACCCAGGGTATGATGAGTTGGTCTGTGCTTTCAGAAGGAGTTGTCACATCCTTGGTCCAAGATCCTTGGATCCTGCAGCTGAAAGAAGTTTAGATTGGCAGCAGGACATCTGTGGTTAGTCCAGTTGTTCACAGGGACTTCTGGGAGTTGTGTGCCAGTGGGAGATGGAGTGTGCCTGCTTTCCTTTTCCTCCTCACATACTCCTTGGGATTGTGAGGAGAAAGAGTCCTGTCTCCTCCAGTAGTTTAAACTTTGCCTCACACTCTGCAGAGTTGTCAGGAATCATCCCAAACCCTCTAAAGTGAACCCAGAGCCAAATCTTGGTCAGTGGCAGCAGTAGTTCACCAGTCCAGTCTCCCAGTCTGTAGGGGCTCCCACTTGTTTGACCTGTTTTCCATCAGCAGTCAGTGCTGGTCAGCTGAGGAGTTGTTTAAAGCTGAAGTGTTTTTTAATTCCTGTCAGTACTGCCTGTATGTTTGGCTCAGTCACAAGTGAACTGTGCTGTCACAGAAACTGGTCGTGGGACTGTCCAGCCCCTTTCCATCCAGTTCTTTGGATAATTCTGATGGTAACACACTGTACTTTTATTGGGCAAAATCACAAATGCCCCAAGTTAAAAGGTGCATCCTGCTCTTATTGTGTGGCTTAAAAGATGTTGCTCTTGGAAAGCTATTGCACCTAGACATTTAAATTTCAGAATTTCCTCTTCTTGCTGCAGGCAAGCCAAATCCACTGCTCTTTTGCTGCCATTTCATTGTGCTGCAGTGAGTGAAGGGTTTCAGATGGAGACAGGAGATCTCTGCTGTGCCACTCAGCAGTGCTCTGTGTAGCTGCCCTGGGGATCTGTCTCTCTCACCTCCCAGGCAGTGTTGAGGGGGCACCCTGATTTTCTTCCCAAGGCTCCCACTTAAAATGTGGCTGTTCAGCATTGCAAGTGGATCTGTTAAGTGCTCTCACTGTTCTCCATGGCCTCTCCTGGTGTTATTGTGGGATCATTCTCTTGCTCGGGGGTGCTAAAATTTTTGGTGACCTGGATCTTGCCGTGAAACTGTACAAAAGCAACTCAGAATTTATAGACTTTCACTCTATAAAGACTAAATTTGGGTCAGTGCATACTGTAATGTAGTATACTATAAGCAAAGGCTTTCAAATGCAAACATCAGAGGAAATGTATTTGATTTCAGCTCTAGCACTACATAAGCTCCCCATTTGTTTCTCCAGTTTTGCACATATGGACGCTCCACAGAGAGAAGATGATTACTGAGCTCTCCCAAAATCATTTATCTGTGAGACTCTGCCTTGCAGCATACATATTGAGGAGGGGGAAAAAGTAATTTGGTTCTGTTTGACAGTGTTTTGTTGATCTGATGCAGTGTAAAGGAAAGGCTTGAGGCTTCTTATTTTTGGAAGGATGATACCTGTATTTGTAGTGATGGTATTACTACACAAAGCTGGTTCTGATCACCCCTCCCTGTTATTTGCTGTGCAGGGAAAAAAAAATCAAATGCAGTCATTTTGTTAAAAAGCTAAAAGCAGAGTAAGAAAATTTTAAGGCAATATAAATGCCCCACTGTGCCTCAAACAAGCAGGACAAGGCAAGATTGTGCATTTTTACTTACAGTGCTTGGCACTGCCCTGCATTGCGTTTGTCCCACATTACTTGGATGTTACTGTTTTCCGTGTTGAAGGAGGACCGTGATGTTGGGATGTGATAGTGTGACAGTGTAGCACTGAAATCAGAATGGTGATTCACCACAATTCCTGAACAGTAGCTGGTAACTGATGCTGATGAAGGCACATGTTACATTGGATAGTATTTCCTGTATCTGTGCTAATCGTAGCCCTTTCCAAAACACTGCAGTGTGGCCAGCAGCTCCCTTTTTAATTTCCACATTAGCTGGCATCAAATTTTTCTGCACTTCTTAAATATGCATGGCCATGCATATTTTAACACTTTATATTATTAATGCAAGTATTAATGTATTTGGGTAAGAGACGTAGAATGTTAAGTTAAACTGAGCTTTCTTTTCATATTCAGTAATTTGTATTTACATATTTTAGAAAGAAAAGTTGCCCTAGAAGCATCTTCTGAATCTTGAAGCAAGAGTAGAGCGACTTCAAAGGAAAAATGCTTCTAAAAGGAAATCCATGCTTATCTATTTTTAATATCAGGTTGAACTACTTTTAGGATGTAGAGAATCCAGCCTGTACGGGTGGGGTTTTGGGGCTGAGCTCAGCTGCTTTTAGGGCTGGCTGATGTCGGGGGGCTGCTGTCCCCTGTACCTCCCTCCTGCCAGGGCTTTCTGCTGTGCCTGTCCTGTGGTCCCTTGGTGAAACCATTTGTCCTGCTAAACTGGGGCAAAAACAGACCCAGAAAAACCACCTGAAGTAGCAAAGCCATGCAGGACCATACAGGAGCTGGTACTGACCACTACCTGTGCAGTCTCACTCAGAGCTTGTCCCTGTGTGGTTTTTCTTCTTTCTCCCCAAGTGATGCTCCTTTATTTGCTTAAAAGTGGTTCTTTTAATTAGTTGTTGCAAAACAAGATAAAATGGTGAAATAAAGCACATTATTGAAGTAAAGGAGGCGAATATAATGTAATGGTGACCCTCAGCCCTGCCTGTTCATGAAAACAACAGGGCATCGACAGTAAAAAAAAAATGCTCATTAACTGAAACACACCCTGCTTTCTAATGGCCAGTATGGCATTGGCCTAATTAGGAGCTGAAAAGCAAGGGAGGTGCCTCTCGGGTTTCTGTGGGTACATCTGTGTGCCAGGTGAAGACGTGGAAGTTGCTGTAAAGCACCTCTTTGTGCTCTGGTGCCGTTAAGAAGGGCAGCTCATGGCCAGCAGCGAGGATTAGCAGCTCATGCGAGAGCTTTGGGAAGCCTTTACCCTCCCTCCTTCCCTGCCCAGCTGTTGTTGCTCGTGGTCTCTGCACACACACTTTGTAAAGACACACGTGCTGCTGTTGCTCCTGCTGCTGCAAACTCCTCTTCCCTTTGTGCTCCAGAGACAGCAGCAAATTTGCAGCTCCCCCGGCAGGGCCTGCCTTGTGTGACCCCTGAGATCAGGTGGGTTTTGGGAGGCAGGTAAAATGTGTGTGTGCATTGGATTTTTCTCCTTCCCTCCAGATCGGTGTTATCTCCACCCCGATTTTGCACAATTTTGCAACTGCCTACTTTCTGCTTGACTAGAGATGTTAACACTAATTAAATTATGTATGGCTATTTCTGACCAGGACAAAAATATAATCTTGCCTTGTTTGAAGTAATTCTTATGGATTATAATAAATACTGTTTGTTTTTTTTGACAAGAGATGATTTCACACTTGGTGCAGTTAAACTGCTGGACCTTTTCTGTCTAGAATAAAAATGTATTTCATATTTCCAATTTTTTATGCTTTTGTTTGTTCTTAAAAAAACCCCACACAAATGTCCATCACTGATATAATAAATTTGCTGTGCAGTGGAAGTAAAAGAAAAAAAATCTCAAAGGCTTAGCAGACCACAAGGAAACTATTTCCTCTAAATTCCTGAAAATGTATTTTTATGTGGTAACAGGATTAATATTGTTAGGGTTGCCCCCACCCCCATATTATTAGAAGGATAATATCTTAACTATAACTTGCCTGAAAAATGTTTTCAGGAACATCTTGTGATGGTGTGGTGGTTTCCAGCTGAACAGTGAGAAGGCTGGGGGTGTGTTGGAGCTTCTCCTCGGCCTTTGGCCACTAATGTGCCTTCTGGTCACAGAGTCCCTCGTGACTGAGAACTCCAAATAACTCTGCAAGCCATGAATTCTGCCCTAAATTCCTCATACCACCAACTGGTAATTTTCTTGCGTGTGAAAGGATATTGTGTAGAGGATTATTTCCCCCTCTTAATGAAAGTGTGATTGTGCTCCTATGCTGGAACATACTTCA
The DNA here is from genome assembly GCF_022539395.1 of Myiozetetes cayanensis. Classification (NCBI taxonomy): domain Eukaryota; kingdom Metazoa; phylum Chordata; class Aves; order Passeriformes; family Tyrannidae; genus Myiozetetes; species Myiozetetes cayanensis. Next base: position 7,107,347 of record NW_026087412.1, on the reverse strand, counting down.
TAGCGAAGATTCACCAATAAGGGAGTTAAAAAGAAGGAAGCAACCAAATCCAGCTGGTTTCACTGATTGAATTTAGTGCAGATGTGGTTTGTTTCTGCACTGTGAAGTGAATCCATTCAGAAGGATGTCCTCCTACGAAAACTTGTATGGAATTTTTAATAGCCACAAGTGGTCACAGAATTGTTTATACATCTTGTCTGAAAGCTGGAAAACGTTCCTATAATTAAGTTTAAAAAAAAGGGAGCATGTAGGGGGGAAAGGAAGAGAGATAGCCTGAGAATATCCGTTGAGGCAAATGTCCTGAAACAATCAGATTTGTTCTCAGAGATGGATGTATATTATTTTAGAGGCCAGAAGAAACATGTCTTCCCATTCTGTGCATGGGCGAGGACGAGTTTGTTTAGTTTTAAGCCTTGCATTGTGTAAATATCTTTACACTTGCAAGATGTCTCAACTGCAGCAAAATTAAATTCCATCTAATTGTTCTTTGCTTGGAATGCAAATACCAAGGACCACCAATTTGGGACTGACACACCAGAAGGAAAATATTTATCTTTATGAAACCAAAAAGTTAGTTGGGCAACGAGAACCAGGCAGTTGTGTTGCTTCATAAGTAGGGTTACAGAATGAGTGTTTTGTCTGTCGTTAGAGATTGCTGGATGTTTGCTTTCTGCTGGCTGTGGAGGTTTCGCTGTGTCTTCTGGAGAGGCTGAACTCTGCCATCAGTTGAAGGGGTCGGGTGAGGTTGCTTTGGCTGGTGACTGAATATCGAGAGGCTGAAGTGAAGTTAAACTCAGGAGTTTTGGTTCATATAATACCATTGGAGACCTGGAAAATTATTTAAATTTTACTCCTGAAAAAGGGGAGGATATCAGGACTTGGAAAGTACTAGCTTTGTCTTCTGTCATGGGGTTTGCTCCTAGTTTTCACTAACCTGTGGGGTTTGTTCACTGCACTGAAACGCTTTTGTTCTTCTTTAGTATTTAAATGTTCATGCTAACTCCTCCCGTCCTGTCTACTTGGTGTTTAGATTGGTGAAACACCAAAAAAATAGAAGTGACTCAGACAGGACAGCTCCAAAATTTGTTTTACAGACCAGGTATGTGCTCTGAGAGCTCTTCTGTGTGGAGGATTGTGTGAACATAGGCTTGGAACAGCAGAAGTGTTCTTGCTGCTGGAGGCCAAAGGGTGGCTCATGGGAGCCACAGAGTCCCAACAACAGGGGCAATGGATGTAAAGCCATGGAGCCTCCTGAGCAAACACCTTCAGCCTGGGCAGTTCCAGGCTGGAATGCCACGAGCAGTCTTTAAAGAACCTTTTTTTCAGTGCATTCGTTTTCCTCCTGATATGTTTTCTCACAGCATGAGTAAAGGGAGGCAGTGATGACACACAAGGATGAGAATAAGGCAAACATCTTCACACAGGCCCGTTTGTGGTGACTGCAGAACAGGGCTCTGAGGAGTCATCACCCCTTCTCTGCTGGTAGTGTGAATGGAAGGAAAATATTGCCTATACCAATAGTTTCTGGAAGCTGAGCAGTACTGTAACTCCCACTCAGTTATATCCTGATTCTTCTATTCTTATCAAAAGACATTGGACTCCTTTGGCTCTGATATTAATACCATTATTTAAAGATGTTGCATTAATGTGCAGATTTATCTAAGTGCTCTGCTAGCGCAGAATCTTCTTTTCCAGCAGACTCCTTGTCTTGCATCTGGCAGATAGGTACTTGATGTGATTTCCTAATGCAGAAGGCAGGCTGACTCCATTTAGTTTATTCCCTTTTTGTCTAACAGCAGCATTAATTACACTGGGAGGGTTGTCTGGGCTGTGATCAGAGGAGAGGAACACACAGCAGACAGTGTCTGAGTGCTGTATGAAAAGGACTGAGGTGTTTGAGTTCTTTTTTTTTTTGGTTAGGTTACTTGAGCATAGAAAACTGTCACAATTTCATGTTGATTCCAAAAAGCAATTTCACTTGTTCCAGATATTCCAAACCTGTCCCAAGGAGCCTTAACTGCACGGTAGGGGAATGGAGAGGAAACTGCAGTGCCACTCACTGATGTGCAGCTTTGGGAAGGCTTTGTGGTAGTGGCTAATCCAGAGATTTTGTAACTCAGCTTGAAGAAAAAGCAAGCACCATCTATGAATTCTAAATATTTAATGGATAGAATTATATTCTGTTGGGATTCTGATTAGTATTCTCAGTTGCCAGTTAAGGTGAGAGTTACCAAAATGAAGAACTCTTACTAATACTGGTACTGCAAAACTTTAATGTAATTTCACCTACAATACTGCCAAAATGCATTAAGGATATCACTGATTATATACAGTTTACCTTTTTTATAATCAGCATTGGGTAACAGTCTCAGTTGGTTTTTGTTGTCAGTGCTCAGTTAACTAGCTGCAATATTTGTGGTGTGTGTTTGTACACAGTGTGTGCACAGTCACAAAATCCCTTGAGCTTTGATGTTTTGAGATCTTAGAATATACATGTAGCACAAAGATGTGATGTAGGATTGTGTATTTATAAGGTTTGATGTGAAGAGACTCTTAGCACTATTTGCATGCAAGGAATTTTTAGGAGTGGGTAGATTTCTGATGAGATGAAAAGAAAAAGCAGGTAAACATGCTGAAGTCTGGTATTCGTTCAACAGAAGACTGTCATTTCCTAAACTGGAAGTAATTTAATCATGTTTGTATCTGGAGTAGTTAAATGAGATCATTTGCTGTAATTACTTCATGTCTAACAAGGTCTGTCACCATTTGGATTTTATGTTATGGTTTGGATCCTAAAAGGAAAGGAGCTCAGCCACTGGATGTTGAAATAATCAATATATTTCATTATTAAGATTTGAACAGAAACTGTGTTTCAAATGTGGCTTTAAAACTCTCCTCTCAAGCTGAACCTTTTTTTTTGTAGTCCTCTTGCTACAGCCTGTTCAATATGTATAGGACATAAAGCAGTGGCTTTGGCCATCCCAAAGGACTTCACTTGTTGTGTGTTGCTGTTGGGACAGAACCATGTAAATACCTGATTAATTATTTTTGTTGTTCCATTTTACTGAGCTGGAAGGAAAAGCTGTTCTATAATTAACGAGCTATTTCCAAGAAAGCATTAAAACTGTTATTGTAGGATCATTGCACAGGAGGGGAATATTTGTGGTTGGTGTCTAGTGCTGTACAAAGGAGCAGGAGAAAACTCTGGCCAAAGGAGTTTCTTACTGGGGAACATCTGGTGGCTCAAGAAAAGCAAAGGGTTTGTGCAAATAACTTTTGGTGTTCGAACTCAGCACCAGGATGCACATCTGGTGCATAGCACTGGGTATTCTTTGACTTTTTTCTCTGAAAGACAGTCATGCCTTTGGAGTCATAATTCATTTACATGAAGAATTTTGGTGTGTTACTGGTATAATAGGAATTATATCAGACTTGAATTTGGCAATGAAGCTGTAGAGCCAAATCTTACCCCACTGTATGATAACAAGATTCCTTTCATTGTCCGTCTGTCTTTTGAAAGATAGATTCTGTCCACAGTAATTCATTCAATTACCTTACTTAAGACTTCTGTAGACTACCAATAAATTAGGTTTGGCTTTCATTTGTGGGTTTGTTTGTTTGTTTGGGGTTGTTTTTCCTAATAATTATCCCAGCTAAAAACAAACAAACAAAAGGTTCTGATGATTCATGTAAACTTACTTCTCTTAATCAGTTTATTAAGTTTTCTGTGATGAGTTTATTATGTTTGCAAATGCTCAAAGCCTCTTTGTTTTGCTGTGTTGCAGTGCCTGACGACCTCTCTATAGAAGAAAGAGAAGAGCTTTTAAATATTCGTCGCAGGAAAAAAGAACTGATTGATGATATCGAGGTAATTGATTTTTCTGTGGAGAGCCTTGGGATGCTGCTTCAGTACATTAAGTTACAGTACTAGATATGAATTACAGGTAGTGGTTTTAAAAGCACATAAATGGCTTAAGCTAAATATTACTGATAGTGGCTAGGATTTATGTTCATATGTGTGATTCACAAATGGTAACTCCTGAACTGACATATGTACAGATTTGAGTTGTGTAACCAACAACTCCTTAAACAGCAGATTTGCACCCAGAATAGGAGTGAGAAATCTGGGTAAAGAAATCTTGTAATGACGGTTTGTCTTGGTGCTCTGGACACAAGCACATGCTGGGAGGTCAGATCCAGGTGTTTATCAGTCATTCAGTTGTGGTAAAACATTCAAATATCTAAGGAAGCCCTAAGATTCATCACTTTTCTTCAGGTAACTAGCAAATGTTAGAAAATAAACCCCAACTGATGATATTATTATATGACTGATGATTTCAAAAGGTGTCTTAACGGGAGTTAATGTGTTGTCCTTCCTTCTTTTGACAGAGATTAAAATTTGAAATTGCTGAGGTTATGACTGAAATCGATAATCTGACAAGTGTAGAAGAAAGGTAAGTAATGCCAACATCTGGACATGATTAAGACCTTGGAGCAGGTCTTCCAGGAACAGCAAATAAAATTAGCTTTCTCATGCTAAACAAACATTGGATCACCTTTATTTAGTCTGTTATAAAATCTCTAAAGCCTGACTTTATCCTATGCAGATGTTTCATTAATTTGGATAGATAATATGTTGGATAGAATGTAATATTTTAGATTGTTCAGTTGATCAAGATCTAGTTCTCTGATGCTGCAGTTGTTTGAAGTAATTGAAAATAGTAACATAATTTCCCCCCTCTGTAACAAGTGAATCTCTTGTTTTTGTCAAAGATACAAAGTAGCCAAAATAAAATTAAAAATTTATCTAGAAGTTGTTGGTTTAGTAAAAGAGCAACTAATAACAACTTGTTGTTTCTTCTTTTCCTCCATATGTAGCAAAACTACACAAAGGAATAAGCAAATAGCCATGGGGAGGAAGAAATTCAACATGGACCCTAAGAAGGTAGAGCAATTTTTTTCCCACTTGTCAGGAGTCAGTTTTTGCTTGTAATATGATCTGTGACAAATTCATTCACATTTTTCTTAAGAGCCATTTCTGATAATGACAGTTCTCAGGCCTCATTTACACATCCTGTAACAGCCTGAGCAGAGGGTTAAATTGGGAGCAGTCTTGGAGTTCTTTGGTGTTTGGTTATTAGTGAGGCCATACATTTATTTTTTTTTTAATGCTTCCTATTTTTTTCTTCCAAAGCTCCTTTACCATGTTTTTTTTTAATTTGGTCTCCTGCAGACTGTATTTGCAGATCTAAATTCTGTTTGTGCAAAAGGCATGTATTAACACCTGTATGTTTGTCTGTGTGTATATATATAGTTGTGTACCCATCTGACTTGTACAAACCCCTGCAGGCAGGAACTTGGTTACCAGTTTCAAGAAATATGTTGTGCATTAGCCAAGAAATAAAGTAGTTCATTTCTCTGGAGTGCCTCTATGTTTCTTGAATAATTGTTAATTTTCTGGAAAATCTGGGGACCTGCACATTTTCTTTCAGACCCTCCTGACACATTTATAAGAGCTGCTTTGACATATTTGACTTCTAGTCTTTGCTCTTTTCACTTTTCATCCTCCTTGCTTTGTTTTATTGTCTTCCGTTGTTTGAGATTCCATTTTGAATTTGTCCTTTTGGAAATCATTTAACATTTGTTTCTCTGTGTTCTTGACACGTTTTCTTTCCAATGGTATTGAATTCAGTTACATTTTGGTGGCTTTCCTGAAGTGTTCCAAGTGCAGCGATGGCTTCTGTTCTTCAGGATGTTTTCAGTTTGCCAGAAACTCCCAAGTGTTTTATAAAGAGCCCTTTTTAAAGTGCTGGCCGTGTCTTTTAATTTTTGTTTTCCGTTTTGTTGACTGCCTAACTAACTTCTGTTGAGGGCAGAACAGCCCCAGATATCCTGATAGTTTGTTGTTCTCCGGCTCCTTTGTGGCCTAGAAGTTTGTGGCAAAGTCACAGGATGATGTCAGATGCTTCCACTCCAGCGTTAACTATTTTCTGTTACTGTTCTCGCTGGCTGAAATTATTTCTATAAATAGATGCTGTGGCCACATTGCCACTGTAATATAATTTAAATGTGGTAAACAGAGTAGTAATTTCTTAATAATGTCTGGGGATCAGTGGGGGCCTGCAGGAGCTGGGTCATCGTGCTGTTTGCAGCTCCTGCTTTGAGTTAGAGACAGAACATAAGTCCTGATGTTGGGAAAACTCACTCGGGTTCATTGTGAAGAGGATGTTTTTCATTCATAAATGGGAGGGAAGATGGTCTCTGGAGTTAGGAATGCCAAAGAACTGGGGTAGTAATACTTGTGCTGAATCCCAGTTTTCTCCTTTAAAACCAAGTAACAGGTTCTCATGTTTTCATATTAGCAGGAACACAGTGAGGTCATTTTCTTTCACCACTTTCTGTCTGAAGATCTTTACATGTTCTGGTGCATGTGTAGAGCAGTTCTCCCTTTCCTCCCTCTGGGAGTAGCTCTGAAAATAGTGTTCAATGCAGTTACATGATGTAGTATCACACACTTTGGTGTTTGGTTTGCTCAGCTCGTGTGGGATGGGCTGTAATGGTAAAGTTTGTAAAACACTTCAAAAATCCCTGTGCAGGGACATAAAGCTGGATTTGAAATGTGCAGCACTCTAGGCAGTACTGCCTGTGCTGAGCCCAGGGAGTGAATTCTCTGTGACAAAGGCTGGGTTTAAATGGCTGCAAACTTTGTCATGAACTTACCCTGAAAGCGATGAAACTCAGAGCAGATTTCGTTGCGTTGACTTCAATCTGTGCAATATTTGTAGTGAACATTGAATATTTCTGTAGGCACGAGTTTTGTGTGGGGAAGTTAAACCAGTGCAGCTGTCTCTTGTCTCCTGTCAGTCTAGAGAATAAAATTTGCATCAAGACAAAAGATAGCGTAGGAGGTGACGGGGGCTTGCCTGGCCTATTTTGCCATTTATTCCAGACACTGGAATTGTTGTCCCAGACAGATTCCTTTTCCTGTCTGTTTGACTTCTGGTTCTTGAGCATCTTAAGAATAATTTAAAAAAAAATAATTTGATTTTTGCAGTAAGTTAAAGTCTCTGCTTCTGTGCACAGAAACATTTTTCCATGCTTTTGGTCATGTCCATTATCAGTAACATGTACAACTTTAGGAAAACTATTCAGGTCAGTCTATTTATACTAAGCGTGAATAATACGGGCCAGGTGTTGGACAAGGGAATCTGCTGTTCCTGATGTTGTTACAGGGAAGGTTCTCTGTTGGTTGACAGAGCTTTTTGGATAACTTGGTGTGAGAAAAACCACTATGTTTTGTAGTCCAATATTGTATAAATATTTAGTTATCAAATAAGCTTTGTAGGGATCAATTTCAAGAGAAGCTCAGCTATTTCTGCTTCAAGATAAAATAGATTCTTTGCAAAGAAATCATGTCTGTTGTGAAATGACTTATCAAAATATTAAGTTGTCAGAGCAGCAGCCTGGCACTGAAATTTTCAGATGATGATAAAATTGTTTTGAGAGAATTGCATCCCAGACTTTCTAAAGAAATCTTCAAGCTTTATACCATCATGATTCATTTTCTTTGTTAAAGATCTGTTAGGTCAGAAAATTGACCTTTTTTTTTTTTTTCTTTTTGGTCAGGCAGGTACTCATTTAATTATCAAAAGCTAGAATTAACCAAACAAAAAGATAATTACTGTTTTGAATGTCACTAGAAGGCCACCTATACCATGTCAAAAAATAATGGAATTTTTTCTGTTGTAGTGAAATAAAAAAGAAATATATTTCACTTGCAGAAAATGAAAAAATTCTGATAATCCTGAAATATTGTAGGTGAACAAATTAGTAATTTCTTCTTAACCTCTTTTGTACATACTTGGAATCCAAGACACTAAGGTTCCATACAGTTCCCATTTCTACATTCCACTTAGCATGCTGTTAACAACTTAAAGAAATCGGCAGGAACAGCAACATCTTTGGGAGGGAAAAGAACTTGGTTCTCTCTTCGTGACCCGCTGAGTTCTGGAACAGCCTCCCTTCCATCCTTTACCCAACCTTTATATCACCCTCAGTCTCCTTTCTTTGCCCCTTTGCAGAAGGTTCCCTGGGCTCCCCCGGGGCGTGCCAGTTGTAGGGCAGTAATTTACGGAGGCCCAGGAGTGAGTCCAGGGGCTTTACCAAGTTCCCTCTGAGGGACAGGGTAAGACTCTCCCCCTGCCTTCCCTAGAAGCTCCGTGGTAGAAGCTTGGCTGGTTCCTGAGCAGTGTGTGACTGGTGTGGCTCAAATCCTTTGTGAATAGTTTAGTCCCAGCCCAGCTGGAACCCTCGGATAGTCCCGGTGTCAGCAGAAACTCCTTTTTAAACCGGTTTCGGTATCTTCAGCTGCCACTTCTACGGCAAGTAGTGGCTTGATGTGTTGGGTTGCAGTTTGTAGATTATAGCAGATGCTTTATTTCGTGTCGTGGTGGTAATTAAGTTGTTTCCACGTACCTCTTCATTATGTGATTTTGCAGATTACGTCTCTGCAGACATTTGTGCAAGGGCCAGCTCGCACATTGACTCAAAGAGCAACATGGAATCGTTATTCAATTAATATTTGATCTTTCTGTTGTTGAGGGATTCAAACTGCCACCTAGTACTTCTAGCCTTAAAAGTGTGTTCTCATTTTGCATCTTTAAGCCAGTACTATATACTGCTTATGTAACTGAAAAACATTTGTTTGCCATTTCATTTAAAAACGTAAAAATCTGTAGGTTAATGTAATTCTCAATGTGCTATGTATGTGTCTGTGTAAGTGCATTAATACCAAATGTTATGAGTGATATTTCCATAAATGCTTGTGGAAGAAAACATAACATTCCTTTTCCTCTGGAATTGTTCTTCCTAGGGAATACAGTTCCTGATAGAAAATGACCTCCTGCAGAACACTGCAGAAGACATTGCACAGTTCCTTTATAAAGGAGAAGGATTAAATAAAACGGTAATTGGAGATTACCTCGGTGAAAGGTAAAAGAGAAATATTGAGATGAAACTTTATTCTTGAGTTTACAGAGCATATTTACAGGTTTGGGATGGTTACCTTCCCCTTCACAGGCTGCATGAGAGAGCTGCTCAACTATTCTATAAAAGCCACAGCGGGATGTGAAACTGCCACAGCATTGTGATAGGGCTTTTTTCCTGTTAGGTTGTTGGTTTTAAATGGGTACATTGAGGGATGATACTTAATTAACTGTAATTTATTATTTTGAGAAATTTGACTATAGTGCAGAATTAACACTGTAAGCTTTTGGAGTGTCTGGGAGTTGTATTGCAGCAGTTCTGCTACCTCTTGGTGCTGTGTCCAGAGAAGAGCGATTGACAATCAATAATAATCAGACAGTAAAGAAATTACTTATTACAACAGGTAGTCCCTGAGCCAATAATTGTTCTCAGGTTTAGTGTTGTCATCTTCCCTGCACAGAGACTTCCCGTGAGTCAATAGTGTCTCAAAGGGCAGCTGCACCGGATCCTTATCAATCCCAGTACAAGAAACATGCAACCTGTGTTAATGCAACTGTTGCAAAACACAGCCAGGGTGCAAATTACTTCCATGGCTGTGCAACCCAGGAATTGATTTTGGAAAAGGCAGCCCAGAGCCAAGCAGTGCAGGGTGGATTGGGGTGTGTGTGTGTGACGTGCTGGCACATGTTCAGGTGCCAGTTGTGGAGGTTTAGCGGTTGACTCATTTAGGATAAACTCCTGTGGGAATGTGTTGTGGCAGATCCCTTTTTGAGACACCCCAGTCTGCTTTACAGCATCAACAGCTCGGTTTGTGCTCAGCAATTTCCTCTTGACATTTGGGTTTAATGGAAGTTTTTACTGTAATATATAGATTTTGAAAATAGATCTTCACTGTGGAGTCCCTATACAGAATATGTAGACATGTCAGCAATTTTTATACAACAGATTTGTGTTGCTTCTCTTGAATATTTGGGCAGTCAGTATTATAAAATCACTTAGTTGTTAATATCCATAATTGCAAAACTGTAACAAGGCCTGGATAAAGCAATCTGTTCTCCTGTGAGAGCTGTACCTTGGCATCATCTTCTGAAACACTTCCAGTTTTTCTAGCCCCATTCCCAGAACCCTGTGCTCATGCAGAAAGGTCTTGCCAGTATGTCCAAGCTCACTGGAATCATTAATAATATTCATGTGATTTATTTGAGTGAGTGCACATTTAGAATTTAAAGTGTTATTGCTCATTCTGCTGCTTCCCTGGCAGGGGTGGTGGACAGCACTGTGGTCTAATCTGACAACACAACCTTAATACTGAGTGGGTACAGAGAGAAATAGGCAATTCGACTTTATCTTCTGAGTTTTTCAAGACACACACTGTCAAATTTCGTGGTCACACTGAATAGCAAATTCAATCAAGATATTTTTTATAGATCTATGAACTGGAGAATAAGGTCTTGGGGGAAACGAAAAAAGTGGACACACTGCTTCTATTTTGCCACAGGGCAGAAGCAGTCTGTCCATTTTAAGGAGCAGTTGAAATCAAAAAGAAATTTTAAAATTATCTTCTGCTTTAAAAGGAGCTTTTATTCAATGTATCCAGTCAGTCTACATAAATTGGTTTTTTGTGTGTTTCTTCATTGCTGTGAAGGGTGGAATATTAACATGGTAATGGGAAAGCAAATGGTATTTCTTTCAATTTTTTTCTTTTCACATACATGAATTAGTAAGGGGTGGCAGTGAAGAGATGACAATCTGATTATCAGGAATGTGTATGGAAATGTCAAGGTAGCTGTGTCTGGAGTGGGGAATTGGTTCATCATACTCCACTGAGCTGCAACATTAATTTCCTAGAATCCTAACAATTTTTATTTGGGTTTCTCTGAAAAGAATGTATTAAACCTTTAGGTCCTGGGGTGAAATAAATACCCTGAGGTAAAATAAAATGTGACAACTGAGGTGTCTTAAGCTGCTAGTTTTGCCTTTGTGACTCCCTCAGAAACAGGCTCTGGAGTGATGCTGTGTGAATGGCAGAGTGTTTGAGGGATGAGCTTTTGCTGAGTTCCACACTAACTTCTCTCTCAAGGCCCATCATGAATTACTTCTGCATTCTAGCTAAATACAGCTGAAGACAAGAGCAGGGTAGTCAACAGAATGAAATATTTGTATAACATTCTGCCATAAAGAGGTATATTTGAAATTACTGACTTCTATAGTCTTACAGCACTGAGCAAACTGAAAAAAGTGCATGGTAAAATGGAGTAACATCTAAAAAGTTACAATAAATAAGGGATGAATTACATTCTATAAAAGATTTAAGATTTATTTCTGTGTGGGCAGGTCTTCATTTATTTATATTTTAAGTGGCTTCCTAGACCTTTCATGTTATTTGGCTGGTGTCCTTGGAGGTGTACCCAGCACAAGTATCACAAACATATAAACCAAATCAATCTTTTGCTCAGTAGCACCCCTGTGGATGCTCTTTTGTTCCACTGTGATGCCACTTCATTGGAAAGCAGCTGCACAGTTGGATTGTGCATTGCTGAATTTGCTGAGAGTGGCTTTGATTTGCTTGGCAGAGCTGGTGTGTTTTTCTGTAACCAATGTGGGAACATCCCAGTGAATGAATAGTTGGCTTTAAGGTATTTACTGGTGAGTGTTACAGGTTGGTCTGACTATGCAGTTAGTCAGTAATGCAACAGATAATTCCTGGGGGTGCACACCTTTCTATTTTCGGGTGGAGGCTGATATGCTACATTCTGTCTTGGTGATGTATATGAAGCACACCCTGAGGATTAGAAACCTGTGTGCTTCTGGCACATGAACTGAGTGAACAAATAGTCTTGTGTTCATCAATGCTTAAATGTGACTTTTGCATTTAAACTCCTTTGTGTCAAACAAAGCATCATTTGACTCACAATTTACACAGAAATGTAAAAGGTGAGTCAAGAGGAAGTTCATTCAAAACCTATTTTGATTTTAGTAAACTTTCATTGTAACAGTTTTTGAGAATGGAATAAGAATACAGTACATACTAAGTAGCTCTTTTCAAGAGCTGATTTTTCTCTGGGATACAATCAGTTGAATCATTTTTGTTTCTTATCTTTGTACGTAAATTAAGATACTGCTTTAATATTTTCTGTTCTTAGAGGGGGAAAAAGGATAGCTTGTTTCACATGTTCTTTAGGGAGATAGAAATTAATTTTCCATTGACCATTGTTTAAGGGTTCATGACACAATGAATGAATTCTTTCTGCAAAAGGATTTACCAAATACATTTGTTGGGTATCATCCTATATCAAGGCAGGTGCAGTAACAATAGAAGTGAAGCAAAGAAAGCCAGGCCATTTTGGGGTAATTCAAATCAGCAGTTCTAAAATCCGTTTCAGTGCACTGGCTCTTGTTGATCTACCAGCAAAAATGGGCAAAACACTAGTGTTAAATATTAAAATACCTCTCAAATAAATGTGTAGAGTATTTCTGAGGGCTTGATTTGATCAGCATGATTGTTTATTTCCTTGCTTATTCTTGGAAGCAAATAGAGATAATCACAGTCTCTAAAGTTCAGAATTGTGATTATCTCTTTCCTTTTTTTGTTTTTCACAGAGATGAATTTAATATTAAAGTTCTTCAGGCTTTTGTTGAACTCCATGAGTTCGCTGATCTCAATCTTGTACAAGCCTTAAGGTGAGTAAATTCTTTCTGGTTTTTGACCTGAGCTTCCTTTATCAAATTGCATGTTCATATGAGTCACTGTGTTGATTTATTGGTCAGAAAGCTGCTCCACAGCTCAGCACAAGTGTACTGAGCATTGCTGTGCAGCTGAGCAGAGACAGCTCTGTTTAACCCTTCCCGTGGCTGGTGTGTGTGCTGCTCTTGGGGGTGACAACCTGATTATTTCAGACAAATACAAGCAACTAAAACATAGCTGTAACTCCTTGGTGTTCCTTCCACCTGAACATCTGAAGGTCTGTTTTTAATCTTAGCACAAGAGATAGGTTAAAAAAGGAACAAACTCTTTACTTAAACCAGATAATTTTCTTCCTCCTTTCCTTCCACCTCAGCCTGTCCCTCTGGGCAGGGAGGGGGAGAAATCCCCTGGCCATAATCAGTGATGGTGCTCAACTGCAAAGAGATAAACTTTGAAACAACCATTTCCTTGTACTTCCCTCAGAGTTTCCCACTTGTCATGTGAAAGAGAGTGTGATATCTCAGCCTGTTTTTATTCCCCTTGCTGAATGAACAATTCACTTGATTTCCCTGGGCTGCCTGCACACAGTGACCTTGTGAGGTCCCTTCTCCTCTCCGTGAAAATCCGTAACAGATCGAGCAAATTAAGTTGACTCAGACAGTTCTGCCTGTTTTGTTGCCGCGAGTGACTCCCTCCTGACACCGGAGAAATGGGAATGTCCGTGTGATCCTTGTTTCTGGTGCAGTGCCTTGTGATGTGGAGCCAGAGCAGCTTTGCTATGGTTGAGTGATGTGGTGATGATAACTTGAGCTGCCTGAGGTTTGAGCCAAGGAAGCCTTTTCTGTGGCTGCTGAAGCTTGGCTGGGAGGCTCCGTGTTCCTGTCCCTTTTACCCAATTTAATGTTAGGTTTGACTTTATTCTTCCTTAGCAGCTGCTACTATTAAATGTTTGTATTTTGGTAGCTTACAAAATTCGTGGTCTGGAACGTTGCACGAGGTGAGTAAAAGAGTATCTAGAGCTGACAAACTAAAGATGGCCTGTGACCCTTTAATACAATGTCCTGAAATAAAAACTGATGAAAACAGGAATAAATGGTTATTATATTGGCATCCAGTGTACAGGGAATAATGAGGACTTGTTTTGCATGGCAGAGCATGTAACTTTGCTGGTTCAGACCCTGGTTTAATTCAGATCATTCTTTTGCTAAGAGATAAAAGAATAAATGATGAAATTCATTGGAACTTGTCAGTACCACAGTGTGCCAAAAGTAAATTTGTCAAGACTTCTGTCCTGTATGCATTCCAGTGTACCTACATGTAGAAACAGTCCACCACAAAAGCAAACTCTGTGTTCCAGTTCATGATGCTAAAACAGCAGCACAGATCTGCTGCACATATTACAAAATTACTGAAATCTTGACATAAGTCATTCTTTTTAAGACCTAGGTTTGAGTCTTGTAGGGTGAACTTAGAATAGATAGACAACATCTCTCTAAGCACTGGGGTTTTCTTGCTGTTGCCACTATTTTTAAAATGGTTTTGATGAGTTTCAGTAAAGATGTTAAGTCTTTTTGTATTCCTTGTTTCTCTCCCCTACCAGAAATATTTTGTGTAATGTGTCTTTTTACATTGTAAGTAAGGTCTAGCTGACTGTTCATTGCTTTTTGTAGCCAGGAAACCCAGGGAGGATTGAACTCATTCTTTTTTACCCCCCTAGCATTCTCATGGCAAAAATGGGATGCATACAGAAAATTGTTTACTAGTCTGGAAAAAAGAGAGAGCCTCAGAATATGAACTGCCATATTATCTTGCCTGATAGCATGCAGTGTTGCTGGCTGAATTTCTGGGCTAGCCATCTGTGCATGTTGCTTTATAATAGCTCCTGACTTGTGTGTTGAGAGATTGAGAACATATTTCTAGGACATTCTCTATAGACAGTGCTGATTTATTTCGTTGTTTGTTTCGGATTGTTAGTAATATATGCTTAACATATAAATACTGCAATGTGTAACAACTCTTCTTCCCTTCTGTAGGCAGTTTCTGTGGAGCTTCAGACTCCCAGGAGAGGCTCAAAAAATTGATCGTATGATGGAAGCTTTTGCTTCACGTTATTGCCTTTGTAACCCAGGAGTCTTCCAGTCTACAGGTCAGTCACAGGACACAGCAGGGGTTCTTAACTACATATATGATCCAAACACAAATTAATATATATGTATGTTCTTCTACAACTGATTCAAGGAGATAATGGCCAGTTCGGAAATGCAGGTTAAAATTTCTGAGAACTGAGAAAATGTGACTGTCCAATCCAGGCAATGCAAGCTTATGGTTAGAATGCATTTCCATTTCTAAAACTTCAGCGTTAATATATATCTAAGTCAGTTAAAGTATAAAACACACTTCAGAAATGTCACCAAAGATTTTGTCAAGGGACTGGAAAAGAAAGATTCTCAGGGGTTTAAGGGCAGAAGAGACCAATAGGTTGGGTGGTCTCCTCTGTCAGTTATAAGGACCTTATACCTCACTATCTGTGTATCATGTCCCCTATATGTGGCTATAGGGTATTATCTGGAAAGTCATCCATCCTCTTCAGCAGCCTGCTCGGCAATAATTGATCTCAGTTAGAAATGCACCTCAGTTTCCCATGGAGTTATTTACCCAATTGACTTATGTTCTTAAATCATAAAAACTACCCAAACTCTGTGGTGCTGCCCAGAATGCAGGGGACTGTTGGTCTCTTTGGTTATAGGCACACATAGTTTGCTGTTGATCACTTAATTTGAGGAACAGATAGGGTGGGAAAAGGTGGATGTAGAGCAGGTCTGCAACAGCTAGAGAGGCAAATACTGAAACCAAAATGCTGAAGGTGCATGAATATTTGTCCTCTGTGTAGCAGAGAGGTTTCCATTCTGCTTTTTCTTACACAGAATCTTGTACTTGAACTCTGGGAGAATTTACTATAATCATAACCATGTCAAGAGGCACGATAAGATTTCCTTTGTCATCTTCTGATATTATCCAGTAGTACTGGCTACCTCCTGTATGCCAAGGAATTGAGTCAGAGTCATTTGCAGTCTTTCTAAATGCAATTCAAAATATTATTTTGAAGAGACAGTCCTTTCTCTTTGGAGAAAGCTTTGGAAATACTCTGAGTAGGAGGAGGCTGATTGACCAAGTTTATTATAGGATGTACCACATGATCTAGGCAGTCTGTGTGCAGAGAACATTTTGCCCAACAACACTTCAGTGTTTTAAGTGAAAAGCTAATTTAGGGTGGTAGCAATGATTTCATAGAGTTAATTTTTATTTTTTTTTTTGATTCTCATACTGTTTTTCTCATAGCGGCTTTTAATTTGAAATCCAACATTTTTCTTCTTAGGCTTACTTGAACAGTGTAAAGAAAGATTGGAGACTTTTTATGTGCAGTGTTCAGGATTTCTTGGCTACCTGTTTCTTTAGCAGTCGGGATGAGCTGTGTGTTAACGTCGCAGGCCGGTGCCCCGACACGCAGGCAAACCGTTTTTACCCCTCTGGTTTCAGATACGTGCTACGTGCTCTCCTTTGCCATCATCATGCTGAACACCAGCCTGCACAACCACAACGTGCGGGACAAGCCGACCGTGGAGAGGTTCATCTCCATGAACCGCGGGATCAACGAGGGCGGAGACCTCCCCGAGGAACTGCTGCGGGTGAGACAAGGCATGGCCTGGGGTCTCCACGGCAGGCACTGAAGTGTGTGCAGCAGTTCTCAGGCAGATCTGTCGAGGGAGGGCGAGAGGAGCATTTTCTAGCTTGCATAACCATTTGAGGAGCTGCAAGCGGCTTCTTGTGATGTTCACAGCTGCTTCGAGCTTGCTCTCCCTGTACCCAACCTTTTGTTGAGGAGAGGAGATCTCAGAGGAAACACTCTATGTATCTCTCAGTGGTGTGCTGGTGGCAAAATTCTCGTGGAATTGGCTTCTTAGGGGAAAAAGTAGTATTTCTGGATAATTTCCAGAGAAAACTGGAAAAAATAGTAACAATAATTGGTTATTGCCTCTCATTTCTTTCCATGTGTCTTGTGGAGCTCCCTCCTGTCCCTGGGGATATGAGTACAAACACGTGTTGTAAGACAGTGTGATGGCCCACCCCATTTTCTGAAAACCCAGATTCATTTGGCAAAACTTGTTCTAAAAGAGACCTGATGCTGAAACCTGGGAAAAGCTGAATTGTGGAATAAAATTAAAATGTCATTACTGGGAGTGCTTATGAAATTGGTACTAAAAAGAGAGACTTGTTTATAGATGAAGTGGTTTAAAATCAAACTCAATTAAAGTCGTAAAGATTGAGAAGGGAGGGTCCAGTATTTGATGGACAGTATTTCCTATGCTTTTAATACAAACAGTCTGAGAAGCAATAAGATATCCTGGTTGCATTTGCTGTTAAGACATTTATTAATGAGGTCTTTTTCCTTTCTTTTTTTTTTTTTTATTCTTCTAGAATTTGTACGAAAGTATTAAGAATGAGCCGTTTAAAATTCCAGAGGATGATGGAAATGACCTAACACATACTTTTTTTAATCCAGATAGAGAAGGTTGGCTGCTGAAATTAGGTTAGTCACAAGGGCACTTGTGCTGCTGGATGTTTGTTCATTTGTTAGCATGTTTGCTGCTTCTGTGTCTGCTTTCCTGGGAAGGTAACAGGATTAACTTTGCCTTTGAAAGTGGATGAACCAAAAATAAGTAGCTCCTTTAGGTCTGAAGGCCATTACTCCTTATTTTGTGTGTCCAAATTAGCCATCTCGTTTCAGACTCTGGAGTTTTATTTCTGAGATACGAGAAATAAAAACTCGGCTACAAAAAGGAAACGCCACATGGTATTTGCCACATGCTGTGACTGATAAATAACAACTAAGTCTCCATAAGGTCATTTCAGAAAACTGTGTGATACTTCAACTCAGTTTTCTGTGTACAAAAAAAAAGGATTTCTCCTCAAATGGTTATTTTTGTATGTCTTTATTTTTCCATATTATTTGTGAGTTTCTCTTGGTTTGGTTTTGGCTATGATTTTTTAATGAGTGGTTTAAATGTGCCTTCTTGTTTTCCTTATGGCCTATGACCTATCACCTTTCTGTTCTGTGACTGGCTGTCTCTGCTTATTCTGCATTAGGAGGTACGTATCTGATGCTTTCCAGTCCCCTCTTCTTCAGTTGCTCATTCTTTTATTTTCTTCCTCCTGCCTCCTGGGTTTTTTTCTTTTCTTTTTTTTTTTTTTTCTTTTCTGTTTTTTTAATCAGATTTGTTGTAGCATTTTGCTCTTTCACTCAGTGTCACTAACAGTGTCATCAGTGGTGCTCTGGGAGACTGGCATGTCAGTGTTTTAACTCACATGTGAGCGTGTTCTGCAAAGGAAGAAAGTGTTTACATGTAAAGCAGGAAAATAAGGATGACTTCAGCATACTTTCCTTATTCATGGAAGAACACAACAAGGACAGAATAATCTCTGTGGAGAGTAAACAAGTCTTACTCTGTCCTGAAGTTTCAGAGTGATGTTGTTGCTTGTTTATCAATGATAATATTGAAAGACGGGTTACATTTGAACTATGTATTTATAAAAACTGTTCTCTTTCCTGTTTATTTTCCTCTGTAAATAACACAATCAGCTTACTGAACAGAGTCTTAAATGAGCTTCAGGTTTAGGCTTGTGGAAACCCCTGATAGTTCAGTCTCCTGGCACTGCAAGATGCAAGTTTACAGACTCCTAAAGTTGATGTGATTCAGTTTTTGACTTGGCCTTGAGGAATTTTTTTCCCATATAAAGGAGAATTACATTTAAATAGTTGTTTTTCAAAGCAATAAACTTATTTACACACCAGTGCACACTCAGTAGAGCCAGTTGTTGGCCAGATTAATTTATTAAGTGCTTGTTAAAGTGGTAAGAAACTTTGCACTTGGAGAGTGGTGACTGAAGTGTGCAAGGGGATTTGTGCACATGGGGAGGATGGGGAATGTGGAGCCTGGACAGAGCCTCGGGCCTGCTCTGCTGATGGCACCTGGAAATCGGTGGTCATGGTAGTGCTGGAAGGAAATGGATGTGAGGAGGAAGCATTTGGAATTCATTCACATGCTCTCCAGTGCTGTGTATTGACCTCTGTGCTACAGATGCTGTGGAGCTCTTTGTCTCCCTAACTACAGAAGAGCAAAGCTGTGGCTTTTTGATATGCATTGACTCTGCTGGCACAGTTTCAAACATGACTTTGCAGCTTTTCTTCATTTTATAGTGTGAGCTGATAGCTTTTCAAGCTGATGTAGATAGAATGTGCTTCCTAGAGAAGAGCTCGGGTATAAGCCCATGCTGTGCCTATTTCTGTTGCCAGTTGCTCTCTCACATACCTACACAGTGCCATCAAATGGGAGTGTGTGCAGAGGAGTGACAGCATTCCCCATGGAAGAAGCTGTCAATTAAAGACATAAAAGAGATCTAATAAAAACCAGAGGAACAAAGAAATTGAGGAAACGATGGCTGGAAACAAGTGAGAGCTGCCAGGTGCTTCTGCACATTCTGGCTCTGGTGCAAGGTCAATAAACCAGAGGTCAGTGCTGAAAACTCTGCCTGAGTTTTCGGTGTGTACAAGGTAGATGGGAGCCAGTGCACAGGAAACCCAGTAGTAAAAGGGTGTGTGAAGCAGGAGGGTGTTACACATAACACTCCCACAGCGTGAGGGTTATTTGAATAGAGAAATGAAATGTATCCAGAAGCCTCTGGTGAATCAGCCTGGAAATGCCTGGAGCTTTGCTTCCGTGAAAGACTGCATTTTTTTCAGCAGACACAGACTGGTACAGACAAATCCACTGCTAGTTTATTTGCAATGACCAGAAATAAACCTGGCAGGTTGTATTTTTTTTCTTTTCTCCTTTCTTTCTTTCGTCTCCCTTGAGTTTCCTATTTGCCAGGAGTCTTAAACTGTATGTTGAGCGTGCTGTCTCAATCCACATTGTTTGCATTTTTACAGTCCCTTCTGTTGGGAAACATTTCTTGTGAAATGGGTAGAGTTTCCTTCAGTTCTGGAAGGTTCTGAGAGTAAAAGTTTCAGTATTGTTGAAATGCTAAGGAGACTAATCCTGTATGAGGGCTTAAGTGCTCAGTTCTGATAATCCATAAAAGTTAAAACAAAGTTTTATGTAAAACTATAAACATGACTAAGACTACTTGCAGACCCTGAGTATATCAAGACAGTATTTTATATCTGGTATTTCTCACAGTCAGCTCTTCCCATTTATCTCCTCTTGCCCCATTTTTTAGTATTCCATCTCTCACTATATTGATTTTCCTCTGGGCAGAAGATGGGTATTGTGAAACTTCCATATGTTGTAAAATTCATGTGTCCAAAAGACCACCCTGGCCCTTGAGCCTGGCCTTGGGCTTTAGGAATCTGGGAAGGTGTGGAATGCTTTTGGAGGGTTTGCTGCTCCGGGTTGTTCAGAGGTGACCCTGTAAGTCTTGAGTGCCAAACCTGGCAGCCAGACAGCAATTCTGGTTTTATCTATCTAGACTTAGCTGGTGCCTTTATTTAGATGTCTTTATCTTGGTAGACCTAAATTATCATCCAGTTCTGCATGGTTTGCAGCCTGGTGTAATGAAAATGAATGCTGCAAGTCAAAAACTGAAAGCTGCTGAGTGCTGGTGAGTCCCCACTCAGAGCAGTGTGAGACATCATGAGATTCCAGATTTTTCTGCATGGTGATTATGAGCGGTGTTGGTACCATGAAATTTTCTGCCATCCACTCTAGGGTATTTTGAAATTTTTCCTTGCCTAAAGCAGCTTGTCTGGGCAGATTGCTCAGCTTGTGTAATATTTGCTTCTAGTCGAGGGAAACTGTGACATTACTCCCCCAAAGTGGAGAGGAAACGATTCGAGCCAGACACACGAGTGTGTTCATTTTTTCTGCCACTCAGGAGCTTACAGAGCGCTTGGAGGTTGTCCAAAAGCTGCACATCCGGGCCCGTCCCGCCAGTGGTGCTTATTCCAGCACATCTGTCCTTGAGAGGATGTTGTTTCTCTTCCCTAATCTGGGCAGGGAGAGCGGTGGTGGCTGATCAGGAAACTGGTGCCTTCCGCTACCTGCCTGGCCCCAGTGCCCTCCCAGGCTGAGACAGCCAGTGATGTCAAGGGAAACTGTAAAAGAAACCCCAACTTCAATCCAGTCATCTGCATAACTGTCAGCTTGCTGAGTCTGTTCTGCCTGGTGGTGTCTAAGTGAACTGAGAAGGAAAAACCACATTCTTGTGTGTGCATCTCTCTCCTTCCCCTCTAAAACTTTCATATAAATGAGCTGAAGATCTGGGCAGAATTTTCTTTCTTTAGATACATCACTGCCTTGAGGCTTAAGGTGTTTTTTACTTTGGGGATTTGTGTTTCCTAAGTCATTGCCTGTTGTTTTTCCCTTGTTTGTCTAGTTTGTACTTTGCCCAGAGTTAAAAAAAAAATAATCCCATGCTGAGTTACAAAGGTGAAGAGGGTTTCTGTTCCTCTTTCTGTACATTTTGCCTTGTGGCCTTTTCTTGTAGTTTCCTTAGATTTCCACCTTTAAGACACCGTGCTTCTCTAGTTTCTTACTTGAGATATGTGTACATTTTTGTTAATCAGCTGGATCTTTCAGAAGTATGTCACTTATCTCTCCGTTTCTGTAAATGTTTATGGATTCATCCTCTGGTTTTCTTCATCCTCTTCTGCTAACTTAATTCCTTCCAGTTTTAATCTCTGAGAGGCTGGCAGCTGGAGTCAGAGATGAAGGATGTTACTAACCCCTTTGTTGTTGTTTTGTGAGCCTACAGCAATCCTGGCCAAGGAAAAGAATGTTTTGTTATCGTGAGTTCTTTGCCATTAATCTTGTGTGCGCTGTTTACGGGCCACAGCGCCTCATCAGCCAGCTGCTTGGGATGCAGCCCATTGGAAAGGCATATTAAATGTGTGTTATATGGTGACCTCTGCAAATTTGATTAGTACAGATTAGATTCTGAGCTTTATTAGAGTTTCTGTGCTGTTGACAGCTGCAACTAAGTAATGGGGTGGGGAGACAGAGACTGACATGTGAGAGTAGTTCCTTATCCTGCAAAAAAATCTTGCCTTACTGCTTGCCTTTTTTTTTTTCTGGAGGAGTAACTCATAGCTTGGTGGAGCAGGGACTTAGGGCCTGTTTCCATGACTCACTGGAGTGCTGTAACCCTGGGAGCTACTGCTTGGTTTAGGGAGAAGGGAGCAGTAAGAGGGGTGGTGTTGGAAATATTCAATCTTCCTTCTGGCTTCAACATCAATACTATCCTGGAGCTGGGGAATGTTTCAGGACAAAAGCTTCATGCTGCAGTTTTGATGATTACAGAAGGTTTCAGGTTAGAGAAGTCTGGCTTTTCCAGAGAGAGGGGATGTTGTCAGGAAAAATGTCAGTGAGCTCACTGAACCACAGTAGTAAAACTGTTTTTACTGTTTGGCACTTCATGTTGTTCTGGGAGGTGTTTCAGGTCCATCGCTTCTGCCTTAAATTACAAGCAGGCCTTCTTTTAAATATCTGGTTATTACCTGATTTTTTTATTGTGTTCTGACATGACATGGTGGTTTATGAGAAACACCTTTGCTCAGTTTAAGCTGCTCTGTGACGTGTTTCCCTGTTTTTCATCCTCTCTCCTCCTGAATTGTTTCTCTGCCAGACCTGGGCTAGCCACGACCTCTGATAGCTGATGTTACCTGTTAGCCTGAAACACGTGCTGATGTTTTAGGGCTATGCAAATGTTAAGTGGTGTTAACCTGTTAACCTTAGAGGACAGAACGTGACTTGAAGTCATGGCAGTTAATAGTGGGTTATATGAAAACATGGCATGTTGTGGGGATCTCAAGGAGTGCCCGACAGTGGCCTTGACTTGGCAGCTGCTTATTCACTGATCTGGAAGTGAGTCAAGCTCAGGTTCGTCATTCCAAACCCAAATACTTCCTGGTACTTGACCCAGCTCTCGGTCAAGGTGATGGGAATTTTTCTAGTGACTTACGTGCCAGTTTGAGTGTCTCTGCAGTGCTTTATTTAAGGATCTGTCACAGTGGTTGTACTAAAATGCCACCAGTTCTTCCCTCACTGTCTCCAGTTCACTCAACCATTCATTGTGTCACGGCTTCTGCATCTTGCACTATTTTGCCTTCTCTTATTTCACCACACCTGCTTGCAGATTAAATTTTTCTTAAGATACGTGTCCATCTAGTGGAAACATATGAAGTTTATTGAGTGCAATGAATGTTGCAGTGTGTTAGCACTGGTTTTTCTGTAGGTTGTGAAACCAAGCAGAAGGAAGATACAATGTGCAACATACTTGATCTGCAATGCAAATATTCACTAGATTGGTACCCAGGAATGTCATGACATTCCTAGAATTGCTCTTTAATTCAATATGATTTGGATTTCTGCATTAAACAAAACCCCAGCTATCTCAAGTAGAACAAAAAGATTAAAAAAATTATGCTCCTGTCTTAAATTTGGTGATATGACTTGGATTAAACTGGGTGTCTTGTGTGTGTCGATGGTGCTCTTTTATGCAGGGGTGTTCAACAGCAAGATCAACTATTTTGAAATGTTGAGTTAATGAGGTTAAATCCCTGCTGAATGGATGATGCACAGGTGGTGACATAATCCTGAAGTCAGATAACTATGGTGGATCTAAGCCTGTGTACTAATAACACGTGAATGCTTTACCTCCAGTTCTTTCCTGGAAATGAGTTTTAAAATAACGTAATTGGGAGAAACCAAACATGTTCTGAAGCAGCCAATGGCAGAAAAACTGAAAGGGGAACAAAACAATAATGTGTTTCTAAAAAGAAACCGTTTCCTACAGCACATGTGTAAGGAAGAACTCTGTGGTTGCTGTTGTCTAAACTGTTAATGCAGGAAAAATTGGCATTTTTGGAGCAGTAGAGATGTCTGCTGTCAGGTGTACTCAATGATATATTAACCCATAAAGAGAATATGTTTTTAAATGACACATGACTAAAAGTGGTATGTCTTGGCTTAGGATTTGCTCCTTACTGGTGACCCATCATGTTTGTTCTGTAAGTGATGTTTATGAGCATCTTCCGCTCTCGATGCTAAATCTGAAAGTAGAGATAAGTTCTTAATCACGTGTTTGCTCACGAGTGGATTGGCAGGAAGGTGATAAAATTATCTCTTAATTTGATTGATGGGACCATTTCCTCATCCAAGACAAGCTGTGGAGGGGCTGGTCCTGTTGCTGGGACCCCGTTGCTGGCCATCCACGCAGTGCCACTGGCAGTGTGAGCAGGTGGCTGGGGGTGTTTTGGCCTCACTCAGCCTGCCCTGGCCCTGCAGCACTGTGTGTGTTCATGCTCTGGGGGCACAAAACCCCCTGGGAGGCCTGGCCAGAGGGAGCAGGGCTGGCTCTGTGGCTGCTCAGCACCACCATGGTTAGCGCTGCCTCAGGACAAGAGCTGCGGGAACAACGTGTGCCTTTAACCTCGCCCATCTGTGCCTGATCCATTTACCACTCAGGAATTAAACCCTATTGTGAAAAAACAAGCAGAACTAAATTATTTCCTTGCCTATTGCTGAAGCCTTGACAGCAGCACAGGTTTAATTCCAGCCTACCTTTTGATTGTAGGGGGAAGAGTAAAAACATGGAAACGGAGATGGTTTATTCTGACTGATAATTGCCTGTATTACTTTGAGTACACAACAGTGAGTATAAAACATGGTGCATTTCCTTTGTGATCAGGATATTTAAGTGGCTAATAATGTGATCTTTTCCCAACTTTTTCAGGACAAAGAACCTAGAGGAATTATTCCATTAGAAAATCTTAGCATAAGAGAAGTTGAAGACCCTAGAAAACCAGTAAGATAGTTTCATATTTATTTTTTTTAATGAAAAAAAGTAAACCATGTAGAACTTAATTGTACTGTTAAATGAATATATTCATCAGTTTTGTTTTGTATTGGTTTTTTTTTAATTTATTTCTTGATCTCTACTCTCCAGAACTGCTTTGAGCTCTATAACCCCAGTCACAAAGGTCAGGTAATTAAAGCCTGTAAAACTGAAGCTGATGGCAGAGTGGTGGAAGGCAACCACGTAGTGTACAGAATATCTGCTCCCACCCCAGAAGAAAAGGAAGAGTGGATTAAATCTATCAAGTGAGTTTAAAGTCTTAAATGTCTTTCAGAACTCTTTTCAGAGTTTGGTACTAACAGAATTTGTTCTGCCTTGTTTGAAGGACTCTGCTGTGGCAGTGTCCTCTGGGATTAATGATGAGCTCCGTGGGGTTGATGGATCAAGATGCAACTCTCCTCTTACTGTCTGCTCCTTAGGAAATAGTGCTGCTAACTCAAAGAGGAAAATACAGATTTATTTTTTTAGGCAGATGTAAATCCTTGTGTGAGTTGTCTTTAAACCTCATTTTGTTGGATTCTTACTTTCCCTAATCATTATCTTTGGTATCTTAAGTGTGTTCAGAGGCAGCTTTAAACTGTCGCAGCTTGGCTTTATCTTGGAAAGTTTATAAACAGGCCCACACTTAAAGAAATAAATAATAGTCAGATGGAGGTATGAACTCTTAACAAATCACAGCTGAATATCATCTCTTGCTAAAGAAGTATTTGTGGTGCTTCGAAGTGAACCATCCATTATCTTATTAAAAATGTGGACTCATCCACAGGGAAGAGACAACAAAATGGTTTCAGTTTTCAAAACCAGGTACTTGTTAACCAAACTGATGATTCCTTTTTTTTTGCTTCCAGAGCAAGTATCAGCAGGGATCCCTTCTATGATATGCTGGCAACAAGGAAACGAAGGATTGCAAACAAGAAATAGAACACAATCAGTGACTTGGAGAGCTGCAGCAACCTGTAAATGAGCGTACAGTGGAGTCATCATGTAAACATTGGACAAACTAAATGAAGACAATTACTGTAAATTTTATATATATATATACACTTTATTATGGCGTAAAAACTTGGTAAGACCTTTCAGGGTAAATAGTTACTGGCATATAATTTGAAGGAAGCTTCAAATCCCCAGAGAATTCAACTGAAAACATGGAAGCCTTGTTTTCCTTTGTATTAGTTACAACTCCAGCTGACTTGGGTCGGGAGGGAAGGAGTTCAGGGCTGACAGTTGATGTGCACTGAAAGCACAGGCAGGTCCCAGCAGCCAAATTTGAGCCTGTCGACGTGACACGAAGCGCAGACGTGCTCTGAGATTTGCCAGTCGGCTAAAACTCATTCCTGCCTGCTCACACCCACAGTAAGCACTAAGGTTTAATGACTGGTTTAATCTGCTTTTTATACAGTAACATCCTTCTTATGTTTTAGATATGTTGTGGCTTAATTAACACTAAGTTAGTATTAAAGGAATGACAGGGTTTGAGTGAGCTTAGGCTTTGCATGTGAAAACACCCCCAAAATAATTTCACATGCATTTCATGTTTTTCAAGGGGAGAAACCAGGAAGGTGAAATCTTTCTGTAGGATGCAGCCCTGGAGAGTTAAGCAAGCAGGACTCATTCCTTTGCTTGATAACAAACTTTGGACATACAGAGAAGTTCAGTACTTTTATTGCATTTTTGAGGCAGTTTTTCAGATCTGTGCTTCGGCAGTTGATGTTTTAAAAAAATGAAGACACATCCTTATTTTTACTTAATAATTGGATGGCATAGTGCAGGTAGACTCCCCCACAAGCACATGTCCCTCTGTTGTTTTTGTAATTTGTGGAAGATCCTTGTGGTCCTACTGATGGGTCTTTCAGGGACACGTCAGCTGCTACAGCAGATTGTACTCCAGTATTTTCTGTTGAGAGCACACACACTGTTCTTAAGGGTAAAGCTCCTGATTGCACAACAGAGGCAAAGAGGGGCTTTTTTGACCCTACTGCTTCTGTTTATACCCCGTTTTTCCCAAACTTGTTGAACCTGAGCCGTGCCTACTGTGCCAGTGACCGCTCTGGAGACCCGAAATGCCGAAGCAGTTTTGCCTGTTAGAGTTCCAGGAGCATCTCTGGGTCTGCTGTAGGGAAATGTGCTGCACATTTTGTGTGGCAAACCCCCCGACTCTCTGAGTGGATCTGTTTCAGATCTCCTTTGAACTGCGAGGGAGAGTTGTTTCATTGTTCTGTCTTACTGATTTGCCTTGTTTTGCATGGGGTGTCAGCCTGTGAGTGTTTTGCTTTTACTGCATGTTTGCAAAAGAGGCCGAGAGGAAAAGAACAAAGTGAACTTTCCTCCACCTTCGAGTTTCCCCGGAGTGGGTGGAATTGCTTGGGTGAATGTTCAAATCCCAGTGCTTCCAAGGGAGTAAAACTCAACCAAAGGAGGTAGAATCCTTGAATAAGTGTCAGTGTGGGGATATATTTGCTTAATGGAACACATTTTAAACTCTTCACAGGAATTGTGTGTCTCGTGTTTGCGAAGCAGCGCAACGAGAGAGCTGCTGCCAACACTTGTTTTGAGTCTTCCACTCTGCAATGACACGATTTGTTTTCAAGCACTGCTTCCATCAGCCTTAGCTTCGGACAAGTAGATTTGTAATGCAAATAGTGACAAGCCAATCAGTGGTACTTGGTGAGCATAAAGGTGAGAGGCAGCAAACAAAGTATTTCTGGAGAAACGTGAGATTCTAAAAGCATGAACAAGCCATGAAGCACTTTTGTATCAATTCTTATCTTCTGAAATGTCACCTTTGAGGAAATCTGTGTCTTTAACCAGGTGAGGATGTCTGCCTGTGAGCATGAAGGAAATGCCTTGAGAGTTCATTTGCTGTATTTAGTTTGAAGTTCTTATATCCTGCAGAAGTAATTATTTAGAGTAACATGTAACTGAGGGTATTGTAGCAGGAAATACATTATTTCTTAGCGTTGAAATGCAACATCTTAAACAGCTACTTGTGGTGCTCAATGTATCTATTTAATTTACCAAAGCTAACGGAACAGCCTTCTCATGTGTGTTCATATTTGATTTCAAAAGTTCCTTGTAACAGTATTAACAGGGAGTGAAACTGGCCCAAAATTTCCACTGGCCACGAGGCCAGTAAAACAAAGTGGCTTGTGAAAATTTTGGCCATATCAGGTACTATCCCCGAGGGTGAAGAAAAATCTCTCAACCTTTCCCTTTTTTTTTTTTTTTTAATTGGGCTTCAAGTCCAGGGTGGCTGCTGAGAGTGGCTGCTCATGCCCTAAAGCAGGATCTGTTACAGTTTGGCCACGCTGAGGAAAAGTCCTTTGGGGACAACAGATTCTCCCTTGCTGTTGCACTGAAACTTGGATAATTTTCCAGCTTTTTTGGTTCTGCTGTTGCAGGGGCAGCAAGAGCCAGGGCTGCTCCTGCCACGTGCTCAGCGTGTGATCCGCTGGGCACTGCCAGTGCAACTGGGAGAGAACTCTACATAAAACTTAAGCTCAGCTGGACTGACTTAAATTTTACAATATTCTGACAAAATAAGCTCAGCATCACTGAAACATTTTGAACCGTTTTCAACTGGTACAAAACTGAACCTTTGTAAACTGAGCAGCATTTATAATGCTTCATATATAAAAAAACAATGCATATTTTTAAGATTTATTACATATCTATGTAGATATGCTTGCTGGAAAAGCTAGGTCTGTTGTAGACCAAATGCTACAAATTAAGACTTGTGGCTTACCAGTTTCATTTCTATATTTTCTTGGAAAATGTTTCTAGCTAGAGTTTAAATATAAAATGTAAATACTGTACAGATATGTATTGATATAAGTATTACTTGGTGTACACAAGTGATTTGCATGACAAATACTCTGTATCACTGTTAAAAATGTGATGTTCTTATGTAAAGCCACTGCAATATTAATGTTTTCATTTATCATTAAGACCTGTTGCTTAAATCTGTCAGTTTTCTCAAAAATAAAGTGTGAAACTGTACTGTTGTGTATCTCCCCATTTACCAGGAATGCTTGGGAGGCAATTGCTGACTTCTTCTTTAGAAATTAAGGTTTAATTTTACAACAGCTCTTTCAAGGAAAAGGCCTCTTTTCCCTGCCTTGAGGCACAGTAATTTCAATGACCAGGTTTAATTTTTCAGAGAGAAGCCCCTTCAGCTGCTCAGTAGGTTGTTTTGGTGCAGTTTGCTGCCACTGTCACTCCATTCACTGCTGGTTTCCCTTGAGAGCCACCCTAAATTAAGGTGTTTTGTCAGTTCCCTAATGTGAGTTTCAGTCAAATGTAAAGGGGGGGTCAGATCTCTTCTCCTCAAGTAGGATAATTAGTTTCCTCAATCAGAAGTAGCTGCTGCTCCTCAGCTCTTAGGGAAGGGTCACCGAGGGCTCTCCCTGCGCTGCTCCAGAGCCGGGTCGGGCAGATGTTGCCTCTGGGGCTCTGAACGAGGTACAGGAGTCACCACTTAAACCGCTTTGACACATTTTATGCCAGAGTTACTCATCAGACAAAGGACAAGACACCAACCCTTGGAGCCAGAGGACAAAAGAAGAAAAAAAAGCCAGATACAGGACAGGTATGTTGGCTACTTTGCCAGGTTACTTTATGTAACGTCACAGAACCGTTGCCATAGGAACATTACGCAGGTACACTCGTGGTTGGTTTGGCTTTAACGGTGCTCCCCACGGACCCAAAGATGAGGTCTGTAGTGACACATTAACCTCGCTCCTTCCTTCCCTGGATTTTAGTGGCACGCGCGCTAAAGAAGCTGCAGCTGAGCTCCCAGCCCGTGCCTGGCCGGGAAGCTTTGGAGTTCCGAGGAGAAAGGCGGCTGCGTCCTCGTCCCAGGGCACTCACTCATCTTCTCTGGCTCCCAGCGGCATCTTCTCCCTACCCTGAGAGGCAGATGGAGCTCCTCGAGCATCGGCCACGCTCTGCCAGCTCCCGGGACACGGTGCACGTGAAATAACTCAAGTAAAACTCCAGGAAAAATCCATTTTAACTTTGCTGTATTTATATACTATATAAATTTTACATGCTATATATTTACAGTGGGGCAAGTGCTTTCTTTATCTTTAAAAAAACAAAGATCAAACTTTTAGACATCTCTGAACAACACAGCTTGTATAAACCAGACAGATTATTCAGATGAACTGTATTTAATACAGGTTCCCCACTCATCTCCTGATGCAGGACCAGTGAATAATAAGTGCATCACAGTTTGATAGCATTTAATAATAAAAATAAAAATCACAGTATGAATTTGTCTGTAACTAGACACTTTAGAGAGACAAAACAGACAACTGAGACTTAAGACAAATGACAGTATATTAAGAAAATGTAATAAAAACATATGGAACAATATACAAATAGTCTTGAGAGATACATTCAGAACTGCATATTCGTTGTTTCACAATGTTGAAAACCAGAAGATTTTCTTCAGATCTTGAATATAACTCAAATGTGAAGTAAATTAGTTTCTAGTGTCAGACCACAGAAAAAAAAAAATAAAAATGAAGCTCTTGCAAAACTTGTGAAGTTTTAAATAAGTCTTTAAATTAAATATACAGACTGTCAGTTGCAATTTTTATACTTCCTGGTCGCTCTTGCACCAGATGTCTTAACTTGGAGTAACATTACATGAATAACATAAAGTCAACCTGAGTCTGTAATTAAGCAGCATTTGAGATGGTCTATTCCAGGGCATTATCTCACCTCAGTGAGATATTTATGTGGTAATTTACAATGTTCAGCAGTTGTAAAAAGTTTTCACCCTTTTGGATTAGAAGTATATTTTAAAAAAGAAAGTCTCAAGTTAAAAACTAAAAAAAAGTTCTTATATGGTAAAATCTGTACAGAAATGTTAAGCACCACTTATGACTGGATTTTTGTCTTGATGGTAATTGTTTTGATAATAAATTTTAAGTTTTGATGGTCAATATTGGTAATGTCAGGTAATTGAAGGTAAGAAGTCGTGGGTTTTGATGATAAAAAGTCGTTGATTGGAAGGTAAAGGGTTGCTGGGGTGGGTGGGAAGAAGTCGCTGGGTTTGGTGGTGGGTTTAGTCTGAGTATTGAAGGCTTTCCTCAGTCAGCTCCACACCTGAAAGGCAAAGGGAAGCAAGGTCAGTCCTGTCACGGCACTGAACATCAAACTGGGTCTCAGTGGCTCCATTTCTAACACAGAAGGTTCAGAGCTGCCCCCTCCATCTGCTCTGTGACTGCAGGATCCAGCTCTCCCAGCCTGAGCCCATTCCAGTTCTAGGCTGAGGCTGCTGACCCATTTCAGAGCACGAGGACAGAGCCACCTGCTCCAACAGCAAGTGCTGGACCTCAGGAAGTCCCATTTAGCTGAAGGTTTGCCTTGACAGCACCTCTGTGGTCAGGCTGACCCAGCCCTACCCACCCAGAGCCTGCAGAAACTCCCTGCAGAGAACAGGTAAGAACGTGGGATATAAAGCGCTTTAGAGCAACCAACACACCCTCCTTCACCTCAGCCAGCAACCTCACTGCCCCAGGACAACGAGGTGCAAGGCATTTATTATCTCATATTTATCTTCTCCGTGTATTTCAGTTTAGAAAAACCCAAGTTTGCCATCTGCTGGCCAGAGAACTCCCTAAAGCCAAACCAGCACTGAGCACATGCATTTTACCCTGTTTAGTTCCTGATTTATCAGCTAGACCTGAGACACTTTTAGTGCAATAAGGGTTATTTTGATATCAGTATAATAAAAAAAGGTCTATTTTTACCACATTAGTATTTGAAAGACCTCAGTTCAGTCCTTCTTTAATTTTCCTTGTTTAAAATAATGGGTGAACAATCAGCTTTCTCTCCACACTGTATTTTCAGAAACTTTGGGTTGCTTATGTCCTAAATTAAGACAATCAGTTTTCCACCAATGCATTTCCTCTTTGCCTTGGGCAAACTTTTCAGTGCAAGAATCTACTAACTGTGGCAATTTACCTCAATGTGGAAACCACATGAAATCCTGGGAATCTCTTTCAGGATTAAACTTCTCCAAATAGCAAAATGCACTCAGCCATAATGACACTTTCAGCACTGGGCTGGTAATGAGCAGGACTGTCACTGACAACTCACCCAATTCCTAAATTGTGGGTAGGTGTAAAATGTAGAAAATGTAACAATAAAACTTGCTTTTGGATAGTGAGCTGCCCTTCTTCAGGGATCACTTCAAATATCCACGTGTAAAATAGCTGGGGGATTGTTCTGGTTTTTATATATCAGTAACTGGAACTGGTTTATGTCAGGTAACAGGCATTTGAAAAGGTTTCATTTCTACAACAAACACTTCTGTTCAGAAAAAATGTCATGGGAAATGCTGTCAAATTTGATTTTAGATGTTGCATGTGTGGCAGTGTGCAGTCTTTCTTCATTGCATAATTCTAGAGCTAATTAATTTAATTCATTTATCTACTGAGAGCCCAAGTCAAGATTATGACAAGCAACAGCTGAGAGTTCAGTGTGAATTCAGTCAGGCATTCGAGTTGGTATTTAGGTTTTTTCTAAGAAGCACCAAACAGGCTTTTTTAAAAAAATATTAAGAATTGGGAAAGAGCTGCTTCATCAGCCCACTTCTACGTATTTTTAAGCCTAAACTAACAGAAAAAAGCCACAACTAAATGAAATAGCAGGATTTTAACACACCCTCCAGGTGTTAAATTGGGAAGTGTCCTCTGGAGGGTTGACAACTGAGCTTAAGAGAAGGCAGAGGTGCACCTGAACCAGCAATATTTCGGTATTATCACCAATTTCTGTTACTCTGAATAAGCAACCAGCAGTTTCTGTGCCATGAAACAGCTGAACACAGTATTTTATTTAAATCACAGAACGGTTTGGGTTGGAAGGCACCTTAAAGATCACCTATTTCCAACCCTCCTGACACGATATTGTTTGGAAGGCACGAAATATAAAGCAGAGATTTCATCACAGAAGCATTTAAAGGCTGTTCTGAATCAAAAGCAGTCCTGCCAACAGCCTGGGCTTCCTTACCTCTGCCACACTCCTGGGATGCCACGGAGCTGCATTTCTTGCTGTCACCTGCACCAGAAGGCTTCTCTTCATTGTAGGGTTGTTTACTGCCCTGGCTTCTGTATTGCTCACATAAATGGTCATCTGGAGGACGGGATTCTTCTTGCTTCTCCCATGTTTTCTTCTGGAAACGAGGATCTAAATATTCCAATAAGTCTTTCAGTTTCCTGTCGTGCTTCTTCTTTTTCTTCTTTTTCTTATGTTTGCGATTGTCATTGTCAAAGTGGAGCACAGAGCAATCCAAATCATAAAGTCTGAAGGAAACATGCAAGTTAAAAATAGACAGACAGATGTGGCACTTGATGTATTATATGAAATGTTATTTATTTTACCACAGGTGGCGACTTGCAGCGTGTTTTGTGGTCATTCCTGCACATCTAACTTACTTTAGACGCAGCAAACTTAAGCCCTCAGCATGAAGGACAACAGCTCCTGGTTCGTACACAGATCGTTAACAGGGGCTGGTTGTGGAATATGGGGTTTTTTAAAAAAAAAAAAATTTAAAAAATTCAATTTGTAGCCTAATCAAAAACCGTGTGCAATGTTACTCTGACTGCGATGTCCAGCTCTAGTGTCCTAACACAATTCAGCAATATCTTTCCTATCTTCACTTGACCAACCTAATGACATGATCCCGTCACGTTATGGCAAAAAAATAACTTAGAAACAATGGAAAAAAAGGCAGACATGAGAAATACCCAGAAAATAATTAGGAAAAAAATTGCTGATTATGCTGGAATCCTTGCTTACTTGTAATCCTTCTCTCGATGTTTATCTTTGGACTTCTTTTTCTTCTTGACCTTCTTATACTTTTTGATTCTTTGGTCATCTACCTTTCTGTATTTCTTTTCTATGTCACTGCCACTTTCTTCCTGGTGGGAGTATCTTCTTTTGCTGTTCCTCAGTTTGTCGTTTTCCCGGGAAGAGTCCTCCGGGTGTGAGTGTGCTGGCAGGGGTGGCAGCGCGTGCCTGTCCCGGGAGTATCTGTCAGGATGCTGCTGAGGTACTGAACAGTGGTGAAGGTTTGCTCTGTGGCTGCTGAAGTGATGTAAATCCTCCTCCCGAGGGAGTGGGGTGTGAGCCCACCTGCTTTTGCAGTGATAATCCTTGTGGGACCTGCTGTAAGGTTGGCTCAACTTGTCATAGTCTTTATCACAGTGAGAGGACCTCCTCTCTCTGCCATCCCTGGTTCCGTGGGAGGAATAATAATCGTTGTAGTATCTGCATTTTTCCCATCTCCGTGGCTCATCTTGGTAGTATCTTTCTCTATTCCAAGCTCTCTCCCCTTTGGAATAGTAATACCTATTCCTGTCTTGTTCTGTCCTTTCTCTGCTTCGGGATCTGTAACGAGAGTATTTCCCTGAGCTCCTGCCATTGCTTGGACTGCTCCTGTCATTGTGGGAAGATCTGTACCTGCTCTCACTGCAATAGTCCTGCTTGTGACGGCTCTGCTTGTTCGTGTCCACGCTGCGAGAGCTCCTCCTCCTGTGGGAATGTTCCTCTGCTTTGCTCCTGCTCTGCCTCTCCCTCTCCTCAGTGTCAGAGTTCTCCCTCTTCCTTCGGTAGTGCTCTTTGTCAGTTCTTTTAAAGTCGTGTATTTTTTTCTTATTTTTTTTCAGATGTCTCTCTTCTTCACATATTTTACTACTCAGTCCCTCGTCTGCTCTAGAAAATTGGCTTTCCAATACTTTATCCAGCTTGGTAATGGAAGAGTCATTAACAGGCGGTACCTCTACATAATTATTAGAAATGTCCTTTGTATCTTGGCATTTATCTGTAATATCTAGAGATGCAAGTTTTTTAGAACTACATTCAGTGTCAGGCTTCACAGAGGAAGTTTGCCCTAATTTCTCTTTGCTCTCAGGAGACCCTTTGATGTACAAAGGGTTTTCTTTTGAAATGAGTTCAGGTTCTTTTGATCTTCTTGGTTTGTCTTTGTCTCTGATGTCTTCAGACTCACGCTGCCCAAGGAATTCATCTTCAGTGTCCAAGGATTTTTTCCTGACCTTGTGCTGACCATTGATATTGAGATGTGCATTATCAGCTTTTGTTATAATACTTTCAGCAACTTCTTCTTTGGTAAAAATGGTTTCAGAATCTGGTTGAGTAAAAAGTTTCTCAACCTCACAGCTAAAGTTGGAAGGAACCTTCCTGGATTCTTCATAAGCAAACAGTGCTTCCATGACTACAGTTTCCATAAGACCATCATTCTCAGAAGATTTCTGAGGTCCAGATACACTGCACAAAACAAAAACATAATTTTAACTTGAAAAAGTCCTTATAAAACAGAAATATTAGGGAGTTTAGTAAAAAAATTGGTGGCTAATGCCAAACTCTGCAAGACATTCCTTTTAGAAACCTATTCTTGCACCTTCCTCAGCTCCCAGGGAAAGTGTTTTTCTTCTCTCACTTCTGCAAGTATTACCTTAAAAAAACACACCCAACACATCCATCTCCTTCCACTTGCAGCTCTGAATCACATCAACAGCCACAACAACCACAATTGCTCTTCCCCCTCTAGAAAATACTAAACACACAGATTTCCCACTCTCTCCCAAATGGGAGAACAGACGGTGGGAATGTACATTCACTCATATCAGGATGGAAAAGAGGAATAGCAAAAGTATTCCAGACAATGGAAGAAAAATGTAAAAACATTCTATAAAAGTTTTCCAAAAGGCATTTGCCAGTGTTTAGTGTCACAATAACGCGTGCCCAGTGCTGATGTTTGCGATACTACACGTGCAATGTGGAGTTCTCTGTACTGATGTAAATCTTTCTGTTAAGTAGTATTAGTAGACAGACAGGTGAAATAATGACAAAATTTCTTCTTTTAACCAGAGTGCACTCCTTTTACCTTTTCTCCTCTGACAAGCTGTTCAGCTGGCTGTATGTGAGAGAGTCTAAGACACCTTGAGGATTGGGTGACAAAGCTTGAGGCATCTACAATTAAAACACAGAAGTTAACAAACAGGAAAAAAAGAGTTCTCTTTAGTAGAAAACTATCATTTGTAAAACGATAGACAAGAGCACACTGAGTTACCAATATATTTTATGAAACTTATGAAGCAATATCTGAGCTGAACTTCTCTGATGTTGAACACTTCTGACGTGACAGCTCAGCTTTGTGAATTCAGTGGGATCACAGCACAACAAAGGGTCAGAACGACACTCGTGCTGTGTGTTTCCTTGGCATTTCCCAGGAAGCAGGAACACTGGAATGCTGATGAATACAGAACATATCACGGGTGAGAAAGTCCAGATGGAACAGACGTAACTCACCGTTTCCAGCACTCCGTTTGCTTTAGGAAAGAACATCTCAGAAGGTTTAACAGGTTGGACTTGGCAAGTGGAATCTTCAAGTTTCAGTCCATTTTCTTTATATTCGTTATCTAAACTAATAGCACCATTTAGGGAATCGATTTTTGGCAGCTCGTGCTGGGATCTCTCTTCAGCACTCGGGCAGGACGAGTGGGAGTTCTGCAATGTGCGGACCACCTTTCCAATCAGAATTCCATTGGAAGATATCACGTTGCAATTCCTTTTAAACAAGCCCTTTGACTCCTCGGGTTTTCCTGAAGGTTCTGCACCGTAAGGGACCGTGTTCTCAGAACCCAGCTTGGGGTTTCCATTCACTGCTGGCTCAGTGAAGATTTCGTCAGGGAGTTCCTGTTTGGGGACGTGAGCGGGGAGCGACGCCGGGGGTAGATTTGAGGTAGGCTCTGCTGCAGAGGGGTTCGTAACTGTGGATGAAGGGACAGGCTTGCTCAGGTCCTCATCCTCCCCAGCACTGCTCGGACACTCCAGCTGGGGCACAGTCTGACGTGCAGGCAGTTTGTTGTGAATACTGATAGTGATCTTCTGGTTTTTTGACGGGTCAGTCATTGAAGGCCTGGAAATGGCCCAGTTTTGAACACAGGCTGTTGGGGGAGCTGACGAAGGCCTTTTTACAGCCACACCAACTGCACTGGGATCCTCTTTCAAGGGTCCATTTCCATTTAAGCGACTTGAACTCTGCATTTAAAGACATTGCAAAATGGGTATGTTTGAACACACAGCAATCCAAGTTTTAAAACGTGAAATTCTCCTACTGTACACTTCTACAAATTGCTCAAACCTAAGGAAACACCTCCCCTTCCAATATAAGTGTGAGTCCAACAAGTGTGTTTAATTCCTGCCTCTGGTTAACTGCAGATTGGTATCAAATGAGCATCATTATTGAAACCCACCCAAACAACATAACATTGACCAAAGCTATTCCCAAAAAATACTTATTTTCCTCTTAAAACATTCCATGACAACACTGGAATAATTCTTCTGGTAATCAAGAACACAGTTTCAACTGAAGTGACGCTGATGGGGGCGGGGTGGGGGATATTTACCTTTTAAATTTAAATTATTTAAGCATTAGTAGACTTGTCTCAAGAGCATAGCTCTCAGTGCTTTAGAAAGCTGAGCTGGGAGGATAAAGTAGTGAAGCAGCATGGCTGCACAATTCAGGATTAGCCACTGTTCGAGCAGCTCTGGCTGCAGCGCGGAAGGGAAAACACAACAACAACAACACCCCCTCCACACCAACCCCCACTGTCACTTGGTGCCGTTCTCTGCCCCCTGTCATCACCTTGATCATGTGAGGAGGCAGCCGTGGTCCCATGAAGCCAGGCTGTTTGCTGGCTCCCCGCTGGCCCAGGAAGGGGCGGGGGTAGGTCGGGGCGGGCAGGTAGAACGCGCGTTCCCCCAGCGTCAGGTCGTAGCGCCTGCAGGAACAGCAGGGACTCAGCTCAGGGCTTTGCTGGCAGCCTTTTCTTGGATTAAACCCCACCCCATAATTTCCCAGGAACAGTGTATATATGACGTGGAAGACAGATACAAAAGGCTTAGCCAAGACTGCAAACTGAAAATTAGGCAATGGTCTTCCCACAATGATGTCCTTCTCAGAGCAGTAACTCAGGCTTACATCATCTGTGGCCATCATCTCTCCTCTGGTCTAAATTAACCAGCTACAAAGAGCAGATATACAGCAGGATACACAAGTGCAGAAGTTTAAGGCCAAGCAATGAAAGGATTTAAATAAATGACATGGGGAATTCTCAGTTAGGTAAAAGTGAATTGTACAAACAGTAATATTTTCCTAGGGGTGAAAAGGCTTAAAGAAAAGAAGAAGTCATTTGATAGTAAAAACATTCTGAACACATTTAGTGGTTGTTATTACCTGATATAAAAAAGTACATAAGCTTGCTGATTGAGAACTGTTTTGATATCAGAAAGTTCTACTGAGGCATCATTCATTCGATACCAAAGTCCATTACCAGCCTGCAAACAGAGATAATGTATCTTCAGATGAACTGCACGTGTTCCAAAGGACATCACAGACAGAACCCCACAGAACAAACCATACCACAGCAAAGCCAACAGAACACACAATGCAATCTTCTCCCCTCGAAATGTTACCACTAACATTTTAATTTCTTTGCCAGCACAGATTTTCCCCTGCTAGAAATGGAGCTGTGTCTACCTTGATGAAGCAGAGATAGTGCCCAGCATTGCAGTTGAAGCCACTGTGTACAAGAACTGCATATAAAGCATAGATGAGAGGTTCTCCAATGGACTGGGACATGTAT
Organism: Myiozetetes cayanensis; assembly: GCF_022539395.1. Taxonomy (NCBI): domain Eukaryota; kingdom Metazoa; phylum Chordata; class Aves; order Passeriformes; family Tyrannidae; genus Myiozetetes; species Myiozetetes cayanensis. The sequence continues at coordinate 7,069,085 of NW_026087412.1, read as the reverse complement.
GCTCGAAGATCCAAATATTCAGGGTATTTTACATCCTAAACACAAAGAAGATTCAAAAATTATCCTGAAATGATTCCAACTAGGATTACATTAATATATTTTTTTGATTCACTTAAAAATACCTATTCTCATAATATTTAATAATTTAAGTTGCAGGGAACTATTTTCTACAGAGTTAGCTCTATAAAGTACATTCTTATGGTCACACAGGAACTTTATCATTATTTCAAAAATGAAGGAGTCATAGCTGTTGTATTGACTTTTCTTCCACTACAGTTACTGCCTGAACACATGAACAACTTCAACATGAGTGTTCATCTCTGGGAAATGTTCCATTCCAAGAAGGTAAAGCAGCATTACAGCTGTAAATGTACCTTGTTGATCTTTCCACCTGTAAAATTTGCGAATCTTTTCAGGGATATTGTGAGGACGTTGGAAGAGCGATGGATCGTGTATCTCTTGGACGCTGGAACCATCTTTTTACACCTTCAAAACAAGCACAGACACATTTTTAACAGTATATTCTTTTCTCACCCAAAAGTCCAAGGAGTTTCATGCTCTTTGAATGATATTTACTTGCATAATATGTCAGAGCTTTTCATAAATCCATACATTGTATTTCAGCTTTGTTAACAGAGGGGAGATAGCAGGATATAAGAGGACAGCTCTACAGAACAAAGAATAAAGGATTTAGAACTTATCCTTTTGATAGCCAAAGAAATGCCTGAGTATTTCTTATGCCAAAAAGGTAAGGCTGTAAAAAATGTTTAAAAAAAATTATATTAAGGGGAAAAAAAAAAAAATCACTGGAAGGAAAAATTCTGCAGGAGACAATTGGGGAGTGTTACATTTTCATGTCCTGAGGTTGTCTGGAAAGACACTGATTCCATCTGCAGTCCTTCAAAACAAAATTGCTCATCCTGTTGGTTGCATTCAAAGGCAGCAGGTACAGAGTAAGCCCTGAAATGCAACCACCAGCACAAAGACTGAAACGTGTCCCTTTACATTGTCAAGAAAAATCCTGTTGAGAGTTAACAATCAGAAAGAATTAAATAGCCTCTTTTCAGACTCTGATGTCAAAACACAAGGCTGAGAATTCCAAACTGATGGAGAAAGCCTAGGAACAGAAAAAAAAAGAGACCCACTCAAAATAACTAAAAAAACCCCACACGTGATTTATAAAATTCTATGAAACCCGTAATTACAGACAAAGTTTTCAGGCAGTAATCTTTATTAGAAAAAAATCATGAAATCATGGTAAGAAATGAAATGAAAACATCAATTAGAAAAAACTGGAAAGTAATATAATAGTTTACCAGCAATAGAAATGATACTGTACAAACACCAAACCTTTCTTTTTAAACTCACAAAAAGCCAGAAACATCTGGGTTTATGCATGACTAAACTCCTCACCCCCCACATTAATGAAGGATCATGAAATTCAGATGTGAGGTGCTTATTACAGTTATCTTACTCATCCTCAGCCCCAGTCTGGAAACTATGGGAATTATTCCAATATTACATGTTGCTTGCTGGGACCCAGGGAGTAAAATGAACCTGGGATTAAACTGGTGCAATAGCCTGTTGGATGCCCTTTATTCAATACCTGCATTCAGATGTGCTAATTAACTAAAGTTTTCCAACAACAAAAAGCAGGGATTGCATTTTTCATTTGGAAGGATCAGACAGGAATGTTACAGAACCGAGCCTGGTGGTCTTTGCTTTTCTGAGCTTACATTTGAACAACAAACTTGTTTGGCCAAAATAGCTCACACGAATGGGCAGGGCTCTCCCATATGTTGGAACATTTCCCATATGGATGAGCACACAGAACATTTGAGCTCCACAGCTTTCACTAAGCACAGGTCAGGCTTAGGGTGGCTCATTTCAGACAGAACTCATCCACAGGTGTTCCAGGAGCCCTCAGAGGTTGTCACTGAGCCTGTTCACATTCACCAAGACCCAACCTCAGTTTGTTTCCCACGACCTTCAGCAGGAAGCTGGTGTTGCCTCCCACCCCAAATCCTCGCCCTCAGCTCTGTGCTCAGCTCACACTACTGATCAGACATTCCTTTATCTTCTGGCCACATTCCAGAGCACAGCTCCACACTCAGGAAGGCTGACAAGCCCCAGTGTGGACAAGACGAGGAATAAAAGTCTAATGTGAGCTCATGGCCACAATTCTTACAATATATTTCCAAATATTCAATCAGAAACACACAAATTACTCACTTAGAAACAAAATGCCTTATTTCCCAAGGTTGGAATGATTTCAGTGTATTTGTTGCACAACCAAAATAAAACAAAACAGAGCCAAGTCTCACTATCTTATTGCTAAACAAAGTCAGAAGAGAACTCCTGCTCTAAGTCATGCACTGCATTAAACACATATCTTGTATTAAGGTGTAATTAATAATAATCTTACTTGCTACATTTATAGCTGTTTTCACCATCCAGTTGTTCTGGTTTCACGAATTGTTCCAGAGCTCTGGTGACAGATGTAACTGCCTGGATGAGTAAGAGATTAGAGCACTAAGTCACAAGAAATGCAAAATTTCAAACACTTTAGCACTTCACAAGAGGACCTTGCTAGTTTGTACCTAAGTGACCTATTGTGAACCATCAAACACTGTGAAGAAAGGAGGCAGAAACAGCACACTGAGCATTTACCTCATTTGAAAATGGTTCTTCTTCAAAATAAATGAATTCTGCAATGCCACAGACAGCATCTGTGGTATGCTTTGGCATCAGTAACGAGAACAATCAACCCATCAGTCTAACAATAGATGTATACTGAAGTAGAATAATTGAGAAGTATGATAGCATCACTGTTTGTGTAGATATAATAATTATTTTTCCAGCTTAAATCCAATACAAACATGGAGACCATTTACATGGCTTCCACAGAACAACACAGTCCAATCCGCTCCCATCCACTCCCGAGCTCTTTTGTTCCAGCAATATTTGTTTTTAGGCAAAATGACTTTATTTTACAAAGCTCTACAAGTCTTTACACCCTCAGAGAACTCCTCACCTTTATATCCAAGGTAACGTCGAGGAAGGGCTCGTACGTGTCCGACACTGCCTTGCAGTTCAAGCACTTCACTGCAGTCAAAATACAAAGGCTTAACAAGAGGTGAAGGACACTGGGCTAATTTCAATTATTAATACATACTAGTTTAGTCAAACTACAGACTCCTTTACTACAAACAGACATGGATCAGTTCAAAAAACAGTAATTTTTTTTTAGAAGTACCTCGGGATCTTAGATATCCTCCAAAGATTTGATAAATAAGTGTGGTGGCTTGAGAAGATCTGTCCAATCTGGAAAAAAATTAAGAGTCAGACCTCAGAAGACTGAAGGCACAGAGTTAACCTCTCAAACATTTTTTAATGACAACCAAGGACATAGTTTTTTTATTTGTGATACTAAAAAAATGAGTAAGAGGGGTTAGGGAACATTAAGAGTTAATTTGTTTATGCTTACTTGGTGCTCCCATTCAAGCAAGCCTTCTGTAAAGCATCAACAGTGAAGCATAAGAATTCATGTGCATCCTCTTGACTGCCAAAATGGAAATGTTTTCCTATTCCTAATAAATAAGAAGGTTATTATTTATCTCTTACAGAATGAAAGCAAACGTGTGTTACTAAAATAGCTCTTCTTTAAAGTATCAAAATTATTTAGAAAAATTAGAAAAAAACCCACAACAAACTATACCAAATTACTTACTTTTAAGGCCATTGATAACAGATGTAGGTTTGATGGCATTATTAGAGCAACACAGGACCTGGTTGATGTGACTTTCCATTGTGCACATCATACAGAATCCTTCTACATGACCTGAACAGAGAGAAAGTGTAGCAGTCTGGTCAAATATGCATTGCTACAAACCATCCCCCCCCCCCCAAAATAACAATCTTTAATTTACAGGTGAAATGTCCACTCTCCATGCTACAGTCTCTTGTCCTAAGGTGCCAATACCCCAACATTTTTGTATTGTTGTGCAGAATAAAAACCATAGAATCCCAGACCAGGCTGCTCAAAGTCCCACCTAACCTGACCTTGAACATTCCCAGTGGAAGGTTATCCCTGCCCACAGCAGGGGGTTGCAACTAAATGATTTTTAAGGTTCCTTCCAACCCAAAGGATTCTATGATTCTTAACTGAAATAATTTTTACATATGGGAACGATACATAATTAAATTTCTAGGAATAAATACTAAGATATCAGACTAGAAAGCATACAGGTCCCTTAGTAAAATACACATTTATGGATATGAAAAGAGGCTCCCTTAGGCTTCAAATAAATTCAAATAGAAAAATGGAATTCAAAGAACACAAGTTCAAGGGTTTAAAAAATACAAACTTTCACTTAGAATAAAATCAGTCTAAATTTTAATATAGTCCTCCAAAAATTTCTATTTCAGGTCATAAGAGATTAACCTGTAATGCTTTCTAGGGTTTGGGTTTTTTTAAATGGGTCAACACTGACCATATAATCATCTGACCATATAATCACTGGCCATATAATCTGTCACAGTATTAGTGCAGTACAGCATCCAGGCTGTGAAGGCCAAGAATCTTCAAAGCCAACATCCCAAATTTTATCACCTTTCTGCCAGCAGGAAACCCAAATGCCAAACGTTGATCAAATGCCTTCCTTTACAACGTACTTCATTATTCGCACGAAGCAAGAAATGATCTTTTCTTTAAGTTTTACCACAGCACATTAAATTAACAAATTCACTTTATTTGCTATTCTGAGCCTCCTGTTAAGAGAATCATTGAATCGTTCAGGCTGGAAAAGACCTTTAAAGATCGCGTTCAAAACCCGCTTCTACCCATCCAACGGGACAACTCAGAATTTCCTTCACACGATCACCGCTTTTCTTTTCACCTTCAGAGCTGCCCAACAGATTTATAAGGTTAGAAAGTACTCACATGACTTGGTGTGCTCAAGGGACAGCATGTAGTTGGCAAGAGGAGGCGTGTAGGTCAGACACTGGAGAGTGGAGTTGAGGAAACACGTGTTGCCGAGGTTCTGCAGCCCAACCCCAACGCTCTGGGTTTGTTGCCAATCCATACAGATTTTCTCAGGTGGAAAAAGAATCCTTTGTGGCGGAGCAATCCCATCGTTAACAACTGCAAAACGGTGGTTTGAGAGGCACGTAGTGGTTTGGGTTTAAAGAGGGGGTTTGAAGAGCAGCATCCTGCAGGAGCACCCTGAAGAACCAGCTCCAAAGCACAGCAACACAGGATGCACTGCCACTTCAGTTTGCTGCTCAACACACTGGTTTGGACAACACTTTATTTACCTGTTCTAATTCTTCCAATGAAAGAGAAACTACCAGTCTTATTTTAGTACCAGGTTTCTTTACATCTATACTGTTTATCAATTAAATTACTGGGTTTTTCCTCAGTAAGTAGCACAGAAAGTAACCTCCCAGATACCAGATCTCTCCCTGAGCAGCATTATCATTCAAAGACTTGTAAATAATGGAAGCCACGAGCAGCCACAGTAAAATGTACTTTCCTCTGCCTAACGGGAAAGATCTGGGTAAATCTATGTATTATGAAAATCTGCCCTTATTTGATTGTAAAGAGATCAACACTAATTTACAAATAGATAAAACTAAGTTCTGCAACACTTGTCCCTTCAGTTGCCTCCGGGGATGCACAGAATTGAGGTCTGCCACTAAACTCTCAGTTCATCACAGTCCCATTTTACAGCAGTGCAACAACCAAGAACTGCTTCTACTTTTGTTTTGTTTTGAAAAAAAAACCAGGGGGAGGACAAAAGACACACTTACCTAGATCTCTTTGGGCAAAAGGCTTCGATTTTTGAGATGATCTACAATAAATATGCCCTCCAGGGCCTTTGTCCACAGAGACTTTGTTTGGATCTTCTGCAGGCGGTACCCGGCCCAAACTCGCGGTGCGTGACGTCATTTTTTTAGTACGGGGTTTCATAGATTTGTCAGACCTTCTCGATGAAGATTTTTTAGACTTTGAGGATTTGGGCTTGTTAACTATGGTCATTGTTCATATCTGCAACAAGGCAAAAGTTCTGTTTGACATAAGGAACATCGAGAAGCACTGCAGAAAGAAAAGACTACTGGCAATCCCGTCGCCGAGTCTCAAAGAGCTTGAAGAACTAAGCAGCTGCTAAGTATGATTAAAAGCCAAGAAACAAACCTCCAAAACTCAAAAATAATTGCACCCAACACGAAACTAAACACTCAAAGTAGAACTGTCCATCAAAACTGCATCGATATTACTTTTAACTTCAGTGACTGATGGCACTTCTCACACTTTCATGGGATTTTAAACCATTATAGTTACGAAGACCTTCTTAAAATAAGCTGTGGCACGTTCAGGTGTTGGCCTGTTGAGATCCAGGAGGAGTTGTTTGGCCAACATCATTTTGCTCCTGGGAACCACACACCTCTGAGGCACAGAGGATGGGATAGAGCTCTGAGAAATCTTCGGAAAGGAGATCAAGAAAACACTTGCAAAGTTATTTCCACCCGGGTTTCTTCTGCCCTTTCAAGATGTATTTGTTTGGATAGAATTTTGGCAGCACTCCTTGTGGTATTTTGCACCTATCACATTTACAATGCTCACTATCAACCAAAAGGTTGAATTAAAAAGCGTCTTTTTCAGCTCTACTTATGTAGAGTCTTAGGTTTGGCCAGGGAAAAACAACAGAGGAATGTAAGCTATAAAAAGAAAATGCTGAATGCAAAAGAAAGCAAAACAAATCCTCAGCCCTCAAGAGCAAAAGCAATAACAGCTACTACCTACTTTATAAAATGCTGATTAGGTTTTGAGATGATACGTCTTTAACTATGTGTAATTGTGTGTGCATAGTAAGCTGCTGAATAATTACATGATCAATTATCCATTTCTACATGTAAATTTTTACTACTGTCTTCCTATAGCATGTAGGGCCTTTTTAAGTTTAGGGAAACTGTAAACTTAACTGAGGGTTTAAAGGATAAGTTGCTTTGTTATACCGAAACATCTGAGAGAGTAAAGCATAAAGCAGTTTCAGATTCCTGGCACAACTTGATTGCTGATGATAAAAAGTCAGGTAGATTAAACAAAGCACAGTAAATTGGAGAACTTCTCGTCCCTCAAAAGACAAATTACGCACAAAGCCTTTAATTAGATTTTTTTTCTCCTGTAAATTCTCAATTTAAAATCCAGTCTATACACATTTTCCATTTGTAAGATTATAATACACAGAAAAGGAAAATTCATTCTCATTCTACTGGAAAATTAAGACATCCTTGTCCATTTGGAAGACTAAGATGATAGTTCTTGGGCTCAATGATTTTCAAGTAAGATCCAGACTTCAAATTGCAGATACCAGTGACATCTCCAGGGAAGGGGTTTGAACAACATATTTAAAACATATTTGCCTGACAAAAACCAGAATCAAGACACTGCAGTGAAAAGCAAACAGAAGAATGTTATCACAAAAAAAGCTTGGGCCTCATACTGACCAGCGAGGGAAACCTTACAGTATTTTTAAATTTATTTTGACAACCGAGTAACACATTACCACATATCAAGCACTACACACCAGCAGGTATCAATGCTGGTAAGAATAACTCAGACCCACCACTTCTGCAAAATATGTCAACGTAATTCTCAGTTTGGACACCACATCTCTTCGACAAAGTAGTACAAAAACTATCAACACTGCTATTTTTCCTCTCCCGTTGTTCAACGCACCTACAGACTGTGTTCCCGCACCACTGCTGAACATAAATTTACACTGCCTTGTGTATTGAGAGTTATTTCCCTGTGCTATTCCCATAACAGACTTCTCCCAGGATGATACCGAAGAGTAAACCAGATAAAACAGTTACTTTCCTCCCATTTCCAGCGTTGCATCGGCGTTGCTTAGATTTGTTTAGCAGTCTCACCACAACACACATCAGTTCCGAGTTGGAGCTAAGTATTTGTTTGGTCCCGGCTCTGCATACAATAAATCACAGCTCGGGAGGGTTTGACACGAGATCCCGTTCACAGAACCGCGTCTGACCAGGGAGTGCGACTGCGCCCTTATCTCAGTACAACGCGAAGGTTTTCGGCAGGGATTGTAAGCAAACACCAGCGGCACACGGGAACAAGAGGGAACTCCTGCAGCACCAGCCCGGGCGGGGCTATCCCGGTAAATCCCGGTAAACCCTGCACGGCACACGCCGCTCCGAGCCAAAACAAACGGGGCAGTGCGGGAACACAAACACACACCCCGCGCCGCTTTTACTTTCGTTACAAAATGAAAGGCAGGAGAGGCGGGAGTAATTAACCTCTTCGCCCTTAATGACGAGCCGCGGGACAGCTCCGAGCGCCGCGTCCCGCTGGTCGCGGCGGGACCGAGCCCGCAGCGCCCCCAAAACCCGCTCACAACCCAGCAGCCCGCCCAGCCTCGGAGTCCAGCCCGGGGTCAGAGCTGCCCGAGACACCGGCTCAGGGGTTCCGAAGGGCTTTGCTTCCCGAAAACGCTCTGACACCGACAGCGAGAGGCCGCTGGCCGGGGCAGGGAGAAGGGGCAGGGGGCAGGGGCAGGCACCGCACGCAACATGTCCGCGCTGAGCGCGGCAAGAGCCCAGAGACACACAAAACAAAACCCACGCAGGCGAGGGGGGCCGGGGACCGACCCTGGGGGAGCCCCCGCCTCGCCCTTCTCCCACCATCCCGCACACCGCCGGAGCGCCCCGCCCCGCCGCTCCCCGCGCCGCCCCCGGCCCCGCGCTGACCTGTCCGGGCCCGCGTCCCATCCCGGCCCAGGGGCCGGACCGCGGCGGCGGCGCCCAACGGCGGCTCCGTGCCCATGGCAACGCGGGGGGGGCGGCGAGGGGAGGTGAACCGGGCGCGGAGACCCCCGGGCGCGGGGCGGAGGGGCCGCGGGAGCCGCCGCGCCGAGCGGGAACAACGCGGGGCCAGGCGGAGCTCGGCGCCGCACCCGCCGCGGGACGCGGGGCCGGGCCAGGCCGGCCGCCCTCCCGCCCGCCCGCGCCGGGACGTGGGGAAGCCACGCCGAGTCCCCCACGCCGGCGGCAGCGGCAGCAGCAGGAGGAAGGAGAAGGAGGAAGGAGAGGCGGGCGGGCGCCGGCGGGACCCCGGCGCGGAACGGGGAAGGGCGGGCGCGGAGGCTCCGCCGCGCCGGGAGGGGGCCGGTCCCGCCGGCCCAGGGGGTGGCGGCGGCGGGGCTGGGTCCCTCCGCCGCGTGCTGGGGACGGCGCCCCGCCCCGCCCGGGGGTCCCACCCCCTCCGGCTGCCCGCCAGCCGGGAGGGCAGCGGCCGAGCGCCCGGCCCGCGCCCCGGCGCGGTGGGCTGGGCTGGGCTGTGCCGGCTGCTCCCGCCGGTCGCTTTCCCTTCCCTTTCCCGGGCCGGCCCCTCCCCCCGGCCCATTGATTTCCAGGCGGGAGCCGCACGCGGCGCCGCCGGGCTGTGCCGGGGGCCGCCGGCGGGCCCCGCGCTTCCCCCCCAGCCCCATTACCTGGCTCGGCCCCGCTTGACTCGGCGCTGCCGGGTCCCCCTCGCCGCAGCCCCCGCCTCAGCCCGGCCCGCTCCGCCTCCTGTTACAGCCCGTCGGGGAACAATGACGTCCCTCCGCCGGCCTCTTGCATCCGGGGCCCGGCGCCGGCCGGGCAGGCGGGCGGGCGGGCGGGGGGAGGAGAGGAGGAGGAGGCGGCGGCGGCGGCGGGGGGAGCAGCGAGCGCCTCCGGGTCACACGGGGACCGGCACCGCCCCTGTGCCGCGGCCGGGAGCCGCTAGAGGGGGCTCGGCGACCCCCGGCCCGGGTGCGGGGTTCCCGCGGGGCGCGGGCGGTGCCGGTGCCCGGGCGGAGGGGAGGGGACGCTCCGCTCCCCGCCGCGGACCTGCGGTACGAGCACGCGCCCGCCCGTCCCCGCCTCTCCGGGCCGCAGTTCCCCCCTCCCCCGTTTGTCCCTCCGGTTCATGTTCTATCGCTCCGGGCTCAAAGAGCAGCCATAAACGCTGGCCCGGCCCCCTGGGCCGCCCCGGGCAAGGCGGGCGGGCCCCGCCGGGCGGAGCGGAGGGGTCCGCGGTGCCCGCCATGTGGCGGGGCGGGAGGGCCGCGGCGCTGCGGGCGCCGCCCGCCATCGAGTTCCCTGAGGAGAGCCTCGAGCCGCGCTTTGACGGTAAGCGGGACCAACCCCGGGGGGCAGCGGGGAGGGCGGCCTTTTGTCCCGGCTTCCCCCGGCTGGCAGGGCGGGCAGGAGCGCGGCACTGCCGCCATCCTCCTTCCCTGCGTTCCCCTGCGCTCCGAGGGTGATGCAAGAGCGGGCAGGCCCAGCCCTGCGGCCGCGGGGCGAGCTCCCCTTCCCCGGGCACGGAGCGCCTCGTCCTCCCCGGGCAGCTGCTTTCCGTGCAAGCTTAGAAAAATTAATTAGCTTCCTAATTAGCCTCCTAGCCGACTCGCTCGGTGACAGCTCGCGTGGTGCCTCTTTTGTTAGCCAGGGTTGTGTTGAAGCTGTTGTGGGTTGTAGGTTGTTTTGATGTTTAGGTCAATAGGCGTGTAGCGAGACCGAAGTTCATTCGTCTGCCTGTCCCGTTCCAGAGTCGGATGTGCCGGCGGAGCTGCGAGTTGCAAACGGGTCGCAGAAGTTCGTGAAGTTCACTTCGACCATCCAAAACCAGCTGCTGCTTGCGTCGCTGCTGGAGCATCTCTGCCACATGTACACGCACAACCCCGTGCATTCGAGGTGTTTGTTCCGAAGTTAGTAAGAGTAGTTCTTTCCTGCCTCTTAAGCTACCTTACAGCAATATCCTTCTGTGCAGAATTGCAGTGTAATATCAATACAAAGCTCTAGGTTTCATCCATTGGGACAAGAGTAAATCTGTGAAGAGGATGAATACCCTAAATCAACTTAATTGGGAATGACAACTTGTCTTATTTTTGCAAACAGTAACAATATTGCTGTAGATGTAAGGATCAGACAGTTCCAGTCCAGCTAAATCATGCGAGTTGCATCATGAGAAGGGCAGTGGTGTAAATTATGTAACCGTTAAATGCAATCTAAAAACACAGGTAGAAGAGAAATGTAATAAAAATATTTATAAATAATTAGCTGTAGCATAGTCTTCATTAAGCTTTTCAGAATTGCATTCTGGGAAAATCCTTTATTTTACTATAAAGTCTTTTTCATTTAAGGGAGTGTTACTTTTAAAACCTGTCTTCTTGGTCTGTGACTTAACTTGGGTATTTTGTTCATTTAGATATATACTTAATGCATTTGAGAAACAATATCCAAGGTTTTTCTCGTTACTGTACTGTGTAGAAAATAAAATCTCATAGTTCACAGTTAAAATTGAAGCCATCTATAACATCCAGTAACAACGGTTAACTGTGGTTTTTTTTTTGTTCTTAAAGTCTGATGTAGATGTTTGGCCCTGGGTCTTAATATTTACCAAACAAAAAGATATCTGGGAAAAAAAAACAAAACTCTGCCAAAGTTCCTCCTTTTGTGAGAGGAACAATAAAAACCAACCTGGGCATCTTCCAAAGTGTGTAGCTGCTTGTGTGTACTTATATGTGGAAAATTACATTCCTTCCATTGGTATAATTTAAACCTATTTCCCAGGTAGAATAAAATCTGATGAATAAAAGAAACCCCCTCTCCAGCAGTTGTATCTGTTTTGTGGTTTTGGCTGGAGTATTCATGTTCTCGTGGGTGGGATTTGCCCACTTTTGTAGTGTGTGTAACTGTCCCTGTAAGGCTTGTGTAGCAAAACTCCTGATTTCTTGGGGGTTCACTTCCCATACACTTTATCTCCTTGAAAAGATCAAGTGATGGGCTGATTTGTGAAATACTGATACCAACGAAACACCTTAAAAAACTCCTCTGAGCAGGCTTCTTTTAAGACCTTGGAACTCCTGAAACTCTGAACTACCTTTTTGTAGCATCTTTGCGGTTGCACCCATCTCCAGCACTTGTTGGGTTTTTTTTGTCTGTCACAGTTGTGTTACAGCAACTTAGAAAGATGAGGAGCTTGGGGTGGTGGCAGAAGGGAGTGACTTCATTCTTTATTAAGAGGATGTGCACAAGTCTGTGGGCTTGGATGTGAATTAGAAAATCTTGACATTATCACTTTTGATTATAAATGAGTCCTTTTAATTGATGAACCTGCTTTGAATTTTTTCTTTTCACTGATAAAAATTGGTCCAAAAGTAAAATGTAAGTGAAGGGGTGGATGGTTGTATAATTCATCAGCTGGGAGGAGGAAGAAAACGAGATGCAGTTATGACCCTGAAGGGCTTGGCAAATGCAAAGGGATGCCCATTAAGCAGCTCTACTTTGGATTTAATTAGTTTTTATTGCAAAGAGTACGGGACCAGCATTAGAGTAGGAGGGTCCGTTGGGTTTTTCAGATGTGTTACCTTTCAAATAAAGTTTCTCATTTACACGGTCTTATTGGCAGGCTTTATTTAGTGTTTCTCTGACCTTCCTGTGTCCCTTTGTGCAGTTCTTCGGCAGGCTTTCACCAGAACGGGGCTGCTCTCTCCTTTTGCCTTCTGTGATGAGTTCAGCACTGTAAGACTGCAGCACAATAGAGCCATTACTGAGCTGATGAAAGCAGCTAATCAACAAATACTTAACGGGGTAAGCTTTGTTACACGTCTTTGGCAGCCTCTGCGTTAAGGAGCTTTTGTTGGGGGGTTCCTTTAATAATGGATTGGGTCTGCTCAGTAATTACACAGAGTTGTTTGGGATGGCATGTTCTGGTTCTATAGGTGCAAACCAAAGTTTTTTGAGGCCAGCAATATTCTGTACCCTGAAAAAAAGTAGTTAAAATGTTTATAAACACAGACGAGGTGTTTTGAGTATTGCTAGGTGTTTTTTTTTTTTACAACAACAGACATCCCTCCATTTTCAACTTGAAACTGTTGGTTATGTTAATACCCTTGTATTTACATTAGTGGAGGGCCTAATTTGTGTCCTGTGCTTCAGGCTGAATCAGACCAGTTTGCTTATCTCATTGCTTGAACTAAGCTAGTTAATTTTGTCTTAAGCACATTTTAGAGCCCTCATTTTATCCTGTTTGCCAGCAGAACTCTGAAAGGGCAGTAATCTCCCTAGCAGAGAGATGGTAACAGATTACCAGTGGGATAATAATACTTTAATTTGGTGAAGCTCTCTCTGCAGCGTGTGAATAGCTGTCAGTAACCTCATTTTCTTGTAAGAACATGGTTGTAGTTTCTGTTTTGATGAAGCTGTCTGTGCTGGTGGCACAGTAGACCTGTTATTCTTTCTATGTGGCATGTCTTCATGTTGGATTTTGTTGATTTGTAGGAACTGGATAACAGAGAGCCTCATGCAATTGGGTATGTATTCAAAGCATGTAGAAATACTAAACTTAACTCCCTCCCTAAAGTTCTGTGTTCCGCTCTGAATTTAATCAACACTGCATTTTGACTCTGAAACAGGGGAAAAAGTAAAAAAATCTCTCCAAATTTTCAAAACTATCTGGTGAAAATTCCTCCTTCAGTACAGCTCTCACATTGGGTGCCACCATTCAGGAAAACAGGATTTATCAGGCCTAAATGCTAAACAAATATTCTGAATATTTCTGTTAACACAGAGGGTGGGTTTGTAGCACTCTTGCAGTCTGCTGGTTTCCAGTGCTCACTGCAAGGGTGACTGTTCAGTGTGATAATGTCAGCTTTCATAACTGAATAGTACTTTTAGGGTGTGTACACCTTTACCTTCCTTACAAGCTGTAATTTAGTTTAACTTACAAGCTGTAATTTAGTTTAATGCAGCCTAACTTTTTTTGATTAGGGAAAAGGAAGTTCACTTCGAAGCACAGACTTCACGATACTTGAATGAATTTGATGAGGTTGCAAGGCTGGGAAAAGGAGGATATGGCAAAGTATACAAGGTATTTTTTACCTCTCATTTATAACTGATCTGTTGATATCTAGTTTTTCTTTGGAATTTAGAGTTAGTGTTTTGGCTGTAGTGCGTTTTTTGAACAGAAGAGTTGCAAATCTGCACCTTGGAAGGAAGTTGGTGTTTCCTTTGGAAAGATGCTCAGTTGTGGTTAGTTCTCAGTCCATCAGAAGCAGGATAGGTCAGGTGTTTTACTGTGTGTATTTGGACTCCTTTAAAGTAAATGGAAGCTCCTTATTTCACTTGTGAAGTGTTGTGATATATTGAGTGCAGAAATTAATTTTTAGGAAGTAGTAGGTTCTAAAGGAGTTAATTAATTAAACACGTTAACATCTGATTTTGTTCTATTGCAATCGTTTACAGGTCAGAAACAAGTTAGATGGTCAGTTCTATGCTATCAAAAAAATACAAATTAAGAAGGCCACAAGAAGAGATTGCATGAAGGTATTCTTCTTTCTGTGTTTTGTCCGTTTTAACTCCTTGTTGGTTGTAGCTTACTCTGATTTAATTAATTAATGCAGTTAGGATTTCCCAAAACGTTAAAAATGTTAGTCCAATTTTTTATGCATTCTGGGTTTCTAAAGGTTTGACCTTGTCAATGCCTTCTTAAAAAATTAAATGAGACGTATTTAAGTCCATTAAAAGAAGCATATTAATTACTTTAATTTGATCATCTCTGCAACCATGACAATCATAATTTGATTTAAAGCTTCCACATTTTCTCTGTTACTGTAATAATTTTAGCTGTTCTTTCTCTGTGAGAAACTGTAATTTTTTGTTATCTTTTATGTTTACCAATCACTCACAATAAAGGACTGTCACACTGGGGGGTTTTCTGGTCTTTTTAGGTGCTACGAGAAGTGAAAGTGCTGGCTGGGCTGCAGCATCCCAATATTGTGGGCTACCACACTGCCTGGATGGAGCAAGTCCAAACAGTACATCCAAAAGGCAAGTACAGCATTTTGTGTAATTCCTGCTTGCATCTTACCACCTCTGTACTGTTATTTGCAGGAGATTATTCCTTGTCTGATAAAATAATTAATTTTTCCCCTCATTAAAACAACCATAAGAAAGAGAAATTAGAGGTGATCGATCACCAGGTCCATCTGTGCACTTCAATCCCTCCTTATCAAAGAACTTACCTGTTACTTAAGGGTGACTTTGGAACTGTGGCAGTATTAGCTTGACTTCTGGTATTATATGAGGAGGATTTTAAAGTTGGGTGAAGTTCAGTGGAATGCTGTTGCATTAATTTCCAATTAAACCTTTGAATGCTAGAAGTAGTGAGTTGACAAGTGAATGAATAGTGGGGAATGAGCCACTTCAGATATTGAGGGGACAGTGATGAATAGGAGAAAAAAAAAAACCCACAAATTTGCTACCATGTTTTGGAGTCTCAGAGCTGTAGTAAAACTAGAATAAGTCTCCCACCCTGGAATAAATAACAGCAAAAAACCCTCTAAAACTCCTACTTGCTTTCCACATGAGAGTTTTTAAATTTGATGAATTGTTTCACTGGCAGAACAATCAGATCTTTTTGTGTATCAGCTCCTGTCTGTAACTGTTGAAAATTTACCTGTTTTAGAATTTACCTTTTACACATTCCTGGCCCCCTTTTTTCTTCTCTTCAGTTTCTTTGTTCTCAGCTCTTTCCACATCCCTTTGGTCCCTTTGCAGCCCTAATCCACTGGTCCCTTTCTTGTCCTTTCCCTGAATGCCTCGAGCAGTTCCATCTTTTGATGCTCTCTTAGTGGGAGGTTTGGTTCTGCTCTTTATTGCTTTCCAAGTCAGTGACTCGTTGCCCAGCCAGCTGCAACCACGAAAGAAAATGCATAGGAAGTTTATGGTAAAACAGGCAAAATTTTTCAACCATTGATCTGAAGAATCTCAAAGGATGCAACTGTTTAGTGCTAGGGATCCTTCACAAGTGTTTAGTGGTGATAATGTAAGTACAGGATGAGATCTGTAGGTAGGGTCTGTGGTATTTGGTGCTTTTCCTTGTCTTACAAGATTGTTGTTTTTATGTTTGCTTCAGTGTGCTAAAACAAACAGCTTCTTCACATAAAAATACCATTTTAATGAAAATTATTTCCAAAATATCAAGTGGCTTCAAAACAGCAGCAGCAGCATGGTGTGAAGGCTGGTGCCTTGTGGAGCTGCATCTTTGACTCTGTCATATAAACCTTGTTTTGAACAGGCTGACTCAGAGACCTGAGACCATTTTAGTGACTTTGTTCAATATATATTTTCTTTTCATTGAAAGAGAAATTAAATACATGTTAGGGTTGCTTCTTAGTAGACTTAACAAGCACCTTTTGCAGCAGCAGAAATAAGGGTAATCTACAGGTATCTACAGGTAACAAAGTTAAATTCAGTAAGGTGCTGTAGCTTAAATGCTAATTTTTAGTAAATATATGCATACATTTTTTATTTTATAAAATACCATATTTATCTTTTCATCCCACAGCTGAAACAATAATGCAGTTGCTGCCATTATCTTTGGAGCAAGAGAATAGCAAGTGAGTATCACAAATCTCAGTGGTAATGTATTTGACTTTAACATAAGGCTTTTTTTTTTAAGTAACATTAAAAGTCTACAGAATTCAGCATATAGTGCTTTTTGCTTCTAAATTATAACCAAAAAAGTCTGAATTATCTTTGTCAGTGTTTGTCTCCTTGTTGCATAAGCTGAGGGTACTTGTCCCTCCTTTGGCTCTCAGTTCTCGAGTGCCTGGCTGTAGCACCGGGCTCTCAGTTCACTCCAAAGGTTCTGTGCCAGTCACAAGCAGTGATTGCTGCTGTGGGGTCCTGTTGGAGTGATGGCCCTTCTGCCTCCCAGAAGTGTGCTGAGCCCTTCAGTGAGGAGATGGAATTGGGTGAGGAATTGAGTGTAACTTCCAAGTTCAAAGGGCTGGAGCTGCCTCGTGTGTGCTGTGAATGCTGTGACCCAGGACTGTGTGTGTGACACAGAGCTGTCTGGGTCAGCTGTCACAAATCCCTGCTGGGGGAAGGTATTACAGTGGCTGGAACCTGCACTGCCACTTATGTAATCCTGGAGTTTTCTGTGGGGAAGCAGCTGAACTCTTACTTAGGAGTGCTGCTTTGCAATTAGAAAAAAGAAAAGTTTTCAATGTGGTGTATGACAAATGGATGGTATGAAGCTCTGTGCTTAGTTGGACTTTACTCCCTTTTTTATTTTCAGTGATCACTGCCACATTCAGAGTGTGGAAAGTGGCAGTTCAATCATCTTTGCTGACCTGACTTCACAAGAAGAGAAGTCCTGTGACAGTACCAGTCTCAGAAATCTGGGGAGTGAATCAGGGCAAAATACAGGTGAAAGGAATGATTTTACACACAGCAACAGTAAAGAGTGTGTGAAACCAAAGAAATGTGAGTTTTCCATAGAATTACCAGAGGACTCTGTAAATAATGTTAGCAGTATGTCAACTGATGTGAAAAATCATTCAACACGGGGCCCTCATTCCAGTGGGGACCCAGATGCTAGCACGGAAGGTCAGTCCTGCACTGAGGAATGCTCCAAGAAGGATGTAGCTCTCTGTGAAGGCTTTGAGGTAAATACAGTTCTCTTCAAATACACTTACCTGCTGGCTAATTAAGTGCTGTTTGTAAAGCAGTTTGGTGGACAGAGGTGTGATTTATAATGATGAATTTAAACGAATGAGATGACTGCGATGAGAGCCAAAAGTTGGGACAGTTTTTACTTCAGTGGGTAACAAACAGCATGGCAAGGAAGCTGACCACAGGAGCTGGCAGAACTCAGCATGTATAAGAAAATTTCCACATGTTAATCATCTTGAGTCCTTTCAGAGTACCCACATGAATAAAAAAAATCCTACTGCTGCATAAAACAGCCCCATCAAACCTCAGCACTCGGCAGCGATGGCTCCTGCAGATGTTGTTGATGGAAGTGTCTGTACATCATGTGGTGCCCGTGCAGTGTAGGAGTACACGTGAAAAAGAGAAGAGCAGCTTTGGGCAGGGAATGGCCTGTGCTTCTAAAACTCTGTTAGCATTTATACCATACTGATATGTTTTGTGGAGCACAACCAGCTCTGGAAGGTTTCAAGCTTCTGCTACAGTTTGGAGTTCCCTCCTGCAAGAAATCCAGTTTTAAAGGTGTCTGCTTGCCTTGTTCAGGTTATCAGATGAACTGGTACATTATCAGAAACTGAGCTATATATTCATGGTAAAGATGGTTGGACCAACTTTAGCAATTCTATGATTCCATAAAATTTCATATCAAGAGGTTGATTGGTGGCTTTTTTTGCTATTTTATAGTATTTTAAACTATCAAGTTGGAATGAACCTCTGTTCAGTATATCTAGAAGTATTTAAACTCCAATTTGAATATTAAAGTACGTATCTGGCAGTTTTATTAGCCTTTATCTTATAACAACTGTTAAAATTTGAGGAACAAAGGAAAAAACCCAAACCAGATAGCATTGTTGCATCTGCTTCTTCATTGCTGTAGATACTGTCCTTGATGTCAGCTCAGTGTCTGGTTCTTGAGGGGATTTTTAATAAATGTTGGGTTAATTGGCTTTAAAGACAATAACTAAGGAAATACTGTTCATGTAACAGTGGCAAAATCATGGCCCATTATTTTTCCTGTAGGTGGAGTATCATTTGATGCTTTATATACAAATGCAGTTGTGTGAACTGTCCTTGTGGGATTGGATCGTTGACCGTAATAGAAGATGCAACAAGAGAACGGAGGAGAATTCCAGTAAGGTTCACCACTGTCTTAAAAATTTACTTACCCATTGTAAAACACATAATTACTGGGGGGGAGGTTTGTTTTTTTTATTTCTTTTTGTCATTGAAAGTTGAGTTGCCTGATTTTATTTTACTTCAGCAGCTCATAATACAGATCTTTGTCATGAGATGCTTTATTCACCTAATCGAATAACAGTTTGTATTGAATTTCTGTATGATAGATGTTAGTAAAAGGATTTAAATTCCCGAGTTTTAGACAATTCTTCAAAAAAGAATGACTGTGTGCCTGAGGCATAGTTGTTATCTGGGGAGATCAGTGTCTGGGCAATACTCCTTTTTTTGGAATAGCTTTTAATTGACAGGATCTGCTTTTTTCTCAGCTTTTTTAAGGCTAATTTGTCTGCTGTGGAAAATACAAATACATTATTTGATCCTGACAGGTTACAACAAACTTAAAGGTTTGTTCCCAAGAATCAAAACTGCTGTGCAGGCTCATTTGTAGTAGGTCTAAAGGATCTCACCTGGACTTTGCCTGAGTCCCAGGGGAGTTCTCAGGCCCTGATGCTCCTGGTCAGGAAATGGCAGAATTATTTAGGGCATTTGCCCTTGCAAAACAGTGTTTTCACACACTTTCCTGGGTGACAGGAAAGGTGAGTGTTACCCCAGGTTAGACATGAGGAGACAGAAATCCAAGTGTGAGTAAATGGTGAGTGCTCAGAGGGGCTACAGACATGTTAGATATGGGTCATCAGAGCAGGAAAACAATGCAGTTTAATAAAACAGTAATGTGGGAAATGCTAAAAACAATGAGATGCCAAGTTGATTAAGGACAGCTACAGCCAGAAGAGATTGGGAATTTCAGAGGGCAGCACAACAGCAGAAGGATTAGGCTGCAATAAAGGAAAATCCATATTTAAAACATGCTCATTCTGTTAAAAATTTATTCCACAGCATAAATAAACAGAATTTAACAAGACATACCACCATAAACTTAGATAACATGGTACAATAGCTGAAATAATTTAAATTGCTTTAAGGTCCATACCAGCTCGTGGATGTCCCCTGGACAATGAAGATTTTTCAACAGTTGGTGGAAGGAGTTTGCTACATCCACAGCATGGGGGTGATGCATCGAGACATTAAAGTAAGTTCATCAAATTATTACCTGAGGCTGAAGAAAACAAAGGTAACTCACATTATGGGAGAGTGAAAGCAACTTCCTATTGCATTGGACATGACCTGGGCTCTTAAGAATTTAGTTGTTACATATGGACAAATACACTTTGTGCCCCCTGAGCAAGTGTCTGTCTGTCTTTCTAGGTACATGATGCTTGTTTCTCATCCCTAGTGGTCCTAAAGCCAAAATCCATGGATGGAACTATTTCAGTTTTCCCACTCAGAGCTCTCAAGTCTCTCCTAATTTGGCTTTTTTTCATGGCAGCTCCCCAGGGCCAAGTAGCACATTGCAGCTGTGCTTATCACACAGGAAAGTGGATTTTGTTTTACATCATGTCTAGCCCAGTGGTATTTAGTCATCCTTCTGCTACATCACTCTAATTTCCTGTCCACTCCTGCTTGTTCCTGTTTGACCACTGTTCTGCAAATTGCCCATTTTTTGCTGGAGGAAAAAGTAGCACTTTATCTCTCCAGTAAATCTTTGGGGTTTTCCTGTTTTGTTTTCTTTTTTTTTTTTCTCCTAGACCCTTCTAGATACATGGCCTTTCAGCCCAAATGGTGTTGCTAACACATAATTTGGTATCAGCAATGACTGATTTTTTATCACTACTCAAAATGTTAAATAGTTATCTTGTACTTGTGAAACACTGGATTTTATAGACTTTGAAACAGCTGGAATGTTATAATTCTTCATACAGATATATTTTTAAATCGTTCTGTCTTGTTTTGTAGCCCAGAAATATCTTTCTACATGGATCAGATCATCAGGTAAAAATAGGTGACTTTGGATTAGCCTGCAAAGACCTTCTTTGGGATGATGCAGACCAGTGGTCTCAGACAGAGAGGGTAAATGGTAAGAGAAAAAACCTTAATGAGCTTCAGTGTTTATGATATTAAAATCATTAAGTATTAAACTGTTAAGTGGAAGGGTAACAGCACTAGCTAAGTCTAAATTGACTTTTTAAAGGACTGGCACATACTTCAGGAGTGGGGACTTGCCTCTATGCCTCACCAGAACAACTGCAGGGATCACACTACGATTTCAAGGTAGGGAGCTTTGTTTTTGTGGTTTTGTTTGGGTTTTTTCCTATTAACACATGATAGATAATTGGAATAAATCAAACCTTTCAGTAGGTAAATGCATAATATTTGGTAAATACATATTCTTCCTACTAATATTTTTGTTGAAACATGGATTCTAACATTGCCTTCTAGTTTCTTATTAATGCAAAAATGGTTTTTAACATCATCTTGAGAATATTACATAGTTTGAATTTGTGTTCCTTTAGTAGTATCACAATACTTTTCCTATCATCATCAAACTTCATTGTTGTGAAGCTCTTTCACATCATGACTTTTTTATGAGGGGGAAAAAAAAACCCCGAGTAAGGAATAAAGAGCAGTTACCACAGAACTTTCTCATCATCCCATTCCCAGTCAGACATGTACAGCATGGGTGTTATCCTGCTAGAACTCTTCCAGCCATTTGGAACAGAAATGGAAAGAACAGTAGTTCTTACACATTTAAGGACTGGCCAAATTCCTCAGACTTTCTCCAAGCAATGGCCCACTCAAGCTAAGTACGTGAAACTCCTCACCAGTGAGAGCTCCACAGACAGACCAACTGCTGCTCAGCTTCGGGACAGTGAACTGTTCCACACCCCAGAACACGTAAGTGATGCCAGTGACCTCAGCCCTCACAGGGGAAAGAAAATGCCCTTTGTATCCCTGCCTGGATACAGTTGGTTGAACTTCAGAGTGTGTGATTGAGACTTTTCATGATTATTTAGGCCACTGTATTAATGTTTCTGCTGTCCTTGCAGTGAGGTAGATGGTCATTAACAGAGATATATTATTATAGGTCAGAAAAGCTTTTGAAGCTTTTCATCACGTCTGCAGAATCTTTTGATCATTTTTCCTTTTCCTTGTCCCTCTACTTTGTGGACTAAGGTGTGGTATCCAGCGTGCAGAGCAGCTGTGGTGGATTGCAAACACAATCCAAACAGATCAGTAGGGCTCTATCCGTGCCTGGCTCTAGCTGAAGTAAACTGACTCTCCTTTTCAGGTTATTTCTAACCTACAGCAGAAGGTGCGACAGCAAGAGGAAGAAATAGAGAAGCTGAGGGAGAGAATAAGACTCCTTTCTGAAGAGCACAATGAAAATGTGAGACTGGGCTCTCCTGTTTGAGCACAGGAACAACTGATCTATTGTGTAGTGCTAAGTTATATAAAATGTCTCTTTTTTACATAAAATATTTCAGTGCATTTTCATTTCACTGTCTGTTTAAACATCTTCATCCTTTTGCCTTTGTTCAGGAGGCTCTGGTCAAGAGAAAGGATTCATGTTGCACAGGAGAAATTAAGAGCACAGCTTGTACTTAAATAGGGCTAATTTACATATCTTAAAATCATTAACCACACACATTATGCGTCAGGTACAAAAGAGGAAGGTCACACTCAAAAGGCAGCTGTAGTGTCTTTATTGACTTCACAATTCCATCCAAGTGGAGAACATAAATACATCCCAGAAGGGACTCGCACACTACAGCAGGCCTGAGGAGGAACAAGATTAAAATGACACCCGTGTGAGGAGCACAGGCTCACTTGAGCAGCTTCAGCACCGAGCTGAAAGGTGCCAGGTTCTCACAGCACTTCATCCATTTCTGCACGTTGGCGGGGGCGGCGTTGGCAGTGCCCGTGCGCCGCAGGGCACACCAGGCCACCACGTCTGCCACCGACAGCTCGCTGCCCACCAGCCACGAGCTCTTGCCCAGGGCAGCGTTCATGGAGCGCAGCACCGCTCCCCTCTCCTTGCTGCTGCCTTCCTGCAGCTGGAAGATGGCTGTGTCCACCCAGCTGTCGATCAGGGTTGAGGTGACTGCGTTGTACTTGGGGCCGAACAGGGAGAAGAGGAAGCGAGCGATGTTCCCCTCTCCTTCTATCGGGCACATCGTTTGGACGCTGAACTTCATCTGGGGCTTCGGGACTGAAATGAACACAAGGAAAAGAAAAAAAGTTAAATCAAATAGCAATTCCCTGAGGTGTTTAGTTGTGATGCCAGCAGCACTGTTAACATCATCAACCTGATGAACAGTTTTCAGCCTTCTGGGATAAAGACATGGATTCTTGAAAACTTGAGCCAAATCTCCCACTTAATTTCTATTTTAGCTACCTTATTTGGAGAAAGTGAAAAGTACAAAAATATCCTGTGGGTACAAACAACCCTGTCAATGCCCTGTGCATATCAACAGCTGCAACTACAAACCAGAATCTTCCTCTGTGCCATCATTGGTCACAGCCATGAAAAGAGCACAGATGTTACCTGCACTACATACCCACCTCGTGTCAGCCCAAAGACACCAAGGCCTCTGGGGGCAAGGTCTTACAGCACCAGTTTCATTTTCTCACCCACTGTAAAATACTGATCTACAAATTTCACTCTTACCATCCTTCCAAATCAGAGTAAAGCCCAGCTGATACTCGTGCCGTGGCTGCTTCTTAGTCTGCTCTCCAAAGCATTTCAGGAGGTTTTCTGGCACGCTTTTCACTGATGAATGTGTGTGGACAGCTGATAATATTTTGTACCGTTCACAAAGCAGACTGTGTAGCACTAACAAGGACAGTGGAGGTTGGGAAGGATTTGCATTGATGACAACATCTTTCAGGGCACCATAATCCTGAATGGAAAGTAAAACATTCAGCAAAGCCACATTCCAGATCATACTTCTAAGTAGTGCTGTCATTTGACACCAAAATGTACATAGCCATGCATGTGTATATCTAATTGTAACGATATTCAAATAAATCAGTTCAAGTTTGGACATTTAAAACTTGTTTAAACCTTTAAATATCTTTCTTCCTCAACATATAATTCAAGGCTGAGGTAAATTCTAGTCCAATCTGAAGCCAAAGTTAAAACTCCCAGTTTAGTAACAAACAAGAAACCAACTGTTGTAATGTCAAAATTAACAATTCTAGCTTGCAGTTATATCCAAATGAGCATATATAGGATTAGTACTTATAAATGTTTGTATCCATAACCTGGATGCCCAAAATGAAATGGTGATTGTAGGTTATCTGCAAGGATACAAGAGAACATTCAGTTCTGAGTGTCCCAGATTTTAATGCCACCCTGCCAACCCCGAAAACTGAGTGCTGACAAAGTGCCTACCAATGTACCTGCCCAACCCAACTTACCTTTCCAAGCATCAAATCTAAATCTGCTCCGTTTGCTGTCAAAGGAGAGAATTCATCAGTTTGGATAATATTTGTTACGTCAAAGTCAGCATCTGGGGTTTGTATCATCTTTGAGAGCCCATCCACAGCGCTCTTCAGTTCGTACAACCGCCTGAGAATCTCCTCCTGGCGGGACTCGAGTGCTTGAAGTGATGGGTCAGCCTCTTCCTAGAGAGACAAAAACAAGGCCACATAAATGTTCACTCAGCTCAGTGTCAAAATCATCCACGGCTCACTTGACGAGAAGTTTTAAAAGACTTTAGGCACGTTCAAATAACCAGAACATCGCCAATGTCACGGGCTTGCATCTCTTTTCTTTTGTCAGTACGACTGTGGTATGATGGGTGACTTAATCAACCTCTGAAATCCTCCTGCTTAACATACTTCCAAACCATGAACTACAGCAAACTGTGTAACGTGGTAAAAATCAGACCACAACCACAGAACTTCAGAGCTGGCAGTGAAATGCTGAATGAAAACTGAAAAAAGGAAATCTAAGTTAGCTTGTCAGGTTCTCTCCAGCCCAGAAGAGCAGATGGGTGAGTCTGTGCCGAGGCTGCCAAACAAGGAAACTTTTGACAATAGGCAGTTAATAAAAGTAGAAAATTCCGCAGGTTTGGATGAATGGTGTATTGGATGAAACCACTTTTTGTAGTCAAAAGTACATTCTCTGAAACTTTTTGTTTTAAATCTACAAACTTGGATTAATGGTATAGAAAAATCTTTATATAATCCATTTCTGAGCATCCTGAATAAGGACTGTGAAATCCAACCTATAATGCAAACTATTACTTGCAGCCTAACAGATAGATAGCAAACACGGTATCCAAATAGAATCTTTATACTCACTTAACACAACAGTCTCTAAGACAAGATAAGGAAAAACCTCTTAACCGACCATTATTTAACTAGTACACAATTCCATGAAGTAAAAACCACTCTGAGAAGAGACAGGTAATAGTTTGCTGTTGGAATGGGAAGGCATTTTAGTAATCGTTCCTGCGAAGTTCTGCCCCAAGTCTGCCCGTGCTCAGTATCTCCACCACCGACCCGGGGGAGGGCACAGCAAGTCCTGGCTGAAAACGTGTGATGGCATCGAGCTAAAACCGGCACGAGCGGCCTGGGAGAATTCAGAGCATTCCTGGCACTGGAGAGGGGCTGCTGTCAGCCTGACCGATGTATCGCAGTATTTCGCATTTTTTACTTATTTAAGAAAGAAGAAGCTGAAACTCGAAATGGAGGGTGTGGATCTGGACGAAGAAGCGGAGCAGAGCCAGCGGAGCGATGATGCGGCAGAGGAAGGAGGCCGGACCGCCGGGCAGGCAGGGTGCGGGGCACGGCCATGGGGCACAGACACCGAGCCGGGGACGCGAGAGCCCAGAAAAGCCAAGCTGAAAACCACCGAAAGCTTTACAGAGACGACAGAGAAGCCTCCTGCAATCGCTGAGCTCATTTATCCCTGGGACGAGCGGCTGGTGGCGCGGAGCCGGCGCCGCAGGGCCGAGCCCGGCGGGGCGGACAGCGCGGGCCGCGGCCCGAGCACGTCCTTCCACGCGTGTCCCCCCCCTCCCCCGGCGCTCCCGCGCTCGGTACCTGCGTGGCGGCGGTGGCGGGGGCGCGGTGCAGGTTGGGCAGGCGGTACATGCAGGTGGGCAGGTGGCCCGGGGGCAGCTCCGCGCTGTGCAGCGGCCGCACCTTGTACATCGTGCGCATGGCGGCCCCTCCGCCCCGGCCGCCCCGCGCCCGCCGCCGGCCCGCCCACCCCCGCGCCCATTGGGCCGGGCGGGACCGCCCCGCGGTACTGACAGGAGCAGCACCCAATGGGACGCCGGGTCGCCCCCGCGCCTTCCCGCCATTGGCCAGCGTGGCGCGGCCGAGCGGGGCCCACAGGGCGGCGGGCGGGGCTGAGCCCGCGGGGCCGCCGAGCGGGGCCGTGTGGGGAGGGGGCGTTCGGACCCGGCGGGGACGGAGCTGGAGGGGAGCCGAGCCCCGATGGAGGTGGCTGAGTCCTGGTGAGTGCCTATCCCGGGCCCTGCCCCGGAACCCCTCGCCCGGGCCGCCTCTGTCCCCTCACTGTAGTCGCGCTCCCCGCACGATTCCGGCCCCCCTCGGTTCCCGCCTCCCCTCGCTCGGGGAAGCCTGAGGGGGTTTGGGTGGGCCCCCCGGGTAGCGGTGGTTGCCCCCCCTGCTCCCCTCGCCCGAGGCACCAGCACTTCACCGCAGTGTGTCCCCGTCCCTGTCCCCAGCCCGCCGCCCGCCGCCGCCATCCGGCCCATCGACCGCAAGTCCGTCCATCGGATCTGCTCGGGACAGGTGGTGCTGAACCTCGGCACGGCCGTCAAAGAGCTGGTGGAGAACAGCCTGGATGCCGGAGCCACCAACATCGGTAACTCTTCACCGAATGTCGTTACTTTTCACAGGCTTCTTAAGTTACCCTGTGTGAACGCACCAAATTAAAATCCTCTGTGATTCAATTTTGTAGATATAAAACTTAAGGATTATGGAGCAGAGCTGATAGAGGTCTCAGATAATGGAGATGGAGTGGAAGAGGAAAACTTTGAAGGTTTGAGTAAGTTGAAATTTTTTTAATAATTTATATTTGAACAATTCGAAACCCACATTTCTATTTTCATGTAACAAGTAGGGTGTAAGGTATGGGTTAGGGTGTAAGGGGTGTAAGGTATGTCTGAGTATATTGAAGAGATCTTGTTTATAGGAAAAAGGGAAAGGATGCAGTATTTTGTCTTTAATCATTATGTAAAATACAATGAATAATACAGAAGGATTTTTGTTTCTTGCCATGTATGCAAAATTTCCTTGCATAGACCGGTGTCACTTTGAAGTGAAATATCTATTTGAAATATCTTTTTGCAGCTCTGAAACATTATACATCAAAGATACAAGATTTTTCTGATCTGATACATGTTGAAACTTTTGGGTTTCGAGGTGAAGCTTTGAGTTCACTGTGTGCATTAAGGTAATTACCATTATTATTTAATGTTAGTAGAAAGTTACTATATACACAAAAACGACAAACCCCACCTTTTAAGTTTACCATTAGTGATAAAACGAGGCTTTGGAAACTTCCAGTTCCTTAGTGTTAGGTTGATTTTGAGCAGTAAGTTGCATGACATCCTGAGTCCTTTCTAACCCAAATTATTCTATGATTCTCAGCATCTGAAATTGCTCTATGATTCTAAGCACCTAATTGGTCATTTTATGTACAAAATGTAAGTATGCAGATCTTTACAGGATGGACCTGTGTACTTCCATGAGTGTTTGATCCTCTGATGTAAAGCTCTGTCATATCTAAGTGCTGTTTGTTCTCTGTGACTCATTAAAACTGCACTTAAATTCCTCTCAGACCTTGTAAATCAGTTTTTGTCCACAGTGCTGTGCAGCGAGAATGTCCTGCCGGTATCTGCCAAAACCAGACTTCAACACTGCATTTCATAAGAGAGGAATGAAAGGGATACAAATAAAAATATTTGTGTTGTAGCTGGGAAAATGTTCCACTACTCTGAAGAGCAGGTTTTTAGTTGTTTGGGGTTAGTTTTCATTAAATGAATAGTACTGCTGTAGTTTCTGTGCAATAGATAACACGGTGCTCTGTGAATGATTCTGTTGCCTCTTTCCTTCCATCAGTGATGTTACCATTTTTACCTGTCACAAGTCAGCAAAGGTGGGGACTCGGTCTGGTGTTTGATCACAGTGGTCAAATCACTCAGAGAGCTCCCTTCCCCCGCCAGCAAGGCACGACTGTGAGTGTGCAGCAGCTGTTCCACACCTTACCTGTGCGCCACAAAGAGTTCCAGAGGAACATTAAAAAGGTATGGGCAGAAATCCTGAGCCCAAAGGAGGGTCAGACCCCAGGGTTTATTCCCTGCTGAATGAAACTCAGTCCTCTGCAGAATGCACTGATTATGTCTGACTGTTTCATGCTTGTCTTAAATCTGAATCAAATAAGAAAAGAGTCTCCTTGTCTGCTTTTCTCATGTGTTTGGCAGTAACTGGGTTTAGAGGTGCGTTCAGAATTTTCATATTTTGAAAATAATCCAGATCATCATCACTTCTGTGCACTTCAAAACAGGGCCTGCTGTGTCGTGGCTAAATATCAGTCTTGTAAACATGCTGTTTGGTTTTTAAAGCGCTGTTTTTCACATATATATACTTTTAAATTTACTTTGTAAAGGTTTTAAAAATTATCAACACCCCCCCCTTTTTGTGTTACTTGTAAATACTGAATGCTTTGTTTATGCATCTGTGCTTTCAAAAGAGACATTTCACATAAATATGATTTTTTCTGTTTTTCTCTGCTAGGAATATGCAAAAATGGTCCAGGTGTTGCAGGCGTACTGTATTGTTTCCAAAGGAGTGCGGATTAACTGCACTAATCAGGTTGGCCAAGGGAGAAAAAGCTGTGTGATATCCACTGCTGGAAGTCCTAGTTTAAAGGAAAACATTGGAGCAGTGTTTGGACAAAAACAGGTATGTGTTTTATTACTGAAAAGAGAGACAATGTGGCTGTGTAGAGTTTTATTATCTAATAAACCGAGGGCTGTGGGAACCCTTTAAACCCGGGAGAGGTGGGAGTGAGTGTTGATTTGTAGCGAACCCTGCAGGCTGAAAAAGGAGAAACAGCACAGCTTCCATGGATTCCCCTGGATTCCAGAGTCTGCTCAGAGATTCTATCATTCTTTGATAGAAGAGAATGATTTAGGAGATGAGGTTACTGCTTAATGTCTCTCTGAAGCCAGTTTTAAGAGCTGTTGTGCCAGCAAACGGTCTGTAGGTCACAAGAACAAGCAGCTTAAGAAATCCTAAAAAAATGGTGTAGACTTTGATGCTTTCTAGGTAATAGCTATAAAAATAATTGGTATCCTCTAGATGAAAGCAAAGATGAAAAAGAACTTAAGAACATCTTTCCTACAACTGTGTATTATAACCATCAGAAATACTGAGTGGTTGACAGCTGCTGGTTGTTGGTAAGCACTTCTTCCCTCCACAAGTGCCCATGCAGAGCTTTCAAAGCCTGTTCATGCTGTGGCTGAGAGAGGAGATGGAAGATGGAACTTTGTCTTGCCACATGGCAACAAGCATAGCTGAAAATTGAGGGTTAAGTGACTGGGATGTTATTAGCCTGCTTTTATAGGATCAAATACATGTTTCATAAAACATGATTAGGTCATCTGTGTGGAGCTGGAGAGTCCAAAGGATCAATCATTTTGTTGTTCTGTCTATGTGCATTTTAAAGGAAGGGTCTGTGAAGGAACTGAGGCAAAGGTTGTGATGTCAAAGGATGAGAACAGCCATTCATTCAGGCATTGTTCTGTTTCTCACTGAGCAGTGCTACTGTCCTCAGTAGGTTTGGGTATTTTTAGTGTTTGATTTTGTGAGCCAAACGCCACCATTTTATCAAATAAATTTCAAGGCTAATAAATAACAATAAAATAGAAGGGGAAATCTATGCAGATTTGATGTTTCAGCTCCTTTGTTTTTTTTTTTCAGTTGCAGAGCCTTATTCCTTTTGTTCAACTCCCTCCTAGTGAAGCTGTTTGTGAAGAATATGGACTCAACACTGCTGACATGCCAGCAAATCTGTACAGGTAATTAGCAAAGTACAAACTACTGTAGCTGGTGGCATTTTACCATAAACTAATATTAAAAAAAAAGAAAGTGTGGTGGTCAGTAGTATTAAAATACTAGATACTGGTGTACAGTTTGGGAAAGACCATCACTTGATTTGGAAGATAATTCATGGCCAAGGTGTTGGGAAGAACAAAACTGCTCTTCTTTCTGTCCCAGTTCTATGTTACTTCAGTCTCCTGAGTGCCACCTTTGTCAGTGCTCTGAGTAACTGGATGTGGATGAATTGTATCTGTGTTTATATTTGTGTTTCTGCAGTAGCATTACTGAGAAATGGTATGAGATGAATGTGGATCGGTTTGTGGAAGAAAATTACCCTTTACTTTCTTGAAGTGTACTTTCTTTATCTCTCACTGTACATGAGATTGGGCAGATACTGATGCATCTATTTGCCAATGACAATTCAAAACTGACCTCTCTGCTGCTCTCAGAGCAGAAAAATGACAAATGCTACTTTTTATGAAACCCGAGCAAGATACTTTTCAATTGTCTGATGCCTTTTTGGAGCTGAACAATTACCCTTTGTCAGATAAGGGGCAGAGGAAATACTTATACACATCTTTACTGATGCTGGGTAACGGTGGTTCTCTAAGCCCCTTATAAAATACTCTTTTGTTTTTCTCCTCCACTCCCCTGCCCCCTGTACAATTGTTACCCCACAGAATCACGGGCTTCGTTTCTCGCTGTGATCACGGCGTTGGAAGGAGCGCGACAGACAGACAGTTCTTCTTTATCAACCAACGCCCCTGTGACCCAGCAAAGGTGAGGGTTTGGTTTTTGCAGCGTGTCCATCACTAACTGGTTCCATTTGCTCTGAAAAGCTCAGGATTGGCAGCTCAATATGTGTGTTTTGATGGTGCAAGTTCTCGTGTCTCAAGTTTCTGTTGTCATTGTGTCTGAACAAACAAAAGCTCAATCACATAATATGTGATTTAGAGCATTAATTGTTTTGAAGAGGCTTAAATAACATGTACTGGTGGGAAATAAAATATAATAGTATTGAAGTTTATTGGTTTTTTACCTTTTCTGCAGGTTGTCAAGCTTGTGAACGAAGTTTATCACTTACACAACAAACACCAGTACCCATTTGTTGTCCTTAACATCGGGGTAGATTCCGGTAAGTTAGGAATAGTTTTCAGTAATTTCAGTAAATTTATTATTCAATGAAATTTTTATTTAGAGAATATTGTAGCTTTCAGCTGCATGACTTCCTGCACTCTGGGGACTTTTTAGCCACAGTTGGTGAGGGAGTGATAGGGTCTAGCAGTGATTCCACTATTTTTCCCCTCCATTTTTCTATACTCAAAAGTAACTTATTGTCTTAAATAATGAGAGAAAGGCAATCTTAAAGTTAGCTTAAGTACAAGAAAACTTGTGTCATGTTTTTATTTGCTGGAATGTTGAGACAATTGAAAGTGTAGCTTGCAGACAAAACAGCAAACAGAGCAGAAGCTAATTCTGTGCAGTAATATTTCATTTTATTTGTTAAGTGGTTATTTTTCCTTTTTTTTTTTCCAGAGTGTGTTGACATTAATGTAACTCCCGACAAAAGGCAAATTTTACTTCAGGAGGAGAAGTATTTATTAGCAATTCTAAAAACTTCTCTGATGGAAATGTTTGGTAGTGATGTTAACAAACTGAATGTCAATCAGAAGCTTCTGGACATTGCAGGTAGGACAATGTGGAAGTTTTGTGTGAAGTTTTCCACTGAAGATGGAAATATGTGGGTTTAAAAACTCAAAGAACACATGAAATAAGTTAATAAATAAATTAAAATAAAGGAGGACCCTAAGTTATGAAGTGGTTGTTAGGGAAATGACATATGCAAGCACAGCATGATTTACAGGCAACTTTGTGAGGAAAACATTAACACAAAATTAATTGATAATGCTTGAATGATTTCTCGCAAGATATTGAAAGAGATCTGTGTTTCCTTTATGTAAAAGTCCTTGAGAAAGAATACTTAAGGGCTCATAAATAAAATCTGAAAATTGAGTGTGAGTTTATTGGATTTTAACTTTGATTCTTTTATGATATCTAAGAAATTGATGATTCTCTTGTGACTGTACAATCTTGAAAATTGCTTTTCTGTGTTAACACCACCTCACCCTCCTCCTTTCATTCAACAGAACCCCTTCTAATTTTCTTTTTTACTGATATATAGAATCAGTTTTAGCCTGATTCTTACTGTTATTTTAAATTAATCTTTAGTAAAATGCATGTTGGAGTGACAGATTACGAGGCTGAAGTCCTGTAATAACCTGCAGATCCCATATCACAAGTGCCTATTGTGTCAGCTCCCTAACACTTTGCCAATGGAATTTTATAGTGACTATTAAAGTGTAAGAGCAATTCACTTTTCATTGTCACTCAGTCATTAAACTCTTTTGATAATATAAATAAATGTGCTGATGGGCCTGATTGCTGTTCCAGTTTAAGAGGAGACTATAAATTCATTCTCACTAGTGCCATTAAGTGTCTCCAAGATGTAGCTGCTTTTCTGCCTGATATTAATGCATTTCAGCCCCATATTCCTTGTCTGAAGCTTAAGGGCTCCTTTGAGCAGTTTGCTATTCTTCTACCTCTTTTCATTCCCTTTACTAAAGCACATCATTTAATTCATGTTTCCAACTCAACTTAAAATCTTGTAATATTCTTTATTCTGATTTTGTCAGGCAACTTGAAGAAGTCACTTCCTGAAGAGACAGAAAAGCCTCAGGTAGAAATGCTGTCTGACTCTGAGACTGAAAGCCCAAGCAGGGAAGGCAAAAGAACGATGACTCTTGCCAGATTAAGGGAGTCCTTCTCTCTCCATCAAACACCAGAGTGTAATTCTCAAAGCCCTAAAAAGGTAAAACAGCAGCAGAGATCCCCCAGACAAATGTTACTTGATAGAACTGTGAGCATTGCAAAGACTCCAAAGGCTGTGCTGAGTAAGGAGCCTCGGGGTTGTCAGAAGATGGACTCAAAGGGGTCAGTTCTGAGCAGGTATCTGAGAAAATTAGAAGATAACTCAGATTCTGGATTCTGTAGCATTTCGGAGTCAGATGCTGGATGTAGTACACCAGAGGCTGGGAGCTGCATCAACAGTGAAAGTGCAGTTAATTCTGAAGAAGAATTCTGGAGCACAGAAGAACAGCTTCAACCTGCTGGCTGCAGTAAGGAATCATTGGACTGGGATGTGCAGGTCTTGGGCACTGAACCTGAGTCTGATCGAGGGAACGACTGGACTGCTCAAAGGGAGTTCTCTCAAGAAGCCAACAGTTCCTCTCCAAGAGTAAAACGTTTTAAAAGCAGAAAGTTTAAAAGCAAAGCGGAGGATTTGGAGGCAGGTAAATACCCTGAAGTGAAGAACACTTGTGTTGATGTACTGGTGGAAGTTCAAAAGAAAATCGTGCCTCTTGAGTTCTCCATGAAGGTTTTGGCAGAAAAGGTCAAAAAGGTAATACAGCAACAACAGAAAAGGACAGAAACAGAAAATTACAGAAGATTTAAAGCAAAAATTAGTCCTGGGGACAATAAAGTAGCAGAAGATGAATTAAGAAAAGAGATCAGGTATTTCCACTTTCTTAACACATTTTGTTCATCAATTAATAAAATTAATTAAGGAAAAATGTAATTTCTGTCTTGGGGAGTGGGCAGGGGGCTTTCAGGTACCTGTTAGTTTTGGGTCTGTCTTTTATATAATGTCACTAAAATGTCTATTTGATGAACTATTTTTCTGACAGAGCAGCCGTTTGAACCAAGTGCAAACAGAATGTGGAAAAGGCACTAAAAAGGCCACAAACATTATAGGTTTGGCTGAGTTCAGCCTGGTAAACTGCAGTGCAGTCAGAGAAATACCAAATTTCATGACAGATAAGAACAGTCTGAAAAGACTGTACAGCTCATATCCTCCCTCATGTGAATGTGAAATTTGGTGAGACATGGCTGGAAAAATAAGTTACGCTCAGGTGGTCACTGGACAGTAAAAGTCTGTGATTTGTTGATATTTGGAAGAATGTGATAGGAGAGTCTTCTAATTGTGAAGAGGAGGCAGAATTAAGGCAGCTGCCATTCAAAACCATGATGCCATCCTCAGTGCTGTTCAGCTGGACTATTGCTGCTCTGCCTGCTTCTAATTGTATTCTCACAAATGGCAGAGTCCTGAACGAGTCCTGTCTTAATGATGGGTTGTGTTCTGCCAGATGTGGCCTCATCAGTCAGTGGTAGATCCCAGAGAACTCTACTTTTTAACATTTATATCCCACTTAAATGTAATTTTTTTTTTAAATGTAAAGTGTGTTCTGCAGGGGAGAAAAAGGTGCCTTTAAGTTTTACTGTTTAACATGATAACTGAAGGGGTGTAATTTATAATCTCTGTGTTTTTTGTGTACAGTAAAGAAATGTTTGCAAAAATGGAAATCATTGGCCAGTTCAATTTAGGGTTTATAATAACAAAGCTGAATTCTGATCTTTTCATAATTGACCAACACGCTACTGATGAGAAATACAACTTTGAGATGTTGCAACAGCACACTGTTCTCCAAGGTCAGAAGCTGATAGTGTAAGTATTTGCAGTGTTAATAACATTTTTTAAGCTTAATTCAATGTTTCAGAAGGATAACTGATTATATTTATGTAGCATTTCTCACATTCAGAACACTTGAGACTAAAGTGGTTTTTCTGTTCAGTGTTTCAAAGAGTCAATCCTCACATGAAAAATAAATCCCCTGCATGCAGTTGTAGCTGCACAGCAAGGCAGTGGTCAGAGAGATCTCACAGTGGCCTTGCATGGCAACCCACAGTTTGTCAAGCATCCAGTGAGGATATTGGAGACTGTTCCTGCACAAGGAATGCTGCCCAACTGACTTAATCCTGCTAAGTAACTGTTCAGTAGTGATATTCTGGGTTTTTTTAAACAAAGCAGAGGGTTAACAAATGTTTCAATAGAGAGCTCTGTTTTACTATCTCTAGATTGCTTCTGAAACCTGTCTTAAGTGCTCTGCACTGTGTACCTGTGCAATACCATCTTTTTGTCTCTCTTCCAGGCCTCAAAATCTCAATTTAACAGCAGTAAATGAAACTGTATTGATTGAAAACCTGGAAATATTCCAAAAAAATGGGTTTGATTTTGTCATAGATGAAAATGGTGAGTTTGGACCCGTTTTAAAGTAGTTTTTCTCTCAGGACAAAGTAATTTCCCGTATTGCTCTGTATCTTTATTATCACTGCAAATCTTTCAGCTCCTGTAACTCAAAGAGTTAAATTGGTATCGATGCCAACAAGCAAAAACTGGACTTTTGGTCCCCAAGACATCGACGAGCTGCTCTTCATGCTGAGTGACGGCCCTGGAGTCATGTGCAGGCCCTCCAGG
Source organism: Myiozetetes cayanensis (assembly GCF_022539395.1). Classification (NCBI taxonomy): domain Eukaryota; kingdom Metazoa; phylum Chordata; class Aves; order Passeriformes; family Tyrannidae; genus Myiozetetes; species Myiozetetes cayanensis. Next base: position 7,034,002 of record NW_026087412.1, on the reverse strand, counting down.
GTCAGACAGATGTTTGCTTCTCGAGCCTGCAGAAAGTCTGTAAGTGCTGCAATTCATGCTTGGTTTCAGATGCCAGATTTTCTGATGTCCTATGGGTGGCTGTCTCTGTATGTGCATCACAGGGGAAGTTTATTTACCCTTTGTCAACAGCTGATATCCTTTGTTCTGTTCCTCCTGTTTTTATCTAGTGGAACTTGGGAAACATTTCTGGTAGTTTTTTCTCGTGTTCCAGACTTATGAGCACTGTGTTAGGTGTGTTTTGTCTTCTGATCCTCTGGTAGGTTCTTCTGCTTTAAATGCCTTGCACAGAACTTCCCTGCTGCACTATGTGAAGTGCTGCTCTGGTGTGTGTCTGCTGTCAGCATGGAGAAAGGAAATAACAATTTCTTTTTTCTCCTTTATTTGCAGGTGATGATTGGAACTGCACTGAATGTGCAGGAAATGAGAAAACTGATCACCCATATGGGTGAGATTGAGCATCCCTGGAACTGCCCCCATGGAAGGCCTACTATGAGACACATAGTCAGTTTAGACTTGATTTCACCAGAATAAGTCAGTTTCTGCTTATTAACATTGTTCATTTTAATTCTTGGTGATGTTTTAAGCTTTTACCATGACTCTTCTATTTGGAGTAAAAGCATTTTAGCCAGTCTTCAAAGTTGGAAACAATAGCACTTGAAGGCATTCAGCAGGGTTTCATTGTTATTCATGTCAGGTCAATAATACTGGAATTCATGTGTAAATAACTTTTATTGAAGTTTACTTGTGTGTAGTACTTATTTGTGCAGCAATCAAAACTTTTATAAAATAAATATAGATGTTTATATATAAAGATCACGAGTAGGTGAACCTCATTTATAGCAAATACACTGATTCCTAAAATGAAGTGGAATGTGAACTTAAGTCTCTGGTAATGCCATAAAACAAATACTAACTTCTCTGTGTTTATACATTCTGCATATGATAATTTTAAAGAAAATGGAAGTGATACAGAAGATAAAGTACTTTTTTTTTTTACTTATACTAAAACTGGGTTTCATTAGATAATTACTTCAAGCATTAATATTGCACTTAATGATTAACTTACTGGTGTCTGTGTTTCAGGCTTGAATAGAATAATTCATCTGGGATATTTACTTTTAATTAGCCTTGTTCTCTTCCATATTCCAAACTTGTTTTTCAAGAAGAGGGATCCCTTTTCTCACAGGGAATGCAAAATTGCCGGTAAGGTCAGTCCAAATTCTGGAAACCTCGAGTAGCATCAAAATACTTATTTTGAATCTGAAACCATTAAAACAGATAGCTAAGCTCTTCCACGCCCTTAGGACCAAGATTTGACCTAAGAAATCTATGTGTTTATGGGTTATATTCCCTCCACCCCTCCCTTTGCCGCGGCCGTGACGCTACCGATGTCCCTCCCGTGCTCGAAGCCGCCCGTGGCGGACCATGCACAGTGTGTGTGTCTGTGCGGGCTGGATGCCGTCAGTAAATCGTGTGGGGCGGCAATCCCCGCCCGTGGCGGACCATGCACAGTGTGTGTGTCTGTGCGGGCTGGATGCCGTCAGTAAATCGTGTGGGGCGGCAATCCCCGCCCGTGGTGGACCATGCACAGTGTGTGTGTCTGTGCGGGCTGGATGCCGTCAGTAAATCGTGTGGGGCCGCAATTCCCGCCCTGCCCGGGCTGTGTCAAACCCGCCGTTGTTATGGCCACGGCGGCGCCGCCGCCGCACTGCGGCTGCGCGGGGGCTCCGTGAGGGGACGGGGCTCCGTGAGGGGACGGGGCTCCGTGAGGGGCGCGGGGCTCCGTGAGGGGCGCGGGGCTCCGTGAGGGGCCGGGGCTCCGTGAGGGGGGAAAGGGCTGCGGTACCCGCTGCCCCCGCGGCCCTCGGGAAGGGCTCGGCCCCGGCTGCCCCCGCGCTGCCACTCGTGTCCCCCCGCGCAGCGCTGCGGTCTGAAGGGTGAGGACACGGCGGTGGCCGAGGCTGTCGCTGCCGGCCCTCGCCGCTGCGGCACACGGGGGTTGGGATCTTGCGCTGCTTTCACTCGGTGAAATGAGTGCGAGTTGTTACTGCAGCTGCTCGAGCGGTGCTGTGACCTTCAGTTAGCTCTTAACTGGTGAAATAACTACGGCATCCAGGGGTTGTGCTGTGTTGTGTTGTGGTTCGATCTGCAGCTCGTAACCTGGGAGGCAAGTTAAATCAATAGCGTTAGTGCAGCTGTGACTTTCAGGAAACTCGCCAAACTCATGTCTTTCAACTTTTCTACATAATTAAATCTAGACACCTAAAAATCGAGTAAAGATGGAAATCTCCATGTAGCAAAATTAAGTCCACTGCCACCACTTCCATCAGGATGGTTTGATGGATGACTTGGAGGTAACTCCCAGGCAGTGCTCCCTGTTAACCCAGTGCCCGCCTGCCACACAAGCTGACACCATTGCCTTGAGGAACTGCTGTTACAGAAATAACTTCAATATATGCATGTATAATAATTACAGAAAGATTGATATTTTTTTGTGTAGTTAGCTGTGTTTTGAGTTTGTGGGGGTTTTTTTTTATCAACTCTGTTTCAGGGTAAATAGATTTACATCAGACAGAAGTAAATTTTCATTTTTCAGAAGGAAAATACACGTTGAGACAATTCAGCAGCTATGCCAAAGAGCAATAAGAAAGATGTCAAGAAAAAAGATGTCAAGAAGAAAGACAGTAAGACAGCAGATGGTGAGAAGGCAGAAGAATCTGTACATGCTCCTGATCCTGCACAAGATACTACAGCTGAGAATGGTTTAACAGAGCTGCCAGATTTGCAGAGTGATTCAGGGAATGCTGTGGGAGAAACTCAGGCAGCTCCAGAGATCCCAGAGGAGGCAGAGGAACCTCCAGTCCAACCTGTTCCCCGGTACCGGGAGGAGCCTATTCTTGCTCAAGTTATTGTAAAAAGGTATATGTGCTTGTTCCAAACCCAGCAGTGAATAATTCTCATTTAAGTATCTGTGCTGTACCCAGGGTCATACAAACACAGGTTTGACTCTTGATTTGAGGCACAGAATCGGGTGATTCAGACCTGTAGCACTGACACCTTATGAGACACACATATAGAATTCTGCTGCCTTCAGAAGGATGCTCTTTTAGCTTGTTCATTTTTGGTGAAGTTTTTTTTTGTTTAAATATGCAAACAGTTGGTGAAGAAACTATAGTTATATCATGTAATGTTTAGATGCTGCTGCCTTGTACTGTTTAGGGCTGCTCATATCCCTTAAGAATATCCTAAACTGGGGAAGCAGGTGAATGGCAATGCTGACAATATCCTTTGGTATTTCAAGGGGACTGTATGAAATGTTTCACGTACCAACATTCCTGATTGTAATCTAGTAAAGGGCTACCAATGTGATATTTTTTCTTAGTTGAAAGAAATATGGGTCTGAGGCAACACAACACTTATGTGAAATATTGCAAGGAAGGTTCAAAAAAGTGGAAATTTTCTGGTTCATTTTTCTATGCAAGGCACAACAACTGACCTTTGTGTAGATCATGGTAAATCCAAGATCATTTGTTTTTATTTATTATAGTGATTTAGATCTACTGGCAGTGACTTGAAATCTTCATCTTTAGTTTGCTTTCTTTGTAGCTATGAAGGTGAACAAGTCAATGGATTGTATGAGGGTGAAGGATTTGCATGTTTTGAGGGAGGGGATACTTACAAGGTGAGTGGATAATTCAAAAAAAATAAAATAGTAGTGGACCAAGTTCTATCTGTAGAACAGGCAGACTGTTTCTTTTAATGTGGGTGGAGTCTGAGCACTCAGTAGCATTGAAAGTTAGCATTAAACCTCTTGATTTTTGGCATTAAATTTGTTGGTTTCTGGCATTAAAACTCTTGATTTGAAACTAGTTGGGGAGGAATCAGTATGTAATTCTTTTGAAGTCCTGTGGGCTTCAGCTGGGGAAAGAATAAATCTGCAAATGATGCCATTCTCTTCCTTTTGAAGGGCACATTTTCTGAGGGGTTTATGCATGGACAAGGGACTTACACGTGGGCTGATGGAGTGAAGTACGAGGTACAGTACAATTGAAGTTACAACTGAACACAGTTACACCCAGTGAGATCTGCAAACTGAAGGAAAGTACCTCAGTTGTGGGAACTGGTACAACTGCAGAACTGTGGCAGTGACTTGAATCACAAGCCTGACTTCACCCAGAGAGCTGGGGGACACTCTTAGGGATTTTTTTTAACGCTGTCATTGAATCTTTCAGGGAACATTTGCTGAGAATGTGCAGATGTTTAATGGCCGTTATACGTGGAACGATGGCAGCGTCTATGAAGGATCAATCAAAGATGGAATTAGGAATGGATTTGGCTTTTTCAGGAGTGGAACTCGTCCTGTTTCTTACCTTGGCGAGTGGTGTAATGGCAAAAGACATGGCAAGGTGAGTAAGAACCAAAGGAGAGCAGGGGCCTGGGTGGTACCCTCAAGAACAGCAAGTGTTACCGAGCAAAGGTTTTGCAGAAGTGTTTTGTTCTGTTGCATGGTCTTGTGCTGTGTAGAGGTTTGTTTTCCCTAGGGATTTTTTTCTGAAGTTGTGAATGTAGTCAACACTGTAGAGCTACTGCTGGAAGGGAGTGGGTCAGAAAACTGATCTGCCTCAGAGTGAGCACTGTAATTAAGTTACCAAAGTTAGTTCTCTTCAAGTATTTCCAAGTGGTGTGAAAAGCACGGTAATGTGATGTAATATGATTTTTCTTTTGGACAGTTGGTGTTTTTTTAAGGTCTTAACTCATATTCTTCAAAGGAGGTTGCTTTTTTATTTAATTCTATCACTTCAGTTGCTTTCAGCACATCATCTCAAAGTGACTGTAAGTATTAGAGCGTGGTTTCTTGTGTCATATAATTTGTATGCGGTGTTTTATTCATGTGGGTGAATATTTAGGTATTTCAATGGCCTGTGCTGTTTGTTTCAGGGTATCATTTATTTTGATGAGGAACATGCCTCGTGGTACTCAGGTGAATGGGTCAATAACGTCAGAGAAGGATGGGGAATGAGACGGTAAATGTGACAAAAACACACTTCCTGGGTTTGTGTTTCATGGGTGTTATCAGACAGTTTCTCCTGTTGTTTCAAATGGACACAAATGCTGTCATTTCATACTCCTGCAGTGGAACAAAAATGTACAAAGTGCTCTGTGATAATAAACCAGACCTTCTTTATAACTTACATTTTTATGTGCTGTATTTCTATTGATCATTCACATGAAAGAACATCTAAAGACAAACTCCCAACTCAGCTTTAGGAAACCACAATTCAGTATTTAAAAACACACTGGATTGATTTGAGCAGATGGAGCTGCTTTATGAATAAATGACTTATATCTAGAATTACATATAAACAAATGTTTTTACTAGCTATGGCAAAGACTCTTAAAAAAAAAAAAAAGAGCTGGTTAACATTTTTAGTGGTTTGTAGGTTAAAAATAGTAGGTAAACAGTGGCTACAACCACACCTCTGTATCTGTGCCACAGCGAGCCAACTTTCAAATTAACGGTTATATTTAGCAATAATAAATTCTAAATTTATTAGCAATGAGATTTTGCATAAGCCTTTCACAAGACCAACTGAGAATTTAATATGAAGGAATCATTAGCTGTTATTGTTTTCTTGCAGCTACAAGTCTGGAAATGTCTATGAAGGTCAGTGGAAGAAAAATGTACGACACGGTCATGGAAGAATGGTGTGGTTGGCAGCTAATCAAGAGTATGTAGGACAGTGGGTGAATGGCATCCAGGTATTAACTGCTTCCCCAGAAACCTCTCTTTAGTTCCGCATCTGTCCACTGCTCTAGGAAAGCTGGATAGGGAGTTTTGTGCAATATCAAAGGAGCTTTGTATGGTTTTTACCAGTTGAGATAGTGAAAATGTGTGTTTTATTGTAAGTTGATTTGCATGTTAGCAATACTGAAATTATTAAAAGGCTTTTGATTTAGTCTTATAAAACCATAATTTAACCCCCTAATGGAAAATACAAACATTTTTCAATTAAAAAAAACCTAAAAGAATTTGAGTGTTTGTGGCTATACTTAGCCTGAGATATTACTTCAGCTGTAAGTATGTGTGATAATTTGCTTCTGTGTCACCTGTAAAATATTAGACCACACTGTTCCCTCTGGGAAAAGATGATTTTGTGGCATTTTCTGTTTCTTCCATTTATTATTCTGCTGGAAAAAGAACGTGAGCTACCTGCTCAGTCTTTTCACTCTGCTGAAGTTACCAAGCAGTCCAGCTTTGGACCATCCCGGCTCTCTGGCACATTGTGCAGGATTACAGGCAGGAGGATTCAGGCAGTCAGGGTGGCTCTGGGAGTCCTGTGATAAAATTTGCTCAAGTGTGTGTAGATCCAGTGTATCCCCTGGGTGTTTTCCCAGGCACCTTTGCAGAGCATCTGTGGCTGGTTTGAAATGCTGCAGCAATCACCTGGGGGGCCTTTATTTCAGGGAATGGCCTGGCCCTAGAGCAGCAGCAGCAGCAGCTCTTCTGGGGATGTTTCTTTCTGAACACACTGATTTGTTTTCAGCATGGATATGGCACCCACGTGTGGTTTTTCAAGAGAGCACGTCTGTCTCAGTATCCCCTGAGGAACGAGTACGTGGGTGAATTCAGACGAGGGGAACGACACGGGCACGGCAAGTTCATCTACGCCGGTGGAGCCGTGTACGAAGGCCAGTGGGCTCGTAATAAGAAGCACGGCAAGGTGAGCACTGACAAAGCTGCAGACAACAGCAGAGCAGACTGCTCTGCCCTGCACTGGGGATCTGCAGATTCCTGTACAGAAAACCCCACCCAGTTTGCAGAATCTACCCCAAAGGGCAGAGGGTCCACTGAGAGCAGCAGGAGGCCTTCCAGGGACCCCGCTGGGCCACAGGTGGACTCTGTGGTCAGCTGTGTGTTGTGTGTATAAGGAAATACGTTTCACTGGGGAGATTTTCAGTGCAATAGGTACATACAGAGTTTTGCAGTGGTTGGTCAGGATTTCACACCTCCACTGTGAGCTAATGGGTTTCAAGCTGTCCTTGCACAGAGAGGTTCTTACATAAAACAGATTTTTGAAAAAGCTGTGAGTACCACATATGCAAATTAAGGATTGCACACAAGCCTTTCTATATGTTTTTCTTCAAAATCTTTGTTCTGTGTTGATATCAAGATTAATTCTGTCTGTAGGGCAAGTTTATCTTCAAGAATGGTCATGCTTATGAAGGAGAGTTCGTAGATGATCGTCTGGTAAAAGGTCCTCAACTGCAAGTGAATGCAGTGAATGCAAAAGAGCTGAGTGCCATTGGTGCTCATTCTATCACTGGTAAGCAGCTTCACTAAACAAATTTCACTCAATTCACATTTTGTTGTTCCATTTTACTCTAATGTGAAGCTGTTTGTACTTACTCAAGAGGCAGATGAATTTCTTCAAAGAACTTGGATAAAAATGGGAGTTATCTTAATAATTAATGACTTTTACCTCCATGCTTTATTTCCTGTATGTGACACTTTGAGTGCAGTGACACAACCACTCTCCATCTTGTGATGTTTTCAGAACACTGTTGTCTGAAAGTTTCATAACATACGTAATGTCTGCATTTCCTTTTGGCTGGGGGTTAATTTGACAAAGTTACCCTTCAGTTGTTATGCTGTTGATTATGAAATCCCTACGCCTCATTATAAAGGAATCTGTTGATCAAAGTCAGTGAGATAAAAAGTAATAATACGTGTTTTATTTTTCTGTGTATGTGCATATTTATATGTTAAACTTTGTTTGTTCTAATTTATTTTATTTGCATGGTAGAAAATATCACAATCATTGATGACTCGGAAAGTCCTTCTATCCTGGGGTCAGATATTGAGCTGGATATATCTTCACTGCTTGACTTGTTCCCAAGGGAAGAGAGACAGGAAGAACTGCACCAAGTAAGAGTCTACTCTTTGATATTTTCAGTTTTCCCCTGCAGTGTCTTTCATATTATTTTATTTCTGGTTTATTTGTATTAAAATAACTCTTTCCGTTAAAGAATTATTTGGAAATCTGAAGGCCGTGAAAACAAGAAAAGCCAGAAGAATGAATAAAGAATAAATAAAAAAAGAATGAATAAACAGGATTGCCTCTTCTGAGCTTCCACTAAAAAGCAATAAAAAGAGGTTAACATATCTGGAAGGGCATTCAGCAACTACCTTTAACCACTCTGAGGTTTGTCTGCTGACAGAGGACAATTCATTTTTATCAGTCACCAAACCCCATGTATTTTAACTACTTCTGAGTAATGCTTTTGGGAACACTTAGCCAGGGATTCGCTCTTCAAAGCGGCAAGGTCAGAAAATTATCTGCCCAGTTACAGGATCAATACAAGCTGATCTCTGCTTGCTCTGAGCTGATGCTGAAAACATGGCCTGCTTCATTTAGGTGGAATGTGCTGTGCTGAGGAATATCACGATGCTGAGAAGAGTCTACAGCTTCTACAGTGCCTTGGGCTGTGTTCACTCTCCTGACAACACTTTCCTCATGACTAAGCTCCAGTTTTGGAGGTTCCTGAAGGACTGCCGGTTCCACCTCTCCAAAATAAGCCTTGCTGAAATGGATCGGGTGGTGAGAGGTTTGTGCTTCCAGTGGCTGGGGTCTGGAATCCAGGAGTTTTAGTAGTAAGCTGTGGAGAGTTGGAGTGGCAAGTTCTACCGGTAGCTTAGCTCTGGCAGTTAAGTGGCCCCAAGTCAGTACCTCTGTGCCTGTGAGTTCTCAGGGGATGCATTAACGCTTCTCCAGGCACTTCTGGTCCTTAGGTGAGAAAATACAAAATTAAAATACAGCATAAAAAATTGCACTGAAGAGCCATCTATTCAAAAAATGTGTTCTTGCCATTACTATTACCTGCAGTTTTCAGAGAAAGAGACTTAGGAGAGACAAATCTTTGTATTTTTTCATGTTCTTAACTTTGGTTTGCCTGTAGTATATTTTTTTTTCTTCCATAGAGCCAGTTCATCCATCAATTCCCTTTAGACCTGCAATGTCCCCAGTATGTGAAGGCTTTAACTCCAGCTCTGCATCCCCTTTTATTTCTATATATATGCTGAGTAGATGCATTTGTAGAAAGAGAGAATTACCTAAGATCCAGCTGTAGGTGGATGGTTCTCCCTTGATCTGCTTGTTTGGAAGTGGCACAGTGACTGCTTTGAGTCTTTCAGGAGTGTTATTACCTGTGATAGGCAGAGAAGGAGAGGATAAGAAAGGCTGACAGATCAATCTTCCTGTAAGGAATGTGAAATGTGAGCATAATAGAAATTTATTTTTTCAAAATTTTCAGGTGGTAAACAACTTCTGGAGATCCATTGTCCCCATGAGCTACTACTGTTCAGAACATTTTTATCTTACCTTGTTCATCTGGCATTTCATATCTATCATAAAAAGAACAAGTAAGTTCCATCTTGCATTGAAAATTATTTCAGTGTAATCAGTTGGAATCTTCCCAGACAGGAGTATTTTTGTTTCACCTGTAGAGAGAAGGGTCGTTGTCTGGACAAGTGTTTCTCAGAAATGATGTCCAGGAACGTTATTCCCACTGCCTGCTGTGTCCAAGGTAAGCAATGGTGTTTCTTCTGTGCAGAATTCATCAATCAGCAGCACACACATCACTGTTCTATTATAACCATGCTTTTTTACCAATTCCTTTTAAAAGGTATCTTGTTTTCTGAAGAAAGATACAGTGTTTTTGCCATGAGCTACATTGACAAATGCTGGGAGATATACAGAGCTTTTCACAGCCGGGGGCTCAACCCTCCCTTTGAACCCACCATGAAGATAAGGCAATTTGTTTGGATGTTGGATGTAATAATCTCTTTTTTTTCCTGGTTTGTGTGATTAGCTGTGCTTTATTTGTTCAGTTTATATAGGCTTTTTAGAATACTCCCTGTGGCTTCTGCACACTTGAAAAGGTAGGGCTGATGTTATTGGTGCCAACTGTCCAGCAGACATTAAAGGGATGGTTGTTCTACAGAAATTATTTATGCATTTTTTCAGGATTGAATTCTAATTTTGTACTTGGTCATTTCAGAGGATCAAATCTTAGACACAAATGTTTTAAGGGAATATAAATACTTTTTCTGGTCCCTCCTGTGTCCCTCTCCACCCCATCCTATCAAATGTGTGTATGAACATGCCTTATTGTTAGAATTCAAAGACTGGCAGCTATTGAAATAACTCCTAATAATATATTTACTGCAAGATGACCATGAGATTCTTTATTAAAATTCAGTAATTCCGAGACAGATCAAGATTACTCTGAAGATAGGGAACAATTCCTATTAACATGCCTGGGGTTTGGGTGACTGTCACTTTATAAATCCAAGCCATTTTTTCAGGAAAAAAAAAATCAGATGGCAAAATTGTAACTTTTTACATTTTTGTTTATAAGCTTTCCACAAGCCTCTCTTTTAACTCTGTTTTTGCGGTCTAAGGAATATTCCCATTGGCTTCAGTAGGGCCAGAATTTCACTGTGTTAATTCCACAAGTGGAAATACCATTTGAAACCAATAGAAATGTGGGTACTGGCTTTACAGGGAGGTAGATGAGGTTCATGTGGGAATGCCTTAAGTTAACATGTTACATGTTAACATGTAACCTTTACTCTTACCCAGGAATTGAAACTTTTCAACCAACAATTAACTGTTTCGAGACTTGTGAAAATACTTGTCAAAGTTGGTGCCTCTCGACGTTCTAGGACTGCTATCAACATGGAAACGGAGGTGTGTATGGAAAAAAACATAGTTCATGGCTACAGGAACAATTAAAATTGCTTTTAAAAACTGCTGCAAATACTATCCTACCTTTATTGGGGGGAAAAAAAAAAGTACAAACTCAAGCCTCTATTTTTGTCTTCCTTTATTCTGCCTGTACCTTTTAGTTTAGTTCATGTACATCTATATTTTTCTTAATATCCTACTCCTCTTAGTACAGTCTCAGCATCTGGCCCATCCAGGTAACTCCTTAGGGGTGCCACAGCCCGCAGGGGGACATCACTGCCAGGACACTCCTGCTGCTGCTGCTGGGAGTTCTGTCTGAGGAGCTGCCTGACAGGATGTGTATCAGTGATTGCACAGAGATCAATCTCTGCACTTCCAGCTGCCAAGGCTGTTGAGGCGGATCAATAACTAAGATGTGAACCCAGTGAGCCTGAAAATCTGGTGATTCCAGAAACCTGGTTAGTGCCCTGTGAAGTGCTGCCACCTCAGTGAGGCTGAGTAGTGACTGTAGAAGACTCCTGTGCTCCCCCAGAGCTGGCTCAGTCTGCAGGGTTCTCACCCTTCAACAATTAGCTCTTAGTCAGCAACAGTCTGTTGTAATTACTTGACTGAATTTGTTTTAAACAGCTAAACTGAACACACAGTGTAAGTCTTACAGGGGATCCATCTTACACCCATTCTTGGCATTTTTTGAAGCTTTGTATGCAAGTAAAATATTTTAGGTAATAGCGGTAGCTGTGAGTTACTTGTTAGGGAAATTTCTTACAGCTGTAGATAAATCAAAAATTCTATGCAGCATTTTAGTTCAATATGCCTTGTATAAGATGTAACACAGTGTATCACCTCCTGAATTTATTGAGCTTTGGATGTTTTCAGTTTTTCTTCAGAAGAAGAGGTGTTTGACTAGTCAAGTGAGACTTCACAATCACTTCTGAGTTCTTTGCTTGCTCAGTTACACATGCCTGTTAATGAGGGGATTTTGCAAAAACGAGTGAATGTAACCATTGTGTTTCTTTTACTCCAGCTGGTTTTTCTGGAGTTTTTTGAAGCTCTCCTGGAATGTGCAGTGGTGTACGTTACCCCTGACATGGCTAAGGAGCACATGGCTCAGGATGATCAGAACGGAGCTGGCTTTAGATTCAAGAATTTCTCCAGGGAAACCTCAACTTTGTCCCTGTACTCAGGATATTCTCAGGTAAAATTAATGCAGACCTGTTAAATATTATTATTTCCACTTAGAGGGTGAAGTCAGGCCCTGCAGATTTTCTGTTTCCTGAATGTAGAAACCAATTTCCTCTTTTTGCATAAAAAATTGTTTGATTGGGTCCTTCTGCTTTTTCTGTTTCTTGCTACCTTAAATTGTAACATCAGTTTTAACACATCTGCACATTTTCCTAGATTACTATAAATACACATAAAACACTTGCAAACTCTCTGAAGGGGAACAGATTGGTTGGCTGGTGGAAGGCACGTCTCTCCTGCTTTAAGCTGACTGTCCAAAGTGGCATTGCAGCTGTAGTAGGTAGCAAGCCTTGCTGTTCCCCAGCTAAACTTCTGAATAAGGATTTTGGAGGTTGTAAGATGCTGGTGCAATTTGGATGCACAGGGGTAGTTGAAGGCATGAATTAGAATCATTATCATCTGGAATTATGTACAAGGTGAAAGCATTTTTATTAACTCAAAGAGCATTCACAAACACCTCATTTCACAGAAAAGAAAATCTTAATTTCAATTTACTGAGGGTAAAATTCATCTTGTGTTTACATTTCCCTAGTGCATGTACAGCAGAAGTCCAATTGGTGCAGACATAAACAATGCCGTTGCTGAGGCAGCTGAGCTGTGCATCAGCAGCAGATGAACAATAGTATGTAGAGCAACATGTGAGAACAGAGGAACATGTCTAAGAACAGGAGCTTTTCATTCTCTGTAGTTCTGTCTTTCCCTAGCCCTGAAATAGGATAATCCTACTTGCCTGGCAGGTATCAAAGGTGAAGTGTTACCTGCTAATACCTGAAAAGGTGAAACACTATTGCAATTTAAATGTTCTGAGAGAGGCACGACTGCAGAATGCATTTGGTTGGCAGAAAGCTTTGGGGATGGGAATTTGCATGACTCAGAGGGACTTGGGATCTCACTTTTTAATTTGAACACGAGCCCAGATGTTGAGTAACTGAATTTAAAACTTCTTGCCAGCCACTGAGATCTTGTGAAGAGAAAGAGCAGTGTCAGCAGGCATCTCTTCTGGGTGAGTACTGCAGTTCCAAAGGATCTATAAAAATAGAGGAGATTCACTCTTTCTGCAGCTTTCAAGATGAAAAGCTTTCCATACCTGCTGCACACAGATGGGCAGGTTTGAAGCTCTGAATTTTCTATGCTCTTTAATTAGGAGCGATCACTTTTTCCTTAAAAATAACTTAAAAGGCTTTTTAAACCTTAATTCTTCCTGTTCTGCCCCACTCATCTGGGCATGGAAACAAGAGATTGAACTCTGCACTGTTGTCTTCATTATAGACAAACTTTTCATAATTTCAGAAGTATTTCAACCACAGGTCTAGCTGTCAGGTCAGGGGACAATCTATATTTGTTTGTGCTGAACACCAATCTTGATGTTTATTGCACAGAATTAAAGAGTGACTTCTTTTAATTTTCTTTCTTTGCAACATTAGAGACTGTCCTGTCATTTGCCCCAGCTTGTGCAGACACCAACGATGATCCGTCGTTGTTCAGCTGGGATGCAGGGAAACAACCAGATGCCTCTCCAACAAAGGAACTGGCAGGTAAAGCATTCCTACTGATTTAATATTAACACCTCCCCCCCCAAAAAAAATCCCTTGTAGCTCTTGAACTGTGAAATTTTAGTTGCATATGCAGATTTCAGCTTGTCACAAGAGGGCAGTAAATGAACATCGATTCTGGAGGAAGATTTTTTTTAAAAAAACTTAAAATATTTTTAAAAAGAAAATGAAACTTCATAAATAAATTAGACATTTAAGTATTGACTTAAAAGGTTTCCCCAATTTTAAGATGCCACATTTTATTTGTAGGGCATCTATAAACTGTAATTTGTATTTACTCTATGATAAGCTCAATCTGTAAGCCTGCTTGTTCAATGTCTTGGACAAATAAAATATATTACTATATATTTTATATTACATTATATATTACTATATATACATATATATGCACATTATATATTACTATATATTTTATTATATATATATATATTAATATTTTATTATATATATATATACAATGTCCTGCTTCTTTTATTTAGTATAAGAATTATTCCTAGTGGTGTGCCACCATTAGCTGGGATAAGATGCCTTATGTTAGGACAGGCCAATATTCATGCAGAAGAAACATCAGTAAGAGCACTTTTTTTGTACCATCTTCTGGCTGATTAGCAGATCTCCTCAAGGATTGGGTTTTTGTGCTTGTTAAATGTTTCCTGCTGATAAAGAACTCAAAACCAAGAACATAGGTAGACAAGGATCTTTGTGTGGTCAGCAGCTCTTTCACTGAGATCTGATCACTGAAAAGTTGCACATCTGAAAAAAACCAGTGTTTCTTCAGGCCCCTGACCTGGGCCCTGTCCTGTTTTCTGACAGCCATGACAACTGGATGTTTGCATTCCCTTCTCTTTGTGCTCATTTGCTCCTCCATTCCCCCTGCCCAGAAGTCACAGATCCAGAACTGTCATCAGGTCACTGCAGAAAACAATTCCAGGATTAAAGGGGAGAGTCCACAGCTTTTTGGTGCCATTCCCAGGGCCAAGGCACTCTGAGGCCCCACCAAAGGGCCATCCCTTGCCCATTGCATCATTCCAAGGGTCTCTGAGTGTCATGTCCTGGACATGCAGGAGCCAGTTCCCCATTGCACTGACACAGAGCTGCAACACTGCACTCCAAACCACATTTGAAATAGAAGTGCCCTGCTAAATAAGCATGTTTAATTTACGTGTTGCAGATGAAGCAGAAGAAGACAGAACTGAACAAGATGAGGAATTTTGTCTGTGGATGTGTCAGGTGGAAATCTTTTTCACAACTAAGCTCTTCCCTGCTTACCAGCAGGAGAAAGTGCTGAGGCAAAAAGTAGAAGAAAAGCAAAAGGAGGATGTTGAATTAGCTGAGCTGAGAAAGATCAAGGATGTGGAGCTGGCAAAGTAAGTGTGGAATCTTGTCTTGCAGTACTGTTACCTCTTATCTTCCTCTAACAAAATTATTGAAAATGAGAAATGTGCTTAAGGAAGCAGTTTAGCTTACTGGAACTGGAAAACAGACTCATCCAGGTGTAATTAGTAACACAGAGAATGTAACTGCCTGGAGTAACAAAGACAGGTTGCTTTCAGGTTACAGAACTCCTAACTCTGATATTTCCTGGCAAGGACAGTTAAGGTATGTTTGGACTTGAAGTGGTGGTTGGACAGACTGTGCTTCTCTCCACTAGGACAGTTCATCCTGCTCGGGCTGTGAGTAGGGCTGGAGTTGCTCAGCCAGGATAAATCTGTCTCTCCCCTCCTGCAGTTCATTAAATTCCAACTTTGTCCATTCAGACTCATTGCTGAGAGAGAAGCAGAAGAGGAAAGAAGACGAGAAGCAGCTGCAGCAGAAGCAGCAGTTGCCTCCCAGAGCATGGACGTTGAGGCGTCCGAGGATCCTGAGCCACAGGAAGGGTCCCCACGGAAGGGAAGCAGAGCCCGCCTGTCGAAGGGGGAGGCACAGAGCGGAGAGCTCTCCCCAAGGAAAGATTCCCACGGGAAAGAACCCTCCCAGAAGAAAGAGGCCCACAAAAAAGCCCCCTCAGTGAAGAAAGAGGCCAACCAGAAAGCCCCCTCAGTGAAGTCAGAGGCACAGAAGGCAGCACCTGCAGGTAACAAGGTGCCTGCGAACAAGACAAGGAAACCCTCTGGTAAAAACCACTGAAACTTCAAACCAGTTCTCTTCAAATAGAAAAAAAAACCCCCAAACCAACACCAGAACAACACTTGTAGGGAGCTGAAAAAATTATAAGACTGTGTGCACAAGAATTGATTTCAAAGGGAAACTGTTTCACACCAGGGTCTTGGGCAAGTTCCATGGCACTAAACTATCAGATAGTCACACAATGATGCAAATGAACACAGGAAAACAAAAAGATGCCCTTAAAAGTGTAACAATTATTAGTTTTATTTTCCAGCAAAATATTCACATAGCATATCAGAATGGAATGGTACAGATGAATTCAGACTGGTTTTGAATTAGCTTGCACATAAACATCTTTAAAATTTAAAAATTTTATGGTCAGAGTTTACAGATTTTAGTAGAAATTTTGATTCTTACAAAGCAAGTATTGCTTTACTATTGTCATTATTCCAGTCAATAATATGACTAATAACTTCTCATGTTGAACAAGTGCCTGACATCGACATCTTCAATAAATCAGCCCTTTGCAGATCAATCCAAGAAGAAAATATTATTAAACTGTGTTGCACAAAGTTTCTTCACTTCTTCTGTTAAAACAAACACACACAAAAAACCCTTTAGTATGATATTTTTACAGAAACCTCCTCAAGAGAAACCCTGGGGATCATCCCAGAGAATATAATTAAATTCAAACAGAAAAAACCCTATGAGTTTCTAATGTAAAAATACATTTAATGTTACTCTGTCTTCAGCAGGAGAAAGTCAAGCCTGACATCTCACGCTGTCTGAAAGGTGAGTTGTATTTTAAGCGGCTGAAGTGTAAATGAGGGGCTATTTGGTAGACAACACTTTCTAAGTTTATCAGGCACAGAAACACTCATTTGCTGTTTCTGTATGGCAGGTTTGATGCTGAAGGACAATTACACAAACATTTCTACATCATGCAACTCATTTCTCTTTTTCAAGTGTAGGTTGCAAGGCTTTGGTCCTGGAAAGTATTAATTCTGTCCCACTGTCTGAGTGAGCACATTCCTCCTGTTTCAACAGAGAGCCCTAAAATTGCTGCAAGCAAGATTCAAACAGACTTTAGGAGAAATAGCAGTTTAAAAGCTTATTCCATCTTAATGTTCATTTGCACTCTGAGTCACAGTAAATCATTCTGAAAAGCAGGTTAGAAACAAGCCAGCAATGGGCTGAGGATCCCTGGCAGGACAGACAGACAGGTATCATGTGTAAGAACCTACCCCTGGATCACTGATGGATAAAACCCAACTCAGAGGTAAATATGTTCATCTCTCACCTGTCATATACTGTATTAATTACTCCTGAACTAAGCTCACAGAGCTCTCCTCTATTATTTGAAGAAGGAATAATGACTGATTAATAATTAAGAGTGCCTGCTGAATATTTATGCTATTCTTTCACAGCTGGTAGAAGGCAGACTAAAACCTTAGGCAAACTCACCTGGTCTATCAAAGATCAATCACTCTCTACATTTCTCATGAGATGGATTTTATTACTTCTCTAGGGACATACATTTTAGCAGTAACTGTATTTAGATGTAATAAAAAACAATCCTTACCATTAACTTCAATCAGATTTACATTTTTTTGATTCAAAATAACATAGAGTTCTCTCTGGTCAGACTTTTTCCCAACTACCCAGTAATCACTCATTGCCTTCACAATAATTTCCTCATCTTCATCAACTCTGAAAGAAATTTTAGGAAGTCAAGAAGGTGGCAGCAAGTTCATCTTCAACAATTTTGTCTGTAATCATTAGAACTGTTCCATGTCATAAGTTGTTGAGGCTGTGCAGTATCAAAGAGAATACCCATTCTAACTCAGCCATCATTGGCAGTCCAGGACAAAGGCTTCATAAATGGCTGCTTGAGACATCCCCAAACGTGTAAATCATTAGTTTGTCCATCTTCCAAACACTCCAGTGCTCTGAAGAAAACATCTCTCCTGTGTTCTGGTAAGGACACTCCCAACAGAATGATGGTTTGCTCTGGGTTGGTGATACTGAGCTGTCACAGAACTAACTGCTGCACCCAGCCCTAAACCCTGCTCAACACTTGGATACATTCTATAAAGCTGTCACTGACCTACTACTTCCATAATATGATGAAACATTCTTTTTTCATTCACAGAAAAATGAAAACCTTGTCCTTAAGCAGCGTGGGAAAACTGCTAGTTGTTAATTAGAGTTACAGGCATCACAGTCATTCAACATTTTCATGTTCTTTACTATCGTGACAGGGGGTCTCTCCCACCTTCAAGCTTGATATCCATTGACAAGAAGCCACTTTTCTTCTCCATCAGGACTGTAGACACTGCAAGGTCCACATTCCACCACTGCCTCACCTCAGCAGCCCCCAGCTGGGGCAGGGCCAGGGATGGCACTAGCACAAGCAGCTTTCCCTGTCCTTTATACTACCCTAGATTAGTCAGACTTTAGTGCTTCCCATCCCATTTGTTATGACTACTCTGAAGCCTCCAATAGATCAGATATTTTCTTGGATAGAGGCCCTGGCCCTCTTCTAAGTTATTTTTTTAAAAGGACACCAGAAAGTCTGTTTAGGATGGACTACTTCTAAAGCAACACAAAATACCAAACATGAACAGCCAGCCATCAAAAAAAGGACTGGAAATCTTCAGCCATTTGAAAAAAAAATCTCATTGACAGTAGGAGTTACAGACTATTTAATAGTTAAGCATTACCTGGAGAAGTCACTGTTGATGTCACCGAGAATCTTCATGAGGTCAGGGTGAACAGATGCAAGTGATACACTGGGTGTTTTCCTCATGTGAATGGTACTTTTCTCTGCCAGGTTCATGTGATTGAAATAGATAAACTTAAACTGAGGTTCCTTCTCAGCCCTAGGAAGATTTAAAAAGAAAAAAAAAAGTCATTTGTGAATACTGACATGTTCTATAAGCACAGGCTTCACAGAGAACGGGTAGTGAGCCAGAGCAAAGCTTACTCAGACAGCCTGAAGTCACCTTTGCATTGGAGACACCCAAGTGTTCTAAGATTTGTGGGATTGCACTTCATTTGAGCACAGTTTAAAAAACCAAACCAAAACACAAACAAGCCTGCAACACCAGCCAGTGTTTCCCCTTCTGCTGCTTAGGCTGCCAGAGGACAGACACAGGGAGTCTAAAGGCCTCGTCCCCCTCCACAGTAGTAGTTCATTTGCATTTTTCTAATGAGCTGGTTTTGTTCTGTCCCATTTTGTTCCCTTGCTGCTCTCCCTAGGCCAGTCCTATGGGATTTGAATGGATGCTCAGTCTTTACTTTGATCAGTAAGTCATCTTCCATTCATGCCTTTGTTACTGGTTACAACCCAGAGAACAAACTCCTCCTTGATCCAGGCAATTAGATTTGCCCCCAGCATTTGTGTGGGCCAAGCAAGAGACTATTTTCACAGCCCTGGCAATCTTCCTCCATTTCCTCTTCTATGAAGTTAACATAAAAACTGTCCCTCAGAGCTGTAGTTTTGGTAGAAGCCACAAGAAATTCAGACATGCAAGAACTGCCTACAGCAACTGGTACTTGAGACAATGCATTATTTAGAAGCAGGGAGATACTGTGATGACACCACTCACCTCAGCAAACAACCAGATACCCCTGCTCTCTGTCACCCACATGCATCAGTGTCAAGAAACTGGATCATGTTTTCAGGGCACCATGGCATTAAACTTTTAAAGAGTTAAAGCTGCCAAAGCCAGTCCCAGATGACATTTAAAAAGCCCAAGTTTAATGATTTAGTAGGTTGGCACAATTTCAAGCACATCCTATTCTATCCCGTGCGATTTTGCTGATTTGGGAAGCTACCACTGAATGAGTTCACTCACACACCTATCTTTGGTTGAACTCCTCCTTTGTTGCCACATGTGACGCTGTTCTTGCTTCCCCAACTAACACATCCATTGAAAAATAAATACAATTTTATGGCAAGTCAAGTCCTCAACTGTAAAGCTTCTGTTGTAACCAAATAATCCACTCACTAAAATGCTTCGTTTCTGTTTTCCTCCAAAAAAGCTAGAAAGTATAAACTGAAGATTTTGAGGGAACTGCAACTTCTCTACCTCAACATGGGGGAGAAGTGTCAGAAGACCTGCCAGTTCATTTCTATGCACACATGAAAGAAGCTCCACCTCTTACACCTGAATGCTTTGCTGGCAGCTGGGGCAGGAGGAGGCAGAATGTCAATTGGTAATGGTCATATTTGCCTTAGTATTTACATTATTTTCTCTGCAACAATTATGTACACAGAGGGAAAAGATTTCAATCACACAGCAAACATTCACTCCTAAATTAGTAACATCTGTGTTGTTTCTTCAGGGAGACCTAAGGACATGCACTTGATAAACACTTAGGGTGCAGAAAGGCAGACAAACACTGTTCTAAGTACACAGTTAACTCAATGCTTTCAAAACCTGGGCTCATATTCTTATTTCAGCAGTTCATTAAACCTGACTTTTCACCATGGGGGAATGCAGCAGGAAGAGAAGTGTGGTACAAACCCTGCTATCCTCTTGTTGATGTTGTACTGCTCACAGATGTCAGATGCCAGCACGGTGAGCTGCGGCCCCACGATGCTGTCCAGCCTGCGGCAGAACTCCAGCGTGGGCGGGATCGAAGCTGGGCAGGCAGAGAAGGGCACAGATGAGATTCCCTGCCCACAGCTGAAGGGACACTTCCTGCAGCTCTTTTCTTCAAACATCAGTCAAAGTCCAAGCACAAATTTTTCTCATAGTTACAACCTTATGGGCAATTTTGAAAGTGGTTCACTGAAGCAGTATTTAGTGTGTCAATTGAGTTACTTGTGCCACTGGAGCAGACTGATAAAAGCACTCATGAGAAAGAGACTCAAATAGCAAATTGATGTGAGTATTTTTCACGAGTAAAACAAGCTGCACGTGAAAGTATTTGGTACTAAGTACGTCTTGCCAAAGAAGTGATGCTGACACGTACTTACCATCAATCATAAAGCAGACAGCTGCACTCATGGCCTGGAACAAAAAAAGTGAAAGCAAAAAAAACCATTTACAACAAGTACTTCATTGTATAGAGATTCCTAATTCTGTAGAGGAATTGCAGAGAAAACTCTCATACCTTATAAACAATTAAATGAAGCTCCTCATAAGTGTCATCAGTGTTGACAAATATTTTGGGGAAACGGCATTTTGTTTCTGGATCATTAAGATTTAAAGGTCCAGTGAGAAACCTAGAAAATAATTCAACAGGTCAGAGGAGATGAATTCTTGTATTTCAGTTTCTCCAGTACTTGCAGGTAGGAATACATTTGACTACAGTGAGTTTTCAGCTGCCCACACAGGCAGAGAACCCTTTGTATATTATATCATCACTCCTACATTTTTTAAGGATTATTTGCAAATACGCTTCAAAGAGTTACACAAACAGCATCAGAAAGGCAGAATAATGCTAAGGAAAAACTGTGCAGATCATCAAAGAAACAGCAACAAAATTCTTTCCACCTTCAATTTGTGAGTATCTTTAAAACCATTTTTTTGTTGCTGTGGGCAAGCCCCTTTCCTTTCCTGTCCAACAGTACATCCAGACTAGAAGCACCTAAACTTGGGAGAGGGGCATAGACAGGGAGTGTGTGCCATGTCTTGATCCCAAAGGAATACAAAAATCAAGGAAGAGGAATTCTCGTGATGAAGGATGTCCAAACCCACAATTACTCAAAATTATGTTGCCTGGCTGCTTAAGTGCAGAATTCCCCACTCTGATGCTGAGTACAGAGGAAAAAACAATAGGAAAATCCTAGATTAAATCTACACCTTTGTCTGGAGGTGCCTGACTGAAAAGAAATGACTGAGCGATTCCCAAATTTGTCACTAAGAACAACAGGAAGAAAAAGAAATGTGAAGTTCTGTTAATGAAGCATTTTCTCCTTTTGCCAGAGGTTGGGTTTCACATTCACCAACTCCTGTGCAACCCTGTGGAATGAACTGTGTGTGGATATGTTCTCAAAACACTCATACTCCTCCCACAGGTTTTGCCCCTGAGGGAAGAAGCAGCAGATGGTGACAGGAAAACAGGACCCACCTTCCGTAGTGCTGCAGATTTCCTGGCATTTCAGCTCGTATTGGAGAATCTCTTCCCGCCAGCTGAAGCAAGAAAGGACACACAAGAAAAACCAGCTTAGAGGCAGAGAGAAGGGAGGTATTTCCCCTTGGTATTTTAGCCCTTACCAGATAAACAGGGAGAAAAGAAAAAAATAACAAACACAAAAGCCAAACCAGCCACCTTCCCCCCCAAAAAACCCCAAACTCATCGTACCTCAGGCTCCATGTGCCTTGGAAACAGAGATGTTGTGAGATATTTGTACAAGATTCTCATGTCATCTTGCTCCAGTCCACTCCTGGAAGAGAAACACAAATGATGTTTGTGCTGCAGTTCAGGTCACACATTTTCCTCCAACCAAAACTTGGGCAGAGCACACAACAAATCAGGGCATCAATATTTCAGTGTCTCAGTAGAGTCAATCCCAGAACATCAATTTCTATTAAAATGTCAGCTTATTTGCTAAATGCAAACCACATCTAAATTAGCCATAAACCAGAAAAGAAACAAAATTATACTTAAACAAAGACCCAGTTTGCTATTCTTATGTCCATTTTTAAGTGGAACTCTTCACAAGCATTGCAACTTTTAGTCCAGAATGACATGAGGAACAATCCTTAATTTGATTAACCTTCACTACTAAAAATTCCTATGGAGGAACTATGTGTATATTCACAGAGGCTCTCGTGGTGGAGATGACAAGGACACTTCTCCAGCTGCTCCCCAGAGAGTAATACTTTGGTACAGGGCAGAGATTTTAAAGCTCAGACCAATGCCTTTCCTACTGAATGGCTGCATGACTCATGTTTTCTCATTTTCATCCAACTCTTTGACTGATTCAAAAGCTTTTCTATTTTGATCCTTATTTATAGGATGAGAAGTTGAAGACACACAAAAGAATTACTGGAGTACCTACCAGATCAGCTGGTCATTGTAGAGGAATGCAGTGTACTTGACTATGTTCAGGCTTTCTTCCATCCTATTAATAAATGACTGAATTTTCAAGTAAGTCATTTTATCCAGTGGGAAGAAGCTGATTCCACAAAACACATCCAGCAGATCACAAGACTGTAAGTGCAGTGTCTGCAAGTACTGAGAGAAAGAACAATGACTGGTGGCTTTTAGAATTCTGAAAACTGCCAATGTGTAGATTTAAATGACAAATTGGAGTCTAATCACCAATAATCTGGACTAACAAAGAAAAAAAATCCTTCCAGTTCTGCTTGTCTTGGGAGCAGGTAATTAGCTTTCAATGTGCAAAGGAAGGGATATTTTCTATTGTTCTCTTTCTTGATGGAGTGTAACCTTTACCAAGAGATTCCAAATGTACCAAGTGCTCTGTGAAAGATGTATTGTCCAAGGGCTCCCTCTACAGTCATTTCACATCACCAAAACCCCACAAGTAATAATTGCAGTGTGACAGATCTCTCTCAATTTGTAATCTAAGTCTTACTTCTTTTCAGAGTTTCAGTGCAGTCCAAGCTTGCCAGCAACATGTTGCTGACTTGTTCAATAGGGTTATAACAGACAATTTGCATGACTACCTTTTTTAAGCTTTTCTAATTTCCTGATGAAAAAGAGAAACTTTTCATTGGATTTCTTTCTACTATACAAATCCATAGAAATTGCTGTTTTATCTTCAGTAGGTACATCAAAGAAAAACAACGTTTTAAAGATAAAAATCTATTAGTTTCTTTTTTTGCCATGGTGTATTTTTAATTTAGTCTGGACAGAAGCACACATCAGCTCATCAAAGGACTCCTTGTGCCAGTGGTGTTTATTCCAGAGCCTACAACAAGTCTTACCAAGAAACAAAACAAGACCCTCCCCAATCCACAAGCAAAGCCTGCACTCCTGTTTACACTGTCCCAACACTGTGTTATTTTAAAAATCTGTTAAGAGAACAACATTTTAAACACCATTATGCATTGCCTGCACTCCACCCTTATCAGGGATCTCAAGATCACATCTCTACCACAAGAGCACTGACTGCTGACAGCAGTCCTGTTTCCTTCTGTGCAAACAAGGAGAATGGGGGCAGGCAGGCACTTGGCTGCCACCTTTTAAAGCTTGATGAAACTTTTCATGCAGCAACTCAAAATTCTGCCAGACTATTCAGTCCGTTACTTGATGTGAAAAATACATAAATAATATTTGATTTCTTGCTCAGAAATAGATTTTGCTTCTCATTCTTTCACTGAAAGATCAGCTTCGAAATTACACTCTGCAGCCTAGTTATAATGAAGACAATATTTCCTCTAACCTTCTCAGGTTTTTGCATCTTATTTCCAACACAGAATCACACTTTATGTGCCTGAAAAATAAGGTCTTACCCGATGGAAGAATTTCTCTAGTCTCTCCTTTAGACCTTTCACACCTCCATCTTCCATGGCCCTGAGGAACGTCCCATTGAAGAGCTAACAGTTAAAAAAAAAATCAGTTAGTTGGGTGCCATGAGGATCTTCTCCCCTTGCCAAAAGAGAGCCTGTGGTGTGAACTGTACCTTGTACATGCTGTAGCACTGCTGCAGGACCGAGCTGTACACCTTGTCCTGCAGGAGAGAGAGCAGCACATCAGGGCAGCAGAGGCAGAAGGACAAGTATTTTGGCTGAGCTACACACAATGGATGTTTACAAAGAGCCAGCAAAGACACAATTTAGGAGAAATCAATCTCTGAAGAGTTAAATAGCGTCTTCAGTCAGCATTTAGAGAGTACAATTTCAATAAAGGGAGTCCCTTCCCCCCTCACATTTAGTACCAAAAGCACTTTACAAACTCATGCCCAAGATTGCAGTTACAAATAGTGCCCTTCCCTGAGGCCAGTGGGCAGTGAACATGAACCTGTTCCTGGCAGCTCTCTCTTCATCCAGGCTGAAGGAGACAGCATAGCAGGTTTTTATGGGGCTAAGATCTTAACTCAGATGAAAAAAGACTATTAACTGGCAAAATAGAGCCCCTATGACACCCATCCTTTTGCTAGGACACAATAAGGAACAGAAGTAGTGCCCACTACAATGAACAGGGACAGAGGGACCAACCAGCTTTTTAAATATTACCCCACCTGGCCAAATACCCTTCCTGTATGTGATTAAACGGACCCAATGACACTGCAGTTTGGATAAGAAATCCCACAAGAGTTATGAGTTGTTTGGTTTTCCAGATTATTAGTAAATATTACTAGCAGTCTTAAGAAAGTAGTAATGGATACTTAAACCTAATAAAAATATGTAGACTTAAAATCTTGCAAGAACTTCATTAAACAAACAGATGCTAAGAAATATTCACCTCTCCCAAGCTAGAAATATTCACCTATTCCAAGCTAGAAATATTCACCTATTCCAAGCTAGAAATATTCACCTCTTCCAAGGCAGAAATATTCACCTGTTCCAAGCTAAAGTCTCATAGCTGTATATTTTGCTGATGTTTATCGGATGATCTTGAATTGTTCTCTGGATAGTTCTCTATTCTTGTACTCTTCTTTAAACTTGATTGAAAATACTTTGCCCTCTTTCCATTTATGGAGATAGATATGGATATATAGAAAATCAATTTGAGAGCAGTTCAGAAGAATCAAACTAAGATATTTCTGGAAGTACCCTTAAAACACAACATAACCCATTAAAAAAAAAAAAAAAAAAAAGGAATTTCAGTATTACCAGCAATTCTTCTTCCTGATATTCATAGACTGGCTTTCCATCTTTGTGTTTTTCTATGATGGGATTTCGTACGACCTAGGAAGTGGAACAGGCTGGTATGAGACAATGCAGAATGCATGGAGAACATTGCAGGATGCAGCTTTAGGAACATGCAGATCACATGCATAAGTACCATGACCATCCAGAAGTTCTCTTCAGGTTCGTGGAAAAATTGTCTGTTCTTCTGTGTATGGAGGGATTTTGCTGGTTTTGTTGGACTAAAGGTCCTGGAAAGAAAACATACATGCAGGCACAGGTATTTATACACACTCCCAGCAAGGAGACATCTGACTGAGAGATTTAAAATACAGTGCTTGTGCCAACACAGCAGAATCAGACTTCTTACCTTGTGAACTGCACTATAGCTTCACATAGCCCCACATTTCTAATTTTTTCATTCTTTTCCACTTCATTTGGGTGATAGAAGAGAATCTTCTTTTCCTCCTAAAATTGGAAAAAAAAAAGAAGAATCCAAGCAAATGCATTTTAACAGAATCAGAGTTAAAGAATATTCAGTACATGGTTTTCTTGGTTTTTTAACTTTAACCTCTGTATTTCCTAGGCAGAATTTTATCTTGTACCAAAACAGGCTCCTCTAATGATGGATAAAAGCATATTTAAGCACACTTAAGCAGTCAGTCATTCCATGGTATCTGAAAATACTTTATAAATTGAAGGCTATTGAAATCACAGGCCTCAGTCACTTCTCAGCTAGTTCAAAGCAAGCTGAGCTTCAAAGCCAGATCAAAGCAAGGCTCGTTTCAAAGCTAGCTCAGATTGCTCCAGGCCTTGTCCAGTCATGTTTTCAATTCCTCCAAAGATGGAAATTCCACAACCTTTCCAGGCCCTGCTCTCCTATTAGACCACTTCACTGTGAAGAATGTTTTTCTTCTATCTCATCAGAGTTTCCCTTGCTGGAACTTCATCCATTACGTCTCATTCTCTCACTTTGAGAACCCGACTCCACCATCTCCAGCAGTCCTTCAGGCTGGTGAAACTGCCCTCAGACCCTCTTCCACATCGTCTGTTCTTCAGGTTGCACAAATACAGCTGAAGGTTCTGCTGTACGCCACAGACCGGCTCAAGGGCTTTTCACTGGCCTTGCTTCATCTTGTCCGTGTTTTTGCTACCCTGGGAAGCCCTGGAGGAGCACAGCACCCACCAGCAGTCCCACACGTGCTGGAGACGGGGAAGCAGTCGCTCCACTGGCCCTGCTGAGCTGTGGCTCGCCCGGCTCCACTGCCACAAGCACTGCTGATTCACGTAGGACCTGTTGGTCACCAGACTCCCTGGTCCTGTTCTGCAAAGGTGCTCCCAACCAGTCAGCCCCCGACCTGCCATGGTGTGCGAGATTATTTCACCCCACAGCCGGGACTTTGCCTTCGCTGAGCTCCACCAGGATTCTGCCGGCCCATTCCCCAGCTCGCCGAGGGTCCCTCCAGAACACCAACAACTTCCCCAGCGCTGGAGTCATCCAGGAGCTCACTGAGGGCACACTCAGCCTCACTGTCCTGTTACTACTAAGTATGTAAGTACACTGCTCTGTTCCAAAACTATTACAGCTGAAGATTATCACATGAGCCACATAATACGTCGTTTTCTAAAGCTAGAGACTAGAACTTCTTGAGTTTACTCGTTAAGGTCCACAGCGGAGAGAGAACATCCTCAGTGTAACTTGAATTTAACGAAGTTAAAACAGTAACCTGTAACAGTAACCATACTGTATCTACATCCAGAAAGTTATTTTTAGAGAAAGTTACAGCATTAGTAAAACACAGTTACTGTTGTCCAGCTCCCCGTCAGCAATAAGGGCCCTGCTGGTGACATCCCCCCGGTTACTGCTGCTGCTCGGTCTGAAGCAGAGACAGACCCGTTGTGGGGGACACCGATCCCGGCCCCGCTGGTACCCAAATCCCAGGGACTGCTGCGGGCCGGGAAAGCCGCAGCTCCCGCCGCCTTTGTCCGGGGCCGCTCCCGGGGCCAGCGCCGGGCCCGGGCCCGGGGCAGGGCCAGCCCCGCCGGGAGGTGCCCGCCTGCCCCGCAGCCCCGGCCGCGACAGCCCCCGGTACCTCTCCCTCTTTGGGCCCCAGCTTGGGGTTGTAGATGAAGAAGCTGAGGAGGGTCGGAGCGAGCTGCTTCTCCTGGCCGGCCCCCCCCGCCGCCGCCATCCTGAGCCTGGGGCCGGCAGCCGCCAGACACCATCGGGAGCGGCCCGAGGCCGCCGCGGCACCGGCACCGGCCCCAGACCCGGTCCCAGCCCGGCCCGGCCCCCGCCCCGGAAGAGCAGGAGCGCCGGGAAGCGCCGCCGGCACGGCCGGGACGGGCCCGCAGCGCCCCCGCCAGACACGGCGGGCACGGAACGGGGAACCCGGGGCGTCCCGGAGAGTCCCGCTGCTCCCTCCCAGAGGGGCTGTGCGGGCACCTCCGGCCGGAGTCACAGAGCCCTGACGGGGCACGGCCCCTCCCGGGCAGCCCCAGCGCATCCCTGTTCGCAGGGGCAGCACAGGCACCGTTCACCCCCCTCCAGCTCGTTCAGGGCGCAGCTGGAAAAAGTAGAAACGATTTATTTTTAGAGGTAGAATTCGAGGTTTGAAAGATGAGATCAACAAGTTTGAGTGTGTTGAAGGAAATGTCATCCAGCATGACATAGTGCGAGTAATCCTTTCATCATAAATAGATATATTATGTCTGTTCTGATTAGTTTTCAGATTTTTGTCTGGTACTTTTAAGATAGTGGTATTTAACTAATAAAATAAGCTTTCCCATTAGTTTTCAATTCCCATTTTAATAATATTCAGTGTGAACTAAATTAGAAGTAAAAAGAGCTACATTGTAAGAAATACATCACATTGCTTCTCTGTAGGAGTATGAAGTTTAGGAATCAGAATAAACTAAGATTCATAAATACTTGGGCAATGTATAAAAGATACAATTGAATATCTCATTCCACCAGGTCATTTAGAAAAATGTGCTGGTGAACTTTCTTAAATCTGAAAGAAATCAGTTATTTCTTAAGTTTGTTTGTTTGTTTGTTTGTTTTTGCTTTTGTTATTATTTCAGTTCCTGCCATCACTCTTGGATTATATTTACTTTCAACACTAGTAGCATCATTCCAGATAGTCCTTGTCCACTTCTTAGCTGGTGTGTTCTTTGAGAATGCAATCCAGTGCAGTAGGACCACTGTGTGGAATAGAGATGCTGTGAGGCTGCAGCAATTTAATATTTAATGTCTGTACTCCAGAAGCGAGTGGTGTAAGCATGAGAGAGCTGACCACTGTTTCCCCCTGGGCTGCTGCAGGGCTCTGTCACGTCCCTCCTGCCCTGTGCCATGGCTGCAAACCCTCCTGGAACCTGGCCTGGAGGAGGCAGGAGCTTCTGTGAGGTCCAGGAGGCACAAAATAGAGGTGCTGGCTCCCCTCAGCTGGCTCAGCAGGGCGTTTGGGTATGGGAGTTCATGTGGGTGCAGTTTGTGTGCAGACTCCCTTTGGTGGGTGCAGAGCTCGTCACCACTTTTGATGTCACCTTCCTGCCTGCACGTTTAACACAAACCTCGCAAGAGCTGAGCAGCTCCTCCTGTGCGGACTGGGCAGGTAGAAGGGACACAACAGGCTGAGCCACAGCATTCCCAGACAGCTGTAGGAAATGTTTCCAAAGCTGCAGAGAGAATCTGCTTTGTCATTTCATGCAAGTGTTCTCAGAGAGGCCACGGCAGAAGGTGGCTCCTGCCCCTTGCCAGCAAACAGGGTGAGGGAAGGCCCTGCTGTACTGGGCTCCCCAGGGGTTCCCTGAGCAGGCTCTGAGGAAGAATCAGGCTAAATATGTCAGGATAAGACATCCACATACAGGAATTCTTGTTTTCTACCCTACAGCTCTGAGTTTAAACTGTGTGCAGATCAGCCCTTTCTTTAATAGTCTGTCCATGCTGCAGCACAGCTGAGACAATTTCTGGGAACATCCAGTCAGGGTTGAATACATCAGACAATAAGAGCAGTTCCCCTCCTTGCTCGTGCTCTGCTGCAGGCAGGGTGAGGTGGTGATCAGGACTGCCTGCCTGAGGGGAAGTTCATTTCTTATGCTACTCACTTTAAGCAAAACGTGGACATTTTTAAAATTGATGGTATCGATAGCCAAGTTAATTAATTTGTCACCAAAGTAATTACAAAACTGCAGTGACTGCAGTAGATTTTGGGTTGTGTTGGTTTAAATATTTATACAATTGGTTATAAATATTTAGACGTGTGTGTGGTCAGGATTTAACAAGATGGAGAGTCTGGGCTATGCCTAAGGTGCCTGTTTACTGCTGTAATACAAATACTGGTGCAGGGGTTATGTTGTGGAGGCTCGTGCAGTTGGTCAGTGGGGACTCACTGTAATTGGTGATTGCTGAGGAAGGTGTTTTCTTGCCAAACATTCCCTAGGAAGGGAACTAATATATGTGTAGTGATTGATAAAATATAATTCTGCTTGGTGCAACCTCATCTGTAACTTGACACTGCTTTTGGTGGAAGTATTTGTGAGGATCTACGAAGTGTAAGTGATAAGAGATTCAATTAAATTATTACAATTAAATTATTACATTTCTAATGTACACATTTAACAGGGCAGGAAGAAACTTCGATTGTGGTTCCAATTTCATCCCATCTTCTTAATTGTATGTGCAGTAACACCACACCTTGACATTTGCAAGGTGGCATCAGATCACCGCGAGTTTGAAATGTGATTCCTAGCCCATGATTATGTAAAATTAAACTGCTGCATAAGTACATGGGGAACTTACAGGACAAACCCTGCATCAAGAGGCAAGCAATTAACAACTTTATGACTGCTTTTGAATTTGTTTTTAAAATAACATAGGAGTGAGGAATAGTATTGTGTAGGCATATGTTTTGGTTTGTTGAGCCTATTTCTGGATACTATTTTTGGCATTTCCCTCAGCTGCATAGTAGCAGACTTAACAAAAAGGTATACTATAAATCACTCTGGGTGTCCGAGCTGACAGCTTTAAATAAATCCAGCTGACAGCTCAAATAGCTGCTCCATTGACAGTATGTGGCCTAAATGTGTTAACAAATGCGTAGACTCAGCAGTTTGGGATTAGTTTAGCAAATAAATTCCAAAATAATGCTGTGATCCAGCAAAAAGCACAATGCCTGTGTCTCCCCGGGCTGCAGGCTTTGTTAACACTGTCCCAGGCCTTTGAAGCTCTCTGTGAAAACACAGCCCTGCAGCTGGAGCAGAGCTCCTGCTAAGACAGCACTCACCTCCCCCAGAGCCCTTCTCAGCGTGGCATCAGCAACAATGTGAGTGGTGTGGTGAGTAGAGATGGTTTGGTCGTGGATGTGCTTGCTTTGCAGGGTCAGGGATTTCGTAGAGGGAGATGCTAACCTTACCCTGGTTTGGGTTATGATTGAGGACACAAAGTCACTGAGTGGCAATAAAAACCTGCTTTCGTGCAAAACTCGAGATATTTGAATGTTTTGGTTTGTTTCATGTGTTGTTGCTACTGGGTCTGTAGTACTTGTGAAAGAAAAGCTGGGAAGAGAAGGTGATGAAGGAGCTGGACTGTTAAAAGGATTTCAGCTCTGGAGATGAATTATATTAATAAGTTAATTATTTCCCTGCTGATCACTGCAAGAAATGAGAATTACATGAAGAATGATGTCATAGTTGGACATATTTAAGGCATGGCATTTTTTGTGCTTAGAGGTTGAATAAAGCTACTGTTTATTCCTTTATATTTGAATTTTAACTATTCACAGACAGGACAGCATGGCATAAGGTATGATAGAATACACAATGAGAACATGGAATGGAACTCTCAAGACCTGTATTTTAATGTAATCACAAGTATTCTGGTGTTCTCCAAAAACGTGTTTTTATAGTAGTCGTGTCTAGTGAATAATTTCAGTGAGGGTCAGGGCACTGCAGGAGTCCTCTGTCCACCTGTGCCAGTGACCTGCTCCAATGTTACATCCTCGTGGAGAATAACAGAATTTGTTCTTTGCCTCTGGGTTTCTTTGTCAAGGTTCATGGTGCAAAGGCCGAGACACTGAGAGGAATTAGAGTTCCTCCAGGTGTAAGAGCACCTGGAAAACTCTTTAATTCACATGCATTTGCCTGCCTGATGCAACGTGGTTAGTTGAGGTCAGGACACTTCATTGTCAGCAAAATGGAGAGCAGTTTGTTTGTTACTTACATGCAAACCACTCCAAGACCCTTCTGTCATCAGACCGATTTCACTGCCAAGAACACACTTTATTTCTTGTGAATATCCTGTGACATCCACCCTGTGCTATGAGAATCACCGTGGGTCAGTTCCTCATGGTCAGACCCTCGGCTTCTAAATCCAAGTAGCTCTATTTAAGTCACTGATACTCTGGAAATTTATACCAGTTGAACCTATTTCATAATATTAAAAACCACTCTAAAAATTCAATGTTGATTTTTTTATGAGTTTGTATGAATTTTGCACAGTAAGAGAAGAGATGTGAGGGCCATATGAAATTCTTGTGTGCACCGAGTCCACCAACTTACAAACAACTTGTGTGGCAAATTAAGCTGCTTGAAAACATTTTGAGATGGGACAAAAAATCTGTTCTCGCTTGTCAGCTGTTAAGAATTGTGGGCTGTGGGACTTCAGGGGTCTGAAGGATGCTCTGTCCTTCTCACAAGAGCATTCACAGTTGTTAGTCTCTTCCCCAGGAATTGCTGGTTATCTCATAAACAATTCAGTGCTGGTTTTGGTGGTTTTCTGTGCAATTACCGGTATTTGTAGACGCTTTTGAAAAGGAAAAAAAAGCAGTTGATTTTGAATGCAATTGTTTGCAGCAAAGGAAGAAATGCGTTGGAAGGGCAGTGACTGAACTTTTCACTGGGCTGAGAAGGCTCTGCTCATGTTCTGGTGGCTCTGCAAGCTGTGTGTGTGTGACCTGCAGCACAGCACTTGGGAATGTTGGCAAAGCAAGTGAATGTATGAATGCTCCATCAGAGCATCCCAACATCCCTCTTTTCTAATGACTGAACTGTTTGTTCATGTAAAGACATTTTTTCGGCATCCCCAGAGGCGGTTGTGTTTGTGAAGGACATTTTTAATATGTCAGTCACAGCCCAGAAATACCAGGCATGGACTTTGGAGGTTTCTCAACATGCAAGTGTTACAATTTCTACCTCCACACTTTTAGCCCTCTCTATTGAGAAAACCAGAATATACCACCAAGAGGATATCTTTTGCTTCCCCTCTGCTCCTCACAACCTCACAGTTGTCTGAAACCTCAAGTCCACGTGGCTTTCATTTTAATTCTTCCTGCAGGAAAGCAGGTGGGTTTTACTCTCCTCATCTATTAACTGGCTAATGCAAAAGGGTGGTTTGCAACTGCAACATTCTCATGGAGAAACCACTTCTTAAGCAAAAATGTCTGACTGCTCTTCACCTGGAAGTCAGTGAGACATTTTATCCTCACCCACCTCGCAACTGTAGCTGACCTCCTTGTCTTTGAAGATCTGAGTTCTGAGAACTTAGGCTTAATCCAGGAGGAACTCCCACTAATTCCAAAAGATATCCCATATATGAAGGTCTGATAAGACCTAGATCTTGGAGGGATGAACACTTTTAGTTTAAGAATTCACACGTTTCAGTTTAGGAGTCAGAAAAACAGACACAAGCTACAGTGTATGATTAATTTTTATTGGGTATTTTTAAGGGAAGTGTCTGCTAAAGTAGAGTTTAGAACATGGTGAGTGGTCCACACAATGAAAAAAAAAATCAGTAATCAGTGTTTCATTTTGTTACTAAGGCAATGAACAAATAACAGACACTGTCAAGACAAATAAGGGGCTCCTGATTTTCAAGGGTTTGGAGTGTCTCGTGCAGATTCATCCCAATTTTTTCTTGTTTGGTCCTTTTGAATCTCTAAGCCTGTACCATTTCCTGGAATTCTGTGAAAGACAAGAGATTATTTACCATAGAAATACTGACATGAAAGGATTAGTAGTAAAAGATTAGTAACATATCAAGAGATTTAGAGTAGGAATGAACAGAAAACAGTTCCCTGACAGATGACCAGAGAAGAAACATGTATGGAAAAGAGGCTTTGCCTAAAGGTCCTCTTCTAAACAGCAGATGGAAAGGTAGTGTTTTGCTGACACTCATAAGGAATAATAAAATATTCATGGTAGTTTTAGCCTTCTCTCTGCATAGTACTAATCCTAGGCAAAAATACTGCAATGGCTTATGTAGAATTTGAGTAAGAAGTAGTTAAAAGCTGAATTAAAAAAAAATTAAATGTGAGGCCATGTGTTTTATTAGCTGTAGTGCTTCAGTAGTTGAGAAGTGTTGATTTAGAGCACAGTCTAAAGCCAAAAAATGGTGCAGTTGCATGTGGTATGATCCTGCAGTATTGTGTTATGCAATAGGATACTGTTATTGAAAGGTTTTCAGATGTTTGGCTTCAGTGAATTAGTGTCTGATCAGTGCTGTCCTGAATGACTATATTAGTATATGGATTGCTCCATAAATCATGTGTGTTTACTCTGGCATGGTTCCCAAGGAACTGGATTTAATTCCTTCCAGAGAAAGAAACAGAAGAGCCCTGTCCTGCTGGTGCAGGGAGCTGGGGAATCTGCATGCCAGCACATTCCCTGCGTGCTCTTCCCTAAGCCCCTGCCATGCTGGCCTGGGCACTTGCTGCTCTCCCAGGGCAGTGCCAGTGGCTGCCAGCCCTTTGTGCTCTGTGCTCAAAACAGGGCTCAGAAATGGGCAATTGGGAAATCAGGAGGTTTCTGCACTGAGCAGCCATTAAACCCCACCAGCATTTCCAGTGGTGAGTGCAATCTGCTGCTTCCTAGAACAGCTGTTCCTTCCTGTGGGGTCCTTACCCTGCCACAGGGTGAACAACATCCAACAGATCCTGCTGGGGGATCTTGTGCTGGAGCAGTGACACCTGATCATTCTGTTCTCCTTGTTATGCAAAGCAGATATTGCACTGTGTGCTGCTGGCTCCTGCATATTAAAACTGTCAGCCAGTGACTGGTGGAAGTTCTGCTGGGAAATAACTGCTGTAAATGAGCTGCTGTTGGTTCTTCTGTGGACAGCTGGTTCTTTGTTCTTGCTGTTACATTTGTGTACTACAAGTGGTACCAGTGCTGCCTTACATCAGTCAGGGGGAGGAGAAATAAGGGGCAGTTCCCTTCAGAACAACTGGAAATTTGAGAGTGAGTAGCAACAGGAAAGTTCCTTGGGGTTTTTTTGACTTGTTTGTACCAAAGGAGTTGCAGGGATGAACCTGTAAGATTAGGGACCATGTCCACCTTTCAAAGGTTGCTGTTGCAAGGGTTTCAGTACAATCACTGGAGCTGCATTAATTTACCACCAACATAAAAGAGAATCACACATCATGGCAACATCCCTGAGGAGCCTCATTCTGCATCTAAACAAGTCAGTACCTTCAGCCCCGATTTTCCCGTCCCCGTCGTGATCTGCAGCTGCCAAGAAGGTCTTGGTCTCTGAGGTGGTTAACACCCTGGCTCCACACTCAAACCTCTGAAGGAAATACCTGGGAAGAGAACAGCTTTGGTTTAGATTTTCACACAATGTTATTTTTCTGTGCTTGTCGTATAATCAAACTGATAGCTATCTCTACACCATTTACCACAATAGCCAAGTCCTTCAAACACTACTTTGTTTGATAAGCTAAATCTTTGTTGTATATATTTCTGCTTTGTAAGTCCAACCCTGATACAACTGATTCCAGCCCCAGGGAGTTATTTTTTTCTCTACTAAGCATCAAAGGCAGATATTACTAATTTGTTTTTCTCTGTAGGGATTATCTGTTTAAATACAACTTTCACAATCTGCTGAAGGTTTAATCAACATTTAGCATAACTTGTGTTCACATTTGCAGAACAATTGTGGAAAGTAAAAAGTGCTGATAGCTTGGGAACATCTAAATAGTTAATAAAATCCTTACTTGAGCTCATCTTCCTCAATAAAGCCACTTTGATCATTGTCGAGAATCCGGAAGATCTCCTTGAGCTGGCTGCTACTCTTTTTAGACATCCCACTGATCTGAAAGAATTTTTTGGGACTAAAGGAATCTGGAGCTGAAAATAAATTAATAAACAAATTAACCCCAGGCCACTTTGTTCACTGTTCCTAAATGGCCTGAGGACGCTGCTTTGTTACATCATAATTGCTCTAAGCGTGAACAGCAGGCAGTGCCTGTCAAGGAGTGAATGAATTTACCCTCCTGCCCCATAACCTCATAAACATTGAACAGAATCCCGTGGGGAGAAGCTGCAAACTGCCAAGAAAAAACAGCTATGAACAAACATTCAGTGCCAGCTGAGTGAAGAGATTACAGAAATCAGTTGAAGTTATGCACTTGCTCAGTGTTCCTTCAGACCTGAGTCCAACCTGCCTTGTGTCACCCAAAACTGTCGATTCTCAGAGTTTGAATTGTTTGCTCACCTTGGCAGTCCCTCAGAGCAGCAGCAATATCAGAAGGGCTTAGGATGTCTGTGAGGCTCATTTTAAACCTGTGCAAAAGATTGGATTGCAAACAGAGTTGAGAAGTGACAAATGCATCTTGGGTTTTAAAGAACACTGTAAGGATAACAAGACTGCTATGAGTAAATTAATCTAACTGATCAAACCAGCCCCTCTGCTATTCCTAACAAACGGCAAGATTTAGTACACTACTTCCTTCAAAACAGCAATGCTGAAATAGTGCTCTTTAATGGTGCTTTACATAAATCAGGTTGTGAGTTGATGATCAATTTTTTTGTCATTTACCTTCAACCTTTTTAAGTACAGCACATTTTTAAACTCAATGTGACCATTAATTTAACAATTAGTCTTACTGGAATGCATAGCATCAGGCAACACAAATAACAGTAGATGCAGTGGGAAAAGGAAAGGCAAGAAAGTTTACTTCTATTGTCTCCCCCAACAGCTCTGAAGAATAAAAAGAAAACTGATACTTATCGATAAAAGGTCCATCCATATGTAATCCCAGCAATTAAAAGAAAAATCTTAGAACAATAATTATTGTACTTACTACTGGTGCAGCTCTGCACAGTAAATTCATTTAATTATTCTCAAGTCAGCTGCTCACCTTTAGAGTTTTCTCAGCTAAGTAAAGGAAAAATAGCTGAGGAGACACCAGGCAAAATAGTAATGTTGGCTCTGCTTGCTACTCTGTCTTATAAAGGATTCAAAAGGTGACAATAAGCACTGCTTGGGTTACACATTCATGGATCAGGTGTTTGAACTGAGACCTGGCTCAAATTTCTTCCTTAACTAATTAAACTTTTCTTTCTATTTATATCCCGAGATAATATGGACAAGAAGAAGTTTTTATTTTAATAAATCCACTCTTGTTTATTTAAGTACAGCTCTGCCATCGAAACAGCCTCTCCTTCTCCAGGTATGTTGACAGGTAACCTCTGCACCTGCAAGTCCCTCCTCAGAAGAGACTCCAGCTGTCAAATACTTATGAAAATAAATGAGTTTGTTTTCCCTAAGTCTGTTGATCCTTTGGAACAAGGAAGGGAGGTTGGAGATGAAAGATCAGAGGTGACAATGTGTCATTCTGACAAAGATGGCTTGTCACCAGCAGAGAGGAAAGCAAGCCCTGCTTTGGGTGATCTTTCTACAGTGAGATTCATTTCCTACTTCCTGACCATGCCCTAAATTACAGGAACAGAAACCAAAACCTTCAGTGACACAGAGCTATGAACTAGGTACAGCTGAATAAGTTCACCTTGCTGTCAGCATTCCTTGGAAGATTAGGTATAATCAGGTGGCCTATGTAATGATCTGTTTGGAGTATTTTAAACTACAGTAAATCAATAATAGACTATTACTATAAACAATAGTTGTAGTGAGTTGTAGGAATCAGGCTTTGTTAGTCTGGAGATGAATTTATATACATCTTCTAACACACACAATCTGCTTCCTTAATGTGAAATTTAAATTGGAGGTATAAATAAGTGGTGGTCTGTTATATATTTCAAGAGCATTAATTTTGGAACAAAAAAATTAAGAAAATTCATAACAGCAGATATGAGGTTTTCCTTCTCAGACAAAAATCTATTTCCAGCTTTAAGCAGGATTATGTGGACAAAATTCTAGGATACAGGCCAATAAAACAATGTATTTTGGTTAGAGTTTATTGTGTAGCAGCCTATTATGGTATTTAAAGTAATGTTCTCTTACTAGATGAGCATTGCTTTATTTTTCATGGGTGGAAATAGCCTGATCTGCCAAACAGATAATATTTTTTATAGTACCAACAGTTACAAATTACACTGTGGAGTGGAGTAGTAATACATTTAAACCCTGGTGTAAATGAATGGGCTGCAGTGAGTTTACTCCTGCTTGGTTTAATGACAGTGAGAGAAGTGTCAGCCACAGCAACTGTTCCCTAGCACTGCTTGGGTTTGGATAGAGCAATACCAGCTGCCAGGAGCACAAAAAGCAGACATAATGTCACGATCCTTTCACCCTTTTTGCTACATCTTTTGCAAGCAAGAGGAAGTGGCTTAAACCCCAAATAATCAGACTTGCCTTTGGTCCCAAACACCAGCATTTGGTAAGGAAACAACGTTCCCTTTTGTTGATTCCAGTGGGAAAACTGGTCACAGTAAACTGGAAAACCCTTTCCTGTTAAACCCAAGGGCCCTGGGCTGTTGTGCATTAGTATTGTCCGATTAAAACAAATTAAACAATGCTGATTTGTAAAAGATGAAGATCTGACCTCACACCTTTTGGTGTTCTTTCCATTTATCTCCTTCATTCAGCACTATATATTCAGGTTGCTTCCTGGCTGAGATTTCCATGATATTATGGTCTAGCAGGCAGTGGCAGTGATGGATCTTTCTCCAGAATCATCCTGAAAATAACTTTCATCCTCGTAGGCACCTTTTTCCACCCCGTGTGAGTTTATCCCAAGCTGACATGAGTTTGAACAGAACGGTTCTTTCACTGATTCCTCTTGTCATTTTTACTACCAAGATGTTTCTAGAGAAAAGTTTTTTTTTTTTTATACCTCTGTGGTAGTGCTTTATTGGAGACTTCCTTTATTTCTGCTCCCTCCTACACAGTGCTCACTGAACTGCTTGCTTTGTGGGAATGTTTGACTGGGCATCCAACTCTAATCAGTAACGGAGAGAACGAGGAAATTGAAATGAAGTAGAGAAAAATGACAAGATCGAGGTGAGCACAACAATATTCCAGCTCAAAATATGCCTGCAACTAATTCAGGCATTGCATTAACATATAAGCACAGATGTTCAGAGAATGATGTGTGGTTACCTCAGGCACTGCCCTGGCACTCGGGGGCTGAGCTGTTCCTGCATCCAACAGGAGTAGAGTGGCCAGAATTGGGGTTATGTCAAAATATGATCTCAACCTAAAGGAGCCAATTGCTGTTATTGCTTACAGAGGGATCTCTGAATGTTTGAAATTCAACACTGACAACAAAAGTGATGCTAGTCCTGGCTGAAAGATGGTTTACAAAAGCCTAAAAGAGCTGAATTTCAGAATCAAGTTGATGTCACTGTATATTGATACAGATGGGAATCTAGGGTTACTGGGTTTTATTTATTTATTAATGACACTTCATCTGAAGTACAGGGTTCCCTCCACTACAATTAGAATGCAATAATCAGGGATTAGGATATTAAGGGATGTTTTAATGAGATAATTTATTTTACAGCTAAATTCTCTGCTTTCCTTACTTCTGGAGTGTGTGTTAACCTGGGTGATTGCAATTATTTTATGCATTCAAAAAGCGAGATCGATCAAAGTGAGTTTTTAAAAGTTGTTATGCAAATAATGGAATGTTATAAAGAAAATCCCTGGTAATAAATTCCCTAGGTGATGAGCAGTTAACAAAAGTGCAATATCTGGCACAGGATCTGAGCACTGCACATTTTCCAGGAATGTTTAACACTTGTTCCTATGAAATTCAAGAAAAACTAATAATTTTTCTCTGAGTTTGTTTATTTGTTTTGGGTTTTTTTGCTCTACAAGGGACATCTGAAAGCTCTATTGAGTTGTTCATCTGAATATTTATGTACTTGTATATCTATTGTTTTCACCTGAGGAGTCTTTATTAAATAGTATTAAAGCCATTTTTTGTTTGTTTGTCTTCAGACTTCCAGAATTAAACTTGGAGGTGTGGTTGTGAGAAACACCCAACATTCATGTTGATAAGTTCTTGCCAGGAATCTAAACATATGAAACGATTGTCTTCAAATCAAGTACTATTTACATCTCTAAGAATCAGAGGGAAGTTGTGTTTTGGTGAATCATTGACAGGTTGTGGACTAGTCTTGTCCCCTTTGTGTTCTGTTTGGCATCAGGGACACAGTTAATTAGCAGTGGCAATCAACCAGAGCCATGACTTCAAGCAGCTGCAACAGAACCATCAGCAGTTGTCTCAGGTGAGATCAGAGGAGAGGTGTTAACCTGAGACCAGCTACAAGAGTGTAAAGAGATGCTGTAGCAGCTGTTCTAAAACCCACACAACTCCATCTTTCAGCCCTGCCTGTGTCAGGGCCACTGGTATCATGATCCTGGCTAACAGATTCTGCCTCTGTAATGACTTTGGAATATCTGAAATAAGTGCCCAGTAACCGGTGGGGTTGCTCGGTAGTGTTGATGTCTCGGTGGTGATGGCAGAGAATCCTGCTGTGCTGACAGCTCCAAACATTAAACCAAAATGAGATATGTCCTGCCACTTCCAGTGGTCTCTTAAGGCACAGGCTTTAATCATACAGAAATAACTGCAGAGTCTGATTTCAATTGTTCTT
Source organism: Myiozetetes cayanensis (assembly GCF_022539395.1). Classification (NCBI taxonomy): domain Eukaryota; kingdom Metazoa; phylum Chordata; class Aves; order Passeriformes; family Tyrannidae; genus Myiozetetes; species Myiozetetes cayanensis. Next base: position 6,993,721 of record NW_026087412.1, on the reverse strand, counting down.
GGACAGTAGTATTTCACCATATTTAACCGAGGAGTTTGAGCACATGGAGTAGTGGGTGGTTTTTTGGGACTGTGAAATATTGGGATGCAGGATGGAAGCCAGGCCCCAGAAGCCTCAGTGACAAAGCTTTCTCTCCCTGCAGCAAGCAGAGGGTGTTCCCCTGAGCACAGAGCAGAGAGCTGGGCTGTAGAATCCGAGAGCCAAGACAGAACCTGCAGCACTCTGGGCTGGAGCTAAACCAGAGCAGGTGCTCCTCTCACATCAGGGGCAATGTCATGTGTGCTTTCCCAGCTCAGGTGATGTCCTCAGGATTCTGTGGGAATGGAATGGATTTCTGTTTGAACCTGACAGCAGAATAGGCTGCCATAAGGGAGTAACAGCATCACTAATTCACAGAGGCTGGTCTGATCAGTGTATTTTTTCCCTTAAAAAGCTGTCCTGGAAGATCTCTGCTAGCATTTGATATGACAGGTGTTTGTCTTTAAACACACTTAGAAGTGCTTCTGTGACTCAGCAACACAATTTTCTGTCTGTGATCCTCAGTGTAACTGTCTGAGGTGTTTCTGTCTGCTACCAACATTACAGACAGTGTCAGGTGGAGTGGCCTCGAAGAACCCGAACTGTTCAGGTTTTCTGTGTGTTTTGGGAATAACCATGCCCTAAGGTTGAAGGCTGGGAGATAATCAGGATGCTGCCTGTTGTGACATGGCAAAGATGAGTGCAGTGGTGCTCTGCTCTTGCCAAAGGCCCTTTGCACGTGGGGTATTTCACTGTGCCCCACAGGGGGTGAGGTCACAGCAGAATAAAGCAAATAGCACTGAGGTGCTTCCAACCACTTCTGCATTCACTGCCTGCCCTCACTGATGTCACTGGGATTCCTGCCATTCACTTCAGCACTAGGAGGATGTACAACCCTTAGTGAGGCATAAAGTACAATTACCCCATAATTAGAGTTAACCTTATCATAAATAATCATCAAAAATCACTCCTTTAACAGAAATGGCCCTCTAAATAAAGGGAAGCAGGTGTCTAGATTCAGACAAGCTCTTGAAACACACACACCAAACACTCGACAAAATTCCACTGACAAAAGGCAACCACATATTTAGGGTCTCAGACCTCTAAATTTATAGTTCCAATGGAATGTGCTTTGTTTTAAGGGAGCTGTTTGACAATATATGTTTATGATCAGGCAGGAGTCTTTCCAGCTGAGGCACAATTTGAAGAGCTTTCTTAAAGCACCCAAGAAGTAGTGACAGAAATTTCACAGCCTGTGCGAGTGAGAGACACAGAGGAATAGAAAGTAAGTGTATTTTTGTACATAGAAAACAGCATTTTCTCCACCAACCTGCTTAGTGGTACTACTGAAAGAAGGAAAGGTCTAAAAGTGTCTGTAGTCACCAGCTCTCCTTTACTTTCTGGAGCGACCAGTGAAGCTGATATCAGACTTACCTTGTCATTAATTTTTTACTGTTCTTAATGGAATGGTAAGTGGTGAAATTGTCTTAGATTTGTAGGCCTAGCAGGCTAATCAGGGTGGAAGTAAGTGTGGTTAAATAAAGGAGCTGCCTGCTATCTCTGAAGTTATCTGAGCTGTCTGGGCCTCTCTTATTTAGCCATTAATGTTGGTACAATGCTTGAAAATCTGCTGGTGACCCATATTGCATGGTGAAAATATAAAACATAATATCAGCTGAGATACAAAGCATTTTCTGGCCATAGTGAGAGCTTTTAGCCCTGCAATCAGGCTGCACTTACTAATTGTGCAAAATCTCCTTTTTTAATTGCTCACCTGGGTGTCACTGAAAGAATGAGTACCAATTTGTCAGATGGATAATTTTTTTTCACTCTTAAAGGAATTTCTGCAATATTAGGACCTGATTTATTCATTGGAGGTAATGAAAATATATTGTTGTCTAATTTATAAGTCATTAACATTTTATTGAGGATTCATTGAAGTCTTGTAGATGGCTTTAATTTTATGTAATAGGATGATTTCCCCAACATTGTATTGATATTTCCTTCCTTCTCCATAATTTCTCATCATAAATGTGTTATGCATCAGCAGATAATTTTGAATTTAAACTTTTCATCTGCAAATACTGAAACACCTTCATAAGTAGCTCCAAAAAAAAAAGTGTGAGACAGTTGTCTACCACTTTTTCCAAAAGTAGTGTCCAAGAACAGCATTGCCAAGAGTTCCAAATTTTAAAGGAGCACGTGGGAGCAACTATCACATTGAATGAATAACGTTTGGGATGGTTAAAGCCATCAAAAATTGCACTGCCTGGAATTAATTCAAGCAGCTGGAATTCCGGTTTAACCTCTCGGCAGTGGAACAACAGTGCCATCGGGTGGGCACCAAGGGGAGGGATTCCCTGGAGAGTTTGGAATGTGTTGCTAGTTCAGTAATCTAAATTCATCCTGGGTCCAGCTGATCTGAAATTGGTGGCTTAATTGGTACTGGGTCCTGCCATATAATCAGTCTCTGAAACATAATCAGCTGTGTAAAGAGTGACATAAAAACATAAGGATCATTAAATACACCTCTTGATTAAACACCGCTGATTACCAGTCACCATAACCAGGCTTTACACCTGGACATTTTATTAATTCTCATTTTTTCCAACATGTGCTAATATTGAAAATTCAATGGCCCACAGAGATGCTTCGAATTTTTTCCTCTTACAATTTTTATTTGTATCTTTAATGCCCAAAGTGCGGATGAGCAGAGTGGATTCTAGTTCTGTCTCCCAGTGGTATAAACCTTCTGCTTAAAACGTGGTTTAAGTAGTGCTTGCACCACTTTAGATGTTTTCCAGCCATGTGAAATCACTTGCCAACAGTCTTTCATGACCTTCCAGGGTACAACATGTGTAAATAAATAGTAGACTTGCAATAGGAAAGATTGTTTGTGGCACAGATCTCTTGGTCTTCATCTTGACTGCTTGTTAAGATTTGACCAGAGCTTGAAACTCTGAAAAATAAGTAAAAGAATAACGAAATGGAACCACATTTTCCAGTCACACAGTTTAAAAATTGCTTTCTTAATTTTTAAAGTTAAAATAGGAAACTAATGATGTTTTTTTCTGATAAGCATTCCTTAAAGGAACTACACACTGTGTAGTCATAGTACGAGGTACTTAAGGCAAAGGTAGTGTTGCATTTAAGGGTCACATTGCACCGTAGTTCAGGAGTAAAAACCACTGAAATTATGGGTTGATCTTGAGTTCCAATCTTGAAAAAGTCTCCACAGATGAGAGGAGGGACTGGGCACCTGTAGCCAGGGGCAGGAGCAGTTCCTGGGTTAGATGCTCTCTGTAATCCAGAGCAGATCTGAGCACCTCAGATCCATGACATGCAGTGCATGGAGCAGGGCAGCTGCCTGGAGCTGCCACTGGGAATCCTCCAAGGCAGGTGTTGTTCCTTTTACTAAAGGCAGTCTTACCATCCACTCCAATTTTGCCATCTCCATCACTATCCCCTGCTGCCAGGAATGCCTTGGTCTCAGCATCAGTCAGAGCTCTGGCACTGGCAGAGAAATTCTTCAGGAAAAGTCTGTTAAAGGAGAGAGCACAAATGGCTGAGACAGACCCGGCACTGACAGTTTGATATTAGTCAGAGCTGTAAAATGTCAAGCCTCATTTAATCCTGGAGGCTGTTTCAGTGGCAAAACCTCCTCTAACTTCAGTGAGGGTCAAGGGTAAGAAAGTGAGAGGATGCTGCATCACCACACGTAAAAATGCTTGATGGCATCTTGGTTTCACTGGATTAAAAAGGCAAAATTAACCCTGGCTCTGTAGTGGCAGGAGTCATCTCCCCTTCCTCGTTACCTTCCTCCTTCTTCCTAAGATGCACATCCCTGAGAGTGACAAGAACTCCTCTAACCTGACTTTTAACTTCAAAGCCGGATGACTGTGATCTGCAAGGTAGAATTCATGTGGCAGAAAGAAAGATGAGAGGAAAAATAGCCCTTTGAATTCAGTCTAGTAAAGAATCTTGCAATAATAAGAAGCAGCTGTAGCAGAACTATTTTTATCTTCACAGCCTGTCACTTATCACTATATGAAACAAGTTTTTTCGGTGCTGTCAGAGAGTTTTCTCGTTGTAATCCAGCCTTGCCTTTGTTATTTGACTTGCACAGGTACTCAACACACGTACACACAAACCCCATTGTCTCATCCAGACATACAGAAGGAAAGGGCGTATTTCTGATCTTGTTTTTAGGTGACAAAACACAATTTCGTTGGTAACTCATTTTTTTAAATTTACTTACTTCAGTTCCTCTTCCTCAATAAAGCCACTCCTGTCCTGGTCAAGAATGCCAAAGACTTTGGTGAGTTCGTCTTTGGATTTGGAGTTGAGACCCACTTTGACAAAAAAGGTTTTGTAATCAAAAGAGTCAGCAGCTGAAATAAGCAGGAAGGGATAGAGAAAAGTAGTTAAAGATCTGGAACCAAAAAAATTAGCTTTTTGGTCAAAAAGCAGCAAACCATTCTGCAGTACAGCAAGGGTCACTGCAAACCCCAAGTGACAATCTTTGATTTTACTGAGTTTACATCAGATTAATGGGATTTTTCCATCAGTGATGTCTCAAACCTAGGAATATAAATAATGACTCTGGTTGTCATCATGCAAGAACATACATTTGTAAACAGATACTTCCCTCAAACATAAATTCACAGAACTTGATGGTAAATATTGTACTTGTATGGAAATCAGCAGTAATTTTATTATTATTCTCTGAAAAAGTAGGATTTCTACATCAGGACTTCAGCCATTGGTTTTTTTCGTGCTTAATATTGCTGCAATGCACAAGTGATGATGGGTTCCTGTACCTTGGCTGGCAAAGATAAAAACTTGCCTCTCTTCCATTGCTTTGCCTCCTTTATCTCTTTTTGAAACAGCCTTTTCCGTTTCTGTTGGAGTTGGGACCTTGGGGTAACGAGGACAAAGGAACTTGACAGATAAACTGAAAAGCCAAATTTAAACCATAAATATTACCTTGACAGCTCTGTAGACCAGCAGCAATTTCAGCTTCTGTCAGGATACCAGAAAGAGCCATGGCAAAGCTGCTGCAAAACGAAAAGCACTGTCGGGGGGAGCTCCCACTGCTCTTCTCTCCCAGCCCGTGGTGCCCAGGGGGGACAGACAGGGGGATCTGCCCTGCAGGAGCCAACTGCTCCATCCTTGATTCACATCCATCCTGCATCTGACTCACTGTTATTTCCAGTTGAGTCTTCAGGTGCCCAAGCTGGGGACAAACTCAGATGTATTTATAGAACTGCCTGGCCTTGGGGGATCTCAGGTTATTTCCATGCATTCTTTCTGTGAATTATTGTGGTGTCTTCTAAAGCTCCAGGAGGAAAGATTGAACTCACCTTGCCTCTTAAGTTTTCCCCCAGGCCAAGGAAATTTTGTAAAAGGTAAAAGATCTGCGGAGTCCTCTTGACTTAATTCTTATTCAAATGACAGAGATAACGACTTATATAGATTTTAGTTAAGTCTTCTTGACCTTTTACAGAAGTCCCAGAGCCACGTGATGGCTCAGATACCCCAGGGGATAAGTTACTGTGGCTGACAAGACGTGCTAGCTAATCAGATTGATATTTATATCCCAAAGGAATGCACATGGTGTTTTAGACAATATAGAAGGTTTGGTGCCATACAAAGTAAATCCTCTCAGCTTGCACCTATTTTACTGAAGTGAATTATTTTTGATGGGTGAATGAAAAAATAGAATTTTTTTTAATTGCTTAACGATAGCAACAAATGGGCACCTTCATGGTACACTTTGACTTGTAAGGATCTTATCCTGATAGGAATTACTCATGAAACATTAGTCCTGCAATTGCCCTAATTGTCTTCAAATAATACTAATATTGGTACATTTGTAACAGATGTATCTGACATATCTGGGAGTTTAGCTTTGCCTTTATTTCAGATTACTCTGGAATAATTGAGAGTATGGCCTGGTATCAGAGAGGATCTGATAATTGTGTCGGAATTAGTGAACATTCAGGAGTAATCCTTGTGAGAAGCCCACACAGAGATTGCAAAGCCTTCATGTATAGAAGTTTTGGAGTATTTCTGTGGCAAACCAGGGCTTGCCCGTAGGTGGCACCAAAGACAGACAAGTCCAGCCGTGCCATCTCTCCGGGACAGAATGAGAACAGGGTAACAAGTGTAACAGGGTGCTGTTCATCAGCGAGGAGGAGACGGGGAAGGAGCAGGTATTTAAAACAAAAAAGTCTAATCTACCAAATCACTTGAAAGACAGGAATATAAAAGACTAAACTGAAAACTCTGAAATAACTCCAGAGGACTTTCTTTTATGACAATTAAGAACAGGTCTGTTTAACAAAAACAGGTTTTACTGTGCTTACTTTTATGCTGGCTAAATATTAGTGTCTGTTGTGGAGATCACTGCAAATATAAAATCAGTTTGTTCTGTAGGCCTGGGAGTTAGAGCAGAGAGCTGGTATCCAGGAAATACAGCTGAATAATGTCTAGCTGGGATGGCACTGGTGGGATTCCCTGAGTCAAGTATTCCTGTGTTCTACTCGGACAGAATTTCCCCTTTGAACTGAGGGTCAGAAATACCTTTGTGCCTGCAGGACAAGGCATTGTCTCATATTGTAACTGATGTGCTGATCTGATTTTCTTTTCTGCAGTTTCTTATACAAACCCTCTGATTTTCTTGTTTTCATGAGTGTGGGACATCCTGACAAGCAAATCCAAAGTTATGGAGCAGCCCCATCCCAGCTGCTGGTGTGCTCTGCAGGCCTGCAGTGCAGTAATTGTACCAGACAGTCCATACCAATGGAATGGGATCCTTCTGTGCTTGCAAGCAAAAGTAATATGGAAATTAAGCTCCCTAAAATGCGAACACTTCAGTTCGCATTCCACGGTATCCACTTATTGAAATGTTTTAAAACACACAAAAAATTAACCACGAAAATGCTAGGTACGTGTCCTGTTCAGGGATTTAATCAAGATGTATCTATTTCAGTAACCAATTCCAGGAAATTAATCCAGCCTTGGCCCCCTCTGCCCACACTGTTTGTGTGAAGAGCTCCAGGTGCCTCTGATGATGCTGCATCAAAGATTTTCCACATGGGCTGGCTGCTAACTCGGAGAAGAAACTTTACCAGTCTATGTGTGCAATGAATGTTCTGACATCCCCTTGCCCTTTCCGTGCTCTCGTACTTGTTAGAAGATGACTGGGAGATTTTGAACAGTTGGAGAGCTGAAATTGAATCTGAAGTTTACAAGTGGCTCTAGGTTGGGGTTTCCAAAGGAACACGAATTTAGGAGGCAGCAGCTTCCACTGAATAGCAGGAGGTTTTATCCTGTGCAAGGTTCTGCTCTTTCTTCAAGACAACCCAAGATTTTGGTTTGAGAGATGATGGATTCAGTGGCTAAAGCACTTTAAAAGAGGTTTGTGTTTTGTTCCCCCTTACAGAGATCACAGTACATCTTTATTTAATAAGAAATATAGGGAGGATTAGAAATACAACCCTACAGGGTGATCAGGGGACTGAGGTGTTTGAGAACTCACAGTCTTTGGGCTCAGTGGAACTCAGATCTGCCACTCACATTTTGGGTTGCTCTTTGGTTGTCTTAAGTAAAGGTAAAACACAAGACCAGCATTCCCTTTATCCTGGCAATTATGAAGCAGAATTATACAGAGTATTATACTGAGTAGAATGGTCTTACTCCAAACCTGAGAAGAGGTGTGAAAATCAGTGTGAAAAAGCAGGGGCTTGTTGGATCCTTTCCGATTTGATGTAGAATGAACAATTTCTAACAGAATTTTGGTATTTGACTCTGTACTCAGCAGTGTTTTATTTGTGTAAGTCATTCAAAAAGCTTGATGCAGAGAGTTTAATCCTCACTTATCAGATTGCCCAGAAGGGTTATGGAACCTCCATCCTTGAAGATACCCCAGCTCAGCTGGAGCAATCTGCCCTATGGTGGCCTGGGACCAGAGACCTCCAGAGAACCTTTCCAGCAGGAGTTACTCTCTGATTCTGTACACTGTGACACCACCACGTGTCTCTTTGCTCCTTCAGATGACATTCATGTAGACATCCTGCAAGAGAAGTGTTTCTCGAGCACAATGACGTTGTCAAGTTCAGAGAACACTCCGTGCTCTTCCCTAGGAAAACTGAAGGCTGTCACTGGCTGAAACTAAACTAATTGAAATGAACCTTCCCAGAAAACTTTAAGTTTTTTGAATTTGTTTCCTTTAGTTGAAAAACACTCTCCTCTGTCTTGGTTAAAATGTGGATCCTGGTGCCAACAGAATCCTTCCCAGAGAGCAGGTGGTGTTTTTGCTGAGCACTCTATGGGCTTTTTTTAGAAACTGGGGAGTTTTTTGAGTTTTATTGTGATTTCTTCTAATGAAATGGCTGGATGGTTTTAATAGGATTTAAAACTCTTCTCCTTGCCACAGGTTAGTGTTTCAGAAGAGCGGATTTTCTCGTAAGCACAGTGAAGTTGCAGCATCCACAGGAGTGCCTGACTATCAGGAATACCTCATCTCCTGCTTGTGAGCCAGTGACAGGACAGTCTGGAGATCAGCTGTGAGAGGAGCCAGGGTGTGTCTGACATCTGGATGTGGCTGCAGAGCTGCATTGCTCGGGGTTTTTTTCTTCAGTAGGGAAATGAATAAGGTGAAAGGAACCAACAGAGTCTCATCATTATGCAAAATATTTCAGTGCTGCAATTAACAGCAGCTATAATTTAAGCCCAGATTTAACATCAAAGGCAGTGGGGATAGAATTAGGATTTATGTTCATTATAATTCTGCCAAGGCTTCAGTGAGTCTGATTGCTGGAGTTCCCCTTTTGCATGAGGCATCTTAAATCTGTTGACCAGCTCTCTCCTACATGCCTGGGTACGAGGGACCTGTACTCGCCTCACACACTCATCTTGCCAACATTGGATGTTACATAAAAGTTCCAGAAGGCTTTGTTTCTGCTCTTCTTCAAAACAGCTGCCAAATCATAATTATCGTTCAGCTTCAGTGGGGAGCGGTGGAATGACAGCCTGTGAGCTGGAACCACACCGGGGGAGATGGGGAAGGAGACCCAGAAACGTTGGGGGGAAAATTTCCAACACACTCAGCCAGAAATGCCCAACATCCACTCACTCTGCTGAGCTCTGCACTAAACCCCAGACCTCATTTACTTGGCCCATGAATGAAGACAGTGCTGTAACCAGCTCTCAATCCTGGGAGACGCCTGTCAAAGGGAAGGCCAATTCTTGGCAGCTTTCAGACTGAAGGAAGTTGCTAATATTATGGAATATACAGATGATTATTCGTATAATAAATGAAAGAATTGAGTAACAGCCATTATTTAGCAGTGTTACAGGGCTTTAAGGTAATCAAGCAGCAAGACTGGCTGTTGTTTCACCTGTAGGAAACACAGAAATTCACAGATGTGCCAAAGGGTTCTTGTTTTGTGCAGATTGAGAGACAATAAGCAACATGGTCGTGATTCATGGAAAACCCTGCAGGCCTGTGGCCCAGGTTGTCAGGGGACTGTGACTTGTGACAGTGTCAGAGTGGGATTAGACCCTTCTCCTCTATCTCACAGCTGCCTTAGATTTCATGAGAGATAAATCTTCTTAAGGGAGAGTTACATTTTAGGCCATAAACACTTTGGGATGATACGTGCTGTAACCTAGTACTTTATTTTGTAAAATTACCCACAACCTTATTCTCTGCTTTGAGCTGTGTGTCAACTCCTCTGAAATTTTTTTCTCATATTCTCAGGGTTGGGACTGAGTTATTTTTAGCCATCTTGTTAGCAGTGCTTTTCCTCAAGGATCAGAGAATTAAGCAGAAATAAACCTCAATGAAACCAGTACAATTAAGCCTTAGAAGATATCACATTGTTTCAGATGATCCAAACTGCATCTGGCGAGTCAGCATGAGAATGGAGAACCTAAGCAAATTTTAAAAATCAGCTTCTCCCCCCTCCCCGAGGTTCTTTTTGTCTGGTTGGGGTTTTTTGAATTTTTTTTTTTCCTCCCCTCTTCCAGCTGCAATTTCAACATTATCAGTGGCTGAAAATCACAAAGTGCCTTCTTTACAGTGGAAGTGGAGCAATACCATGTGACCAAAACACTGCGAGGTTTCTTTCTCAGTGATCGGGGGTGTGAATTCCGTGTGTGGGGAAGCGTTGATGCCTGAAACAATAGAAAAAAGTACAAACACATGCTGGGTGCGAAGTGCTTGTTGGACGAGGTAATTGGGAGAGTCACTCCGAGGTTGCCTTTGGTCTAATGCTGTTTATGCCTTCACCAGAGACTGGAATTCTGTCAAGGAAGAAAATGAGAAGGCAGGGGATAAAACGAGATGACAGCGTTTTTTGACGTCTTTAAAAAAGATAGATAAAAATGACTTAGACTCCTCGGCATGGAGGGCTCCCAAAGTTATTACAACACTGCACAAGCTCCTGCTAAACTGAGACTCTGGGGGCGGAACAGATTTTTCACTCCTTAAAAAGAGTAAGCACAGAGAGGAGGAGTGTGTCTGTAAATTCATATTTGTGGGAAATCCTGAGTTATAGGTAAACTATCTTTATCCCATACTCTGATAACAGCCAAGGAAGCAGAGCCTGCAGCTCTCAGGGAGAGGGATTTTTGTTTTGTTTTGTTTTGTTATTCCAAAGGAAAAAATACCAGTAGTGATGTAATTTCAGACGGCAGATTCAATGGTTAAGGGCTAAGATCTGCAGAATACAATGCCCTATTTGGGGCTCATAAACAGAAGCTGCAAAAGCTGCTGCTAAAGCAAATTCTTCCAACAGTGTATCCCTCTCTCCTCCCAAACTCTGGCTAAGGTTAGCACGTGTGTCTGTTGGAGTTATTGCCACCTGTCCTAGTTCAGCTGAGACAGCCCTGTTTTCAGTGACTTCATCTCTAATACATGATGCACAATGTCCTATTTTCCTGTGCTGCAATTCCTAAAAGAAATATCCTGGCTAGTTCACATCATCCCTGTGAGGTTTTCTCCAGGAATTTGGTTTGGTTTCTCCTAGAAGGACTGCCTGGTGAAATGTGCACTTAGCAGATGATTCTCCAGCACAAAATCTTGTGCTGCATTGCAGCAGTTGCAGCCTCGAGAAACAACACCAGTCTTATTCACATGAGTGAATTAACCACTCAGTAACACTGGCACTGTTTGATAGTAGAGAGGAAGAAATAAGTTTATGTAGGTGGAAGTGGGTTTAAAAATGAAAGTGTCAGATGGCCAGAAGCGCAGAAATGGAAATTTGGAGATGTTTAGGTGTTCAGGATGTTTTAAGGATCTGGCACATTGGGTCTGTGGATCAGACACAGCAGGATTAACCCCAAAGCTGTTATTATGGGTTGGGAAGCCCAGACTCTACATAGGGCCTAAATATTCTGTTGGTGCAAGAGAGACCAAATAGGAACAAAGTGATGAAAAAAAGGAGTATTTGCTCATATACAAACTATGGCAGAGTTATGAGGCCAAAGCACTCAGATGGATTCTTCATGCCACAGTTTAAATGCAGCCCTGAAATGTGTGCATTTTAACCCACAAACTTTATCAAATCTCCAGAAGCCTCACCTTCCACTCCAATTTTGCCATCACCATCAGTGTCACCTGCAGCCAGAAAAGCCTTGGTCTCTGCAGAGGTGAGGACTCTGGCACTGGAAGAGAAATTCTTCAGGAACAGCCTGAAAGAGAACAGGGGAGAGGGCTGTGCTTGGGTTCTGTTCTCTGAAATGTCCCATGAGGCAATGCCTGCTCTTACTATCTGAGGAAATCCACACTGACTCAAGGGAAGATGAGGAATTGGGTTTGAGTTTGGAAATAACAAGTTTCTTCTAAGACACCAGGCATGTTCAAAGGGTTGCACTGCTTAAAGAAACAGAGCAGCTGAACAGTACTTACTGCAGCTCCTCCTCTTCAATGAAACCACTCTTGTCCTGATCAAGGATTCCAAAAACTTTCTTTATCTGATCAGGAGTTTTGCTGGATAAACCAACCATGGAGAAGAAAGACTTGTAGTTGAAGGAATCATCAGCTGGAAGAAACAGAAGTTGTTAAATATTTTCCCTTGCAGTTGCTCCTGCTGTATGTGTTCCTTGTGAATATGTATGTCTGTTCTTAAGCATCAGCCTGCTCCTCTTTCTCTTGTTCCCTGGTGTAGCAAAAGAGCAGATACAGTGGATAATTCCCCTTTTTAATCACGCTGTGCCTGTGGTCATATATCCTTTCAGCCAGTTTGAACTTCTCTGCTACAGCACATTCTGCTAAATCAGGATTTATGCAAAGTGTCACATGCAATTAATAATAAATATTTAGAGGGTGATACTGTGCCCTACAAAGCAACTCCTGTAATTCTTCCTTCATTTTCACTGAGTCCTCACTTAGATGAAGAATTTGATAGAAAAGTCAGTAATTCAGAGACAAGCCAGACCTCTGAATATTTGGAAAATGGGCTTAATCTTGCTGAGCAGCTCTTCAGAGAACTGAGGCTGGCCATTGTTTCACAAATGACACTTTGATTCTGCAAGCTAAGGCTTTTTTTTTTTTTTTTTTTAATTGTGAAGCAAAAAGCTATATAAATGTAAGTCTTTAACAGGTTTAAACATTGACAGTTTAGAGTTAAGGCAGCTCCAGCTGAATCTGTGGCCCTTTAATTGCTGCTCACCCCTTGTGAGACTTCCTGAATTTAAGGGGCTGTGCTGCGATGTAGCTCACAAAGAGATCTCACAGGGAAGGAATCCGAGGGGAAAATGATAGGCATGTCATCTTAAGACATAAAAATGGTATGCATCTTCTGTCTGCAGAGAGACCATTCCTTACCCTGGCAGCTGGAGAGAGCAGATTCAATATCTTTAGCAGAGAGGATGTCGGTGATGGCCATTGTTGAACTGGAAAACAAATTAAACGTGAGCTACTTAGTCATTCAAATGACTTCTGCACCCCTTTCGTGACTCTATTTGAAGTTGCTGCTGTGACAGTGTGTGAGAGGGGAGACATTATTCACCCCCTGGTAAGTGGGGCACAGCGGAGCAGATGAACAGATGTCTGAGCAGGTGCTTGCACGGAGAGCCGGGTAATGAGGGAGGAATTCTGCCTGCGGAGCCGGGGCTGCAGGAGGAGCTGCTGCCTGTGCAGGGCTGGCAGAGCCAATCAAAGGTGTCTGGCACCACAAAACCGCAGGGATTCTGAGTGGGTTTTCCTGGAGGTGGGTTATTGCTCAAACAGAACCAGCACTTATTTACAGCGCACATAAAAGGCAAGGCTCGGAATGTCCCCGAGAACGATATCTGGAATGAGCGCCATTGGAATTTGAAAAAAAAAAAAAATCTGGTACTGTTATCAATATCACTTTACAGAGAGTGAAAATACTAGTTTAGAATTAGTAGTAGTGATTTGATTAATTTCAAGGAAGTGTAAATTTGGAGATAAGTTCCCCCTCTGTTTAGTTGCAATAATAAATGTGCTGCTGGGCTGCTGTGCCACTGAGAGGCTGCAACTCCTGAGAGCTTCAGAAAAAAGTTTCAAAGTATATTTTGAGGGTAGTTTTGGTTTGGTGGGTTTTTTTGTTTGTTTTTTGCATTCTATGGAGATGATAAAAACTAGATTTTTATCCAGATTTTGGCATTTCAGTATATATTGCTGTGTTTAGAAAAGAAGTATTGAGACAATATTCATTCTTAGTAGGGGGGAGGAGGTGTTTTCTTCTGGTACAGCAGCATTTCATTTGAGAAGAGATCCCCTTTGTCCCCTTCAGTCACCAACAGCTGCAGTAGTTTGCCAGTGTAATAAAGATCACTTATCAAAATGCTATAATGCCTGAATTTTCTAGTAAGCTTTTTAGTGTGAACATAACACTGATGAATTTACAGTTGGGTAAACTGCACCCACCAGTGTAGACTGGTTACAATTTAAAACTTGCAACATTACTGATAATTCATGTTAATGAAAGAAGGGGAACTAAGGCATAGAAAAATTATCCTTGAAAGCCACAAGAGAACAGAAATATCATTTCATTAATCCCTAACTGGTCTTCAACAACATCATTCTTCCTGTCCAAGCACAGAAAGCAGCATTTTCATGAGAAGGAATCCACTCCTGGAACCCATTTATAGTCTGTGCACTGATTTGAGATCTACACACAGGTTTAAGCTTTGCCTAACTCATGAAATGGCTGCATTTATACCTGTTGGTTTAAAGCAGAGGGAAATGCCAGTCATTTTAGTCCCTTTCTGAATATCTCAGAAAGTGTAAGAAGGCAACGGGACAAATTCCCACTGATGGCAGTGGTTCCTTCTCCACCTCAGGCAGCTGAGTTACTTTTGTTTTACTGGCAATTATTTTGTCCCAGTGGCTTCTTGTGCAAAATTCCTCCTCTCAGCACAAGGCAAGGTAATTTGGAGCTCAGCCATTCACCTAATTCTCCCTGCTGACCGGATTAAAAACGGAGAAGAGTTGAAGGAAAACCTAAAAACTGCAGCATTTTTTACAACAAGCATTGTTCCAGTCCAGTTCCATCCTGTGATCCCAATGCTGATTCTATTCTATGTTAGCTTGTAAGGCTACAACAGCCTGGAAACTGAGATAAGAACAGATATTTTAATTGCACAGGCATTTCCATCTAGGGAGCCTTTGCTTTTGTATTTCTTTTTTGGAAAGCAGAGGATCTAAGCAGCTTACCTTTGTGGTCTTCCTGGCTGGATAAGGAGGCAGTGAGGTTGGGAGGAAGGTACTTGCTGTGTGTCTCCAGCAGAGCTGGACCTGCATATATATACTTTAAGTTGTATACCATATACAGATTTTAGATTTCAGCGTCACGGAGGGGGAATGGTGTCAGATGAACTTGCCTAACTAATCATCTTGCACTATTTTTATCTCCAGAGAATACATATGATATTTGCAAACGAAACAAGATAAGTGGCCAGATAGACAAAAAGAGCAGTCATGTTAAATTTCTTCTGATTCAAGCAGAAATCACCAACTTCTCTGTATGATGTAGGGCAAGAAAATCCCCCCACTGTCTGAGACGCTTGATCTGAGGAGTCAGATGAAATGAAGCACAGTAACTCCTGAGGAGATGGCTTTAATGAATGTTTAAATGTGATAACTTGTTATCTTATCTGCAGGCACTACGTGTGATAGAGTTTCATTGTTAGAGCACTGAACAAAAAAAAATTAAAAGTATCCTGTTCAAGTATTGTTTGTGTAGGGAAATGATAGCCTTGTTGGTAGCCTTCTTGATGTCCCAGAATGTCTGATCTGGTGTTGTTTTGTAAAAAATGCCACACAGTCAATTTGCTGCTACAGGAGGTAAAATAATATTATGTCAATCCATCGGAACAGTTGGCTGGGGGAGGGTATTTCATCTGTTTCCAGAGAAACTCTTACAATTCTGCAAGGTTCTGACAACCTGTTTAGTTGGGCATGTGTGAAGCAAAGGGCTTGTCATCTCCCCAGCTGTCTCAGAGACAAAAGTCCCTGAGCTCTACATGAAAGATCTTCGCTTTCTGAATACAGAGAAAAATTCTGATAGCAACATCACTGCACAATATGTGAAGAGAGCCTTTGCAGTCTGCCAGCCTGCCTTCAGTCTTTTTCAGATAAGTGATTTTGTTTTTTTTTTAATTGTCTGGGCAGTTGCTGTTTCCAAGTTTCCCTTCGTGCCGTCGCCTTTTCCCTAGGAATAATTTGGTCATCTCCATTTCCTTCCCTGTCTGTTGTAGCCCAGCTGGGTGAGGAGTCTGCCAACCTGGATCCCACTGGTGGCTCCAGCAGCAGAACAAGGAAAGACACGTCCTGTGGGTGACAGCACAGCCTGTCATTCTGCTCAGGGCCGAGGGGTGGCAAGGGGTGACAGTGCACTTGGCATCACAGCTCGAGGTGGTGGCACAGGAAGAGGTGACGGTGCAGAGACAGTGGCAGAGACAAGGGATCCCTTTTCCAAAGCACTTCCCCCCAAGATGGGAGGCAAACCCAGCCAGTCACTGCAGCCAACCACTAACAAATCACAGGGTCAGACAGCACAGTGGCAAACGGGGGGAACCCACGTGCATCCAACGCTGAGGCAGGTGATCAAAGAGAGACAAAAGAGCAGTGAAAATGATTCTCTGTGTGGAGGAGCTGCTATTTCAATCACAGCATACAAACACAAGAAAATCACTGCTACGAGGTTTTTTCTTTTCGCAAATTGTGCGTGTCTGTCCTCCGTGAAACAGTTTCAGACACAGATAATTCTTATGCAGGGGAGAACCACTGGTTGGGAATGGCTGTGGAAGATTTCAACTTTCCCCATTTTCTGAATGGGTTCTTGACCAGCTGACGCTGAAACATTTCAGGAAGAATTTGATGGATAGATATTTAATACCGGCTCTTGTTGTCACTGGTGACATCTGGTAGAAGGGATACAAATATCACTTTCCCCCCTCAAACTCTTCTAAGAAATTACTTTTATTCTCAATGGGAAAAAAATTCCTCTCCCTTTTACACACACCACCCTTTTTTCTCCCCCTCCAGTTCGGGAAATTGTCCACATAGTGCCAACAACTGATGGGCAGTACGTGGAGCATCCAACACAAAACCTGCTGGCATGATATGACCTAATGAAGCTAAGTTAAGAGGAAGGCCAAATTCTGCTGAAACTCTTGGACTGCAGGAGTCTCCATGGGAATTCGGTCTCTGGTGTCTGTTTCAGAGAATGCATTTGATTTTAGATGGAATGGCTTCTCATTTTGCCCAGAGCTAATTCCACATATGTTAACCCCTCGCCCCCACTCTTCCCTTTAAAAATAGCATTGATTGCTGTTATTTCCCTTAATGCCTGTGGACTGTTGCCATTAGTTTGAACTTTAGTATGTGAAGCACATAAGGATGCAGTCTGGAAAAGTGTGCTTTGTTTTCCAAGAGGCTTCAGCAAGGTGATTCCTTTTGTGCCCTGAGATTTTAAGGATAAAGTGTGTACGTCAGATGATTTATGGCTCCAGGCTGGTGAGCTCCAGCAAATTTTGGAGCCACTTTTGCAGTGAGGTTGGAGGCACTGGAGATCCAGAACATGTGCACTGGTGAAATGCAAAGGGATCAAGTAACTATTTACAACCAGCCTCCAACAACCATTTTCTTTTCAAGCCCTGCTTTAGAGATTACAAAAACATCTGTCTGGTCACTTTTACTTTCTTAAATCAAATACTGTTAATAACTTTCCGAGTTATTGGAAGGGAAGTTAAGGAGAAAATATCCCTTTCAGACCACCAGGTTACCACTAAAAGCAGTTTTAAACCCTGGGATCTGGCATTTCCCTTTGCTCAAGGCTCATTGCCTTCTGCAGGCACGGAGTTGTTTTGTCCTTCCCATTTTCATTCTTATTATTCTGACACTTGAAGTTCACCTCTCCAGGTTGAAAAGCTGTATTTTAGGTCATCATAAATTCTGAGGTGGTTCCATAATCTATTCTTGTCATTCTTCTTTGAGTGTTGACGTGAACCACATGTGCAGTGGAACAACAAAAGTGCAGCTAACAGTTGTGAGTGCCTGCTTTAATTTAAAGAAATGTGACCTTGTATATGCCTGAGATAATTCTCAGATGAATGAGATGAATGCTCCTGATAGGGGTATCCATGGTCACGAGCCAAGGAGCAGGAATCACCTTACATAATGTGTTTAACCTATTGTCAAATGGCATGTGAATAGAGAAAGTGGAATATTCATTCAGCCTGTAATTTGCTTTGGGGATATATGAGATGAAAGAAATAATGTGAATGTAATTTAGTGTAGTTGTATGAATGAATCATGCCCCAGTCATTTGAGGAATGTAGCTCTTGGAGTGATCTGGAAATATTTGCTGGTAGTTCTAGAATTAAATGACTGAATCTCCTGTCTGTAGATACCTCATATGGAGCCTCCAGTAAAATGTTGAAAAAATAAAAATGTCAAAAAAAGTTGCTGTGGAGTTATGAGGCTGTACTTGGGAAATACACCAAACAACATCTGGTTTCTTTTTGCAAACTTGAATGAATCATTCAAGTCATTTAAGTAATTTATTTTCACCAGCTCTCGTTCTAGTGTGACGTGGGTCCAGCCCCTGAGGTAGATTTCAGGGATTCTGAAAATTTATAATGCAATTTTCAGTTTTAAGTGCCCATTAAAGTGTAAATGCACAAAACACCTACAGACATGTTTTTCTTAGACCTGTAAAACATAATTTTTAAGCCAATTGGATTGTTTATGATTTCTGGTCCTGCATATATGAAATTTGCAAGAGGAAGTTTTAATCCTGATTCTGAAATTTGAAAGGAATATGGTCCGGATGAAAATTCTGTGTGATTTCTCAAACTGTAGCTTGAAACTTGTGGTCCTCAATTCAACCTTTCCAGTTCAGTTCCATTTCTGTTTCTTTCTAAAAAAATCCATGCATTGATGTAGAAAAGGATATTTTTTTTTTCGAAGAAAGAAATTCTCATAGACTGATTTCTGAAACGATAGATACCTGGGTCTGTTAAATATGATACAATCATTCATAAATAGACAAGATGCATGAACCTCCAAATAACTCCATCCATAGTTTTAAAATTATTTGCAACAAGTGTCAGAAAACCTATAGGGTCAATAATTTTCCTGCTTTAATTCTGAAGAAAAAGCTCACTATTTTTGAAAGTACCCTAATAAAAGTGCCAATAACAAGGTGTGTGTAGGATAATAATGGATTTTCAGTAGAAAATAAAGCTATTTCTGTCAAGGCAACCTCCTGTAGCTAAGCTGGAAGCAAAAATACATGCTGAAAACAGAACTTCTATTCAGTATTTGATCTACTGTGTTCTGCTCTTG
The DNA here is from genome assembly GCF_022539395.1 of Myiozetetes cayanensis. Classification (NCBI taxonomy): domain Eukaryota; kingdom Metazoa; phylum Chordata; class Aves; order Passeriformes; family Tyrannidae; genus Myiozetetes; species Myiozetetes cayanensis. The sequence goes on along the minus strand of NW_026087412.1, from coordinate 6,974,874 downwards.
AACTGTGGTCTTCAACTCCCGAGTGGTGAAATCCCTAAAGGGGATCCTCGTTACAGGAATTGTAACTTTAGTCTGTGTGTTTACCCTGAGCAGCCCAGAGCAGTCCTGCTCCATGACTGTGGGTTATGGGCACTATAAATAATCCTCTCTTGCAGCAGGCTCTCAAATATAGAGGTGTTTGAGATGAACTCAGATGTTTTCCAGCCGTGTCTGTGTGTTCCTGCACAGCCCCTGTCCCAGGGAGTAAACAGCGGGTGCCACCAGAAACACGGACAACTCCTTCAGCTGGACATGGAGTGGGGATTGGGGCACCAGCCATGGGCTGACCCAGTGCTGATACTGCTGAATAAAGCAGGGCCTTCAAACCTTCTGGCAGAGCTGCTTCTCAAGGGCATATATGAATTCCAAGGACATGTGGGTTTCAGGTGCTAGGTGACAAAAAATTGACTGTGAGAGATGTTTTTTCTGAGCACAGAGTCCATCCCCAAACTGATTTACAGGTGCCCAGTGAGGTGGGACTTAATTCCCTGCTCCTGCATTTGCTGAGATCAGAAAATGGTCAAAACTTGTCCCAGCTCCAGTCCAGCCTCTTTTCTATGGAAACTGGAGCGTGCTAAGGGGCTGGTGTGTGTTTGGGGATTGTCCAAATGTGGAGGTCGTGTCACCAGGGCACTCACCCGCACTCAGGGACTCAGGAACATTCCTATGTCCCTCATTAGGCCTTGCCAACAGCACTGACAATAATTAGGATGAGGAACTATGGAAAAGTGAGCTGAATGAATATGGAAATTGGGCCCAGAGACAACGGCATCGGATATGGAAGAATTAAATCTTTACAGACAAGAATCCTTTGAGCATTGGAGAGCTAAGCCTGCTTTAATCAATTGGTGCATCAATGAAGTGATTCCACTGGTCAAATATTCGAAGGATCAGAGGGATGAAAAGACAGAAGCAGGCATTGTTCTTCCTATGCAGAGCTGGGTTTGTGCTGTGGCTCCTGAGTGATATCAGTGTCCAGACAGTCCAGTGGTTTCAAGCTCTATTGCAGAGCAAGAACAACCCAGACAGAAAATGGGAGTTCTTATTTTTCATGTATGAGCAAACCACATTACATTCACTATGGATTTTATTACCACATTGCTGCAGTCAAGTGTAAAGTAAATAACCTCAAATCTGTTGCTCTGAGCGAAAAATTAAATTTCTTGCATTCTAGTCATAAATTCACTTAATAGTCTTGCCTTGAATTGTGATGGCCTCAACCTGAGCTCCATTACAGCACTGATTGCACTTTGCTAAAAAGGATACATTTAAGAAGGAATTTTACTACACTGGAAACTTTAGGAGGAAAAGGGGAGGTGAATCTCTAGTCTCCTTCTGAACAAGAATTCTGGCCTGGCTGAGCCTGGTTAGCTGGGAGAGCAGAAAATGGCCTTGATCTGTTAACAGATGGAACATGAGCTCTGCCCACACAAGGTGAGGTGCACAGGGAGGTGCTCAACTACACCTCTGACTCTGAGACAACTCACAGAGCAGCTTTATAGTTCAGAGACAAGAAGTAGGTGCACAAAACTCTTGAGACTCTTGGATCAATCTCACAATTTTTGAAGGATTTGACCCATTATTTTTTTGACTTTTGCATTTGGATATACCCGATAGCATCCTCTAGATTTGAAAATCCAGACAACTGAGAGCAGAAGGTGTCTTGCTGATTCCTGAATTCTCCATATCAGCTTGTCCCTTTCTGAGTGGAGGTGGATGAAAGCAGGTGTTAAGCAGAATAAATGCTGAAGTGCTTTGCTGAATTTGAAAAGTAAGACCATTTTTCAAGTGCATTGTGTGTCCTTCACAACACTGAGCTGGGCTGTACAAGCTGGAGTTCTGGGCAAAATTTGGCATGTTGAATTTTTTCTGGAAAGTTAATGACTTCTGTGGACAATGTGATGTTACTGAAATCTGATTATCAAATGAAATGTGAAACCTTTACTGAGAAATGGTCCAAGGCTGTTACCTCAGAATACCATGGCAAGGTAATTTCAGAATACCAAATCCCAGCTATTCCCTGAGAGTTGCAGTTATATAAAACCTCCCTGAACAGCCACGTTGAAAAATGCATGTTAATCAGTGCAGATCTTGCCCATCACCTAACCTTGTAATTGATGGTGCCATCGACAGCAGAGACAGTCATTTAAATTATGAATGCTTCTGGTTATGAATGATGGAAATTTTTTTGGCATAGGAATTAAAATGTGAGCATTATTAGAACGAGTAGAAGAGTTCCAGTCATGCTTTGGAGAAAAGTACAAAGTGACAAGGTTTAACATTCATGAATATTTGGGTAACAAGCCTATTTTTCTATTAAATATGTAGATATTACAAAATAGGCAGAGAAGCATCCATCGAATAATGCTTGAAAGTTGTTCTAAGCCTTGCTGAAGTTGATATGTAAGGACAGCACTTTTAAATTCAAATGTCTCTAAGCAGCTATGGCAGTGCCTGGATGGGTGCAGGCAGCTGAAATCATCAGCCTAATCCTTGTCAGTTTGTTCCCTTTTGAGGGAGCCAGTCCAGGGAGGTTTCTGGGCAGTGACTCTGATGGATCTGAGGGAGAGACTCCCTGCCCAGGGGTGACTTGCTGCTCTGGGGCATTTGCCTGGACATCTTCTGTAATCACCTCTATTTGTCTCAATATGTTTCTGTTTAGACTCTGATTATAACACCTCAGTGTTATTAACAAACCAAAAACATGGAAGCTTCTCCTTGCTGGGATGGTCAGCAGGTCATCTTCCAACAGGAGGATTTCCTTTGAGTGAGTGGAATTGGATTTCACCCGGTTTTAAAACTACCAGTATGAAAAACATGATCTGATAATCAGGCATCGCTTTCCCTGTATCTTGGTGTCCTAATTCTGCCACTTCTTCAGCAATCCCCTAGAGTTTTCCAAGGAAAGCTGCATAAACAACAACAATGGCAAAAATAGCAAGACTGCTGTTAGAGAGAGAGACCCAACCAGTAAAATGGAAAACAAATCTTTAGAGGTTAAAATGCTGCGACTCGCTGAAATCCAGCTTTCTCAACAGAGCAAAACCTGCTTTGAGGTACTGCCTCATGACTGGGCAGGGTCTGAGGTTTGTCCTGCTTGTTTAAAGTGTCCTGGGTGAGCCCCATGGAAACAGAGCAGCTGTTTGTTCTCCTGAAGGACCTTCCATCCCTCCGTGGCCCAGTTCCTACGATGGATTTACAGCCCTGCCATGAGCAGTGGGAGTGAGGCTGAGCATCCCAACCTGCTGGCTTGGCATGACAGGGGCTTGATGTAAGAAATGCAGAGCTGAGCTAATAGCACTACTAAACTGCCTGTTTGTGCCCAGGGAATGCTGAACACACGCGGAGCAGATGGGAGAGATTAAAAACCCAGGGGATTGTAGATGAGAAATGTTCACAGTTAGAGCGACAAACAGGAGGTTTCCATGTAGTCTCTTTCCCGATCATTTTGAAGGGTGTGAGGGGTGAAAAAGGCCTAACATACAAAAACTATTGTGAGCTCTGTTTAGAACCAGATTAATTTGACTCAAACAATACTTCCCCAAATGATCTTTGTTTCCCTGCACTCCAGCCTAGCAAAGGCAAATCAGCGTGTTTTACTCCACCACTTAATTTAGGAACATTTTAAGTTGTCTGATGAATTTGATAATTCAGCTTGTCCTCTACTGTTTCAACCACTAAGGAAATTCCAGTTAGGAACTGCTGGATCAGATATCCTGTGTCTCAGCTGACCCAAAATCCCCATGATGGTTTTAGCAACATTCTTAAGAGAACCATGCAGACTTAGTGAATAACAGACTCGTCTGTCTGATGATGGCAGAGCATTTAATTTAAAAGTATTGGGAAGCTCAGAATTAAAGGATGAGGTCTCAAATATTCTTTATTTCTGCTGTTACTAGTGTAATTCATTAATAACAATGAATTCAGCAGAAAATTAGAAAAGGTGAATAGATTCCAGTCGGTGGTGGGAAATTCTCTTCCACCAAAATTGTGAAGTAAAAAAATCTTTCTAGGACCCTTAAATGCTTTTTTTTCTCCAAAACTCTAGTCTCAGGGGATCATGTGTGTTCCTCCCACTGTGCTTACACTGAGCAAAGCTGAATAATCCTGCAGCAAGAACTTGTGCTTGTGCTGCTGCTCCCACCACTCAGGGTGTGATCTTGGTGCGAAAGCAGAGGTACAAAATCTAAAAAGACCAGAAATTTCACTCCAACCCTGGGGTTTTCTAAAAGCACAGGCTCTCAGTGAGCTAAACAGACCTAGTTTGTGTTAAGACTGTTTTTGTGGATCCCTGACAGGGTGTAAAATTACAGCCTGGTCAATGCAGATAAAGCTGACACATGCTTCCAGGCATAGCGAGAGTTTGGGGCTATATTTAACAAAAACACTGAGTTCTGTGTTGGGGGAATACACTCTGCCTCCAAACCCAAAAGAGCCACCGGCACCCAAATTCTCTCCAGCTTCTCCTGTTGATTACACCCCGCAGATTGGTTTCAAATTCTGTCAGATTGTGCCTGTTTGGGGAAAGAGGTATGGTTTTGAGGTAGAAGAGAGTTTCTTTAAATTCCATTTTTAACTCTTGAGAACTTAGCCTCTTTTCTCCATGGTGCTGGTAAAAATGCAGCATTGGGTTTCCTTTCATGCAGTGGAAAATGTGCAGTCTTGACAAGCTGGGGAGAAGGGCCATGTTTTCTGATGTTGCCTAGAGCACATCTGTGCAGGAGAGTTAGTGTGGCCAAAGCACCATTTCTGCCTTTATCTCACAGCTGATAACATCAGACTCCTGGGGTCAGGTTTTTGAGGGAGCTGTGGGCAGAGTGCTGAGTTTTAAAAACCTGTCTGTAAATATCAGAGCAGAACTGCTGCTGGAAACGTGGACAAGATGACTCTTCTTAATTGTGAAAATTAAGCCCATCCCCAGACAAAGGTACTGCACTGCCTCTGTTGTATCGTTCCAGATCTTTCTGAGATAATTTTGCCTCCCCTGACGTCTCTGCCGGCAGCATCTGCTCGGTGGGGAATGGCACTGTAAACTCTGCAGCTGTGAAGCCCCAGGGAACAGGAGCCTTGGCAAATTTCTAAATAAAGGTCTGGTAAGGAGTGAGGGGGAATTTAACAAACACAGATTGTGGAATCAATCTCTTCATGTGTTTTGATTAGAGTAAAGTGCCTATTTAATGGTTTTCCCTATTGCATCACTAAGTATGACAACACTGAAATTTATTATGTGCTCCTATTTATATTATTTTTCTGTGCTTTTCATTCCTATTAAATCTTTGAGTTTCTCAGCAGTGAGATTGTAGCCTCTTAACTTTTCATTTATATTTAAATCTTCCCAGCTTAAGAACTTACAAAGAAATGATCTTTGGCATCTGAAAAATCCTTGGAAAGGACTTTTCTCTGGGCATGGAAAGTCAGGCTCTGTATGTGTGTGGTAGCTATGTCAGACTTTTCTTTGTGATTTTTGTCTTTATGGCTTTATAAGAAGAAGAAGAATTGCTCAGAGAATTGCACTGGTGGTTTTATCCTGCATTAAGAAATCTCTCCAACCAGAAAGAGATTTTCTGGGTAAATCAATCGAGTTGAATAAATACAATACACAGACAACACAGTGTTCCTGGGTCCAAGAGAAGGAAATTCCATGGCTTTCTGCTGGGAATGGAGTAAGATTTAATCTTGCAAGCAGGACCATAATTTATAGTTTGTAGGGACAAACATATGATATTTATAAATGCCAAATTCCCATTGACCTGAGTGCCAACAAGACCTGAACTGCAATAAGACAAATGTTTCCCATTAGAATTGTGTTGTAATTAGCATTTGGAAACTGCTTAACCAGGTGGATCTGACAGCTACAGAAGCTGTGGATCATCAGTATGAACTGAATCTTTCTTTGTTTCTCTACTGCTTTTATTTGGAATCAAGTAGTGTCTTTGTTTTCACCAAGATCTCTGAGTTTTCCATCCTGTACCTCATCGTGGTTAAAGCCAGCAGAGTGTTGTTACTGAAGCTTGGTCTAAACAAGCTTTGTGGGCTTGGTCAAAGCACATGGAAGTTTCTGTTAAGCTGACATGGTTATTATCAGTCATATTCCTCAGAATATTGCTTAATTAAGATATATTCTTCAATCTATTTGTGAGTCAAACGAGGAACATTTCAACATGTGGTCAAAGCAGGGCGGTGATTGTCAGCATGAGGAGGAACAGACACTCCTGAGGCAGCAATGGCTGCAGGATGCCCAGGAATAGCAGCAGGATATTTAGCTGGATAGTTCATGAGGCTCAGTTTAGGAGTAAGGACTTACCCTGGTGGGGATCAACAGCAAACACTGGACCCCACTACTGTACATCTGAACTTCTGCCTCCAGGGAATCCAGGGTGGACTATCCAATTCTGCTGTTGATGTTGAGCTCCCTGTGGCCCTGGACAGTTGTTATTTACTGTGTGCTGTGTGTCAGTACCTCCCTGTGCAGTCTGCTCCAGGCATTTAAGTGATAGGCTTTGTCCTTAAAAAAGGGTCAAAGAAAGAGGTCAAAGTGAAAGGGGAATTTGCGATGTTGTCTCTGTGTATGTTGAATGGATTCTTGTGCAATAAACTACCTCATTACAAGATAGATGATTCTAGGAATCAGATTCTACTCAGGGAAAGAGTATTATAAAATTGTTCCTATATGTTATTTAAGATGCTGTTTCCTTACAAGTAAAACTTGGCTAATCCCTTTAATGATTGAAGGAGCTGGATGAAATCGATAGTTACTATTAATTATTTCTGGAGACAAAAAATTAAACTTAAATATAGACCAGTAGTTTTGTGCTGTTTGGGTGTTTTTCTTTTGTTTTGCTTTGTTTAGTTTTTAGTTTTTCAATAATTTTTTCAGTTTGATAAGAAACAGAATTTGAGTTACATTAATCCTGAGTTCTTGCTTATCCCTATATTGACAAAGTTTGTACTGAAAATCAACTGAAATTTTGCCTCATTAAAGGGCTGCTTTGTGGTAGATTTGGTCCATGTATGAATTTTCCCAGTAATCAAGATGGTAGTTTTATTTTGCACTGAAATAGTCCCATCTGATCTGCCGTGCAAGCCAATAACAAATGGCAAAATATTCAATTCAGAAGAATAAAATTATGGGTATTTTTTTCTCTGCCCTTCATTTTGTGCTGTGCGGTTCATCTTGGGTAGGGGAGCGAAACAAATATTGTTATGGAGAGCAAAGAAACAGTGCAAATATATTTATGTATTTCTAATTTTGTCTTGGGTGTTGAATTGCCCTGGGTTCAGTTGCATAATGATAAGCAAAGCAACTGGACACAATCCAGTGCAAAGCGATGCATGAAACCAGCACTTTTCCCCCCTAGCGTGTGAAAATTTGTATCAGCAAGAAACAGATAGTCCAACTTGTATGTAGCTGGAGAAGTGCCTGCATTTTGATACCTACATTCTTTTAAAATGAATCATTCTTGGGTGCAGACACAAGATCCTCGGCTCGCGGGGTGAGCGCTGACACCGCATTAACCCTCCATCCTCCCTCGCCCTGGGCACCGACGTGACCCCCCCGTGGGCGAGGCTGGGGGTGTTGTGTGGGATTAGAGCCCCATACTCTGCTGCACAAACCCTCATGGGAGCAGGGTTAGAGCCAGGGTTGGGGCTCAGCTCTGCTGCCTTCTCGTCCCAAACCCAGGGCACGACGCTCCTCGTGGCTGCTCCTTCAGTGTGTGAGGGTCTGGCTGCAAACCCCACCGGCCTGGGCAGCCCCTTCCTGCCCAGACATGGGTAAAGTGCTGCCTTCGGAAGGAAAAGGCCACTCATAGATTTTCTACTGCTAAGCAGTTATAGTAGTTGCTGAAGTCTCAATAATTATCATAAAAATAAACACTTGTGGTAATGATTTTATTCTTTAGGCATCTTTTACCCTGAAAACCTGGTATGTGACTTTCTGTTAACGATGTAACGAGAAACACTCATGAAAAAAGGCCTTTGGTGTTTAAAGGAATTTGCATTTTTTAATAAATAACTTATTTTTAAAACAGGCCTCCAGCATCACATAGAAAGTAATCAGAGAATAATTTCTCTGTTTTGCCTTTACTTTCAGAAAAATAATAAATGTAAAGCTTTCTGGCTTTAGGTAGCTGCCCAACATTTACATGTCATAGAATAACCATATTTGTGTGATAGAAGGAGAGGAAGGTTCAATTCTAGATTGAAGCTCCTATTTGGTTCTGGTTTTATGCTGCTTTTTCCAAATCACATCCAATCTCTGGGAGATAGGTGCTGTACTAGGATTTGGAGTAGTGCAAGGACAAGTATTTAAATAAGTCAGATTAGTCTCAGGAGTGGGGAATGTTTAAAGTAATGTTACAGACTAAGCCAGTGTAAAAATGTGGATCAAGACCATGCAGATTTGGCCTCTTGCACAATCAGTCAGTCAGCAGCTCTGCACTAGGGTTTTTCACCACTTGTCTCCTTTAAATAAGGCACAAACCTATAAACACGCTTCAGATTTCTCTTATTTTGGTAGGTGAAGATCTGGAGCCCAATTGCAAGCAGAAGTGGCAGTTTATGGCTGGCTTACAGACCTCCCAAAGCTGAATAGGTGGTGGCAAAGTGAGCACATCCCTCCTGTGAGAGGCACCACTGACCTTTGAGTGCCCAGCAGGCCTTGGTGAAACTGCTGGGATTTATTAATCACTTGGATTGCTTTGACTGACAAAAGGGTAACTGAAAAAATAGTAAGTCATCATGGGTGTGGGAGTGCATCTCTGTGATCTCTGAAGGGCATTTAAGGGTTCATGATTTGTTCCCCAGTGACTGAAGCAGCGGGAGGGGGAACCGAGGTCTTCCAGCTTTTTGTAGCAGATGCTCAGTACTTCACCTTTGGATGAGGTATAACCTAAAGTGTGCTGTTGGAGCAGTCAGCTGGGGAGTATTCTGCTCTTGGAGTGGGCAAAGGAATGATGTATGTTGGATAATTGCTGATGGAGCAGCAGAGGGATGACTGCTCTAACCAAAACTGAAGCAGAAGGATAGACATTGTCTCCTTGAGGCATCAGAGCTGTCCCCAGGGCTGAGGGACACAGAAGCTTTGCAGTGGGTCTGCTGTTGCTGTGGTGCTACTGAAGGGTGATGTGGAGCAATGGCAGTGGATTTTTATTTATCCCAAATGTGCATCTTGTGCTCCATGACAAGTTCTAGGTATGTAGCACTCATTAGTCACGGAACCAGTCTTTGCAAAGGATGTGGCCACCATGTGCAGACTCATTGAATTCTACACCCACTTGGCATGCAATCCTTGCAGATTAGGTTATTTTTTGAGTTCTCTGTGAACTTGGAGTGGGCAAGATCTGCCTAAGAAGAAATGTCACAAGAATAGGATGGAGAAGATGAGTGAATTCTGTTGCTTAAAGGCTGGTCCTGGAAGAACAGAAGGGATAATGCACTGATCAAATTCTGACAAGGTATTAAGGAGGAAAGATGGGAAAGCATTTTTGAACTGCCTGCACTAAAGCTGGATGCCTGAAAAATAAAGCAGTTCTTATGCATAAACATAACTTTGATTTAGTTGGCATTACCCAGGGATAAGTCATACAGCTATAGCAGCCATGAACGTCAGTGTGGGCAAGAATGGGCCTCACACAAGAAATCAGGGAGACCACCTGTTCTGAGATGAACATAAATAAATACAGATACCTCATCTCCCCCAGCTGGGTCAGCACAGGTAGCACGTGTGGCCTGTGACCATGTGGACATCATTATGTGACTGGAGCATCCATGGCCTGACCTGCTTGTGCAGGAGAAAGAGAAGTAGCAGAGGCTGTGGCAGTGAACTGTTTAGGGAAAGTGTTCTGCTGTGATCAGTGAGGTCTAGTTGTCTTTCCTTCCCTGTGATGTTCATGTAAATGTAAGTTCTTCAAAGAGGAGCTGATTTTCAGGCTGCAGGGAAGGGCAGGTGATCCATCTCTGAGCTGCACTCTGCAGTGGGGCTGTGCTGCATCCACAGGGGCAAAGATGGGGACATCAAAGCTTTGGACATGTCAGTCAGGGCTTGGCTTGCTGAGTCTTCTTCCTTTGTGTTTTCTGAGACGATACAGCCAAAGCAGAGTACGGAGACTGAAGGGAAATATGTACATAGGGAATGACCAAGAGACAGAAAAACAGCCAGAGTGAAAATGTGAACAAGATCTTGTCGTGTACTGCAGATCTGAGGTGATGCTGCCTTTCTCCTTTTGTCTGCCATTGTCTGAATCTGGTAGGAAGAACAGCACAGGTCTGGCTAAGCCTGCAAACACTAAATTTCAAGCTCTGGTAGGACTGACATCAGTGTGTTAAGACATCTCTTGGCTCCCTGAATTTTCTTTCCCTTAATATGTTTCCTGAATATGTCCGTTACACTTCATAAGACTTATTAAAATGCAAAGCTGTTAGAGGTGGAGGATTTGCAATCACTGACGTAGGAAACACTTGCTCAAGGACCAAGTGTGTGCAGTTCTGGCCCAGCTGGGCTCCCGGCCCCTGGCCTGTTCCTAGCCCAGCGCTGCATCCCTTCGGAGTGCCCAGCCCCGCATCCCGCCGGGAATGGGCGCATCCCGCTGCAGGGAGGCCGGTGAGCGCCACCTCGTGTCTACCGGGCTGCCGACACGGCCCGGGGTTTTTGGGAAGGGACGGTGACGGATCGCTCCTGGGTGCCGGGAGGCAGCGGGATGAGGCAGCGGGGTGAGATGCTGAGCTCGCTCCCTTCCCGCAGCACATCTCATCCCCCCGCAGCTGCGGGCTCTGCTCAGGCCACAAGGAGGTAAAAAATCAAACCTGTAAAAACATTTTTCTTATGGCAAAAGCTGCTCCTCTGACACTGCTGAGTCAGCCGGGAGGATGGATATGAGGATTTGTCGGTAGGTCACTAAATCCTGTTCTGCAGTGCAAAAATCGAGAGACAAAATGTCAGTAGCAATACTGGGGAAGTTTCCAGTGCTGCTCCTTCCAGCTGCTCTGCTGGTTTGTGTCCCCTGTGGTTCCCTCAGGAGAGCACAGAGCTACTCTGACATAACCCAAACCCTTTCCATCCTGCCAGGGTGTCTTGTGCACGATCCTCCCTCCCACTGCCATCTTTCCTGGTGCATTTCTCTGCAGTGGAGCTTCAGTTCTCCAGAAAGATTTTTCCCTGTAGTCTTGGTTCTCTCATCAAGCTGTGAAAAGCTCCCACTGGCATCCCTACCTGAATCACATCCACCCATGCTAAACCTTTTGTAGATGCCTTCTATTATGTAGAAGCCTCAGACACTGGATCTTCAAATGAATAAAGGACTCCATTTCAAACAAAGCAGTCCTCTGGGATTTGAAATGTCCTGCAGTGCTGTATCCACTGGGACACAGGAGTGTCTAAGTGCACAGGCAGGGCCTATCGGAACTGTGCTCATTCTAAGGGAGTTAACCTGTTTGTCCTGACAAGACTACAAGTTACACAGGATTTTGTGATTAAATCTGAATCATTCAAACCAATTTCACCTGTTCAAAACTCCAGAAAACTAAGGGAGGATTTCATGTGGTGGACAACCTGAGTGGGCCATGTGAGAGCTCCAGAGACAGATCATGATCTCATTGGGAAAGAGCTTAAAAGGAACATAACAGAGTGAGTTCAAACCATGGCAGATGTGGTGTTGTTGTTGGTGGTGGTGTTGTTGTTACCAATACTGTTTCCACAAATGTTTGAGATGTCCCAGGTGTTTCTCAGAAATACAAGAAAGGATTTCATTTGGCCAGGTAGCTCACAGTGGGATATGAACTTTTTTTTTTCAGTTTGACATGGAAACAAATAAAATAAACACAACATTGGCAATTACTTTGCTTCCTGTTGAGAACATGTTATGTAACTCTGCTGGCTTTCTTTCCTCATAAAATAGGGTGGGGAGGATGATAACTGTGGAGAAAAGAATAATACAAACATTCAGCCACCCTGCAGTAGTTCAGAGAATCACCCTTGGCAGGTACAGGAGTGGAGTCCTTGAACTCACATGGCTTCACAGCAGAAGTTCTTTATCACTTGCCATACTGTGATAAAAGAGCAGAATCAATAACACAGGGAATGTGACTGAATAGTTGATGCTGAATAGAAGCCTTAGGAGGCAAAGGGTATTTGGGAAGAATACAATAAACAATCCAAGTTTCTCCAGTAACCCATGTCCCGTTTCAGGTACCAAGGGTGAGCCTACAGGAGGGTTTCTCTGGATTCATACCAAGATAAGAATAATAAAACCAGGCACTTAAGGAATGAAAATTCCACTGTAAGATCGTAGAGAATAAAATGTAAAGCAATAATTGGTTTAGGCAAGGGAACAGAGTGCATTTTGTTTGGAAAGGGAGAGCCAGACTGCACTCCAGGGTGATGTGCTACTGCACTGGAGCCAGTGCAGGAGAAAGGGCTGGAGAGGAGGAGCTGGTCCAGCGAGGTCCCATCTCCAATCCACACATCTCCACACATCCTTCCACACAGCAGTACACCCAGGTACAAATCCCAGCTGTGTGGGAGGAGAAATACCTCGTTCAGCTGTGTCTCATCCTGTGCACCCTCCACTTCCCAGGCAGGTTTCTTTTTTCGGAGGTGAAACCCAACAATTGTCAAAGGTCCAGTGTTTCAGAGAACTGTGAAAAACCCTCACAAACTAAGCTGTGCAGTAGTGAGGAGGTGCTGGGAGGAGCCCAGTGGTCCCCTGCTGGTGGACCATTGTGGCAATCAGAAAGCTCTGTGAAGCATGGGATCCATACACATGAAAAACAGTGACCTAGTCTTGGTCTAAGCCCCCTTTAGTATATCCAAAACATTTACTGACCACAGGCTCATTTTCTGAGTTTACAGCTCTTCCATGGGTATATCAAACTCTATATTAAGACTGTTTAGGTTCCTTGCCTTTCTGCTGACTTTGCAAGACCATGCTGATGTGGGATCTCCTTCAGCAGTTAGAAATGCTTCCTTTAGTTTTCAGTCTAAACACACTGTTGATCAGATTACAAAAATTTGATCTCCCATCAGGTTAATCTTTAGTTTATTTCCTTTTTCATGTATTTATCTTGAAATCTGTTAATAAAGAACTTGCATATTGTCCCTCCACTGTCACACAGAACAAGTCATGTTCTTTCTATCTCTCCCTCAGAGTGCTAATTCTGTAATTGCTCTAATAGCCAGTCTGCACTGATCCCAGTTTAAGCTAATCTTTTTCAACACTGTTGACAGGAATTGTATAAATATTTCACACAAAATCTTACCAGAGCCTTGTCTAAAAGTGCCAATATTTCCTTCTCTACTAAAAATCCCACCTAACCCATGTGAACATCACCTTATCTGTTTCCACAGCTGTGTTGTGCTGGCAGACCTGGCACGCTGTCAGTCCATCAGAACACTCGGATCTTTTTCCTTCTCTGTTGCTTCCAGCTGATGAATCCCAAGAAGATGACTTTGCAGTTCACATTATTAAATTTCTATCACTGCAGGCAAGAAGGTCATCTAATTCCAGCTGGGGATCTGGTCCTCCTCAGTATGGGCAATACCTTCCAGCTTTGTATCATGTGTACAGTTTTTGAGGCTGGGCCTGATCATCATTCCAGTTCATGGAAGTGGAGATTAAATGGTATTGCTCCAAAGACTGATCCCTGAGGAACACTGTTGGGTAATTTGATCCATTCTTATAACTCCTTTTTTACCATAACCTGTTGCTCCTTGGTCACGTTGCTTTTGTATTAATCCCTACCACCTTTCAGGAATGATTTCCTGCAGAGCACTGTATCAAACCATCTCTTTCAACTCCAGCAGAACGAGTTCACTGCATTATTTCCTTCTAGAGAGACAATTATCTTACTCAAAACACACCAGCTCAGCCTCACATCCTCTGCTCTGGTAAACCATGTATGTTTTCTCACAGTCTGTTTGCCTCCCTGCAGCTGATTGTTCTTTCTTTCCATCTTTGTTCTAAGACTTGGCATTATACTTTGATGGAGCTCTGCCACCACTGGTGGCATTTATTTACTTCTTTAGGTGTGGGACATTCAAGTCTTCCATAAACAAGGAATTGCATTTATTATTTTCCTGTAATTTTACATCCCTTTTAATTTATATCCAAGCTTGACCAGAGAAGGAGGCTGTATAAGATCCTCAGCTCCATCCTTCTGGAGCAGTTTGTGTAATTTGCATCCAAACAGAACGTATTTGGTTGGTGTGATCAGATTTCTTTGCACTCATTTCCTTCAGTGACTCCCTCCCTCTCCTCTCATTTCTGTCTTTTCCCCAGTATTTTTCTGGCATCCACAGCCGATGGTGAGGGCAGTTCCTGTGGGGAGATCTGCTTGAGCTGATGGCTCATCTCCATGTTTTACTTGCTCTTTGCTTCAGAGAAATTACTTCAACCACATCATGAAAGCATTCACTGAGGTGATAAATTTCAGCAGGGTCAGGGGAGAAATGTGCTCCCACATACCTGATCCCCTGAATCCACCAGAGATTTGCTTCTCAGCAGTGAGTGCAACATCAATCAAAAAAAATAAAGGACTTGTTGAGAAATGACATTGCTGGAGTTCTTCTCTTGCCCAGTCACTGGTGTGAGCACACACCCAGCTGCTGTGACTGGGAGAGCCTCCAGACAGAGCTGGTGATGCAGAGCATTTTCCAAATGTTTGCACAAAGAAGAGTTGCCATCATGGGCTCAGGAGCAACTGTTTTCAGAAAGTAAACATTGTGCATTTCTAGGGTAGATAACAGCTAAGGGCAGCAGGCATTGTGGCAGGAGCCTGAAGGGAAAGCATGGCAGCAGGTCTGAAGAGAGGCTCTTGTCTCCTAAATCAGGACGAGACTTGGGCTGTGCAGCTCAAGGAATGCTTTCCCTTTCCCCATTACCAGTGGCTGCAACGCATCATGCTTCATTTTTCAGAGATGTAAAATTAAATTAGAAAGGAGGACAGCAGCAAGAGGTTCAGTGAATTGGAGAAAGAGTAATAATTTCGTATCTGAGTCATCTTCAAACCATTCCATCAGATCAAAAATAGCCTCGCTCCTCTTCAGAGAGAAGCACCAGCAGCAGCATGGCAGCAGTTTCACAGGATTTACAGTTTAGTAGCTCTGGTCAGGACTTCTGCATTTCTCCATGCAGCAAGAGCAGTCCTTTAACTGCACTGTTATTAATTCAGATACAATAACTCCCCTGCCTGTGACACTTTCTGACTAGGTTTCACTGTTGCTGTTCTCATACCTTTCCATTGTAGTGTTACTTACAGAAAGGATTGACATTTTTCTGGCATGTTGTATCTGCAGAAGGGTCTTACCAGTTTTCAGAGCATTTCAGGAGGTCGTTTCTCAATAGAAAGAGTAGGAGCAGCATTGAAATGTCCCACTGGTGTTTCAGTGGGCTCTGCAAAGGGACAATGTGGTCCAAAGTCATACCACCAGTGCAAAAGTGTTCCCAAAACTATAGAATGGCTGGCAGAGAACTTTTGGCCCAGTGGTAACAAACTGTGTGTGCCTTCTTCCCAGCACCTGCATGGCAGGAAACTATCTGAAGTTTCTTGTCCTCTTGGCAAGGCACCAGACAATCTGCAGGGGTCTCTAAGAGATCTTTTTACCTTCCTCTGCTGAAAGGTGGGTGAGACAGGAGGTTGTTTCAGCTGGGGGAAGAATTACAGGTGGGAAATGGCTGAAATAAACACTTGATCTTGTGTCTCCAGTTTTGGGATGGAGAGTGAACGTGTGTCTTACCTATTCACATTATTTTTATGACAAAAAAGCTTTGCAGTGGGAACTCTAATTCTGATTTTAGCTCTGCCAGGCAGTGCTACCAAAGCAGGATTGTGACCCTGTAAGACACACATGACTCAGCACTGGGCTGAAGTTCTTCTGACTGCATAATCAAAGTGCAAAGACTCATTTGGCTCGTGGGATACAGAGGCCTAATTCAATATCTCACTCTCTTTCTATAACCTGAAGATACACAGTGTGAGTTCCCAGGGAATGTTTGCTTGAGGGTTGAGCAGAAGGGAAGATCCCAACATCCTAGCCTGTTATTTTGTTTCACCATACACTCGTTAGCTTTTAGGAAAAAATATTTCACAAGTGATCACATATTTGTTTGTTCAAAACAGCATTGCAATGTGAACTACATGCCAGTGAAAATACAGAATAATCTTTCCTGTTTACAGAACCAAAGCTGCACAGTCTAGACCTCAATTTATTTATGGTATTTATTTAAAGCTTCAGTTTTGACCTAGATCGAGTTCTCATTTCTGAAAGCAGCATAAAGTTCTGACTTGCAGCAATTTTCTTCTGAAGGCTATTAATGTATATGTGTGTAACATCAAGAATTCCAGCCTCTTATTAATTGAACTAGATAGGATTTTCAACAAGAGTCAATTGTTTCTGTGCAGAGGTACACACAGGATGTTGCAGGCAGAGCAAAAAAACATGTGGTCCTTACACACTTGTTATTAACTGCTTTAACTTGACCTACCTGGTTTTGTGAGCAGCATTGTCAGGGGAATTAATTGCATCAGAGTCAGTGGAGAGAAAAATCAAGGAAGAATTCTACTCACCCCAAATTAAGCTTCAGTAGTGCAAAGCTGTCATTATGTGTATCAAAGGCTGTTGAAAGTCATGTTGCTGGGAATAACTAGGGGGCTTGTTAATGCAGTCACGATCATCTTTCTGACAGAAGCTCACTTTCAGGAAATGTGATATGAAATTTTCCTTAGGTTCTCATCTCCTTCTCATACTGTGTTTCTTTCACTCTTGGGCTGCTTGGTCTGTAATTTCTCAGCTGGGAACTCATTTGTCAGCATCTGCAAGACTCTATAATGAGTGGTGAGCAAGTCTGAAAGGATTCTTAAGTGAATGCAAGTTACATCTTCTTTTCCTGGTTTTGGCAATGGGAATTTTCTCAACTGCTTTGAGTTGAACCCTGGTGTAAATAGGGTCCTACCGTGGTTCTAAAGATAGCACAGCACAAGGCAGATCCCTGATTTCTGCTTCTTGAGGCTCCATTTGAAAGGCACTGTTTTCTTCCCAGCACGTTCTTGTTAAGTGGGTGTGTTTCCTCCTCTCTGGTAATCTCTGCAGTATCTGATCAGTCTCTCTGGGCTGACCCCTCATCCTGTGAATGGCCGGAACTGCCGCTGAAGTCTGCGGAGTGAAACAAAGGGCACAATCGCTGAGAGATCCTGCCAGCAGCTTAAAGGCTTACAGAGCTTGTAGCACTGGTGTAGGCACTGTTTCACTGGGATTTTATGTGCATCCTTACACATGTGTGTCTATCACGTGCAAATCTGTCTGTGGAATTCTGGTCCATCCTTCTCAAGAATTCTTTTTTTTTTTAAGATCAGTCAGGAGCCTGAGTTCTTCTGCCAAATATAGAAACATGAGGCAAAAAGCAAAAACATATCAATAATAATGCAGTAGGCAGAGAACACAGGAATGCCTGTTCTGTTTTAAATCCATTTGACTGTCTCATCCATGCTGAAATTTCTGCACAGAAAACAGTCAGATGTAGTGTAAGGGTCTCTTTCTGTAAATAAACATGACTATGTATGATAGCTGTTCTCAGGCCAGATGATGAATTGGACTCAAAATTACGTACACAAAATGCATGACCAAGTGCACATTTTGTGATTATCACAAGTGCTTATGTTAATTGCTTGTTGTGCAGTGGCAGTAAAATAAAACATAACTGGTTTAGTGTTTGTTGTCAGTGCATTTTCAGTGTACAACAGCTAATTTATTTGTCCTTTTTCTTTCTCTGTGTGAGTGATCTACATATGTCTCTAAAGCATTAAATGCAGGATTCCTTTGGTATGGGATCAGCAAACCCAGAAGTTCTTGTGTGCCTGTGTTCCAAAGGGTGACCTTCATGTCTGTATATCACATCTATCTCTCTCAGCCCTCTAACAGTGGGCTGAGCATTGTGCTTTCACTGTGCAGCACTAAACACACTTTCTCTGAGATTCTGTAATGTCATGCAATTCTATCCAGCAGCACAAAACTCTGCCTAAAGGAAGCAAATATCCAGAGCCATCTGGAGAGGTGCTGAATTTCTTAGTGGTGGACAAACTGTACTTCAGACAGGGACGGGAATGACAGAGCAGAAAAGCAGCTACAGCACATATGGGAAGCAATATCCACTGGTGAGCTCTTTGGACACTAAACCAGTCTGTGGCACAGCTCCTGCATGTTTCTCACTCAGAATTTAACTCTAGGGAGAGCTGTGTACATTAACTGAGCCACCTGCAGAAGTGCCACAGCACCAGAGCACACAGAGGAGGTCAGCCTGGGCTCAAGCTTTAACTGGTGCTCCCTGTGGGAGTCACTGGCAGGTGATGGTGGGGCACAGACAGGTTCTCCTGCCTTTCAGTGATCAACTTGATGTTCTAGAGACCTTCCCTCTCGTGATGGTTTAACCCCAGCTCACAGCTAAGCACCACACAACCATTCACTGCCCCGGGGGATGGGGACAGACTGGAAGGGTAAAAGCAAGAAAACTCTTGGGCTGAGATAAAAACAGTTTAATGGGTACAGCATTCTCCTTCTTCCCCCAGCTGCAAACACGGAGGATGAAGCCCCATGGTGTGGAATATCCCTCGGGTCAGTCGGGGTCAGCTGCCCAACCATGTCCCAGCTCCCTGTGCACTCCCAGTTCCTCACTGCGGGGTGGGGTGAGGAGCAGACAAGGCCTTGGCTCTGTGTGAGCTCTGCTCAGCAATAACAAAACCATCTCGCTGTTACCAACACTGTTTCCAGCACAAACACAAAACACAGCCTCATACCAGCTACTGTGAAGGAAATGAACTCCATCCCAGCCCAAACCAGCACACTTCTCCACTTTGTCTCCTCTCAGCACCTCCTCTACAAGTCGAGGCTTGCAGTGGATTAGACCAGGAATCCTCAGTGTGGATGTTTCCTCTGCAGTGGATCTGCCCAGGCAGGGAATGCTCACAGATTGTTGCCAGGCTCGTGTTTGCCAGCTGGAGCAAAGCAGGGAGCAGCAGGGATGTGTTCCAGCCCTTGGCCAGTGGTGGGACCAACCAGTGGAGGGGAAAGCTCTTGGAACCATCCTGACCTCCAGCAACTGGAATCAAATGCAGGCAGAGGAGAAATCACACATGATACACTGATGTTACTGCTTGTGCACAGAGAGCAGTGGAAGATTTTCTTGTCAGACAGGAGTACTTACATGTGTAGGAATGTAATGTGAGTTGTGTTAGTTTGCTTGATAAAAATAACATTTTCTCTTACCTACGTTCAGTGATTCAGCATTTTGAGACATGTCTTTGACAAAACTAAATATGTCTCGAGGTTTGTGTGGGATGAAGATTTTATTTGGGTCAAATTAAAAAGTGGTCCATACTGTGGTGGATGGTTAAGCTGTCAAATTTACCCAATGAAAGGATGAAAGTGCTTATCTTGTTTTTACCAGCTCAGCAGTAAACAGAGCAGGTGCAAGCCATGTTTAATCCATGACCCCTGGGAAATGGTGATGCTCCTTTCTGTTGCCTTCCTGTGCCAGATGCCAGGCTCCCTGAATTCCTGATGGAGAGCCCTGGCTACAAGGACTGCTAAGGCACAACCCAGCACCTGGGTCGCATCAAAATGAGAAAAGCTCTTTAGCTGCTGCTTATTGTAATACCCTGCTGCAGGCAACACCTGTGGTATGACTTCATAACTAGATAACCTGAGCTGTGCTCACACAGGGGTAATTCAGAAGCTGGCAGCTTGTTAGGCAGTTTTCCAGCCCTGTGCTGATGGCACATGCTTATAACACAGGAGGAAATAATTCCTCATCTGTATATGGTACATTGTGACATGAAATTGTGTGGGGGTTGTTGTCTTTAAAATTCCTAGTCTGCTTCTGCATTAAAAGGAAGTTTTTGGAAGATGTGATTTGGGCATTTTCTGTGTCTCAGAGTGGGTGTGTCACCTGCCATCTCTGAAAACACGTGGATGGGGAAAATCACTGAGCACTGGGAGCAGGCACCTGCAGAGGAATGAAAATCTTGGCAAAGGAGCTGGGAACTGTTTTCTCATCTAGTTTAATCTCTTCTGAGGTTTTCTCTCAATTTACAGTGGCGGTCACTGTACCCCATGGTGTTCACAGCACTGAAACAGCACATCCTTCTGGTGTTGTGACAGATCTGAGCAAGAGATCCCCCTGCTGAACATCCTGCAGCCCTCAGGTTTTGACTAGCTTTGGATCTTTAGACTGAATGTCCTTCATGTTCAAATAATTTACATTTGAGAATATGAAGAAGAAAATGCATTTCTTCAGCCACCACCTCTTCCTGATCACTCAGTGCCTATAGAGGTTGATTCAGGAGATTCATGCACAGACAGCAATTTACCATCAACCCCCTTCTACTCTTCAGAAGTCATTTAGATTCTGTGTTGTCTGAAATACCATAAACATCCCACTAAGGTAGATGTGTTGATTTTGACATTGCTTTGATATCAAAAAACCCCACCACTTCCCCATAAAGATAAATGTATTTTTCTTTGGACCAGTTTTTCCTTTCTGGGATTGGAGACCAAAACTGTAACTACTGACATTTAGTGAATTAAATTAGACCTTTTCAGTTTAGTCAAAGCTTTGAAAAGCAGCAAAGAGGGGAACATTCTGAAAAATGGCTATTGTGCTCAGGTAGCTCCTGCTCATATAAGATGGGCTCATTCCCTGGATTTTCCTAGAGTTCATCAGCGAAAATAAGAGATGTATTTCTCCAAATCCTGGCACACATGAGGAATATCAATCACAAAAGCAGCTCTACTCCCTTGTGGGGTATGGCCAAAACAATGTAGTGCAGAATTAAGGACATCCAGTGCTCCTGTGAGGTTGTACCAAGGTGGGGAAAAGAATGTCCTGCATGGTGAGTTGAGCTCAGTAAATTGTCAGTACTGCAGATGGAAAGACAGTTGCAATAATTCTGATCCTTGATTAGATTTTCACAATCTTTTTATCTGTATTTTATAATCCTACAAGCAAAGCAACTGCACCTGTGAGATTCCACAATTCAAATAATTTTGTAGACCTGCTTTTGCTGGATTGTTTTTATTAAAAAGATAAAGGGATTGTGGAACATTGGAGGTCTTTGATTCCTGGATGATCTTTGGACTTTAAGAACTGCAAGGATAAGGAAAATCAGCTGCATATTTCAGGTCTGGTTTTGTAAGTAACCAGTTAATAAGTAAGCTTTTAAAGTAAGGTACTGTCCTTAAGATTGCCAAGGGTTTTTAAAATGCATCTACAGTTTGTTTTTTAGGCAGTTGTTCCTGGTTTGTGGCATAAGCTTTGCTCCTTGGTTTTCATTGCTTTCTCTTTAACAAATTTTCACTGAGATATTTTATACCTCTTTTCCTTCTGATTACCAAATAGAACAGAAAGTTGTATCCACTTGCTACCTTTGATAAATGATTCTTGTTCTGAATATGATCTTTTGAACCTATAATTATTAAAAACAAAGGAAAGTATAAAAAAATTTGTTTTCCAGCTTCCACATGCTGGATATATTGGTTTGGGCTCCTTGCCCAATTAGAAAGATTCTTCCTGATCCTGCCTAATTTGTCTTGACTCACCTTAATTCTTCTCTGTGTAATTGGTCATGTTCAAATGTCAGTGCTCTGGGAGGCAACATTCATTAATATAAGACAAATATATAAGATTAGAAAGCACATTTCAGTACAAGGTAGACCCTTCCTTCCCTCACAGTGCTGCAATGAACTGCACCTTCCTCTTTCTTGTTTTAATTCCAAGTGTCTGAAAGCATCAAGACACCAGTTGTCTGGCTGGCAGCAGCAGAGTTACTCTGCTCACTTATCCTTTTCTGGATCTGCCTCTAGATCCAAGTGTTTATTTTAAAAATTCCTTTTGCAAATTATTTCCCAATTGGGATGAGTTTCTCCCCCCTACACAGAGTGGTCCTTAGGCTGAAATCTTTGCTTATGCTTTCCCTAAAACTAAGTGTGGAAGCCAATGAGAGGCTGTTGAAGGGGGATGTGGGTGGTCAAAGATAATTTCTGGTTTAATTTAGAGCAGTTCCATAGGATTTGGTTATTAAAGATATTTAAAATGAAAGGTGACTGTCTACTTATGTTCAAAACATTGTTCTTTAATCTTCCCTGAGCTTGCTCAAAGTTAATGTGAACCAGAACTCGTATGAGACTTTTTCTTAATTATTTTCTATAAAGTTGGGTGTAAAGTGGTATGGAAATTGAAAATATTACCTCAATAGGCAGGTTGATCAAGAATTCCCTGTTTGATAAGACTCCAAACAAATTTTCCCTTTCAACAGGTGACACATTAAAGTGGTGACATACAATACTCACCAAAATTCAGCATTAGAGAGACCTGCAAGTCATGTTTTATCTTCTGCTCAAAAGTTTACCTTCCTTTATCGAAAGGATTTGTGATGAAGAGATTCCTGCTGTTCTAGAGGTCCAGAAAGAGATAACACTTGTTTTGCAAAGCTTGTGTGAGCAGAGTTTACACCAGCAAGACACTTCCACGTGGCTGATTCCAGGAGTATCCTGCAGCCTGGGGATGGGCTGTTCCCAGGGGCACTGGCAGGTTCTGTAACTCGTAGGTAGTTTTACTAAACCCTTGCCCTTGGACTGGAATGATGCTGAGTTATTCCCTTGCAGGAGGGCTGCTCTTGCTGCCTCACACCTACAGTGCAGAAACACCCCCAGCCCCGAGCACTGACACTTGAGTTTGGGAGTCCCAGACAGGACAAGTTTTTGAGAGCTGCTGAGTTCACAGCTCTCTGCTTAATGAAAGTGTTGCACGAGGAGAAGCTGAGCTGCAAGCTCCTTGTTTGATCTGTTGTGTCTTACTTGCTCTGTTTGTGAGAATGTTCTCTCTGCTTTACTTTTTTCTTTTTTACCTTGATACACATACAGTGTGTATTTAGATCAGGACTGCATTAGACATTCATTTGGTTAAATGCTTTCTCACTGTATTCAGTGCTGCTTTGCTGCATCTGGAGCAAAATTTAATAGTCCACATGGTTTAGCATTTGCTAAAAATAAAGAGGAGAGGGTGGAAGGAATTTCTGATGTAGCTATAGAGGTTTTACAACAGCTTCTTTACACAAAAATCATAACTTTGCATTTCCTTTTGTGTCAGTGGAAATTAATCAAATCTCCTTTACCTTTGGAGAGGAGAGACACATCATTTCTCTCTCAACATTTTGGTGAAAGGTTCTAGAGGAAGCTTTAGGATATGGATTTATCACCACAGATGTATCTTCTATTTCAGCATTAGACAGTTGTCAGTGGCATAAAAACCAGTTTCAAACTTGGCATGAATTGGCATTTTGGCTGGCAAAAACATCAGAGTAATAAGTGGGGAAAGAAATTTGCCCACTCATTCCTGTATTTTTTGTAAAACAGGATAGAATCCTGTTGAGAAGAAATTTGTACTGATGTTGGCACTTCTTATGCCTCTTTGAGGGAGTAATTAAATGCTCTTGCAAAAAAATTCATTCTTTTTATTAACTCCATTGCTTTCATAGAACAGTTCAGTTGACTAAAGTGATATATCCAGTGATGGAAAAACACCATTAGGTCATTGATGACTGAAAGTGGAGGTTAAAACCAGTGATATTTATTTTGCCTCTGTCAGGTGGAGAAACAAATCACTCTGTTAAATAGAAAAAGACAACACTGACAGGGAAAGAAAGGTTATATTTGAAAGGAGGAGACATGATTCTTTTGAGGGGAGCAGAGTGAGTGTCTCAGCATTCCCACATAGAGAAGCCAATCTTTGTGCTTTAAAACAGTGATGTGGAACAAAGGCCTTGCTCCTGTGCTCAGCTCGGTGAGAATGTTTTATAGTGAGTGAATTGTGAATCTTTTGGGCCTTTATTCACAGTTACACTTGCAGACCTTTAACACCCCTCTGGCAACTTGCTCAGCCTGCCAGACAATATTCCTTCCACGCCGATAATGTTATCAAAAATATTGAAGAAAACCAACCGAAAATAAACCCATCACCATCCTTTAGTCGATCCTATTATCTGCCTCTAAAAAAAGGTTTTGCCACCTCCCACACGGAACAGCAGCTCCAGTAATTTGGCAACGATAACAGCATAATCAGGAAACACGAGGCTGTGATATGTGGTAACACATCCCATTTTGTGTACAGGAAGAGTTTTGTTTAAGCAAATACATTTTCTTCTTAAGTACCTTTTGGATTACTCACTATTGGGTTGCTCATCCCATTAAGCTCGTGGAGTTACCGCAGGTGTTTGACTGCAGGAATTGTAAATGGGGGAACCTAACATTCCTGAGGATGGAGATAGGAGATGAGGCTTTGCATCTCTGGTTTGTGTGTTTTTTTTGATGTTTGTGGTGTATTTGAAGACAGGGAGTAACAGTGACTAACAGGTAGAACAAAGGATTGGAAGGTTTGGTTATTTACCTCCTGCCAGTGACTAATTCACAGCAAACCTTAAGTGTCCCATCATTACAAGAGAGTGCTCTAACAAGTCCTTGTAATGATATGCTGCCATAACATCCCTGATGATGTTACAACACCGTGTTTTATCAGCAAATTACATCAAAGGCCCAACACTCAATTATGATAGGGCGGGTTGGGAAATCCAGCAGCCTGCAGTGTTTAAATGCAGTGCATTGTTCTCACTATGGAAATGAGGACACCCTTGCATTGTAAACCAGCTGGAAAGCTACAAAGGAAGGTTTAAACTTCATGTCTGTAGCTGCTGTCAATCCCAAAACTACTGACGTGTGGAATTTGCCTGAGGTCAGAGCCAGAGCCCAGAAGTTGCCTCAGCCCCACGGCTGGAACACGGGATGTGCCCGTGTGGTCACACCACGGAGGGACAGGGTGGTTGGAATCTCCATCATTCCAAAATGTCGGCTGGGAGGAGCCACACTCACATCCAGAGGTGCCAGTCCTGGAGGGAGATGGGATAGAATGAAGAATAATCCCACTGGGTATTCCAGAGAGGCCTGGCTGCATGTGGGTGATCAGAGTCAGTTTTACAACAACAAAGAACTATTTTAAATTGAGTGAGTAGCTGTTTATACATAGAAAAAAAACCCCATGTGGTATATATTGTGTATTAGATATTGCTGATTTTAAAAGGAAAAGATCACAATTTGCTTCCCATCCATGAAAACTCCAGACAACCAGACTCTGGGACTACTTATTGGTTTGTATTTTAAAAAGTAATTCATGATAAGCAGCATAATGCATTAGTAATAACTTACTAAAACAACAAAAGAGGAGGTGGTGTTCCATATTATTATTCAAGTAAATTATTTCCTTTGGAAGAAAAACTAATTAGACCATTAAAAAAAAAAGGGTCATTTGGTAAGACAATTAGTGTCTTCAAGGCAGAGAGAGGATGTCTGGAGGTACACACAGACTTGGCAAGAAGCAGGTAGCTTGATCTTAGGTAATATCCCAGTGGTAGAAGAAAAATTATCCTAGAAAAAATACTTAGGGACGGAGGGGATTTGGGTTTGTGTTTTGTCTTCCTGGACATCATGTTCCAAATACTACTGTGAGCACAAAACTTTCCTTTCACGAGTTCCCAGGGGCCCACTCATTGTACATTTCTCTGGACAATCTGTGCTCCCAAAGTTCATTATATAATCTTGACATAATTAGCCTTTTTGCTAAATTATTTGGAAAGTGGAAATCTAGTTGGTTAGACGTGTGGTATTTCTCTATTTCCACACCGCACAGAGTCTCGGATTCCTGGGGATTAACACTTCCACTTGTGCTACTCAGAGCTGACACCTCATTCTCGTGTACTCAAAGTTCAGCAGAATCACAAACCTGAACCAGAATAATCTTTATTTCTGAATCCTGCTGGTATCAATAATTGAACAAGGTCACCTCCAGCCTTGGAAGCGCTCGGGCTGGAGGGGGAGGGAAGTGTGCCCGACTCAGTGTCCAACTCGGGGACTCACCATCCTCCTGCAGGGGAGCAGGAACAGCCCGGGAATGAGGGGAGGGGATGTGCCATGGGGGATTCATTCCCGATGGATCCAGGCGGGGCTGTACCCTGGGGGGTCAATCCCGATGGATCCAGGCGGGGCTGTGTCCCTGGGGGGTTCAATCCCGATAGATCCAGGTTGGGCTGTGCCCTGGGGGGTTCATTCCCGATGGATCCAGCCTGGGCTGTGTCCCTGGGGGGTTCATTCCCGACGGATCCAGCCGGGGGTGTGCCCTGGGGGGTTCATTCCCGATGGATCCAGGCTGGGCTGTCCGGGAGTCCCGGACCTGCCCCGCGGCCGTTCGGCCGCCAGGGGGCGCCACTCCCGTCTCGCCCGCGAGCACCGCGCGCGAAACCGAACAAGCCCCGCCCCCTTCACCCGCCTCGCTCGCCGATTGGCGGAGCGCGCCGTCGATCCTAGCGACGCCCCGCCCTCCCGGCGCTTGATTGGCATCCGCGCTCCGCCGCGCTCGAGCCGCACCCTCCCTCCACCCTAGCTCTCTCCCTGCAGAGCGATTGGCTGTCGCGACTGTCAATCACGGATTAGCCCCATCCCGGCCATTGATCCCGCCTCCCGAGCGTGAGTCGCGCGATGATTGGTGCGTCGAGCTGTCAATCAGCGGCGCGCCCCGCCCCCTGGCGCCCAGGTAGCCCGGAAGATGGCGGCGGTGGCGGCGGCCGGCGGGGCTCGGGCTCTGTGAGGGGAGCGGCGGCGGGGCCGATGCCGCGGGGCCGGGGGGCGGCCGCTGCTGCCGCGGGGGCTCCCCGGAGGCGCTGAGAACCTCGAGCCCCTCGTTCGGCGCCGGGCCTCGGGCCGGCAGCGGAGGGCTATGCGGCAGCGCGGGGGGCTCGGCGGGGCCGCCGGGCGGCGGGGGGGCGGCGGCCCTCGGGCCCCGGGACCGCGACCCCCGCTCGGGCCCGTCCTGCTGCTGCTGGGGCTGCTGGCGGGGAGCGCCGGGCGGCTCCGCTGCCGCCGGCAGGTGCAGGTGAGGCGCGGGGGGAGCGGCGCTCGGGGCGGTGTCGCGGCGGGGCCCGGGAGCGGCGGCACTGCGGGTGTGCGGCCCCCGGCCCTCCCTCCTGCTCTCCCTCCCTCCCTCCCCGGGCTGCGGGCACGGCCCCGCCGGAGCGTCGGGAAGGGCACGGCGGGCGGAGGGGGCTCCCGCGCTGTAGGTCACGGCACGGAGCGATGTTCCCGGGCTGTGGGTCGCTCGCAGCCCCGGGGCTGAGCGGCGGGCTCTCTCTCTGGGTGCTCAGCCCAGCCGTGCTCCTGCAGCGCTGCCGTTCCCACCCGTGCAGACCTCGGCGGGGCTTTTCTTTTCCTGGTCTTCGCCTGTGAATCACCGGGACTCCCGTTCCTGGGTGGAGGCTCTCCGGGGCAGACGGCGCTTCCCTGTTTTCCGGTCAGATTAGTCGGATTCTCCCCCCCCCCCCCGGCCCGGCCTCTCTAAATAGTCATGAGTTCATATTTATTTCTTTCGTCCGTTAGGTAACGCGAACTTCCTTCTCTTGCCTTGCTTATTTTCCTGTTTGCCTTAAAAGCACAAACTAAACAATATGTCCTCTCAGTCGCAGGAGTGGCTGCTCAGAGGTTTATTGGGACTCACAGGTACCGACTAAGTGTTTGATTCATATTTTTTTGTCGGTATTTCGTTGGGACTTGCCAAGAGAACCTTGTGTTGAGGCTGAATTTTGTTCGGTTTGCCTTGGTTTGAGTGTGTGCTGAGATTGCCTTTGTAGCCATGAGGAGCTGTACAGCTGGAATACACAAGATGTTCAGGGAGGAGCAGCAGCAGTGGGGAGGGAGAGATATGAAGCACAGAGATTAGGTAATTTGGCTGCTATTCCATAGAAAGTATCAAAACTGGGAGGGGAACCCCTGCTTCCATTATTTTTGGACCTCTGCCTCTTTCCTATTTTTTTAATTCCCGGAACATTTCGGAATTGTTCATAAATCCCTCCCTCCATCAGTCTTCTTCGAGGTCCTTCTTACTTTCTACAAAAGGAAACTTAGGAAAAAGAGAAAACTGTCCCTGAAATCTGTATTTCCTTTGAGACTGAATTATAGGCTTTTTCATTTATGAAATACTCGAGGTTTGTCCAGATAATATGAACTCATCATTTGGCTGTGAGGTAAGACAGCAGAATCAGTTCGGGGGGGACACACACACACTTTTCTGCCTTTTTTGGGGTCTTACTTTTCCTGAAATGTAATTAATTTTTCTATTTAAAGGTAGATGTCAAAGTGTTCTCTGCATTTTTTCTTTTTTTTTTTTGAAGTTTAGCAAACTGTCCAAATCCTGTCATGGAAAACCCAGGGAACTCCAGGAAATGAAACAGTTACTGTGCCCATATATTGTATCTTTGCCCATATAGTGAGAAACAATGTATCTGGATCCCTTTATGGGTGGATCTTTAGTACTGAGGGTTTAAGGCCCCTATGGGAACCTTTTCTGGTTTCACTGGCATCACTTGTGCTGGGCAGATTTGCTCCTGAGTGAAATAATGTTGCAGGTGGTTTGCATGCAGCAGATTCTTAGTCTGCAATGTGTCCTGCATCATTCCCTGTAGCAGTAGCAGGAACCACCTGGAAAGCTGCAAGGACTTTGGTTTTCCCTCTGCCTTGGAATTGCTTCCCAGTGGATGACAACGAAACTTTTGTCTTGAACCTTCTCTGTCATTCCAGGCAAATTTTACAGCCTGTCTGAAGACAAACCTGTGACTTTATTTTGCAGGGTTGAGTCATGAGCTGTGTTCAAAACCAATCCAGCCACGTTGTGACTGTCCCTGTCCTGTCCCATGACAGGTTGCTTTGGTTCCCTGTGTTGGGACTGCCTGTGCTGGGCTCCACTCTGGGCCTTGGCAGTCCCTTGCTCTGATCCATAGGAGTTGTAAACTTGGGAAGAATGTCATGGCCTTTTCATAAAATGGTTAGTAACTGGTTTCAGAATTATTTCAGGATCCCACAGCTCTTCACCTAACAAGAATGGTTGCTTCTTTGACAATGGAGAAACATTTTTTATGTGTGTCACCCCGAGCTTGTTATAGGAAGAAATATCCACAGAAAAAGGAGGGAGGTGCCTGTAGTTGTACTGAACTTTGCAGACTATTTCATGGAATGTAACTCCTCTTCTGGGGAGGAAGCTGGAATGCCAAAAGTGGCTGGATTCCTTGTGCAAAAGTGCTCCAATTTGTGGAAGTGCTGTGGAAGGTTGCCAGGCTGGGGAACTGTCTGGTTCCCAGGGCCTCGATGAGGATGAACGGTGCCACTGTTCACGTGTGGCTTTGTGGTGTTTGCAGATGAAGGCATGCACTGATGATGTGTTCTATGTTCCTCTTGCATTTTTGATAGTATAGTTCTAAACTAATTAGCAGGGGTTTTTTTATCCAATAAAAAGGAGAGGAGGAAAAGGAAATCAGGCTTTAACTTTGTAGGGTTCATAGCAGTTATTGCAGCAAATACAAAACCCAAGATACTGAAGATGCACCTGGCTGAAAATACTTTGGCCAACTTAGATTTAATTTATTCAGTGAGTGGAAAAGGATACTGATACGTCCTGTGATAGTCCTGAATTTAAGGTTTCACTTTCTTCTGGAGGTGAGAGCTGGGGCAGGCGTGCTGGGAAGGTGTTTGCAGACTGAAGTGCCAGAGTTGTCCTGAGCATGAGGAGTGTTGGTGACTTGACCCCAATGCATCAGGCTCAGGTGACCTGCACTGCTCGTGCTGTGTGGCTGAGGTGAGGGCATTGGGGCACTGCTCTTCTGCAGCAGGATTTAGCAGCCAAACATAGTGCATCACAAACTGCCAGGGCTGCTTTACTGTGCTAAAGCTTTGCATTTACATTCAGGCTCTCAGTTCTCCTGACTTGGATTTCCATACTTGACCTTAATTCGGCTGCTTCTCCAAGAAAGCTGAGCATCTGAATCGAGGGGGGGTGTGTAATACCAGGCAAAGTGTTTTCATCATCTCTGTGCTCTGTGAAGCTTTTTGCAAATACAAAGTAGCAGAGACTCAGAAATACTTTTATTATCCTGTAAAACTTGAATAGGTGGCAGCATTTCTGACAGGTGTGTTCAGCTTCACACTTGCAAGGAAGTATGGTTTCTGTTCAGCTGAACTGAGCAGCTGGACTTGGTGCTGACATGATTTCTTCCTGAGAACCTCAGGTTTGGGACTCAAGGGCCCAGTTGGATGTCATAGCAGGGAGTCACTGCTGATGGACTTGGTTGTGTAGAATCTGGGAAAAGATGCTTGGATGCAGTTTGATGCAGAGACTTCAATCTGAAGTATCTAGGTGTTCGTGCAGCTGTATCTGGTGTAGTCAGCTGACCACTGTTCACACTTTGAGATTAAGTCACTTTTTTTTAATTATTATTATTTGTTAGAATGAGTTCTGTAGCACATAAATACTCCTGGGAAAATTGTTGCTTTTGAGTTGCTTTGGCTCGATGCTTCACTTGGCATTCTGTCAGACTGGAGCCAATTGCAGTTCTGGCCTGTGGTTTGGGACAGTGTAGAATGTCTGTGATGCTTGCACACAACAAGAAAAGCTGATTTTCTAAGTATATGCAAGTCAGTGACTTGGATCACTTGAAGTTAAGAAAAATCTTGACAAGAAAGATGGGGTTTGATTGTGGTCTGTGTTTCTTGGGAGTGGCCTGTCCTTCTTCCCCCTTTCAAGCACTGGGCTCATTTGCTTCTCCCTGTATTTCTTTTTCTAGCTTGTGTCCCAGGCACCTCATAATTGTGGAGCCAGAGCTGGGAAGGTGCCTTTTATCTTTTGTTTCTATCTGTGAGTTTGAGGTAAGAAGCCACCCCTGCCTTAGCCCTGCAGGGATGTTCCACTCCAGGCTTTGTTCACAGGCTTGGTTTGCTCTCTCTGCCTGTGGCTGTGAAGTGTCTGGACTTCACTACAACTAAAGCAGTCCTCAAAGGAGGGGGTCGCTTTCTGAAGTTGTTTCTCATGTCTTGAACGCTTGGGTGTATTTAATCATTCCTCAGATACCACTGCAGCACATTAAGATAGTGCTGATCAGGGCCAGTCTAAAGGTTTGTTGTCACAGCATCAGGTGCCTAATGGCTTGAAAGGGCCCATTAGCAGATGCTGGTTATGCCCTGTATAAAAAAAAAAAAAGAGAAGTTTGTGTTCCATAGTGAGATCCAGCAATCTGGATAGGCAGATTTGCTTGGGAGTGGTTTTTCTGGACATTTGCTATGGTCTGGTTTCAGTCTCTATCCATGTGTGTTTCAGCTGTGCAGGATAAAGAGACCCTCAGTCAGTGTAATACCAGAGCTGTGAAAATCAGTCCTGTTTCAGTCCTGAGGCAGCAGTTCTGCAGCAGAAGGGCAGCACAGGGAGTGCTGGAGTCTCCCTTGGATTGTATTTTGGGTCTGCCTTTCTGTTTGGTCTGTGCATCTGGTACTGCAGTTTGATACAGTTCTGGATACAATTTGCAATGCCTTCCATGCTTTTCTTACTCTCTGTGAGCTCTTTGTTTTCACTGTAATGCAGTTACAAAAGGTCTTGAGCAACGTTTAGATACTCGAAACATTTTGTGGACTCTTATAATCAGAAATGTCCCAAGTGTGTCAGGACAGCCTGTCAGCCTGCACGTGTGCTCTGGGCACAGCCCACAGCAGGCTGTTTGTTGTACCCCAGAGAGCTCAGGCAAGGGGATGGTGTGAAGCTTGTTATGTCAGGGAATTGTCTTCTGAGGGATTTCCAATCTGAAATGCTGGTACAATAAGTAACACCTTGTCCAACGGTTCTACACTCACAAAAACCTCCTTGGTGGTAAGAAAACGTCACTGTAGTGACTGATCAGTGACAGGACTCTTTGGGACTGTCCTTGCATCAAGACTTCTTTGGTAGGAAAGAGGTGTAGAAAATGTTAACAGTAGATTTTTGAGTGTTGACTTTTAAGCTTCCAGCCTATAAAGCAGATCCAGTTCTCCGAAATCAGTCATTCACTCTCTGGCCTGTTCTTCCAAGGGATCCTTTAGCTGTGAATAGGGATGAGAAATGGAGCTGAATAAGCTCTTTTAGCAAAATGCTGCTGCTTTCTTTCTTTCCTGCATTTCTTAACCCAGCTGTATGTTAGAGTTGGAAAGATAAAATCAAGATTCCAGAAAATCCCGTCACGTGAAATCTGCGTGTGTGGATTCCTTTCATGTGAACTGAAATTAATCTCTTCAAAACCAGTGTATCTTAATAGGTTGTACTGATGTCAGATGGTAGCAGAAAGAATTACCTGCAGCACGGAAACCCAAACAACAGGATCTGTTTCTGGTGGTTTGAGATACCATGATGTGTGATCTTCTCATGCTGCTTCAAATTATTGTGGTCTACCCTGTGTAAAAAAAAAAATAAAAAAAATAATCCACAACTCCTGTGCTTCACTGCTGGAGAAATGGTACAGCAGATGAAAAAATACTGTACTTGAGCAGAAAATAATTGCAAACCCAACATCTAGCAGTGTGGAATAAAGTATGCTCAGCAGAATTTTGTGTGCAAATATATATATATATACACATGAATCAGTGATGGGGTTGCAAGACAATAATGCTACCCAGATTATCCAGAAACACTGCCATGAAGGCATAAGGCACATAATTATTTAACATGGGTATTTTTTACCTTGTCTAAAGATGCCTTTGTGCAAACATGAGATTCTAACACTGAAACTTCAAACAGATCTCGCTCTGTAAACACTTGAAGTACCGGCCTATATTTAGTCCTTATTAAAATTGAGCAGAGTGCTGTTGTGTGAGTAATTCTCTGACATTACTGGGAAGACTTGGGGGATAATAAAATAAGGTCAGTAATGTAAAACTTACCCAGCTGACAGTTTTGCTGCTTCCTGACTGTCCAGCCGACCCTGGGGCCAGGACAAGGATGTTGAGGATGAGGGTGATGTTGATGTGAGCTGCTGAGCTGCCCCAGAGTCCAGCACTGCCCTGGCTGTCGTCGTCACCCCTGTGTTCAGAGTGCATTTAAGCAGCTGCAGAAACTCCTTGGAAACACCCTGTAAAAACATTGAAGGGGTACATGGGATAAAACAGTTTGGGAAAGTGTTGGCTTAGATTGCAGGATGGACTTCTGTTCTTCTTAAGGGCAAAAGGGAGGGCTGAGATAATGAGCCAATTGACAGAGTTACATGTCCAGTTGTGATATGGAGTAGCTAAGATTTCTTTAAAATACTGTAATTTATTGCACAGGACAGTAATTATTTCAGGGTCATGTATCCACAAAATAAGTTGAACTGTGAAGCTGCCTTTTGAAGCTGTAGAACTATATCCAGAACTCAAGGTGGGTTGGAGGAATGTGTCAGAAGATTTTTTTTTTCATCATTTCATGGGGAAAAAACTCTGTATGAAATGGCCCCTTCACTGTCTTCATTCCCTTCCCTTGTGATGATTAAATAACTGCTGTAAAGAAGAGCTGTTGGTTTTTCAGAACAATTGTCTGTGCACATGCATTGGCCTTTCATCCCACCCACCTGCCCCGTGGGGGACTCACTGAGTTCTAGATAAGGCTGGGATGAAAAAGTTGAATCGAGGGATGAAATGTTTCAATTTCTGTCTAGCAGAACATGGGAACTCGTTAACTTGGATGTGACTTTTGATTATTTTTTCCCACACTGCCGCTGAAAAGTCTTGTCATCTTACTTACACCTTTTGAAGTGGGAGACTTTGATTCAGGCCATGTGACACAATTCAGATTTAGGCAGAAAATAGATTTATTGCAAAGAGGTTAATTACTGCTGCTTGTTTTCAGGAAGGGTAAATACAGTTATGCACAAGTAACTTGGACAGCTGTAGCTTTAAGTCCTTAAGAGATGTTTTTTTTTTTTTCTTGAGAGTATATCTAGGAATTAGGATTTTCTATAGAAGGGAAAATATCCAAAAACACTTTATCACCTGATTTTGGATAAAGATGTATAGTATTGAGTGTTACTTCTGTTAGTCATGCAGACTTTGCATTATCCAATGTAAGGGTAGGAATAATGTCACAATGGGATAGACTTTTGAAAAAACTCTTCAATTAATAACATTTTCAATTGTTTGTTCCTGGTTATTGTTGTAAACTGTGAAATCTGAAAGTTCCTTAGGGAGTGTTGTGTGTCTGTTGTTAGGGATTTGCTCAGTGGAGGAACATTTCCAGTCTCTGCTTGAAATACTTTGGGCATTTGGAAAAGGTTTTAGATGTCACTGAGGTGCTGCCATTGTGGTGAGGACATCCAATCAATGAAAGTCATCTGAGATCTTGGGAATGTTTCTTCTTGTAGGACTGCTAATGGTCATTCCAATCAAAGGGCTGATTGGAATTTGGAGTATTTCTCTCATACTAAAATTCTCTTCATTTTATTTTCAAAAGAATGTCTGAAGTGCAAACGACTCCTTCAAAACTGGTGTTAAATTCTTGTTTGCTTGTGTTGTGTCTCAGCTGAAGGTTGGTGGTTGGAATGCCCTTCTGATGGAGTATTTTAAAGCCTGTTGTAATACAGCATTTCACAAGCTGAATGCTGGTGCTGCACACATTTCTGCTGGAACTTATTTTCAAAAATGATGATAAAACGAGATTACAGGAATGGAGTAACGAATGGAATGTGCTTCTGAGTTTGGGGGGGTTTTTGGTTGTGAAATGGAGGAGTTGCAATGTCTGTTGGGCTTTACCTTGTGATACAAATCAGGCATTACACAAGTGCTGTGTCTAAAATTGTTCCGAAGAGGCTCTTGCTTTAGTGTTCTACCTGTTACCTGCAGGCCACCGGAATTTATAGGCCTGGTTGTGTCTGTATTGCTTTTGTGCTTATTAGTAAGCAAACATCTGAAGATTTCAGGGAGTAAATAAATGCAGGAGAAACTCTTTATGAGGGAAAGATAATGATCTGAATCCGACTTGTGAAGAACTGGGTAGGAGTTGATAACCCTTTCCCACTTAATTGCTGGCAGTTAATGACAGCATTATTTAGGAAAGTTGGGATAGCTTTTAAAATCATGTTTATCAGACCCACTATAAATTAGGGTGATATTACACTTTTAAATCTGGTTATTTTAAAACAGAGTAAATAAACTGACCATGTTCATGGAAGGTACTGTGGATGTAGCTGTGGAGGGGAATTCGATTTCGTCATTTATTAGAATTTTAAAGACTGCTCTGTTATGACTTGGTGTCATAAAGTAGCATCTTAGTTCATGATCATATAATTTGAGTGTGTCCAAGAGACAGTTTAAGTGAGTGCTGTCATGCAGGATTTGTGCTGGAAATAGTTGTAGCTCTTAGTGCCAGTTATGGAGCTGCTCTCCAAAGGAAAGCGGCTCTTGCTTATGCAGTGGGACTGTTGTTGCATAGCAACTACTGTGCTGAAAGCTTCAAATGAGATGCTCCCTTGAAGTTCAGTGTGCCCTAATAATGCTTAATTTATCTGGGCCTTGCACTGCCTTTATCACAGTAGTGAATATCTTTTATTAGTGCACTCAGGAATGTCTTCTATTATGTACTCAGGGTTGTCTGTACATTTACTTTGCCTTTTCCCCAGGCTTAGAAGTGGGTGGTGTCATGCATGTTTTAGCAGAGTGTCCTGAAGGTTGAGACCTTAATAATATGATTAATCAGATTGAAGCAAATTTGAGAGAGTGAAGAGTTGAAGCATCATGGTCTCTTATAATGTGGGAGCAGGAGAAGGGTGAGCCCAGGGTCCCTCCTGGACACACTTACACCTCATCTGGTGTTGTCCTGCGTGGGGCTGTTGGTTGGCAGGTGAACACGGGTGGAACACTGGGCTGGTTGGCTGCTCCTTGCTCCTCATTAATGACAGCAAAGGATGTTACAGGTGCAGGACATGTGAGAGCATTGTGGGCAGCCTGGGAAATCGGATGGAGAAGGAAACCAGTTCTAGCAAGGGAAGAACTTGTGTTGGCTTAGTGGCTGCACTTGGTAGTCGGTGAATTGTCTTACAAAGAAAGGAGGCTTGAGAGAAACTTAGAAAGGTGTAGGGAATCCTGGCCTATAGAAGTTGCTGTGAAATATGCTTTGTATGAAAATAACATTTTCCACCCTTTGAAACGTTGTGATCCGTCCTGACGTGTGTGTTCTCAGGTCTGTACTTGATCCTGGGAATGCCAGCACAGCTCATCGTCATCGTTTCCTCAGTGAGGGTGCTCACTGCCATGTGCAGGGTTTGCCTTCACATGTGCTGGGCTCAAATTGAGACCTGAGTGTGGAAGTGGTTATGAAATGACAATCTGCTTCAACGCTGTTCATTGAATTCCTGCCTCAGCTGGGCCTTTGAGTGATGTTTTTATTGGATGTTTTCTACCTCTCTATTAAAATTTATTAAATTTACCAGGTTTTTTTAAAGAGGTTTTTTAATTAAA
The DNA here is from genome assembly GCF_022539395.1 of Myiozetetes cayanensis. NCBI lineage: Eukaryota > Metazoa > Chordata > Aves > Passeriformes > Tyrannidae > Myiozetetes > Myiozetetes cayanensis. Next base: position 6,938,483 of record NW_026087412.1, on the reverse strand, counting down.
GCAAACTCTTCTGTGATGACTATAAAATGGTCCTCTGCATTTATTAGGCTGGATTTCTTGCTGGTTGCTTTTCTCAGTCAGGATTTTGTAATAAATAGATGTCATTCCTTCATACTTCCACAATTTACAAATAAAATGCTGCATCGTCTCTTACCTTTTCAATTCCCAGTCCTTTTATTAAGCTCCAGTGAATTAATCATTGGATGGAAGTAGTTGAAAAATGCAAAAGAAGTCCTACTGCAGCAGATTTTTCAGCACTTTGTCAAACACCAGCTCCAATACTTATTCAGTGATGGGAGCCACTGATTATGTATTCATGTAAGCTATTAAAATAGCTTCACTTATAATAAATTTTAGCCCAGTTAAAGGTTGCCATAATTTTATACTTAATTCTACATTCGTTTTTTAAAAACCCCTGCAAATTAAAAATATGACTTATTAATTACTATGTAAGAAACTTCAAAGTTTCTCTAAACAGAGATGGATTCTGTAATTCTTAGTCAGTAGCTCTTGCTTGTGTGAGTCATCTGAAATGTTGTTCTGTAACTGTTGCAGAAACTTGCCCATGATAATTGGCATTTTTCTTGTATTAAAGCATCTTTTTATAACTTTGTATGTGAAAATTGCCCCGTGCTTTTGGAAGTTGAGATGACTTCCATCTTCTTAACAGACCATTCATGGTTACCTGCCTTTTCAGAGGTGATCTTTGCTTTGTTTTTATATAATAAAATTCATTACTTTCTCCAATTAATTACTGCTAATTCACAATTTCTTTCCCTGGGAATTATAAAAGGGGAATGATGTAACTTGCTTAAACACTTAGATGGTAGGCTTGATAAATACGCAGTTTTTGTTGTACTTTTAACATAAAGTAGCTGAAAACACGTGGAGTGTATCTAACCTGCAAGAAATGGTTGTTAGTGCTCATGACGTCTCACCTGGAGTTAAATAAACCACAAAACTTGTGTAAGGCCACCAGGAGCTTCGATCCTGCCAGCTGGATTTGCTGTGATAACTGGGAACTGCTGGGGGGGGGTTGGTAAATGGTCTGTGGTGAGTTCACTTCTCACTGCAGTGAACTTGGTGGTGAAGGTGAGGAAGTTGTTTGGAAATTGAGTGGGATGGGCTTGGAAAAAAACGACTTCAAAATAATAATTTTAATTTGTAATAACTGGTAAGATAAATATTTACCTTTTTTTTTGGTTGTAAAACTACCTTTTGTTATTTGGTTTCAATTAGAAGTTCAAAGAGATCTCTTAAATTTATCTACAGCTGTGTTACCCAGGTGTGTGTTTGTTACAGTAATTAGCTAATGACTGCACAAAATGCTTATATTTGTGGTTCAGGTAATTTTCAGTCTCCTCAGGCAGGTCAACAAACATCTGGAGGGAGTAAACACAAATCAGCTGTTACCTTCCCCTTTTTTCTTTTTGATGCTTAGGAATGGAAAAATACCCGAGTGTTATGTAGAAGACTTGGTTTAAATTAATATAAATTGTTCTATCGAGAGGGGTTTTTTTGATTCTCTTCAGAATTATGACTAAAAGGTGATGAGTGGCCTCACACCGTGGTTGATCTGCATTTGGACAGTGCTTAATATCTGCAGATGGAGCGTTCATGTTCTCTAATGAGGTGTGAATGCCAGAGCTGTTGTGGAAACCAAATCCCTTGTTTGAAAACCTTCCTTTTTTGGTTAACTTTTATTTGTTGTGTAGATAATATTCTTAATTGCTCAGGAAATAAGGGATCTTCTGCTAACAGGCTTTAAAGCAGGATTATGGTTATGGCAGTTTGCTCTTTACCTAGAATTAAAATAAATAAATATTTGGTGAGATGATAAGTTCTAGCTTTTTCTGGAAATCTCTTAATTTTTGTAATTTTTTGAAGGTTTAAGAGGTAGTTGTGTGTCCCTTAAGTAGTGATCAGCTTCTGGTTTTCTTATTTTCAAGGCTTCATTCACACTCATGTTCTGTTGGCAGACATTCCCATTGATACTCAGACGTTCTCATAAAATCCAGTTAGTCCAATTCACCTGACATTGCTAAACTTTACCAGTGATGTAATATCTAGATATCAGATTTGGTCCAACTGCTCTTCCAGTCCCCATAGTTTGAAAAGAAAACAACAACCCCTCAAGATGTAGTTCCCTAGGAGACCAGAGCACACATGTCTTTGTTCTCTACTGAGGATGAAAACAGGCATGAAAACAAGTTTAATTTAAGATTTTTATAAAATACCATTCGAGGCTTTTGATCCTGGGTGAGTAATAACCTGACTTGTCGTGGAAAATGTGTTGTAGAATGTTTATTTATGAATTTTGGGGAATTATTTGGAAGTGTGTTTTGCAAAATGGTTAGGAGTCCAAAATGCTTGAAATGGAGACAAATCACGTGGGAATCACAGGAAATAGAAGCTGGGGTGGAGCTGGTCAGATCCATTGCACGTGTGAGAGCAGCTTGTGTGTTTGGGAGACTGTCACAAATGCACTTACTGAGAGAGAGAGGCTGCCTTAGAGCCACATACTTGAAATTTGTGCCCAGTTGAAGTGAGGATTGATTTCCTCTGGCTGCCTCTTCCCTTAGCTCAAGGGTTTGAGCTCGTGGGAGGTGTCTTCAAAAAGACCAGATTTCCAATATCTGTGATTGGCTTTCTGTATTAATTTATTGACTTAAACAGCATCCCAAGGCTTGGGACTATTGCTGTTCATCACCAGCATCTGTAAATGATCTTGGGTGGGATCAGGTAAGTCCAGAGTGGTGCAGGAAGGCGGGAGGGCACAGACAGATTTGTCCTTTCTGTCGAGTCTCCTCACGTTCCATCCCGTCCACAGAGTGAAACGTTCAGACTCCCATCCCTTAAATCAATGCAGGTGGATAATACATTTGCAAGGAACTTCTTAAAATGCCGAGCATGTTTCCAGAATCCTGCATCCATTGTCATTTCTAGGAGAAGGAGCTGCAGCTGAAGTTCCCTCCACCTTTGTGGTCGTGTCTCTGTGTGTCCTGGTCGTCCTGGTCATCCTGCTGGCCAACTGTGTCTCCTGCTGCAAAGACCCTGAGATAGATTTCAAGGTAAGCACTGAAGGTACCAGTGTGGGTACAAGGGGCACTCTTGGCTGCATCCTCATCTCCAGGATACCTGGATATTTGTGCTGATACCCTGCAGTTATTGATACTTGAGTGTCTCTCTTCTGAAACAGCCAGTGACTGTTTCTGTGGGCTCTGAAGTCTTGATGCAACCAGTTATTTTAATTAATTGGTCCCTGCTGCTCAAGGGTCTTTGATACCTTTTCAACATCGTAACTAAACATGAAGATCAGAAGGAAAGGTTATACCCTTGAGACAATTTTGCTGTAAAGAACCTTTTTGTTGCTTTTCTCTGTTTTCTTTTGTTGTTCTGAGTCTCCTGACGGGGTTTAAGACACTCCTGTTGAATAAGAATACTGGAGATGCAGATCCACTGTAGCAAAACTCTTGAGAAATCGGTATCATTTGAGAACAGTTACTTTTGGAACATCAGCTATCAGTGTTCCTAAAATTGAGTTTTGCTCTCGTTTTTAAGTGGAGAATCTTTGTCCTCAGCAGTTCATGGTAATTCATTCAGAGCCAGGGTTGGCATTTGAACTAACAACAAAACAAAGCAAAAAACAAACCCACGAAAACCCAACCAAGGAAAAAACCCTTAAACCTCGTTTGTATTAAAAGCAGTATGTGATACTTTGATCTCTTTAAATCAGCAATAAATGGGAAATAAGGAATAGAAAACTAAATCTCTGTCCCTGTCCTTGGAAAACAGCTAAGCCTCCTTAGCACTGCTCATTCAAACTGAAAGAAATGTATTTGTGCTAATTTTAGGACGAAGATCAGCTTGTTTACTAAGACATTTTTTATTTAGGAATTCGAAGATAACTTTGATGATGAAATAGATTTTACACCTCCAGCAGAAGATACTCCATCTGTTCAGTCTCCAGCTGAAGTGTTTACCCTTTCAGTTCCCAGTATTGCTTTACCAACTCCCTCCCAGTTCCCGTCTCGCACAGGTAAAATACTGGGTTTGATGGCCAAACAAAAGGAGGCGTATTCAGTGTCAAGAATGAAGCTTGGCTGATTGTGTTTGACCTTACTGTAACAAGTAATTAGTTACAAGCTTGCATAAACTGAGCCAATAGTTTTGTGGGGTATAGTTAAATGTTAAATGCTGCTGCTAAGGTGTTAACCTGTGGCAGGTGCCATGTGAGGTAGTTTAAGAGAATGAAACTCCCTTTAAAAACCCTCTGTAGATTACTGTCATTATATTTGTGTATACCTGAAGGGTTTAAAGTACCCTGGGACATCAGTGACTTCTGCTCTTTAGTGGTTTTCTTTGGGGCTAAGTTGTGGTTGGATTTTAGTCACTGCCCTTAAATGGAAACAAGAGTGACTCCCTTAGCTGGACAGCAGTGCTGCTGTTCAGCTGCATCACTTTGAGTGTCACTGTAGACTATTTGTGCTATAAATGCAATCTTGGTAAGGTAGAGCATTAGATTTCATTTCCCTGTGTGGAAGGGTTTTTCAAATGTATTCTTTATAATACCATTTTTGTAAAAGGAAACTTAAGTGTCTTAGAGTATTATAGACACACTTTAGCCCAAAATGGTTGTTCTCATATTATGTTATTGCACATGATTTTACATCTCTTTCTTGTTGCTTGATCACTGGATGTTCAGGGAAGCTTCTAGTAAAATTTCTGTACAAATTTCAAGGAGCTGTCAGTGTGCCTTAATACAAATGACATGGTACTCCCTCAGTGTTTTAAAGAGCTGGGAAAAATTATCTGTGAAGAACTTCACATCAGCTCTTCTGTGTTGCCATAATTGTTAAAATGATACTGCCACTCCAAGTGTTTTGCCAGAAGTAAGGCAGTGTGCCTGAGTTGAGTTAAAAATGTACTGCTGGGGCCTTCTCTGTGCTTAGAAGCACATTGATAGTGGATTAAACATTCCAGTAAAATGATCCTGCTGTAAATGGGGTTTATGGGAATAAAATTGAGGGCTAGAATTCTCAGATAAGTAGTAATGATGGTGAGTTTTTGTTAACATAATTAGTGTTCCTAAGCAGTTGGGCAGCAGGGGGGTGAACACTGCTGGAACTTTCCTGTAGTGTGGGGTCTGCCATTGCTGCTGCCCATCCTCTGCCAAGATCTGGGGCTTCTTTTCTACCCTTTCCCTCCCTGGGCTCTTTCCATGAAGTATTTTTAGTTGAAAAATGTCCTCCTTCCAGATGGCAGCTACAAGTAGGGCAGTTGGGCTGAAGAATAAAGCAGTTGAACCTTTTCTCTTAAAATGGTAACTCCAGGTAACTAATAAATGTTAAGATGTGAGTTTTAGACGGTAAGTTTTAGCTTGGGTTTTCTATTTTATTTACATAGGAAATTTGTGTAAGCAGGTTGGTTGCTCTACCCAGCTCCAGGCTATGATACACTTCTATACTGGAGGTAGAACTTTAGCCTTTTTGCTTTCTTACTGAACGTGGTAAATTCAAAGTTCACGTTTCATCAGGACAATCACTCTTGTTTTGTAGGGTTGTTTTTTTCTATTTTTTTAGTAGAGTTGAGAACCTGGATTTGAGAAGTGTTTCACTTGGGTGCTGTTTTCACAGCATTACCTTCATACTTTCTGTATGTCTGCCGTGGGCTTGGGCTGAGTGTGTGCAGCCAGCTGGGAATGGCTCTTGGAGGGGTTGCTTTATTCCCTCAGCAGCTGATGACTTTGGCCATGCAGGTGGTTTGATACCTGTTACCTTTGTTTCGTTGTGTGACAGATGGATCAAAGTCTCAAGTTGCACGTCAGAGTCTAAACTACATCCAGGAAATTGGAAATGGCTGGTTTGGAAAGGTGAGGAGTTATCTTTTAATGTTGCACAGATTGAGTCTTTACTCCTAGCTGAGTATTCACTTCAAAATGGTACTCAAGGAAAAAAGTAATAGCATAAAAAACCCTCAACTTGAAATGAGATATTTCTTTGCATTCAATTTTTAGCTGTAATCACAACACTAATAAATGCTTCTTAAATTTTCAACATGTTGATTCTTAGTAGAGCTACTAGGCAGACATTTCACTTCCATTGCTTTGAATTGTTACGTTCTTCTTATTACCAAGTCTTTCTAGGAAACTCTTTTAAGTAAATAAGTGATCTTCACTAGAAAACTTGTTTTCTGAAAGTTGACGTACAGATCAGTTGTCAAGATTTATTAATCATGGATGTTTAATTATCAAAGCTCTGCTTGCCTTTGCAAAAAATAAAAAGACCAGCAAGTCTTACAGTGTGTTTTTAGTTCTTGTTTTAATTTGCAGGAACACTCTGAGTACTTTTTCCCCTCTGATTAAAGACACAATGGTATCTTTTTTTCAGGTTCTCCTTGGAGAGATCTACACAGGCACCAGTGTAGCAAGGGTAATAGTGAAGGAGTTGAAGGCAAGTGCAGGTCCCAAGGAGCAAGAGCAGTTTTTAAGGAATGGAGAACCATATTAGTAAGTGATGTTTCACAGCTTCCTACTGCTGCAGATGGATCAGGGACATTGCTTTTGTTCAGTATTGATGTCCCCACTTGCCCTCCCTTAGAACTGAAATGCTTGTCTTTAAAAAGTGATGCGGTCAGTGCAAAGTGAGCAGAAGGTGTGGTCATAGATCACCTTGCCTGAATGTGCTGCAAGGGAGTGGTCGTGGAGTGGTCATCATTCTGTTCTTAGTGCTTTCTTACACCCTGGTTATATTTGCATTTAGGCTTAAGTTGTTGGCAGCTGCCACAAGACATTTCCTGTGTTCTGCTGCATTGGCACAAGTGGTTGGGAAGCAATTTAGAGAAAGTAACTGATCTGGCTGGGAACTAACCTGGCTAAGGAAAGGTTGGGCTTTTAGCCAGATCTACACCTTGGTGTAGTTTCTGAACCAGTTGCATGCTTTTATTTTTGGTCCAAGGCTGGTGGGAGGATGGGTGACTTTCATGTGGCAGTGCTGGCTTCTGTGGCTCTGGGATGCTCCCAGTTCAGCTGCTCTCAGATGTGCTGCAGCAGCACAGGCAGGTTGATACAGGTACAAAGGTGCAGGTGGAATCTGTGGCTTTGGGTAGTTTGTGCCACCCCCCTCAGTGTTCTGTGTTGCAACTTCTGGTGGGGATTTCAGTGTGTTGTGTTATACTGTGATCTTCCTGGCTTTAACTGTATTTTTTTCACTCCAGCATTCTTCAGCATCCAAATGTTCTCCAGTGTATTGGGCAGTGTGTGGAAGCCATTCCTTATCTCCTAGTTTTCGAGTTCTGTGATTTGGTAAGTGCACTTATACAAAGTTTTTCCACTGATGTAAGTGGTCTGTGGTGCGTTTACTGCCCTTGCTCGTGAAATGCTTGTTTTGCTTAGCCAGATTACCAGAATTTTGATTAACCAGAATTTCAGGAGACGCTTTTGTTTAGAGACAGCACAGTTATAATTTTTGGTTTGTACTCTTTTCAATTCATCATGGGCTTTCTGGATGCTTTTGGAATGTTCTGAAGAGGGAAATAGTTGTTCTTTCTTTGATAAAGGAATTACTGGTCTCCTTCAGTCTGCCTTCAAGAGGGAGCTTGAAGGGCAGAGGATGTCTGTCACATGCACATGCCAACATCACATCCTAAATTATATTTGCTGTCTGGGCAACCTTAATGTACTTTTATTACCATTTATATGAGAATGTTAATTGAGGAAAATTGAAGAATTTCCCTCCTTCTGCCTCCTCCCCCACCTCCAGAGTGCCCAAATTTTACCCATGCTGTGCAGCTTTGGGCTAAAATGCAGTGGTGGGCTCACTTCTGGAATTAGCCATATGCATTCCAATAGCTAGAATTCTCAGTTTGTGTTCATTCTCTTCCTGACCCTTTTTCTTTTTTTCCCTATTTCCTTATGCTTTTATTTCCTTTCCCACCCCCCTTCCACCCCCCAAGCAACTGCCTTCTGCTTCCTGGGCACTGTAAGAAAAGCTGGGCACACACTGAGGGGCGTTGTCACTGCTTGCTGCTCTGCCCTCAGTGCCACAGTGGTCACTGCAATGGGAAGGAGAGCACAAAGCCCTGCTCAGCCACTGCATTCCCTTGGAATGGGTGGGAATGCTGGGAGAAGGGGGTGCTGTGCATGCCCAGAAGCTTTGAACTGTGCCCAGAGTCAGCAGAGACAACAATTTGGATCCATGGTCTGGAAAGACTTGAATTGTTTTATTGTAGCATAACACATTCCTGAAAACAAACCCCAAAGTGCAGGTGTCTGACTAAACATTGGCTCAGAAGCTGCTCTGAAGTTTGGTGTGCAGATACCATCTGAAGCAGAGCTCCTTGGAGAATGTCGAGGGAGAATTGAACTCCAAAGTGCACAGTGTTATTAAGAAACAAGTCTTTCAGAAAGAAGGTAGTTTGCGTTTATCAAATCCAGCAAAATCCTTTTTATCAGCTTTACAACTGCAGAATTTTCCTTTAAACTCAGGTGCACAAATCTGCTTGCAGCTGCATCTGTTGCCCCAAGCAATTTAAATGAGCTAACATGAACTTGAGTTTTCTTGAGAAACGTCAATTAATCTGTGACCTTAAATAACGATATTTTTTCATTGCTGCTCTTCTGCTCGAACACATTATCTGTGGTAAATTAATGAGACAGAAGTGCTGATAAAATCATTCTTTTTCAAATGGAAGAAATGCCTGGACTTTTTAAGTAACTGATCAAAGTGAAATGTTCCAGTTTTGCTAACAATTAAAAACTTGGTGCCTAAGGTTAACAGATAAGAGTTTTTTATAGTCTTTCAATATGTAGAAATTGAATACTTACTGGTTTTTAAACCTGCTATTCAAATTGGAGTTTCTTTAAAAGGACCCTTGAAAGAGAATTGCATTTTATGGAGTCCATCAGATACAGATCCAGATAAAATTTCATTGCTGCCATGTTTTCAAATAGTTACACAAATTAAACCAGCTTTAAATTTAAAGATGGAGTAACTTTTGAAGATTGCCCTACTTTAGGTATACAGGAGAAAGTAATATCCTTGTTTGATGCCTGATTATTTATGCCAGAAGTTGTCATGATCCTGCAGAGTAATCTGGAAAGGATTTTACTTAAGGGGATAAAATAGATTTTCACTTTAACTGGGGGCAGTAAGCTTGACAGTTAAAGTGGTAGTTTTATAAATTTGAGTGTAGTTAGGTAATTTCTTTGGAATGGAAGATAAATGGGCTCATTTCTATTCCAAGTGAACTAAAACTTGTTTACAGAAAATTATATATTACACTGAGTTAAACATAACATTCATGTTAAAGGCTCACTTAAAGACTTCTTGATTGAGTATCTCCTAGACCTAATGTGTGCACACAAACACATAGGGACTGGTAATTTTGGAGTAAGGGGAGAGAAGACGCAGAGAAGAAAGAAGCAGGACAGCACCATTTGGAATAGAAGGTGTTGGCTAAACAGCTTTTTTTAGTTGACAGGTTTTTTAGGAGGCTTTTTATCACTGTGGCTGGAATGGCCATTATTTGGATTCTTCAGACTTTTAGTAGTAAGTGATCTCAAAAGCTGCTAGCTCCTTTTGTACTTTTTTTTCCCCTTAAATTGGGTGAGTTCTGGTGTATGGAGGTGCTTCCAAAACATGCAAGAGTGATTCTGCAGCAGAAAGGCCCCAGGGGCAGCTGAAGGGGTTAACTGAGGGTTCCAGTGTCTGTGGTGACTTTGTGTGGGAACAACCAACGTGGTCCTCTGGTGCAATGCTGTGCTAAAGCCCTTTGCCTTGTTACTGGTGCTGTCTGTGCATGTACAACAGAGTAAACTTGCTCTAATCCCTCAGACTTATGTGATTAAGAATTGGGAATTGTGAAAAAAAGGTGTCAAATGTGTCAACTATGTTGGGTAGGAAATGAACCATCTCCAGGTGACCAGTTCTTCTGAGGCCTTTTGGGCAACACCGACCTCATTTTGGAAATTTGGCATGTAAAGTAGTGAAAAGTGTGTCTGTTCTGCTGATCAGCAGGGGCTGGAGGGTACAGTGGTTGTTTTATTCTCACTCCTTCAAACTCAGAGCCTGTCACAGCGTGCACCCCTTTTGCTACTTCGCTCCCTTGGACTTGTAACCTTTTTAGGGCCAGTTGACCTTGCCTTGGCTGCTCAGGCAGCCCTGTTGGATTATCAGTTCCCAGGCTCCTTGGCATTGAAAGGGCTTGGTCAGAGGCACTGGAAACCAGTGCAGAGACAGCAGAGCTGTCAGGGTGGCAGTGCTGAATGTCAGGCAGGCTGGCTGACTTGTTTGCTTGGCCACAGAAAGTACTGATACATTTGTGTTACACAAGATTGCTGGTTGTGTATCCAGTGACTGCTTTGGGTAACATTTACCCTATTTTATGGTGTAACCCAAGTGTCCCTTGCTTTGCAGAGCTGGGAAAGAAGCAGGAGAGCTCAGTTGCACAGAAGTGATTTAAGCTTTGAAATCCTAATTTTCCTTTGCCTGTGATAAAGTGGTTAAGAAAATAGTAAATACAAAAAGAAATGCTCGAAAAGGTCTCACACCCCCTGTCCCCATGTTGGTTGACACAGTATGTCGGTGCAGTCTGCTATGAATAGTTAACTGTTCACTGTTAAACATTGTAGAATGATGCCAGGTTAAAAATAGTGGTGGCTGCCTTATTAACTGTAATATATTACTCAGCCCAGTGTGGCCAGCATTTTGTCAGCACAGCAAATCCTCTAATGGATTGACATAATTTATGAGAAAAGGAAAGTTATTCAAATGTGGAAGTTGCATGTAAGCTGTGAGGCCGATTTGCCTATCAAATCCTTACAGAAATTCTTCAGGTCCTGCAATTCCCTGAGCAGATGAGATCAGCAGGATGCAGGATTTGCCTGGAATGCTCTGTAGCTTGCTTTAGGGATGTTGCTGTTAGGAGAAGGTGCCAGCTTGCAGTGGTTGGTTCTTCTTTTAATTTGGACTTTTTTTTTTTTTTTTTTTTTAATTGCTGCCATTTGAAAACGTCTTCAAATCAAAACAGAATCTTTGCAATGAAAACTTCATCATCAAAGAGTTCAATGAGTCTGTTTAATAATCATGGTCAATATGGATATGAGGGAGATAGATTTATCAGTGATGTAGTTCAAAAAGAAGGGGGAACTTGTCAATTCAGGACAACTTCAGAAATTACGCCTGAGTTCAAAGACTCTGCTCTCAGCACTGTTTAATATTTCTTAAACATATATTTGCCTAAGCAGGGTTCTGGTGGGCAAGGAGCTCTATCCCATCCAGCAGTTTCATGGATTTCATTTTAATGGAGTGACTGCAGGGTTACTGTCACTGCAAAGCAGTGCAGGGGGAGTGATTTCAGTTGTCCAAGAACTTCCAAAGGGACAATAAGGTCACACAATATTATGTGACTTGACAGGTAGTTTTCCAACTTGGTAACAAGTGTTCAGTAGACATAATGTGGTAATCTCTTTACATTTTTAAAACTGTTATCATCAATGCCTTCTGGGTTAAAAAGTCCTGTCAGAGCCATGTCAGTGTTGGGTGTTTGTGTGAATCCAGTATGGAATTTGCACAAACAAAAATGTGCCAAAGGTACCTGTGTAGATATGCCCCAGCTTCTGGCTGTCCCAGGGGAAAAGCATGGCAAGATTGAAGTGGCTGAACTGATCCTGACTGAACCAAGAAGGATGGGAGGAGAGGTGAAATCCAGTTCTTTGTGGAGTCCCAGGAGAGGAAGGAAAAGGCAGAGTAGCAGAGAAAGTTGAAGAGAAAGTAGAACCTTCCTCAAGCATGATTATTGAGCTTTTTATATTTAGATGTCTCTGCAGTGAATTTTGCAGAGCTGCATTTTTTTCAGATATAAATAACCTTTGATGTTTGCTGCATTGGAAAGTCTGTCAATAAGGGGTCGTTTTGTGGCTCTCTGTGGGGATAGTATTGCTGTGTTGCTGCTGCCTGCTTTTAGGTAGGGAAGCATCCCTGGATAATTCAGGATAATTCTCCACTCCAGCTTCCTACTCAAAGCAGTGTCAGCCTGAGGTCAGACTACATTTCTCAGAGTTTAATCCATTTGGATCCTGAGAACATTCAAGCATGGAAGCTGCACCTTCTCTCTGGGCAACCTGCACTTCTGCTCATGTCCTTGTGTGGAAAACAGCTTTCCTTAAACCGACTCTGAACTTCCCACGTTTCAGCTCATGCCTGTTGTGCCTCATCCTCCATCCATGGTCCACAGGGAGAACCTGGCTTAGCCTTTAATAACTTCATATGACCAGAGAGCTGCTCCTGGGTGCTCCCAAAGTCTTCCTTCAGTTCCCTGAAGGAACAGGCAATTGCTTGGTACAAGCAATGTCCTTTTAAAGCAATACTAAAAATACCTGGTTTATATTTTTAACCTTGATTGTAGCTTTAATTAGAATAGAATGGGAACATAGCACCAGTGTGCTTCAAGGTGCTGGATTTAATAAAAGTTGGTTTTCCTACAAAAATAAGTACCTGCATGAATAATTTACTAAATGAGGGATGTCACACAGCACTGCTGTTACTAGTGCATTTAAAATTTAAAAAGTAATTCCTCGGTGCGCTCCAGGCATCCTAGGAACTTAATCCACCTGGGACAAGCCCTAAGCAAGGAGTTGCTGTTTTAATGAATGACAATTTGGGAGAGTTGGTCTTTCTCCAGGCTCCTGCTGCCACCTACAGTCAGCTCCGTGCTTGTATTCCTTGGGCTCGTATTCCTGCTGGGAAGCCGAGTGTGTTACGAACGCTGTTCCTTCCCTGGTTGTTTGGAGCTCTGCTCTGGCCCGATGGAAACAGGGGGGTCTGTGTTTTCTATAGAAATGTTTATCCATATAAACCTGAGCCAGGGTGAAGTGGCAGTTGTAAGTCAGAAAGATCTTCTGGGAAACATTTTAAAAAATGTAATTCTGTAGGATGCAAATACATGAATGTTAACCTAATTTCTAGCTAAAAACAGGATAAAGGGAATGTAATGAAGGCTTCTGCAATGTTAAACAGAATTAGAAGTTCTGCATGTTTTCTCCTCAAATGGTGAAGCTACTTACAGCATAATTAGTATATCCAAAGCAGATGAAAGTATAATAGCTGCTTCTGTGTACTGTAGAATCTCTTCATGTTTTTAAAAATTAAAATGCTGTTTTGCAAAGGATTGGTGTCTGCTTCTGAGTAGTTCTTGTTTTATTAAACATAACCCAGGTTTGTGACTGTCCAGCTCAGCTGTCACTGCACCACAGACATTCTCTGCCTGAACTGTTAGAATTGTAAATTGTCTGCCTCAGTTAACACATTAAGGAGGAATGAGGTGCTTCAGTTATAGCTCCATAATGTATGTGAGCACCAGAGATCTTCAGTCCTTTCTGGACATCAGAGTGGCTTTTAGGCAGTGCAAAGACTGTCTTCTTGTCTGCTCAACCTCAGCATCTCCCTTCAGTCTCCTCCCTGGCCCAAGATTTAGGCAGACAGTGGACATGGGCAGTTAGAGCCAGTGAAACAAGCTGGGATATAATATATCGTGCAGTCTCAACACAGAAATGCCCTCTGAAATAATTTACTAAACTTACAGAAAGTCTATATTTTAAATAACAAAAGCACACGAGTGCTGGGTTTAAAGCCCCAACTGTGAGAAAAGGAACAACAATGCCATGAGAAACTTGTTCTTTTCCCCTGCTTGGATTCATTTACTGTAAGTCTTCCTTTTCCTGAATGTTTGGACAGCATTCAGGTATTTTCCCTCTATTTCAAAGCTGTTCTTTTTTTAGCAGTTTATGAAGTGCTTCTCTGGGCTCATTAATTATGTGTCTGGTGCTCAGTGTTGCCTGGGTTCAGGAAAACTGCTGCCATCACTGGAATTCCTGCCTGGAGTGGGTGTATTACCATGCTTTTTATATTGAAAGGACTGTGAGCTGGCAGTGTCTGAAACCCTCTCCTGGTCTCTCCCTTCCATCCCTTACAAATTCCAGACAGTTGGCCTTGCTGATCCAGAGCGCTTGAAAACTCATCTCATTTAAAAACAGAAGCTCATCAAACTCCGTGTTTTTTAATGGAAACTATTAATGTATGACAGGTTTTATGTGGCAGTCTGATCTAGGTTGTTAATTACTAATGATTTGATTAAAACCCCTGGATTTCCAACACCACATGCCTTGGATGGCTGCTGTGAGAATCCTTACGGAGCATGGTATCTTGAGATTATTTTATGAAGCACAAATGTGGTTAATAAAGTGCTGTGGTTAGTTGAATCTTTATTAAAAGATTTTCAGATACAACCAACGGACAAGGCTGATGAACATTTTTAACTTCTTTTGCAGGGTGACCTGAAAACTTACCTGGGCAGTGAGCAGGAGCACGTGAAGGGAGAGTCGCAGATCATGCTGCTGCAGAGGATGGCGTGTGAGATCGCTGCTGGCCTCGCTGTGATGCACAAACACAACTTTGTGCACAGGTATGGCTCCCAGGGAGCTCCCATCCAGCTGGGATGCACTCTGAAATTCCTGGGGTGGTTTTCATTAGGATCCAGGCATTGAAGATTGTTCTCACGAGCTTCTGCCTGTGCCATGCCCTGAGCCATGGAGGGGTGGTGCTGATGCAGGTGCTGATTGAGCTGCAGGGCTGTGCTGTTCCAGCTCCACCTGCCTGAGAGCTGAGCACCTGCAGCCCCCAGAACACAACCTGCTGCCAGGCTAACCCAGAAGATGTAGTTTGATTAATTCTTGGCCAAGTTAAACATGTTTATTTTGGGGGGAGGTATGTTAGAATTTTGTGACAGTGAACATTACCTGCTGTGAATTTTTGTTGTATTATAACAATTTAGAACTTCTACTTGGTAATCTGTTACTTTTGTTACTAAAATTGGAAAAAAATTTCTTTCTAGTGCAGTAAGGGAGAAGCTGACTTTAGATACAAAATCTGAATAAAATGGGTGTTCTCTCCCTGAATTATTGTTCCTGTAACCTTTTCATCATCAGTAGTTGAGGCAGTCAGATTTTGAAGTAATCATACTGGGAGAACAATTTAGTTCTAATTGGGGGGAATGCTAGATTTCTTTTTAATAAATATAATAATTTAAAATAAAATTTAATGTAGTTGGTATTGAAAGAATGACAGTAGCTGCAAAAAGCTAGGAAAATATATTCATGAAACTAGTTGCTCAGAAAAATGTAAAAATCCTTTGACTTTAAGTGTAAAGGTTCCAAGGAACTGGAAGACATCAAACTTTAAGATGATTAAAAATGAAAGCACACTTGTTCCCCAGACATGACTTACCTGGGGAAACCTTGGGGGTCACAAGAGAGTTTACTTTGCTGGTCTGTTCTTTGCTGTAGAAGCAGGACTTGCATCATCCTGACAAGTGAGTCAGGAGCTTATCCTGGAGCTTATCAGTGCACATCTTGCTGTTAGAGAAAGCAGAGACCTGGTGTTCAGAGAGAAAGGAGCTGTCAGACTGAGGTGTCAAAAGGTGCAGGTGTAAAACAACAGCAAAACCCTGAAAAAGCCCTAAAGCCTGGACTCAGCTGGTGGCTGATGAGCAGAGCTTCTCTTTTCACCCATTTGCAATCTCAGATGACTCGAAGGTAATACCAGTTGTTCCTGTCTAACTGAGGGGGCAGTTTCTTGTCTTTAGCAGCATGGCTCTGTAGGTGTTAAATTCAACAGCACATTTTCAGGGAAATACAGATAAACTGGGTAAATCATTATTCTGTGGATCTGCAAGATTCTCACTGTAAATGTTTACTTCTAGCAACACTATCCTGATGCTGTCAGAGTGAGTGGTAAATCTCCAGCATCAGTGATTTTGTTGTTAGTGGTAAATTCAAGCAGCCAAAAATTTTTCTCTTCCAGGATATTTATTTAAATAGCATAAAACAAGTTGGCAAGCTCTGGGGAATAATTGAAGGTTACAAATGTGTTTCTAACCTGTGTAGTTCAATGACTCTAGAAAGGAAAACATCATCTTTCTTTGAAACAGGAAAACTGTGTGGTTTTAAGACTGTTTGTACTTCAGAGACTTTTTTAATCCACACAGAAGCAAAGGT
Source organism: Myiozetetes cayanensis (assembly GCF_022539395.1). NCBI lineage: Eukaryota > Metazoa > Chordata > Aves > Passeriformes > Tyrannidae > Myiozetetes > Myiozetetes cayanensis. The sequence goes on along the minus strand of NW_026087412.1, from coordinate 6,922,432 downwards.
AGAGCTGTTCCAGGGCACTTAATTGGCTGGTCCCCTTCTGTGAAAGTGAGGAGTGAAATATTTGAGCAATTAGTCTGCTGAGCTCTTTGCTGTCACAGCCACAGTTCCAGCTTCATTAAACTTGCATAAATTTCTGAGTTTGCACGATGGGTTTCCTAAAACAGCTTCTTGGTATTACTGCAGCAGCACTGCTGGCTCATGAATACTTGTGGTCTGGTTCATGGTGGAAACTAGAAGCAAGTTCTGTGTCTGTTCAAAAGCTTTTCAATTTGTTTATTAAAGAACTTCTATGAAATATGTTACTTTTTCTGTTGGTCTTTTTCAAAGACTGTCTGTAGTTCTGGTTCCTGTGTAATGGATGGGTTTGTAACTTGGAGGAACTTCACTGCAGGTGTAAGATATTACAGGTTGCTTAGCATCATATTGTAAAGTATTTAAACCCAGTCTGAATTGCTGATAGAATTTGCTTATGGCAAAATTCAAGACATGCAGGGATAGGTGTGAAGAGAGGCATCTCTGTGGTGTGTGAACAGCCTCAGTAATCTCCATGATAGGATTATTGTAGAATGAGCTGCACATAAATTCTGTGTGTGGGTTGAATGCTTAAGGATAAATGCCACTGCTCTAGAGAAGTGCCTTGTCACTGGGTTTAGTTTTCTTTGCGTTCCAGAACAGGGTCTGCTTGAGTGTGTGCCTATAAACTGATTCCCTTTTGAAACAGTGGGAGTGCCCAAGGGGAATCATATCCTTCTGACCACAAACCAATGTCCAATAAGTCCACTGTCAGAGAAACCCCAGCAGTGTTTGCTGTTTCTGGAAGTGCTCAGTGTTTGTACACAGTGGTGTCTGCTGTATTCCAGGGAGATACGGGATCAGTTTTTGGCTCTTACAAAATTGATAAAACGGTCAGCAACAAGAGTGCTGTCTTAAGGTTTAGTTTGGATCAGAATGATGCTTTTGAAATGGCTCTCCCCAGTTCCTGTGCCTGTGTTTGCACTGTGGATGAGCTGGTCTTTGGGAGAGCATGGGCTGCTTTGGTGTCCTCCAGAGGCACTCAGGAGGCAGCTGCAGGAGCACACCCATCTGCACCCAGCTTGTTCAGCCTTCAGCAGGATTTAGGTTTGTGGCACTGACCTGCAGCTCATGCACGTGGGATTGTGGAGGTGTGTGCAGAGTGGATGCTGAATCCTGAGCGCTGTTTGTGTTAGTGATTCGTTCCCGCTACCTGTGAATAAGTCCTTGATTTCTTCATTATTTTTTTAAATAACGTTGTTGGCTTTTCATTTGGTTATTTTAAGCTCTGGCCTGACTCTTCCAGGAGGTGTCACTTCTGTTAAACCAGTTGTCTCAAGTTGCATGGAACACTTCTTGGGTTGTCTCACTGTCATTTGTTTGTGTTTTCAGTGACTTGGCCTTACGGAATTGCTTCCTGACATCCGATTTAAATGTCAAAGTAGGAGATTATGGGATAGGATTCAGTAGGTATAAGGTAAGTTAATCTAGGTGTGCACAACTGTTTTTAAGGATTTGGGGCCTAAAGTTAAAACGAGCATTCTTTAAAGTTATAAAATGATGCAACATTGTCCTTTATTTGAATAATGAACTTTCAAAGTACAGCTGGCAAATAACTGTAGCAAGTTCATGTACCAGAATGAATGAACTTTCTAGGGATGAGTAGAATTTGTGCTTGTAAGAGTAAACTTCTGGTAAATCTGCCGTTTTAGGTCCTATTTATAGTAGTCCTAAAATATGAACAAATTAATTTTAGTGAATTTTAAGGAAACAATTGAAAGAAAAATTCAAATACCTTAATGAAAATGTTAAAAATATTTAAATATATCAAGAAAGTGAAAAATTCAAGACATTAATCAAAACGTTTTGTGCGTACTAAACCTTAAACAAGAAATTGGTATTTTGGTTTTCTGCTGTGCAGTGACCAATGAATGCCTTTCCTCCATTGCTTTATTCTCTACTAACTGGGGAAAAATAGGATTACTTCTTTAATTCTGATTTTTTTACATAGGCATCACATAAGACCATATTAAGGAAAGGACTGTCAGTGTCTAGAAGTTGATCCAATGTTTGTTCAGTCTCTTTTTTTTTCTTTTGTTTCCTTTTTTTAATCAATAATTTAGGAAGATTATATTGAGACAGATGAGAAGAAACTTGTTCCTCTCCGCTGGACTGCACCTGAGTTAGTAACAAGTTTTCAAGACAGACTGTTATCAGCAGAGCAAAATAAATACAGTAACATATGGTATGTAGAAGGCCTGGAAAGTGCTTCAATGAGAGATTTGTGAACATATTTTCAAATGTTAAATGAAGGAGTAAATAGTATTGACGTTGTCCCAATGCACTGCTTTCTTATTCCATCAGATGGACAGTAGGGTGATCTCTGTAAACCTGAAACTGTGCCTTGCTATGGAAAGATTCTTAGAAATCTGTTGAGAGAATGGTTGGAATAAGCAAAAATGTTTAGCAGAAAAATAGGTGTTTATGCAAATAAAAATCATTACTGTGTGTTTGCCAAGTGCCTTCAAATGTTTTTAAAGGAAAGAGGTGGAAAATGGTGTTTCCAATAATGAGTAGCTGGGGATGACATGAAACGTTGATCCCACTAGACCCCGATTAAGTTCCAGTGGTAGAACAGTGGCATCTTAATTAAAATGCTGTGTTCTTGCTGTAGCATTTGAGGGCAGCAATTAACTGTTTGTCTCTGCTCCAAAGAGCTGATAGACAATGGCTGGGGAAGCTCTTGAAGAGGAATGGGTTTGAAATTGCCAAGTTCTACTTCAGTTCTCAAGCCTCAAGAAATTTGGACGATGGAAATTGTGGATTAGGCTAACGTTTCTGAAAACACTAATTAAAAACTGGGCTTTATTTGCTGATTTAAAGGTAGGGTTGCAGAAAGCAAGAGGGATAGATAAAAATTATGTAAATACTGATTTGCTTCCATCTTCCAAGTGAGCAAACAGTTCTGCTGTTCATCTTGGGTTAGTTCATCTGGACTAGGAGCAGCTGAGGTCTTAAGGTTTCCAAATGGAATTTTAATGCCTTTCATACAGAACAGATTTGGATTAGATGATTCCAGACACCACTTCCAAACTAAATTACTGTACTGTGACACATGCAGAGTGAGTTACTTTGCATTTTGAGCACAGAAAGATCGCTTGTGTATTAACTGTAATGACTGAAAATGTGATTAGTGTTGTGCACAGTGCATGTACAGCACTGAGCAGAGAGGCAGCTTTTGACCCCTGCAGCTTACAAATAAGGAATTTTTGAGAGCTGAAACAGAGATGAGGTTTTTAGCAGTTTAACCCATAACTGCAGTTGCTGATGAAGGCTTTTCCTTCTGTTGAACTTACCATAAGGCTCTTTCATCTTGCTTCTATGTAAGATACATAACAACTTGCTTCAATATATAATAAAAAATGTTATTTTTTATTATTTGTGGATTTTTTTCCCATGGTTGAGTCATTTAAGGCTTCTTACATTCTGTTGCCTTCATTGTCATTACCTTCAAGCAACTTCACTCTTCAGGCTTTTAACATTCTGTCAAATAAAACAAGGTAACAGGTTCTGAAGTTTAGAATTCCAGGGACAATGGGGAGTAGCATTTATTTCTTCTTGCCAGTTATGCTGTGCATGTCCTGACTTCCTTAGAACAGCAGCTCTGAGGTAGTTCTGGGAATGCACAGTGACTTGCTGCTCTGTCCCAGGTCCCTGGGGGTGACGCTGTGGGAGCTGTTCGAGAACGCTGCTCGGCCCTACTCGGACTTCTCCGACAGGGAAGTCCTGACCCACGTCATCAAGGAGAAGCAGGTGAAACCCTTCAAGCCACGCCTGGAGCAGCCCTACTCTGATAGATGGTAAACTTCAGATGTTTTTATTTATTCTTAAAGCTACTGAAGAAGTTTCTCAAATTACTCAGCTCTCTTAAATGTACTGGAATTGTTGCATGGAATCATGCTGCTGGCAAACCCTGGATAAAGGGAGTAAAAGGACTTGCTGTAGATGGAAGTTCTTGCCAGCGGTATTGGTACTCTGAGGCTTGTTAGATATGTGACTTTTATGAATTCCTTTTCAGTGTGAAACCTACTGAAACCTGTTTCCATTTGTTAGGTATGAAGTCCTGCAGTTCTGTTGGCTGCCTCCAGAGAAGAGGCCAACGGCAGAGGAAGTGCACAGGCTGCTGACTTACCTGCGCATGCAGAGCCAGAGGGACTCGGAGATCGACTTTGAGCAGCAGTGGAATGCTCTGAAACCAAACACCTCAAACAGAGAAGCGAGTAATTCTGCATTTCCAATCTTGGATCACTTCACAGGAGATCGACTCGGCCACGAGCTGGAGGAGGTTCTGACTGTGACTGAGACAAGCCATGGGCTCAGCTTTGAGTACATCTGGGAGGCAGCTAAACACGATCACTTCGATGAATGTGGTCCTGTGAACCCTGAGGAAGCAATGACCTACACAAGCATTTTCTATCCGGTGGAGGTGTTTGAGAGGTCGCTTTCAGAGCAAGGATCGGGAGCCCAGGATGGAAGTGGCCAGGAGGCGTCACTTGCTGTCCCTGGGGTGTTACCTGTGTTTGATGCACACAAACTTTCTGTGGGAAATGACTACTATATCCAGTTAGAGGAAAAAGGCAGTGGCTGCAGCATGAATTTTGATAACCAGTCTGTTGTATTAACAACAGAAGTTGATCATCAAGAAGCTGTACAAGAAAAAAGTTCTCATTTCACGGTTCTCAGGGATCTTGATGTTGAAGAATCTAGTACCGATGGGGACTTCTTCCACTACAACTCAGATCCTCAAGAGGAATTTTTGCCTGCTGCTGGTAGCCCAGAAAGCCCTTTCCAGAGTATATTTAATGACATTGACAGATCAGAAGAACTGACAAACAGAAAAATACTTGGGTTTGCTGAAACAAATGATATTACTAAAGACTTTAAACCAACTGTTTTGAACTCAAACACAGATGATGGAAGGGCAGTAGGATGTTCTGAGAAGGAGCATTCTAGTTATACTTCTGAAAATGAAACAGTTTCCTTATGTGAAAATATCTCCAACCAGTCTGATACGATAACTTTAGAAGAACTTTCTGATAACTTCTTATTTCTTCAAGAGAAAAACTTATTAACAGGGTTGTTGTCTACCAAAACCAGCAGTGATCTGGGGCAAAAATCAGATGATGTTCTAAAAAGTATATTAGAAACTTCACATAAAAACTCTGTAGAGCCTGAGCCTGTGCTGGCTGAAAATGCGCAGGTCTTCTCTTTAATACATGAAAGTCTTAAAGCAGTGAAAGATGAAAATTTTAACCCAGTGACAGTGAATAAAGATCTGAATTCTCAGACTCCTGGAGAGGTGCAGGCATCCTCTAGTCCACCTGGAGCACTTAAATCACGTGATAAACATGCAAATCTTCCTATTTTGAAGGATGAGGGAAAACTTTTCAATGTAGAAGTGAATGAAGTTGTGTCCTGTAACACTGATACTCTCTGTCAAGAAGAGCTATCCTATAATGCCAAAAATAATAACGTTGGAAATGGTCCTTATTATGGTGTTGCTGTTGAAGCAGATGAGTGTGATGCACAGATTAAGCAGGGACTGCTTTTCAAGTCTGATGAAATAACTTTTAATGGAGAAAAATGTAGTGATCAGGAAGACAGGAAAAGAAGCTTGCAAGATAGTTCTCCCATATTAAAAAAAAATGAATGTTTATTAGAGGAAATACAAGAAACATCAAATCACTTGGAGAACTGTAAGGATGTTCCAGAAGAGGTGACCTTAATTTCTGTTGCTGCTTCAGACTGTACAAGTCAGGATAGTCTTTTGGAAGACAGCCCTTCTCCTGTGCAAACTGCAGAACAAGCCTTAGAGACACCTGATTCTTTGGATTCTTTAGATGTAAATGAGGTTTTAGAATCTTTACAGACTCAAAGTCCTCAGAAGCTTTTGCCACCCGATAAACCTGCTGACAGTGGCTATGAAACGGAAAACCTGGAATCTCCAGAATGGACTTCCCATGTCCCTGTTGAGGATGCTTCCAGTGTGGATACAGCTCTGTGTGTTGTCAGCGAGAACAGTGTCAGTGCTTTGCCCTCCAACCCAGTCATCATTGTTTCAGAGGCAGCAGCTTGTTTAGATGCAGTGAACAGCAATTTTGAAATAACCCCAGTGGTTTTTCTGGGTGGAAATCAAAATTCCTATAGAGACTCTGCCTATTTCTCTGATAACGATTCTGAGCCAGATAAAAAACAAGAAGAGTCTGTAAATCTGTCCAGAGAGACTGTGTGTGTTGTTTCTTCCACCAGAGGGGAGAATCACACACAAGAGGCTTTTGGTTTGGAGGAGAGCCAGCAAATATGTGATGTGAGGAGTTACCAGGAGGATGATAATCCAAACACAACACTAGAACTACACCACGATTTAGAGATCCAGGAGGTGGATGTAGGGATGCAGGGGTGTCCTGATGAGTGGGCTGAGGCAACTCTCACTTCCCTGGGAATAGAGATGGAAGGTAACCTAAGGGATGAAATAAAACTATCGGAGACATCCCATAAAAGTGTCTCCTGTGTTGGCACTAACACCTCAGAACTTCTTTCACACAGAGACTTAAAGTCTGTGCACAACATGCACGGGCCTTTAGATCTGAGTACCACTGAGAAATCCTTCTACCACATGGAAGGGCAAAAGCTGAAAGAGCCAGATATCGAGGGAAAATACCTTGGCAAACTCAGTGTTTCTGGAATGCTTGATTTAGAAGACGGTGATGATGCAGATGAGGAAGATGAAAACAGTGATTCTGAGGATGACATGAGGACTTTTCATATGCATAGTCTGAGTTCTGACAGTGAAGATGAAACTGTTCATCAGGTACCTGAGATAGTAACTGACAAGGATGATGGAAAGCATTTGAGAAGCCTGTTGAAACTTCCAAAACCTCTGAATGAAAGGCAACACGAGCTTTGGAAAGATGAGAAAAAGGCTGTAACATTCTTTGATGATGTGACAGTCTATTTGTTTGATCAGGTAATGTTTTAATTACTAACTGAAGTTTTTGTTGGTTTGCTTTTTTGTGTGTGTGTGTTAAACAAGAAGCAGTAGAATAAATAGCTTAATATTTGGGAAAACCTTGTTACAACATTACCTTTCTTGTTTTGGCAGTGTTAGAGCTTGGTTGTGATGTGGGTTATTTTTATATATAAGAAAGAAAAAAAAAAAAAGAACTTTTTGCTTGGCTAGGTGCAGTTTTGTGTTGCTGGTAGAACAGCAGCACTAATTTAAAGTGAAGGAGAGTTTTGCTTTGGGCAGGGTTGGTTGCCAAGTCCTGAACCTCCATTGCTGTTGGACCCTTGACTGCATGTGCTGAGTGAAACGTGGTTTTTAGTGATGTTTGTAAGCTGTGTTTAATTTGAATATGTGAGACAGCATCGCTATGGACCAGATCTGATTAATTTATTTTGACAGAATGTTGTTGTAACTTTATAGAAGCAGCTTATCTGTTTAATGTGTTTGAGGACTTCAGGTTCAGATGCCTTTATAAAAGAAAAGAAGTAAGGGAAAAAAGCCAACAACTAACCAAACAAAAAAAACCCCAAACTGAAACCTGGCTCTGAATCTTGTGTTACTTAGCAGTAAGGCAAATTTACCTAAAATCATAAGCAAAGATGAGAACAGCATTTAGATGGTAATGCTAATTTTTATTAATCCAGTGTGATTCACGTTCAGTGAAATACTGATCTGCTTATAAAATCCGAGGTTACCTTTGTTTCCCTGTCTGCTTTATCAATTTTTAACTTCTGTAACTGGATACAGAGGGGATTGTATTGTAACATTATGGCACCTAAACTAGTCCAGTGAGTTTAAAAGAACAGTCACATTGTCAAGCTTCGGAAATGTTGCTTATGCTGACGCACATAAATATTGGAGTTAATTGTGTTTTGGAATAGAAACCAGAGGTGATATATTTGTGTTTAGGTAGGTTGTAGAATAGTAACCCTTTTGTCAGAGGGGAAGGAAAAAAATTAGCTGTATTTAAACTGCTCTTAGTTGGTGAACTCTTTACTTGTTATTCCAGTAACTGATAAAATGTTGGCTGCTTCCAATACCGGCTGTACAAAGTCTGTCTCTTTATCCTAAAGCTCGATTAAGGGATTCAGAAGAAAAATAAAATGTTGGGAGATGGGATAAGGCTTTATTAAAGAGGAAAAAAAACCCTACCTATGTTAGGCTGATAAGGGAACTCTTTTCCATTGGAAGATATTTTAGCTTTGTTCCTAGAAATATGAACCCTTTTTATATAACAAATAACATTTAAGTAGTGAATTCCTACTTGTATTTTAGCATAGACTTGATACAACTCTTTAGAACTGGAAGTACATGCATGTACCTAATCTATAGCTCAGAGTTTTGTTGTGCAATAGGAACAGTTCACAGACCTTTTAATTGCACACTCGACCTGAGGGCAGTGTGGGGCAGTGTGTTTGTGGTGCAGGGACACGTTGTGTGGACAAGGAGTGAAAGCAGTGCCTTTGTTTGCCTCAGGAAACACCCACCAAGGAGCTGGGGAGCCATGGGGTGGACGTGAACGGGGAAGGCGCTGGCAGCTCTCCTGTCCCATCCTCCAGTCTTGGGTACCTCAACAGATTTGCAAATTCAGAAAGCTCAACAGATGAAGAAGGTACTTGAATATATTTGTACACAGCAGGGACTGAGACTGGTTTGTGCACGGTCTTTTATGAAATGTCATTTAAATTAAATGTGACCTGTAAATTGACTGTACCACGGTGGCTCCAGCTTGGCATCCTAAGCACACGCTGCAGTTGGGCTCAGATTCCCGTGTTCCTGAGGATAAAATGTGACAGTGGTTGTTTATATATTGATGTGTCCAGGGTACCCTGAGAGGACACCAAACTGTGGGTGACAAATCTCTAGCCCAGCACTAGAGCTTTTCTTTGGGGTCAATGCAGCGTTCCAGGGGCTTACTTGTAAAACTGTGTGACCTCCCCTTACTGAACTGTAGTGATGCTTTTTGCTTTTTTTTTCCCCTCAAGGTGGGGGTTTTGAGTGGGATGATGACTTCTCCTCTCCAGAGCCATCCTTTCTATCCAAGGCAGCTAATAGTCTCATTGGTTCCAAATCACCCCTTCAGCCATCAAAGTACTTCTCTCCACCTCCACCTTCCAGGACTCTTGATCAGAACTGGTCACATTCATCCCCTTATTCCAGATTCTCCATCTCTCCTGCAAACATGGCAAGCTTTTCTCTTACACATCTTACAGATTCAGATATAGAGCAAGGAGGTAAGTGATTTAGTTGTAACAATTATTTTAAAGCTACAAGCCATAGATACAACAAATCTGGTTCTATTTTAAATGCTTAATTTTTAATTTATTTTTAGCACTATAAAGGTAATCTCTTGTGTTTCAGTTAAGAGATAGCTTTCCACAGAGATTGGGATTGTTTGCATCCAAGTTGCTACAAGCCTGTGGTTGAACAGTCTATGGAACACTTATAGGACAAGCTCTCAATTTATCTGTTAAAAACCCCAACTGCTGTATTTATATAAATGAAACCTCTGCAGTGCTTAAGCAGTGCCACACTATGGCACTTGATAATTCTCATTATTGCACTGTCATAAGTCACAGCTGTGTTTTCATTGCACAGGTGAGGATGCCAGGAGTGTAATGTTTCTGCCATTATTGTGTGAGCTTATTTTACAGTTTAGTTTCTTTCCATATTGCTCTTTAGTCAGTGCATTCTTGACATCCTCTCAAGAATTGCAGCATGTTTTCAGGAGCTGTGAGTAGGATTGTTTCTGTTAGGAGAGCCAAACAATCTCTTCAGAGCAAGATCCAGCAGTGGATTTATTAACAAGCCTTGTCTGTAACAAAAAGCTTATTTAAGCTTTGATACTTTTTTGAGGGCTAAGAGAAGCAAAAGTAAGGAGACTTGGATCAGTTGGGCATGTAATTAATCTCAATAAAATGTTGCATTATTAAAACTAAATATTACTGATTGCAGAGCCTTGCTAATGGGCAATGTCTATAAATGTGTAATCAGCATTAAAGAGTTGTATTGTTCTTGTATTGTGCTTACTGATTAGATAATGTTTGCTGCTTAGGAACTTACAGATAAGAGAGATTGTCTTGGACATCCTGCATTGCCTTTTGTGTCCTGGGAAGTGACATTGAACTGTGTGATTGAAGCAGATGTCTGTGAATAAATGTACCAAATGTTTACAGTAGTTGAAAGCCTTAGGGAAAGATTAACCAAAACTTGGAAGTGCAGAACAGCAGAAGGCCAAGTTCTAGGAAGAGTCTTGGAAAGAAGTGAGGGTTGTGCAGAAGAATCTCACTGTACATTATGACCTTTCCTCTGTTAACAGGAAGCAGCGAAGATGGAGAAAAAGATTAAATTAATTTAAACTTCCTCGGACTACATACATAAAACACCCAGACTTTGTGTCTGAGACTTCTTTGTGTAAACCCTGGATCCTCCTGGAGGGACACAGGTAATCAAGAAGTACTGAGAAACGAAAGTAAACACTGAAAGCAATGTTAAATCAGGACATTAATTTGAATGTGTATTTAACTTTGTAATGTATTTTTAAAATCAGTGCAATTTTGCTTTTCATTGAAAGACGATTCTGCCGCTGTTTTCAAGTACTTGAAGTATTTTTCAGATAACTTAAACAAGTAAAGCAATTACACTACAGTCTGGTTTATGTATGAGATTGTATAATATTCTTTTTATATTTTTCCATGTAGTTCATTATCTATTTGAACCCACACCTGTTGTAGAATTGTGTATAACTGTCCTGTGCAACAGGTGGCTGTGTCGATGGAACTGTATGAATGATAGTTGATCAGTAGTGAGCCATATTTATTCAAAAAGATATCACTACATATTACTTTGCTTATTACAATTGCACTATGGATTATTCTTCCTTTGTTTCCTGATGATGTACAGAATCAGAATCTTAAATCTTTCAAGGAAAATAAGACAAGTTGAATTGGCCCAGTTATCCAGTTTAATTTGTCCTTTTTTGTAGCCTTTGCTATGCACGGTACTTGTAAAACGTACATAACTTCTGAGTATTATGTTAGACTTGCTGAAATCTTATATTCAGTACCATTTCTAAATGATAATGATTATAGAATGGTTGTTAGTGTTCATGTTTTATAGGAAACTGGAAAAGAATATATATGATATACTCTGGAATTTTTAGATGAAAGAGAGAATGTCTCTTAATTCCTGCGTATGATCCTACTGACTGCTCAAACTGTAATAGCATCTGACTATATCACAATTAAGGGCCTTCCAGTTTTTACTGCAATTTCTGCCTTGGAGAAAGAAGAGGAAAAATTGGCTGTACAAAACTGTGGAGTTTATGACTCTTATAAAAAGACTAATTTCAGTAGCCTGGCTTTGGGCACACTGTGCCCTTCAGTTGTACATTCTGTGAATTCTGAAGCTCCTCTGCTGAGGGCAGGCGGGGCTGCCTTCAGAGGCCTGTGGTAAATCTACCTCTCGGTGATGTGATGACAGGGAAGGTTTGGATTGACAGTTAATGCCCAGTTTTGCACCCCTGGTAAGGCCAGGCCCACTTTAAGATGTCTGCAAGGTACACCTTGAAATGCATCCTGAGCAAATGGGGCAATCCTGTAAGTTGGCTCTGAAGTCTGTAGGGAGGGGAAGACACTGCGGGGGGTTGAACCCTCCCACCCTGCCCCTCATCTGGCTGGTTCAACCCTTTCAACTGCTCGGAAAAAAGAGATCCTTAATCATTACTGCAAAGGGAGTTCAGTTGAGAAACAAATCCCTGACCTCTTGGAATGCCTTATGCAGCTGTGGATCTGCAGGAAACACTGATAGGAACAGTTTACCTGGCTTTGTGTTTTAGGGCACTACAATACAAATCTACTGAAACACAAAGGACTTTGTATTTTAGTGGCGGTTTTGGCAGGGCTCGAGTTAATGGTGTCCAAGTGCTCTGTGTCCAGATCCAGTCACCAGAGAATTTGCATCAGATGAAGATGGGAAAACTAGATATTTTCAGATGTGTAATTTTTTTTTGTATACCTCTATGTTAATTTTGATTTTTAAGTGTGGTTTAAAATGACAGGAATATGTCAGTTGTGTTTTTTTTTTTTTTTTTCTCTAGCATTGTTTAGCCCTTAACCAGAATGGCTTCCATACTGATCAAAAGGGAACGATGTAGTTATTATGTTATTTGAAGTTGCCAATGAATTGTTGAGATTTCTTTTTCTGATGAGGCACTCAGGTTTGGAGTTAGTCAGAACTGTTCGTCAGTATGAAGTGAGGAACTGAATTTTCCCATGGACTTTTCCCAGAACATGATTTAAAAGGCAAAGTCAAGTAGCTCTTAATACAGGCTTACAGTATATACTGTAGAGGGTTTAAGGAAGCTGTGCACTACAAATATTTAAAAATATTGGTAATAGACTTTGTGCACAAATTATTGCTTAGAAATTCCATAATTCCAACGTTAAACTCGGTGATACAGCTAGATTTAGGGCATTTCATCTGTCTTCTACAATTCTCACCATAGTAAGAATGGAATTCCACAATGGTCTGCAAAGAACGTGTGGCTTGTCTGCCTGGTGTGGTGAGAAGCCTGTCAGACCTGGAGTTCAGCCTTAATTTTGAATCATTTGATTTACAAAATTAGTCCAGAGTTAAGTAAAAGCATATACTGCAGAATGTTGTAATTTGGTGGTTCATTTTGTTTCTTAAAAGTCTGGAGAATCAGATGTTTATCTTGCACATCAGGAATTTTGTTTGCTTGATGAGAATCCAAGATTTTTATTCTTTACCTGAGTTTAAAGAAAATCTTACACAGGAAGTGAAAGTTTACTCCTTTGTCCACATGGACTCATTGCTAATGAATTGCCAAAGGAGCATTTTTTCCAAAATTAGATGTGTATTATATTAAGCAAGGTAATGTCCTTTTTAGCTGTACAATGAAGAGAAAGAAATATTTAAAGTTGACTCAACCTCAGTTTAAACAAGGATTTTAATTTCAGTAATCCAGTAGGCTGGATTGCAATAATATAGATGGTCTTTTGGGGGGAAAAATATACTTAAAGATCTGATCAACTACTAGCAATACTTCAATGTCTGCCTGGCAGTCAAGTGGCACAATGAAGATGAATCAGTAATTCCAATGTGTTCCATTCTAATGAGGGGATTTGTCACAAACCATTCACTACAGGTAATTTCTTGCACTAGCTACTTAAGCCTGGGCTCTCTTTGAGAAGTACATGTATCTATTTTCAATGGTTTATTATGAGGACTGCTTACAGTTTAATTCCTTCTCTAGTAGAATACCTGGATTGTTTGAATAACGAAGGCATTGTCTCAATTTGGTTACTAAAGGTATTTAAAAGCTCTGATTTTTCCCACCTGAAGAAGTTTGTTTAAAGCTTGGGATCTGTAGTAAGAAGCCAAGAGAGTGAGAAGAGTGTCCAGTTTCAGTGGGAACACCTGTACCCTCCCCAGTCCCCCAGCTGCAGATACATTGTGAATACCTGCATTTATGGAAATTGCCATTTTCATGAAACAGAGCGGATTTAACGTTTTTTTTTTTCCTCATATCCTTGTTGATGCACTAATGAAAGCCATTTAAATGCCTCATTCTTTTTATCAGTATTTTTAGCAGATTTTTTGTAGTACTCAATCTCTTTCATGAGGAGGCTGGTTGGTAGAGAGACCTTTTTATTTTACAATTAAGCACTGTCCTAAAACGTCAGCATCATCAGGTGTCAGTGACATGGCTATTTGTGTTGGAGTTGCTGAAAGGTGGAATCCAAGTATTTTAGCCTTATAAGAAATAGCCTTAAATAAGAATGGAGTGTACAAAATTACTTCAGCTTTAAGTCACACAGAAATATCCTTGTATGTTAATGGTTTTGGTAAAAAATGGGAAGAAATCTAGAGGAGAGTCAAGCATCATATAAACTTATTGAAAATAAGTATTTGTAATACCAGCAGCCTGTTTTTCAGAAACTTGAATATGACTTACAGTTAGTTTTGTTTATGAAATTGTTTGAACTTGCACAGATGTAGGTGTAACTTAAATGATAAATGGTACTGATGTGTGTGTATATATAATGTTTAATTCTATTTGTAAATGAGAAACTATGTAACAAAATCATAGGTATGAGGTTTTCCTATTGTAATTTAATACAGGTATGAGGTTTATGGCAATATATCATAGTTAATGAAATTTCAGGTCAAAATGTCTTTAAATTGTGTACATTTTTAAATTGTAATTTCTACTGTATATTGATTATCATGCATAGTGTGATTCAAGAAACTGCTTGTAATTTAAAAATATTTAATATTAAAATAAAATACAGTTATATATTTATAATCTCTTTGTCTGTTTGTTCATTTTTAAACAGATGCCAGCAGTGAATCATGTCCACAGTGTAGTTCCACTGTAAGATATATTTATTAGAGTCCAGAGGTTGAGAAAGTACCAAAAGTTCAAAGCCACAGTCCCAGCAGATGAATCTACACTAAGTAATGTAGTCACCTTTAATTTCTTCCAATATTACCCTTGTGAGAACATTCAGGTAATGTGTGTACAGTCAGAAGAGAAGCAATAATTGAAATACAAACTGAAATTCCAAACACTGAATATTGGTTTTAATCATAGAATTTAGTATCAGTAGGAAGAATGCAGAATTCAGAATTTGTAAGTACTCTTCAGAAAACAAGTTAATGTTTTCTCAGTATTCATTGAATTTCTTTCTAGAAGATTTTCTTGGGTTTTTTCAACCCAGGTGCATGTGCTGAATGGACCAAAGAGGTAAACACAGTCCTTGTGTGTGTTGGGAGCTTCTTTCACATGAGACTGAGACTGTTTCAGCCTGGGCATGTGGTGAGGCGGGAGGAGAGTGCTGGTTTTGCTGTTCGTTCCTTTGCTGTGGAGGGCACTGGCAGCAGTCAGGGGTTAGTGGAAGCCATGGAGGAAGCCCCCACATCACGTCACAGCCCTTGAGCCCTGGCAGCTGCTGAGAGCTGGGAATGAGAGGCTGATAGCAAGATGACTTAACTTTGTTAGGTAAAATATAACTACTGGGCTGAAACTTGACCAAGGCAGCGATCGTTAATGAGAGCAGATGTAAAAGATCCCATGGCACTAAACTGATCATCCTACATAGAACCTATTATCGAAGAATTTGAGAACTTGCAACCTCTGTCAGCAGCAGCTCCCTGCAGGGGATGGCAGTGCTGTGTCTGT
This sequence comes from Myiozetetes cayanensis, assembly GCF_022539395.1. Classification (NCBI taxonomy): domain Eukaryota; kingdom Metazoa; phylum Chordata; class Aves; order Passeriformes; family Tyrannidae; genus Myiozetetes; species Myiozetetes cayanensis. The sequence goes on along the minus strand of NW_026087412.1, from coordinate 6,907,148 downwards.
GGGCCGATGTCCCACAGGGGCTGAGAACTTGCTCGGCCCTTGGCAGAGCAGAGCTGGCACGGCCTTTGTGCTCCTGCAGCTGCTGCAGGGGGCACTGGACTGCCCCGTGCCTGTGGTGGCTGTGCCGGCTCGGTGCCCTCAGTGGCACAGGCGCTGCTGCAGCGCTGCCCCCCCTGCCCTGTGCCCATCCCAGACCCGGCGAGGAGCCTTGTGCCGCCCGCCGTGTCCGTGTGCAGCCCCCGGGTGTGCCGAGGGGTGGCCGGGGTGTCCCTGCCCGGTGCCTCCCCCGCCTGGCACCGCAGCTCCCGCCCGCCCTGCCGGGCCCGCCCCCGCCGCTAAAGCGACGTGTCGGGCGGCCCCGCCGGCACCTGCGGCGGGCTCAGCCTGCGGGGCTCGGGGCTTGGGGCTGTGTCAGCGCTGCCCCTGCGGCCCCCTCGGCGACAGGCGAGTCCTGCTTCCCTCGCAGGCTCCTGCTGACAGCCCCTGGCTCTGCTGAGAACCCGCAGCCTTCGCTCCCCGCTGCCCCCGCAGAGCCTCCTGCTGCTCCTGCCTCCCCGCGGGACTCCGCTGTGTTGCCCCCTGGGCCTTAAGCACGTTCTCTGCAACTGGTGCAGGGGTAAGTCACAGTGGAGGGACACCAGCTCTGATGTACGGCTGCAGAGGGTGGAAAAACGTGTTGGTATTTGGCTGCTATCACTCTTTGGTTTCTCTTGACCGCCCCAGTCTGCTGCTCCTGAACTCCTCCTCAGTCTGTTTCCTCCTTGCACACTCGGACCACCTCCCTGGGGGTCCCAGCAGCTCCTGTGGCTCCATAAGGTCTCTTCTGAGGGTTACAGCAGCGTGCAGCAATCCTTGGCCAGCTAGGTGCCTTCTTATCCCATCGTATCCCGACTGCTTCTGCTCAGTCTGCAGTTTTAAAGACTACTTTGCTCCCACAGTTTGCTGAAGCTTCCTTTCTCTTGAATTTTCTTCCACCTTTCTCTCCTGGCTGCCTCCATGAACCTCTTCTTCACCAAGTCCTATGGGCTGTTTTCCTTCCAAGCAGCAGCTCTCCCAGCAGTGCTTTGTGCTGTCCTGCAGATCGGGCCTTTTCTGCTGAGTTACACAAAGAGCCCAGAACAAATGCAGTGCTTGCCTTTTGTCATGTTTTCAAGCTGAAGATACCCGTGTGTCTCCAGCATTGCTTTGAGGCTCCCACAGCAGAGCTGCTTGGTGCTTTCTCTCAGCATTCATCACCCGGGTGCCACCCTCACCCAGCTGCTTTGTGAGTTGCTGTCACCTTTGCTAAAGCTGCTTCCCTGGTAGTAAAGAAGCTGGGGATGGGCAGGGTGCCCTCCCAGGCAGAGAGCTGAGCCCCTGCCTGCCCAGCAGCTGAGCTTGGCTCTAGAGAAACAAGAAACCAGAGGAGAAGTGGTGTTTACCACAGCACACTGGGAACTGCCACCACCTGCTCCAGCTGAGGGTGATGTCCTGTGCTGGGGCAGTCACACACCTGGGCTGAGGTTTTGCTTCTTCTTTAGTTTATTTTTTTATTGCCTCACCAACTCTCAAGCTGCTCCTGTGTAATAGTACTGGTATAAAAATATATTTCATTTAGACCAAACCTTTCTCTGACTACGTCAAGTGTAAGAGCACAGAAGGAACATTCTGAGAATGTCTCTCAGTAACCTGATGGTTGGTGTCAGAGGCAGGGTGGCTGTAAGGCTGTTGTCTTCAGATGTAGTGTGGGCACAGAATCTGGGCTGAGGGAGGGTAAAATATCAATGCAGTCATCTGCCCTGCTAATGTGGGGGAAGGAGCATTGCTGTGTCTTTTTGGATAACCTGGAAAATAACCTGCCCTGCTGCTGTTGATCTGGCAGGAACTGCAGTTAGCCCTGCACTTAATGGATTATTGTTGGAAGAGGGAAGTGCTTGTTTTTGTGTGTGTGTGGGGACTGGCCCAGAATGCAGAAATGCTGCAGCTGAAAACACGTGGCTGACTCGGAGTGTCTGAGCCTCTCCAGGAAGGGAGTGTGCCGTGTGTCCCTCTAGTGGACTGCTCAAAGCCATGGTGGGAACTGGAAACAGCAATTGCCAGGAGTACGAGCCTGAGGGTTCTGTCTAACACCCCCCACAGGCAGAGTGAAGCAGTGCATGGTTTTATTATGGTGTGGGGTATGAGCTGTGACACAACAGGAAAGTATGAGATCAAAAAGTAGAGGCAACATGTTATCAAATCTGACTGACCATTGTACTCCACAGGTGTTTGGAGTTGTGGTTCATTATTCTACAGGAAGATTGGATTAGCTTGGAGACCATTTTCTCTTATGTACAGTGAGAAAAGGGAAGTCTCTCTAATTTGAGACCTTCTAAGAAAGCAGAGGCATCTGTTTTTCACCAGTAGGTGATTTCACTGCATCTTTGTTTCTGTGGTTCCATTCACTTGTCCTCTGCTCCCTCTGTAACATCTTCCTGCCAGCTGAAGGAGGATCTGTTCTCTGAAAAAGGATTTTCTCCTCTGTTCATCTGCACAGGTCAACTTGAGTAACAACATTCACAACCTGTAAGACCGACATCACTAAATTGAGAGCCAGTGCCGGTTTTCCAGTAAGTGAACCAAGTAAATACATCAAACCAACCTGCACTGGCTCATTGGTTCAGCAGGGAACTGTGCAGCAGTCAGAGACATCGGTGTCATGTTTTAACAGCACGTTGGTGCTTAACACCAGCACCTCCAGCAAACCATGAAGACTAAAACCAAAGGAAAGAAGCAAAGGCAAACTGCTGACAAAGAAGGGTTTTCCGAGGAGCCGGCAATGAGAAAAAAAGAACTGGTGAAATGTTTGCGACGCAGAGAAAGGAGGAATGGGCCAAACAAGGAGAGCAGCAAGATGACTGCAGCCAGAGCCAAGAGCCCTTGGAGCACCAAGGACAGGCACCTGAGGAGGCTGGAGAGCAACGAGCGGGAGAGGCAGAGAATGCACAAGCTCAACAACGCGTTCCAGGCCCTGCGCGAGGTGATCCCTCACGTGAGGGCTGAGAACAAACTGTCCAAAATAGAGACCCTCACACTGGCCAAAAACTACATCAAATCCTTGACCTCCATTATACTCAATATGTCCAATGGACACTTTCCAGCAGCAGAAGGGGTGGGAGGAACCTGGGGGTCCAAATTGTACCAACATTATCAACAGCAACATGGGGAGGATGACCATGAGGAACATCTACAGAAATGTTCCATGTAGATTCATAGCTTCAGCCTAAGAAAGCTTTGCAGATGTTTACATCAACAAGTATTTTAGAAGTTTTTATGCTTTGCAAGGTTCCAAAATTATCAGAGCAGATCCCTAAAAGATAAATATCAAGATAAATACTTCGATTTAGTGACTGATTTCCCATAGGGTCACTTCAGCCATCAGTTTTCATTTCCTCTGTGGCTGGGAGATCACAGCAGGCACTGCAAGGTTTCCAGACCATCCAGCCTCATGAAGACTTTCTTTAGTGAGTGTCTGGCTATCCTTGCAATACAAATAATAAATAAGGGACAAATGGCTTATTTTTGCCAAAATAATGATAAAAATGCTTTGGGATAGTATTAAGTTAGACATGGTTTAGCCAATTTAAATTATTTGCTAACGAAGCCTGTGATGTGATCGTGTTCTTTTGGGGTTAGTGTTAAATTCTGGTCCTATAAACCAATAAATGCAGAAACTCTTCAAAAAGGAAAATGAGCTTTTTTTTTTTCACCCCTCCTCCCCCCATTTCCCCCCTTACAGTAGAATGTTTGATGTCCCTGAGGAACCCTCATTTCCTCTTGGATTCTCACGCCTGAAGCCTGAGGGGCCTCAGCTGGAGCTGCGGTGCCCGTGGGGTCCCCGTGGGGTCCCCGTGGCCCAGCTCATCCTCCCCACCCCCCAGGAGCTGCTCCAGGCTGGGACAGCAAATTTGGCATCTCATGCAGGACTGGGATTGACAAACTTTGGGGTGTGGCCCTTCTTCCTGCAAAGTGGGGCTGTCCAAGGAGAAGCAGTGGCTGAGGAAGGATTTCTTGGCTCCATCCAGGCTGTGTGCTCTGTGCAGGTTGGGTGTTATTTGCTCTGCTCCAGCACAGCTTGAGGATTCCATCTGGACTACAAGGTGAGGTTTCCTGGGCTGGCTGATCAGGGATGTGAATTATTTTCCCCACCATAGCAATCCACAGCTGTGATGTAGAACAACACAGTGGTTTGTATGTGTGGTTGCCTTACTGGAGAAATTCTTTGGATCCTGCCTCAACCTGGCATTTTCTTAATTTTTGAACTGTTTTCACACTAAAATGGATGTGATTAAGGCCTTCTCAAACTCAGGTGTTGCTGAGTCACAGGTTTGAGTTGCCATCACAGTGCTGGATCTTACTCCACTCAGCAGCTGCCCTGTGTTGATAAATTAGCCCTTATTGTATTTCTGTGTTGTCTGATTGTAATGGGAGAAATCAGTGACTGCAAGGCCTCTTCTTTCTGTTGTTCCACTCAGCATCTCTCCAGGTAAGAGGTGTGGGATGTTCTCTGGTCATTTCTGGAGTGCTGTGCTCTTGGAGATGCCAAAAGGGATTTTTTTTAAGAAGCATTTTTTTTTTCTGATAAATTACTTTTATTTTTCAAAATCGCTTTAATTTAAAGTCACTTTTCCTTATTTTAACTAGCCACAACAATGACATCATATTTTCAATTAAATAATTTTCTAAATAATCGTTTTAGAAGGCAAATACTTAGTACTCAAACATAACCAACTTATAATTTATCTTTTTTTTTTTCCACTTAAACCCAGCTATTTACAGTAAAGTAAGTAAAACTTGGCAATGTAGGGAAAAATGCAAAGGTACATTATCAAGCTTCTTGTGTGCAATCAGGTTGATTGTTGGGATATGTAAACACCGACTAGTAAAAGGAAAAATCTTTTTGATACAATGCAGGGAAAATACAATCCTAATAATTCTCTAAAAATACATATAATAAAGTTATTTATTTGGACAAGATACTGTGCAAGTTATGCAAAACCTATAATGGTAATTAATGCAGACATGTTATTTATGATTCTCCCACAAGGTAGGTATAAATCCAAAATCTCTACTCACATACTGGAAAGATCAACAGGTTCTTTTGAAACAGTTAAGCATCTTCAGTCTTCATTCACATTTGGACTTGGAAACAGTGCCTTCCTTGGCATTAAATACCAAATATATTCCTTAAATACGTGCAAACATAAGTTTTACTTCTACAAATACAGTACTGAGACCACACCAAACTGCTCATCATATAAAAATAACTCCATATACAGTCACACACACAGAGGAAAAATGAATGTAAACTGTCCAATTATTAGAAGTAACTCAGGGAAAAAAAGCTTTTTTTGAGAATAGAAAGTGGTTTCTTGTTGGAAAAAGGGGTGAATAAATAACTTACTATAAACAAAGAGCTGAGCTTCATTCTGAACCCCCCTCAGTGTTACACTGGCAAACTCCACTGAGAGCAGTAAAGTGCTTTTGCAGTGTAAAGTCAGAATTTAAGACCTTCTCTTGAGTTTGACACCATGAGAGCATAATTTGCAGTGATCTGGAACACAGCCTAACTCCTGGAGTGTCTGGTGCCTCCCAGCCCCTTTAGGGAGGCATCTGTACACCCCAAGCATCACACTTCCAGTTAAGATGAAGCCAAAAAATAATTTACCCCCCTTTGGAGTGACAGTCTAGAACAGATGTCAGTGCTGAGTCAGACTGAGCAGGACTGTGCTCCCTCCACAGTCTGGCTGCAAGCAGTGGGTCCACTTTTTGAGTGAGACATTGCTCACTGTGAGCAAAGGCAGCACAAACTGCCCCTTCCTGGTACCTGCCCCCTGAGCTGAGTTGTTCAGGATTGATTTCACTGATGGGAGCAGGATCCAAGCTCTGCTCTCACCCAGGGAGCACCCAGAGCTCTGCAGGTACAAACCAGGAGCAGGGATGTTTGCCTTCATTCAGATCAATCCAACACCATCTGTGCTCAAACAGAATGAATCTGAAGAACAATGTGTGAAGATGAGAGAAATGTAGGGAACTGTAGTATTTAAAAAAGAAAAGAAGTCAATGTAGTGTTCATCTGCAGATATTCACATTTGTATGGGGTGTAGCAGCTATGGTAAAGGGTTAGAAATACATTGTGGTTACAAGAAACCTTGCCTGCTTTGACAAAACTATGGACTCCATCAAGTCACACATTACACATGATGTAATAGAAGAATTCAGTACTTAAAATACCCCATTGCAAAGTGCAGTTCAGCCAAAGCCATCAGTAGCACAGGAAGGTCATGTGTTTCTCTCCAAGCAATAGACACTTGGCTTCTTTTCCACTTATACTCACTGCTGCTTGTTTGCAACATGTAGGTGGTGACAGCTTAACAATTAACAGCATTTCTGTCCAATTCTTGGCCTTCACTGACCATCAGAGGGGTTTTAGAGTGTTCTGGTTTCCCTTTACTCTCCTCATCTTCTAAACCCTTTGACCCTGCGTGGTTTTCCTCGGAGGTGTCGTGAGCAGCGGCCCGAGATGCTTCTGTTGCGTTCCCTCTGACTGTGATGTGCTCCCACCCACCCTGGAAAACAAGGAGCCAGAAATTCAGGAGAAACATCACCCTGCAAGTGCAATACCTGATGTGATGCTGTGTGTGCACTGGTTTTGTTCTATTTATTCAGGAGGAATCAGAGAAAAGGCTCCTTGCAAAATGAAACAAAACACACCAGACCTCCCTGGCAGGGAGCTCCAGAGGTGCTAAACCTGAGGATTATGTTTATTACAAGGAATTGAGATTAGTAGGGTCAGGTGTTTATAGCAGAACCACTGCAGGTTTTCCACCAACTTAAAAGGGGGCAAAACCTTGAAACAGCCTTTCTCAAAACCTTGAGAATAATTCAGGGTACAGCAATGAGGAATAATTGCGTGCACACCAGGAAGAAACCCACTTTTTCCTTTTAAATGGCCCTTACTCTACTAGTTTTTCCATTATAACTTTTGAATTCCCTATTTAAAATGAACACTCATCAAATGCAAATAAACAACTTCCCAGCTGTAACTGCACAGCCCATTATATTGACTTAAAAAAGGAGTCTGACTGAAGACCCAAGGTCAGTCTCCTGCAAGGTTCATGTGAGCTTTCCAGCACTCACCAGCTGGGCAGGAGGGCACTTTCCTTCCTCTGGGTGCCCGAGGACATGTGGATGTACAATTTGTAGGCAGGATCCTGCCCCCAGCACTTACCCCAATGCCATAATCCCAGGAGAGGCCTTTGGGTTCCAGGGGCTGGACACCAATCCGATGGCAGACTGTCCCGCAGCTCAGACTGTGACTTCCCTGCACTTTGTCAGCAATCACCCAGACCTCAAGCAAGCAAAGACAGGCAATAAAATGTGCTGCTCTTCCCAGATGTCAAAGCTCTGTTTGACCACTTCCACAAATCAGTCTTGAGCTTCATGAGGCCCAAACTGCTCTAATTTAAGCAGAGAGACACCCAAGCTATAGAGCGGTGTTCTAATTAAAACATGGCCAGATAAGACTTGGCAGGAAATATATGTATAATAATATATAAATATTATATATTTATAGTATAATATATAAATATAAAAGTATTTAAAATATATTAAGATATATAAATATATGAATATATAAATATATTAATAGTCTTGTTAAAAAAAAATAAATTCATGAGGCTTTCTGCAGCAAAGGGCCAGAGCACCATTCCACTGGTACAACTTTTTGTCTTGCTCTCAGAATCCCAGCATTTAGACCAACACTTTGTGCAACAAAGCTAAACAAAAGTAATTCTAAAGAACACTTCATTACTAAAGTCTGTTATGCATCATTTTTAATCAACTAATGAGATCCACACCTGGTCCAGGGGCCCCACAGACATTTTGCGGATGTTGTTTGACACGTGATCCCAAGTGGATCCCTGGGGGTAGCTCGGTGTGATTCCCTGGCGGTACCAAAGGTTGCCTGGAAAACAAACAGTGCTGGTTACAGCTCAGGGGGCTGTTTGTTTGGAGTGCTGCAAACAACACAACAGATCAGCTGGCAATTCTTCCTGTGTCCCAGGGAAATGCATCGTGGCTTTGGCTCATGTGTGCCAGGGACGGACAATGAGCTTCCTACTTTGGATTATAAAAACAGCAAATACTGTTTTGTAAAATTTCCTGGGGAAAAATGTCCACACAAGGAACACTAGAAAACAAAATCAAACAAGATGAAGGTCTCTAAATCTGGTGTTAGAGGCTTGTTTCTTTTACAAAAGGTACTTCATGTTTTATCTTGCAATGATGGGGTTATTTCCAGGTTTTGCAGCAGGTAAATATTCCTCTTCAGTTTTGTACATTTGGGGTTCCAGGCAAAATCCTGCCATGCAATTTTCATCTGTGTCTTTTCCCCCTGAACAGCACAGATGTTGGGTTGTTATTACACTCTCAGTTCTAACAGACACCAAGTACTCCAGTGCACTGCCACTACAAATCTTTCATTACAGAATATTCCTCCTCTTGGAGCACCACCAGTGATCATCTGTCCAGCTCCAACTTAGCCTCTCCTTTTTAAATCAGTCCAGTGTATACTGATGCATTTTTTTAACTGATAATTTTTTTAAATCCTTACCATTTGTATCCAAGACAAACACAGATGTTCGTCCTACTGAGACTTGCTTTAACTTTTGTTTTTGAGGTGAAGGAATATGGTACCAACAGTCACCTAAAGGTCAGAAATACTTGAGTTAAAGGTTGAGAAAACAGAATTATGCATGAGAAGCCTTGAAAATGCTACATTACTGTGCAAGAAAGCTGTGAATGACATCACACTTCATCTATTTTTGCGAGCTCGTTTTTACAAACAAACACTTCAAATCGTGCAAGTGAAGAGCAAATAAACTGCTACAATCATCACATTATTTGTATGTAGTTTATGGCACAGCTGTGGGAAAGGTCTCTGTGAAACAGGCTGGTCTTTTTCAGCCGTGGCAGAGCGAAAGAGAAAGCACCAGGACTCACCTGCAGGTTTGTTGGGAGACACCGAGCCCCGATAAAAGGCAGAACCATCTCGAGCAATGGCCCACACTTGGTAAAATGCTCCAATTGAGATGGAAATGAAGGGCTGGTCTGTTCCCACGTGCAGCCAGGACATTCCCTAAAAATCATGGGAAATGAACTGTGAAGGAATGGTTAAAAACTCCATGACAGAATATCACTGATTGTTACCAAATGGGAAAAATACCCCATACAGTGAAGAATATTATGGAGAATAATTCTTAGTATCTTTACAACTGAACTGAAACAAGGTTGCTGATTCCCAAAGATATTTGGATATACAACTCTTTGAAAATAGCTAAATTGGTCTACAGCAGGGCCTTTTTGTTTAAATCACTGGATTTTAGGCACCTAAATTCCAGCAAAGTATATTGTTAGATTTTTTCCCCCTGTTGTAAATATGGCTTAAAATCAGTGCATATCCACCTAATTTGGTGTTTCAGCATGTGCCTATTAGTAAGAAATAAATATTCCTTTTGAAGTTATTGGGACCATTTGTTCCTTTCTGCACACTTTACTGGACATTTGCTCATTATTTCTGTCCCAGTCCATAAAAAAAGTCAAATGTGTAGGTTTGTCCAGACCAACCTCTCTTAAATAAAGTCAGTTCCAGGCCAAGAAAAGTCAAAGGATAAACTCTGACTGATGTCACCAGACTGGGACCATACTTTAGAGAAATTCTGTCCCTCACCAATCATTGAAATGGGACACACATAACCAACAATTTAAAAAACAAGGGCAAAAAAAGAGGAACTAAGCTATCAGTGCAGGGAATGGAAGTAAAATGCTTCGTGAGAAGATGGGCAGGAGCTGAGAGGCTCCAGCAGGTGATGTGGCACAAGCTAAGGTAGATTATGCCAGAGAAGCACTGTAAGGGAAATGGGCAGCAAACTGGGCTCCAGTTGATGGACAGGGACTTGCAGATCTGGGACATAAAAGGGTAAAAATGCCCAGGTGCTCTGAGAGAGGGCATGGCTGTGTGCAGGGACCTGCACAAGGACATTAAAGGCATCAACAGGGCAGGGAAAACAAACAGGCAGCCTTACAGCTGGATTGTGCTGCGTCACTCCAAGCCTGCAGAGCACGTCTCCTTTGTCACTGATTGCCCACAGTGCCACTGCCTCTTCAGCATCTGCATCTGAGCTGGGAATTACGGAGATGTCCCACAGCGTGACAGGAGGCACTTCCAGCCATGGCCCGTTGGTGACTATCTTACATTTTCTGAAGCAGAGAAAACCCAAACCTGTCACAAGGATGAACTTTCTATAACTGACTTTGTCTCCCAGACCACTGCTGAATTCCAGTCCTGATGTCTTTTCATTTAGTAGTACTTTTCAATAAATATTAGTATTTTTAATTTGAAAGAGGTTTTTAACAACCAACCACGCTTTGCATCAGGTTTTGAATTATGAACTATTACTGATTTCTAAAAATTTCTGTTTGTTTTTTTTGGGTTTTTTGTGGGTTTTTGTTTGTTTGTTTTATTTAAAGTTACTTTATAAAACCAAGACCACCCAAAAAGTCTGCAACTTGTGCTCCTCTGCTCCCCAGTTCTCTCAGACTCACTGGGCATAGATAATAAATCCAGCTGCAGAGAGAACTCCACACCCAGTTCTATTCTTCCTCTCTCTTGGTCAAGGGAATAACTTTACCATTCCTTTCCTTTTTTGGAGGGGCCTGTTAAAAAGTTATGTAGCATCTCGAGGTAGGCAGAGGTAAGGCAGCTCTAAATTAAAATCTTGGTTGGTCATGCTGAGAATCTGTGTAATTTTTTCTGTGGAAACTGCAACAAAGTAGTGCTGTCTATTAGGGAAATTATGTTAGACTCCGTTATCACAGTCTCTTCCCCTCCTAACTAAAGGAGAATTGTAGTGAGCAGTTAACATTCAAACTCAAAACTTCTGTTTCTATCTTAGTTCCTCACCTTGCCCAGCGCCTCCGGCGGACAAAGTCTTTCATTGTCTTGTGCCCGTGGTAGGACCTAAAAACCAGATTTAAATGGGTGTTCATGAGGATGTCAGAGCAGCTCCAGTGCCAGTGCCAGCCTGAGAGCACTGTCAGTATCTGCCCCCCAGACACATCTCCTGCCTTTAAGAAGTTAAAGGGTGACATAGCTGGTTAATAGTTTGTTAACAAACAATAGTTTGTTAACTATTTGCTGCCCGACGTCCCCGGTACGGATCAGTGTCCCCAGGAAAGGGCAGAAATCACGGCAGTGTCGTGTCCCTGGCAAAGCACAGTCAATGAACAAGCCAGCAAATGACATGAACTGAGGACCTCAGTAGGGGTTGGGGAGAGGGAGGTGTTTCCTTACGCTGGGAAGTCTGCTGCGTACTGCCAGCCCTCCCGATCCGTCCCGCCCGACACGGTGAAGTCAATGTACCAGTCCGACACCTGTTGTCAGGAGGAGACAATAACCAGCACAATCAACACCTAATTTCTGATAAAAATAATCTCTTCTGCTGTTTCCCCACACCTTTTGAGTGCAATGACTTGCTAGAAATCTTGCAATACTAGAAATGGAAATTCACACAAAGATTCCCATGTCCTTTTAATTCAGCTGGAAGGGATCAAAGTCCTGCTAAACAAAAACCCCACTCGATGCTTAACATTCTTTTGCCTATGGATTATTACCAGTGAAATGGGGAAAACAAGGTTAAATGTACAGCAAATCCAGGAAGAAAATCTGGGCTGCTTGAACTCAAGTCTTGTATCCCACTTGCTAAAGCCTTGCCTTCTTCATAAAAACAAACAAACAAACAAACAAACAAAAAACCACAACTTCCAAGACAAAATTTACCCAAGACCACTGTGGAGAAGGAGGCTTGGTGTTGATCTTGGTACATTCCTGCAGGCCAGATGCATCACTCCACATGTATCTGTCTGTGGGCAGCCCTCTGTGGTGGAACAGCAGACAAGGAATGCAAGGTCATTGACAACAGAGAATTTAAAAAGCGAGGGAATAAAAGCCTTTTTGTAGAACTTCCTACTTCCATACACAAAACACTCTGCTGACATTAATCTCTGTATTTAGAAATATCATGTGAGTGATGAGGATAGTGGGAAAGAATGTGTACAATTGCTTCCAGTTACACCAAACTTGAGGATCATGTGAATTCTTGTAGAGTGATATTTCCCATCGCTATTTAAAATGGGAAGGTGAATCCTGAGTTTCTCTGGCACAGACCCCCATATATGTGAATATTTATTTTCAATACTTTTGTTCAAATAGACTGTTCAAGGATCCAGTGTATTTAGTAGAGTATGTATGAATATACAGATCCTAATAACTTTACTGTGTGGACTTAATAATGAAAGATGTTGCAAATAGGCACACTTTGTGCAGTCACAAAGCACAGATCTGCAGTGTTTTGCCACAAATGCATTTTGAATGGATAATTGCAAATTAGAAAATTGAGAAACACTGCCCTTGCCATCTCAAGTAAACTATAAGTGCTGGAGGAGACTGAAGATAGAATAACTGTATTAACTATGCCAAAAAGCTAGAACAAACCCCTTGTTTCATTTGGCAGTAATAATATTACAGTAAATAAATCCAATAAATTGACTAAATAACCTGCTGCTGTATCCAGTGACTGGGTTCCACCGTTGGTTCTCATAGATGTAAACACATTTCACATCTGACTGTGTATAAATGTTATCAGCACTACTGGCCAGTCCTGTGAGAAATAAATAATTTGGATCAGAGCAAAGCTAAAGACACTACATTTTAGACTCCAAGACGCTACATTTTCATTTCATTATGTCACTCTTCAGCTGAAATGATGACCCTGCCATACCAATTCATTTGCAGCGTGTGCCCTGTTCATGCACAGCCCCACATGCCAGGTTGCAGGAGGGGCAGCACAAACTGCCTGCCCAGCTGAGCTGCTCAGGAAGGTGAGTCAGGAAGGAGCTCCCAGAGCCCCCCAAGCCCCTACCTTGGATGAAGCCCCCTCCGTAGCCCCCCGTGTACACCCAGGCCGTGTGGTCGTGGCCGACGCCCCACACCACGCCGCGGTTGTTGCACTCGATCAGCCGGAGGTGACCCCCGACCTGGCGCCAGAACCTGCCAGAGAGAGGACAGTGTGTCACCCCACCCCACTGGGATCCCAGGGAGAAAGGCTTTTGAAATCACAGCAACAGTTCCAGCATCTAAGAATTAAAATATGAGTTCTTCCCGTGCAGTGGTGGATATGAAGGCTGCCATTAACCCTGTCATTGCCAGACATCTGCGGTGTGCTGGACACTCCAACAGCCCCTCAAAGCCACTGAACTGAAAGGAAGGACATTCTTTGCTGGATGGCACCCCATGCAGAAAGAACAGCTTCTGAAACCTCTTACATTTGATCACAGGGCATCAGCTGTGGTCCGGCCTCCAGCTCAGCGCTTGGCTCACTGACAAAGATGTCGCCTTTACAAGTGACTGACCAAATGGCATGGTGAGAGGGAGGGCCCTGAATCCGTCTGCTCTCACAGCAGGACATGGTCAGCAAAGACAGCTACAAAACAAGAAGCAAAGAACCAACAGCTTCCATTTACAGTGAGAACAAAAGTATAGATGTTCGGTGTTGTAAAACCAAGTTTTACCTTTGCATGTTCTTGCAAATCAGCAAAGTGAATCTGCAGCCTTTTCTCTAAGGCACGAAAACTCAGGGGTTTAGAAATTATCACACAATCACTGGAGCCACTGTGGTTTGCAGGGACTGATCAGTAGGAAGCACCTTTCAGGTTTCCCTTGCTCCAGTGTGTATCTGCCTGCCTGCACATAAGACTTTCTACAACTGTGACAACAGAGAATGGTTCTTCTGCCAATGTAGAAGAATAGACCGAATTCAACTCCCAATTCATTTGTACCCTAATCTATATCCAGAAATAGGGAGGAAATGAAGAACAATATTGGTTTTGCTGTGGATAACTGCAGCACCAACACATGTGCAAACTCCAGAGGAGATAAGAAGCCCCAGATGCCTCTAAATAAATTTGATCAGATGTTTCAAATACCTAAACTCTGAGAAACAGATGAGTAGCCTGGATAGTGCAAATGTACTGCTGGGATTTCAGAGAGTAGCTTTTATGTTTTCTTGCAGATACTGCCAGTCTGAAATGAAAGGTTCCCAGAATTACCCAGTCATGCATTTCTTGCTCTGTTGTGGCTGCCAGGCGGATTGGCCATCGCTGCTTCGTCCTCTCAGGTGTGTACAGTGCAAAGGAGTGTTTGGCTTCATTCAGCACTTCAACTATAATAGTCACTTCATTCAGGAACACGTGGATGTACTAAGACAAGAGAAAAAAAATTGTGACCAAGGCAAACTCAGATAAACCTTTCTCAGAGCCAGTATTTTTGCTCTTCAGGACTCCAAACAAGGCACTCCTGCCAAGGATAGCAAAGAATCAACTCTTGGTGCAGAAGGAATGGGGCTCAATTTCCATCCCTGCACTTCCTTGGATTCCTATTGCCTGTAGGCATTACCTCTCTTTGTGAAGACTCTGGCCAGCCAAACCCAGCTCTTTCTTCACAATCACTTAAGAACATTTTGAACTTCCAACAGAACTCCTAATTAGTGCAGAACTGATGGTTTAAGCAGTGTGGGTGGTTGCTGACTGGGTATTTCTGATGTGGCACTGGCAGAGCTGCAGCTCAGAAAAGCCAGTGGTTTGCTGGTACCCGGGGCTGCCTTTGAATCGGCTCCCAAAACTCAGAATTTGCCTCCTTTATGAAAGCTGATTTCCCTTCAGAGGTTTCCCTTTGCCAAAAGCAGCTCTCTCAAGGCTCTCAGGCTGAACACACCTTTTTCTCCTCGTGGTACATGTAGTAGATGAAGAGGATGCTGTCACGCATCCCGTCGCTCCCCGTGAACTGCTCAAGTGCCACTCGCACATCCATCCATTTATGAGGCTTCCAATTCCTCCACCACTGCAAGGTTCCAGTTTTAACCCAGACTGACTGCAAGGCAAACACAAATTTACAGGATTAAGGAAACTCTGTAACTCTTTTTCTTTCTCCCAAGTACTATCGTTTGTTGCCACAAGTTCTCTCTGCTGAAGGTTAATCTGTATCATAGCAGTTAATTCTGACACAGAGTATTCCAAAGCTGAAGGCAAAATGAAACCTCACCGAAATGGATAGAAGGGCACTGTAACAGCATGTGTGCAACAGTATTTTATGTCTTTACATTGTACCTCTGCAAGAATGCAGCAGCACACAGGTACTGATGGACCCCACTGTGCTCCTCTCATAACACAACCTCTGTTTGGAGTTTAAGGGCTTTTGACACAATCTTTTTAAACTCGATTAAACCCCTGGGCTCCAAGTGTTTTTTAATCAAATGAATTCCAGATGTCATGTGGCAATTAGCAATGAAGGGACCAAAAATGTGAATGAATCTGAAAAATAGCCAAGGAGCCATAACAAAGGGAACATCAAACAAAAGTGCTGCTATTTAAGAGCTGACATTGACGTTTGCACCATTGTTTTATTTATGCAGGTTAAATTAATCTTTTAATGGCCACAGAGAGGAAGGTTCACCTACTTTAGTCAGTGTTTCAATTAAGAAGCCTCATTTTGTGGTGGAATAATCCATACAGTGTGTGCTGTTGCAAACATTTCTCTGAGGATTTGAGGTTTCAGAGTACTCAAATAATGCTGACCAATTTGTTTGTTCCCATACAAAACTATCTGATAATGTTTTTAGAGGGAGATTGCTGTTCTTTGTTTGACAAGCTGTTAATTTCCCACAGGGAGCTCAGACATTAATAATCCAGGAAAGCTGTCATAGACAAAGGAAGAATAAGCTGAGAGTAAGTTCAAACCATGTGTCAGAAGACAAGAGATGTGTCCCCACTGCTCACCTGCTCAATGGCCTGCTCGTAGTGCCTGAAATTCTCCAGTTCCCGCTTTGTCCTTTCACTGAGCTGCTGGAAAATCTGCTTCCTCCAGGCTGCTGTCTGAGCTGGGGTGATGGACAGGGACAGGGACTGCACAGAGCACGACAAACCTAGAGCAGAACCAAACCAGTAAACTCCAGGCAGCTTTGAACACAGCCCTGTGAAAGGTAAAAATCTTTCCAAGCCATAGCCTGGCAAAATGGGAATTCTGTCACTGAACTGCAAGATAATGAGATGATACAAAGCATTTAGAGTTCCATTGTTACATACTGGGGTGCCACAGTTCACAGTTTATTTTGAAAACTGTGGTTATATTTCACTGTCTGTCAAGAATCTAAATTCTAATGGCACCCATTTATCAGCTGGCTCACATTCACAATGCCTGAGTGTAACTTCTGTCTCAGTAGCAATGGCAGGAGTGACTTATTGGCATCTGTATCTTTCAAGAGAGCCCTTTTCACTGCTTCCTGTTACTATTCAGGGATATGAGTTTTTCCAGAAGTTGCAGTTTCAGTACAATTAAAAATGAGATGTAGATCCAGCCGAGATTATTTTACAAAAATCTTAGGAAACTCAGAGCAAATATCACTTTTAATTTATATATCTCAAGCCCAAAGTGCTTTACAGCTAAATACTGCAGCACTGTGCTCAGACATGGAGCCCATTAACAAACTGCAGTAAGAGTAAGTGGGTTATCACAAATCTTTCACCGTGGCTTCATTCCAAAAAAACCCAAACCTACATTTGTCTTAAAGAGCTTATTGGCCTGTGACTGGGAACTAGGCTCTGCTGTGGTGACTGGGTAGTACCTGATGGAGCAGTGAACCACTTGAGTGGGCTGTGCAGATCCACCAGGCAGCCTCCCCCAGACACCCAGGCCCACAGTGGGTGCTCATCAGCTCCGAACTGCTCCTCGGCTCCCGCCGGGAACGCGCCCAGGGAGGACAGGCTGGCTGTGTCTGGGAAGCTGCTGACGGAGAGCACTGGCTGTTTCTGGGCCTCCTTCAAGTCAATGTTGGTCCACTGCAGCTCTGCAGAAGGATTTGGGCTTGCAGCAGATTTGAGGGTTTCAAGATCAGCTTTCTCATGATTGGTTGAAGCAGCAGCGGCTTCTCCTGGCTCAGAGTCCAGAGGATCTGCAGGGAGGTTTGCAGGTGTTTCTGCCTGGCTGACTGTGCTGTTCCCACTGCTGCTGGATGCAGCTCCCGCTGGGGCAGTGCTGGCAGGGTTCATGGGCAGCTCTGTGTCAGAGGAAGTGTCTGCATCACCCTGAATGACGGCGTTTGTTTGGGTCTGAATGTCATCAGTAAAGAAACAGCCGGCACTGAAGGACAAATAGATAATTAATTAACTATCATCCAAAGCATTGTTAATTACCACAGGCCTTAGACCACAGACACACAGAGAGACAGCAGACTTCTTTTTTTTCTATCAGGGGAAACAGTCCACCACAAATCTGGCAGACCAGTCTAATAAATCTGAACCACAGGAAGGAATTTCACTGATCTTTTCAAACAATCACTGGTGTTGGCTGCCTACAACTCTGAGGAAAATATTGAAACAACATCACTTTTTCTGAATATGAAATAAGAAACAGGATTTTTCAAAGCTCATTATTAACCTTATGATTTGCCTTGGCTAGAGAGGTCTTCTCAGCATGCTCTCTGACTCAAAGTATCTTCTGCGGCACTCCCAGATCCACTGGCATGTCTTGCACAGCCCATAGGCCAGCAGGGAGCAACTGATTTAATCTCTCAAGGAAAAGGAATGTACAGTGACACTCAGGAAGGGTAATTCCTAAGTAGAGCTGACACTCCTTCATGATATTTCCCAGACAACATTTCCTCTTATTAGAGTCTCGTTTCAGATAGTGGTAGTAAAGCCCAGAGGAACATACTTTACTGCAAACATGCAGTGAAATCCAATGTGGGAGCTTCAGCTTCTACTCTGAGTCCAACAGCTGGTGCTTATTGTTAATTTTAATGGCAAAAAATGCAAATGCCTTTTGGCATAGATAATGATTGGAGATGCTTTCCCCACTCCTCCCTGTCTGTACCACTTGAATGTAAAGAAATATCTCCCAGCAGAGAAACTCTGGGTGCACAGAGTCTCGGGCAGGCATTTCAC
Source organism: Myiozetetes cayanensis (assembly GCF_022539395.1). NCBI lineage: Eukaryota > Metazoa > Chordata > Aves > Passeriformes > Tyrannidae > Myiozetetes > Myiozetetes cayanensis. The sequence goes on along the minus strand of NW_026087412.1, from coordinate 6,889,076 downwards.
TTGGTACCTGAGCAGACTTGTTGAGCTCCCACTCTGAGATCTGTCACTCTCTCGACCAGACACAATTGCCTTCCACGTCTTCCCACTGAGCTCACTTGGTGTGACACCTTGACGGAAATAAATTGCTCTGTCATCACAGCCAATTCCCCAGACCTAGGGAAAGGAAAGGACTTGGTGAGGGAAATGGCTTGGAATGCAGTAGATACCAGTTACAAAAAAGGTGCAGTGGTTCAGAATTCAGCTGCTGGACACAGCATTTTCCTTTTGTGTTCTTCCTTAGTGCTGATACTCCAGATGCAGTACAAAATTCTGTACCATCAAGAGAGAACTGTCTGCATCTCCCTGTGCCATCCAAGACACAGGCTGGCTGTTATCTCCTGGTGCAGAATTCAGCCACACTTTCCTCCCTAGCAGCCCAAGCCCATGGATCTCTTGTTCAGCCAGCCCTACTGGCACTGCTGACAGTCCTTGCCACGTGGGAATGGTGCCTGAACAAAGAGGAAAGTAAACATCCCCACAGCTGGTATGCAGCTCTCTTACCTGGTTATTTAAGCCTACAGTTACCATCATCATTTCTCCAACCATTTCAATCCAGCTTGTCCCACAAGGATTATGTGAGTTCACTCCTCTTCTGAACCACACCTACAACAACAACAACAACAACAACAGAAAAGTCTAAATTTTGTTCCTTCTGAATTAGCAAGCAGACAGCTGGAATTTAGTTTCTTTAGTGGATTAGTCTTAATCTCTAATACTGATTTACTGCATTGTCTTAAGAATTCAATTACTTCCTTGATTCTTTATCAGATAAAGATAAAGCAATTCTCCTAATAATACCCACACTGTGTGTCCAGCTACAGCCAGAAGAGCCCACTGGAAGGTTTTTTGGTACGACTTTCTGTGACAGAGTTGGTTTCTCTGCTTTCTATTACGTGTCAGCTGTAGGCTATTTTTGATCATTCTGAATGGCCTCCTAACTACTGCTCTTGTGTTCAAACTCTAGAAGCAGGCTTGACAGAGGGGACTGTCAGAGGGATCCTTCTTGTGGTACAGCTCTTTAAATTATCTCCCCTTAGATCAGGTTTTACCAATCTGAGAGAGTCTGCAGGCTGGCTACCTGAAAAAAATTCCCTCTGTATGTAGTACAGTCATATAGTGACAATTACTCCTGGTTGAACACAACACCATCAGTACACTTCACTGTGGCAGATCTGGAGGAAAACACACCAGCTCATCTCCATTTCTTACAGTGGATTTCTGTGGCAGATGGAGCAGGCTGGGCACAGTCTGTTGCCATGGCTCAGCTGTCAAGTAGTGACTCATTAAACCAGAGAAACTCAGCACAACAGCTACACATGCCCAGGGTTCATGCATGGGTTTGAATTCAGGATGAAAGGGTTTGATTGCAACCAGCACAAGAGCACTCTAGCACTAGAGTATTCCAGTATTCTTCCCAACTTTCAGGATTCCCTGCAAGGGGCAGGGAGTTGGATTTCCAAGCTGAGACTTTCTGTGATTCTAAGTTAAAACCCCAGTAGGAAAGCAATCACACATCCACATAACAGATATCTCACCTAATAAATACAAAACCCCCTATGTTAAAAGGCTGATCAAGAGAGAACAGCTGCAGAGCACAGAGCATTCCCATAACAGCAAGGGGAACCAGAATTCCCCAAACCATGGGGATAGAGAGTCCAAATCCCCAACACTTCTTGTGCAAGGACTCCTGTTTGGGAAAAGCAGACAGGAAAAGGGAAGAAAAAAGCAGAAGTAGATCATGACCCCTCTTACTTTTCTATCCTTTGTAACACACCACACCACATCAACACCCACAGAGACGTGCATAATCCCATTTTCAGAGCTTGGAGACTCCACAATACTCCAGGACGTTCCTGCAAGAAACAAAAGCCAGGAGGCATTGTAGGTTAGTTTCTTATTCACCACTATGCAAATCAAAGAGGTTTCCAGCTAAATTTAACAAACTTTACCTTGAGGGTTATTCCTATCAATTCCTTCTCTCACAATAGCTTGCCCTTCCCAAAGAGTTGCCCAAAGGAGGTCATAGGGTCCACAGCTGATCTGTACAACTTCACCAGGAGTGCTGATTAAGGACCACGTGGAACCTTCTGGATTGTGGTGGCAGACATTTTCTCTGTACCATACCTAGACAAGTTTGAAAAAAGCAGAAATGAATGAACCCAGGAAAAATATCACTATAACAATGAAACCATTGAGAGAAGCATAAAGACAAACTGGAAGGAACAGTCCTCCTTTAACAATATGATGTTTTTACGTAGTGTAAGGCACTCTGACCTTTAAAGGTACTTTTTGATGTTGATTATGCAGTTGAAGCTATTTCCTTATGTACTAAGGGAGGAGGCTGTTCTACAGAGCTGCTTTTACCATGGAATCGAATCTGGATTGGGTACAGAAACCTATTGCTACAAGTCCTGCGTGTATTTCAACATTTAAACCACTTCAGTGTATTCCAGGGCATGTTATATAAACCAGGAATGAACAAATACATAACACAAAAATGCTTCTGTTGGCTGACAGCCTGACCTCCCTTTCACTGAACAGAACTTGCCACAATATGGGGAAAAAACGTCATTCTCTGTGCAGCCTTCAGTGCCATCCAGCCTTTTGCCAGCCTTGGACTGTGCACTTCTCTATAGATCACAGTCAAAATAGGAAGGTCAAACACAGAAAGCATCCTGTGGCAGTCACATGAGCACTCCACAACGTGACTGCTGAGTGTTAAATCCTCATTTTTAGAAATACTTTATTTCTCTAGTTACTTTTACTTGGGAAATGAAAGCATTTTCCAATGGCAGTTAAGTAAGCTGTATACCGGGATGCTTGTCACGTACTACTGGAAAGTATGATGCATGAGAATTTTATTTTAAACAATTTAACTGAGATTGCTTGCCTCTCCATGCAGTGCCAAGCATGACTGAAAGCTCGGGCTATCTGTTAAAAGTATTACAAACTGCCCTGTGAGACCACAAGTTAGAAAATGTCTAGAGATAAAGCAATGTCAGATACAAGCTCTAAGGATGAAGGAAGGAAAGCGAGAGTCAAATCTTTACAGTACTGAGCAAAAGAGGAGAGGCATCTCATGGTAGGCCTAAAACCAACAAAAACAATCATGAAAGATGTGTAGTTTTCAATAGAAAACAAACTGAAAACATTTCAGAGTTGGGTACCACATTACCAAGTCAGGAGATGACCACTTTCTGATCAATAAGTCTCAGAAAACAATTTTGTAAACTCCTGAATCATTCCTGTCTCTACACCACAGAGGCACAGCACAGCGCTTTGCAAGAATCTCTGCCAGGTTTTAAGGCTCTTTCTCTTGGTTACCAGTGCCATAGTCAGCATTCTGGGCAATTTTTCAGGATATAAGACATTACTCAGCCCAAGTTTTAAGAATCACCTGTTCATAGAGGTTTAAGGAATCCATCAAACAGCACTTCTATGAGATACTTAAGCCTTTCCATTTACAACACAAGTTGTTACATAATGTAGCCCTAAAGCAGCTTTTCATCCTCTGCCAGATGCACAAACGGCGTATTTCATTACCAACATAAGACAATAACAAACCTGCCTTCCTTTAAAAGTATTTAACTCCTTTCCATTAGCAATTTGTGTCGGAAAACACAGGGAACACACACATACCCTTCCTTGTAAAGAAACTGCCCACACTGACAAGCGGCCGAGAGGCTCGTCGGTGATTTCCCACCCTCCGATGGAGATGTCGTTGAAAGGGTCTGGCAGCTGCTCTGGATCATCATGTGACACGATCTGAAGCAAAGGCAAGGAAGATTGAGAACAGGAGACACTGCACTCGTGGCCTAACTTGTATCTTGCAGATTGGTTTATGTATCACTTCCTAAACTGGCTGAGCATGGAGATTCATTCAAGGCTGTTACAAGCAGAGAGAGGGGAAACACTGCTAGAGCAGCTTGAAGAAGGTTGTGTTTTGTATCCTACCTAAAGGAAATTTTTCCAGCACATACAGACTTGGAAAGCTGAAACATCACAAATTACAATTTTTGTATGTTCTTAGAAGGAAACAACAATTAATTATTAATGAATTATTCATACAGATTAAGGACAGAGCTGGTGAAAGATGCCAGGCAGGTGCCACCTCAAATGAGAGTGCTTTGTCAAGCAACCAAAGGAAGTTGAAAAGCTTGGTCTGAAACTTGGAGTGGAGCTGAGCATCCATCTCCAATTGCATCACCACGAGATCTGGCACCTTATTACCACAGGTTTCTACCAAAAACCCCAGCCTTCCATTTATGCTTACAAGAATAGCAAGCTGGAAGTCAAGGAATCCAGTTCCAGCCTCCAGAGAAGTAATAAAAAATTAACTTCCCTGCACTTACAATTGATTATTTCTGAAAAACACTTTATTTAGTATTTAAAAGGTGTCCAGAACCTTTGCCCAAACATCCCGGGATTTGTATCTCCGGTATCTGATCCACCGCCTGCGCCGCACACAGGAATTCCATTTCTTATCCTTTGTGTAGGTGCTGGGGAAGTCTATGGCGTAAGTCCAGCCCTGCAAACAGAGGTTTTCCTGTATGAAATATGGGATCAAGGGAAAGCTTGAAATCATAACTCAGAGCAATTCTGCACAAGAGTCACAGTACAAGTTACTGTGTGTGTCTCAAGAGCCCTGATTAACAGATCAGCTAATTCCATGGATGATTTATGAATCATCCCAAATTCCTCTGCATGATACACACAGAACAAACAAGACACAGTAAATATTTTGCTGTTTTATAGTAAAGATCTTAAATAACAATGGCATTGAGTTGCCAGCATTTCGTGGCCTGAGCAAAGAGAAAAAGCTTCCATGGAAGCTCCTATGGACTTCAAAAGCTTTCAAACAAGATCCTTCCTTGTGTTGTATTAAGAGTTGAGCTATTTCCAAGGAAGAAGCATCTATGGGAAGTTTATTTTTTACAGACCTTTTACACTTCTATAAAAGTGCCTTTTATTTTACAGACTAAGGATTCCCAGAACAGATCTCTTTTTGGTATTGTTCACCTACCCCTTTCTCTGTTGGTTCCCCTCCAATATTTTCATCCACATACCAGTCAGACTCCCACTCCCAGTGTGGAGAAGGCAGTGTGAAACTATCGAGCTGCTGATGTTTTAGCCCGCTCACATCACTCCACTGCCAGCGGTCACTGGGCAGTAATTTCTCACAAAAGCCACCAACTGGATTCCAGCGCTGCCAGAAATAATAAATAAAGGATTTTACTGGAGATCACATCATCTCATTGGGCATCTACAGGGAGTCATAAAAGACACAGTTCTTATTTTCTGCAGTAGAAGAGGAATAAATTCCTGGGGTGAATGAGAAAAGCATTCCCTCTGTGAGCCCCTCTTTAGGAAGAGACTTGGAGACTTTCAGTCTCAAAGCAGGGCTGACTACAGAGCTGGTCCCAACCAAGTCCTCTTTGGCTCCACAAATAGGAGCATCTGGTGATCTATTTTACCCCTAACAGTGCTTTTTTCTTTGGTGATGTATGGCACCATGACACTGCTGCATTAGATGGCCTTGGGATCTCTAATCTACAGCCCAGACAAAGATGATTAATATCTTGTCTGCAGCAGAAAAATGGCACTGCCTCTGTGCCAGAAACTGTGTCAAGATACCTATATGAGCAACTCTCCCCTGTATCTTATGTTACACTAGAGGTTTTTTTCCCCTAATCTGGCCTGAATCAATAGCAGTACAAATAACTCGAGGATTTTCACCAATATAGCCGTCATTTTTATTTTTTTTCCCCACACTCCTACATACTGTAGAAATACTGACAAAATCTGTCGTGTAATGCTGTCTTACATTTTAGGGCACGTGGAAAATGAGTGGTTCAAAATCCTTCTATCATTTTTACACAAAGTATTATTTGCTTTTCCTAGGAATATAGCTAAGTTGCTTTGCACATTATCTGTAAACTACTTGAGTTTAATTTTGTCCTTGTTAGGTCTTGTAGAACGTTTCCTTTTGTGCTTTCTAGTATTTTGTTTTCCATTTTTCATAGCCTAGAACAAACAAAACAAAAGTTTTAAAATAAAGTTTTAAGTTTTGTATTTTTAAACGTGTTTACACAATAAAAGGAACCTTCTTAAATGGCTGAAAAGTTGTACCAATATTAAATAATGTATAAAATTAATTTGGTGTATTTTTACCCATGCAATAAGTTAATGTCTTTTCTCAGTTTATATTTATCCCATTGCCCATTAGAAAGCAAAGAAATGTGCTCAAGAGAGAAAATATGCTCTAGAAAATGTACTCATCTTTCTCTCTCAAATAACTTTTAGTTAACTTAAAAAAAAATTGATAAATTTCCTTTAAATACTGTTTTAAAGACATTGCTTTGAAGTACACCACACAGGGAGGATCATCTTAACACTTACATGCAAAAATGCTGGAAATGTACTGGAAAGTCATGCCTTTATTAGAGAAGTGGTTGAAACACTAAAAAACCAGCACTGTCTTAAGACTAATATAAGATATTGGATCTTTAATAAATAAAAATGTATCTTTGTTGCCTGGAAGTTCCACTGGGCATTTTCTTAAGGGAATTGTGTATTTGTCACTAAGGAAAGGAAACCACCCAGTGAAAAGGGTGAATGTTCCAGTCTGAAATGGCTCACACAGAAGAGCCCGTGGCTCCCACTGGCATTGGTTTTGCTAAGAGCAGGGAAGTAAAACCCCTTTGGGAATTTAAATATTAAAAGAATAAACCAGCTATTTGGCACATGTATACTCTTCAGAAACTTCGGGTAAAAAGTGAAAACAAATAAAACTGATCAATCCTCCTGTGAAGAAAGCATGCCAAGACATCTGCTGCAGGGATTTGCCCTTTCTGCCAAGTGTGTGGTGGTACCACAACCTGTCATACCTGGTTCTCATAGGTTTCTTCCTGGTACCTAATGGGAACATCCCCCGAGAACACGTAGGTGTACACCTGGTGATCACAGGCAATTCCCCAGCAGCACTGTTTGACAGCAGACACCCGCTTGAATTCCAGCTGTGTGTCCTTGCAGAGCTCCCAGTACTGGCCAACAGTAGACAGGGTGTAAACCCTCCCAAAAATGTCAACAGCCCACAGAAGGGAACTGGGCATGGCCATATCTGAAAGGCAAAAAGAAGGTATTAAGGGAAACGATGGGTTTAAAAATGGATCTTGAAGCTGCTGCAGATCAGTCCTGCTTTGAGCCATCATCAGTCAAATTAAATAAAGATGTAGGGGATGATTTTTCAGAAGATCCTGTGCAAAGCTGGCAGTCAGATCTCTTTGTCAGAGCTGTGCAGTCACACCTCTTAGATGGCTCTGAAAAGCCACATGAAAGACCTTGCTACCAGTCCACTACTGTCCATCCTACAGGAGGTCACAACATGACTGGGACAGCTTTGGCAGGCTGGGGACAGAACTCAGCTCTGAACTAAGTAGCACAGACCATTTCCTAGCAGGCAGCTCCACTCCCAAGATCTGGTGATGCTGGTGGTGCTACACATGCCGCTCGCCTCAGCTCCACAAAGCCCTGATATCCCCCAGTACTTCCTTCTCAGCCTCCTCTTGGTGTAAGCAACAAACTACTCAGGTCAAAAGGCAGAGATGAAGAGCAGAAAGGGAGCAGAAAGGCAGCTTCTCTGTAAGCACACATTTAGCTTTAATCCATGGACATAGTGCCTACTCCTGCCAGGAAATCTCTTTCCAAAGCATTTTGTACCAGATCCAACCACTTTGGGATCTGATTTTCAATACTCATAGATGTGCTATTTATGAATACTTATGGCTTCACAGCAGACACCTGGCTGAGTTCCATTCCAGTTCTATCACATAATAACCTGTCATTTTCTGGGCACTGCAGCCCTGCCCTTCAGGGAGGGGTCAGCCTTTTATGTGAGGCCAGTCCTTTCAGAAGTCAAGACAGGCCACGGTGTTTCTGTCACTTGGCCTTCTGGGTGCCATCAAAACAGACAAATTCCGGTTGTTCTGTGTTTCTGACACTCAGAACTACAGATGAGTATTTTGAACTTTGCCTTCAGTTCCTTTAACTACACAGTAGGGGACTGGGAGGGGAAAGGTAGAAAAAAGGACTCAGATCCAACACAATGAAAATAAAGAGGAATTCTTGCTTGGAGTCAGAGTGGAACACTACTGCTTTGTTGTCAAATGGCAATTGTGCTTTCAACACAAGAGCCTAAGGAGAGTTGCCTGCCAGCTGATAGAAGTGATGGTACAGAGGGACTGACTTGTCCTGTGGATGTGAATGGCAGAGGTGAAATTGCAGAGAAACTGAACCAGCTGGGTCAGTGTCAAACAACAGCACAGTGAATTCCTACGGCATCCCAGGGGGAATGTTTCAGAATTCTTTGATTCCTAGGACTGCTCCTGCTAAGCACCTAAAAACCTGGATCCAACAGGTGAATAACAGGTAACAGTGAGAAGAAAATGTATAGTGGGAGAGAACGAGTGATACGAGGGGAATCAGTGAACAAGGAGAAGGTCATGAGCAAAATTTTCCTATTATTTGTAGCATAACTAAGACGAATCCTCTAGTTTTGACCTTTTTCCCCTCATTGTTGCTGGGACCATGAAGGCATGCATCTTTGCTCTGGACTAGCCGTTTACCATAATCAAGGAAACCAAGACAAGTGAGAGTTTCTGCATATTCTTACATACAAACTTTTGAGATAGAGTGTTTGGAGAATTATGGGAAAATCCGAAATGCATTTGGGATTATAAACTTCTAAGACTTCAATCTAGGCCCCTTTACACTGACTGTGCTGCAGAAGATGAAGAGAGATGCTGCTCAATTTTGAAGGATGCTCAGTGCTTGTGGCTCACATGCATTCCAATGAGGACAGAAGTTGTCAAGTACTCTCAGGGGACTGGAAAAAAAAATCAGATCTGCTAAATTATTCCTCATCCCGCAGCTCAGCCAGGTAATTTCTGAGAGAACTAAAACTACTTATGCGAAGATGATACATTGTTAATTAAAATTTCCGATTGCCTGGCATAACACTGATTGCTACAGAATTCAAGGAAAACATCGCAACTCCTTCCACATTATAAAAGCAGTGAGGTTCCCCAGGAGAGAGGGGCCGTGTCCCGAGCTCAGGCCGTGGTGGTGGGGGAATGAACCACCACCAGCACAGGATTCCCCGCGTTCCAGGGCACAGAGCGCACAGATTTCTCCTCGGTATCCCCCGGTACCCCCGCATTGCCACGGCCGCACCGCTCTGCACCCGCGGGGCTCCCACCGCGCCCCACAAACCCCACGAGGCGCGGACACCGCCCGGCAGCCCCGCACGGGCCCTCCCGGCCGGGCATTAAGGCCGGATCGGCTTAGGAGCCGTGCGGGGCTGCGGTGCCGCCTCCGCGGGGCCGGGGCGGGCGGAACCGGCCTCGGAGCGGCCCCGGGCCGGGCACAGCCCCCGCTCCCCGCTGGCTGCGGCAGGAGGCGGGCGCGGGGCTCCGGTGGCTCCGCAAACGCCCCGCACGCCTCCCCCGGCGGGGGTGAGCGGGGGCACCGGCACCTCCCCCGGGCTCCGCCAGCGCTGGAGCCGCCAGGGAGGGCGGGGGGGGCTGCGCAGGGCGCGGCGACGGCCCGACCTCCACCCTGCCCTGCCCGCCCCACCGCGGCACCGCCCGGCCCCCGGGCTCGCCCCTCACCTGCCTGTCCCGCCGCCGCGCCCCGGCCCGGTCAGGGCGGCCCCGCGGAGCCCCGGCCCGGCAGCGCCGCGCCCACAGCGGGCCCGAGCGCCGCCGCCATTGGCGCGGGCCCCGCGCGTCACGGCGGGAGCGGCGGGGGCGGCCCGGGAGGAGGCTCCGGGTCCGCCGGGAAACACCGGAGAGGCTCCTGCTGGGAACTGCGGGGAGATGGGCAATTATCTCTGACGAGGAACGGCTGAGGGAGCTGGGCCTGGGCAGCCTCGAGCAGACTGAGGGGGGACCTTGTCCATGTGTGTAAATGTGTCCAGGGAAGGGCAACGAGGCTGGTAAAGGTCTGGAGCAGAAGCCCTGTGAGGAACGGCTGAGGCAGCTGGGGTCGTTCAGCCTGGAGGAGGGGAGACCTTATCAGCTCTCCCTGACAGGAGGTTGTAGCCAGGTGGGGGTTGGTCTCTTCTCCCAGGCAACCAGCGACAGGACAAGAGGGCATGGTCTTGGGCTGTGCCAGGGGAGGTTTAGATGGGACATTAGGAAGAAGTTCTTTACAGAGAGAATGACTGGACATTGGAATGGGCTGCCCAGGGAGCTGGTGGATTCACCATCCCTGGAGGTATTTAAGAAGAGACACCACACACCTGCACTCTAACTACAAATGATAACCTCCCTTTGAAACTGCTTGCTTATACATCTCAGTGTTTGCCATCACAAATTTAAGAACATTAGCAAGAAGACCCATGCCTGTCCATTAAAATTCCCCAAAGGTATCCCAGACCTTTATATATCTCACAGGCACAGTACAGGAGGTGGAAAAGCATTTCAGGCCTCTTTCAAAGGGAACTGGCTGATTTGTTGTGAATCCTGCCTGAGGAGTTTCCACTTTCTAGTTGCTGGTTAAGGAGAATAAATCTGCCTTGCTCTTGTTCCATGGCTTGCAGGTTCAGATGGTTTTGATGTGCAGAGGGTTGTGGTTGTGAGGATTGATGTACACGTGAAATTCCCCAGAATGATTCCTGTATGAGGCAAAACCATCCTGTCTGGGTCTTTTCCTGCTAAGCCCTTGGACACTTGACTCACCCTGCTGTGGTTTGGTCCCTTGCACAGACTCGGGCTCCCTAGTAGTGTTTTGATGATTTGATCATCGGAGCGAAACATATTTATAGAGACCAAGTGCTGTTTAGATCCAAGAAAATTTACTTTGCAAGATTTGTAGTTGCTCTGGCTCTGATGCAACTTAATCAATTTAGTTGCCATTTGGAGCAGTTGTAAACAGGATTTTAGTTGTTTTCCGTGGGAATTAAACTGCAGAAGAACATAAGGAGCATTTTCTGGGATTTTCTCACAGTTTGGATTTTGAACTGCAGTGCTGTAGTCTTACAGGATGGCAGCATAAATGACTGGTTATGCAAAGGTTTTGCATGATAAGTCGTTTACATCCAGTACAGTTTTCTCATGCTTTTTTTAAGGAGGACATTACATGTGAAACCAAAAACATGCTCTCCATAACATTGGCAGCACGTACCTTTTCTGTGGTTGGTGGCTCTGCTATACATGAAATTTGATGTAAAAGTTAGGCTTGAATTAATGCCTGATGAAAACTCTCACTGCTCTGGGTGTCTGATGTTGAGCCCTGCTTTGTTCAGTTGCTGGTGTTGCAATAGAGCTCCCTTTCTGTAAGGAGGTAATTAGGAAGGTTTTGCAAAGAAAGCTGATTATAAACTCATTTTCATTTTGCCATCAATTTGAAGGGTGGATTTGCTCTGGGTTAATGGGAACCTGACTTCCAATCTGTGGCCTGTGAAGGGTGCACCCTGGGTCTTCCCTGAATGGGGGGCTCTGAACCCTTGCAAAAGAGAGAGAAACATCCAAATGTCCTTCCTCATCTCTGTCCTTCAGTCCTGTGGTTACTGTGTGACTCAGGAGGAAGGAGTTACTTCCAGTGAACCAGGTCTCACTCACTTGCCCTTCTTGGCTGGGGAGATTTCCCTCAGTTTTGCCCATAATTGTTGCTGTCTAAACATAACCTGCGGTTTCCCACGGCAAAGGTAGGGTTTGCCTTGAAAATGCAGTTAGGGGAGCTTTACCCCATGACTGGGACCCATCCTTGATCCAGGTAAGGCTGGAGTGCTCCAAAATTAGCTTAAATCTCTTGTTATTAGGAAAGGCCTTGCTCTGTTCAAAGCATAGTCAGGATATTTTCAATCCTGTTTCGCTGCTTTGCAGCCCTTGTCCCAGCGCAGTTGGAGGGGGTTTGTACAGAAAGCTTCCCTACTGTTGGCTTTCCACGCTCTCCCAAACCTCGCTTCTTTGATTTTTTTTGTCACTTGACATTCATTTTAGGGAAGTATCTTTCCCCTTATGAGGAAGTACTGCGTTGCATTTGTGTTTTAAGATTTTTCTTTGAACAACATCGTGTAATATTGATACCACCACAGTAACAGTAAGCAAGAGAGCCCTGAGATTAGGTGTCCTTTCCAGATGGGTCACCTGAGAAGTGGAAGAAGGAGCAAGAGGGCAGGGACATCCTCATGATCCTGTGATGCTGGCACTGGCTTGGAGTTGGGGTGGTGTGACCTGTTTTGAGCATTTATTTCTTTTTGAGGCAAACTGTTTAATCACTTCTGGGTTTAATGTTTTTTTTACCCCCTTCCTATGAAATGGGGCTAAGCCTTCCCTACTGTGGACAGGACACTATCTGGGGAAGGGAGTCACTAGTGTTTGCTGCAGTGATAAGGGCTGTTTGTACCTCTAGTGAAGGACAAACCCGTGATTTCCAAAACAAAAGATTTGGTGAGTCAGAGAGCCCAAAGGATGAAGGTGTGGAGGGAAGAAGAGGAAGTTTTAACTGGAGCAAAAGGCATTTGAGATCTTTACAGCATCTGTCCTGGGCTGTCCAGCCATGGAGATCCTGTGTTTCAGAAGCAGCTGAGTGTGGTGAAAGTGCTGTTGAGCTCATTCCCCTAGTTTGCTGTACAGGAGAAAGCAGCACCCCCCTTGCTTTCCTCTTCCTCCCTGTAGTGTTTTTTTCCCTAACTTTAGTGATTCTTTGAACCTCGTGACTTTTCTCCTGCTTCCTCCTCACTCTCTTGCTCGGCCACCAGCGCGTTCTCGGCCCTGCTGACCAGGGCAGAAGGGTGCGGGGCTCGTCCGTGAGGGGCCCGTCGGCGCGGGGCTCGTCCGTGAGGGGCCCGTCGGCGCGGGGCCGGGGGCTGTCGGTGCACAGGGTCGGGGCCGTCGCTCCGTGTCGCTGCGGGGCGCGGCCCCTTTAAGGCCGCGGGTTCCCCGCGCCGCCCGCCCGGCGGAGTCGCCGCCCGGGGAGCGGCGGCGTCACGTGGGGCCGCGGCGGCCTCGTGACCGGGCGCGAGCGCAGCACCGGGGCCGCCGCTCCCGCCGCGGGCCCCTCACGCCGCCCCCCCCACCCCCCTCACCGCCGAGCTCCGGCGCCCCCGGGCGGGGCGGGGCGGGCGGCGCCGCTTCCTCTGCCCGGCCCCCCCCCCACACACACACCTCGCTCCGCGCCGTCCGCGGGGAGCGAGGCAGGGCCGCCGGCCCCCAGCATGGACAGCAAACCGCTGCTGCAGGAGCGGCCCCCCGCCTACAGCCCCGCCGCGCCGCCGGGCGCGCCGGGGTACGACTACGGGCACGGCAACTACGGCGCCATCCCCGCCCCGCAGCCCGGCTACCAGCCACCCCCGCCGTACCCCTACCCGGGCGCCGCGCCCGCCGCAGGTGGGTCGGAGGAGGAAGAGGAGGCGGGGGAGGGCGCACTCGGAGGGGTCGGGGGGTCCCCGGGGTGCTGGGCCGGGGGGCGGCTCTGCAGAGCCCTCCGTGCCCCCGGCGCTGGCTCCGGAGCCGCTCCGGGGAACTCCCGAGCGGCTCTCCCGGCCCAGCGGGGCGCGGGGGGTGTCTCGGCTCTCCCGCTTGCAGCCGGCGCACGGGGAGGCGGGTGCGCACCCATCCAGGTGGTTCCCAGCGCCATCTCCCTCTTCCCTCCTTCCCTCTGTGGCCCTGAGGTGTTTTGTGTTCTCTCCCCGAAATACCGGCGGGGTTTGGGAGCGTCGCTCTCGTTGCGCGGGTTTTCTGCCTCGGAACAATGGCAGGGGCTCAGCCGCCCTAAGGCTAAAACAGACCCCGAACTTGGAGTTTTCTTTGCGTGCACTTCGCTGTACTCTGGTTAATGTTTGTTTTTTCCTGGTACACTTCAGTAGTCTTGGAGGGACTTAAGCAGGTGAGTAGATGCAGTACTTCTGTTAGCTGAATTGGTACTAACATCTGTCAAAGAAAGAAGTAACCTCTCAGGAAAGAGGAATGCTTCAAAAGTTATCAAAATTGCACAGCAGACACAGACCCCAGTCATCAATCATTGAGCTGAAGCTTGAGGCCATAGATTGATTTTCCTCCTAATAACTTGGAGCTTATTTTCCTGCAATACAGGTCTTACTGATTATTTTCAGTTTTAGTAGTGAGGTTGCAGGACTTTACAGATGTGTAACTTGATTCAAGAGGATCAGAACTCTGCCCTGCGAAAGAAGATCAAAATGGATCATACCTGGGCAAAGTGTACTTTGGCTGTGTTGATTACGATGCATACATCTCACCATCCCTTTTAAAAGCTTTTTTTTCATTTTAAGTTTTTATTGTTAATGCAGTAGTTGAAGGCCTGTGTCTTCTACCTACAGCTGTTAAAAGGACTCATTCTCTACCCAACCACATGGGCTTTCTGGCTATGCATCCTGCTTCCTCTTTACTTGCATCCTATCACTCTTACCTCTCCAGTTATAAACTGAGCATTGGAATTTAAGCTCGAAACCAGAGGAAGATACAATGTTTCAACTCATTTGTGTTCTGGAGAGGGCCATACTTGATACATACTATTCCGAAGTGAAAGCTGTGGTCATTGTTTAAACTGCTTTTTTTTTTTTTCCCTGGCACTCAAAAGCATTGAAACAAATTCTTGAAGTTAATTATTAGCTTGGTGTCCCTTTGAGATGGTTAAATTGTGCTGGATAGTTGTGTTTATGAAGTGGCTTTGCTATTCAATATGCCAGGTGTTCCAGCTCTCATTTTGATAGAGCTTCAAGTGCTCAATCAAAACTGCATTTCTGTTTATTGTTTTCCGCGTTTTGTTGTCGTACTTTTTAATTGTCGTTGTTCTTTGTGCCTTGCCTGTGGTGATTGAGGTTTTCTTTCTTATTTTAGGGTATGCTGTTCCTCCACCGACATCACAGCCCAACTATTCGAGCACGTACACCATTATTCAACAGCCTGCTACCACCACTTCTGTGGTAGTAGTTGGTGGCTGTCCTGCCTGCAGGTAAAATGGCTCTTGAGTGGAGACATAAACTCGATCTTGGGTTTTATTTTTTAAATGTTTGAGGTATCCATATGGTTCCTTGGTTTTCAATAGTTTTTCTTTGTGTGTGTGTGTGTGTGTACTGCAATAGAGTTAATTAAGAGCCACCAAGATTTAGTGGTGGAGTGCTTTGGTTTATGTAGCATGAGCTTGTCCTGATGGGCTTGTGACAACTGCTATAAATAATACAAGACACTTTATATAAATCCATGAGTCTGTTCTTTATGATGGAGGAAGATCTGTAAGCAGTACTTTTAACGAGCAGGCACTTCAGTAGCAGATGTAAAGGGTCAGTTCGTGGGGGAGAGGATGACAGGAAGTCCTTTCTGATGTGTTTGTGCCTGGTGATGGTGAGTAACATGACTTTATTGTGAAACTTTCTGTAATCTTTGACCGTAGTCACTTCTGGTTTTCTGGCAGTCTTGTGGAAGAACTTGTGGTGTGCGGCGCCATTCCCAACATCCAGACTGTGCAAAAACAGGCAGAGTAATGAAAACATCAGTGTCTTAAGGCTTTAAAAGATCTCTAAAAGTCCTTTGACTGCAAAAGAACAGGGAGCTTCATAGACCTGACTCAAAGTGTTAGTCTGATGTGGTGGTAAAAACCAGAAGTAGTGGTCAGCTGTTGTTTGGAGTTGCAGCAAGAGAACAACTTCCCTCTGGGAGATCACAGCCATAAAAAAAGGAAGAAGACACTCAGTTTCCACACTAGTGCTGTAAGTCAGCTGTAGTCCCTTTCACTTCTCAGTTCTCTTCCCAGGATATTGGGTCATGGGTGAGGGCAGAGGGATTGCTGCTGGTGCAGCTCAGGCACTGCTGTGCCAGCTCTGACTCGAGTGCAGACTCAGTCCCTCTGTTAAAGTGTATGGGAGTCACCCCTGAGGTGTCTGGCAAAGAGGCCCTTGGTGTTCTGCAGGTCTGAGCCCTTGCTTTCCTTTCCAGAGGTGTAGGAAACAGAGTTGCCTGAAGAGCTGAAGGGATAGTGGGCTGCAGCGTGCTGGGTGTGGTCCTATGGCACGGGCTGTCCCCCAGCTGTCTTTTGGTTCTGTTGGAGTTGGGGTTTGGGTTTGAGAGTCAGTCCCTGCCCTCAGAGGTGGATTCAAAGCAAAACTGCCTAGTGGTGCTGTGTAAGAACAGGTGCTTGCTGAGATGCCACTAGTTCAGGCTGAAAAACCTGTACCAGGCAGAGCTATTGATCTGGAAGGTGTGTGTTTTAAACAGTGAGGGAAAGTTAGTGCTGAGCTGTTCAGAGGATGTGGTAGATCCTGCCACCTGAGTGATTACATTAACATGCTGATGCTGCAGCTCAGCCAGAAGACAGGAGAGGTGTTGTGTGTTGCTTGGTAAGAGGCAGGTAGTGTGTTATACAGGTCTTGTGGCCCTGAACCCAGTACAGCTCAAAATATTTTATATGGAAGTGGTCTTTGCAGTAAATTCAGATTGGTAGGCTCTTGCTGTGATTTTTTTTTTTTTTTTTTTTTTTTAAATTTTTTTTTACCCCTGGAAGTTATCCTGGGATAGTCTAGGAGAGACTTTTGAAATAATCATTTGCAAATATAATATATAACTTCAGAGAAATTTGGGAAAATGAGCTATCTGGATTGTTTTCTTAAGTCTTTAGACCTGCTCTGCTGGAAGTACCCATTGTGCACTATGTCCTGCAGCAAAATGTGCTCCACAAAAACGTGGTTTACTCTTGGATCCTCAGTTTTTGTTTTAAGCTGTGTCAAAAATAAGTTGTGAGGAGAACTCTGACATACTGATTACTGTGAGGCACAATACTGCACTGTTTAAACTGTAGGACTCTTCTCAGCACCTGGGAAATACTCTGGATCAGGGAATCCTGAGGATGAGCCGATGTATCTGGTAGTGTTTTGTCACAGTCTCCTTTGCAGTATTACTATGTTTGTTCCCAGTTGCCTTTAGAACAAGATTCAAGTGTCAAGGCAGGAGGGATAAATCTCAGATTACTTGTCTTTTGAGTCATTATGGAATTGGTAGTCTGGTACTTCGAGAAAAAGGGCAGGGAGGCTGAGTGGGAAGCATAATATTGGTAATATTCATTTCAACCCGAAGGGTCAGGGTTCATGTTCTGAAAGGTTACACTGGCTGCTTCTCAGAGAAAGAACTCTTAATCCTCTTTGACTTCTCAAGACCTTAAACACAGTTCTAGTTCATTTCCTTACCCTGGAAACCTATTTTATGAAGAAAGAGTATGGCTGCACATTGCAGAGTACAACTCCAAACAGAAAAGTTGTTGAAGGGGCATGGAAAAACATAGAAATGTTAATATGTACCATATTAATGGTACATAAAAAACTTTGTTAATAAATTGCCAGGTCAGTTGTCCTGTTACTTTTAAGGCCATCAAGAGGATTTCTGCTGTCAGAAATACAAAGCAGTCTTTAGCACTGTGGCATGTATTAATGTTGCTAACTGAAATAAGACCCATTTCCCCCTGAAAATATATGGTGTTGAGGAGAAATACACAGTTATTTGGGTTGGTGTCTGTTTTATTGCAGTCACAAGTCATCTTGGGATCACTGGCTAGAGCACCGTTGATCTTTAGGCTTTATTTATGGCATTCAGTCATAAAAGGTACATAAAAAGTACAAAGTATCTGCAGAAGCAACTCTCAAGTCAGCAGCATGCCCGTGGTAATTGCATTCTTTCCCTTCTCTCTCAAGCTTCCCTGCCATCTGAGGGGTGACTCTCCTGTCTTGCAAGCAGTACCTCTTGCTCAGAGCTATTTTTTAGTCAGATCATGCTCAGTCCTAATTGGTCAGTGTTGCTTTCTAATTACAGACCTCAGTATTAATGTGTGTTCCATCCTTCCTTGCATTATTAGAATGTTTTGGGTGGTTGTAGTCCTGTTGTCTCAGCATTCTACTCCCAACCCTGATGTACAGAGAATTAAACTGAGTTGCTGAATCTTGTCAGCTTTGTTCTTCTAGTTGACATCTGAGTATCAGCCAGGTCCTGCTTTTAAACTATTTCATGTTCCCAAGTACAGATTGAGTCATTACAGACACTGACTTTAGAGGTCCATCTGTGCAATTGTCTTTTCAGCTTGGAGGATGCAGCCTGGCTGCTTCTCTTGTGCTCACTTTCATTTTCTCTTTCTCCATCTTCCGTTGTTGGGTAGAACTAAGTGCACAGGAATGTTTGCTTTCCTGTTACTTAACAGAAGAAAGATCCCTTTAAAAATTGTGAACACATTCTCTTGATCTGATGGTTGCAAAAGCTAGGTTCTTCAAAATCTAGGAGAGATCTTCTGTTGGACCCCATTGGATTTTTATTTTCCTGCTTAACAATATTCAGTTGCCTGGGAGAAAGGATGAGGGAAAGAACATCTGCTGGAGAAACATCGAAGTGGGTCCCAGGTTCTACTAACACTGAAGCTTCCTCTAGGGCTGGAAGATGAGACAAGTGTGATTAAAACTGTATTTATTTATTCTCAGATCTCTTAAAGCATTCTCCCTGCTACAGTTTTTGTTTGGTGGGGGGTTTTATGTGTGTGGTTTTTTTTGTTTTGGTTTGGGTTTTTTTGTTTGTTTTGTGGTGGTGGTTGTTTTTTTTTTTTTTTTTTTTTTGAGTTTGGGCTTTTTTTACTTGACTTGACAAAGCAGTAAGTTGTCAGGTTTTGGTTGAAATTTTGTTGTCTTCAATTAAATGCATGTCTCCTGAGGAAATAGACTCGGGAAAATTGCACTTAGCTGATCAGGTCTTTCAAAATTTAATTTCTTTTGCTTTTACTTCCATTGTTTCAGTCAAAATGCCGTGTGGGGTTTGATAAGAGGCTGCTCAGGATACAGGTTTTCTGTAGTTATTCACAACTATGATACTTAAACTTTATGTAAATAGTTGTAATATAATTTCATAATCTGTACTGGTTAAATATGAAAAGAATTAAAAAAAGGAAAGGTACCACAGGTAGGTGTGTGCTGTGCCAGGGTGTCCATCCCTGCTCTGCTGTGGTTTGGAGGCTGGAGCAGTTGGGTGGGAAATGCAGCGCTGGCTCACACACGTGACTGGGAAGGAGAGAGCCTTGATCCAGCAGGGCTGTTTGGAATTCCTGACTAGCAGAGCTCTCCCTTTCCCCTCTCAGCCTGACAGCAGCTGCTGAGCAGGAAGTTTCTCCCTAAGCCCTGTGCAGAGGAGAGGGGAGCTATAACAGGGTCCCAGATGAGGACACCATAGCTCTGGCTGCTTCTAAGGAGTTTTGTTCTGCTGATCTGACCCAACTTGTGGACAATAATCAAAACACAGATTTTTAATAAGTGAGACTTTAAGTGATTAATAAGGCACAGCAGGAATATATTCCCTAATGGGACTGTATAAAAATGATAGTGTGGTCCATAACGCCCAGCCTGTCAGTGGGCCTGAGTCTACAACACTTATTTTTTTTATTAATGTCACCATTTGTGTTGGAGAATACTTGCCTATATTGTCATAATTAGGGTTTCTTTGTAGCAATGAGTTGTTCTGGGAGAGAGGAGGAAACTGGCCTTGTTTGGTGACCAGAGGTGGTACTGATGTGGCTGTGCATGCAGACTAGGGAGGCAAAGCCACACCAGGGGCTCATCCTGAGACATGTCCACAGTGAGGGAGCTCTGACTGGTGTGCTGAGCCTTTTTTGTGAGGCTGGACCTTGGTGTGAAGCCATGAGGCTTTTCTCCTAATTAGTGTGTTCTCAGAACTGAAATTAAAGCAGTGGTGCTCCTGCATTAGAGAAGGCTAGTGATTTGGAGGCATTTCAAGAAAGGCAACAGCCAGGCACAGGCTGTTCTCATTGCCAGAACTTCTCTGGCCCTGCAGCCAGCCCTCAGTGTAGGAAATGGGCCTAAAACTTAAGGAAATTCAGATCTATCTGCAATACTGTTGTGTCTCTTAGTTGAAGGTGATTTTTAAGGATAATTGCATTTACATGTATGTACAACTTGTGCTGAGGAGGGCAAACCATGAGTACAGAGAGATTTGGGGTCCTTTCTGTGAATATGGATCAACAAGCATTCAAGATGCCATCAGGCTGAGGCTAGAGGAGCTGACACCTCTCTTCATGGAAATTGCAATTGTGAAGTATTGCTTACTCTGTAGTTGCATATATAACTGTCAATTTTTTTTCTTCTGCTGCTTGCAGGTGAGATTTAAACATATTTAACCTACCTGCTGCCGTTGCACTGGCCAGGAGATGATAATGAAAAGCTGTCTAGTTTTGTTTGCATGTTCACAATTAAAGATTTAGTGTGTAGCTTCCAGAGTCTCTGGTGTGATGTTCCTATTGGAATCTAAAGTTTGAAATTTGACCAACCTTAGTGGGAGGAGATGGGATACTGATTTGAAAATTCCAAGTGTAATCCACTGTGATGTAGTGATAAGTCTAAAAATGCTTGTGTTAAATCATACCAATGCTGTGTTCACAGAGCTCATTACTGGCCCTCTGATCCTGAGCATTTGACTTAAGATCTTAATGTTTTAAGACTTAATTTGAAAAAGGGAGTTGTCTGAAAAAATAATTTGGTTTTAAATACTTGTCAGTGGGAATAATTGACCTTACTATATGGAGTTGGCAGCTGCAGTTATAGCCTAAATTCAAGATGCTGCTTGCAGTATAAATAAACCTTTCCACTTTATTTTTAGAGAGGGAGTGGTGCAGTTATAATCAGCTTTTATGTGGTTTATGCTGTAGAAGAAAATTTATGTTTGGTTACATTAGTGAATCTACAGTTTGAATATGGAGTCCCTAATTACTCTGTAGCTCAGGTAAGATATACAAGTAAAAACTAAAATATTCATAATCTCCCTGATAAAAAGTATTTTTTTTCTCCTTTTAAATTTAGTAACTGGCTAAGCAGTGATTGGGTAAGTGTTCATCTAAAATTAGGTGGTGACACAAATCAACAGAAGCCAAGAGGAGTCTGTGTAGCTAATGCTGCAGCAGTGGTGTCTGTGCTGTAGATGTGTCAGGAACTGGCTCTGAAACAGCAGGTACGGTGGGGGGGTCATGCAAGTACAGTCTGATCAGCTTCCCACGAGTGTCCCTTGGAGCTCCTTGTCTGATCCTGGGCTGGGCTATCCCTGCTCTCACTCCAGTGCTGACCCAGCACTGCACCCTGTGCTTTACTTTGTCCTTCCCTGGGCCTTTTCCCTGGATCTGGAGTTGAATATGGATGGCAGGTTTTTTTATTTTTACTTGGCATTTTGCATGACCACAAAACGCTTCTGGATAACTCTGTTTAGGGGGAAGGGAGTTTAAAATAAATTCTATTTTAAGTGTCAGGGACATGTGCTGACCAATGGACTTGGGCCTTGCAAGCTGATTAAGAGGGTTCATTAGAATGGGTTAGGCCACGGTCATCGCTGCTCAGGGCTGACCAGAAGTACCCTGTTTGATCCCCCTCTAATGTTTAATTAGTGTGTTTATTCTGTAGGGTCACATCAATTGGCTGGTTATACTCTTAACTAGACACACTGGCTTACTTGTCACAAGTGTAGGCTTCAGAGCAGGAACTTAGTATGGACAAGGAGAAGATTTCAAAACAGTGCCAAACAATGGCTGCAGGAGGGGGTTGCTCAGTGTGTGAGAGAAAAAATGGCATTAGTGTGACAGCGAAGCGAGGCAAGAAATACAACAGCTGTAATGTGCTGTGCACTGCACTTATTGTGCATTTCCAAAGTACTGTTATTTGGGATGGCACTGAAGTGCCTGGAAAAGGGGCTTTGCCTTTCTTGGATGGAGCTGTGCAGTGGTGAAAGCTGCTGCATCTTGAATTACTCAGAATCATCCAGTTTGTCTGAGCCTCTGTTCTCATGGTGTGGTACTGGGTTAACCTGTGGGCACTGGAAAAGGAGAGGCCTCACCTCCTAAGCTTCTGCTGCTGGGTTTTTTTTTGGTCTGAGGGTGCTCAGCATTTTGTGCATTTCCACAAGGACAAATGGCCAAGTTCAGCTGCTGTGCAGACTGGACAGTTCTGGCTGAATGTACAGGATCTTTTTTGCCTTGGCTCTCTCAACAGTCCTGAATCCCTCTGCATTCCAGCCCTAGCACCAGAGTCTTCCCAGGAGATGGCACTTCCAGTAGCACATTTTCTCCCTAGTGAGTGAAGGCAATGGTATGAGAGCCTTGTTTGCTGACTCCATTCTTTAACTGCAGTCTAATTTTGAGGGTCACTTGCAATGTAATTTTACAGTTTAACTGTGCAGATACAGCCTAGGTTAAAGAGGTTGTACAGCAAAGGAATTTCTCTAAAGCTTTCCTGTGAGCCTTAAGCCATGCTACATAATCCCCATGTGATGTGCTCAGGTAGGCAGCTAGTGGGAAATCTCTGGAAGCAAGGTTTAATGTGAGGCTCTTCAGCTCTGCTTTAACAGTCAGACTAATAAAAGCATCTCCACTTGGGTTAGTGTGCTCTGAACTTGACCTAGCAAGCAGATTTTCATGTGTCCTGGCACTGGCTAATGATATAACAACAGGTTTGGGATTAGGAGTTGAGAGTTGTGTAGCATGGGTAAGTTGATGGGAGCTGCATTTTTTTTTCACCAGCAGTTCTGTCCTTGGGGAGGGGACAGGCAGGGAAGCAGGCCCTGCTGCAATGGGCTGATGGGAATCCTGGGCTAAAGTTCACTGTAGCAGAACACCAGGCACAGCCTAAAAAAGAAATACTGACCAAGCTGTGCAAATCCAGTGCCTGTGCTCTGTGAGTGCTGTTTGCTGAGGTGATGCAGGGTAAGTGCTGTGAGTCACTGACTCACACACGTGCTGAGCCAAGAGAGGGTTTTGGATCCCCAGCAAAGTGGCCTGGGCTGCTCCATGGCTGCTGGGCAGCTCTTTGTGCAGAGGCAGAGATGTGTTGTGTGCTGGGGGAACATGATGTGTTCTCTCTGACCCTCATGGAGTCAGCAGAGGTGTAAGGGCTGGTTGGTGACACACAGAACTCTGTTCAGCAGCAGCAGCACAAGAAATGCTTGCAGTATCACCAGGCAGATGCAGACATTACCAAATCTGACTTACAGAGTAGGTCACCGTGACATTCCATAGTGCTGTTTCCAAGAGACTTGCTCTTGGCTGCTGCTGAGTGTCTGTAGCCCATGGTCAATATTAAAACTAGGAGTAGAAATAGCAGAAATGAAAGTGGAACTGTTGCCTCCACACATTCTGTAAGGCAACAACTCGCTGTGGGTGCCATGCCAGAACCACTGTCCTTTACAACATGTGCTGTCTCCATCAGTGTACTGAGTATGGCAACTGCCATCCTGGAGAAAAGAGGTTGTAGGAATTGGGGCAGTACTGTGGATACTTCTGAAGTTTTCTTTTAGGTCAGTGTTGACACCTGAATTTGTGATTTGATGATAGAGGTGTGGCAATAGGAGCTGAAAGGTTCTGGGGAGAGAGGTGAAACTCCTTCCACGTTTGAGGAGGCTTTAAGTACTTCGGGGCACTTAAAGTAGGGACAGAACAGCAGTACCTACACTACTGAAACTAACTCTACAAAACATGATCCAGCTCTGGGAAAAATGGTCACATCTGAAATCCTGAAGAGTGAGTCATAAAAGCAGAACACTTCTGCAGAGCTCTCTCAGTGCTCTCTCACTGTTCTTATCTCCCTGGACACACAGATGTTCTTTTATCGTGGCAAAACAAAGGGCCTGCCCCATAGCTGGAGCTCTAGGACTGCCTGACTTGCAGGGAACAGAGGGGATGTTATGCTGAGTGTGTGGGAACAGCCACAATGACCAGCACAGGCTGCACAAGTCTGAGCTGTGGGACACTTGGGCACCAAGACTGGAATCCATGTGGTGATTTGAGCATTAGTCTACATTTTTTAACTTGCTGCCTTAAAGGAGTGTTATCTGAGGACATGAAAAGATAAAACTACTGCTGAGATCAATGGTACCTGACAGTTGCTTTATGTCAGATGCAGAGTTTACTCCTATCACAAGAATTCTGCAAACAGAAACAAAGTGCATTAAAATGAGGGAAAGCTTAAGCTGAACATGAAGTTGCGTAAGCAGTAGAATATCAAAAGCACTTTGAAAAGCCTTTGGCTTCTCCTGATGGTTGAGGGGAAGGTGAATGTTTCTGAAGTTTAATCAAGTTGCAGTGTTTCAGCCACTTGCTGTAAGGAAATGGTCTCTGAACCTGTGTCTTCCTTCCTTCACTCTATTTACATGTACAGTCCGTGACTGCTCAGAGGGAAACAGCAGCTTGTTGGCCTTGGCACTTTGCTCGTGGCCTGTACTTCAGGGTCACTCAGCTCTGTTTGTGTTGACTTTCACTGTACCAGGGAATCTAAGAGGATACATCTTGTTCGAGTGTTGTTTTGCTAAACTCTGAATTTTTTCTGTTTGGTAGAACTGCACAAGTTTCTAAAGTCTGAATACTCCAGTTTTCCTGTTTGTCTTCATTTTGGGGGATGCTCAGATACAGCACTATACCTCAGTTTCGGTCCCTGACTCCTAAATTTCTGCTGTTGCTGAAACAGAATTTCTCATGTAGGGTGGTCATGGAGCTGGGACTCAGCTGAAGGCACGTGAGTGACATCAATAGTTGGTTCTGCTACAGTTCTAAAGGCACATCAGTTTTTGGAAGTAGAAACAAGGAACAAACCCCAAACCTTGTACTTTATCTCGCTCTATAAAGTAGTGTGGTTCTCAGCGACTGCCAAATCACGAAGTGTTAACTTGGGGCCAAACTTGGTGTGTGTGTCCTTGACTGAGTCTGTTTTCCCTTTTTGCAGGGTTGGCGTGTTGGAGGACACCTTCACCTGTCTTGGTGTTTTGTGTGCCATTGTATTCTTTCCAATTGGGATTCTGTTCTGCCTTGCACTGAGGCAGAGAAGATGCCCTAATTGTGGGGCAGCTTTTGGCTGAGGGGATGAAGGTGGACGTGCTTACGGAAGCTACAACTGTTAGCGTACTCTTTCTAATGTAAATGTCATGTACAATCATGTTATTTGCTTCAGACCTGTTTTGTAAAGTGTGAAGAAATTTAGTCTCTCTTGCATGTAATTTAAACTTAATCTTTTATGAGCATGTGCATTGCAAAACATGAAAACCTGACTTGTTTTCCATGTTTAGTGGCACCTGTTGAAAACTAAATAAAACTGCTTTTCCTTTTGCAATCCTCAACTTGTGGCTGGATTATTAAGTATGTGACTGATGTGTCTGATAACACATAGTCTGAAAGCAGAGTTAGTAATCCTAGCTACAATGAAGGATAAATATTTGCAGAATGTTTATGCTGATGATAAACCATGGTTTAAGGCTGTACTTGTTTAGGACATCGGATATTTGAGGGAAGTTTTGCAAGTGTTTGACCACTAGACTAAAAGCCCCTCTCCCCTCTCTGAAAGCACAAGTAATAACACAAAGTCAGAGCTCTGCTTTAATTAGTGAAGGTTTTGCTTCATGCAGGATGTGTTGGTTCACAGACAGCAGAACCTTCTGTCTGCAGCAGGGCCCTCCTCTCTAGAAAGAGGCTGGGGCACTGCCAACCGTGAGCTGCCCTCAGGAAAAGTTTGTACATGTTAGATATTTAATTCTGACACTGGATTATTGAAAGCTCATACAGTCTAGATTGACTTGTCTCTAATATGCTTTAGAAAACGGGCTCAGGTGTAAGTTACCCTTGGGAAAAGCTGGTGTTTCAGACTGGGATGGTGGATATTTATGCAGGGCTCTCTAGCAGTGTCCTCGGCCTTGAACTTGAAAGGCAGTGTGAGAGCAGCCAGCACATGCTCATGTACTATTTTTTGATATTAAGTAACTGAAAGGCATTTCACATGACTTGAATTCACTGTTTATAGTAGTAGAATGATCCAGGGGATGCTTCAGGAAGCATGTATATATGTAAAATAGAATGATTTGGAGTAAGGATTAATTGGTGGCAGCAGTCACAACACAGACAACACAACAGCAGTGGGAAGATCCCCTGAGCTGTGCAGGGATGAAGCACCTGCTGCTGATGCAGAGAGTTAATTTCTAGCAGTCTAGGCTAATTTCTGAGGTGATTATTACTGTAGGAAAAGGCTTTTGGACAAGCTGGCTCTGCTGGATTTACCACACCTGAGTCTGAGGTGACAAACTGCTCAGCTCTGCTTGGGGCTGATGTTAAAAGCTCAGTTTCACTTAACTCAGCTACTGCACCGTGCCAGTGTTCAGGCTTTGCTCGGCTCCTTAACCAAAACTTTCCAAACTTCAGCTCCTTCTCCTTTGGGAAGGCTGCAGTCATGGAGGAACTTCAGAGGCAGCTTTTTGTGTTGGCACTTGAGAAAAAATCGTGGCACTGCTTTATTATGACTTTTTATCAGACTAAAGTTTGACAACACGTTTTAAAGACAAAACTATCATTGAAAAATGTGTTAGCAGTACAACACTAGACTGAAAATGGGGTTCTGTTAACACTTGGAAATTTGTACGTGAACATCAAGCAAAGCTTTACAAGGTTGTCTATTCTTAAAGGATAAATATTTATTTATAACCTAAGGTATCTTTCTTACACAAAATAATGTATAATCATTTATACAGATGATTCTCTATTCTGGAATAAGGCAGTTTGTTACATTGTTCTGTTTGAAAAAAAAATAAAATCACTGTTATCTTCTTTAGTAGGTGGCATATGCAGGCTTATATTCTAGAACTTACCATTGCAGCTTTCAAATAATGAATGCCAAAGATTCAGATCTGTGAGCTATTACTTACACTGATTCACTAGAGCATCCAAACTATCTCCAGCATTTTCACAAATCCTACTACAAAAAAGGCATACTGTAAAATCAAACACTAGCCCAAAGCAATTACCTCATTAGAAAGCAAATGTTTTAAAAAAAAAAAAACAAAACACAAAAACATCAGAGCTCCATTCCAGTATGCCAATATTGTACAGTAATTACATTTAAATAAATTTTTAGAAGAAGTTGAGATAGTAATTGTCATTACTGAGCTGGGTGTTGGTAAGGAAGGAGGAGGTGTCTGGGCCGTGTGTTCATCGGATGATCGGTGCTGATCTGTCATTTGTTACTGTTGGTCGGAGCTTCACGGTTGCAAAGGGGTTTTCTCCACTGAAGAGAAATGCATAAAGTTACTCAAAGGCTTGTAGCAATCCTACCTCAAATTGAAACAATTCGAGTTCTTCATGGAAGTTGTCTTCAAACAACTTCAAACAGTGAGTTATGGTTTGAGACTAAAGGATTCTGTGCAATTCTTAGTTTAACTTGAATTAGTAAAACAAGGTTACACGTGAGGATTCACTTTGCAGTGATCCAAAAATTTGGGAAGTTAGTGCCCAGTTAGATCTGGACTTTTTTAAACAAGTCCCAGTCTTCAAGGATTTTTGCTTTTAAACCTTAAAAGGCAGTTAAAGGAAGGTTAAGTCCTGCTCACTGACAAACTACTGGAGAAACACATTTTTCTGAGAAGGGCCTGTTCATCAAACTTTGAGGCCACTCTTGAGAAAAGTGCAACCAATTTTATCCATAATGTTTTACCAGTGCCTGGGAAAGGTCTCAGAGAAATTAATGATAAACATCATTACTTTCCCTTACAACAGATAAAATAATATAAGCTAATATGAAAATCAACACAAATAAATCGGTGTGAAAGTGTTAAAAACATACCTTAGAAAAGGTGGTTTTGTAATGCCATTCATGTTGGGTTTCTGTAAAAGAAAAAGATATTTTTATAAGTTTATAAAGATATGCTACAGGTGCCCTCACTATCCTGCTAAGGAAAAGAGACCCTGTCATTCAGATAGGCTAAAATATTTAGCCATTTAGAACAATTATTTTGCAGTTCAGCTGAACTGAACAGGATTCTTTCAGAACATCAAAATTAGAAAGTTACAATGATGCTGAGAAGTGAAGGTAACCCAAGAGGTGGCAGTGTGGCTCTGTCCCAGGCTGCTCCAGGATGCAGCATTTTGGGTGGGACAAAATGGAAAACTGTTGCCTTTGGCAAACCACTTGTGCTATGGGGAAGTTTCAGCAAACAGATAATTCCTACTTTTATTCCCCCCCTCTTGCTTAATGATGTATTTTAAACTGCAAACCAATTGCTGCTAATAGGTGTCAGATAAAACTCAAGGTGAAAATTGGAATATACATTTTTGCATTTAGAAGCAGGAATACACAGTCACCTTTTATGGAGCAACTTGACTTGTACCAGTGTAGTCAATATGGCCATTTTGGGTTTAATATTTCAAATTTCAGTGCTGAACCAAGGCCTATCAGCCTTTCCTTTCCAGGCACACTGTGTTGTACCAGCAGTTCCCAGTTACCAAATTCATGATATCATGATGCAGAAGAAACCTCTATTTATTCAGGACCTCATTCAGCTGGGTTCTTAACTCACACTTGACTTGTGATTTCAGTGACATTGGTCATGTACATCAGTTGTAAATAGACCACGATTTAGGCCTAATTAGCCCTTAAAATTAATTACAATGAACAAATGCCTGAATTACATCTTACTGAACACCAACCCATGTCAAAGCTTTGTCAACTCCTTTTTTTGTTAGTTGATGCTTGTTCTCCATAATACTGTCCCTCTGCAGCACAGCCTGAACAATATAACTGGCTAGAACCATTCCTCATCTTCTTAAAATCCTGAGCTATTTTTTTCTGTGTAGTCTGGAACAAAAATAAGATGCCTTGAATCATTTCCTGCCTCTGTGTTCTGCTCACTCCTGCACAGTGAGCAGACTGTTTCACCCAGTATGTAAATCCTGTGCGAGTCTCCAGGCCAGCCTGGTACAATGTTGGGCTCATTTCCAAAGCCTTATGGGGGAGTGGGGGTTTGAGACTTGCACGGAAGCAGGAAAGACAAGGAAGCTCAGCAGGTTCCCAAAGGAATGAAAATAAATAGTGACTTGGGAGCAAAAGACTTGGGTGCAAGTGCAGCCACTCCCCTCCACAGCTCTCTTGTTTTGTAAGGTAAAAGGTGAGGTGGGGTCACAGTAAAAAGTTAGGGGGTGCCTTGACAAAAGTGGTCATTATTTTATACTCCAGGATTCCTAATTTATTTTAATCTGGCTTTCCGTGTGGAAATTTAGATTATCAAAAAAGATGTATTTGTTTTCCACTCCTAGGAGTATCAGCTTCCGTTATTTTATATATATATTAGGGTGGGTTTTTTTTCCTTCAGAATGTGATCTCTGCTTCAAGACGTGTTTTGAAGAAAGTCTCAAAAACATCATCTCAAAAACATCACCCTTAGATACAGATCAGCAAAATACTTAAATGAGCAGCAAGAAAAAACCTAGTAATTGTGTAATTTGATTAGGTTCATTTTGAGTCAGTTTAAATGCTGACTTAATAGCAGAAATAATAACATTGTATAGCAGGATTTGTTCATAAAAATGTACTTCCACTCAGCTGAATAGAGATGAGTTAGTACAGCTCTCCCTCAGTGCCAGCTGCAAACCCACCACTAACTTCTGTGGGGTTCCTGAATACAGAGCTCCCTGTGCCCCACAGCTCTAAAATCACTGAAGATGATGGACTTGTTCCACTTTCTGTGGGAGTTTCTTGTCATGTTTAACAGATTCCATTGCTGAGAAGCTTTGCTCTGCAGAGTGTCTCTTACTACTGACAGTAAATATCCCTGGTCAATTCATCTCCCTTCCTGTCAGGATGGATGGGCTGAAATGCCCAAACTCCTGATACTCCTGAGCACAGCTGTGCCCCAGGGCTGAAGTCAAGCACAAGGGAGAGGATTCCAGGATTCCTTGTTTAAGAGCAGGTGAAGAAGCAGGTTGAAGAGCAGATGGAACGTTTGTGTTCCCATCCCAGATCACTCACCGGCCCGATGTGCTCCACTCTGTCCGTCGGTGTTTTAGGAGCGGGACCTTTGGCAGACTCCGCTCGTTTGTCTGCCTGGGAAGCCCCCAGGTAGTCTGGTGGGGGGAGAACAACTTCACCTTTCTCCACAAGATTTACAGAACTGACACTTCGGATTGGTGCAGGGCTGCAAGACAGAACCCAAGAGATGCCTTTGTCAGTTCCTAGAATGCATCTCTCGCTTATCCCCAGCACCAGCAGAGCACAGAAGGGCATGAGCTGGAAGTTAATAATGGTGTACAGTGCCCCTGAAGCCAGTGGGACTCTGAATTACAGTTGTTCCAAAGCTACTTCTTGGGTCTGTGTGTAACCAAAAAAACACATTAATGTAATCAAGTCCTCCTAGTGCAGATTGTTAGAGAGCATTTACTGTACATGTTACTGAACCTCAAAGAACATGAGCACAGAAATAACATTTCTAATGAATGTTAGTGAAGATTTGGGCATTTCTGCAAGTGCCACCCAAAATGTTACCTTGGCACAGGGGCAAAGGCTTTGTCTTCTGCTTCTTCTAGTGGTCTCGTGTACGACGATGGAAACCATCCTTTTCTGTAATGAGAAAGGTTTTTATATTATATATATTGGAAAGGTCTTTCAAAAGACAACTTGGATAAAACCATAGACTGAACAGACTGAGACTTAATTTTTGAAGACCCAGTTTCTGATGATGCCAAATTAGTGTGCAAAACCTCCCTAAAATAAGTGCAGTGATTTGCCTTCCAGAAAGCCTCCAAGTCCCCCAGACAGCCAACAAAAAAACCATTTACCATCTGCTAACAAAATCTGATGAATTTTCCTTCATGTTCAAGGTGAGTAATATATTGATTATCTTACACTCTGGTTGTGTCATGCTCCCCATAGAGCCAGCCATCCTTTTCCTCAGCTACCAGCAGTGTGATGATATCCCCCTGGGCAAAGCTGAGCAAAGTCTTGTTGCTTCCAGCAGTATGTGGGAAGATTGTCCTCACTTTTTGCCTTTTCATTATATTTAGTCCAGTGGCAACGGAAGTGGAACGTGATAAACTGGCATCATCTGAATTCTCTGCCAGAAAAAAGAAACACAAAGGAAAAGAAACAAATTAAAGGAAAAAAATAGCCACAGTAACAAAATTCAATGCAATTAGTAGTCTGACAGGAAAAAAAAAATAAAGGAATAATCAAGTGCAAATCAATTTCTGAGACTTTGTACTTTCTACTTAGACACGTCTCAGTTACCTGCCAGCGTTTCTTATCAACAGGAAGTTCTTACCAGCACGTGTATTTCTTTACACACACCCAGCATAATAAAGTTGAACCATCAGTTGAACCATAAAAAGTTCTGTAAGTTTTAACTAGCTACATTTCTCCCCTTTTGGCATGAAAAGTGCTAAACAATCACAGCCATAAAAGACAGGTCTTTGAAAGTTTTCCATTATAAAAAGTAACTGTGTATAAAACCCAAGATTTCACTTTCAAATTGTGCCTCACACTCAGCTTCAGCATCGAGGAGAGCTGCAGATACTTGGCACTTTGCAGGTATTTAAACAAGATGTTTACCAGAAGACAAAATAAAGGAGGGCTCAAAACTGTGTTCTTTGGTTAGTACAATATATTGTAAATACATTTTCAAGGAAGAAATGCTGGAATTGCTATTATCACATCGAGCAGTTTTTCATTTCTTATGCTGTGAGCTAGACTTAGTTCTTTCTCTTCCCCATGGCAGAGAAAATAAAAAAATAAATACATTGGAAACTTGGAAAAGAAATCTTAATAGGATTTTACAGTTCAGGAAAGGAACACAAGACTGTGCTGGTTTTGACCCATGTGCATTCCTCCCTCAGTGCTAAGTGCCCTTAAAGGAAACCAAAGTGGGACTGGCAGAGTGTTTATGTTGTTTTGTGCAGTGAAACATTCCCTGGGATGTATCCTGTTCAAAACTGCAGTGCCTTCTGCTGATAACACTGGAATTCATAAGAGCAGTTAGGTTGGGTTAATCAGTGACACACAGACAGTGATTAAAATAGAATTTACCTACCTTGACCTGCGTTTTACTGCAAACAATTCTCTTATAACACATCTCTCTCCTGTCATAAGAGAGTCGTAAATGCTCTGTAAAGACCATTTCCTACTCCTCTATACATCCTGGAATTCACATCATGGTGGTGGTGGAGAAGCCCTGAGGTAATTCTGAACGCTTCTGGATGTCATTCACACTTACCCAGTCTGCAGCAAAGCGACACTCACCTGCTGAATGGTTTAGTTTCTCAGAAGGTGCTTTGGGAGCTGTGGCAGGATTGTTGAACATATCAACGAGTGGACTCGTGTAGGCCCTGCCTGTGGGAGCTGGGGGCACGTTGGATGCATTTTCATGATGAGGATAAAAATCATTTCCAATCTGAAATCACAAAAACAACACTGGGGAGACAGCCATCACTTATTTTGCAAGATACTTAAGATTTGCTTAAATACTCCCAAATGGTATACATTGAGACATGACATAAAGACATAAAGCCCACATGTTCCTGTGGAATTGCTGATAGGTTTGTGAGAGGCTTCTGTCCCTTGATAAACACTTGTTAGTGGGAAGGCTATGACAGCCATTTTTTTTTTTTTTCCCCAAATAGCATGATGATCCCCAGATTTTTCTTTTTTAGAACTTCACTATAATAATTTAGAAATTCAGCAACTAATGGTGACACAACATACAAACAGAAATGAGAATTCAACCTGTATCTAATAAGCTAGTAAGAATCATGAAGGGAAGAAGGAAAGAAAATAGAAAATAACATTTTGTTTAAGTCTATGTTAAACTATTGAGTATGTAATTACTATTACTTACAGACAAGAATGTTGGAAATGGAATGGTTAAAACAAAAGCAGTCCTGAGGCTGGGTTTCTCCCTGCTGTACTGTGTATGGTTCCAGAGCTTCAGGATTTTGGTTCCATACCCATCCCCAGTTTATTCCAACAGAGGTACATTATAGACTCCATCCCAAATGTTGAGTTGGAAAAACCAAACCTAGTGAAGCCCCTCCATTCCCATCAAAGAACAACATACCATGGTATTTCTCTCTACCATCGGTGAAGGCTGCGGCGTTCCCGAGACTGGAGTGGATCCAGGTGTCCTTATTTCATCTATCATCATTCTGACTTTTTCAGGCACTTTGGTGGCATCACTGCAGATTTCCTGCCACCCAGGCAGCTTGGATTTCAGGAAGTCTGCACACTGTATCCAAGGTAAAAGGTCCTTGTCAGAGATGTGCTTTACCATAAAATTTTCAGATCTACTGGTTAATAACTTTCATTACACCAAACTCTTTAACACCAGCAACAAGGAAGTATTTTCTAAGATTTTTCTAAGCAATACCTCTTTGAAACAAATAATATGTTGTAAAAAGAGGCTCTCCTTTTGCAGGGTCAGATTGTGGATTCAAGAAGTCACAATAACCCTTGATTGTTGCTCTAATACATTTCACGGAATAGTGTATTGTAAACCTTTCCTATGAACTGATCACAACACTAGTCTGGCAGTTCCGTGTTCCTTGGCTATTTCTGGCAGTGGGATCTGTGTGCTGCAGGAGGTCCTGGAGATCTCCTACAGGACCGGATTTCAGGAATTTCATTTCTGTTGGCTGACCTGGACGTGGTAGAAGTGCATGTACTGGGTAAAGCTGCAGTGCTTGTCAACCAGAAAACAGAACCTTCTTTTCTCTTCCAGGAGAGCTTCTCTGCAGCCTTCTGCGATAAACCGCTGGATATCGCTCTGGCGAGAGTTCACAGTTTCCAAATACTGAGGAAAAAAGGAAAAAACAAATCACATGGGGCCTCTGAGTTTTGTTTGGCACTATATCCAATCACTGAATCAAACTCCAAAAGCTTTAGAAGTAGCTTTTGCAAAGGTGGAGTGGGGGGCTCTGCTTCCAAGCCCTTCTCTATTCCTGCACACACCTGACTGCCCTGATCCCATCAGGGAAAGGATATTGTCCCTACAGGCATCAACAGCCTGTTTAGGGGCTGTGTTGAGGGGGAAGTGAAGCAAAACAAGAAAGAGTCTTTGAGCCTCTAAATAAAACTCTGCAGTAGATAAGAACCTGGCATCAAAGCAGGCACTGTGCTGAGCAATTGTACAGCCACAGGTGTTCTCATTAGACTAATTACCTTGTCTGCTCCACAGCAGTTCGTTTACTCACACAAAGCTCTGAGGAATCTCCAGTTCATTTAAGAGGGGGAAAATGAATGAACTAAAAAGGCTCAACTATATTTATCTGAGGTTACGAGGATTCATGGCTAAACTGTGATTAAATGCTAATCCTTGAACTCTCAGACATAGAGCCAGAACTGTAAAAAAACCAAACCTGTTATGAATGCAGGTTAAAAGATAGGCACTAAGAAATAGGAGCTCCTGCCATCTACATTTACTGTACTGAGTCATAAACAAAGCTTTATTTGAATTTTAAAATAGAAAAATATGGAAAAATATATAAGCTAGCACAAAGTACAAGTATTGTGCAAATAAAAGTATCAGTGGCAAGTATTTTCAGAGAGACACATGACAAACCAGAATATGAGTTCCTAATTTTAAAATTGTTTCCCTTCAGTGCCCTGCCATTTCAGATTGCTCCTCAAGATGGCAATGCTGGATTAAAGGCAGTAGGAAAGGCAGTAAATAATAACACAGGTTGGCATTGCCTACTTTGGGAAATAAATTTATATCAAATTACTTCTGAATTTGCATAGCTTAGCTGACTCTCTGTGTAAAACTCTGCATGAAGGTGTAGCTACAGAGGTACTTTAAAACAAAAAAAAAATCAATTAGTGGTCAAGGGATGAAATCTAGAAACTAGAGCAGAAGTCTCTAAACACGCACAGTGGAGCAGTGAGAGCTCACTTTCAGCTGGAATACATCCTCTAGGAGCACCTATGATCCCAACCAGCTTTCAGGAATCATTAACATTTTCTCTTGACCAGTTCTCGTACAAAGAAAGAAACAAATAAGAGACAATGCACTGACCTCCATTTCTTTATGCTCATATTTCATTACATTTCGTGCTCCTTGGCTTTTCCTTCTGATTTTTTTCAGCTCAGCCTGAGACTTCTCTAAAGAATCCAGTTTGCTCCTGTGTTCGGTTTGGTACCTCTTTAGAGTTGCCTGCAATCAAAGCATTTACAACAGCTCGAAATGCTCTCAGCCCCAGAGCTGGGTAAGTGCCTAAAGCACTTCTGTGATCCCCGAGATCTCCCACACCCACCAAAGCAGTTCAACAGTTGCTTTAGTTTGATTAGTTAATTCTTTGGGAACAATTTCTGAAAAAAATTGTTGACTAGCAATAGACAAATACAATAGGAGGTTTAGAATTGAATGTATACTTACAGTCATATATTTCACATCCAGGTCTGTTTTCTTTTCCAGTTCAGATATAATTTCTTTATGAAATTTCTTGAACTTTAAAAGCAAATGAATGAAGAGTTATTAAAAATTGGCAAATGCAATTTATAATTTCACAAGGAAAATTAATTAAAAACAGTCATTTAACTTACACTCTCCTCTAGACTGTCATTAAGTTTCTTGTGTGTTCTTGAGATTTCTACCAGAACTTGGCCTGTTGATAAACATACAACATATTGGTTTCTTTCATAGAGTTCTGAAGTTAGTTAACAAAGAGCAGTAATAAAATACATTTACCTAATATGCTCATTAACTAGACTATATTTAAGAGGGATAGGAAATTTCTTGCTGTTGCTCACCACAGCAGTTTAAATAAATAACTCTCTCTGGCCACAGACAAACCAAGCAGCTCCTAAGTGATAGAAGAATAACTAATCATGCATTGTTATGCAAAAGCAACATGGGGTGCCAGACAAAATAAATACTTCCTTCTCTCCAGAATAGCTCCTGTTGGTTTAGTAACAGCTTCTTTTCTTGCCAAGTCAGAGAATAGCATGAGTTGTTACTATACAAGTACCTGCTCTCCCTTTCTTAGCCTGAAAATTAAACTTTAATGTTCATTAAGTAACAGCACCTTCA
Organism: Myiozetetes cayanensis; assembly: GCF_022539395.1. NCBI lineage: Eukaryota > Metazoa > Chordata > Aves > Passeriformes > Tyrannidae > Myiozetetes > Myiozetetes cayanensis. The sequence goes on along the minus strand of NW_026087412.1, from coordinate 6,853,185 downwards.
GAATCAACAAAGTACCCTTTCCCTTCCCTCACAGCACACCTGCTAAAACAGAGGTGATGCACACGCTGATGAATTCCCCCATTTCATCAGCAATTGTGGTCCAATTGTACAGCATTAACAAAAGGCCAAGACAAAGCAGATTTCTCAGCATCCTCTCCACAGATCCCGAGTATGCCAGCTCTGCTGTCTCACAGCCCAAACTTAACCAGCTTACTCTGAACCATGAGCAGTTAAAAGCTGAACTGGTTCATTTTACTTTAGGAGGATATAGAAGAAAAATCCCTCAGTCTTTTGGGTGTGGTTCTGTGCAGAAACCATCATAAACTGTGGTGCAGCCCTGCATGCAGCCACATCACCCTGCCTGGGGCACATGGCCACATCATCCCCACTCCCTTCCTTGCCCTGGCACTGACACAAGGATTGTGTGCCAGCCTTGCCTGGGAGATTGCAACACACTGCTGAGAAGAGGAGTTGGAAGGGCCCTGAAGTGCCCAGTTTGACTTCACCCAAATCAGACAACTGTTACCAGCTCCCAACTGGAGCCATTACAACAACTGGAAGTGCCAGGGCCACTATCAGAGTCCCAAACTGGGCTTAACTGGAGATGTGGTTCACTGGCATTCCATTTCCATGGCAAGACTGGCAGGTTCAGTTCCACAGCTGGTTCCCTGGCACACCTCCTCCAGTAATCCCTCTATCAGCCTTGTAGGTGTCCCACCTGTATTTGCCCCACAGGTGCCCGCAGTATTTACCCTGCAGTCGTGCTGTCCCAGTGCACAGGCAGGGCTACAGAGCAACCCACAGCTCTGTCACTCCTGCACGTGGCTGGCAGTCACTGTGTGGGACTCTGTGTCCCTCCTATTTGTTGTTTTACACAATTCCAGTTTCCTTTCTTGAGTTAAAAGAGATGATCCATTAACTGCTCAATATGCTGCTGCACAAATCTTGTTCTCTACCATCCATGGTCTTGAGAAGCCCTGAGTTAGTTAACAAAGAGTTATCATCCCATAATGCTCAGAAAATCTCAGAAAAATGCAGATAGATAAAAAATTTGGCTTGATAAAATAAATGATAGAAGTTTTCACGAGAACCTTCTCATCTTCTCCTTTCTCATCTCCACAAACATCCAAACTTGCCTCCCCACAGTGCAGGTCAGTGATTTGGGAACCCCCCACATAAGGCAGAACCATTCCCACAGTGCCTGGGATGTGTTACCACCTTTCTCCCATTCCCAGGTCACACCACCTCAGGATTTTAGTTTCTTTGAAATGAGGACCCTACATCCTGTGTATGACACAGCAGATATTTAACTGAATAGTGCAAAATGTGGGTCTGCATCATTGTTTATGGGAAACAGGAGGTGGTTCGGGAAGAAACACAGGTCTCCTGAGTTTTCAGGAATCCCTCTTTGCCCAGCAGACCACAGAAGACTTAGAAGAAAGAATAGGAATACAGTGATATCAGACAACCCCTTGACTAGCAAGAAAAAGGAATTTGCACACAGGATGGGAGATGGCAAAGACAGGGGGGTGCTTTATTTTTAAAAATATGTATAGTTTCTTTGAGTCCTTCTGTCTGGCCCATAGAGTTTTATGCTTTTTTTGTTCCTATTTAAAGTTACTGGTGACTACAGAAATAGAAATACTAGTAGAAGAGAGAGGTGCTATAGTAATTAGTTGCTCATATGCAGTAGAAAAGTAAATACAATGTAGTTACACAAACACTTGAAGTAAGGGACCTGAGCCCTGTTATTTTAAGGCTGTAGAAGTGAATACACTTTATTCCACAGTGCTTCTGTTTCACCAACTCAACTGAAAAGACACATTTTAGACTCTAAAGAGCTTTTAAAGTTAGAAGAGTTTTGTAAATCCTTATCTACAGCTTACAAAGGAAAAGGTTGTTACAAGAAAGCAGGAAATATAATCAAGAAATACAAATAAAATTACAAAGTTTGTTTGGTTTTACATGTGCAAACTAGAATAGAAATAGAATAGGAATAGAAATAGAAAGCTATTTGGGAAGCTACAGAAATTCCGGGCGAGAGTAGAAATGGCCTTCAAAATAATTACCCTTATCGATTTTTATACTTCCAAAATGAACTTATTCTGCCTCTCTGTGAGAAGCACTCCGGGAGCCAGGGCAGAGCCCTGAGCTAATCCTTGGCAGCCCCAGCGCAGCCACCGCGGCCGTTCCGGGCGGGGACACATCACACAACGTGGGGTATTGACTCAGCTCTGCGTGGCTCCCTCCCTGCCTCCTCCCTCCCTCCTGCCCTGCCCCTGCTCCATAAAACCCCCATTCACCTGGGGCGGCCGCGCTGGAAAACCTGACGCGCTCAGGGGTTATTTTTGTCTCCTGAACTGACTGCAGCCTTCAAGGCTTTCGCCTTTGAGTGCCTGCTTAGAAACAGTCGTGGGTTTTCTTTTTTTTTTTTCGTCTCAGTTACAAAAAAATACTGCCAAAACATGTCCTGAGGAGAACCTTAAAAACGACACTTCCTTCTGAATGGTTTGGGCAGGATTATTTTACGGGTTTATTTTAGAGTTCCAGAACACTTTTAAACATCCTGTTTAGGCATCAGTGACTGTGCCTCTCTCCAATTGCATTTTCTCTTTCTCTCCCTGTGCTGTGTATCAGAAACCCTGTTTAATGCTGGGATCTCCTCCCTGCTACTGGGAATCCACAGGCACTCCATGTACTGGCTCACCCATTCAACTTCCTCTTTCAAAATGTTGATTCAAAATGTGAGGAGAACGCACAGTAAGCACGCTCTGGCCTATTAAAATTTAAATTATACCTCAGATTCTGCACTCTGAATAAATAGAGAGCATTTTTACAGTGAACATATACCATGTTTCTTTATTGCCAGTTTAAGATAATGGGTTAGCCACAATTTGATGGGCCTTCCAAATAAAATTTATAGAAAGAGGCAAGTTTTTGTCCAAGACTAAGTCAGGAAAGACAAAACAGCCCCTGATAGCTGTAACAGTGTCCAAGTAGAATGAAAATTGAACAACTTTAAAATAATATTTGAATTTTAATTACCATGGTGAATTATAGAATAGCTCTAAGAAAGATGACAGGTTACTCTGGATTAATAGCAGCATAACCTAAGGCCAGGCTCTAATGTTCAGTCTTTATTCCTCTTGAAGAAAGGCAGGTGAAGACAAACATGTATTTCTCACATCAATTAAAACTATTTTGCTATGTATTAAAGCTGCCCATGAGCAGGTTTTATATATGAGAGCTCATAACACACAATAACCAAGTGTTAACCTTGTCATCATTTACTGGCAAACCCCAAACCTATCAAACATAATGACATGGCCAGAGCACTTGATAAGAGGCCACTGAAGTCCAATTTGTGGCAGCCTTGCTGTAAACTTGAACCCCTTTTAGGCATCATATTATACTATGAGTTACTAACCCAAACCACTGGTCTTGATGATAAACATAACTATTAAAATACTTGCCTTTCAAAATCAGGTTTTTTTCTGCTTTCCATCTTCCCACACACCCTGAACATGAAATCTTTGTGACTAAAAAACGCAGCTGACATTAAATATTCCCACTTTGTTTGAGAAAACAAAAAAATAGTTGTACATTTTCACAGATGCTTATTCTGATATTTTGCTGTTACCTTAGAGGTAGGGAAGAGAAGCAACAACCTCTTACAGAAAGGGAGCTATAACCTGATATATGACCATGAACAGTAGTGCCAAGTTCCATGGTAAATTTGTTTCTGTTTCAAATAGGTTCAGTGCACAGGTAGAAAGATCTTTTAAGCTGAAACTTCAGGAATTCCTGGAATATTTTTAGGCTTAATCAAGGTTGTTGGTTATGTCTGTATTTTCTCTTGAGAAAATATGACAGACTGGAATTCCATTAATGACATTGGGTTTGTTAAAAAACCCACAAACTACTAGCCCAAAGTATGTAATAGTTATTTCTGCAGAACTGTAACTCTCTCTCAGCAGCCCCTGAGCAAGAAGACATCCTTGGAAGTCTGTCTTCACAGGAGATAAAAATCAAGGAAAGCAGTTCCTAAAATAAAAACTCATTGTAAGGCCAGAACTTGTGCAGCAGTTACACTTCAACCCCACTGTTTGCGCTGGCTGATTGTTCAAGTTATTTACCTTTTCACCTTATGTTGACTGTTCTTGTGAATAGAAGACTAGAAGAATTTGTTCAAGTTAAAAACAAAAATGGAACTCAATCAATAGAATTCTGTCGTAGCAACAAGTATCAACAGCTACCAACAAAATCACTTAACCTTTTAAAATACTAAATAGCTTTATAAAGGTCAATAAAAGCAGTAATTGCATCAGCTTCCTTGAAATACACCTCAAATTTGTTCTATTTAGAGAAGGTTGCTCTTGAAAAATTTCAAGCCTCTTATTGGAGAGACTTTCTTAGATGTCTGGGAACAGACAAAGTACTTAATTATATCACTCATTTACCTCCTACTGTCCTATTTTGTATTCAGGGCAGGTCGAGTAACTTTGTGTCTTAGAGATGAAGCCACACAATTATTTACATTAAACAAGAGAATGAAAGGCTGAGTCAAACCTACACATGGAGACAATACAGTCCCAGTGCAATATTAGATGCCATTGCTGGCAAGATGCTCTTTCTTCCAAGTCACCCTTTGCCCAAAAGAAAGGCATTTATGACACAGGGAAGTCAGAAACAGAGTCCTTTGAAGCCAGTGGGCCCTGGAAGGTGGTGAAATAGGAAGCTTCAAAGGAAGACAGTATAACAAATAAATATGAATGAACAAAACATCTGGTCAGCTTCAAATGGGTTAAATTCGTCATTCTGTCATAGGAAGGATTGAATTGTGCAACAGATGCTTTAAAGAAGGCTAAGATTTTTTAGTGGAATTTAACGTGAAAGAATAAAATCACAATGAAGGACAAAGTCATGTGGAACTTCCCCAGCTCTCACTGCACTTTGCTTCTAATACAATTTGTCCAGAATGCTTTAACACACTCCCCTCCATCTGTAGAATTAACAGTAATATGCACATAAATCAAAAGGACTAGGTCAAGTCTGCCTTTCCTTCCTGCATGAGCAACCATGGAATTGGAAGCAAGGAGTAAATCTCCCTGAAGTTCATTTTACAAAATGGCACTGACACATGACCACTCAGTGCCATTTGGTGAAGGTGACTGCAGAGGGGAAGGGGAAGAGAAAAAAAAAAAAAAAAAGCTTAAAATCAAGAAAAGGGGAAGAGATTTCAGACTATAATGAAGTATTTTAAGTCCAGTCTACGTGGTAGATGCAGTGCCCTGGAGCAGCTAGAACTGTACATAGACAAATAAATAAATAAAATCTGTAAATAAAAATAGAAGCAAGGAGAACTTCAGATTCTAAATGGCATTCTAAGATCAATTTTAATTTTGAAATATGCAGAATTCTCAGTGTGAACAACAGAAACATTTTGGTGATAATACCAAGCAAATAATTAATGAATTTAAAACAGATTAAACACAAGTTAAGGGAAATGAAAGAACCCTCCATGACACAATGGCTGAAATCTGTGTATTCATATACCAGTCCAGTAAAATAAAATCCCCAAAGTGATACGATTATGAACCATGAGGAATGAAACTGGACGATGGATGATGCCCAAATCCAAGTAGTCTGAGTATCTTGCCTCGTGTCCAGACAAACCCAGTAAGCAACATAAGCCTTGACAAGAGTGAATACTTATTAGATTATCAAGATCATGACAATTTCCAGTTACTCCAAATTTATTCTTGGTGTGATGCTCCTATTTTTGGATTTTAAATGGATCAAACACGTTAGCTTACATTTTATTTTAAAGAGGAATGTGAGTTTATTGCAGATTTAGCAAAGTTTAGTCTGCAGTCTAGTTTGCCTTTCTCTCCTAAACTGTTTTGATCTCTTAGTCAAAAAAAATTCAGAGATTAGAAATTTTTTAAACCTGCTGTATCACTGAACAGATGTTAATGAACATGAAATATTCATCTTTTTTTCAGATGATTGCTAAGCACAGAAACTAAATTTTAATGCTAAAAAAAGGAAAGGAAAAGCATATGCCATATAAATAATGCATGAAAAAGGACAAACTTGTTTTTCCACCTGTTACTCCATTACTAATATATATGAAGACTGCTGCAGGCATTTGGGTTTTTCTTTCTTTTCTTCCCCCCACCACCCCAAACATATAAACCCACAATACATTCAGGTTTGTATGTCAGAGGGTCATCTTTCATAGGGCCTTGAAAGCTTTTATACAGCACCTTTTCATCCTTGAGCTGCAGTGGCCCTGAACAAGTGACTTGTAATCCTCACACAGGTCAGGTGAAAAGGAAAGAAATTACAATACAGCCACAGGCCTCAACTTGCCTGGATGAAGCCCAGCTGGTTTTAGGCAGATTAGTTAGGGAAGCTCATACAAGAGAGTTAATCCATGTTTTTCAGCAGGTCTGGAACATAAAAATCACGCTAACCAGCAAAAAACTAAAGTCCTTTATGGGTTTCAGTACTAGAGAGGGTAAATATTTATCATTATCATCACTGTGAATGTTACATGAAATGCAGTAAAATGCAAGGAATCACTGCAGCTTTCATTACAGAACTTTGGAACTGCCACTGAGTCTCACAATCTGAGCAGTGTCCAAAAAAAGCCATGAAAATCCCCACACCCTAATTGAGCTGAAAGTTTTGATAAATGCCTTTTTCTCAGAAATCCAAGACAATTGGGTTTGGTTCCCTGCCCATCTCCTGGGACTGTGACATCTACAATGGATACTGGATTTTTCTTTTTTTTTTTTGGTTGAGAAATAATTCATCAGGACGAGCTGACTGTACAGACTAAATATAATCAGACTTTCAATAAAGGATTTACAAGCTCGTTATAAATATGATGTCACTTCCTTCACGATGTTATCATTTACTTCCCATTTTCCATCTATTTCTCTCACTGGGAGGACAACCAAGTAATATTTTCCTCTTCTTTCTTTGCCAACAGACATACCTGGGGCTGGCAGTGAGGAAAGACTGCTCAGCATCCTTAGCTCAGAGCTGTGAGGGAGAACACCCCCCTGGCCACTGCAGGAGCCCCAGCACCTGCTGCTTGTCCCGTGTTTGGGTCAGTTCACAAGCTGTGCCAGTTCTCACACCTCCAACAGTGGAGCCACTTTTTTAGACAGATGCAGCCACGGTACAGGAAACGTTGCCTGGACACACAGGTGAAGTTCAGGGCATCCTTCCCGGGGTCCCTGCTGCAAAGTGGAGGATGTCTTTGCCACATCTAAGACTCAGGTAGCATTTAAGTGTTCCAGTATAGTCAGAAATCCTTTAAGGATTCCCTTCATGGCACTTTCACTATTTTCTCAGGCCTTTGAGGCACAGCATGAAGATATCAAGTACATCCTCACTGTAGGTGTTCTGAATACCTAATTTTCCCCTCGAGGGTGAGTGCTGACGTGTATCATTGTGGATTTCTGTGCTGAAGTCCAGAGCTGTGGCACACAGGCAGGTGCTCCTACAGCTGCAGGTCCCAGCACACCTGCCCTGGTGCCACAGGCATCGTCCTGTAACAAGGCATCCCAAGGAACAACCCCCCTGAGCAGTTCAGGGCTATAGACTGCAAGAGTGTGATACTGTGTCTTATCACTGACTGAAAGCAGGAGAATCAGCTGCAGTTTACAGGGTGCTGTAAAGTTCAGGAGGGGGTGGGGGATGAAATACTAAAATTGACTGAGAGATATGACCAACATAACCTGAAAAAAAACCTGAAAAATATATCACTACAGTCCTACGAATATCTGACTTTCCTTCCCCTGGTGCTACTGCAATCATTCCCAAAGGCCTTGTGTGTTGTCATATTCTGTTTCTCCTACCAGGCATTTCTAGAACCAGAGAATTTGCACCTCATCTGGAAATCTTCATACCAGAAGTTACAACAACATAATTGTACACAGAATAAACTTGTTATTTTGGGTAGTCCTGTAAGAACAAGGTGCAGTATCTGTTTTTAAGCATTTATATTCTTTATCTTCAGTAACAAACCCACCTTTCATTCTCTGCATTTCTTGGTAGTATCATTTCTGGTTTATATTTTAGCAGGGAAAAGCAGACCTTAAACCCAAGGCTGGCTCACCTCCTTCCACCTTTCTTATAGCAGCTTGGAGGTCTGTACAGCACAAGCCCAGAGTGTTACTCGTAAAACTGGAAGATATAAAACTTCATTCCTGAAAAAGCCCACAACTACTTTGTATTTCCATTTCAAGACCCTCTCTGTGTAGTTTCCTCTCATGACACAGGAATGGAGTGGCTTCTTCCCATGCAATTCCATTATAAGTACAGTAGAAGACTGTTTTATGCTCCATAGGGAAAGCTGGCCTGGTTGTGACTGCTTAAACCGCAGCCTCCGAGCTGCTTTCCCAGAAGTTTCCACCAGATGAGGTGCTAAAGGTTCTGGAGTTGCTGGCACACCTCACTTGCCTTTCTATCCAACACAGTCTGTTCCAAAGGCAGCACATTGTTACTGTGGAAGGGATGACAGGGATGCACTGAGGTGGGACAAGATGACAGATCCCTCCTCTTCAGCTGCAACGAGCCGGAGAAGGGAAGTGTGAGGTGTCACCTTTCTAAGGCAGGTGAAATAGGATTCCAGCTGACAGGGTCAGCCAACAACTCTCCCCCCTCCCCTTTCATTTTAATGGAAGTGCAGCTAGCTACATGCATCCTAAACTATGGAATTTTCTCTTTTTCTGCTTGGCTTTCTCACTAGTGAGAGTGACACAAGTGCCGCCTCCCAGGATTAACAACAGAGCTATAGCTCTGAAAAGTATCTGCTCAAGTGGCAATTTTGCTCTGTAATCAGGAAGAAAACAGACAGTTTTAAATGACAAATACTTGGAAGGTAGTATTTTAAAAACACGGTGCTGCCTTACATTACAGTCTGATAAAAATTTTTCAGCAAGTAGATCTCTTCTTCTTTGCAAAATAAGAATTTTCCAATTCAGTTCCCAAATTTTTCTAGGAGTTGACCACTTAAAGCTCACAGCTCCTGATACAGAAAATCTCTCATTTCTGCAAAGAGAAATGATGGGAGAGAGAAAAGCCCACAAGGCTTCTCTTAGCTGCAAATGTAAAATAAAGTGGCTATCACTGGAAAGAAAAATCACGTAGACCTCTCTATGTATTGGACCTCACCCTACTGATTCAATTAGTATTAAATGTACACAATTATCAAATTGTTGTTAGTTTTCTTTACAAAAAGCTAAAAAACAGTTACCAAAGGACCTCTATGAGCCTGCTAGATGTTACTCAAGAGCTCTTAGTAGATTACTCACAGAGATGTTGGATAAACTGCAGGTCTATTCATCAACCATCACTGATTTATTCTCTTACTGACTGATGGTTTATCAGCCTTGACTCTCAGCTAATATGCAGTTACTCCAATAACTGCAGACATTTGGCTTCCTGCAGAGAACTATAAAAGGCTCTCAAATTAAAAAAAAGAAACATGCATATGTTCCTTCCACATGCAGGAGCCCCTGCCCCATGATCCACATCCCAGCATCACTGCAACCACTCTATTACTGTATGACTGTATCAGGAGATTTTGGGTTTGACAAAGCATGACGAGGGTGTGGAGACATTTAAAATTGACACCACTTGACGGGCAAACACGTTCTGTCAATGTGTTCAAATCCTGTCTTTCAGACCTGAAGAACATCAAGTTCAGGGCTCATCCTCTGTCAGGCAAGAATTCCATTAGGAGTTTTGGGATTTCCCCCCCCCACACCTCTCTGTACTTTGTGACTACCACAACACAGAGCAATCTTTTTAATCTAATACTTGCCCCTCTAGATTATTTGTAGTGGTTTTTAACTGGAAAGTTTCTCTCAAAGAGAACTCAAATTTTTTCGAATTCTTACATTTTAAACTGCAGATGAGGATAAGCATTTGCATACCTGTTTCCAGGTAATTTTTAACAGAATGAAACTATGAAAATATAAGCCTGTAACTCAGAGTAATCTTTAGATAAATTATCAGTCTTGGTTAGATTTCGGAAGGGACTTTTGTCTCCTCTGATTGTCCTGCATTTTACCTCCATCAATCAAGACCTTGCAATGTAATATTTTTATTTCTTTTTCTATTTAGATAAGCAATTAACAGTGTACACTTCCTAGTCGTTGAGCAATAAGCTCTAGGTGCAGATCCATAATGTGATTGTGGGTGACTGCTGTAGATACCACTGCTGCACAACAAACAAAGTGGGACTTTACACCCAGTTATTGCACCAATACAAAATGAGATGCAGCTACAACAACTGGCAGGTGCCAGAGAGGATAGTTGGGAAGATATGAGAAGCAGTACTGAGCAGGAAATAACTTCCTGATTCCTTGTGCAGGCTTCAAAGCCAGCCTGTGTTACTGGAGGAGAGACTTTAATAAAATTATAAGCACCAAAAATCAATATGACAAAGCCTCAGAAATCTGTGTTTCACACTGTGAAAGTTACTATTTTAACTCTGTGCTACAGTGTCTCCATGGAATTGGTTTTAGTGCATTATTTTATTGTGGTTTCCTGAAATTTGAATAGTATGAAACCTTTACATTTTTAAACATGCAGTTTCTTGTTTCCTATCTTTTCTTCCTAGAGGGATTTCCAAAAGGTGCCTACAAAAAAAGGTATGCAAATCCCATGTTGTGGAATAACCTGAACCACATAAATTCAGGTTCTGTTCCTAAATGCTCACATCAAGTCTGAGGGACTACAAGCTCAGAAATTTAGGGAAGTAAGAAATTAGAAAGAATGTTGACTAAATCAACTTATCCCTTATTCATAAGGACTGTGTTATGACAGCAGCACATTCTTCTACCGCCTCAATTTGCCTAAGTTATTCTGTATTAAAATCATTCAGAGTGCTTCAACCAGACTTGAAAGAAAAAGATACTTAGTACAAAAGCTCTGAATCAGCTGGAATATCCAGATTTCCATTTCATTCTCTCTGTTTCCCCCTTCTGCTCCAGTCTCATCTGACAGAAGAAAGCAGTTTTCTGGCATTTTTACTTTTTTTGCCCCACTATTTCTCTGGGCTCTGTGTGTTCTGCCCTCTACTTCAAAAAATGTCTCCTGTGCCTCCGTTCCATTTCTGATTCTGCCCTGCTGTTGGGCTGGTGTCCACTTTACTGTCTCACTGCAGAAGACCACGTTCTGTGTTCCCTCAGGAGAAGAAGAGAAGGATTAACCGTGGTTTTGATACAAATCTTTGCATCACACTTGGCAGGAATTATACTCCAGGTCACCCAGCAGGTTAGGGGTTGAACTGCAAAGTGACCTCTTTTTTGGCAAAGATAACAGAAGTATTTGGTGTGACAGAGCTGCTGGTGGTCAATAATATGTCTTTTGGCAAGTCTAAAGGAACTCATGGAAGGGACAATTCCACAGGGGGCTGCACCTGCAGTGACTCCCCTGGAGTTGTGGGGTCCACAGATAAGTTCTGTCAGGTCTTTACACATCCCACATTTCTCAGTATTCACTGTAATATTATTAAAATACAAAAGTGTAGAGTAAATTTTTTTTTCTTTTTAAGCAGATGCTTTTAAAGACATCTGAGTGTTTCGTATTTCTTTGGCAAATAGTTCAGTGCTGTAGCCCAGCTTCAGGACCTGTAAGATTCTTTTCTTGAAAATGCAAGTAATCCCTCACAGATTCCTCACCACATTATCCTGCCTTTTCCAGTGTTCATTGACTTTCCTTATCTCTAAATTAAGTATTCTATCAGACACTATGGTGGAAGAAATCCAAAGTTACTGTTTCCCTTATGAAGAATAGATTTTTCTGCAGGAACAGTTAAAGCAGAAGATGAACAGAAAGCAGGGTTGGGGGCCTGACCCTGAAGAAGGCTGTGCTTTCTCAGTACAGTATATCTAGAAAAAGGTTTGTAATTGCAGGGAAGAACTCACAGTTAAGCAAAAATATATTTTCAATCACAATTCTGTATTGTCCCCAATAACAGGGAAGAGCAGTTATTTTCAGAATTCAGCCCAAGATTGCCCAATGATAGTATTTTCCAACAAGCAAGTCCCACAGTCAAGTGACACCCAATAAATCCATTGCTTCCCTCCATCCACCCAACTGCTCGACTGCAAATGTGGTGATTGTGCATTTTCTGATATTTCCTAAGACTCTGCACAGTCATCTCTTCTAACTTTTGTGCTGTAGTTTGACAGCAGCAGCTCTGCTTTCTGTAAACAACCCGCAGAGCAAACACAGCGAGCAGCCCCATTAGCACTGTTTGCTTTGCCCTGTTTGCTGTTCTGCCGCTCCCAGCTCCCAGCCCAGGAGTTCACACTCAGCCCCAAGAGGTTTCAGAACAAACCATACAAATGTGTGCAGCACAGAGAAACCAGTGGCCACTGTTCAAGAAGGTTCTGTCCCCTCAGATCCACTTCTCCAGAACTATTAAAAAAAATTGCTAAGCCCATCCTTTTTAATCAGCTGAATTAACAGGCTGTTGTGAGTTACAGGAGCAGATCCACGTTACATCATTGGTCAAGTGCGGATGACACTCTTTCAAAAATCCAGAAACTGTTTTCAGGAAAGTACAGCACTTGTAGTAGATTTATATTAATGTAAAATTAATCCATCTTTGAGTCTAGTTTCACTTCAAAATCTCAACTAGAAAATAAATATAATGCATATAAGAACTTTTAGTGATACACTTGATCAAAAGCAGTGAGGTAAACCTGAACCCTTCACAATGACACTCATCCAGAAATGGTTTCAGTTTAGAACTGCTGTCATACACTAGGACTCCTTGTACCAATATTCTACTGCAAAAGTACTTCAACATTCATCTCTGCATTAAAAATCAAGCTATGGGGGTTTTTTTGTATTTAATTTAGAAATATGTGAACTTTAAAATACATGTTTTTGAATGCACAGGCAGATATATATTCACAAAAGGAGAAAAAGAAAAGGTCACTTTGTCAAAACATTGTGTCTTGAGAAACAATATACCTTAAAGGCATCTCATCCCTTCCATCTATGTGTCATTTAAGAGTAAAACACACTGCTACTGATCCTTATCTACTTCACATTAGTTCTGTGAAGTGCCAGCAGGAAAATGAAAATAAAGTTTATATTTTGAAGGATTTCACTTACCCAATTCTTTAGAAACTGGAGAACCAGCTGATATATCCCCAATCTTTGCAAGGCTATCATAATATGCTCTTCCAGCCACAATCATAACTAGGGGTGAGGGGAAAAAAAAGTGTTAAAAAAAAAAATCAAAGTATCTTCCATTTTTATTAATCTATGACCCTATCAAGTCTTGTAATCCAGGGCACAGAGAGTAAGAGAGGAATATGTGGCAACAAGGAAATCTATCATAGAAAGTTACACAAGCCCCTGAGCTCCTGCTAATTTGTGAAACCAGGAGACAAAGACAGAACACCAGAAGACATCAATGAAGTTTCAGCCTATTATTTACTTCCAACTTTCATTGACACCCAGGGGCAATCAGCATCCAGTGGGGAGGTTTAGCCATAAGCCATTGGTCAGGACATGAAGAAATTCCTTGGTACCAATAAAACTGGAGGAAAAAAACAAAATGCAGTCCCAAATTTTCCAGAAATGCCAAGATCTCTTGTACTGACCAGCCAGGCCAGTGAGCTGAGAAACGGCAAGACAAGGGACCTGTCGTTGCCCCAAGGAAACCTGGAACCCTACAAAAACAAATGACCACTTCCTGCTGAAGTTGGCTGTTACAGGAACCAAAAATTTCTTAATATATATCATGAGGGCTCCAGTTATTGCCAGTTAATCATTTCCTGGTTATGGCTGATTGAAACAGCAAAGCCAGTTTTGCCAGAACGAACACGGAAACATCAGGACTCAGCTGCAGGGAGGCCAGTGGGGAGAAACTTTGCTCAGGGAGTAGATCTGCAGTGGCTGCCTTGCACCTGCACAGTGCCCAGAATTGATCTGCACACCACGGGGTCTGTATTTTATAGCTTTTACTAGTAAGGTGGCACCTTTGGTTACACGACAGTATATTCACTGAGAAGTCTGGGAATTTTCCAAATGAAACAAAGATTCTCTTTGAGGCTCTGTAGCACTAGAAAAGGGTAATTTCTGCCTCAGCTCCACCTCGTTGGTGCTCAGTGTAAATCTTTCTGAAGAATTAAGGTGGTGTTACTGTACAAGGAGATTTGATGCCAGTCCAGCTCCTCCTATCTATGTTTCCTCGAGACAGCCCCAACTCACTCTTTCCTCCTAATGCAGGTACTAAAATAGAGGAAAAAAAAAAAAAGTGTGATTCCCCTGTGCTAAACAAACTAAATCAGGACCTCCACTTGTACAGTCCCTTCACTGGTACTATGGCTTTTAATCTACTGCAGAAAAGGAGCTTTGACCTTTTGTCCCTAAAATGTATAAAAATACATTATAAACCTATGGGGAGTTCTCTCAAGTTTTATGCTCATTGCCAGCCTTTTTGGAAAGCTACGAAGTGTTTGTTTAGCAACAGAGTATTTACTTCGAGCTCCGGATCTATTTACACCGCTCAGGACTGATGGTGGAAAGATTAACAATTTATGAGAGTCCAAAGATGACTTTGCAACAGTTGTTGCAACACTGTAAATGTCCCTTGGAAGTGAAGCAGTCGTGGCAGATACGCTTTATCAGCCAGTCCTAAAGGCAAACGTGCCAGAACACGACACCCCCACCCTCAGCCCCGACCTCTCCTCTGGGCTCTGGGTGAACTCCTGGTGACGAACTGCATTAAAAGAGGCACAGTGTAACATGTCGACAGCAAAGTGGGGGAGAAGCAGAACCCTCAGAAACTGGCACAGAAATCTTTCAGATGAATAGGAAAACACTTGTTGCTACTTCTGGCACTGCCTGCAGTTCCTTAGGTCAGGTATCAGGTAACCCCATGTTCATCCATCAGGTTAGGCACCACCACAGGTAAGTCAGCATTTCCCTGTTTTCATCTCCAGCAGGCTCTGGTTTTATCTTTTTCTCAAGCCTGGCCTAAAATTTGCATGAAGAGGGATTTTAATGTCTGCTTGGCTGGGCACTACTCCTGCAGGATCACATTTCTCAGAGCGCTGGATTACATGTAGGGCAAAGACATGCCACGGGCTCGAGCGAGGCAAAATTAGAGACATTTTACATGGCTTTAATATGATATCAAGCAGCTCAACAGGTCTGCATGGGTGAAAGGGAGCAGGCTCTGACAGGTCCTGCAGTGGAGGCTTTGGGAAACAAGAGCCCAGTCCTGAAAGCCCCTTCCTAGACAGTGTCTGTGAAGTCAGCGATGGAAGTAAACAACTGGATTCTGAAAAGTCCTTAAGTTCAATTATATTCATTCTGATTTTGAGTCAATTAGAAAGATACCATCAGGATTAGCATGGACAACAACAACAAAAGCAATCCACTGCTGGAACTCATATTCATTCACGCTGGTCTGTTCACAGGGTTACTTAGGCAGTGACGTGTGCAGGTGAGCAGGAACAGATCTAAGGATGTGAGGCATCTTTGGAAGATATTTTCAGAGAAAAAACAAGAACATCGAATTTACATCACTTTGGGCTTTTCATTTATGTTATTATTTAAACCCACTTTCAGTTTATTTTGCAGTAGCTCAGTGCCTAACTGTTGTGAGGCAACTTCCTCAGGACAGAAGAAAAAACCCCAAAAGGTTGGGGAGAAGGCACATATGTTTGTGTGTTTGTGCTTGTTGGCTGGTTTGGGTATTTTTCTCTTAATACACACACCCAAAGTTCAACTTGGAAATTAAACTTATACACAACTCTCATATCTAATATCTATATTTAAGTGAAAATTAAACAATCTTTCTAAAGTTAGCACTTAGAAAACTTACCATTTACAGCTTTTTCATAATTCTTCCCCAGATTTATTAAATTCCTCAGTCCTGGATTGAACTGTTCCATAACATTCTAGTGAAGAGAAAACAAAATTTGTGTTATAACAAACAGTGCATGGAAGTATCACTTAGGTCTAGTTTTCGGTTTCATATGTACAGCATCCATCTGAAAAGTCTGTGGATGGATGAAAACTGCTCTTTCGGATGTCTGGAACACATGTAGCATAAACAGTGGGATTCCAAAAGGAAGATGAGGAGATACCAGAAGACACCATTCTGTTATTCTTACTGTTTTTATGGCAATACTTTTACGACACAACTCACTATTGTTCACACTTGCAAGTTCAAGGAATTCAAAACAGATGCTTTCTGTTTACAAGGAATACAAGGCTCAAGACAAGTGAAATAATATCAAGCTTTTGTCTGTTATACTACTAACAGAATGAAAATATTTATGTTTAGTACATAGATGGACCCAGAAAGAACAGCAAGACCATCACATGTGTCTTATTTTCAGGCAAGGTCATGCAGACAGAACTTAATTTAATTTTTCAAATATAGCACTATATCAAATTCTATTCCATTTAAAAAGTGAAGAAAAAATTAACTCCAATAACACTTTAACAGTCATGTTGAGTTAAAATATAGATATTAAAAAATATATATATATATAAAACTGTTAGATTCCAATGCTGGTGGAGTATAAATCAAAAGCAGACACAGAATGACAATACCTGGCCCCTCTGCCTTTGTGTCCAAATTAAATGCAACTGGGATTGTTTTCTGGTCTGTCCCATTAAACTCTCACCCACCAAAACACAATCACTGCAAACAAACCAGCTATTGTCCCCAGGCCCTTGATTTGTGTTAATTCACAAACCACATCCAGAAATCATTTGGGAAAGTGTGTTTCAGGTTGGGCCAACAATGCCAAGGGCTATTCTAACAACAGCACGGATATTCCAGCTCTGGTGTCTGGGAACATCCCTCCTCCTGCCCCAGCTCTATAATTTGCTGCTGTGCCTGTTGCCCTCCCTGTTGCTGAGGCAGTGACTGGGAGACACTTGTTCCAAGGAGCAAGTTGTTTCTTCCTATTCCAACTTCGTGCTATTTTTTGCCAGCTGTGTACTAAAGATGTCTGTTGGCATACATGGAGTCAGTGAATCACAAGGGGAAAAAAAAAAGTTGAATTAGGGGATTGTTTTAGGATGGAGAGTTCTGTATTTCAAGGATATGGGAAAAGGAAGGTGTATCATGGTGGTGTTTATCTATGGCAGGTAAGAATCCCAGTGCCACCTTGAATTCCACTCTGCACTGAAAATAATTTTCCTGAAGGACAGATGTCAACCCTGCTCCTTGAAACAAAAACCCTTTTTGCCACCTACCCAAAAATTCTAATGGTAACATGACGCTTATTTGTCTTGAAGTACTGATTTCTGAAATGACTTAAACATTCAGAGGTTAAGATTCCAATTTTCTCAACATCTTCAAATTCAGATTTCTAATGAAAAACAGTGACTGCACCTGTGTCATTAGTTTTCATTTAGGAGGAAGTGAACAAACCCCAATAAAATTACCCTCAACGGCTCCCCTCTCCGAAGCCAGGCCCCACAGCTCTTGATTTTCACCAGACCACTTGGTCCATAGCAGTTTTTCAGGTGCAGCAGACACAGACCATGCTGTGGGAACACAACAGCTCCAGTGAAACACAAGGGACTCAGAGGAAGAGCCCCAGTACATCACCTCTGCTCACCCTGCATGTAAAACTGCCGGGACAGATGAAGAAACAATTTACAGCTCAGTGCCTGCAGTGGCTGGAAGGAGTACAACTAATGGATCTTTCCTCCATCAGACCAGGCAGTCTCTGGAAGTGGTTCAGGCTTTGCTGTGCCACAGTGGTTGATTGTTAGCAGAACCAGTCTCCAGACGTGAACGCCCGAGAAACGGCACAAACCTTTGCAATGGAAATTCCCCTTTGGAACCTGCCTGGTTTAACACAGGGTATGGTTTGCTGATCCTCACAGCACTGGGCAGGGCTCGTCTACTTTCCTACTTAAGGGCTGGTGTTTGATAGACTTAGCTCTGTTTGACAGACTCAGCTCTCCCTGACCCCCTGCCAGGTCTCTGAGGTGACCCAATGAAATAATTCTGAGATTATTTCCCTTTCATACATTAGAGAGAAGCGTAATATGTGTTTTTTTTTTTTTAATTTCTACTGAAGACTAGATTATCAAAGCAAACAAAAAACCTGGCCATGCTTCTAGTGCTCTTTTCATAAAATTAACCACTGGCAGTCTCTGAAGTACTGTCCAGGGAGAAGCATCTAGAGCACTTTTTCAAAAAGGGAAGCTGTCCCAGGCAACTCTCTCTTCAGGATCAGGTATGAATTTGATATGGCCAAGACATTTCAGAGCAATTAAAATTATTGTAATATTTTATTCAGCTTCACAAGTTACAGGGGACAAGAGCAACTGAAATCAATTTGTACAGCTGCTTTTTCTGACAGTTTTAAAGCTCCTCTTACTTGTAGTCTAAGGAAAAGGTCATGAAAATGAGTGGGACTGAACACCAGTGCAAAATTTCAAGTCACACATTAAAGCCAGATCTCAAAACTTCCAAAAAAGCAGGATAGAGGACCAAAGAAATATTTCTGATCAGGAGAATCACTTAATATTGTCAGAAGTCTCTGAAAATAACACAGTCTCGTTATTTGCCAGGGTGTACAAAGACATGGAAGTAAAACCTCTGTCTTAATCCAAATAAAGATCACCAGGTAAGAAAGAGCCTGGGAGACACAAAGTGGTTCAGAACATATTGTTTGACTGTACAGTGAGCACAAAAACACGGCCTCCTAATTGTCAATCGTGTGTCCTATATTCCAGTGACATTCTACCTCTCATGAACAGAATAATTAACGAGAAGAGGAGGCACATGATCAGATCCTACAGCTTTCTATTATTTAGGATGAATGGAAATAAAGGGAAACATTTTCAAAACAGGCAACTGGAAACATGTTTGATGCAGAGACCTTTAGAGTTGCCAAAAATGACCTTCCAAGCAAAAAAGCACGAGGGAAACCTATTCTGGTCATTTGAGTCATTGAAACCTCATATCATCCTTTCTAAAGTTGCCTTTCCCTACAGGAAGCCACTGTGAGTTATTCAGCCTGGTAGCACAGAGCTGACTGAGGAGGAAGAAGCCTTGTATTTCCACTTGCTGTGTGTAGGTATTCTATCTCCCACAGTTCCTGATAGTCATATAAACAACACTAATCTTCAAAACAAATGACAGCCATTGTAAAAGTGCCTTCCTGTAAATGCTCAGCATTGCTTTTTACTTAAAGACACACCTCACTGAACAATAGCTCAGCAGGTATGAACACAACTAAACAATGCATAGACTCCCTGTAGATTCAAGTTTACATCCTGCAGGCACTTTTGCAAGACTGAATAGCAAAGTATTTGGGTAGAAATCTGAAATTATAAAACTAGCAAAGTCCATCTTGGTGTGCATCATCACTGATATTTCCATCGCTGTAGCTGTTCATAGCTAACCTTTGTGGAGCTACTAATGATTTGATTTAAAATGTTATTTCTCACATTGAAAATTAGTAAATTTTTCTTTAAAGTCATTAGTGTTCAAAAAGACTAATTCTTACGACTAATTACTAATTGTCTTGATGGAACAGTTCTTGTTTAAAAGAAACATTAATATATCATCCTGTGTTTCAAATACAAACTTTTCCAGGCTACGAACACCTGCCCAAGAATAGACTCTCAGTAGGCATTACTACAAGTAAGGTCAAAAGAGGTAATTTGCACTGAGGTGGAATTGGATTTTACACACACACACAAACTTCCAAAGGCTCCTCTTCCCACAAGTTAGATTTAGATTTCAGGGATGCTAAACAACAGCCTGACTGCAGCATGTGCTAGGACCACAGGTGAATTTTAGTTTTGGTAAATAGGCCTGGTAGTTTAATCTAATTGTCAGTCTTTTTAAAATACAAAAACACGGAATTTAGGACTTCAAACAGAATTTATCAGATATATTTCCACGATAAAACAATACAGCCTGCCAAAGTAATTCTACAGTACCCCTGAGGAGAACACAGCACTCCACTGAGCAAAGAGGTTATTTGGGCGAGTTGTTTTGGTTTTTTAGATTATACTTTGGTTGATAAGCGAAATATCTGGGTGAGATTCACTTTAGTACAGAGCAATAGATCTTTAAAAACCAAGATTAGCAGTGGCAATGAATCACAGCTCTCCTGCCATTATGAAGAGCTCCGGAAACCTCAAACCACGGGAGCACTCCGCGAGCGCCTGCCCGGCCCTCAGCCCACACAGAGGACAGGTCTGGAGCTCAGCACTTTCCTGTTTTGTCCCCTTTCCCCTGCACTCTGTGTCTCCCAGCTGGATGCCAAGTAGTTTTCCCCCACGTACAGCAGATAAAACAACGCTGTACGGGCTGTGGGGACACACCAAGACATAACAACTTTCCCGGGGTTGCAATTCAAGCCCACGCACGAGGGGGTCACACAATGTCCCCTCACATCATGTCACGTCACCTGGGTGAGCGACAGGGGCAGGGCTGTGTCATACCAGGGAACCTGTGAGCACTTTAGTCATCGACTCCCACACCCTTGGGCTTCATTTTGCACGTGCCATTCCTATCGTGCGTGAAGGGCGATTCTTCAGG
The DNA here is from genome assembly GCF_022539395.1 of Myiozetetes cayanensis. Taxonomy (NCBI): domain Eukaryota; kingdom Metazoa; phylum Chordata; class Aves; order Passeriformes; family Tyrannidae; genus Myiozetetes; species Myiozetetes cayanensis. The sequence goes on along the minus strand of NW_026087412.1, from coordinate 6,832,601 downwards.
TGTTACATAAAGGGTAAATGGCAGCCCTGGGTTTTGTGTGTGCACACATATTTGTGAATTATGCTGTTTACTTAGTCAGGGTAGCTGAAAAACATTGAGGTATTCACTTTCTGGTGTTGTTGACAACAGAAAGGAAGAACAAGATAAAAATAAAAGGGTCACCTGATGACTTCTGTAAGTATATTTTGAAGCTTTGTATAACACAGGTTACTATGTATTTAATAAATCCAATGGATTAGCACTGTAAGAAGAAAAAAAAAAACCAAACACACAACAAAACCCCCCAGAAATAGCAGACCAGCAAGGTACTTAATTTAATTTTCTATTACTTTTCCAGGTCATCCAAAAGTTGATTTTTTTTTGAGAAGTCCAAAGCCTGTGTTCAGCCCTGCAGCACAGATGCCATCACTGCATTACACTGAATTGGTTTTCCCAGACTGAGCCTTTCTTCTTACTGGTAGGAGAGGCACAAACAGAAGCTGTGAATTTTATCCACCCCAGCAGGGCACTGCCAGGGTGGCACAGCAAGAGCAGGAGCTCCCTGAGCACCACCAGACAAAGCTGAGCAGGCTGAAGCACAGCACAAAGAGGTGTTCATTTGTTTTAGATGGGGGAGCTGTGATTACAGTCACAGCCAGTGCTGAATACACAGGCTACTCCTCTCTGCCCTGAAGAGGTAACAAACTGTTTTCAAGATTTCAACTTTGGTGTAGAAGTAACTGCTTTAAAGTGGACGCTGAATCCATTTTCTATCTGAAGCAGCCTTTATACCCTATCTGGATGAAGTTTCAATTTTTAATGAGGGCAGGGCAGGAGGGTTTCCAGGCCTGTGAGTTCAAGCTATGTGATACAACATACCAGACCTCTCAAAATACCTACATAGAAGGCATTTCATCACATTGTCAACATTAACTTTGTATTACTGTGTTTTTGCTGGTTATTTCAGTCTTAAGTATCCCTTTGAATTAGTTTAAAACACAAAACAAAAGGGTAAACTTTCCCAGGAAATAAGTACTGAATAGCAGGGAAGGTTTTGCTTATTTAGAGGTCTGTTATTCCCTTAAAGCCTATTTTAAATCATACCCATTAAAACACACAGGATATTTTCTTCCCTCTCCTCTGTAGAACTGTTTTAGCTACATTCTCGAAGTCAATAGACAAGGTAGAACATTCCTTTGTTGGCACAGCCCTGAACAGTCAACTTCCCAGGCTTCTCTTCTGTGAAGCCTGTGTTTACAAGGTGCTCTTCTGAGAGAGGGTTTTATGTTTACTTATGGCCTTGCCATGAAAGTAACTGATATCAAAAAGCACCAGAGTATTTAAGATGACCTGCTCTGGTTCAGAGGACAACATTTATAGCCAGGTAATCTCCTTTTTTTTTTTTCCTAAGTAATTTTGCATGAAATTGATATCTAAATTCAAAGAAAATAAACAGCAAGGTAAAGTTGACTTAAGTGTGTGTTGAAGAACAACAAAAGTAACAAACATCAAAATTTACTCCGAGTAAATGTTTTCAGAGACCTTTCAGTGATGACAACAACATCTTCAGAAGTATGCAAACCAATAAAATTTAGTAAATAGTAAAACAGAACAACCCCCTAGAAAGTTTTCCTTTGGGCTCAAAGCTGCAAGTGCACTGCAGCTGTAAGTTAAGTTTGCAAATGCATTCAATCATGCAAATTTGAGTGCTTTCTCTAGTACAACATACTGTACAGAAGGAGGATTATGGATCCAATGCTGCCCAGCCGAAAGTATGATTCTAAAGGGAATTTTGCCCAGTTAGAATTGATGTGTTTTGGAAGGACTGAGTTTATAGGGAGAAAAAGTTCAAAACAAGCGTCTAGTGGCCGCAAGCAAAATATTTTTAATTCTACAAATAACGAGGCATTTTGGAAAGTTTAAAAGCGAATTTGAGGCAGTGCTTGGGTGCACCACCATAAATCTGATTATCAGCTCGGGACGTCGGTGAGCAACTCAACTCAGCGTTAAGCCATTTTTAGGCTGTGGCCCCTGTGAAGAAACGGTTCAAGCAGCGGGACCACAGCCACCGGGATCTCCAAACCGCCTTATCACCGAAACACACCGAGGGAACCAGGGAGAACCGAGGAGCCGGTCCGAACGCCCGCCCTGTCCCGGGGCTGTCGCGGCCGTGCCCGCCCGGGGGTTGCGGCGGAGCCTCGGCCCTGGCGGGGGACGGAGAGCGGCCTGACCACTCACGGAGAGGGAAACGGGGGGAAAACAGGGAAAAGAGAAGTTCTCTGCCTTTCCGCGCGAGGAGCCGCGGCCCGCCGGGGCAAAGGTGGCCGGGGGAGCCCCTCCCCGGACCGCACTCACTTTGTACGTGTTCTCCGTCAGCTTGTTCACCTCCTCGGGGTCCCGGGACATGGTGCCGGCTGGCTGAGCTCGGTCCTGCGGAGCGCCCCGGCCCCAGCGCAGCGCCGCGGCAGCCTCGGCTCCCCCTCGGCCGCGAAGAAACTGTCAAAAACTTGCGGAACCAGCCGGGGCAGCGCCGCCGGGGCGGGACCTGCGGGGCCGCGGCTCCCGACGCGGCAGGACTGGCTGGGCTGGGCGGGGAGCGACGGGATCGCATCACCGCACCGCGCCTCGGCTCGGCGGGCACGGCACGGCTGGGCTGGGCTGGGCTGGGCGGATCGCATCGCCCGGACCGCCCGCCCGCCGCTACCTGAGCTGCCACCTCCTCCCTCATCCTCCTCCCTCCGCCCCGCTTCCCTCTCCGGGAGCCCCTGCCCCGCTGCCAAAGCCCATCCTGGGCCGTGTGGAAGTCATTTCAAGTCTGCCGGTGCCCCAGGGAAGCCGGAGGTAAACTCTTCCTCCCAGCAATTAAGTGAGGATTCTGTAGGAATTAATTAGTTGGTCTTGTCAGAGTTAATTAGTGTAGCCCTAGCGATGCTGCTGAGGCAGGGGGTGGTCTCCTTGCTCTCTTCCACAGCATCTTCACATGAGGGGGGTTCCTCAGAGCCCCTCAGGCACGGACAACAACGTCTTTCTCCCGGATCCTGGCCCAGTGCACTACCCGTGCTATACTCTAAAGTTTTCCATTTCTTTCAAGTACACACCCATAAAACAGTGCCCCCAGTCATCTTTTCTCTGTGAGCTGACTCACGAGGCCTTCATGAAGCAGGGCTGGTGAGGAAGGCTCTAGGAATTTGTAAGTTTTTGTGGACCGTATATTGGCCAAAGATTTTGAGATTAATTTAAAGTGTGCTAGTTGGGATATCTTTCTGATAGAGTAATACCAGCACTATCTTGAAGGACCTTGTGGGAATTCCATAACCTTAGGTACTGAAAACTAGGATTGGTGCTGGGTGTTGAGTGTGTGAGGTGCAATCACTGCACTGACACACTGGCCATCCCTCTCGTGGTTGCTGTCTCTCCCTCTGATTCCCCCACTTTATTGCAGCAATAAAATCATGACAGGAAGAGAAAACTGGACTTGGAACACAACCCTAGATACTGGACTCTGGTGTGGGAGGAGATTGTTACCAGATTTCAAGAGCTGTAAAAATGTTTTCATTTGAGCATTGGAGGTGCCTTTAGAATTACAATAACAATTTACTATCTGGGAAAACAGCGGGCACTTAAAGTGTTGTCTTGAATGCAGCTAAAACTCAGGGCAGAGAGTGGGTTTTATGAGACTTCATATTCCCAGGTAAAGTCTTTGCAAACTTCTGGTAGGTATGATATTAATTGCCTTTCAATTAAATTTATAATGTTATGCTAGAGGCATAATGAATTATTTGGGGCCCAAGTCAACAGTTTATGATTCCATTAGGCAGTGTTTGCTCATACAAACAGTTGTCTAGAATATGATGTGGCTGTTTGCCTGAGCATGAGGTGAAGAGTCACGAGTCTTGTCTGAAGAGTTTTAGATCATGCCTGTGTACTTCTGCTTTTGTGTTACTATATGCTAGTACTTGGAAAGGACCTCCCTCCCTAACAACCTGGCCTTGGAATTTGAGGGAGCAAGTACCCAAAGGAAGGTGTAGAATAGGAGTTTTCCTTCCCCAGTTCTTGCTAAAGGAGCTGGGAATGTACTGTATAGCAGACAGTGTTATTCCTGTTAGGGACAAAGCATTTCTCCTTCCTCTGAATACTGTGGAGCTCTGGGAGCTCACCCGGAATTCAGGGTGTTTGTTTCCAGTTGGCACACTAAGTTCAGTCATAGTAAATGACAATGTAAGTGTTAATGAAATATGCATATCAGACAGAAACTACATGGACAGGCAAATCCAGCTCTTTAAGTATCCAGACCATTGCCATAAATCATAAATTTTAAAATTCCCTAGAAACCAAAAGTCTGCTTGTACTTGTAATACAAATGTAAATATTTTGCTCTCTTAGTAGGGGGTTTTTGGTATTACAGTGTGTTAAGATTAGTGTTATCTTAGATGGAGTCAATCCTGATGTGTGCAAACAACAGGAATTTAGAATGGTGTGATTACTTTTTTTGACACTTACTTTTAACATATACATGTTTTCATTGTCCAGAAAGATGAAGAAGGAAGTATTCTTACTTTGGTGGTGAACCCATGCTGCTGCATGTCTGTTCTTTTTACTGTGTCTCAAGCAATAACTGCTCGAGTTCAGGTTAGAGGGAACCTGGCAGGTTAGTAGCTTACCTGGTCCAGTCACCTGTCAGAGCAGGGCTAATTTCAGCATTAAGTTGCTCAGGGCTTCATCCAGTTGAATTTTGAGAGTCTTCAGGAAGGAACAGTTGAGGAACAGAACAGAAAGTTGTATTTGAAAGAGGCTGTAACTTGGCAAGTAAAGAAAATCATCTACAGTGTTATAGCTGACAAGAATTGTTAACATTTTATGTGGGTCTATCCCTGAAGTGTCACCCATCCAGCTGAGCTCCTCATGCTTAACTGACATCCTCTGTGTTGTAATGAGCTTTGATATTAGACTGTGACACGCTGCCTATTGAGAAAACAAAACTCCTTCCTCATTACCTGCCCTGCTGCCTCACATTACGCTTTCCTGACGTCAAACCGAAATGTTTGTAGGCCTGTAATTGTGCATAATTCCAGCAGCCCCCCCTGTTTCAAAGCGATGACTTGGACTTTGGTGTCTCCTGGTCTGCCCCTTGCCGTGGTTAAGGTGCTCCTGGCCCTTGGCAGGTGGGTGTGAACAAGAGCAACCAGGCACAGGCACAGGGGCTGGGCTGGGACTGAGGCCATTGGCACCTGAACTTGGCTTCCCGCAGGTATTCCTGGGAAGTGCCTGCTCTGGGCCTGGATCCAGCAGTTCATTCCATGTTGGCCAAGGGTAGAATCACATAGATTTAGCAAAACTGCTGTCGAGGGACTCACTCAAAATAAATGCTTATATTTGTTCCCTGCAGAAGGCCAGTTCTCCCTTGCAGCATTTAAGTTTTGGAACACGAGTAGCAGCAGTAAAAATTTCCCCATGTCTTGTCAGCCTTATAGAACTGAGATTGAAATGAGAAAATTGTATTGTTGATACAGCTTTTGAAAACACAAGTACTCAGAAATATTCCTTTGAGTAAATACATGTATTTCTTTAAAAACAGTAATGTTTTGACCTGTGATTGTTTTCTCTATGTGTCCTGTTTGCATGTCAGTGCCATATTCAAACCTTCTTTGGAAATGTTTAAGCATGCTGGAAAGACCCATTGATGTCAGCCCATCATTAGATCTTTAACATGTGTTTGAGTAGCTTAATATGACTGTAACTAATTACATAAATTGTGGCTAAGCAGCGATCACATATGCATGGTACAGCCAGCTGAGGCCTGTTTCATTCCCTGTGGTCATTAGCAGATGTTTAACTTGATTAAGGAAAAAAAAAGTGTACACAGTGTGTTATTTAGTGTTGTCAAACAACAGAGTTAGAATAACACTTTCTGAACAGGAAATTAAAGTGACTCTACCAGCTTGCTTTGCTGATTGATAGATATTTTTTATCCTCTGTTGACACTTAGAAGGAATTGTTCAAGTATTTTAATCCCCTCCAAACTGACAACACAAATGCACACTACAACTCACATAAAGCGTCACTTGAAGAATTATATAAAACTTTTGAAGGTTTACTGACCGTTTTGGTCTAAGTCAGCTCTGGATAATTTAAAGGATTTACACCATTTTTAAATTGATGCAAGCGAGCACAAAATCATTTTGTTCCCTGCTGTTCATTGTCCTGAGCTGGTTTCAAAGCAAATGAGCTGTAACTCAGACTTACAGGTCAATAAGACACTGACATCTCTGGTCAAGGAAGACACTTAATCAAATGCCCAATTTAAACGTGTAATTAATTCACTGTACTTTGGAGGGTTGAATCAAAGAAGTCCAAGATCCTTTTTATTAACTCCTCTTTCTCCAGACTAAAAATAGGATGATGATTTTATCTTGGAGATGAGTGCTTTGGATGCTTGTGCTTTGTGTCTCAGTTGTCTCATGTTGCAAATTATTTTGGCAGATTTATGAGACGAATTATATAATCTGATTTCATCATTGTGGTTTGGGTTTTTTTGAGACTCAAAAAGAATGTATGGTATGGAAGAATGTTTTTTTAAAAAGCTTGTTGTTTGTTTTTTTTTGAGATTGCCTGGAATATAGACAAAATTTAACATTCAAGGGAACCTAATAAGCAGTACTGCTAGCTGGGCTAATAGTTTTCTGCTGTTAATTGAAATGTTTAATTCAAAACTGTTATTCCCACACATTCTGTGGCTGCTCATTTCTTGCTGAAAGTAGCGATGCTTTAATTCGCGTGCTATGCCCACTAGATGGCAAGCGAGCTATGCACGATGGAGGAGAAGAAACATCATCTGTGTGCACAAGGCTTTCTCGAAGTGCTTTATAACGTAACAGGATAGATATTAGCGGTAAGCAAATGAAACAGCGCTTATATTGCTCAGACACAGCCTTGGAATTTTTTCTCAAGAGTCTAAGTGCTGTTTGTATGTTCATGTTATTGAAACCTAAATATGCCTTGGGATCTGTAACTTTATTTTGGAAGTCAGCCCTAGCAGCAAGCCAACATCCGGCGAAACTCCTGTTATAAACTCCTAATCTATTTAGGTTCCAGCGATTTATGACTCACGCTGAAAACACGGTATTTTAAATACCTACCTGTTTGTTATCCTCCCTTTTGTCATTTGTCAGCTGGGGATTAACTAACAACAGGTGTGCACTGCTCCAGAGGGATAAACTGCCTTTGCCTGGGGCTGAGTGTGGAGAGTGCAGCTAAACACAGACCTGCACACTGCTGGTGTTGGTCATGTCAGTGCCCTGGGTATGAGAACCAGAGTAGGAATTCCCAGTGTTTGTTATGGGGTGGAACATTAACCCTCAGGTGGAATGTGATGCTGTTGCTGGGCTGGGAACTCAACGTGCACCGGGTGTAAAGCAGCACTTCCGTGAGTATTTGCAGATCATAACATAAATTTTCATGCTGTACTTTTACCTCTTCGTTTTCCCAGCTAGGAAAAGGTAGACCAAGTACATAATACTGGTAGTTTGATTGTACTTTGAAAGTGGCAGAACTCCTAGAATGTCATTTCCACATGGCAAAGAAACTTGCAGCTCATTAACCCCTCTATTTTATGCAGCCTTGCTGCCATGGAGAATTACTACAAAAGTGTTCAGGGTAGATTGTGTTAGTAATAAACTATTCAAAAGATTACATCATATTCTTCCTGTATTACCATTTAGTTGTGAACATTTTTTTAGGAGCTGTACTGACACCCAAAAAGTAATCCATATCTATTTTTTTCGGTAATAAAAATATGATTCCAAAACCGTACATGGATATTTTTGGATGGAACCACACTGAAGTTTCTTTGTGTGGACTCATTATGAGCCTGCCTTCTCCTCTTCTGTTCACTTGCTGTTCTAGGAAGCTGCTGAAGTAGAATCTAACACTGCTGTGCCTGCCCACTCCTTGTTTCTAGACACCCACTGGCTGGTGACAATACTAGCAGTGCTCTCCAGAAAGTGCACGGGCAGCGATGGGTGATGCAGAGCGACGCAAATCCTGGGAGCAGCCGTGCAGCCTGGGATGGATGTTTCTAATCCTGCCTGTCCTAGGGGCCTGTGCAGCCCCCTGTGTGCTCTGAGGGTGTCTCCTGGCAGGCCCAGAGCAGTGCTGACAGTTTCTGTCTCCACTTGAGGTCCTGCACCTTGCAAAATGTCCAAGCAAGGAGGTGGTTGGAATCTGTGACTGTCCTGCAAAGATGGGAAGATGATGATTAGATTAGACTGGCAAAAGGCAGTCTTGGAGATTTGCAGGAAGAGGATGATTGATTAATCACTGTTTGAAAGGTGATAGCTCTAGGGTCAAACTAGACTTCCAGTTACACTGAGATTGGGAGAACAGCATGGTTAGGGAAGTTCAAGTGATCACAGGTGGCTTTCAACTCCTGATTAATTGGCTTCACTGAAGTCAGTTCAGTTCCTATGAGTTTCCTGAAAGAGTTTGGCTTGACATTTGTCATTTCTGCTCAGCTTTCTCATTTGAAAATAAAGTATGTGGGCTGTATCACAAGGAGAGATTCTCAGCCTCGAGGCAAAGTGGTGTGGGATGGCTCAAATCCACCTGGCTCCTGGTGGGTTTGCTCCAGGACATACTGGCTGCATCCCTGCTGGCCAATGCTTGGTTTGGATCACTGCTGGGCTCCACCAGTCGGGCTGGGAACCCTTAACCAGTACTTTGGTTTGGTTTTTTGGTTCGAAGTGCCCGATCTAATCCCGTGGTTGTGTTGCAGCCTGCCTGTGGCATTTGCACAGAACGATAATGCCAGTGGTGCTCGGTGTGTGCCCTGGGGCTCGGCAGAGGGTGTGAGAGCCAGAGGGCAGACTGGGGTGTTCCAGCAGCAGCTGGATCCATTGTGGCTGGACATGTTTGGCCTTTAAGCAGCTCCTTGCAATGAGCTTTTCTCGGGGTGCAGCTCAAATTTCGATGGAAAGGTGAGGGAGCAGCCAGGGAGATCCTGAGTGTAAAGCGCCATGTGTTTTGTAGGTGATCAGGAGCACTGGAGTGAACTAAGGAGCTGATTTGCCATCCTGACCTCACACAAGAAGAGAAAAAAAGCACTTGGCTTCTGGTAATGATGCAGTGGGCACTGACTTCCAGTGGGGTTCTAAGGCAGAATTCTTCCATGTTATTAAGGCAGTGAATTATTAGAGTTACAGGTAACTTACAGGTAAGAATTATCTGGGCTGTGATTCAATACAGACATTGCAGCTGCTCAGTTGCACTCCTTCTGAGGAAGAAGCATTTTACTGTTATTTTGTCCTCTTCACATAAGAACTATAATTTCAGTTTCAGCTATTTGTGGGAATATTTTAGAACTCACTGTCCTGGAAGCAGAGAACCTGGTTTCTGGATGCAGGAGATGTACCAAATTACTCTATGCTGCACATTACTGCTGTTCCATTCTAGAATTCATTGAATTGAATATCAAGGTAACTTCAGTGGTTTCTAAATGTTAGATTTAGAAATGTTAAATGATCTGTTAAATTTTAAGGCTCTTGTCCATATACAAAGCCTGTACAATACTACTTGTCCAAACTAGGAAAGAAGGGATGTAGTGGATCTTCTTTTGACCATGAGATTGATTTCTTTCTACTAAATTTGGGACAGAATTTGGTTGAACTAGAATTAATGAGAATTTTTGGTTGAATTTAGTGAAGCCTAGCTTTCATTTTTATTCTCTTGAGTTTTTGTTAAACTTCAATAATGTCAACTTTTAAGAGAGAAAACAATTACTCAGGAAACTCTTACACTGACAGGATTTGTGAAATAATTTGATAATTTGACTCCTAAAATATTGGGAGTTTGCTGTTGTACATGACTCATTTGTATTAGCTGCTCTTCATCCACCTATTGGTTGTGCTGTGTAGATGGGATTTCTTTGTAAACCTGTTTTTCATTAGTATCATAGAACACACATGCTTGCAGCTAAAGCCTTATATAAAGTTTTATATCTCTGCCCACATTTGTTACTATTGTAACACTGCTTAGCAACTAAAAGTAAATCAAAAGAACAATAGTGCAAACCCACTCAAACTCCCTCTTTACAATGGAGGCAAGGGCCTAAGCTGCAAAATTCAGATATCAGTTTAGATCTGAAATTTTTAGAAATTGGATTTATGCTTTCAAGTGTGAAAAGTCATCAGAGTGATCTGGTTCTGCCTGTGGGTGTTCTGTGTATAGTATTTACAGACCAAGACACAAGGCTGAACCAAAAGTATAACCATACATAGTAATGAATTTAAAAAAAAGGACAATTACGATTGTCTCCTTTTTTGGAACACCCAGAAAAGATGTAATATTGTACTATGAGTTTATTCGAGATCAGTATCCTAAGTCCCCTTCCTCCCTCAGCTGACAGAACAGATGGTTCCTCTCTCTCCTACAATTTCTGAATCCTTCAAAATCCTCACTGTGAGCAGCTGGGTCTTTCTTTCAAGAAGTCCTGCACCTCCAGTCCATTTTAATTCTCAGCTTCATGACTAACTCTTCAAGTAACCCTGCAAGTATTAACCTGCTGTGTTGATTTTTCTGGAACTTACTAAGGGATGAGATTGTGTGCAGAATTAATACTACTGATGAAAATATCAATACAAGTAGTTCTTCTTCAGCACTGCAGGAGAAATACGCAGGGAGAAAAGCTACAACCTCTTTTCCCCAAACTTTTTTATGTAGGCCTGCAACTTTTCAGCAGCAGAACTACTCCACTGTGAGACATGTGGGCAGTGTAACCTGTTCAGGTCTGTCTATACCTGTGGATGGCACTTCAGGCAAAAAAGGATGTTGCAAATTATGCAGATGAGAGCTGTAACAGCGCCACGATGACAACGTTACCATGACTAAGGAGAGGGCTGAAATCCTGCTTTATTATGGGTGAGACGTATTCAGAGTGGAATAATGCCTATAAAAAGAATAAAAGCATCCTCAACATTCAAGGACCAAAATCTGTCCTCACAGAAAACAGGAAGGTGAAAGACAGGCAGTGTTGTAGCAAGTGGACAAGGAGATCTTGAACACCTTCATCAGTAGCAACAATGAAACTGGTCACTGCAACAACTGCAGGCGGGGAGGGGAAAATGAGCAGTTAATTTCTTCTGATTTTCTTTCATTGTGGGGAACTTTCCATGAGCTCAAGAGAACTGTGGTGATTACGCAGCATCACGTCAGCAGTGACAGCAGAATGACCAGGACAAATGGGCTGTGTAACTGGGCATTTAAAACCACCCATCACTTACCTTGAGAGAGAACTTTTTAGAGACGTGAGTGTTTTGTTGTGGTGATTCACCAACCAGCAGTTGGATGTTTTTCTCCTGCTTGGATAATATTAACGAGCTGATGTAAAAATGTGTAATATTTTATTAACTCTTTGTTAGTAGACAGTGTGGGCCAAAGCCACATCCCTTCTTCAGCAGCAGCACAGAGTAGTGGGAAAGGCAGACAGAGGCTAAGTAGGAATCCCACTTACATAGGAGGAACCACTTGATAACAAACATCCACCAGAGCACCTTAAAGTAAACTTTTCTGCAGTTAGTTGAAATTTCTGAGCAAAACAAGAGCTGGAAATGTGATTTTGCTTCAGAGTTAGTCTCAGCTGCCAACACAGTCCACCAAGAAAGTGGGTAGCAGCATATGAATTAGGGCAGTGCTGTAGCTCGAATTCTGTTTGATGTTAATGCTGCTCTGACTCACATCACAGTGTGATGCTGATTTTACCAGAGCTGTGGTGGAGTTCCAGACCTGAAGATGGAACTCCCTGGGTGCCACCCTCCTATAGCAGCAGGTACAGCTGGGGTCAGGTGCTCTTCAAATTCTGAACACCTTTTTCATTGTGCCAGTCTCATTCTATTTCTTCAATTTTCAGTTTCTCCTGTCCCAGCTACAGGTTCTATTTACCAGTATAATAGCATGAAAACATTGTATAAAATAAAGCACATACACACAACCTAACAGAGGTCCTGTTTCCCATTCCCACGCTCTAACTTTATGTTCCCTTACTTCTTGCCTTTCCTGCTCATTTTGTGACTCTTTCCCATCTCAATTTCTCTCTGCAGTCATTGATTGCAGATGTAATATTTCCTATATCAAATTTAGGGCTATAAAAATAGGCCCCATTGCAGAAAGTATTTTAAAAGAAGGCTATTTTAGTTGAGTTAGTGAGGTTATGTGTTAGAGTAGTGCCACATTCGTTAATTTTTCTGTAGGGATTTGCTGGTGAAGTTTCTTATTTGTACCCTCTCACTCTTTCCACTGATTCATTCTCACCTGTTTTCTGAGATTGTAGTGACCTTGCAGAAATATAATGTGACCTAAAAGCTCACATTCATTAGAACATGATTATCATGAAGCAAGAGGTCTAGCAGAGACATTTTAAATGAGAATGTAACATAGGTGGCTTTCTACTTTTATGAAAGTGTGAAAATTCAAGTTACATTTTCATTAAGTTAAGGCAAGTAGGTCTGCAGCATGATCGGTGTACCTGCTGTAGAGTGCTGTGAAATAAGCCAGAAGCAGCATCCTTCCCACTACTTCCTCCTGCTTTTATTGATTTAAGTGGGGCTCTGGGGTATCTGATCCTCTCCTGATGCCTGAAGATTTATTCACATAACTCCCATTGCATCAGCATGATATTATACCACTTGCTCTCCAGAGAAAATAATTAAGTGCATTACTAACGCATAAAATGCTCAAGTTAAAATGCTTAAATATTCCATTTGATGCAGTTATATATAGCTTAACGGAATAAGTGCAGTATCCTCTTAGTCAGAATGCCTTGTGTGGCACCCTCTTAGTCAGAATGCCTTGGCTTTCATCTCCATTACAGGGAATACTAATTAATTAACAGTTGATTCCAGTTTTGTCAAGGTTGCTGTGTTGTTATATTCTTAAACAAGACCAGAAGGTGAAAAAGGACTAAACTGTATATAAATTAAAAGTAATCATCAGAGGTCAGTGCAACAGTGTTATTACGTTGGGATTGCAGTTGTTAGTACTGTGCTATCACGCAGTTTCTAAAATGAGACAAAAACTTAAACTATTGACTGATTTGTAGCAGAAGTTGCTCCTGGGGACATCAAGTTGGTTCATCTTTAGTGTAGCTATTGCAAAGAAAGTGAGAATAATAACCAAATGCAGCCAGTGATGGAGCAGGTAATAGAATTCAGTCTCTCACTGAAGGAACTAGTGTGAAAATGCAATTGCAGAAGAGCTTCATGTAACACAGCAGCTAGTGGATGACATGAAGTTCCCAGTATCCTGGCCAAGAAAGCCATCAAATAACTGCCAATAAGTTACTGAGAGCTGGAACAGTTGATTCTTTTCCTGATTTTTTTTTTTGATGTGTGTGTTAGAAAGGCTAAATTATTGAAATTGAACCTTTACATGAGAGATTGTTTAATTTTTGAAAAAAAGCCACATTTTTTTAGGCCTGAAATTAGACACCATGTATTACAGTGAAACAAAATCTTTTTATGTTTGGGTTTCTCTCTATTGTTTAAAAGAAGACAGAAAATAAGAAATATTTTGAAACGTTTTTTCCTGGATGCAATTCTGTTTGCCTGGGAACAGAACTATAAGTTCCTGATTTTTAATTTTTTAATTTTTTTCTAAATGTTTGCCTTTTTGTCTTGTTTCACTATGGAAACAAGCATTTTAATCCTCTGAATCTGTAGTGAGAATACAAGTGAAATTCACCTTTTTGCTGCAAAACACACGAATGTGTGTGTGTGTATTCCAACTGTACGAAAACCAGCCATTTCTAAACAAAAAATCCACTTCAAAGACCACATCCTAATATTCATCCATCTTCATGATTCCTGTTATATCCCTTTCCCTCTACACACAGATGTTTATATAACAGTTGTACTCTGCTGGAAGATGGACACTGACAGTGTATGAGAGAGAGAGACATGAGGAGGAGGAGAGAGAATTGTTCCAGCAGGGTGGTGTATTTTGATGGTGCAGGTGCCCCCTTCATTCACTGCAGTCATTCAGCACCAGGAGCCCAGCTCAGTGCTGGCTGATTCCAGGACCTGAGACAGTGTCTGAATTCAAGCATCATCCTTTGGGAGTTGGTAAGAAAATTCCACACACGCTGGTTGTGTTTGTCTGTGTTGTTTGCTGGGCAGGAGCACGGCTCACCCCAGCTGGCTCATCTGCCAGCACTGCCTTCCTGGGGGTCAGGAAGCCCCGGGTGCTTTTTAAGGAAAATGTATCAAAGCCAACAGTGCTGGCATTTACTCCAATGTCACACATTTTTATGCCCTGGCTCAGAGAGAAAATGGAAAATAGATGAAGCCTCAGTCTTGTTGATCCACTCTTACCTGTCTGTGTAACTGAGACTTTGAGCAGATCCTGTGCTAGGGCAGCTTTGCAGCCTGACTCACTTCAGCAGTTCTGCACAGAGTATGACAAACTATGAAGTTCTGTTCATCCTTTAAGTAGCTTTTGCATCGTTCTGTCTGTGCCCCTCCCTGATAATTTTCTCACTTTGATGTTAATGATGGGCCAGAGAAACCTTATGCTAATTAACATTTCTGGTCATCGAGCGATGTGCAAATGTAAGAAGAAAACTGATCTGCCACTGTTGATCTAAAGTGTAGAAAGCAGTGATGCATTACTGAGGTACCTTTCATCTGAATAAAAAGGAGGACTTTCTTCAGGAGCTGCTGCTGCTGCTTTTTCCTGCACTATTTCTCATCAGCATATTAAACCTCTTCTTCACACACTTTGTTCAGCTGTTGTTGAACAGCCTGCCAGGCTGTGTAAATTCAGGGGAGTTTGTTTTGGGGAAAAGTTGGCAAAATGAAGCTGTAAATTTTTGGAAGCATTTAAGCCGAGAGCAGTGTTGCAAGTTTCCCGTGGAGATTTAAGTCTGATTAACTTAACAGAACTGAAATATATTTTTCCATTTATATTCAAATAATGTTCATTGTTATTTTCTTTAATATGAATTTTTAAGAACTCCAAGGGGAACATTTCTCTACAGATAGCTGTCTTCTTTACAATAAACCCAAGCATTGCCATTGACCTGGAGTATTTTCAAAATAAGAGAGCAGGGGAGGCAAATAAATGCAATTTCAGCCCCCCTTTACCAGCCACCTTTCACTGTGCCAAATGCCACAGCTGCCACTGACTTTGAGGAACCCTAGTCTTCAAATGTATGAACTCTGGATGTAACATTTATTTTTGATTTTGTTACAAATTGACAGTGAACGCATTTCAGTTATTCAGGAATATAATGTCAGAGTCAAAAAATGTTCTGAGTAAATTTAGCTGTAGTGTAGGCTCTGCTGTCTAGAATCGTGATCCTAAAACCCTCTGAGGCCTCAGCTTTGGGACACCTGAAGTTGCAGTTCTTTTGTTCAGAAAAGTGTTGCTATCCATGAAAAATATTTGGGATTTATCATTACCAAACACAGGGATGGGATGAACTCCATCATAATATTGCAGTGATCCATGAGGTCAGCTTTGAGTGGAAAACCTGTCAATCTACACCTTATCACTGGAGATGTTTCTGGGTTTTGTCCAGTTCCTTAGTGCTTATCCAGCAATTATTTTACATAAACCCAGAAACAATGGATTGTCTGAGCACAATAATTTTCTCTTGTGAGACGTCAGCTACAGCTCAGTTACTTCACCTTGAGGCAGGACTTGAACCTGGGTGTGTTGGGTGAGAGCTGTAAAACTGTAAGTGGAATGAGCACAGTGTTTCCAACTTGGTTTTTGTTTGAAGAATGTGTGTAACCCTTTTCTCTGATTTTTGTGGAAAGGAAACCAGCAGGTCTTAGGAGATGGCAGTTCTTTGAAAGGGTGAGAGAAGTACCCCAATATCCATCACCTCTTTACTCAATTTTCATGAATCCCCTGTAATGTCAGGGAAGAAATCAGGCTTCAAATCTGTGTCGTGGCAAATTTCTAGTGGAAGTTTTTGTGGAAATCTTACAGAGTTTTTCAGAGTAACATTGATAGCAAGACCACAACTTGCTAGAGATTGATGGGTCCTCAGGTTCTAGTCATCCTTCTAAATGATAGAAATTTGTCTTGGAAGAATATGAACAATCCTGAGAAGCAGTTGAGAAGATCATAAAAAGTAACAAAAATCTATTTTATATGCATTTATGAGTGATTTTTATATAAAGTAATTCAAAGGACAAATCCACATAGCTTATGTAAAGGTAAATGATATCTTTTCTGCCACGAATTCTTGAAGGATTTGATGAAACAGAATAAAAGAGAACTGAGAGCTATAATATATTTAGACATTTTAAAGGTTTTTGCTGTAGTAACTCATTCAAAGTTATTAAGGAAAATTGGAGCAACTAAGGCAGGGGGAAAGTTGAGCAAGGTAGGAAGAGTTAGGAGACACGAATAGAAAGTCTCCTGACTGGGAAGGGACTAGAAAGAAGTCAAATATTGGGGTTATTTGAGGCTTTGTACTCCAGCTGATGTATTACTATGTTATCTGCCTAAGATAATGGTGAAAAGCAGGGTGTCAATAGATGGTAATGCCATAAATTTATATAAATTAAGCAATACTAGAAAAGATTACTAAGAGCTCCAGGAGAATGTAATAGAACTTAGTAATAAGATGTCAGATTAAATTCAATTTAGATAAGTGCACAGGAATTAAAGTATAAATCACTCCAGCGTGTGCAGTTCTAAATTAGTTCTTAAGAAAAGTGCTTGATACTATAGTGGAATATTTGAAAAGCAGTATTTTGATTATGTAAGTACAGACTATAGTAAGAAGTGCAATAAAGGCATAGACAGTTTAAAATGATATGGGCTGTGTTCTTGCACTTCCTGATTATTGATCACTGATTATTGGGACTCTATAAAGTGTTCCAGGCACACAAGGCTGTGCCAGATTCCAGTGGCTTGGTACAAACACACAAGTCCCATTCACAATGGATGGCTTGGCAAGCTGGTACTTGGCCTGTAGATTTAAAAATAGAGGTCCAGATGTTTATGTAAATGTTTGTTCTTTTTTCCCCCAAAGAAAAATAAAACCCCAATAAAACTATATTGAGGTAACTTGGCTTTTCCAAACCTGGTTGTTCTGACACCAGAGCTGTGAAATTTGAGAGGGGTCTCTCCTTTCAGATATGACTTGGCTCCTGTTCTTTCAGTTCTTGACTCCTGAGTGGACAGAGAACCATTTGACCTTTCAGTCTGTGGACTTCCACAGCCAGACAGAAAATACATCACCTTGCTGTTAAAGCTTCAGTTGCAGATAATTGTAATCTTTGAACTGGAAAAATAGGTCTGTTCTGAAAATGGTATTTATGGTTTTCTATTAGGCAAACTAGATACAATAATAGGCTGTTCACAGCTCCCCAGATCAGGAAAATTGAGACCCAGCTAGGGGATGTTGCAGTCACAGGCTGTGGGCAGTGTGGCTGGGCCCGGAAGGAAAGCGTGAACAGAAACACTAATTTTGCAATCTATTTATTTGGGAGTTATGTCAACAGGGAATTCACTGGTCAGGAAGCACAAATAGTCCAGGGATCTGGGAGTGCAACCAGCATCTTTCCTTCCCTAGCTGAGTTTCAGTCTGAAGGGCACTCCTGCTGCAGTTGGATCCTGCAGAGCTGTGGGCAGAGTGGCAGTGTCTTTACACATCGTTGCTGAATTGTAATTAGCTGGGAACAGGCACTGAAGTGCTTCTGAACCTCTCAAGCTTTGCTGTTCAAAACATGGGTGTTTGAATTTGGGTGCTTGTATTTTCTGAGTGCTGCTGGGGAACAGGTTTCCAAGTTGTATTGGATGTAACCAGGCTTGGGAGCCTATTTCTGTGAAAGATGTGCAAGTTCCAAAATGTCAAACTGCATGAGCAGGGTGTTCCCTTACAAGTAAAGAGTAATACTGTAAGCATAATTTTTCACTTTCCAGAATGAAATGGTGGCTGAATTCATATTCCTGAATACTTAAAAATAGCAGCTCTAAACTAAAACCAAGACTGGGAAATCTCAGCCCACCTGATGGAAATCAGTATTTTTCAGCCTTGTTTAATCCTGCTGCTTTCCTGAAAGCACTGGAAACTTTGGTGCAGAGGGCGAGAGCAGGATATCACCTGCAAGATTCAGAGACCTGTGTGTGATAATGAAAATTCTGATGAAAACTCTTCATTGTGGCTGCTCTCAAGTGTGTGCAGTAAGGCCATTTATGACTAACTAGATCTGGATTTGACCATGAGTCTTTTCTGAATTCTCTAATAGTCTGTAGTGTAGTTGACTGCATGCTGGATTTTTGCTGACACTGGTGTTTTCTCCACTGCTTTATCAATCCCTGCCCACTGTGTAGAGGTCTTGAAGGGGACTTCTGCTCTCTGCAACTCTTCAGCAGTCTTTACATCACCCTTGTAGTTCTTATTCAGTGTGAAATATTCCCTTTCAGTATCCTTGTACTTGGGCTCCAGTGAGATTGCTCACCTTGTCACCTGTTAATTCGAAAAATTCTGTGTTTTAAAGAGCGGACATTGATCACTTTATTTCTGTGTTAATAATAACAACTACTGTCAAATTATCATGGATGAAGGATGTCTCTCTTTTTTTTTTTTTCATTACTGGCAAGACAAGGATGCTTAGTCACTGCAGTTAATTTTGGTTATGGTTCCGGAGCCTCACAGTGAGTAATTTCAGTCTCTATTTTTGGTTGTCTCTGGAGATCTGAAAAAATTTGGAACAGTTTTTAAAGTAAGGTGTTGATGTCATCTTAAATGACATTGGTTGCCTTTTCACATAATTTTTATGAAATCCTTCGCTTTTGTACTTTGTCTCACCAGTGCAGCTAAATCTGTCATTCACTCCCAAATGATACATGCCCAGCTTGCTTTGCAGCACAGAGGATTAATATAGACTGCTCACTCTTCCAGGCTTTAGGACTATCTGGGGGCAAAAACAGTTTCCTCACTATCTGTTTCCAGAAGTGTTAAAATGTTTTACAATTTCAGTCCTTATACGTTGTCTTCGATAACTCTGCTGTGAAACTATGGAAGCAATAAATCCTTTCTATCTTTAATTGAAATCCTTTGATATCACTCTTTGGGACGGTCTGCACTTGGCAGTTATTTGCACATGTTCAGTAGGAAACTTATGTTTTTGTAGTTTTCAGTTTTTGTCCTTCAAAACTCATGGCCCCCAAATCCATCTTGAGTGGTCCCTGTTTGTGTCCTTTCTATCTGCTACATCGTGTTGGATCCTTTTTGTCATTAGACTCTGCAGAAATAATTCCTGTGCCTGTTCAAACCAGCTCAGTTCCTCTCCTTGCCAACTCCAGTGTGCAGTTCCAGCTCTGTGCAAATTAAACCAGCACTACTCCTAAGACCAAAGCCCTGGCCTGAGTGCTGTTCTGGCTGTGCAGTCCCAGCAGTGGCTCAGTAAGGCTGGACAGGGAGATGTTCTGCAAGGAGGCAGCAGAAGTACCCAGAGACTGCTAAAGTGCTGGTGCCAGTGGCTGCACCTTCTTCTTTACAACATGCTAGGTTTGGGTTGTTTGGTTTTTTCAAGGAGAACTTTATGAGAGGTTTTTTAAATTTAAGAATTGTTCAACTTCTGCACCCAAAAAGGATTTGCAAAATGGCAACAGTTGTCTGAAACATGAGGCTTAAGAAGTTTCTCTTTGTGGTTTTTGTTTGTTTGTTTGTTTGTTTGTTTCTTTTTTCAAATTAAGGTAGGGTTGTTGTATAAGATATGCCACATGCATGATATCCCTCTATATGGAGCCTTTATAACACTACAGTGTAGACAGGGAGGGAACTTCTTTCTCTTTGCAGCCTCTTCCACTTTGATTTTTAGATAGCACAGAAATGTAGCTCTGTTCCTGACCAAAACAATGTGCTGTACCAACATGATCTATACAGTTATGGAATTTTGGATGTCTTTTAAATCGTAAACAATATCTTTGCTATTCACATTCTACTTTTTCTTGTACAACAAAAAAACCCCAGCACAAAAACTCCACTAAAACATTGTAAGAAATAAAGTATAGTAAAGTAAAGTACCCAGTAACTGGGATGGATATGATTGCAGTGAGAAAAGGATACCATTTAGGCCCTCTAGGGATTGCCCTGTTTATATTGCTTTTAAGGCACTGAACATGTCTGTGGTGAAATATAGACTTATATTTACAGAACTCTGAACAGTATCTAACTGAGTTTCAGACTTATGTAGTTAATAAAAGAGCCAATTCTCTTCAGACAGCCCCGAATTCTTATTAAATGTATAAGTTTCATTTTAGGCAGCAGGTTTCTACATACTGGGAGCCTGAGGCTAAAGCTAAAGAAAAAAAAGGGAGCGTGTATATGTTTGCAAGTGTAGTGAGAAGGGAAAACTTCTGTTTATGCTGCCAGGGCTTCAACTAGTTTAGTTGTAAGGTGGGTCTTTTCCTCTTTAAGAAGGGTAGGTAAGAAATACAACTTAAAGAGAAAGCATTTTTCTTCCTGTTGCTCTCAAGGAGTTAATGTGCTTTTAATTAGGAAAAGCACTGAAGGCAGGGGGCGACTGAGGGAGGGAGTGGGAATAAACTCTTGTTTCTTAATGAAAAATTTTTCTCTGTTGTGCACAAAGAGCAATAAAAGTTCTCCTGAGAATTTTCCCTAGAATGAACAGGAGTGGTTGTAGAGATGATGCTGTGAGGAATGAAAGAACAAGGTGTGAATTAACAAAGCCTTTCAGTAGTACTTTGTAGTAAGTGCAGAAACTTCTTGTTTCTTTCACAGTTTGAAAACTAAGGCAAAGAGAAGTCAAACAATTTGAAAATAGCATGATTTTTGTGTCAGAGCAAGAAAGTGAATCCAAATTGTTGATACTTAGCAATATCTTCCATCCCACAGAGAAAACAGCTTTTTTTAATGCTTGGAGGTGGTAAAACCGTTGACATATTTGTGATAGAGTCCATGTAGTCCACATTGTCTTATTTCAAAAGCAGAACTCAGTCAAATAAAGTGATACAATAAAAGCTGCATTTGAAGTAGGCTGATCTTCACAGCCGTGCCAGTGTACTTGTAAAACGCACTAAAATCAGATTTTTTTTTTCTTTAACTTGATTTCAGTGTATCACTGAAAAAACAAACACTCTCATACCTGAGTGGCTGCTGGGAGCTTTGCCACTCGACTGAATTGCTTTCATTTCAGGCAAAGCAGCTCTCCTGAATTCTGCTCTGCTTTCTTTTGTCTGAAGGAAGGCCAGCAATGCTCCCTCATGGAGGCAATCCTGGACAGCAGGAGGGCATTTGGAAATGGATGTTTTCCAACTGCTCGTCCTGCCTATGGGTGGTAGAAGTGACAGCAAATTTGGTAACAAATAAGTAGGAGATGCATATGTATCTCTGGCACTTCTGCCTAAGGCTGGATGCTTGTAGGTGCTCAACACAACAGGAGTTCTTGAAGCAGAGGATTTACCCAGAGTGCAAAGCTTAAACAGCGTTTTGGAACCAGATCACTGGCATGTGGAGCAACAGTTCAATGGGATGGGCAGAATCATTGTTCTGTTGCAGACTTTACAGAGCAGAATTCAAACTTTAGGAAAGGTGCAGAGCCTCATGGAGTGATTTGCAGAGGAACTGGATGTGACAATGCTAGTCAGTTTAAAAAAAAAAAAAAGAACAGCCCACAAGTTAAACAGTGGAACAGCTTTTCCTCTGAGTGAAATGATGAAGACAAACAGACGAATGTAGGAGGAATAAAATAAATCAGCTGTTAACACTCCCTTGAAAAGCACTTTTAAAAGAGAATAAAATTACTTTTTTAGTGCTTTTTAGGTTTTTCATCCTTTTAAAGAAGAAATTAAAATGTCTCTCGGTTCTGTACATTTTAAAAATGCATTGCCCGATTCTGGGAGCACTTTCACTTTGTGATAAGTGTTATGTCAAAATGATGACTGTCAGTTGTGAGAACACATATCCTTCAGCCCTATTTTTAGCAAGTGCAACAAGATGACTTCACTGCCATCAGCTCTCACGACTTTGGCCTCCACTACAAATCCATTTCGTGCAAAATTCTGGGGAGGAAATGGACTTCATGCACGGAACAGAAAACAGAAATATGGGTCAGAGAGTTCCAGTTTGGTGGTTCTGGGTCAAAAACAGTCTGCAGTTTTCTACCTAGACTTTTCAACTTGAAAGCAGCATCTGTATTTGAACTCTGAAGCAAAAAAGAGCACAGAATAAATAGTGCTGATATAAGATGCTTAATATGTCAGCCACCTAATCAAATGATCCCATAATCTCTTCCAAATCCTAACAGAGTGTTTCTGACCTCATCTCCTCCCTGTTTCTACAAAAACTAGTATTCTGTTTGGCTCTGAGTTCCAAAGCTGATTTCCTGGGTGTTAAGCAATTGCAGAAAGTGTGTAGTTTTTGAGGTCTGCCTTGCCATGAAGATCCTGCGTGCAGGATGCAAATTCATAGGCATGGGAGTAAAATTAGTGATCCAGACTGCTGTTCTGAATAAATGTAGAACAAATGAAGTAACTACAGCTCAAGGCAGAATCAAGACTTCCCCAAAGTTCAGAATGAGTGTATTGCTAAGGTCTCATTTACTTCAAGTGTAGGAAGAGTATATTTTTAGTTTTAAAATAGAAAAAGCTGCTACTTTATATTTCTTGAAACAAAGCATAGAAGATCGAGTATTGGGCAGTAATCCTCTTCTTTGCTCTATCTCCTATTCTCACAATTTGATAATTAATTGCAAAGTTGCTGCCAAATCATTAAGGAGTGGAATATTTTTACCTACCTGTGCTGATATAAGGGATAATAATTTTATTTTCTGTTTTTATCCATCTCAGCAGATCTATAACTGCACAAGCAATTCTGTTACTACGGCCTACTGCATGTTTACAAAGCTTGAGCAGCTTAGAATTACTTTTTTGTCTTCTTCATGTGTGTGGGTTTTTTTTTTGGGGGGGAGGGGGTGTAATGTCTCTTCTTTCAGTTTGTTTTTGGTGCAGTGTAAGACCCCTTGCAGAATTATTTTAAACTTTAGGGTATTTTAGCCAGTTTTAGTCTCCAGGTCTACTGACACTGTTCAGATGTGTCACTCTGAGGCTCATGAGCAGGACACATCAAGGGGCTTGCAGATGACTTTCCCAGGAAAAGGGCAGGGTTGTCCCTCTACACCAGCCCCCACACTGTTGTAAGCACTGTTGGAAAGCCACAAAAATCTGTAGAATTTCAAGCAGGATTTAATATGACTAATCATCATCCCCCTGGATTTGACTGACATTTTGGTAATGGCTTCAGTGCAGTAGAAATAAGCCTTTAAGAATAAAACATTTTCTGTATTAAAAGGACACCCTTCGTGTTACTGCAGCAAACCCAACGTGAGGAGTGACTCTGCTGTGCACTAAAATTAAAGAGCATGTGACAGGCAGGGTAACAGCCCAGGGCTTCAGCATTTACACGAGGATTTGCTAAATTCAATAAACACAAAGAGGTCTAATTCTGATGCTTTCTAACTTGGGCATACCTGACTTTACGAGTCAATAATACTTTTCAGGACACACTATATGTACAT
Source organism: Myiozetetes cayanensis (assembly GCF_022539395.1). Taxonomy (NCBI): domain Eukaryota; kingdom Metazoa; phylum Chordata; class Aves; order Passeriformes; family Tyrannidae; genus Myiozetetes; species Myiozetetes cayanensis. Next base: position 6,809,073 of record NW_026087412.1, on the reverse strand, counting down.
TAGGTGGAACTGAAGAGGTGCCTTTATCTGCTTAGCAGTGTTTTTTTCCATGAGATTGTGCAATAATTTTCACAGAGAGTCTGGACTTGTTAAAATGTATCCTTTCCCCTGAAAATTACAAATAATGTCTTGTGTGTGCTTTGAAAATACTAATGCGACATTCTTCTATGAAAACTTAATAACATGATGTTTATTGACATCCAGATGTGACCTTCACTTTCTTTGATAAACAGACTTCCAGCTCCAGGACTCTGGTGTTGTGTGTCCTGCTTGTTAATGGAGGAGATCTGAGCCTGTTTTATCTTCTGAAATCCATGTCCCTGTATATAAATTTCAATCCATAAAATTGATGTAAGAATAACTTTGATTACAAGATTACAGTTACTTACCTGTGTGCAGACTCATAATTTTTTTTCATTATAATTTTATTGGTATCTTGTTCTTTATGATTCCTGGCTAAAATCCATCATTCCTCATCATTTTGTGGGGCCTTTTCAGGGCTGCTGGTTGCTCAGCCTCAAAGTTTCCTTTTTCATTTTGTTCAGTAGTGTGTATTATCCTGAGATCTGTTCTCCACAACAAATTGCTTTTTTAGCATTTTGGTACAATAAATGGCGATAAAATGAGGTGAGTTTTCTAGTTGTGCAAGAAAATAATGTCATTGATTTTTCTTTTTAATTGAAAAAACATTTAAATATGTTTTAAAGCTTTTTTAGTCATCTTGGCAGTGTGCAGTGTGTGGAAGCTCAAAGTATGTGACTCAAGAGAAAATGTGTTGATACTCATTTCAGAAAAAAATCCGGTTGCATTCATCCAGAGGCTGAGCTGGGGCCCAGGGGAGCAAACAGAACACTCTTCATCACACACGGGAGGAAATCTGCAGTTGATGTGAACTTTCATAACTCACTTGGCTTCAGTGAAGCGATGCTGATTTATAGGAGCTGAAGAGTTTTGGTGTTTTTTTTTGCACAGTGCTGGTGTTTTCTTTGTTTACTTAAAAACCAGCTGTGTTTAATATTGGGCAGAACAGCATAATCATGTTCCCTGCCCTGTACCCCTGCCCTCAGTGAAGTTCTTCTGGATTTGCATTAATGGAACTGAGATCAGTGTCTGGTTCAATATATGCAAAATACTGAGAGGAATATCTATATTTCTGGTTTTCTAACTGCTTTGAGCCACTTTCTTGGATCAAAGCTAGTTGAAAGCTGAGCTAACCAGATGGTTGGGGATTTCCCTGAGGAAGACTATCCTGGGGAGACACAGAACCAGGACAAGAGATTACTTGATTGGAGAGTTACTGAAAAGCATTTGGCCAGAATGTGGTTGGGCACAGGTGATTGTACAGTGGAAGAACGACCTGGGGGTTGATGTAATGTAAAGCATCCCTAAAGTTCTCCTTCACTGCACCAGGAATAATGGATAGAGGAGGGAATGTATCCCCTCTTCTCCCCAGCTTCAATGGAAAATTCAGTCTGAAGGAATTTGCAAGTGTTCAGGGTCAGGCTGGATGGGGCTTGGAGCAACCTGGTTCCCTGGTCATGGCAGGGGGCTTAGGGCTACGTGATCTTTAATGCTCCTTCAACCCAACCCATTCTGTGATCCAAATATTCTATGAATACCAACAAAGAATAATACTCATAGTATTTTTTAAAGGTTAAACTTACCCATTAAATCTCGAAGTCACAGTGTCAGTTTAATCAATGATGACCCAAAAGTCTTGACTGTACCTACCCCAGACAGCACCTTGTTCTCCAGGGAACATGGTGGCAGCTGAAATGTTTGAACAGCAGTCACCACGTGCAAAGGGCTGGCAGCAAACTTTCCAGTCAGGAGCCCAGCCCAGCACAGCTGATGGCGTATGTCACACTGTGGGATGATACAGGAAAATATATCAAATACAAATCTGACGTATTGGCAAGATTTTCTTTCTCGTACCATTTGTATTGTTAAAAATTGTGCCTCAGTTTAGATGCAACCAGCCTGTACTTCTGGTGTTTATGTGAGTGGGAATTGGCACAGATGTGAGAGCCCTGCCCTACGTTCAATTAACAGCAGAAGAAAGAATTGGGTGGTTTGTAATTGGAGTAAAAGTAATTTATGAAAGTTCTATAAAGGAGCAATCCCTTTGGCTGCTGCAAATATCTAGAGACAATCTTGGCCAAACGTCTTACTCGGTGGTGCAAGATCACCCTTAGAATAAGGATTAATGTACATTTGAATATTTATTCATATGGGGGTTTAATTTTTAGTTGCAGCACATATAATAGTTGCTCTCAGTCAAAACATCTGTCTTAATACTTAATGAGAGTGTTTCTGGTTGTTGAGAAAACAGTGTTATGAATTGTGAGGGGAGAATAATTGTCTCTCTAATACAGCATTAAGAAATTCCCTGCACGGAAAAAGACAGATTTACACTTCCTTTGTCTTATGTGGGTGTAAGAGATAATGGCAGTATAAATCTCTCTAGGATAATAAAATGTATAATTTAGAGTCTCTGCATAAGATGAATACCACACAGTTTTTTCTTTTTTTTTCTCTATTTTTTTTTTTTTTAGTTCGTGGAATTAATATTTTCATGGGTTACAGTTTCCTTATCAATTAAAATAATCAGTTGACTGTAATATAATTACAGGATTTTGGATTTTAAAATTAAATAAATTCATAGAGTCATCATTTTTAGGAATAAAATTGTTCCTCAGTAATTTTAGTATAGACTTTTAAAACTCAGTTTTTATTCACTTTGTCAGGACTTTTTATTAGGTCTATTTTATGATGGTGTTTCTAGTTTAGGAGTTGATCCTTGATAGAAATATGGCACCTTGTGATAATGAAGAAGTAGAAAAACAAGAAGAAAAAGTAATATGGAAAAAATGAATGTTTTTTGACGTCAGTGTTAGCACTGGCTCCCAACATGCAATAAAAATACAGTGATTTTGTGAGACACTTTGTATTATCAAGCCTGTTACCAGGTGTTCCTACTTCTAAAAATAAAAGCTATTGTGTCATTGAACTCTGTTCAGAGAGACTGAACACCAGAATCTCCTTAAAGCCCTTTGTTACTGTTTTGTGAGAAAGGCTGGAAGGCAGTGGAATTAAGGGGTTGGTTACTGAACCAACCCAGAGGTCCCCAGCCCTGGTTGTCCTGAGTGCTCTGGCTTTTCATCTCATTCGCTGTGTTTTAGTTTAAAAGGTGAAAGTAGGGGTCGTGGTGCAAAGCTGCTTGAGATCCCAGGTGGTCTGGCAGAAATACAAGTGTAATTTGGCAGAAATACAAGGATGCTGTTCCCTGATTTTGTTGCTAGGAGTTAGTGTTCAGCATCCTTGTTCTAATAAAACCTCGTCCTGTTCTTAGTTAACTGCTTTGAGACTTTGCTTCTCACTGCATGGGATTGCACATATCCTTCAGCAGATGTGGGATTGTGAAGCCTGCTGCAAAACTTCAGAGGTTCCAGCTGTTGGGAAGCACATTTTGTCCAGGAAAGAATCACTCAGTTATTATTCACGTTTCCAATCTCTACAGGGTACCCTGAACCTTTCTGAGAGTGTCCCTCCACTCGACCTTGCACTGTCTGTCTGTCATGTGACAGTGATAATGTCACTATTTTAGGAATCTGTTCTTAACAAAATTGACCCTTATAATCCAGTTACAGAGAAAAGAAATGCTTTGAAATTACCTGCCACGTTGTGGATGTTGAATTATTGCAAAGACAAATGTTTACCCCTCATAGGTAGGCTTCTGTGGATAGGATTTCTGGCAGAGCTCGGTTAATAGGTTTAGGTAAACTGGAAATGTTGTCAGAGGAAAACAAATTCCTTTAAAGTGGAAGATGAGAATACTCTGATCTGCTTTTTAAATAATTTCACTGCTCATTGTATCCTGTTTCCAGGAAAAAGATCAGACTAGTTTTGTTCCAAATATCTAATATAATATGAAACATTACCACAAAGATGCTTCCAAACCACAGTCTTCAAGGTTTGAAAGTGCTTTTTTTTTCCTCCTAATTCTTCAACCTATCTCTGTTTTAAGATTGCAAATTGCAGAGCTTGGTCTTTTAATCCATGTTTCTTTCTATTCATGCCCTAAATGTGTCAGAAAACTGCTGTACATCCTTTCTTCAATTTGATGCAAATTCTGCAGAAATTTCTTCTTTGGTAATGTTAAAATTGAATAATAGTAATAGTTTTACTTGGCTTTTCAGTTGCACTGTATTGGGTTAAAAAAAGAAATTAATTAGGAAAGGCTTAATGAATATCATTGTTTTTCATTAGTTATGCTTCTCACTGTGATAATTAAAAAGGGTTTTGTTTTTGTACTGGGAGAAGACACACTGCATCAAGGCCAACAGAGTGTTTACAAAGGAGTGATAAATGAGCTCTGCACAGCCATAAAATAAAGTGCAGTGAGCTGCCATTGACTTGGCTTCTCTAAGTTTCTGCTATTACAGGTTTGTAATTTTACTTGGAAAATGGTGAAAGTTTATTTATGTAAATGCTAGTGGTGTTGTTCATAATTGTGTCCAGGACCAGCACAGTGCATCATTGATCAAACCCCTTGTGACTTTGTTTTAAATCAAATGTGAGAAATTTGACAAGCCCATCGTTTTCTGCTATAGATTTTTTTCCTGATATGCCCCAGGTATCAAAGTCAGAATTGCAAAAACATCAAAGAACAAACTCCAATTTACAAATCTGCCAATAATGGCAGCAGCATCGTTATGATTGATGTAATTTATTATAAGATTACATGGAGGAAGCTCTACACAAATGATTTCTGCTGCAGTTGTTACTTATAGATTTTACAAGCAGGAACGTTTAGAATAATGATCATCTAATATACTTCTCTACAAACCACAGATAATAAATTTCAGCTATTGGTTCAACTTGTGAATTAGTAGCTTGTATTGAGGTAGTTACTGTTGACAATTCTTTAGGTCTTTAGTCAGGGATTACAGTGTTTAATTTTGATATTACAAGCCTTGTGTTTGGCTGTTTTGAAGAACCCTTTGAGTTCAGTTTACCAAGCAAACTGTACTATTATTGTTCATTTTTTTCCATTCTATCCATCCTTATCCATTTGGAAGTATCAACAGCCTTAATTGTATATTTGTATCAAAAGAATACATTATGTCATGGGCTGATAATCTGTAGGCAGTTTTTCACCCTAAATAACTGGTAATGACTTATTAAGAAATGTAGTATGAAGAAAGTATTTTGCCATTTGCTACTGCCATAAAGCTTCTGGGTATTCCTGTCTCTTACAATCAGAAACTTCTGTGGTATTGAGTTCAAAGCTTAAAACGTGTTCAGAAACATGTTGTTAACAGTTTCTGCTGTTCTGTTAGTGGGAGTATTTGATGTGACAAGACTGATCTTGTTGAGTACTACAGAATTAATCCTCTAAGAGTAACTAATAATCTTTAATCGGATATCGCATGATTTTCCTTGAAATCAATATTCAGGTGGGTGACTCACAGCAGTGTGAGTCACACTATTTAATCTTTTGAAATATTGACAGAACAGTTTATTCTAAGGGAAGCATATCTGTTTTCTGAAATTAAATAAGCATGATAAAACAATATCTTGGGAGACATCTAAGACGCCATTTGTCTCCTGATGGCATCCTGCAGGAGTGGAGAGAGTTGGGCTGGGTTTGACATTAGTTAAGTTTGACTCAGAAAGGATTCTTGGTGGGGGTTTGCTGAGAATGCTCTAGGACTTAGAACCTGTTGCTCCTTTGGAGGTGCCATAACAATCTTGTAGCTTCTTTGACATGCAGCAAAGCCCCCCCATTCAGTTGGGCTCCCAGAGCCAGGGGAGCTGCTGCTTTCCCTGGTGAAAAGGTTTATGGCTTTCTACAGATTGCAGAACATTAATAGATGTACAGGCTTTTAATACTAATGTTGGAGGTTTATGTTGCCATGATCTTAATTTTAAAAGGGTGCCTTTTAGTGGGCAATGAAAACAAAACCTGGAGAAGAAGGGGAAGAAATCTGACGTTATATACTTGTGGGTTTGGATTGTCAACAGTAGTTGAAGCCAAAGTGCAAAGCAGAGACAGAGACAGAGACCTCCCAGCACACGTCGGACACCTTTCCTATAGGTGACTAAAAAATCCTGGAGCTGGAAAATCAACACTTTTCTACACAGGTCTTCTAAAGCCTTGGTATCTGTTACTGTGGCAGACTTGAGCAGAGCTGTGGTGGGACCCTCGATGGCTGATGTGTGACCTCAGCTCCACACTCTGCAGAGGGGCACAAGGCTTTAAATTACAGCCACAGCCCTGATCCTGCAGCAGTTCTAGTCCTGAACCTTTTGTGCCCTGACAAGAAGATTGTTGTAACTTGTGTTAGTGTCAGAAGTACCACAGAGGGGTTGCAGATTTTGGGAATGCTTTTCCCAGCTCTCTGCTCTGTGTTCACTTCCTGCACAGTATCGTGCAGGACACATTTAATATTGGAGAAATCTTCCTCTTGGACAGCTTTTGGTTTTGTACCATAGCAAGTTTTACTAAGCTTTGAGGCACAGCGTTTTTCACAAAGATATAATGGAATTGGATTGTTGAAAATGTGTAATCAAAACCTATCTTGGCATTAATATTTTGATTAAACATTAGTGAATACATACCCTTGTTCATATCCACACTGCATTGCTTTGAATTATTTTAATGTAATAGTCATTTGGGTTGTAGAAAATAATCTTGTACATGACCTCAATTTCAGCTTGGGGAGTGCTTAGAAACATTTAATCAGATTTGTCAGATCAATGGAAAGAAGTTTGCATAATGCAGCATAAACAACTTGCAGTAGTATTACTGAAATCAGATGGGGGAGTTTAAATTGATTCTTATTTGTTGTTTACTGTTGCAGCTTTATTAAACTCCAGTCTCCTTTATAACATTATTTACAGAAGGTGCTGTCCATGTTCTGGCCCGTTGTTGGCCTATTATTTCCAGTTTTGAGCATTCTTACTTTAACGTGTCTTCAGTCTTCTAACTGGGGTAATTAACTCCATTGTCTATATTTTAGAAAATTTTGGCTCCTAACTTAACCCCAGGTTCAGAGTTAAACCCCAACAACTCCTCCATTACCCAGCCAGGTGCTGTCTCCTCACCTCCACCCTCAGACCTGGCTTTATATTGATGTGTGTTCCTCATTCAGCATCTGTTCAAAGGCTTCCATCATCCTGCTGGGAACACACACATGTCTTTTATACTGGGGGGTGTTCAGAATAATCAGTGCTTTGTCTTTATAGACATTTTGAGCCCATGGAGCCCAGCCCAGTGAACTGCAGAGATGACAATCCGTGGCTGTGTGCGCTGGCACAGTGTGCAGGGAGGGAAATCCAAGGGGCGGGGAGCGATCCCTGAACACACTGTGAGCATTCCCAGCTCCAGCTGGCCTGTTCAGCTCTGCTGTGTGGTGGTACCCACACATCTGCTTTGCCAGAGGCAGCTGAAGGTGCAGGTTTGTCTCTCCCAGCTGCAGCTCTTTGCCAGATCACGGTTTTCTGCAGAGCAAATCCACATGCTCTGGGCCAGGTTGGTGTTACAGGTTCTTCCTTCGTGGAATTTTCTCTGCTGGTCATGGTGTGCTGCCCCTGGCACTGAGATCCACCAGCACTCTCCCTCTGGGTGATTTCCTGCTTTCCTGCATCAGTGAGAGGGTGTGGAAAGAGCTCCCTTTTCCTGCACTTGAGCCCTTTTAAATAGTCACTGTGAGCTCCAGGCCCTTTCTGATATCATATTATATTTGGAGGATGACTCTTTCATTCATTGTTCCTGTGATGGAGGGGTAAAAGGGTAATTGTTTCTGAGCAATAATGAAACCTAACACAGAGTGGTCTCTCTTTATAACACATCTTTCCTTTTTTTTAAACTATTTTTTATTTTTCCTAAGGAAATGTTTCAATCACATCTTTAAGCCAGTCCCTGATGCCCAGTGTAGATTTTACTTTCCAGCTAAGTATAATTTGGTATTTTGCCAGGAGCATAGTTTTCTGTAAAGTACCAGCTCTGACTTTTTTAAGAGATGCTTTGGGATTGTGTTTATCAGATCTGGGGAAACCATACCTTATTAAGTGTTCTTTTTTTCCCCTGCCTGAAGGTGAAAAATTTTTTTCTGAAGTGCATCAAATATGACAGGGCAACTACTTTTTTTTTTTATTTAATTTACTTAATAGTAATCAGTAAACAGATGCTGTCTCATACCCATTTAGCATGTTTTGTATATGCAGGTTGGTTTTGTGGAGGTAGATTGCTGTCAAGTTAGAAGCTTCAACACCATGACAATCTATTGAGAGGAATTTGATCATATAGTATTAGCTGAATCTGGGACTGAGTTTTGGCTCTGGCAATGTTATTAGTTGTGAGATAGTTGCTTTTTTGCCCCTCAGCTGATGCTAACTGGCACACAGTTTGGTCGTGCATGATAAATAGCCAAGGGCAAAGTAGTTTTAGATTTCTATTCCATCATTTATATGAATAATTGCATTTTGTTTGCTTTTTCCCTTTCATCTGTGAATCCTGTGTCCTTTCTGTGCCACAGAGCAATTGCTGCACAGGAAAGGAGGGGACTCCCTGCTCTCCAGAACAGGCACAGGCTGGAAGCTTTTCCTAGGATGGTGGGAGATGCAGTTTGAAGCCTTTCAGGCTAGTGAGGAAATGGAATCCAGGTCTCCCACTACTGGGAAGAGTTTTCTGATCTCTGGGCTGTTATTCAAACACACGCATCAACATAAGCACCCCTATCTTAGCAAAAAAACTTACCAGTTCTGTATTAGGCTAGGATAGGATATCCTGAATGGACCCTGAAAATAAACCCCTCAGCAAACCAGATTTTAGATGTGCTCAGGGCAGGGTGATCCCAGCCATGCACAGGAGGAGCTCTCAGTGTTCAAGGAGCTTTGAGGTCGAAGTGGAGTGCCTGGGAAGCAGAGGTTCAGCACTGGCTGGGAGGCAACTGTGGTTTGGCTGTAGTTTGAGATGTATATACAGAGACTGTTCCAAATAGTATAACCTTCTTTTATAGAAGTTGGGGTATTCCAGTGTTGTCTTAAGGGTCACAGTAGAATTTGCATTTTTATGGTGTGAAATCAGGTGAAGACCAGGTGGTTCAGATGACAAGTGCTTTCAGCAGCCACCAGCTCCACTGAGAGATGGTGGAATGGTTCTCAACAATTTATTGAATTGTTTTTTCCTGTGCATCTCAGTCCATTCATAGTTGCAGTACAGGTATTTTATTGCTGTGTTTGATAAAAGCATAACATAATACAAATTATGCAGGCGGATTTTAGAACATCTGTGTGGTTTTCAGCAAGTTTGTTAACTTTTTATATTGTTGACTTAGATAGGATGGTGCCCTGAACAATCACTTGTCATGTGCCCACAGCCAAAAACCTCAGACAGGTTTTTGTGTGAAAAATTCATGCTCTGTATGTTGGACTAGCAGTTAAATGGATAGAAATAAAAACCTCTAAGGTGGGGTCTCTGTTGCAGGATGCAATACATTATTCATGACACCTGCCTGCCTTGGCAACCTTAAATGTGTTTCTAGCATTTAACCTCAGATGTGTATCCAAATCCAGAAATTATGTGTGACACAGCATCCACCACTTTGATCCAAGCACATCTTGCTAAGCCTCTCACATCCCCGTCAGTCACTCGAGAGGAAGGATGGGAATGGTTTGCCCGAATGTTACTGCATTTAAAGTTTAATACAGAAAAAAAATTGTCTCTGGCTGTTTCCTTGCTAATTCATCTCCGTTCCAAATGGTAAACAAGTTGGGAAATGTGAATGAAAAGCCCCCAGAGTATAAATAATAAATGCTTTTCCAGCTGTACTGAGTGCTTTATGTTTTTGAAATGATGCCTGTATTTTTTTATTTTTCTTTTAAATGGATTACATCGTTACACTGTACTATGCTCTCTGCTAGACTGTGTGCAGGCCTTTATCTGTGTTCAGAAGTGTTGATTTTATATAATTACTAGCATAAAACATCATATGCTGCAAATTAAACACAAACAAATGAAATGAATATTTAGGGAATTCTTGGCAATTTGTGGTATTTTGTGTGAGCTCCGTGCAGATGTTTAGGAGTTTCTTAGTTCTTGACAAGTAATAGATGATTTTGTTTAAAATGTCTAAATTATGAATATATTTATGTGTTTTCTTACTAGGATAATGCTGTGAATTTATCTTACCTGAGTTATAATTATTACATTAAATCCACACTAATTATAATAGCAAGTGAAGACAAAATGCACCCATTCCCTCCACCCCCTGCCCCAAAACATTTCCAACCATAAAATAATGAAGGTGTGTTGCAGCACTGACTTACATTCCTGTAGGAGTCCTTTATCCCCTCCAGTTTGGCTTCCTGAATGTGTAGGGTTCAGGTATCTTAGGCACAAGACAAAAGGATAAATTAGCTATAATTCTTTTGAAAATCACAGTATGAACATGAGATTCTGGTGATCACTTATGGGACATTGACTTTTCTAACAGTGAGAAAGGCAATACTTATCAGAAAACCCCAAAGTGAAATCTTAGGAGCAAAGACTGAGTTACCCTTGGCAGCTGCTGTGGTATTCTTGCTTTTTGTAGATTTGAGAGTTGGTCTGACTCCTCCTTATATATCACAGAAGTGGTAACAGTAGATAATATTGAACATACACAGAGGGCATTCACAAAAGATGGTTGGGTGGGCCTGCAGTGTATGAAAATAAAACTATGGGCAATGCACATTTTAATAATGGATGAAAACAGAACTGTTTTCCCAAAGTAGTCAACTTGTATGACTCCTCTTTTCAGAAGTAAGTTGCTGTTGAGGGCTAGAAAATAGTTTTTATTGTCTGTCAGCAGCCTGTTGTGACAGAGTTCAAAACAAAGCACATAAAACCAAAGACAGTTTTCTGCACTGAGCTGCTGTTCATTCTTTAGATGAAGGGAAAAAGTGTAAGAGAAAAATGCTGTGTGTAGGAAAATATTTTGTAAGAGTCACAAAGCAAACAAGTGACACCAGCCTTTAGATTTGCATGGCTTTCCTTTTTTAATGTGAATAAATCTATTGCTAAGTCACTGTCTACAGTTTCTTTCCTGAATTGTCTCTGGTTTAACACAGGGATGAAATTCCAGAGAAGTCGCTTTCATTTCCTGAATACATGGTCATATAATATAGCTCTGTATTAAACAGCATCTGCAGACAGAAATTTGATAATGGCACATTAAATCTTATTGTCCCATGGAAGTAAATGGGTATTTGAGCCATCTGTGTCACGGGAAGTGTGATGAGGGTGGAAGTGCAAGAAGTTTTTCAGAGAAGGCAAAGCTTCAGTGAGGAATGAAGACTCTCAGCTGTCTGAAGGCATTTGATGTGCAGCTGTACGGTGAATTCAGAGCAGAGATTTGATCACATCTCCTTTAAAAGAAAATTCTTCCTTCTCTCTCTTTTAGGTGAGGAAAATCTCATGAGGAATTGGTCATACTTAGACTGCAGAATGAGGTACTTAGCTGCTGTTTTGCTGTATTTCCTGCTCTCTGGACATGTATTGCCTCAGGCTGTTCATTCTCAGCTCGCCAAGGCATTGAAGCTCACAATTTCTTATGCTTCTTTTGAGGGCAAATGTATTTGATCTCTGCTTTGTGCAGTGCAGTGTTCTGGACCTGTTTCATCATCATGAGTTAAATCCTCTTCAGACTCCTTCAAAACCTCAAAGAGGCTTGACACAGCAGAACTTTTGCAGCTGAACTGCCCTGTGCACCAGGAGTGTGTCCCTGGCTCTCTGCAGCAGTTTTCTGTTTTCCAGCATGGGGAGGTCTAAAGAAGGAGGCAGCTCCTGAGCTGTACCTGATGAGAGCTCAGGAATATGTGCAGAAATTACTGGAACCAAGTGGTAATTGTAGGATAAAACCATACAGTCAATAGACATAGACAATAAACGAATAGTCACCCAATCTGTGAACTCATTTAGGGTTTGGCTCGACAATTGCAGTAAATGGGAGCAGATGATAATCAGCTTCTGCACTGTTGGTGCAGAGGGTAATGAATGAACATTGACTGCTGCTGTTATGAGGAGCCTGCTGAGGCAGCAGCAGCATTTGGCCAGCTTGGCTTTGATTTCATTACAAGTGTCAGGCGCTTGTGTCTAGACTGGTGCTTTGGCAGCTAATTGATCTCCAGCATTTGATATGCTAATTATTTCTTTCATAATATGCTAATATGTGTACAGTGAAAGAACACCTTTTAAATGCTATAAGGATATCTCAGAGGCATATTTGGAATTGAAAAGTAAGACCTGGAAATCTCGATTTATATCAGGACAATACACAAATGACTGAGGGCTTACAGTTGTGGGAATTTAGCTGAAAAGTGGGAATGCAAAGGCAGAAATTGTTTAGTCATACAGTGACATCACAAGGCATGTGTAACAGGATCTTCTGCACAGCCCTGTGCAGAAAACTGATGTGGATTAGGGAATATATTACTCTGTTCAACACCCCTTTTTTTGCTGCTACTACATGGATGGCTTTTGTTGTCAGTAACCTGGACGTCATGGTTTTTATCATATTTCCTGCAGTTAGAGAAGGAAAAACTAACAGCAGAGAAGTGTAGTTGAGTCACCTCCCAGTTCTCCAGGATAGCATGTTCCTGTCTACATTAAGACAAAAAGGGTGATTGGACACTGGAATGGGCTGCCCAGAGAGGTGGTGGAGTCACCATCCCTGGAGGTGTTTAAGAGAGGACTAGATGTGGCACTGAGTGCCATGGTCTAGTTGACAGGGTGGTCTAAGCTTATAGGTTGGACCTGATGAGCTCAGGGGTCTTTTCCAACCTGGTTGATACTGTGATGCTGTGATGCTGTGATACTCCTCTAGGCAACTGCGTTACTCACTGCATCTCTCTGAATTTCCACCATTTAAAAGCAGATGTTACTCCACTGCTTTCTGAGATGTGCTTGTAGGCTGGAGTTCATTCCAAAATTTTTTATCCTTTCCTTTTTTGGATTTTCTTCATCCTCTGGGTACCTTTAAAACAGTCTGATGAGTCTCAACCATTACTTTTCTGTAGCTCCATGTGGAATTATAATTGCACACGTTGCTCAGGCTTTGAAAGAAAGGTGCCATCAGGGAGAGTTTTCCTGCACATTTTCTTTTGTCTGTCTCCACTTGGATATTTTGAAAAACACTTTTATTAAATATGTATTTGATAGACTTGAAAGGCATCAAAGCAAGTCTGCTGAAATACAACTACTGAGGACCTAGGACCGAGCTGGAAGCACACAGTGACGATGTGGTCCAGAGCCAGAGGCAGCACCAGGATCCTCACTGACCTTTGGAGATCAGCTATGTTTGGCAATTGAACAGTTTAATTCCATTAAATATTTTTAAAGGAGACACGGTAGATTTTCTTCTTTACAGACACCTTTTGCACAGACTAATGGTCTGCCCAGTGTCATTAAGTAGACAGTAATTAGATTACTGAGATCTACTTAAAGTTTTAATAATAGGAAAATGTCTGATCTGCATTTGGCTTCAGTCCCTGGCAGTGGATTAGATGAACACCTCTCAAGTGTTGTATGTGCAGGGGCAGACTCCACAACCACTACTGGGAACAGATACCCTGTCTGATGTAATGAGCTTATCCCTGTGTTCAAAGCTCTAATCACCTTCTTGTGGGTAAGAGGGAACTTTGATTTTATTCAGGGGGGGTACAAGAAACTGATCATTTAACTCTGCAGACCAAACCAACCCAAATAAAACCATCCTTTCATTTTAGAGAGCAAAGATAGTGAACTAAATGCTGGAAATAAAATCAGTGAGCTGCATTAAAACAAGGACTCCTTAGTAAATCTTATTTGTCACCCTTTACTTCTGGTTCAGAAAATTATTTCCTGGATCCACTCAAACCCTGCAGCAGTAGAGCTGAGAATTAATACTTGAAATACATTGTGGACTTCTTTGTCTTTCAGCCCAAAGAATTCCATCTGATTGAGACCATGTGGTACTTGTACAATGGCAACTGAGTCAGACAAGATTTTAAGAAAATTCCCTTTGTTTTTCCCTTTGTTTTTAGATGATTCCCTTTAGGGGCTTTCATTCATAAGGAATATTTTACATAAGTATGACAGGACAACACTAAAAATAAAATGTGGATGCAGATTAGTAAATATTATTGCAGCCTAATATTTGTGGCACTTAAAAAAAGGTTGAAAATATTCTTGCAGAAAAATAAATGTTTGCCATTTCTTCACATATTAGGGGAGAGATTCCAAAATCTCCTCCTGGTTTTAAGAATTTCACTCATCTCCTTACAGTAAGGTGATGGGACATCAAGTCAGGCCCATCTGTAACTTGTGGCCACTGCTGTGCCTGGTGCCTTTGACTTCCCAGCTCAAACATCCTCAAACTCTTCTCCCACTGCTCTGACTGAGTGTGGCTCTGGCTCCCAACCCAGGATCAAGATTTGAACTTCCACGTCGGGATTTGGAGCATTTTCCTCGAGCAGTGCTGACACTAAGCCTGTTATCAGATCAAACAACAGAGAAGAAATTCCTTGACTAGTTTGGCTGGGTGGTAGCTCAGTGGCTCTGTATTGAATTGTTTGCCATTGATCCAGACTAAAACAGTCCTCATCCATCAGCTCGTGTGGGTTGGGTAGCTCCAAGTCATAATTTTTGGCAGGTATGTGGGTGAAGTCACGTTACAAGCAGAAAGAGCTGAGGTGATTCGGTCTCACCCTTACAATCTTCACAGACTGTAAAGTATTATTGTACTCCCATAATCACAAATAAAAATTAGGTTGGTATCTGCTTCATGATTCATGGAGTGAGGGGAAAAAAATAGATGACCAAGGCCCTTAGCATTGTAAAACCTGATTGGATTTTGATGTCCGGACACCTAATAATTCTGAAAATTTGAATTTAAGTGCTCTCCTTTATCTTTGCTTATCATTACTATTGAAATCTTGCATAGTTTCATGAGAGCTCAGATTTTGCTCCTTTAATCTTCAGTTGTCCTTTAATGGTTTCATTTAGAAGGGGTTTCACTCTAAGAACTGCAGCGAAAGTGATCTTTAGTTAAACCTGTGAAGGGCGAAAATCATCTGTCAAAGCAGATGTACAACATTTCTCCTGTTAATGTCTCTGCGGCCTTTAATCCTATTTTTCCAGTTTGTGTGGGCACTGACAGTTAACTACAGCTTCAATCAAATCCAGACAAATAGGATTTTTGCCTGCCCTACAGTCAGCTACTCAGACAATCAGTGATATTTTTCACACTGTTCAGAGACTCATTAGACCTTTGTTCAGACTGGCTGAGGCACAGCACGGATGTAGAACATGCTCTTTCGTAGGCCACCATATTTTTCACAGGCTGAAGATTAAGGATTTATAGGCAAAGCATTTTCCATTTTGTTTGAAAATGAAATCTAATTTGCAACTGCACATTTTTGACAAGAACAAAAAAACACTGAAATGGGATTTGTTTCACAAATGAATTAATTTAATGCCGTTCATTTAATGATACCTAAAATATTGCTAAGCATTTAAATGCAAAGGACTGAAAATTTTAACACTGCATTACTGCTGTTTTGGTATATGTTTTCTGAGGAATATCCATCAGTACTGCAAAGAAAGAAATTTAGTCTGTGAAATCATTTCATGATGGCATACCATGTAAAAGATGCTGAACACAGCAATTAAATGTAAAATTACCAGTGAATTCAGATATTAGACAATGGAAATATAGATGGGAGCAATATCATTACAATACATTTGAGTTTGATGTCAGTGGGGAGTTAGCTGAGTACTACAGAACACATAGAAAATAACCAGTCACTTCCCCCAAGATCTTGTTATCTTAAAGGGTGAAAAGATAACAGGTTAAATCACAGTGGAATTGGGCAAGCAGCAGGAAGGGTAAGGTAAATCTGTTATCAGCATTAAAATCAAATAAGATTATTTAGATCTACCCTACCTAAAACATGATTGCAGCATGGCCAAATAGAATGAGTACAATGACAAGAAATAGCATTTTTGACAATTAAAATCTAAAAAGATTTGGGTTGATTGACTCTCCTCACCCTCAAGCACCTCTTAGTGCAAATAACCTTACCAGAGCCAGGGGATGAGACGCTCTACAGGGGTCAATAGTGGAGCTGCTATTGATTACAGTAAAGCCCAAACACTTCCCAATCTAACTGCTGGTGTAAATAAATTAATCTCCACATTCTTTGTTTTGTCCTTTCCACGTCAGTCTTCTTCCATCTTCCCTCTATGTGCATTGTGGTTTCTTGTAAAAACTGCCTCCATAGACAATGACTTCTTTTTTTCCCCTTGGCCCCCCAGAACTCTATGGAGCCTCTCCATGGATCCTCATGTTGTCACACTCATTAGAACCTGAGATGAAACCCACTGAGGTGACTTTGCATCATCCCAGAACGCCTGGTGCTTTGGCATTTCACATGTCATGGGGGTTATGACATAATAGCATTTCTAATTGTCAGTCACAGAGTGAGGCACAAAAGTAGTGAAAGGAGAAAGGAAATCCCTGGTGGGAGAACTCAAGGTCATCACTCTGCTCCTGACAGAACTGAGAAACCAACTCATTGACATGAAAGACAGAGCTGCTTCTATAGTAATGTTGTGTAATGGAAAGGTACTGAAAGATGTTCTGCCTTTTGTGCTGGATTTCTAATCTCTCATGGATTCTTTCCTCTCTTTCTTTGTCACAAGGTGGGTACATAACATTCTATTCTGCAAATTCCACCTCTAGATCCAAGTGTGTATTTCTGGTGGGGTATCTTCAAAACTATAGTTAATTTGATGTATGTCTGTGAGTGTGAGTGTGCACTTTGTACCCACATGCAGAGATATGACTGACTGAAACAGACATGTATTTGTGGTTCATGGAACTGTGTCATGAAAGAAAGAAGAACTTTCCAATACCATCCTGACAGTGAACTATCTGATCGAGGGACACAGTTTCCTGGCCAGCAACAGGGAAATTATTCACCTGCTACTGGATTTTGAAGTTTGTAGGACTGGAAGGATTTCAAGGGACCTCCAAAACCTTATTGACTGCAGAAAACCATGAAGTGTGGACTGTAATAATTATCCATACTTCAGTATTTGGAGATATAACAGGAGGTACTTTATCCTGCTTCTGTGCAAAGCTCTGAGACACCTGCAATGGAGTTTAATGAGTTTCAGCTCCTGCACTGGGAACTTTAGTCCATGTGGGAAGTGGTGCTAATGGAGTCTGCAGAGAGGAAATGCATCTCACGTGCTACAGAAAGAAGTGTGATGTTGGGTCTTTTCACAGTAGCACCTTACTTTCCAAAAAACACCAAATCTAAGTGGGCTAAGAAGTTTGAAAAGCAACTTTGAACAATAAATATCCAGATCTGAAAACGTGAAAGCATTTGATACACTGCAATATATTTTATATATATGCAGACTTTATAATACATTGACATGTATTTTGAATATCCCTAGCCAAAGTCTATGATTTGTCTTGCTCTTGGAACTGGCCAAAATTCACACAGTTTCAGGGAGATAATGTGTTAATATAAATTGAGTAATAAATGTGAAGCTCTCAGGGTTTGTTCTCCATACAAGTAACCTATTACACTTCTCAAATGCATTTCTGAGCCTGGCATTTTGGGCTAAATGTCTGCAGAACACCAGGAAGGGAACAGGTCCTGCAGTGGCTGCCCCGCTGTTTCTCAGGTTGGTGATTAGTCTCAGGGTGACAGGCAGCTGGTGTGTATTCCCAAAAGATCTCCTGTTCCTGTCCTTCAGTCACCAGCAGCATATGGGAATGCTGGAGGCAGTGAGCTCTCTTTTAAGTGTCTGATGTTCTTTGAAAGTTCCTGCAGTGAATCTCTCTGACAAAGTTCATTTTTACAGTGAGTACCTCTACAGTGAGTTCTGTCCTCCTCCTACTGGAAGGAAGATCATCCAAGTTAATGATTCTCAGAAAAGTGATGTATCATTTAAATGATCTAGTGAAATCCTGAATTGACTCAGATCAATGGCAAAATTCCTATTGACTTAAAAGGGAATACATTTTTCATTTATGATTTTCATAGACCAGCCTAGGATATGGAAAGAAAAAGGGAGTATATCTCCTGATGATTGGCTTCTTCTAATATTCTATCTGTATTTTACCCATAAAAACTATATAAGACAGGAATATTAAGAACACCTAAAGTATGCTGAACAAAATCCTCACGCTACAATATCCCTGGATGCTGTGACTTTTAACTTCTGAAGGCAAACCCAAGTGTCATATTTCTTTTCCTGTAACTGCTTAATTACCTCTCTTCCCCCCTACATTTCCTGGTAGTAACACTTGTCACACACCGAGTTTCTTGGAACATGTTTAAAAATTTTGGAGTTCAGTTATGTGGCACACCTGTAATTGATAGCCAGGAGATATTTATGCAGTCAGAAGTAGATATAAATAAATAAAAAGTCAGATCATATCTGATTGCTTCAGCAAACATATTAAGAAAGATACTAAACAAAGTTCATCATTTCAGGCTTTATTGCTGGTGAATAGATTTACAGTTAATAGAGTAAATGGCTAAACAGTTACATAGTAAATAGCTAAACTGGTTATGATGGAAGTGAAATTGGTGGGTTTTTGACAGTGATACTTAAGGAATTCCTCAAATTATATATTTATTTTTTTAACTTCTGGATGTTGTAAATGGCAGACCAAGTAGCATTTTCTTGGAAGCAAATGGATTAAACAATCTGGTATAACCTAGATTATATACCTAGTGTATATAAACACTGCTGTGATACAAATAATAGCATCAAGTGCCGTTGTGTGAGTTTATAATCTGAGAAACACTACAGAGGTGTAGAGAAAATAATTTTTTTTTTCAAATGTCCCTGCTTTCTGATAGAGTTGGACAGCTGGCACTTTTGAAAATTTCTCTAGGCAGTTAAATGCTTAACTTCCATTACCATATGACCTGAATTTCTAAGTCACCTATAAAAAGGATCTACACCTGTATCTGTAGGTCTAAGTTGGGCCTTTCAGATAATTAGACCAATGTTTCACTGAATATCTGGACAATAATGAGTGGAGCAAACCTGAAGCATCAAGAAAATAAGATGCCAATTTTTCCTCTAAAGTCACTTCCACACTGCCTTTCCTGTACTTGAGCTACACCTCAAAAATGAGGTACAGTCTCCCAATTTATTTAGAAGTGATTGCAAGACTGTGCTAGTGATAGTGGCCAGACAGATGTGTGTTAGCAAAGTTTTATGATTCCAGACCTTCATCCTAAACACAAACCCTTTGTATTACCGAGAACCCGAATACATTTTACACAGACACTGAATTTCAGTGTTAGATCCCACAGTTATGCATCAAACACAGACAGCAGTGAGCATGCAAATGCTGCTTCCAAAGAGAATAAAGCCTTTTTGAAGGCAGTAGAAACTGTCAAAGCTAAATTAAAAATTAAAAATCCATTCTGTGGGCTGCTGACACACTAGGCTGCCTGACAGCCACAGAGCCAGGAAGCTTTAAGAACCTCTCAAATGCAATGGTAAGTCATCTGTACTCTCTGCTTCCCCCTCTACCCCAATTGACTTTTATGCTATGGTGAAATATCACAGTGCTTATGAACTGTTCATCTTGGTCATAAGGAAAAAAACTCCTTTTCAAAACATCCTGAGTGATCAAGAATTCAGCTTGCTTATGCCTTAACATGTGACATGCTGATGTAAAAATGATAGACTTTCTCAAAATTTTAATGATTTATTATTTATGATAATGTACTGCCTCGTGCCAGTCACTCAAATGAAGAGTTATATGGCCTTCAACATGAAAAAATGCTGCCTACAGTCACCAAAAGTGTTTCAATAAATTATTACTTGCATTAAATTTAGGTCTCAGAGTCTTCAGGAGGGGTAAAGTGGGGTAATTTGTGTTGTTTGAGTTCATAGAATTGTAGAATGTCCTGACTGGGAGGGGACCCAGAGGGATCATCAAAGTGCAACTCCTGGTCCTGCATAGGGCAGCTCCAAGAATCCCACAAGTGCTTGAGAGTGTTGCCCAAACAATTTAGCTGTCAGCCTTAGCTGCTCTGATCACTGCCCTGGGGATCCAGTTCAGTGCCCAGCCACCCTCAGGGGGAAGATCCTTTTTCTAATATCCAACCTAAACCTCCCCTGACACAACTTCAGGCCATTCCCTGGGTGCTGTCCCTGGTCCCCAAGGAGCAGAGCTCAGGGCCTGCCCCTCTGTCCCTCCCAAGGCAGCTGCAACTGCAGTGAGGTCTCCCCTCAGTCTCCTCCAGCTGAACACACCAAGTGCCCTCAGTGTCCTCACAGGGCTCCCCCTCAAGGCCCATCACCATCTTCATGGCCCTCCTTTGGACCCTCTCTAACACCTTCATGTCTTTCTTACATCGTGGTGCCCAAAACAGCACCCAGCACTCGAGGTGGGGCCCCACCCACACAGAGCAGAGTAGGACAATGAACTCCTTTTAATTTGGAAAGCACTGAAGTACAACAGCAAAATCCTGAGGCTGTTAGGAAGCCCTTCTCCATGTCCCCCCTGTTTATACCCCACTGTGTGATAACTGACGCTCCTGAGCATCTTTGTTGGGATTGTTTCCTGTTTTACTGGCCTGCCCTGTCAAGAAGAAACAGTATAGTAATAAAGGACAATACTTCTGTTGTCATGAGCAATTTACCACCATATACATTACAGAACTCTGGAAGTCAGATGTTTATTGCTTGCTGCTGCTTGTATCACTTCTCAGCTTGCCTGAATAACAGATCACGACAAAAATCTATCTATAATTAAGCAAAACCTTCAAGCTATACATTGCTTGAATTTAAAAGGAAGCAATGCCTTTATCACTGTCATGCACTGAGTCAAAATCTGTTTGGGAACAGCTCCAAATTGTTAAGTGGGTCTTAAAATCCAGATCAGAATTTTGAAGTTTATTTTGAAGTAATGTGAGGTTATTTTCACAGGGTACCATCACAATCCATATTATAGAGGATGGAATCAAGCTGTATAAAAGCAATAGACTACTGTTGTCCTACAGTAGGGTGGAGAGCCTTAATGACATGTAAATCCAGCATTTTACAACCATTTTATAATTTTTTTCAAACCACTTCACACGAAATTTGGCAGAAATAGGCTGTAATGTGATGGAGATGTGACTGGTTAACCTTACACGTACAGCAAAAATTCCAGTACATTATTCTGTATAAGCTTTAATATTTCTTGGACTTCTGAGGACCTGTGTTGACAGGTGAGGTGTTGCTGATGTGCTTGCATGGTCTTCCTCATTGCAACGTCCAGGATCTTAATCAGCAAAGTGGTTAAGCCGTGATGTGCTGCTGAGTTCAATGGGAGTGAAATGTCTAACCAGGCACCAGTACCTGAGCGGGCACGTTTTCATTCAGCCGGGAAGCAGCAGAGTCTCCCGAGACCTGCTTTCCAGACAAAGGGAGTTCAGGCAGAAATCGGAGCTTCGAGTCGCCTTTTGAACTCCACCCGCCCTCGGGGTTCTCTGCCCCTGAATGAGCAATGGGAGCTGCATCTCACTCGTGTGGCTGAACAGCGGCTGCAGTTGGCTCTGAGTGGAGTGACTTCAAACAGGACAGCGCTGGAGGACTTGAACAAATAAACTGGACTTCACAAAGCAATCAGATTTAACTATCCCTGTAGTGCACACTCCTGGAAGCTTGCTAACTTTCTACAAATCTGAGCTTCTACTCAAAGGTTTGGGAGTCCTAAGAGCAGCCTCTGCTGATGCATAAGGAAATTGTTTCTATTTTTTCCAGTGGAGGTAAGAGTTTTCATTGCACATCCAAGAAGAAATTCATATATAAGAAGTTTGCAAGAACTGTTCGGTTGATGCTTTTATGGCACTTGGAAAAATACACGAGCCTTCACGGATTATAAATTTAAAGTAATTCAAGTAAATAAAGTGAAAGTAATTCAAGTAGATATAAATTGATCAGCATTGAAAATATCAGATGCCACAAACAATACAGCTAAAACATCAATGGTCTTATGGTCCAACAGTAGTTTTGTGGTACTCCACAAAATTTTCTGATGATGCTTCTTGACGTGTCCTTGTCCCTTTCCCCTCCACCGTGAGTGTGAACGCCGATGTGTAGCTCAAACTGATCCCTTTTTTGTGACGGCAAAGTGATGCTCTGGGCCGTACCCCAGGCTAGTGCAGTCAGTCGGTCCAGGAGAAGCGACGATCCCTCTGCCCGGCGCTGGCCGGACCACGTGGAGATTCCGTGTCCACTTTTGACCTCTTGAACACAAAAGCGACATCGACGAGCTGGAGCGGACCCGGCAGAGACCGCTGCGTGGTGCGAGGACAAGGGAGAACGGGCGTCAGCAGGAGGCAGAGGGGTTCGGGCTGGGCACGGGGAGAAGCTCCGGGGTGGCTCTGGCCCAGCGGGGCCGCTCCCGGCCCATCCCGGCGCTCCCAGCCCCGCCGCTCCCGGCCCATCCCGGCGCTCCCAGCTCCGCCGCTCCCGGGCCGATCCCGGGTGGCTCCCGGGCCGATCCCGGGTGGCTCCCGGGCCGATCCCGGGTGGCTCCCGGGCCGATCCCGGGTGGCTCCCGGGCCGATCCCGGGTGGCTCCCGGGCCGATCCCGGGTGGCTCCCGGGCCGATCCCGGGTGGCCCCCGGGCCGGGGCCGCTCCCGCCCGGCTCCGTCACTGCCGCCCGCAGCCAACCAGCGCCGGCGGTGCCAGCCGGGCCCCGCCCCCCCCGCGCGCGCTGCCCATAAAAGCGGCGGGCGGCGGCGGGCGCGGGAGCGGCGTGTGAGGGAGCGGGACGGGACGGACCGGACGGGGCGGCGGGACCCGCTCCTGCCGCCGCCGCCCCGCTCGCCAGCCGCGATGCTGCTCGTGGCCGCCGGGCTCCTGCTCGCCGCGGCGGCGGCGGGAGGGCGGGCAACGCCGGCCGGCGAGCAGGAGAGCCCCCCCGGCAGCCGCTTCGTGTGCACGTCGCTGCCGCTGGACGCGGCGGGCGCGGGCTGCCCGCTGCCCCCCGTGCCCATGCAGGGCGGCGCGCTGCCCCCCGAGGAGGAGCTCAAAGCCACGGTGCTGCAGCTGCGGGAGACCGTCCTGCAGCAGAAGGAGACCATCGGCAGCCAGCGGGAGGCCATCCGGGAGCTCACCGGCAAGCTCAGCCGCTGCGAGGGCGCCGACGGCAAGACCGCGTGGAAGAACGAGGTGGGCAAGGGCAAGGACACGATGGGCGACCTGCCGCGGGACCCGGCGCAGGTCATCGACCAGCTGAGCCGCACCATGCAGACCCTGAAGGACCGGCTGGAGAGCCTGGAGGTAGGGCCGGGCAAAGCCTCTTCACGTCTGGCGCTGGCTCCGGGAGATGGAGCAGAGGTGCCCCAGCCCCGGGAGCGAGCTGCTTGTCACCTTCTTCTGGCTGTTTATCTGCTCCATGTAGTGGTAAAGAACCTAAAGGGCTCTTCTTCAATGTGCTCTCCGCGTGGGGAGAGATTATGGTTTCCCTGCTCGTCAGAGCTTAGTTTCTGTGTTAATATGTCTAAATCTCTTTTTCTGAGGGTGTGACTTCAGTGGGGTTTGAGGTACAAAGCTGACGCCTTGGGCAGTAAGACCTCGGCATATGGTGCTGAACAGAGCAGTGGTGATGAGGAGATTGTGCTGGGCAGATTGTGCAGATAAGATGATGTATTTAAAGCTGACATAGAGTAAAAAGAACCTGATTCTGTACACCCCTGGATAGAAAGGGGATTTGATCCAAGCCCACTGATGAGTGATTTCCATGAGCCTTTGGACAGCGCCCATATTTTGAGTGGCACTCATGGAAATGTTTTATAGGGATGATGATTCCCACAGGATTTGTGCCGGATGTTGTTTTGCTTTTCACACCCTGAAAGCTACACTTGTGTCCTCCTGCTGCCCTCCAAATAGTCAGTGATGATGTGCAGATGGTAACTTCCTAAAGGGTGTTCTGTGAGGACTGGGCTGCTTTGTAAGGAGTTTTGAATGATCTGGTAGTATAACATCTTTTTGTTACTATTGCTTTCTGAAGCATTCTTTTTAGGGTTGTAGAAGAGAAGCTTTGCTAGAATAAAAAATACTTTCACTGATTAATACTTACAGTCGATCTAAAGAGCATCTGTCTTCTTTGCTGTACAAACCAAACTGAGGAGACTTTAATTTGGTGAATTTGCTTTCAAAGTAGATTAATTTTTATTTTAAAAAAAGCGATAGTTTTTCTCTTTACTTGTCTTGGCCACGTCACTTCCAGTAAGCAAAGCAAAAACTGACTGATGTGCCACGTGTACACATACAAATGCAAGTGCATCAGACCCGCTCCCTACATTGATTTTATTGAACTTAAATGTAAGAAGACTCCTCCATGTGAAGCTCTGGAAGCCTCTAACAAAAGTGCCCTTTTGTTTCAGGACCTGTTTAGCTACAGTGCTGATAAAGGCACTGAACATGACAAGTGCTAAAAAAGCAGTGCCTCTTTTGTACTCACTGGAGAGCTCCATGATCTCACTTTCCTCCCTTTGAGCGTATCTGCATTTCACAGTTTCCCTTCCAGAAATAACAATTTATTTTTTTTTTTCCTTCTTTTCCTTTTCCCCAAAGCACCAGCTCCGAGCCAACGTGTCCTACGCTGCCCTGCCTGCCGACCTCCGGGAGATGCTCCAGAGGAGGCTCGGAGAC